>NC_042984.1:29517584-30805084 GCF_901001165.1 Salmo trutta
TGCCTTGTTATGACCCCAAAGCATTACAACTGTAGAGATGGATAGTGAATAAAGACTAAATTGACTGGCAAGATGTCCTCGAGCTGAATTACCTCTGTCCAACTCCTACCTGCATCTAAAGCCCTTGTTGGGGAATTTAATCTCTCACACACTCCTACATGAGAAAGGCAGATAAGCGAGGGAACTCATTATCCTCAAAGTGTGTGGTAGCGTGTGTGTGTATGTGCGTGCGTGCTCGCGCACTTGCGTGTATGGGTGCACGTGTCCATGTGTGATTGCAAGAGAGTGGGAGAGACGCAATAAAGCAACAATCATCCCGAAAGGCAGAGACTCAGGACTGGGAATGCATCGAGGAGAGGAGGGAGTGTTAGAGTCGACTCAGCAGCTTTCTGAGCAGGACGCGTGGGGCATCCATGCTCTCTCATCAGGCCTCTCTCATCAGGCCTCTCTCATCAGGCCTCTCTCAGAGGCAGATGTTTCCAAGACAAAGACAGACAGATGGACGGACAGACAGACGGACAAAACCCTCTCAGAATACTGAAGAGACAAAAGATGTTAGAACCAACAATGAATCTTGTCTCAGGTGCAAAGAGACGCCAGCTATGGACCAAAGGCCCAGGTTAGAATGGTGTCACTGCTAGAAGTGCTATAGTGCTGTGGTGTGTTGCTTAATACTGGTGAGCACTCTCTCCAAGAGACCACCTTCCCATGATCCACTGTCTCCGTCACGCAGGTGCATAAGCTACCAGCTGCCGTGAAGCCACATAAACCCGCCGCTGTTTTACACCTCACTACGGAGTGTGTGTGAGTCAGGGTGGAGTTGTTAGTGTTTAAAGGTTTAAACACCACTCATAATAGAGCCTAACCGCAAGCATGCCTTTCCATCTCCCTTCCTTCATCTTACGCTCAGTCACACAAACACACAATGTGTGTCACACATGATGCTGAGTAAAACAAAGAAGGAACGGCGTACAGCACTTCCTCCAGAAGAGACCAGAAGAGATGTGGAGGGGGAAAAAGAGATGGGAAATCTAGGAATTTGAATACTCACTGCAGCATCCCTCTCGCTCCATCTCCCTCCCTCCTTTTTCTCTCCCTCCCTCCCTCCCTCCCTCCCACTGTCATCAGCTCTCCCTGCTCTCTTCTCTGCGGAGTAGCCAGCGTCCGACTGTCGACAGGCAGTGTGTTGGGGGCCTGGGCCCAGGATTTTTGTGGCCGCTGCGCTCCCTATCCTGCGGGATCCTTTCCCTTGTAATTTAGCAGTGATTTGATGACATGTGCTGGCGATATTTCCAGAGGAGTGCAAGGGGCCAGCAGCGCACATCTGGAGTCTAGACTTACTGGCTCTATGGCAGGCCCAAGCTCTCCGGCTCGGCCCGGGCACTGGTGTCCAGTGTTTGCATAGCTGGTTGTGTTTAATTGAAATTAAAGTGGCCCTCTTTGACCCGCCCCTCTTCTCCCTCCTCAACGAAGGACAAGCTAACTGGGAAAATGACTATAAGTCATAGAAAACACATGTTGTACGTTTAGGGCAATTCTTTTTCCAAGGAAGGCTGGCGCCAGTTTTAGTGTCCACATTAGACAGGAAAATAATATCTGAAGAATAGCTCTATATGAAGCCTCGCTCCAAGTACTAGAAGGGCCAAACCCTGGAAAAACACACACAGACACACACACACACACACACACACACACACACACACACACACACACACACACACACACACACACACACACACACACACACACACACACACACACACACACACACACACACACACAATTTGTCATATAGTTGAAGTTTGTCAGTTTAAGCCATAGCTACAGTAGACTCCAACTCCACTTTGAGAGTAAAGTAGATTATTACAGAGATCTGCTTTTGATATCAAACTCTGTTTGTGCTCTGGGTGAGCCATTACAGATCATGAGCGATTCACAGTATGGTTTTACATTGACAAGTCCATGAAACAAGATTGATCAATTGATCGTTTACTTTTTATTTCTGTCCCCTGCATTCACCCACTTCACACTAAAATGGGTCCATTTGAATGAGAGCTGTGAGTGGAGGGGAAACATCTCTTCAGTGTGACCTCTTTTACGTGATATGTTCTGGCTTGGTCCATTTAAGACCAGAGGTTTGTGTGCCTGTACAAGCTGAGGAGAGAGACTCTCCCTCTCCCTCTCCCCCTCTTCCTCTCTCCCTCTCCCTCTCTCCCTCTCTCTCTCTCTCTCTCTCTCTCTCTCTCTCTCTCTCTCTCTCTCTCTCTCTCTCTCTCTCCTCTCTCTCTCTCTCTCTCCTGTTGTCTGCCTGGACCCTGAGCTCTGGACCCTAATTTTCCCATTGTATGGAGTTCCAGGGCCTGTCAACTGTGATTTCCCCGAACGAGCCACACCGATGCCTCTCGGTTGGAGGCGGATGGAGGAAGGGGCAGCTGGGGCGCAGGCTTAACACCCTGTCAGATCTGGCTTCTCCCTCCGGTATGAAAGCAGGGCCTGGTTCTCTGGGCACTACAGGCCTAATTAGTCCTGACAAATAACACAAGAGTACAGTAGCACACTCTAGTAGGAGCCTAACTACTGCAGTAGCAGCCTTAAATGTACAGCAGCAGAGTAGTACTACTGGGCCGGCAGGCCAAACACACAGCCTGTGGAGCTGCTCTGTGTTGTCTTGTTGGGTCGCCTCTGGCTGTTGCTGGCTGCCCTATCTCTCTGTCTCTCCTCCCTCTTATTTCACTGGGAGGGCTCTCCTAAGTCGCAGAGTAAATGTTTACGAAACGCTAAACTGACTGTAATTTGCACTTAGGTTCCCCCACCGTTTAGCCCACTGGGAGTGCGGGGACCTTGTACTCGCTCTCTGTCTTTCTATCTTTCTGTCTCTGTCTCTGTCTCTTTCTTTCTCTCTCTATCTCTCTCTCTCTCTGGGCTGAGAGTGAGGGTGGAGGAGCAGAGGTTGAGAGGAGGAGAGGTCCAGGGGGGAGGGTTTGGTGCAGGATGAGGATCGGCAAGCATCAGTTTATGATTGATTGTCCGTGAAAGAGAGCGAGAAGGGAAACAGTGGAAATTAAAATAAATGCTTTGATAATCTTTCCTATGTGTGTGTGTGAGAGAGAGAGAGAGAGAGAGAGAGAGAGAGAGAGAGAGAGAGAGAGAGAGAGAGAGAGAGAGAGGTGTGAAGAGACAGGAGAGATACAAAGACATGGACAAATATGGGAACAAAGAAAAAGGGATGGAGAACTTTTCCACATTTTGTTGTGTTATAAAGTGGTATTAAAATTGATTTAATTGTCATTTTTGTCAAATACTCTGTAATATCAAAGTGGAAGAAAAATGTGAATGTATTTTTTTTAATAATGGAAAATAAAACACTAATATATAACTACCTGAGCCAATACATGTTAGAATCATCATCTTTCTGGGTAAGTCTCCAGCTTTGCCCACCTGGATTGTACAATATTTGCCCATTATTTTATAAAAAAAATTATTCAAGGACTTTGCCTGTGCTTAGCTCTATTCCTGTTCTTTTTATCCTAAAAAACTCCATAGTCCTTGCCAATGGCAAGCATACCCATAACATGATTCAGCCACCCTCATGCTTGGAAATATCCCCCTGCGAGCCAGCAATTCATTGATGTCCTCCTTTTATTTAACTAGGCAAGTCAGTTAAGAACAAATTCTTATTTACAATGACGGCCAAGGAACAGCCTTGCTCAGGGGCAGAACAATAGATTTTTACCTTGTCTGCTCAGGAATTTGATCTAGCAACCTTTCAGTTACTGGCCCAACGCTCTAGGCAAGGCTACCCCGCCGCTCTCTAGTGGACATCAGTTTGTGGTCTGTATCTGTATTAAGTCATGCTGTACCGTTGAGAGGGAATTTTGGCCTTTTCAATGATATCACGTGTGGGGGTGTGACCTTGACAACTTTATCTTCCTGGTTCATAAAAACATGGCTGCTGTCAAAATTTGCACATTTTATGGGAATTTGAAAAGTAGTGTGTGTAATTTATAATTATAATTTTTGTGAGTTTGATATTCAAATTGTTTCTACTTAGTGAATATCTCAGGAAATGTTAAGTGAGTTGTCAGGACTGTGTAAGGTTCTGGGTGTAGCTGGTGCAGAGGAGTCAGGCGCAGGACAGCAGAGATGAGTAACACAATGAACTTTACTCAAAATGTCCAAATACATGAAGTAATACCAAGCCCACAAACAACGGACCGACCTTACAGTAAAACAATCACTCACAAAAACCATGGGGAAAACCGAGGGTTAAATAATGAACATGTAATTGGGGAATTGAAACCAGGTGTGTAAAACAAAGACAAAACAAATGGAAAATGAAAAGTTGATCGGCGATGGCTAGAAGGCCAGTGACGTCGACCGCCGAACGCCACCCGAACAAGAAGAGGGACCGACTTCGGCGGAAGTCGAAGGAAGGACGCCTGTAGCTTTGTTGTGACTGGGTGTATTGATACAAAGTGTAATTAATAACTTCACCATGCTCAAAGGGATATTCAATGTCTGTTTTTATTTATTTTTACCCATCTACCAATAGGTGCCCTTCTTTGCGAGGCATTGGGAAACCTCCCTGTTCTTTGTCGTTAAACTTGTGCCAGGAATTCAGTGCTCGACTGAGAGACCGTACAGATTGTATGTGTGGGGTAAAGAGATGGGGTAGTCATTCAAAAATAATGTTAAACACCATTATTGCAAACAGTTAGTCCATGCCACTTATTATCTGACTTGTTAAGCACATTTCTACTCCTGAAGTTATTTGGGCTTGTCATAACAAAGGGGTTGAATACTTTTTGACATTTCGGATGTTAATTCTTTATTCATTTGTAAAAAAGAAAATCTAAAAACATAATTCCACTTTGACATTATGGGAAATTGTGTGTAGATCAGTGGCACAAAATCAAAATGTTCCACCATCGCAAACACAACAAAATGTGGAAAAAGTCAAGGGGTATGAATACTTTCTAAAGGCACTGTATGTCTCAGTGAGAGATATGAGAGGGAGGAGGACAAAGACAGGTATAACAACAAATAAATAAGTTGCCTGAAAGCTTGTTGCTAGATCAGGTAGACAGGGTCTGTCAGTACTGATAGAATATTGTAGTAGCCCCCGACCGGAACTCCAACATGGGTTCAGCGACTGTCCAGCCAACGCCTTAAGCGTTACACCAAGAGGTCCAAACCTCTTGACAAGGTAGTAAGTTGTTCACTTAAAGTTGCAATAATATCATTTAGGAACATTAAATCCATCACACTTAATGTAATGCTGTGTCCTGCTGTGTCACCGTTGGTATGGAAAATGTAGCCCACTATTTTAAACAATATTTTATGGTTTACTCTCTCTAGGTCATATACGGGGTTACTGTTGAATAACAACAGCTTTTCAATGAAATAATGGAAAATCCATGTGGACACCCATGTGGAGAGAGGGCTGTCGGTTTAACTCCTTGGATATATTCTTGGTGACTGGTGCAGACAGGTAAGCCTACTCTTTGCACCGTGAAAATGTCCAGTAATTGATGACCCGTCTAATATTTCAGCCCCTTAAATGTGGTGGCCTGCTGTGACCATAGTATATGACCACTTTACTGTTTTCCTACTTCTCAGGTGGTAACACTGCCCTTCCCACTCTTTCTACCGCTACCCATCGTTTTATCCAGCCTGTCTTTTCTTTCTCGCTAAGCCTGATTTGTAACTAAATGACATATCTGTGCCCTGAGTAGTTCTCAGGGAATTATTGGAATGAGTAGAGTATAGTCTATTATATCATGTCAGAAGTGGTGCATTCAGCAAATCTCTCTCACCCATCAACCATCATTATGTTCTCATGTTCCCTTGCTGTGTTCAACTTTTTCTTCACTTTTTTATGCCTCTGAATGACATGATCTACTCGCAAAAACAAGACCAATGTGGTCTTAATCCCTCCGATTATCAGTACAAATCACTCCCTTGCTGAGACAATTACACAATTGGTATCCCCCCCTCCCCTCCCCTCCTCGCCAGTACAGACCCACAGGCACCTAACAAAGCTATGAGATACAATGTAGAACAGAAAAGAATGAAAACAAGGAGAAACACATTCACTATTGACATGTGTAAATACCGATGCTGAGTGGACCGAGGCTCTGACGTTAGGGGTCGTGCAGAGGCAGGTACAATGTGGGACATCTATCCACTCAGCTTCCTCTCTGCATTCTCAATTTAGCTTCTCTTCTTTCACTTTACTCCCCTCTTCATACTTAAAATGTGTCTCTCTCTCTCTCTCTCCTCTCTCTCTCTCTCTCTCTCTCTCTCTCTCTCTCTCTCTCTCTCTCTCTCTCTCTCTCTCTCTCTCTCTCTCTCTCTCTCTCTCTCTCTCTCTCTCTCTCTCTCTCTCTCTCTCTCTCTCTCTCTCTCTCTCTCTGTTTCCCATCCTTAGTTTCTGTTTTGGCTATGGTCAAATGAAACGGAAGCCTCTGGCCTCTCAAAGGCTCTCTTTGGCTAATCCCCTTGACTAAGAGGACAAATTTTGGTAAACAGAATTGGGTCACAAGACATAAAGAGGTGAATGTGCACCAATTACATCATAGGATTTCCTGTAAGAGAGTGAAAGAGAGAGAGAGTGGACGGGGTGTGTGCTTGGCAGTGGGGGTGCAGGGGAGAAGGAGTTGTTGTGCCCCTGCTCCCGTTTCTGTGGAGATTTCTTTGACGATTCCGTGAGAAAAAGAGACATGTTGGAACTTGGGAATGAAGTATTTCACATGGTTGGTTCTCTGTTCACCCCTCTCTCCCTTCCTCTTTCCCAATACCCCCTCCACTATCTATTCTCCTCTCCCTTTCTTCACCATGCGTCTTCCCCCTCCCTCTCCCTCGCTCCAGTTGACTGATTAACAGGGTAACTCGTGTCCTCTCTCTCTCTCCTGGCTGGAGGAGATTCCATGATGTAACCCAGCCTGGTCTGGTTGGACCTCTTCAGGCTGCATGGCAGAACACTCTGTGAACCATTACAACCAACGGAACCAACTCATCACACAGACAGGAGATTAGTGTCCAGGCCTGAGTCTGGTCTGATCTGCTCTAAGGCAGGAGACAGCATTAGGCCAGGTCTGGGAGGATGTCAGCTGACACATGGCCCCTGTGTCTGTGTCTGTATCTGTCGTGTGACCAACGTGAAGGGGTGCTGTCTAGAGCTCTCAAACTCAACTCTGGACCTCAAAGCCAGTTCCATTGCATTTTTCATTGTTCCCCTCTAATCAGGGACTGGTGTAGACCTGGGTCACCAGGTGTGTGTAATTAATTATCCGGTAGAATCGAAAATCATCTGGCTCCGGACCTCGTAGGGTAAAAGTTGAGTACCCCTACATACAGAACGGCACCCTGTATCTGGTCACAATGCTGACACAGTGGACGGATAAGAGACATTTTACTACCATGTGTAACTGCAACGGCTATTTTTTAAACATTTATTTAACTAGGCAAGTCAGTTAAGAACAAATTCTTATTTTCAAAGACAGCCTAGGAACAGTGGGTTAACTGCCTTGTTCAGGGGCAGAACGACCGATTTTTACTGGGTGATTCAATCTTTCAGTTACTAGTCCAACGCTCTAACCACTAGGCTACCTAGTACAATCAGAACGCAGATAAGATCAGGACAAATGACGCATGTTAGCACCAGGTATAAACGAGGCTTCAGTCTGCCACACACACGTTTCAGTAGCAGCTGGTTTTGATCAAGTTAATACAGTGGTTTTGGAGACAGGGGTCTTAAAGATGATGTGGTTATGCATTGCCAGGCTGCTCTGATACATAAGTCATCACAGTGAGGTGGATTTGACATTCTGTTTTTCTTCTCTATCATACCAGGCTCACTCCAGTCCACAGCTGTAAAAACTGAGCACAAACTGTTCAAAAGCATTGTATGAGTTTGTTATTTTTTTCTTACTGAACGCACCAGATGTGGGACTATAAATTAGAGATTTAAAAACACAAATGATTATCTTTCGGGACAACTGCAAAGGATGAATGTTGAACATAGCCAGTAACTGTAAAATAAAATGTTGAGAAAACAGAACAACCCAGTGCTGCATACATATTGACTATAGCTTTAACACTTGAGGGGGCGATAGACCTCCCTATGTGACTCCACCAGTCTTAGTGGTCAGCTAGCAGCAGAGGGATAGAAGGTGGGGCGGTGCCGGTGGGGGGCGGGATCAGAACAGATAAAAATGAGGTTGTCAAGAGAGGGAGAGACCAAGTCACTAGGCAACACCCTGACGACGGGCTGGGGCTAATACATGGGCTTGTTTCAGGGGGCATGACACGGCCAGAGGGTATGGTCCCTCTCCCTCCCAGTGGGCCCCCCCAGAAGCACACCTGCATGGGGGACGGGGGGGGGACGGGGGGGCAGCAAAGACTGCCTGGAAACAGCTCCACTACAGAGCCCCTAAGAGGAGAAGATACAGCAAGACAAGAAGAAAGAAAAGAGGAAGAAAGAGAAAGAGATCTGCAGATGTTCCAGCTTTGAAACCCAACCCCCCTCCATTAACATCCAACCCTCTATCCTGCCTGCATTATTATACCATTCAACTATCCCCCCCCCCCCCCCCCCCCCCCCCCACACACACACACACACACACACACACACACACACACACACACACACACACACACACACACACACACACACACACACACACACACCAGGTATAGTGCATTGTTGCCAGTGGTCTAAAGTACTTAAGTAAAAATACTTTAAAGTACTACTTAAGTAGTTTTTTGGGGTATCTGTACTTTACTATTTATATTTTTGACTACTTTTACTTCACTACATTCCTAATGAAAATAATGTACTTTTTACTCCAAGGGGCATGGTTTGCCTGTTGTCATGACACTGTGAACTGGTGCAGAGGGAATGCTGGGAACTGAGTTGCATCCCGGGACTAAGGGCAGAGACCCATGAACACCAGAAGTCCCCCCCCCCCCCCAGACCAGTCAGATATTAACTGAAGGAAGGCTAATCTAACTAGCTATATAACATGGTCTAATCGAAGTCAACCTGGCCGAAGGGTCAAAACCATTTTCTTTTCATGGGCAAGTGTGATAAGACATTTTAACTCATCTTCTATCAATGAGAGTCTACTGTATGTCTTCAGTATCCAGTATCCTGCCTGAGGTGGGAGAAAGAGGCTGTGTTATAAAGTGTTTATTATGTGCTCAACGATGATAATACACCCACATTTCCTATCTACAGGTAATATGCTAATTCCAGTTGTCTTGTCAGTCCACAGAGGTCATTGTGATTCCTAAAGAAAGTCCCCCTCACAGACACCGAGGTGATGAATGTCAGATATAGTTGTCATGTTCTAGTAGCAAACGGCTGGACGTGTGAGAGAGGAGACAATAGGTATTTTCCTCAGACTCTTCATCTCTCTCTCTGTCAGTATCACCTGGCTGCCAGACTGTCTCCACTCAAGTAGCCAGTTTGTCACCAAGTTTAAAGTAGTATTAGTCGTATGCATAGCCATGGAAGCAGGGGGTGCTGAGGGTGGTGCAGCACCCCCTGATAAATCACAATAAAAAAAAGATTTACCTAAGAAATGTTTTTTTTTATCAACAAATTAGTACACTCTGCCTTTATTACTCCTGTATGAGCGAAGAAAAACACTTTCAGCAGAGCACGCCCCCAATCATTGACATCATCACCCTTAGCATCGGCAGAACTAGCAGCAGTGTCACCTGTTTTTAGATGAGTCACAAAGACACATACACAACAACTTCATATTTGTTTTCTGCGCATCTTCACCAGAAGGAGCCCTGGGCAACATTCCTAATGTCGCTGTCCAACGTCAACAGTACAGAGTGTAAAGGGTGTCCAGGATTAGGGGTGTAACACATTGAAACAGAGGGATGAATCCGGGGTCTTGCTGAGACATTTCCTCCTCTACTTCCTCCCCTGTTTTTTTATCTCTCCCAAATCTCTCTCCTCAGTGAGATCACGGTTCAGTTGAAGTGACCTACTACACCCCCTTGTGGCATCTTTGCAATCTACAATCAATCACGCGATACCTTGAGACCACTTATCCTCTAACACTGCTATAGGAGGGACATCCTGGTAATTCCTTTATAGCTCCTCACTATCCAAGTCACCAGATACATTTAGTAAATACCTGTCAGCTTGTTTGTCTGTCTGCATATCTCTTGATCAGTCTGTCAGTTTTCACCTGAACTATGGATGGCCATGAGGAGTTTGAACAGCTGCTGCAGCAGTTTTACCACCCAAACACCACTGTCCTGTGCTAACAAAAATACTACTCTATGTATAGGTCACATTCAAGTTCAGTGGAGCACAATGTCTGAAATCTAGACCGTCACCTTGACCAAATGTGGTTTGTTTAATGTCTGATCATTCTAATGTTGATGGTCTGTTCCAGTCCTTCTCAGACTAACAGGTTTGGCAGACAGACTGCAGGTAGTTTCTCTCAGCTCAAAGTGACAGTTGAGAGGCTTGTTCCCCAGCTAATCAGCCAGTCCTCTAGTCGTCCTTCACCGGTCACTCAGCAGCTGTGTACTGTGGACGGAACAGAGACTCAATGACACAGGCAGAGCTTCAGGTGCCGGACTTCCATAAGCAACGCCGAAACCTGTATGACTTATCATCCTAGTCTCCTTCCGTTTACTGTTTCCGTCAGATGAGGTGTACTACACTCTGCCTCTCCTACACATGAGAGTGCTAGAAACTGGTGTTTCACTGACAGCTTACTTATTAGGTCCTGATTAGAAATAGTATTTATAATCACCAGTTAATTAACCACAATAAGTCAACCTCAGTACAACTAGGTTAAAGAAAAAGACCCACACATTGGTTATGGTTCTCTACGGTGATATACGCCAACATTTATTGCAAACAAAATAGATATCGGCTCCTGAACACAGGCTCATAAACTTTGACTTGCACAAGTACAATAGGAGAGAAAAGAGAAAAGGTACATTTCTTTAAAATGATAGGGTTACTGAACTTCACCAGGCAGAGTGTGGACATGATCTTTACCAAAACACATTTCTACAAAACTGCTCAATCTTAAAGCCCTAAAACTAAAAAGCTTCTCCCCTGTTTTTCTGAACCTGAAACACACTGCTCCAAACTGCAAAAGGCCAGAAAGAAAATATATTATTAAAGCAAAGCAGTTACAACCTAAAGCAAGAGGAATTATTTGGTCCTTTGGTCTCCTCTCTGAGGACATGGTTCTTTTGACACTGTCTCCACCTGCAGGTACATTTCAGTCACTGCATGTGACCTCTAACTACAATACTAAATATAGTTTCCATATAACAGACTTCTCTGATTTGATATGACAGAGTATGACTCACGTAAATAGTAGTGTCATAGCAAATGTGCATAAAAATATCAAAATGTGATCGATTGCCCAAGTTCAGTTACTTCTTAATGCTATGATCTGAACTCTGAGCTATTATTACCACTATACTGACCAACATCTCAGGTACCATGTAATTACACACATTACTAAATTGGCACAATTATACATTGAGACTAGTACAGTAGTACATAGTTAGGTGTCTTTGTTGAAGCCAAAGACTTCCAGACCAGAGAAGCCAGGTGCCATTCACATAGATACCAATGGTCGAGTTCCACGACAAAGGTTAACTTCCATGTAAAGCGTGTATGACACAATCGTAAACTCATCTCCCGAGTCCCTAACACCATCCTATTATACTTCACATTCTCTGTGACAGAGGCATTTGTATATCAAAACCAAGAATGGACTTGGTACAGAGATCAAACTAGACAATCATTACAAATAAATCAGGCTGGGAGAGGAAAATGTTTGACAATTTAGAAAATAATAATAATAATTTTCAGCTTCCTGTGATATCTCAGAACCCCCCCCCAAAAAACAGTTATTCCATTTTAAAATTCTGGCATTTCAAATGAAATAAAATAACTAAAAAAAATAAAACATAGGCACCGGATAAGCTGTTGTACAATTTGTGTAACAAACCACTTTTGAACTACAAAATATCCCAAAGTCAAAACGGTTATTTAATAAATGAGCCATTTCCATGTACAGCACATGGGAAACACAAACACCCTCCCAGGATGTGTAGAGAGGTGGGCTGATGTGAAATGTGGTGGCAGCCAGTGATGGACGAGCTCGTGGAAACTGTCGTCATTTAGCTTTTTTCTCAGCCTCTGTGGTCTCTTCTTTCGCTGCAGCATCTTCCGGAGAGACTTCCTCGTACCTGTCAGAGTGGTAGAAAAGAATAGAAAGAAAACTGTTTTCAATTAAAGGAGACAAAATGATGACTAACAACTTGGGAGATTTCACAATGCACTGCACACAACTGTATGGTTACTGAAAATAAACATAAGTGTTTTATGTTGATACCAAATAAATACACCAATGGGAGTGATGAATCCAATGCTGGCCCGGGACTCCAACAAACACAACATAAAGATGTGGGTGAGCTGCAGCCCTGGAGAATGACTGGACATGACTAGTGGGGTATCTGAATCATACTCAGCCAAAGTAACTTATGAGCAATGCTTCAGAACAAACAAACAAAAACAAAAGTTGGGTTTGGGCCAGATAGGCCTAGGTTCACTAAAATTAGTTGAACCAAACCCTGGACCTAGGTCACTTCTCAGGAAAAGCCTGATATTGACATTTCGTTCAAAGGAGAGATTGCATCTGCCAGTGCCAGAGGTCCGTCCACAGAGCTCTGGTGTTGAGGGTCAGAGTAGGAGAGAGAAACAGAGGGAAGGACACTGAACGCCAGGCAAGCCAGGGTTGATGACAGAGTCATGTCAGGGTGATGTCAGGGCAGGGTGGGGGAGACATGGGGCGTACCTGCCCGGGTGAGAGGTGATCTGGTCACTACATAGGTGGGTTGTTGCGTCGCCGGCGTGGCGAGGAGGAGCTCTGCATTGAGTTCGCCAGGCTGGCGGGAGAGCCTGACACGGTGGGGTAGTGTGTGAGCCGGGGTGTGTGTGGCAGCACCTCCTCTGAGGACTCATAGCTGAGCAGGAAGAAGAGGAAGAGGAGCAGGACGGCCAGTGAGTTGTTACAGCAGAGAAACACAGAGAGAGAAAAGACTAGTATGCCAAAGTGAATTCATAGCTCTACAAAAGGTGCTGAAAATGAAGAGATGAAGTGCTTTGGAATGGAAGACTGAACACAGAAGTGAACAAAGAATGAGTGAATATAAAGTGTGTCTAGTCAGAAACGCCAGCAGTGTGACAGATGGGAACCAGTCAAAGTATGCTGACCAGGAAGGTTAGCAGTTGGCACCGAGCCTTGGCACAGCCAGCTGACACCCAGGTCTCTTACCCTCTCTCCACATACTTCGTGCCACCCCAAGGTCATGGCTTTGTTTTTACCATGGCGAATAACAAGCGAGGCGGAGGCAACATTTCTGGCAGGAGAGGTTTGGGGAATGTTTCCTCGCCCTCCCCCTGCCCAGGCCAGCCGCTGTGCAGGTGCTTGCCCCCAGCTGGGTGTCTAACCTCTGCTGTTATTATGGCTAGCAGCAGTCAGAGCCTCCACAGCCCAAGTCACAATGCTGAGATTACAGTCTAGGGGGACCAAGGCCCAGTAGTGTATGCATGGATGAGTAGGTGTATGACAGAGCCATTCACACATAATACTCCAAGCAGCACCAGGTGGGAGAATGATATCTAAATCACTGTAATCATGTCAATAATCATTGAGTCTGAAGGGGAGACCAATAGGTGCCAAAGGTTTATATGATGAGTGAAGATCTACTTAAAAAAAAGTAAGGTGAAGATTCCATGCTGAATAATCTTGAAGGCACAAATGTCAAGATTAAGAGACAGACAACCACTTTCTTTTTTAAATATAATTATTTATATATATTTTTTTTAAAGACACCAATAGCACTATTTGGTAGGGTTGAGCGGTATCCAGATTGTCATGCCGTCCTTTCTCCCTGGGATTTACGGTATTACCGGTTTAGTACACAACGGGGCGCCCAAAAAAATACAAATAGATTGGGCGTCTATTACCAGAATGCTAACAAAATTAGAACACGTAATATCGAATTTCCATGGAGGTTGCTAGCTAAATGTGCTAACGAGCCCAAACTTAAATTAAATGCAAAGACAGGGAATCCTGATCATTAAGTGATACATATATAGGTAGGAGCCACAGAATGTAACTTTTGGTGAGTTAGGACATTTACAAGCGTTTTGACAAATGTTTGTCTCAAGGAAGAACAGTACTGGCTCTCCATCCACATGTCTACAGACTGTCTGTGCGGAGTCTGGAGTTGCTAGAGCAACGGGCTTGCCTGCTCAGAGAGGAGCAGATGGGCCCAGAACAGAGAGGAGGGAAAAAAACAAGGAAATCAAGATGGCAGATGTATAAATACCTCATCCAAAAGGTCTTGACTTCTCAAACACGGCAGAAAGCTAACACAATATGATGCCCCATCACCTTATTAATTCAGCAACATACTTAGATAGCAGGTGAAACTAGGTGTCGTATTAATGGAGAATTTAGCGTTTTTCCTTGCAGGAAAAAAAAAATGATAAAAGGCATAAGAAATATATTGTTGCGTTTGGTAAACGCAGATCTAAAATGCTTCGTATTGTTATTTCTGCTCGGCATCAGACTGGGAGAATTGACGAACGGGCATTCCAACAGCAAACAGTGCTCGGACTGATGTGTAGCAACTTATCTCCAGTACTTTCGCGGTGTAGCCAGCCAATTTTTTACTTTACGCAAAATATTAGGAAATGTAGCGGGCTGCATTCTTTATGATCGGCCTAAACAGAAATATAACTTCCATGCATCGTTTCTGCAAAAAATACCTTGCTTTTTCATTGTAAACTCATTTACTTGTGTGGCTGCCAGCCAAATAACGCTGCACTTCTGTTGTCATCTGATGAAAATAAAGCCATTTTCTGCTGAATGTGTTGCACTAATAATGTATTTTCTGTGAAGGAAAACTATAGTTGCACATCCCAGATCACTCTATTGAAGCAAAAAAAAACTTGACTTTCAATATAAAACACAACCCCTGTCGATACACAGCTGGACTCACCTGCTCCCGCTTTCTCCATGGGTGCCATTTACAAATAACTACGTGACCGGTTGAACTGTTCTGGGAAACTACATAAGCTTCATAATGTGAGTGGTGAAATAAAGAATGCATCTGCATTCTCTCCCAACGCACAGCACAAGTTGACTGCAGGTATTTACTTAAAAAATAGCTACAAATAGTACAATGTATTGAACAAATTCAAATAATAGTTTCAATGGTATTAGCGGTATAGGAAAACCATCACGTGGCTATTTCCAAACACCCTGGTAGGCAGTGCATTTGGAAAGTATTCAGATCCATTCTCTTTTTCCACATTTTGTTAAGTTACAGCCTTATTCTAAAATGGATTAAATAATTGTTTTCCCCCCTTCATCAATCTACACACAATACCCCACAATGACAAAGCAAAAGAAAGGTGTTTAGAATGTTGCAAATGTATCAAAATTTTTTTTTTAAATACCTTACTTACATAAGTATTCAGAACCTTTGCTGAGACTCAAAATTGAGCTCAGGTGCATCCTGTTTCCATTGATCATCCTTGAGGTGTTTCTACAACTTAATTGGAGTCCACCTGTGGTAAATTCAATTGATTGGACATGATTTGGAAAGGCACACACCTGTCTATATAAGGTCCCAAAGTTGACAGTGAATGTCAGAGCAAAAACCAAGCCATGAGGTCGAAGGAGTTGTCCGTAGAGCTCAGAAACAGGATTGTGTCGAGGCACAAATCTGGGGTACCACAATATTTCTGCAGCATTGAAGGTTCCCAAGAACACAGTGGCCATCTTTTTTTAAACTCCTCCTAGAGCTGGCCGCCCGGCCAAACTGAGCAATAGGGGGAGAAGGGCCTTAGGGAGAAGACCAAGAACCCGATGGTCACTTTGACAGAGCTACAGAGTTCCTCTGTGGAGATGGGAGAACCTTCCAGAAGGACAACCATCTCTGCAGCACGCCATCCTTGATGAAAACCTGCTCCAGAGCTCTCAGGATCTCAGACTGGGGCAAAGGTTCACCTTCCAACAGGACAAGGACCCTAAGCACAGAGCCAAGACAACACAGGAGTAGCTTTGGTACAAGTCTCTGAATGTTCTTGAGTGGCCCAGCCAGAGCCCGGATTTGAACCTGATCGAACATCTGGAGAGACCTGAAAATAGCTGTGCAGCAACGCTCCCCATCCAACCTGACAGAGCTTGAGAGGATCTGTAGAGAAGAATGCAAGAAACCCTCCCAAATACAAGTGTTCCATGCTTGTAGCATCATACCCAAGAAGACTCAAGGCTGTAATCGCTGCCAAAGGTGCTTCAACAAAGTATTGAGTAAAGGGTCTGGATACTTTTGTAAATGTCATATTTCCATTTTTTGTATACATTTTTTTATAAACGTGAAAACATCTATAAAAAACAGTTTTTGCTTTGTCATTATGGGGTATTGTGTGTAGATTTGATGAGGAAAGAAATTGATTAAATCCATTTTAGAATAAGGCTAACGTAACAAAATGTGGAAAAAGTGAAGTGGTCTGAATACTTTCCGAAGGCACTGTAGGTATATGGTATACCACCCAAGCCTACCATCTGGTGCTGCATGGTGGAACAGGATAAATGTTCAATACCACTGGTGATGAGCTCAGAAATGATTAAGAAATGCCATGCTGGAAACAGGGAAGGTATTATATTATTACCTGAACATCTCTGTCAGTTCTCCTTTCAACAGAGCTACAACCACCGGGAATCCAATACAGGCTGGGACCAGGTACAGCAAGGCAGGCTGGGAAGGAAGAGAGAGTGAGACAAGTCAACCGGTCAGTAGCAGCCAAGTCAACAAAGGTAACGCTTTCAACTGCATGTCACGAGTGTGAACTGGGAGTCTGTGCCTCGCTCACCTGGGCATGTTTGAAGGTGTGCATGACCCAGATGGTCATACCCAGGCCAAAGATGTACGCCAGGAAGCTGGTGTAGAAGTAGGTCCTGGTGTTCTTCTTCAGACTGGAGGGGGCAGGGTACAGAGAGAACATTAAACAGCTGGAAACAACCAGACTGGGCAGGGAGAGCGAGGATCTGGTAGGAGAAGAGTTAGCGCTCACCTGACATCAAAGCGGAGAAGTAAAGCAATGAAGATGCCTGAAAAATAAATGCAATATTCACATTAACAGAGGGGCCAGTGCTCTTAAGGTGTCAGCATGCTTCAGTTCGGCTAGGCGAAATGAAGTGTGCTTGCATACTCCCTTAAAAGACCTTTACTTGAAAAAAAAAAAAAAAAGCAGCAATAGTACTGTTTGTCCATTTTGAACTGCCATAGCCAGTATACAGTTCCTCAAAAGAGTCTGAATTCAAATCAAATTTTATTCAAATGTGTAGAACTTACTGTGAAATGCTTAATTACAAGCCCTTAACCAACAATGCAGTTCAAGAAAAAGACTTAAGAAAATATATACTGGGGGGGTGTACCGGTACCGAGTCAATATGCGGGAGTACAGGTTAGTCGAGGTAGTTTGTCTAATCTAAGATAGAATTAATGACAACTCAAGAAATCTGAAGAAAAAAACCTTCCCGAAGACGATAACATCACAAAATGTCATAATATATGCACAACTGTTTCGGATGGAAAGCATGCGGATGCCTTTAGAAGAAAAATACGCTTTCAGCGCGTGGTGTTAGAGTGGAGGTGGATGTAATGCTGGAGTATTGCCCTCAAGTGGACGTCACAAGCCAATATGTACATAACATTAGAAACTACTGCTGAGTGAGGGGAACGTTGACTTGCCTGGAATGACAATATCGCCAAGACCCAGCATGGCAAATTGATTGGCACCTAGACCCTTCTCGAACAGGTCCTGGGGAAACACCACTGAGATTGAGAGAAGAGGGAGAAAGAGGAAGAAGTAACTATGTCACCATGTGTCAGATGGGATCTAATTTCAGAGACCAAAAGCAGAGCACACACACACACAAACACGATGACAGTAGTTTCTCCACAGTGACTGGGGTGATAGATGCTGCTTTTCAGACAGCCATATACTTAACTCTCTGTGGTACTAACAAAATACATTCACGTAGCACCCATTAAAGTAAGGTTACACATTAAATACTGTCTATAAATATTGATTGCATTGATATTTTACAATAAAAAAGGTCCCTTTACTCACACTTAATGGGTGCCTCGAACGACTTGGCCACGGTAACCATGACATTGGTGCCAAACACCTACAGGGATAACGGTTGTTTATTCAAGTGAGTCAATTCTCCAAGCTTAACATTTTGGCAGGGCCTAAGGGGTATACTACACAGCAGGATCAATGAGTTAGCCAGCTAACTTGCCTAAATATATACACCGTAATTTCCGGACTATTAAGCGCACCTGAATATAAGCCGCACCCACTGAATTTAAAAAACATTTTTATTTTGAACATAAATAAGCAGCACATGTCTATAAGCCGCAGGTGCCTACCGGTACATTGAAACAAATGAACTTTACACAGGCTTTAACGAAACACGGCTTGTAACAAAAAATAAAAAATTAGCAGTAAGCTTTAGTTGTCTTTTTGCACTGAGTCAATTCCTCACGCTGCTGTTTCCAACGTCCTATCATCGACTCATTAAGACCAAGCTCCCGTGCAGCAGCTCTATTTCCTTTTCCAACAGCCAGATCAATCGCCTTCAACTTGAAAGCTGCATCATATGCATTTCTCCGTGTCTTTGCCATGATGAGGGTGACAAAATGACTACCGTAATCAGAATGATGGGAAGTTTGAGAGCGCTCGATTTAATCTAAAGAGTAAACAAAAAGTTGTTTGACCTTAACCCGTTCGGCAATTTCATTGGTCTAATGAAAGCTTCATGCCGGCAAAAAACTGAGCACGTCACAGAATGTGTTTTTTTGGAGGAGAAAAAATTGAAAGCGGGAAAAATCCATATATTAGCCGCGTCATTGTTTAAGCCGCGAGGTTCAAAGCCTGGGAAAAAAGTTGCGGCTTATAGTCCGGAATTTACGGTATGTATTTTTCAAAATAAGCTTGAAATGTGCATGGTCTAATTGACTCACAACCGAAAAAAAATCTACATTTAGCATTCTTATTTTTGGTTATTTATCAAAGTTAGCTGGCTCATTGACCCTACTGTGTAGTGTACCCCTCTGGTGTGTAGCCTAGTAGTGCAGTGTTGGGGTTATTTGGCAGACTTACCCAGAAGACGTCATATACAAACAGCCCCCCCAGCAGGATGCAGCCAGTACTGACATTGTTTAGGTGCAGAAGCTCCACCCCATTCAGGGCGAACGCCAGGCCAAAGAGGTTGTTGGCAATCCAGTGCTGAGAAGAACCAAAGAACACTTTATCAAACAAAAAACATCCACAACACCCAAACAGGAGACAAACACAGATGAACCCAACCATAGAGAGCATTGAAAGAAACACAGGAAATTTTCTGCAGCCAATTACAGCACTGTTAGTACGCCTGACCATTTGGTGTCTTCAACGTTTTATCTAGGACGAAGTGTAACATTGGGTTTTGACCAGAGGCGACGCCTCTTGACAACACGTCGCTCCAACGCTTCAAATTTGCATAAAGTAGAGCTCAACTTTTTCTAGCGCTCCTGTTGCAGGGTTCTCGCCGCTCATCTTCCAACAATCCCTCGCACATTTCTCTGCGTGCCCTCGTTGAAAAATGAATGGGGCCGGAACTTCTCCCGACGAATTCATTGTTGGTGAAAACCCAGTGTAACACCGTCATCCTCTACACCCCAAACTAAATCGCCATGCCATAAAAAAAAACTAAAAAAATAACACACTATTTTAACACGCTGTGGTGTAACTTCAACTGACCTTCTTGAGGATATACCAGACCCCCACCACAGTGCTGATGACCAGGCAGATCATGTCCTTGGTGTCAAACTCATAGTTGACAATTTCTGTGGGAGGGAGGGTCATCAGTTAAACATACGTGCTTTTACAGGGTATTTACCATATTACTGTTTCTAGCTCTTTCATTCCATCCTTACCTTCTTTGGTCTCTCCTGAGCCCTGAGTGAAGAGCAGCTGGTACTGCTTGATGGGAATGTTCGCAGGGAAGATCCTGTTCATGAAGGGACTAACCGAGAGAGGCAGAAATGATGTTGAGACAGCCTACAGAATCCAAGTCCTCTAACGTGAAAGGAGATCTTAATTAATAAAGTGATATGAAATAAACCAAGCCTCTCACCTCATTGTATGAGACAGTGCCAAAATCCCCAGGACAAAGAAATACATTGACAGCAGCAAGTTGATGTACTCTTGTGAGAAAATCTATGATCGAAACGAGGCAAAATCATTTAGTATTACGAATTCCACCCTTCTCCACAGTATAACACCACTAGTCTCTCTCGCTCTTGATCAGGGAGCTGAAAAAAGTGAATCAATAAGGACAGCATGCATGACGTGAGCATGGGGTGCAAGCAATGAGTAACCCAGATACAGTACGGTAAAGCAGAGGTACAGCGATATGTGGGAGATTGGAGGGGAAAGCAGTAGCTTATTCAAATGTAATAATGCAGGAAACGATTCAGGACAAAGCATAGGAAGTGTTGCGAGTGATGATGCTCACTTTGAAGAAGAGGTAGAGGCCGAAGAGGGTGCAGCTGGCGATTATGGGGAACCGTGCAGCATCTCTGCCTGTGATGGTCTCTGGCATGTCTGAGGAGTTCTGGGAAGAGACAGAAACAAGGGTGAGTGGACAAGAATGCATACAAAACACACACACACACACACACACACACACACACACACACACACACCCTAAGTACCTTCCAAAACACACAAAAGCCTGAACATTCTCAAAGCACATTGCCAAAGTTCCTCTTCAGAGAGAAAGCACTAGACCATCTCAATATCAACTTGTCTCTTACTAAATCACAGTCATAACCTTTAGTGCCTCATCTCATCGCAGACTAATTCTATTTCTTCACAAAATAAGTAGTTAGGTTTCTGTCTAGTGGGACACGAACATGTGACCCATCTGAATGAAATTAGCTAATCTGCACAGGGAATATAATTAAAATGGGTCACTGTGGTGCGATGAGTAGCAAGTAACAAGACAGGACTGCAACGAACGAGCGATTCATTCTAAAGACCCCATGTCCAGTTGATACTAGATAGAGGCCTTTAACATATCACCTTCAGGGTCCGTTTCTTCTATAGCACCGTCCTTGAACCCTTTCAAAGTTCACCCAACCTGTTCAGTGTGATTCTGGTCAAGGGGACTTGGCCTGTGCACGACAGGACCCACATCCTCATTGATTGGGAACAAAGCAGGACTATGCCGAGGCCCAAACCTTGACACTTGGTGCCTAATAACCAAAATGATTTTACACACAAATGGGAGACATACACACATAGCGACACACTGTCATGAAGCATCTTCAAGATTGCCACGAACAATGAGGTGTCAGTATGAGAGGAAGAATATGTTTAAATAAAAAAAACTGTCGACTGACAGTGCGTGTTCTGAGTATCAGTTCTAATACTCACTCTGTACTCATAATCGCAACCATTTTCTCCAGCAACCTAAGGATGAAATAAGTGTTCAGAAAGTCATAAGCTGGGTATGCAGTAAACATATAGTAGGTCATCTATAGTAAGCACCAGGGAAGATTCTAGCTGAGGCATCAACCAACCGCACGTCAACACCACACAGGAAGGACTGCAGCAGGGTACCAGTTAGTTCACAACCACCAGAAAACTTCATTCATTTCACGCCACTCAAAAAGCCTGTTATCAGACAACCAAATCATGCATCATCATCATCATCCCTTTCCCTCCACCCACCGACTAAAAGACCAGTAGTGACGGCTGTATGACACGTGTAGTTGTGAAAATATAACTGATTTGCATATTCCTACTGTACTTTGAGCAAGTGTCAGAAGGGCTTCAGAGAAAAGAATAGGCTCGGGCGTGGCTCGAAATTAACTGAGAAGCAATGGAAATGGGTTTACCTAAACGTATCCACTCATGTCAAAACAAATAAAAATCGCCTAAACCCTTGCACACGTCTCTCCATCACCTGCTAAAGACTTGGCAGTGACAACCGGCTGGAATGAATGAACAACATCATGCCAGCTAGCTAGATGTCATGATTAAAAATAACATTGACCACTCAACAAAAACAAAATCAATTTAACTAGTAAATTAAGCAAGCAAACGATCAGGCAAATCGGGTTAACATATGGTTCATGACAGCCCCGGCCAAGGCCTGCCAGTCATTCATTACTGTTGTTAGCTAGCTAGCCATGCCTAGCTAACTGGCTAGCTACATCAGACTTGTCTGGATATGGAACAGAAACACTGACTGTAACGTGAGTAACATCTGGCTAATGTTGCATGAGACTTGTGTGCGAGACACTTGACAGCTGCATGAGTTTCGTTGCATCCTTTGTTTATGGCCCAACAACAGGATCCAACAGTTTAGCGCTTCCCACTGTTAGCTGAGTAAACTACCTAGCTAATGTTACTTAGCTAGCTACTTGTACATTGCAATCATGTTAACGTTACCTTGCTTTTGCCACAGTTGACTGACCGCAGTGCACCGAAGAAGATGGGCAACAGAGCCATAAAAACAAGGCTGCCATATGCCAGTGCCGTTCCCTCCGGTGTCGCCACAAACTTGGCCACGGTCGCGTTGACAGCGTCGGTACCATTTGAGTCGGTAGCATTCAGGCCGTCCAGAATGAGAGGTGAAGTTTCGCTGGGTAAGACCGATCCTTGATCAACATCCGCCATGTTTGCAAGTTGTCCAACCCAAATGAGACGTGTACACTGTTTTCGATCTATGAAGACTGGTCGTTTCTCACTTAATAAGAACGTTCTCTTTTGCTAAGGCCACGTTCCCTATCTCTTTGCCAATTGAAACACCTCTTCCTTGTTCTTATTCTTCGGTGGGGTTTATCGGCGGTTGGCATCCAACGTTATGTTGCATTACCGCCACTTGCTGTAGTGGAGTGTGGGCCAGAGACAGGGAGACACTAAATCCTACCGGCCAGCACCGTTGCTTTTTTTTGAGACTATATCTAATGACGTTCTACTCAATATACTCTTTAAACTAATTTCCTGTATCCCCTTCTCCCTCATACTAGATCTCAGCCTCCCTCTTTCCCTCCGATACTTCCCACACTGCAGCAATACATGTTCCACGGTCTCTGTTTCCTGGCAAGAATCACACTTTCCTGTTGGATGCTTTCCTATCACATTTAAGGACTTATTCAACTGGCTGTGTCCCACCCTTAATCTAGTAAAAATAGCCTCCTCTCTTCTGTCCTCCCCTCCCTGACTTTCCTCTGTACTGAAATAAATGCCTGCCCTTAGTCTCTCTATTCCACTGCTCCTGCCATCTCTGCATCATTCTATTTGTATTTATTTTATTGAGCCTTTATTTAACAAGGCAAATCAGTTAAGAACAAATTCTTATTTACAATGACGGCCTACCCCGGCCAAACCCGGACGACGCTGGGCCAATTGTGCACCGCCCTATCGGACTCCCAATCACGGACGGTTGTGATACAGCCTGGAATCGAACCAGGGTCTGCAGTGACACCTCTAGCACTGAGAGGCAGTGCCTTAGACCGCTGTGCCACTCGGGGGCCCATCACTGTCCATATCAGGCTTTTCGCCACTGCCTTGCTCATTGAAACTACAACATCAACATCCCCACTACTAAGTGCTTGTTTAGCCAGTACATCAACTGCCTCGTTCCCCTCCACCCCCACATGGGCTGGGACCCATGTAAATCGTAATCGTACCCATCTGCCTAATCCTGCCATGGGTTTGTTGCACCGCACCAAGCAGATCGTGTCTGCTACTTGACATAAAGGACTGGAGACTCATCAACACTGTACATGAATCAGAGCAAATAACTACTCTGTCTGGCTTGACTTCCTCCACCCACTGCAAGGCCAACAGTATGGCCATCAGCTCCGCCGTATATACAGCCAGATGATCTGTAATACGTTTTCTGACTTCCACCCCACATTCCTGCACTACAAATGCTGACCCAGCACATCCTGTCCTTTGGATATTTTGAACCATCTGTTTAAATGGCCACAAAGTCCTGATACACAGTATCCAGACATCTCTTAAACAAATCAGATGGATCAACACGCTCCCTATCTTTTTGTAGTCTCTCCAACACTTCTAGACCAACTACTGGAGGTGGTGAGTAGCCATGGTGGATTTACAGGAATAACTACTGTTGGACTAAACTCCCTTCTATACAGTCCCATCTCCTTCGCCTGGATATTACCCACCCACCCAAAGCTTGTGTTCTGTCTTCGCTCATGTTCCCAGCATACCTGTAAAATCCCTTTTGCAGGCCATGTCCCTGTAGGTTGACCCAAAAATGCATTGCCAGCTGCTGTCTCCTAATCTGCAATGGCATATCCCCCATCTCCACCTGTAGTGCAGACACTGGGGAGGTCCGAAACACCCCACTACATAATCTGAGTCCTTGCCTCTGTATGACACCTAGCCTTTCCAATGAGGTCCGGGCTGCTGAACCATAAGCTATACTGCCATAGTCTATTACAGATAGGATCAATGCAACATACATGAGAAACGCCCAGCCCCCCACTCCTGACCCGTCAGACAGCGCATCACATTTCACACCTTCTTACACTTTCCCACCCCTCTCTCAATGTGTTCTGCCCAGGTCAGTCGAGTGTCAAAGTATACCCCAAGGAACCTGAAGGCCCCCCACCCTCTCCAAGTTTCTCCCTTATAACCTCAAGCATACCTCATATCCCACCTTCCTCCTGGTAAAGAACACTGTCTGAGTTCTCTACAGAGAACCTGAATCCCCACATTAATGCCTGTAGCTCTGCCTCATCAATTGCTTCCTGTATTGCACATTTCTTCCCCTCTTCCATAAGGCCCCATCATCTGCAAATAATGACCTCCCAATGTCTGACTGTACCTGAGAGTAAACATCATTGATCATGATTGAGAACAACAGAGGACTAGTCATGCTCCCCCTGTGGAGTACCATTCTCTTCCTTGTTGGTTCACTTGCTGTCAATATATTGTTTCAAACCAGTACTTAACACCACCTAGTGGTATGGATGGTTGTTTTGGAACAAATACCTTTTTTTTATATACAGTTGAAGTCGCAAGTTTACATACACTTAGGTTGGAGTCATTAAAACTCGTTTTTCAACCACTCCACACATTTCTTGTTTACAAACTATAGTTTTGGCAAGTCGGTTAGGGCATCTACTTTGTGGACGACACAAGTAATTTTTCCAACAATTGTTTGCAGACAGATTATGTCACTTATAATTCACAGTATCACAATTCCAGTGGGTCAGAAGTTTACATACACTAAGTTGACTGTGCCTTTAAACAGCTTGGATAGCTCCAGAAATGATGTCATGGCTTTAGAAGCTTCTGATAGGCTAATTGACATCATTTGAGTTAATTGGAGGTGTACCTGTGGCTGTATTTCAAGGCCTACCTTCAAACTCAGTGCTGCTTTGCTTGACATCATGGGAAAATCTAAAGAAATCAGACCTCCACAAGTCTGGTTCATCCTTGGGAGCAATTTCCAAACGCCTGAAGGTACCACGTTCATCTGTACAAACAATAGTACGCAAGTATAAACACCATGGGACCACGCAGCCGTCATACCGCTCAGGAAGGAGATGCATTCTGTCTCCTAGAGATGAACGTACTTTGGTGCGAAAAGTGCAAATAAATCCCAGAACAACAGCAAAAGACCTTGTGAAGATGTTGGAGGAAACAGGTACAAAAGTATCTATATCCACAGTAAAACGAGTCCTATATCTACATAACCTGAAAGGCCGCTCAGCAAGGAAGAAGCCACTGCTCCAAAACTGCCATAAAAAAGCCAGACTACGGTTTGCAACTGCACATGGGGACAAAGATCATACTTTTTGGAGAAATGTCCTCTGGTCTGATGAAACAAAAATAGAACTGTTTGGCCATAATGACCATCGTTATGTTTGGAGGAAAAAGGGGGATGCTTGCAAGCTGAAGAACACCATCCCAACCGTGAAGCACGAGGGGGGCAGCATCATGTTGTGGGGGTACTTTGCTGCAGGAGGGACTGGTGCACTTCACAAAATAGATGGCATCATGAGGGAGGAAAATGATTTGGATATATTGAAGCAACATCTCTAGACATCAGTCAGGAAGTTAAAGCTTGGTTGCAAATGGGTCTTCCAAATGGATAATGACCCCAATCATACTTCCAAAGTTGTCAAAATGGCTTAAGGACAACAAAGTCAAGGTATTGGAGTGGCCATCACAAGGCCCTGACCTCAATCCTATAGAAAGTTTGTGGGCAGAACTGAAAAAGTGTGTGTGAGCAAACCTGACTCAGTTACACCAGCTCTTTCAGGAGGAATGGGCCAAAATTCACCCAACTTTTTGTGGGAAGCTTGTGGAAGGCTACCTGAAATGTTTAACCCAAGTTAAACGATTGAAAGGAAATGCTACCAAATACTAATTGAATATGTAAACTTCTGACCCACTGGGAATGTGATGAAATAAAAGCTGAAATAAATCACTCTATTATTTTGACATTTCCCTTAAAATAAAGTGGTGATCCTAACTGACCTAACACAGGGAATTTTTACTAGGATTAAATGTATTTGGCTAAGGCGTATGTGAACTTCTGACTTCAACTGTATATATATTTTTTTATGAACAATAAAACAAGTACAAAACAGAAATATACAAACTTGGTATCAGCAATGATTTGGTCAAGACCTTTAAGTCTTTCTGCAAAGATGGATGCAAGTAGATTTCCATCATTGTTCATTCATGTGATTTATCGCCAATTTTCTAACATTATAGGATCCTTGTTTAGTTTGGGGATTACAGAAAAAGGCCTTGTGTCAGAAACAGGCAGGACCCCTAAATCAATTGCTTCCTTAAAGACATTGAATATAAATTCAACAATATCCTCCTGAAAATATGTACATTAAGGCCATCATTCTCTGGAGATCTTTTTAACTTGCTGATACATTTTTTTATTTCAATGATAGAAATCAATTCAGAAGCATCCTAATCCTATTTCAAAAAGTGTCCTAGCTAGGTAAATTATAGTCTACATAGTTTTCAATACATGTTTTATTCAAATAATAGGTACAGTACAGGCATGGAACATTTTAAAAACATTTAGTGACAATGTTGAAACCACATTATCATAGATTGTCTTAACCTATAAAATGTAACTTGAAATATTTACAACTATTCATTTACAAAGTATATTTATTTCTCTGTTATTAAAAAGCAAAGATTATTGACAGAAGTGGGGGCTTCAGAAAGCTGTAGCCTTCCATTCAAATACCTGAAACGGGATGTCAGAGCAAATGGGGATCAGTAACCCAACACCAGAGCAAATTCATAGATATGTTGGGAAAAAGGAGATGAGGGACATTTTGCCATCAACTAACTCATGTAGTGATAATGTTGCTGCCTCTTAATGTCTTAAATCTTCATGCAATCTCAAGGGGACCAGCCAAAGATGTAATCATCACTGTGCATTAGAGCAGTGGTTCTCAAACCTCTTCTCAGGGACCCCCAGCAGTTCCCTATATTAGATCTATTCCAGAGCTAGCACACCTGATTAAACTTGTCAACTAATCAAGACCTTGATTAGATTAATCAGGTTAGCTAGTTCAGGGCTACAACAAAATTCTGAAGCGTCTAGGTGTCCCCAAAGAGAGGTTTGTGAACCCCTGCATGAGAGGACCAGCTGCTCGTGGAAGTTTTAGATGTAAATACCATAGAATGAATTATATTGCTATGGTTCATACTCCAGAGAAGGCCCTCAGTCCTCCTCACACCACAGTGGTCGAAGGTAAGATGTGCAGGACGTAGGTGATGACAGAGACAGCGATTAGGAGGAGAGGCTGAACCTGAGCTTGAAGCTGCCCCGACGATTTAGTCTTCAGCTCCACTTCCACAGGGAAGTGGTCACTCACTTCTAGTGCCTGAAATAACGAACTGAGTTTATTCTGTGACATGATATTTATGACAGAAGAAAAATACATAGACAATTTTGGCTTTTCTGGCATGGTGCAGCTTTTCCTGGGGGCTTTTTGAGATGGAAAAGGGTTTGAAACGCTAAAAAATATGATAAAATATTGTTTGAAAAGAGCATTACCATTTCCTTTGAGAGTTTATACTCCTTGGCGATGTTGAAGACCCGAGCTGAATAAGGTTTGATGGCCTTTAGGAAGGGCTGTCCGTGTACCACAATCCTAAGAAAAACTAAGTGTCAAGTCAATAGAGCTGAATAGTAATATGTTATTGTATCCATCAATGTCTATAATAAAAAAAATCCCTTATTCAAAGAATGTATAATTTCAGTGTAGCTCATTTTCTAATTTCCACCCACCGGTCATAGGCACAGCTGGTGAGGTCTCCTACAGTGGTGTCCACCTTGTCCCCGATCAACCAGAAGAATCCAGGGTTTGAGAACAGTCTGATGTTTGCCTTGTCCTGCCTTGTTATGTGCCCACAACCAGCATTGAAGGCTCCAAGGAACATCACTTTCTATGGGACACAGAGTTGCATTACATTGGTGTAAGTTAGGTATGTGGCTAATATAGCACGACAGATAAAACAGTAATTGAATTCATCTTACTATAACCAAACAAAAACAGGTAGTTGAAATTGTTCTCCCAGTCTTGTCATGTCTCACCTCAGTATTCCACTTTATTTTTATTTCCTCAAAGACATCATAGAGCTTGTCAATCTCCTTGATTGCATCAGAGGCCGTAGTGTGCAGTGGGATCAGAGCAAAGTCTCCTATCACTGTTCAGAGGAAGATCATTAGTTATCAAAACAGTACACATTGAATTTCAATTCTCATGAACTTAAAAAGAACCAACCTGTTTCCTTGGCTTGGAATCTAACAACAAAGGGGTCTCTGGAGAAAGCATCCACACCCCCCTGCTTTTTGTCAGTGTACTGGTACCGATCTGTCAACTCTACAGTCTCATTCCTGTGGAGAGGCGTTTAGTTATAGCATCACTCACTTGGGCTTAAAGTTAAGCAGGGTGACAGAGTTAAAGAGTAGGACAGGGGAGGCAGCATATTTAGGAGGTTTTAAATGACTGCAAGTTTACGTCATGAGAATAGCATTTATAAATGAATGATGTAAGAGCTCTGAAATAGATACAGATTTTAGTCATTTAGCAGACAACACTAATTGCTCCTGTAAGTCGATCTGGATATGTCCCTTGCTCAAGGGCCCATCAACAGTCAGCTCGGGATTCAAATATATCATGTAAAAATAATGGTGTCCCTTACCGGTACAGATAGACATACTGCTCCTGGTCTTCAGGTGTCCGCCCCAGACCTCCACTGGCAACATATTTATAGTGATAGTGGTCATCATATCTAAGACAGAATGAACAAAGGGGTCTGAGTCCATAAATTGAGTGAACAAAAAGTCTAGCATAAATAATGATTTTCTTTATAACTCAAATCAATTTATTTCAAGTACTTTTAACAAAAGCCTCAATACACTTTACAGGGAGCAAAAACAAAGAGGAATAAAACAAATAAAACAATTTAGCGTGAATGATTGAACAGTGCATCTGGTATCTGCATTAGATACTTGTTACAGTATATAGATTCTACTGTACCTAGTACTGTATCTGTTGAGTCTCCCCAACAGAGCTCTGGTGGCTTTGCCCTGTAGGTCTTTTACCTCCTGAAGGAGACAGATGTCACAGCGAGACACAACCTGTGGGCAACCAACCAACATGGTCAGAACATGAATGTCTAACAATCACTGAAAAATACCTAGATTATATAGCTGTGGACTAAAAGGTTACTACAAGCTTCACTCTGTTGATCTACATGCATGCAGGTGAAGTGGGATTTTGAGTAGCAGACACCTTTTTGGTAACATGATATCCTCGCCGGTCCCATTCACATGTTTGTTATTTTTGTATTCTCATTTTGTGAAAGCAAGGAAGAGTCGCCTTCCCTTGCTAGTAGTAGCAGCTATCTTTAGCCTGGCTAAAAACATAGCAAGCTAGCTACAGTAGCCTTTTTAGCTTCACATTATCATGTGAAATAATCATATTTATAAAATAAAAAATATGCCGTGGTAAATATTTCTATAATTGCCGGTGTAACCTAAAACACTATCCGAGTGACCTGCTGCTGGTATATTCATTCCCATATCAGATAAAAATGTAAATGACATGTTTTGGTCATGAGAAAAATAAAGCACACGGCTAGTTAGTTGTCTACAGCACGTAATACAACCGGTGGGTCAAATCCTGAATGCTGATTGGTTAAAACCGCATTCCAACCGGTATCTATTCCACAAGTTATCACCCGCTAAAGCCATGTCGTTAAAATGCCTGTTTATTCTGTTCCACCGGACTGCACAATCCACGGTCTCATCAACCTAGCCATGCAATTTATGAACTAGATCTCCACTATAAAAAGCATTTAGACATTATCTTTAAAACAATAATAATTGTCTGTCTCTCCGACATTTGCAACATTGTTTCAATATTCAAATTCGATCTAGCTGTTGCATAGTAATGGACGAGTCAGAAGGATGAGACCGACAGGCAGGTTACCTCAGCCAGTCGAAATCATGAATCAGCATACTTTTTATGGGTATACAGTGCATTCGGAAAATATTCAGACCCCTTGACTTTTTCCACATTTTGTTACACCATTTTCTAAAATGGATTACATTAATTGTTTCCCCTCAATCTACACACAATACCCCATAATGACAAAGCGAAAACAGGTTTAGAAATGTTTGCCAATGTATTTAAAATTTAAAAAAAACTGAAATACCTTAAGTATTCAGACCCTTTGCTATGACTCGAAATTGAGGTCAGGTGCATCCTGTTTCCATTGATCATCCTTGAGATGTTTCTACAACTTGATTGGAGTCCACCTGTGGTAAATTCAATTGATTGGACATGATTTGGAAAGGCACACACCTGTCTATGTAAGGGCCCACAGTTGACAGTGTATGTCAGAGCAAAAACCAAGCCATGAGGTGGAAGGAATTGTCCATAGAGCTCCGAGACAGGATTGTGTGAAGGCACAGATCTGGGGAAGGGTACAAAAAAATAAAAAAATTCTGCAGCATTGAAGGTCCCCAAGAACACAGTGGCCTCCATCATTCTTAAATGGAAGAAATTTGGAACCACCAAGACTCTTCCTAGAGCTGGCCGCCCAGCCAAACTGCGCAATCAGGGGAGATGGGCCTTGGTCAGGGAGGTGACCAAGAACCCAATGGTCACTCTGGCAGAGCTCCAGAGTTCCTCTGTGGAGATGGAAGAACCACCATTTCTGCAGCACTCCACCAAATCAGGCCTTTATGGTAGAGAGTGGCCAGACGGAAGCCACTCCTCAGTAAAAATGCACGACAGCCCGCTTGGAGTTTGCCAAAAGGCACCTTAAGGACTATCAGACCATGAGAAACAAGATTCTCTGGTCTGATGAAACCAAGATTGAACTCTTTGGCCTGAATGCCTCGCTTCACATCTGGAGGAAACCTGAGCCCTCATTTATCAATGTTGCGTACGAACATAAATGTTCGTAAACCATGCATGTGATCATTTAAGCAAAGTGTGGGATTTATCAATTTGTACTTATACTTGAGAATGTGTGTAAATTTAAGCACACCTCTGACCGTGCGTACCCACAGCACCTTGTGGTAGAAAAGTCAAACTGCTAATGAAATACCATCCACCAAATGGAGAAAGGATTGACATACTGGACCAAATCAGAAACTATGAAGAAAAGATGAATACATTAATAGTTTATTCGTGTATTTATTTTATAGACACTTAAGCTACTAATAGTTCTCAGGGTGCTATCGAATTCATAAACATGAAACCATTTAATAAAGTCAATTAGAAAGAGAGTGGAATGTAAGGTTGGAGGCAATTTAGTTTAACCAGTTAAATAATATAAAAAAAGGGCAACACTGAGGCGTTGTGACTTGTCCAAAATGGCAAATCTTGCGTTGCTGGAGGATCTGGCACAAGCTGCATTACGCAGGGAGCGTGTTTTCAATGAGCTTGCAGATTGGTTTTCTGAGGGCGACGCTTGGCTTATTAGTAGATTTTGTTTTCCGAGGCATATTTTATTGTATCTCTGCAACCAACTCTCTCCAGTATTAGAAAGGGAGACGAAATGCACCAATTGCATCCCAGTGCATCCCCAAGTCCTCTCCACCCTGGGATTTTTGGCCAAAGGAACATTCCAATGGGAGATTGCGGATCGGTCTGGCATTACACAACCAACACTGAGATGAATATTGCCTGCAGTCCTTCATGGCATTATTTAATTGACCCCACAATACATACAGTTTACGAACACTGCTGTGCAACAGGCCAGAGTGAAAAGGGATTTCCATACCCTAGCTGGATTTCTCAATGTCATTGGAGTAATTGACTGCACCCACATCGCAATAAAAGCACCATCATTGAACGAATTCAACTTCGTCAACAGAAAAGGTTCCCATTCTGTCAATGGGCAGGTCATCGGTGATTCACATTTGGCTTTGTTGAATGTAGTGGCCAAATGGCCAGATGGGACACATGATTCATTCATTGTGCAGAACAGTTCAGTCAGCCTTAACCTCCAGGAAGGAGCTGTTGAGGATGGATGGCTTATTGGTAAGTGATTTATGTTTTACTTGCAAGGTTTTATTTGCCATGTTGGACCTCTACTGGGAAACAATATCTGCATGTTGTGTTCATAACTGCAGGAGACTGGGGCTACCCATTAAAAGCATGGCTGATGACTCCCCTCACAAACCAACAAGAGGCAAGTTACAACCAAGCCCACGCATGCACAAGAACAGTGGAGCGCACCATAGGCCTGCTGAAAGGGTGCTGGCTGTGCTTGTCTGGGACAGGAGGCACACTGCAATACCAGCCTAGCAAGGTTTGCCTCTGAAATGACATTGCTTCAAATGCCATTACATGAATGTAATACAACGTCCAAATTCCTTTTTAGGTTTGCTACATTGTCAAGGCTTGCAGTGTGCTCCACAACATTGCAATAAAAACAATGGCATTCCACTGAATGACCCGATTAGCCCATGCCTGACAGTGTTTCCCACCATCCATAGCCCTGGCACTGAGGACAAGAGTCAATATCATACAATGGTTTTAGGTATCTGTTCTTCCAAATATTGTAATCAAATCGACAAGGAAAACACATTTACATTGCACCAGAATTTGTCTCACATGTTTGACACAATCAACAAGTTCTTTCAATGATTGATTTGGCTCTCTCTTTCAGGCTGTTGCATACATCCTCCAGCTGCTGTTTGAGTCTGTTTGATGTGTTGATCTCTTCTTGTTGTTTCAGGACTGCGTCAGTCAAAACATGCGGCGCAGCTGAAGTGCTCACCAAAGAGAACACCCTTCTGGTAGGCCTGGGGATGGCTGAGGTGTCAGACAAATCACCCACATCTGTGAAGATTTCATTTTTGTTATATTAATTTTGTTACATTTATTGTCAAGAAAAAAATATTTAGATGTGGTCCATGTCTGAATATGGTTGCGAATATAAATCTTGACTTACCATCAGTTGGTGTATCTGGTATTCTTTTGTGGATCATTATTTTTATTGTTGTTGCATGTTTTCAAATCAAACCATTTATTTTTTATTTCATTAACTGTTCTGCACTCAGATGAGGCAGAATTTACCACAGCTCTAACCTGCTCCCAAGCAATATTTTTTTGAATCTTATTTGACAAGCCATTGCTGAGGGCTCCAAAACTATGGCTTGTTTGGCTTCCACTTCAGTGATCAAAAAGTTTCTGCGTCCAATTATGATTTCTCCATGTTGGCGGACAGAAATTAGTGACATTTCTTGCAGCTTTAAAGGGAAGGTTTGTGACCATAAATGGTCATTTAGGGCAGTTCTTTATGTAAATGAGACTTCAAGTGCACTAGCACAGTGTTTTAGAACGTGTCTGATTTATCAAGGCAAAATACTTCCAGGTGTGTGTAAATCAAGCGCACGAGCAATTTATAAATACTAACTTTGTACTTGAACATTTTACATTTTCTTCTTACGAGTTAATTTAGAAGCTTTTCTACGTAACATTGATAAATGAGGGCCCTGGCACCATCCCTACGGTGAAGCATGGTGGTGGCAGCATCATGCTGTGGGGATGTTTTTCAGCAACAGGGACTGAGAGACTATTCAGGATTGAGGCAAAGATGAACGGAGCAAAGTACAGAGAGATCCTTGATGAAAACCTGCTTCAGAGCTCTCAGGATCTCAGACTGGGGCGGAGGTTCACCTTCCAACAGGACAATGACCCTAAGCACACAGCCAAGACAACACAGGAGTAGCTTTGGGACAAGTCTCTGAATGTCCTTGAGTGGCCCAAGCCAGATCCCGGACTTGAACATCTTTGGAGAGACCTGAAAATAGCTGTGCAGCGATGCTCCCCATCCAACCTGACCGTGCTTGAGGGGATCTACAGAGAAGAATGGGAGAAACTCCCCAAATACAGGTGTGCCTAGCTTGTAGGGTCATACCCAAGAAGACTCGAGGCTGTAATCGCAGCCAAAGGTTCTTCAACAAAAGTAGTGAGTAAAGGGTCTGAATACTTATGTAAATGTGATAGTTTTGTTGTTGTTGTTGTAATACATTTGCAAACATATACAAATAAATATCAATAGAAAACAGGTAAACGAAACGAAGTGCAGCTAGTTTGCAGTCTTTCCAGCTTCCGTGTTAGCTGTGTTGTTGGCTAGCTCCTGAACAACAGTTTCCTTCAGACAGAGCACATGTTCTATGCCAGGTGAAATCACACCTCATTAGTTCATTGTTATAGATGTATCCAAATAAATGTCACTAGAAAACAGCTTAAACAAATAACTACTTTGTTGTTATTTTGGCTTCACTGTTTGATGTGACTAAGGGATAAAAAAAAGTTGCCAGCCTGTATGGCAACAGAACATTTAGAACGACTGACTGGGTCGCGCCCATAGATACAGAACAAAAAGACTGAACGACTGTCGCTTCTCTGGCAACCGAACCGATAGAACCAACAACCAGATGTGTCAGGACTATCTTGTGGAAAGTTGAAATATTTTGATGAATTTATTTATACTTATATTCATGAACATATGTACATCATTATTTGAATATGTTGGTAACCCGTTGTATAAAAGTGTTAATGCCCTCGAAGCCAGTGCTTGGAGGATATATTGGCACGGTTTGCCGGCCCAAGACGAACCGTGCCAATATATCCTCCAAGACACCGGCTACTCTGACATTATCACTTAATTATACCATTTCACAATAGCCTGTAAATCACTAGTTATTACTTCGAAACAAAATACATTTCTGGGCGGATTCTTGTGGTTTGGTTTACTGTTTGAACAGTTGCTGAAATTATATTTGGTTATCAATGCAAAATAGGCTAATTTGATGAATAGCCTATAGATCAGATCAAGGAACCAAGCGACAACACTGACCCCATGGCTGCAGAAGAAATTATGCAACATGTCAACATTTTCAGGCAGTAAAAAAGTATGTCTAAGCGTATTCCAAGGAGCCCCCCCCCCTTTGTGACAAAAAACGGCATTGCAACACACCGAATCTTGCGTCTGCAAAGAGCTTGCAGTAAGTTAAAAAAATGTAATGGCAAAAATGTAGATTTCCGCCTATATAAAAATACCCAAAAGTAACCGCTTTTAATGAGCAGTTATATGATAAGGACATGCATCAACTTGGCATCATTGGAAAGAAAACACCTGGGAGATAAGGAAATGGTCAGACCATAGATAGGAATGGCACAGTTCAGCTCACATAGAATCAAGCACACAAACCAACTATGTTCTTTTTTTTGTCAACTTTAAATGGACAAGCTATAAGTCAATTATTGATGAATAGTGCTGGAAACAGATGCCTTCCACAACAAGTAAAAAAACTTCTGAAAAACCCCCCAAGATTAAGACAACAGCTAGAACTTCAGATTTTTTAGTAAGAGGTGTCAGGTGTGGTCAAGGGACATCGCCAAGTGTTCCCTCAACCTCTCCAAAGTATGTAAATAAGGTAATTCCACTGCTATTACACATTGAATAAGCCTAAAAGTTATTAGTCGCTATAAAAACACAATTTCCACAATACCAACCTCTTTCAAACAGTGTGGAGGTGTCAGGGGACAATCTTTCAACCTCTCCAAAGTGTCCGAATGGGGTAATTCCACTCCTCAAATCACATTTTCTTGGTCGCATACACATATTTAGCAGATGTTATTACAGGTGTAGCGAAATGCTTGTGTTCCTAGCTCCAAAAGTGCAGTTACATCTAACAATTCACAATAATGTGAGCTAAATAGCATGATCATTACACAGGTGCACTTTGTGCTGGGGACAATAAAAGGCCACTCTATAATGTACATTTTTGTCACAACACAATGCCACAGATGTCTCAAGTTGAGGGAGTGTACAATTGGTATGCTGACAGCAAGAATGTCCATCAGATCTGTTTCCAGAGAATTTAATGTTAATTTCTCTACCATAAGCTGCCCTCCTATGTCGTTTCAGAGAATTTGGCAGTACGCCCAACCAGCCACACAACTGCAGACCACGTCTAATCACACCAGCCCAGGAACTCCACATCCGGCTTCTTCACCTGCGGGATCGTCAGAGACCACCCACCTGGACAGCTGATGAAACTGAAGAGTATTTATGTCTGTAATAATGCCCTTTTGTGGGGAAAAACTCATTCTGATTGGCTGGGCCTGACTCCCAACTGGCTGCGCCCCTGCCCAGTCAAGTGAAATCCATAGATAAGGACCCAATTAATTCATTTCAAATTACTGATTTCCTTATATGAACTGTAACTCTGTAATCGTAAGCTCTCTCACACACGAAATTAGTAAAACAATATGTAAACATTATTAAAGTGATCAGTGATTCCATGTCTATGTACTTAGGGCAGCAGCATCTAAGGTGCAGGGTTGAGTAACCGGCTAGTGACAGTGACTAAGTTCAGGGCAGGGTACTGGCTAGTGATGGCTATATAACAGTCTGATAGAGGTTTTAAGGCTATGGGATCGATGTCCCACCAGCGGGACATATTGAAAAGGCCTTTGATAAAGACTGGATTTTATTTATAAATGCGTGGAGTCTCTTGTAAAATGCGTAAAAGTAATGTATAGCAACTCGAGGTGTAAAATAGTAAATAGAAAAAAGTATTTGATCCCCTGCTGATTTTGTACGTTTGCCCACTGACAAAGAAATGATCAGTCTATAATTTTAATGGTAGGTTTATTTGAACAGTAAGAGACAGAATAACAACCAAAAAAATCAAGAAAAACGCCTGTCAAAAATGTTATAAATTGATTTGCATTTTAATGAGGGAAATAAGTATTTGACCCCCTCTCAATCAGAAAGATTTCTGGCTCCCAGGTGTCTTTTATACAGGTAACGAGCTGAGATTAGGCGCACACTCTTAAAGGGAGTGCTCCTAATCTCAGCTTGTTACCTGTATAAAAGACACCTGTCCACAGAAGCAATCAATCAGATTCAAAACTCTCCAAGACCAAAGAGCTCTCCAAGGATGTCAGGGACACGATGTGTAGGTCTACACAAGGCTGGAATGGGCTACAAGACCATCACCAAGCAGCTTGGGACAACAGTTGGTGCGATTATTCGCAAATGGAAGAAACACAAAATAACTGTCAATCTCCCTCTGCCTGGGGCTCCATGCAAGATCTCACCTCGTGGAGTTGCAATGATCATGAGAATGGTGAGGAATCAGCCCAGAACTACACGGGAGGATCTTGTCAATGATCTCAAGGCAGCTGGGACCATAGTCACCAGGAAAACAATTGGTAACACACGACGCCATGAAGGACTGAAATCCTGCAGCGCCCGCAAGGTCCCCCTGCTCAAGAAAGCACATGTACATGCCCGTCTGAAGTTTGCCAATGAACATCTGAATGATTCAGAGGACAACTGGGTGAAAGTGTTGTGGTCAGATGAGACCAAAATGGAGCCCTTTGGCATCAACTCAACTTGCCATGTTTGGAGGAGGAGGAATGCTGCCTATGACCCCAAGAACACCATCCCCACCGTCAAACATGGAGGTGGAAACATTATGCTTTGGGGGTGTTTTTCTGCTAAAGGGAGAGGACAACTTCACCGCATCAAAGGGACGATGGACGGGGCCATGTACCGTCAAATCTTGGGTGAGAACCTCCTTCCCTCAGCCAGGGCATTGAAAATGGGTCGTGGATGTTCATTACCACAGGTAATCTTAGGTTTTACTACATACAGTCGAGAGGAACTATTGGATATAAGAGCAACGTCAACTCACCAACATTACGACCAGAAATACAACTTTCCCGAAGAGGATCCTCTGTTTGGCCCACCACCCAGGACAATGGATCGGATCCCAGCCGGCGAGCCAAAACAACGACGTCGCAGAAGAAGGGGCAGACGGAGCGGTCTTCTGGTCAGGCTCCGTAGACGGGCACATCGCGCACCGCTCCCGAGCATACTACTCACCAATGTCCAGTCTCTTGACAACAAGGTAGATGAAATCCGAGCAAGGGTAGCATTCCAGAGAGACATCCGAGACTGTAACGTTCTTTGTTTCACGGAAACATGGCTCACTCGAGACACGCTATCTGAGTCGGTACAGCCACCTGGTTTCTTCACGCATCGCTCCGACAGAAACAAGCATCTCTCTGGTAAGAAGGGTGGGGGTGTATGCCTTATGATTAACGAGACGTGGTGTGATCATAACAACATACAGGAACTCAAGTCATTTTGTTCACCTGACTTAGAATTCCTCACTATCAAATGCCGACCGCATTATGTACCAAGAGAATTCTTTTCGATTATAATCACAGCCGTGTATATCCCCCCCAAGCAGACACATCGACGGCCCTGAAAGAACTTCATTGGTCTCTATGTAAACTGGAAACCACATTTCCTGAGGCTGCATTTATTGTAGCCGGGGATTTTAACAAGGCTAATTTGAAAACAAGGTTCCCCAAATTCTATCAGCATATCGGTTGTGCTACCAGGGCGGGCAAAACCCTAGACCACTGTTATTCTAACTTCTGTGACGCATATAAGGCCCTCCCCCGCCCTTGCGTGTTAACCCTCGCAAGACTGCAGGCCCAGTGTTTTTCTGGATTTATTTGTTATTCTGTCTCTCACTGTTCAAATAAACCTACCATTAAAATTATAGACTGATCATTTCTTTGTCAGTGGGCAAACATACAAAATCCGCAGGGGATCAATACTTTTTTCCCCCCCTCACTGTATGCCGATGACTCAAGTTTTATATTGAGTCTGAAAGCTAGATCCCTGCAATGTCTCATTGAAGATCTAGATAGGTTTTAGTCCAGAAAAGTTATGATAAGTATACAATATTACATATTGGATCTTTAAAAATATAAACTTTCATATTACCCTGCAGTTTACCTATAAAAATGGGCTGACGGTGAAGTAGACATACTTGGTATTAATATCACCAAAGCTATAAATGACCTCTCCACAATGAATTTCAATAGAAAACTAGTAAAAATAGACAAGATCCTGCAACCATGGAGAGGTAAAAACCTGCCATTTTATGGAAAACTTACACTGATTAACTCTTTAGTCATCTCAGTTTACTCACTTATGGCAATACCTACTCCTGATGATTCATTTTTCAAATCATATGAGCAAAAAATATTTAGCTTTATCTAGGATGCTAAACCAGACAGGCACGCTTTATCTTATCTATAATGAATATGAACTGGGTGGGTTGAGATTATAAAATATAAAACCTCTAAACGCTTCACTTATACAAAAGTTTTACTTCAACCCTAAAATGGTTCTCATGTTGTTAGAATAATTTGATATCTTGATGATAATAATCAATTCGCCTTGACTAATGCCCAAGGTTTGTAAGACAATGGGTTAAATAATTAGGCAAGGACTCAGCTTTCTGCAAAAGGTTTCTGTAGCTTTATTCAGAGAACGTTCTGAGGTCAGGATAACAAAAGTCATTATATAGTTCTTGCTTACTTACGCACATGCATTTACACACAAACTGTTGGTGACCTGCATCCCCCATTGACTTCACACACACTGTTTATCACTACCTAGCTCAGCCTGTTCCTTTCCCTCAAGGTTAGGAACCCTTTGAAGTTTTACTCCCTTTACCATCTGTCCCCTGCTCTCTACACTAATTACATACACACATTTCTTTCCCTCTCCAGTGGTTCCTGGACTTTCTGGAACTAATCAGACCAATCGATCACTACATTGATTATTCATTAACCATGCTGTATGACTAATAATTCATCATGGTTTATTGATTCATTTACTAACCATGCTGTATGACTAATAATTCATCATGGTTTATTGATTCATTTACCTTTATTAGATAATTATCTTATCACATGTAGATTACTAAGAAAAGCTCATCCATTGTTTAAAAACGTCCTTTTTGCCTGTTCAGATTGCCATGTCTCATTTTCGATTAATTGAAAATGAAACCTTTTTCAAAGCATTTATTTTTTCAAACAAGCATTGCAGAGCTGGTTACAATTTCATCCCCCTGAAAATATAAATATTATGGCTGAATGTTTGAAAAGGGTATGGTTTTTAAATGAAATTGTAGAGTCTCATTTCATGGCGTTATCAGAATTGTATGGGAAGGTATGCTCAATCCAAGATTACAACCAATTAATTACAGAATTACCCCAAAAATGGAGGAGACAGGTGGCAGCGGGAGGAGGTAGGGAACTGGTGTCTGCCCAATATAAAGAATCAAAACTGGCAGAGGAATAAAAATAGCATAAATAGGAAAGTATATCAATTTCATTTGAGGACCAGGAGGTTGACAGCTGTGCCATATAGATCGCAAAATAGTTGATGTACCGATTCCATGGTACATGGTGTATGAGTTGATATATAAAACGACGCAAGATTCAAGACTTCATGCCTTTCAGCTAAAATGATTGCACAGAATTCTTGCCAACAAAATGTTGAATATTTGGGGTATACAATCACTGCAGATTTTGTTGTGAGGATACAGAATCAATAGACCATTTATTTTGGTATTGCCCTCAGGTAGCCTGTTTCTGGTCTCAGGTTCAGGAATGGCTGAAGAAGCATAACATTAATCTAAAATTGACCCTAGAAATAGCATTGTTGGGAGATCTGGAGAGACCTGGTCAGCCAATTTCTATACTCTTAGTAAAAGTATTTAACTTCAATTCACAATCTGTGGATTCTATTCAATAGATTCCAATTGTAGGTTAAACATCACAGCATAGTTGAAAGATTCACTACCGTTTAAAAGTTTGGGGTCACTTAGAAATGTACTTGTTTTTTAAAGAAAAAAAAAGAAAACAGACTGTCCATTAAAATAACATTAAATTGATCAGAAATTCAGTGTAGACATTGTTAATGTCAAATTACTATTGTAGCTGGAAACAGCTAATCCAAGTTTATCATTTTAAAAGGCTAATTGAGCATTAGAAAACCCTTTGCAATTGTGTTAGCACAGCAGAAAACTGTTGTTCTGATTGAAAGAAGCAATAAAACTGGCCTTCTTTAGACTAGTTGAGTATATGGAGCATCAGCATTTGTGGGTTCGATTACAGGCTCAAAATGGCCAGAAACAAAGGCCTTTCTTCTGAAACTCAGTCTATTCTTATTCTGAGAAATTAAGGCTATTCCATGCGAGAAATTGCCAAGAAACTGAAGATCTCATACAACGCTGTGTACTACTCCCTTCACAGAACAGTGCAAACGGTCTCTAACCAGAATAGAAAGAGGAGTGGGAGGCCCCGGTGCACAACTGAGCAAGAGGACAAGTACATTAGTGTCTAGTTTGAGAAACAGACACCTCACAAGTCCTCAACTGGCAGCTTCATTAAATAGTACCCGCAAAAACACCAGTCTCAAACACCAGCCTCCAGGATGCTGGCCTTCTAGGCAGAGTTCCTCTGTCCAGTGTCTGTGTTCTTTTGACCATCTTAATCTTCTCTTTTTATTGGCCAGTCTGAGATATGGCTTTTTCTTTGCAACTCTGCCGAGAAGGCCAGCATCCCGGAGTCGCTTCTTCACTTTTGACGTTGAGACTGGTGTTTTGCGGGTACTATTTAATGAAGCTGCCAGTTGACCTTGTGGGAGATCTGTCGACTTGCCCTTGAGCAGGGCTTTGACCCTGGTTGCTTCTGTGGGTTGCTCTGGATGGGAGTCTGTTAAATGACTTAAGGTAATGTAAATGTTGAGCGGCTTCACTGCAAGTACATTGTATATGTTTTAATATTCAATAAAACATTTTTTTTTTTTTTTTTTTTAAACAATGGCCGTGAGAATTTGGTGGCCTCTCCAAAGTTACACAGAATATATTCAATGTATACCAGTAAACTAGTGTGAAATAAATACAACATGTAACTACTTTGGAATGATACACATGACACCGCTATACTGTAAATATAAAACAAAAAGAAGCAGACCACAACTATATAAAAGTACTAAATACATCACAGGAGGTTGGTGGCACCTTAACTGGGGAGAACAGGTAATGACTGGAGCAGAGACAGTGGAATGGTATCAAATACATGGTTTCCAGGTGTTTGATGCCATTCCATTCGCTACATTTCAGACATTATTATGAGCCATTATCCCCTTAGCGGCCTCCACTGAAATACATACTATATATAGAAAGCTATGCAAAATAATTTACATACAGAACTAAAACTGAATCCAATCCTTGTAGTAAATATTTCTCTGCCAGAGCCATCTTGGTCAAGGTCGCTCCCAGCCTCTGTGTTTGACTCACTAAGAATTTCCTCCAAAGCCTCTCACGGTATACCTGGCTTTTGTAATCTTTTTACTCCCCTGTTGGGCAGTTTGCTTGGTTTTTCGCTTTCTTTTTACATTCCTGATAAGCCATTTTTATGCCAAAGCGATGCCAAATCCGTTCAAAACATTATGATGTGCTCTGGAGTGCGTCCTTTCAAAATGCCGGTAGTAATGGGCCACATTACTCAAAATAGCTATAAAGCTTACCTTATTGGCTACACGACTGTCCATATTTCACTTTATCCGCACCCCAGTCTAACCACACCCTTTGTGCACAAAGATGTAGTCACTGGGTGGACGTTGACGTTCTAATTCAACCATACATTACCGGAGAACATTGGTAATGGGCTACTTTTCTCCGTAAGAACCTAGCTCAAACACAGGCCAAATCGAAGCTTACCTTGTAAGATGTTTGTTGTTTAGTGAAAACGAAGTATAAAATGAACTTCTTGACTCGATAACGGTTGGTCACAGGCCGACAAATAACATCCGTTTTGTATCATCTTTGGAATCTTCGCTTTCACCACATATCAAGGTTGTTCAAGTGTATATATAGGGTGTGACCTGACCCATTATGGCCGTATGCCCATATACTAGTCGCACCAAAGATTGTATGTACGGATGGAAAGCAAAGATCCCCAGCTTTCAGGATAGGGGCTACCGTTCTCATTTTAGACGACATTGAATACGAAGGTCCCCTATTTAGGAGACCCTACATTTAAGTGGATTGAGACTGATTTACACAACAGTATGACACCATAGTTAAAGATGCTGTCCAGGATCTTAAGCACTTAGCTACAAATTCGTAACATATTGTATGAATTGGAATTTGTAACATATCATACAAATTGCAAATCAAAAAAATTGCAGTACATAACAGATCATACTAAATTGTGCAACATTTCCGGGGGGACCCGTTTTGGCGTGTGAGCACTAGTTTTCAAAGCTACTGGCTGAAATTATACAAAATCTTAGTTTCTCTTTTGAGCCACTTTTCTCTAAAAGCAACAGTTCTCTTCTTGTAAGCCTGTATTATTCTGAAAAGACAACTAGAGTCACCTTGGTTAGAGTGTGCATCACTCTGTAGTTGGCTGATTTGGTGGCATCGAAGTTCTGGATGTTGAAGGCACATATCTTGAAGCCTGAACATGGTCCATAAATACCAATGAGAAGGAGGGAGAGGAGGAGAGGAGAAGGGCAACTCATGACTGAGCTGCTTGCTGTTAATAGAAAAGACGGAAAATTACTGGGCATCGACATTCATTTTTTACTATACATTGTGAGTCATTAAAATGGTAATCACTCAGATCATGGTTCATCACCAACTTTTCTGTTAAAAAAAACAGATTCCTAATGTAATACCTGCTAGGTAACAGTTGTGGCACCCTGTGAAGAGATTAATGAGTCCAGGATTTCATTCAGCAAAGCGACACAGTTGTGTGTAAACAGCTCTGCAATATACACCCTAAACTAGTTTTTCTTGAATGTCGGTTAGTCATTTGGAGCTGTGTCCTGCATTATCAATGTGCTTGTCAACTCCAGGGCAGTGAGTGAATGTCAATCTGAATGAGTTGTTCAAAAGGTCCATCTTTTACAATCCTCACATTAAGCTTCACTCAAGCAACTTATTATTTTAAATAGGCAAGTCAGTTAAGAACAAATTCTTATTTACAATGACGGCCTACCCCGGACAAACCCTAACGATGCTGGGTCAATTGTGCACCACCCTTTGGGACTCCCAATCACGGCTGGTTGGGATACAGACTGGAATCGAACCAGGGTCTGTAGTGACGCCTCCAGCACTGTATTAACTAGTCTTTGTTAGAGAAGCAAACAGTTCATTGTTGTGCTCCACAATTGACGATGATTGCATAATAGTGATACAATCAGTTTGAATTTGACCTGTTGGATCGAGAAACTGTGTCCTTGCATGTTCAGTCACATTTGACAGTGCTGTTGAACAATGGAGAGGGAGCACACCAATCCAACCAGCTGTCCTGCTTCCTTAGTAAGCCCTAGCCCAGCCCTGACGCAGTATACTGGTGGTAGGATTCCACTCCAGGCTGTTTCTGCATTTGGGAAGTCATTGTTAAAGTTGAAAACAGAAGCTTGGATTCAACAAACTAGAGTCCCACTATGATCTTTGTGTTCCAAGGTTAGGGGAAACCTCTAGAAAACATTCCAGACAGAAGTGTTTACCAAATCAAACACACCCAATATGGCCCTGATTAAATGTAGATATAAGTCTCAGCAATTCAAGAATTGCTTCTTTAAACAATCCCACCAGATGAAAATGGACTAACCACAGCTGAGACTCAAAAGCCTACAGAGTCAAATGCAGACTCAAAAAGAGCAATCGTCTCCATGATAGTGTTTGTACAATACACAAAGGCATTAAATCAGACATACATTTAGAAGCTTCTGGTGAGCAAGGTGAAGATGAAATATTTTAACAGAAACAGAGAGAATCATTAGCCTACCTTCTTTAATGAGAATTTGATAAATTCCAGGCACACCAAGGTGTTATATTAGGCTAATCTTTACACACCTTACCCAAACTCCCCAATGGCTGTCATTAGGTGAAGATTGGGTAATCCTTTTTCACCCACAGAGATAGATAGAGGACTCATCTTTGTACCTGTGCCATTATAGAGTCTGTGACAACATGGACAGTGCCATTGAAGCAACCTCCATTTTGAAGTAGTCAATTTTCTTCTTCAAAACATGACTCCAACAGGGTCACCAGGAGGGATCAGTAAATGAAGTTGGAAATGGTGGAAGCCCTCAATGGCACTGCCCATGCGTTTACCCTTTTGGCCACCAGAGGCCTCTATCATTCTCTATGGGTTTCACCACACCTTCAACACATCTTCCTGTCAGATATGTCCCACCTCCTCTTTTTGTTTCCATACAGCTGGAATCTACTTGTAGGAGTAAATTGTATTTTTTTTAAAAGGTCTCTCAGGGGCAACAGGGAGGTGAGAGTTAACAAACTACACAGATCTGAATCAGTCATGACCACTTTTCAAATATGTTTAATCATGCTCACAGTTCCAGTTTACTTAAATAAAGGAGAAGGGTTAATCCGATCGTTCAGACCTCACAACGGCAGTAAAGCACCCAAGCTCACTGGCCTAAATTGGCTAGCTTGCTGGCTACGTCCAGACATATGGGAAAACACCAAAGTGAATTTACGAACGCACCCCTGTCATAATTACGGGGGCGTTGCTGATGCAGGAATGCCCACATGCAGGAACGCCCCGAATTCCGGGACGCAATCGCACATTATTTGGACAGACTGTCCTAAATAAATTTGGGGCAGACTCAGAAGCTGCATAATGCTGATGAAATAGCTAAGGGAGCTTTACGGATCCATTATAACAGTGAGTGAGATTCGCAACTTTAGCTATGATTTGAAGTTTGCCCGCTAGGTTTAGCCAAATAAATTAAAGTACGTTGTTATCCGTAGTTAGCTAGCTGATCAAGCTAATTTGACTAGCTAGCTACTGTAGTTCGCTTGTTAAGTTACCCTATTTTGTATTCGTAACTAGCTTGTCTGCAGATCCTAGTTAGCCACTTCTGTTTCTAGTTCAACTCGCTGAATGCTTTTACGTGCTGGAACGCTTGTTTCTCCATATTGCATGCATGTCTGTTAAAAGGCTATCTTCAAAGAAGAACTAACGTTAACTAGCTAACTATAACATTTGCTATTTTCTTTATTTAGACCCCGCCCCCTACTCAGTTGTCTTGCTTCAACATTTGCATTATTGATGAGCTGCAATGTTTCCATCCAAACATTTTAGTTGGTGTAACAGGTGTAACGTTAACATGTCAGAGTTTACCGATTTTACACATTGCCATACGAAAAAATGATTGTGATTATTGACTATTATAAGCTGACTTGATGTACACCTACATAGTTCTTGTAGGTTGTACACTATCTGACATCAAATGAACTTACTGAAACTATTTCCTAGTGGTGTGCTGGGATGGCTTCTAAGCTCATGGACAGACTGCGACGGACACTGTTCAAAGAAGGAGAGGTAGTCTCTAAGGAGCCAATTGATGTAACAGAGGAAAGCTTCCCAGAGAGTTCTGAGTTAGAGGACGATACAGAGTGTGTCTCAGAGCGGCTTGGGGGAACACTCTGCTTCGATGGGGAGAGTGCCCTGGAATCCGAAGACCCAGGTGAGGCCTCAGGACCAGACAGTGACTCAGACTACCTTGGAGAGTCCATAGAGGATGGATTCAGCAGCACAGGTATTGTAGACATAATTCACAACAATGATCTCTCATATAGCAGGCAGATGGTGGGATACACTTATCCAGTACTGTGATGTGTCTTTGTATAAACATTAATGTACTATACTATTAGTCAACTGACACATCTGACCAGAATAAGAATGGCATTCCACTGTATTCTGCTTTCTTGAAACCGCAAGTTTCACTTCAGGTTTTTCAGTCTATGTGCAAACGTGAGCTTTCTCAGTTTTAGATGAGTGGGTTGAGGGCTGTCTTAGCTGACGTGTCTCTGCCTTTGTTCCTCAGACACCAGCCCAGTGGGCCCGTCTCCTGGAGGCTCATCCCTGCTCACACGTCAGCTGCAGGATAGCTGGAGGAGCTTAAGATTCCGCAGTGTTCCTCAGAAGCTGGTGTTTGAAGTGACTGATGCCAGTGTGGTGCAAGAGAGCTCCTCCAAGTATGTGGTACGTGTGACACAGCAGAGACGAATGTCTATTGCCTGGCTAAGCCTGTGTGTCATCTTGTTGACAGTGTACCTCCTCCTCCGCAGCTCTACACCATCCATTTGATCCAGTCTGGGATGTTTGACGAGACCCCCGCTGCCATCACCCGGCGATACACCGACTTTAAGCGCCTGCACAGCTGCCTTCGCCGTCGTCACCGGGACAACATGGAGCGCGTTGGTTTTCCCCGCAAGAAGCTGCGTAAAAACTTTGTGGCTGAGACCATCGCCAAGCGGAGCCGGGCGTTTGAGCAGTACCTAACCCACATGCACTCGCTGGCTGAGCTGCGGTGCTCGCCCACCTTCCTGGAGTTCTTCTACCTGGGTGACCTGCAGGCTGGCCAGATGCTGATGCGCGTGGGCCGTTACCAGGAGGCCCTGGGCCCTCTGCTCAATGGCCTGAGGCTCCAGGAGAAGCTAGGCTGTGAGCAGCAGGGAAAGCAGCAGCCCCATCACCAGCAGGGCACCCACTGGCTCTTCACCCTGTTGGCCCTGGTGACCTGCTTCCAGGAGCTGGAGCAGCTGGGGGAGGCCCAGGAGCACTGTGACCGAGCCCTGAGGGACCTGGCCCCCTCACCGGAGGCCTTGCAGCAGCACCACTTTCACCCACTGCTCATTCCTCTTCTCCAGACCAACGTCAGACTGTCTTGGAAGATCTCTAAGGATAAGCGGCAGTGGGAAGTGCTGCTTCAGGAGATCCAGGACTCGGGGGCTGATATAGGGAACCAGCCCAGCCTGAAGGAGTACCTGATGAAGGAGGCCCTGGTGGAGAGTGAGGGAGACACTAAGGCCAAGCTCAAAAGGGAAAAGGCCACTTAACCCAAAGATAATGAGGAAAGCATTTCATGGAACCTAGTAATGAGGGATTTGGTCTTTGGTCTTTGGTCTCTTGACATGTTTCCCACAGCACTGTCTAAACTGTTAGACATTCTAATGAATACACTCAACTGACCAAGGCATGCACAAATAGCAGAAAACAATCGCATGTTATAATTGTCTATAAAGTTCATTTTTTGCTTGATTGTTTTACCTTGTAAATTGTAGACATGCAAGTCATTTTTATGATACAGCTGCTTGGAAATAACTTTTTATTAAACGTCTATTTTTCCAAAACAGTTTTAACAGCAAATAATAGTTCACTATTTCAAAAATATTCCTGCTTTTTCAATTATGCCATTCTCATTCTTATTGAGATGTAAGTGGATTAATAACTTTAGGATGGAAAAAGGATAGACCATTAATTTAAGGACAAACTTTGCACAAGTTAAAGTAATGCAGGTAGAAAATGATTCCTTCTGTAAGGGGTAGATATTCTTGTTTACACATTAAGGGAAACCCAGTGTCTGACAGCTATTGATCAACACTCCAACTTGTTAAAATCAAGGCATTTGAATCATTCTTAACCCAGATTTGTTTATATTGCTATAGTATTACGCCGCCTCTGTACTGGATTTTGATTTGAGTCACTTTAATGTCAATATAGACTTACATAAGGGAAAATAATTCAGGTTTGTTTCCTTTCATATGCCAGATGAGGGCGTGTGAGCCAAATCTGAATGCACGACTGGAAGTGAGTTTTAGACTAGAGGTATGCCTTAACTATGTATTTTTGCCATACTGCAGGCAGTAACGGATAGGTCCTGTACCACTAATGACGTTTCAGAGCAGGGAGGTAAACCTTTTGTTGCACTGTGAAATAGGCTAGTCTACATGCTTGAGTGAATTTCAAACTAACCTAAGAATGATTTTCTCAATAGCCTAAACACTTGCAATGTTACATCTTTCTCTGAAAGTGCCTGCCTTGCACCTTAACTCTAGCCTTAACATTTCACACTTTCTTTGTATACTAAAATGATTGGAATATGTATTTTGTTTAATAAATCTATCCCCCAAAAAAGTTTACTTAATTTCTCATTTGGAAGATCTGGCATGTAAGGAAGTTAAAACACAAACAGTTAAAATGAAATATTTTACTGAGGGCTGTCAGAACAATCTCAATGCAAGCACTCGCAGTGCAATGGAGATACTTCTCTAACCAGTCCAATGACCCTGTGACAAGTGTTTCAAATCACATGCATGCTTCAGACACTCAAACATTGTGGTACTCATGTGCCTACTGTATTAATCAGTGTATATAAATACATTCATATAAAGGATGGACATGTTGCTTCCTGCTTTGCAGGAATCAATTTCCCATAATTTCCTCAGAGGTACGTCTGTCACAGCAACAGTGCAAATGCCATTAATAGATAGCTGTGAGGACAAACACCCATGGGGAAAATCTCAATTGCATAGTCCTCATCTCCTCAAAACCCATTGGAAGAGAAAGTCAGAGGGAAGGGACCTCTGGCTTTCTCATCCAAAGGGTTTTGAGGGGAGAGGATGTGAGGTATGCAATTGAGATATTGCTTCAGACTACTGGAAGTACTGAAGGGGCCCTTGAAGAAAAACATTGGTTTACAAAGAACCCAACAGCAGTAACTCAGTCCACTCGGCATCAGTCACAACTAAGAACATCGCCACTATGTTTAACACATGATTGATGATTCCATCACAAAGTGTTGGATGGATGGATACGCTCGGCGGACTCTTCCAGTCTATGGCGGTAAGACGGGACATCAGGGTTTGTTGAACATCTGGTGGTTTCCTCCAGCAGCACTGGGGGTTACACTAGCTGCACCAGCTCCTCCTGACTGGACATCCACGAAGCCCATCCTCTGCCTCCTCTTCCTCTGCTCCGTCATCTACGCAGGAAACAGTGCAACAACACACTATGTCAGCCAGGCCAGGGCCATACTGCTGGAAACACTAGCCTATATTATGAGGACATCAGTTCACCTAATCGTACACCAGACTTAGTTTTTTCTCCCAAATAAGTCGTCATCGTCATTCATATCATTATACAGGTCATGTGACTTGCCCTGGATAAGATATCCTGTGAATACATGTGCTGTGTTATCTGGGCAACCAGAACCAAATAGTGTGTATGCACTGGCAAGCTCTGTGTTTTGCCTTTACCTGTTCTTTGAGCTCTGTTAGCTGTCCTGTGAGTTGGCTGACCACGTTCATAGTGGACGTCAATCTGTCCTGCAGGTTCCTCATTTCATTCTGCTCTCCGTCTCCATCCGTCACCACCAGGGACATGGCCTGCATGCGGGGGAACCAGTCCAGGTTCTTACTCTGAGGAGACATGTAGAGTCAGTGCTTCTCCTGGCAATAGATGACCCCAGAGACAAAGGTATCGAATGCTACTTACAACAACGAGACGTTGTAAAATGGTTTCAGTGAGAAATAGTCTAGAGGTGAGTGTGTCTCCAATGAAACTAGAATGAAAGCAGGTTACTTTACCTTTATCATGAGGGCCACATAACTCTCTGGGCCTGTGTAGTCAGTTTTGTTCTTCTCGCGAACAAGCACGATGAAATACAGGTAGTTCCAGATGTTGTGTTCCAACTTTATGTGCTCCTCAAAAGACACAGTTTTATTGTCAAACTTGTCCCTCTCCAGACCTGCAGGGAGAGAGTTTCAGGTTGAATGTCCAGAATGCATAAAATGAGCCAATATAAAAACAGTCAAATCTCAATTTCTTACCACAGATGAAGCAGGTGGTCTTGAGGACCTCCTCTTTCTTCTGTTTCTCACTACGCAAGTCAGCGAAGGTGTCGATGATGACACCAAAGATCAAGTTGAGTACGATGATGATGACGATGAAGTAGAAGAGGAGATCGTAGATGACGCGGGCTGGGAACAGCGGCTCCTGCAGGGCACGCAATGACGTTGTTTAATGACACCTTTTCAAATGTTCGGTCATAATACAATGTACAGTAAATGTTATGTTGGTTTGTGGAACATTTGTGCTCTTTGACATGATGTGATACTGATTGTGTATGAGATGGATAGTAAGTATAGCGAGAGTGTGTGTTGTGTCTTCGTTGTTACGTTTTTGGAGGGCTTGCGTAGCACGTCTCCCACCCCTCCACCGTTCCTCAGCCCGTGGTTCAGCACGGTGACAATGCACATGAGCAGAGTGTCACAGGCCCGCTCCGAATTGTTCTCCTCTGCAAAAACGTGAATTGTTTATCTACGAACCTCTCACACCAGACTCCAAGTACATGATATTTGACAATTCATCATCTGACACCCATCCAAACTAAATATTTTTCTTCTTTAACCTTTATTTCCTATCCAAACCTGTCACATGATGAGGGTGACTTAAGAAACAAAGCAGCAATAGATGATTTAATAAGTAGAGATTAACCATCAGGTTCAGCAGGGAGTCCTGCCTCGGCAGTGCAGCTGACTCCATCTCCACTACAGGAGTTCAGGAAGTCCTGGGATGCCTCCTCATTGCCATGTCCTCCTGTAGAAGAGAACCCAATCACCACCCTATACCATACAGTACAACCCCATACCATACAGTGCAACCCTATACAACCCTATACCATACAGCGCAACCCTATACCATACAGCCCTATACAACCCTATACCATACAGCCCTATACAACCCTATACCATACAGCCCTATACAACCCTGTACCATACAGCCCTATACAACCCTGTACCATACAGCCCTATACAACCCTGTACCATACAGCCCTATACAACCCTGTACCATACAGCGCTATACAACCCTGTACCATACAGCGCAACCCTGTACCATACAGCGCAACCCTGTACCATACAGCGCAACCCTGTACCATACAGCGCAACCCTGTACCATACAGCGCAACCCTGTACCATACAGCGCAACCCTGTACCATACAGCGCAACCCTGTACCATACAGCGCAACCCTGTACCATACAGCGCAACCCTGTACCATACAGCGCAGCCCTGTACCATACAGTACAACCCTATACCATACAGTACAACCCTATACCATACAGTACAACCCTATACCATACAGTACAACCCTATACCATAGTCCAGGGCTCTCCAACCCTGTTCCTGGAGAGCTAATGTCCTGTAGGTTTTAGCTCCAACCCTAATCTAGCACACCTGATTCTAATAATTGGCTGGTTCATAAGCTGAATCAGGTTAGTTACACCTGGTGTTGGGGAGAAAAACCTACAGGAGGGTATCTCTCCAGGAACAGGGTTGGAGAGACCTGCCATACAGGTTTGATTGACCATGTCTTATTGTACCTTCCATATGCTGACTACTAGTAGAGGCTATTTGAGTCTGCTGGTCCAGTACCTGAGTCGATCTGAGGCAGAGGGTCCACCTCCATGATGAAGTCGTTCTTGAGGCAGAGGAAGCCCACAATGGAGAACAGGTAGACCAGGATGAGGGCCAGCAGGGCAGTGAGCAGGATGGAGCGTCCATTCCGGGTCACACTCTTTATCACGTTGAACAGGGTCTCCTCTCGGTAGATCAGATCAAACAGCTGCACACAGAGCAAAGGTAACATGCTTTTAGACTAGACATACAGTAGGGAAATCCTGCCAGAGTTATCTACTGTAAGGGTCTGTGTATGTGTACGTGTATTTAGATGTGTGTGCATGCCAAGGAATTTATTGCCAGGTGATTGGTACTTAATGGCAGTAATATTATTAACAACATATATTTGTGAGTCATGAGGGTCACCCACCAGGAAGCTGTAGAAGAGCTCGTGGACACAGAGCCCCAGGGTGCTGGTCAGAACATAGGCCAGGTGATAAAGGAACTCCACATCCATCACCATCGCACGGTAGCCCATGATAAATGTGCCGTTGTTGCCCACGAAGCTGACCACAAACACTATCTTATTTATCAGCTGTGGAGTGGAACAGATGAACAGTCCTGGGATCACCATGCTTTCATAGATGATATTCAGGGTTGGGTAGGTTACTTTCTAAATGTAATCCGTTACAGTTACTCAGTTACAGTTAATCCGTTACAGTTAATCAGTAACATAACATTTGGATTACCCAAAATCAGTAACGTAATCTGATTACATTCCATTACTTTTAGATTACTTTCCCTTAAGAGGCATTAGAAGAAAGACAAAAATGTATGTTACCAATTAAATAACATCTATTGCAGGATAAATCAATGTTGAAGTTTACATAGCTGGCCATATATGGACATTATATTTTACTTTATTGGGTTGGTTATGTAGGCTTCTTCTAACTCATTGCTTTTCTTTCTACTACATACAATATGATTAAATTACATCTTTACATCAATATATATAATTTATAAGTCCAAAAATTGATGTAGCAACTACAGATTACCCCGATAAGTCTATCGAAAGTGTGCGAGTTTGAACATGTGTACATTAGGCCTATAGATTGATTTCTTTTAGCAGCATGAATTAGATTAAGCAATAAAAGCCCCACTTTTATTCCTAGGCTGGGATCCGCACTATACAGCTGTTGCAAGAGCGCATTTTTCATTGGCTGTCCACTGGTTTCAAAGGCAGCTTCTTCTTCAATTCAACCATTATTAGGTTCAAATACACATTTAGTTTTCTGAACAGCCATCCACAACAACCAGAATCCATAAGGCACAAATAGCTAAATGAGAGAGCAGCAGCGTGATTCACATCAATGCGCTATGTAGATATCAATAATAATTCTATTCAATGTTTATTCAAGTTGGATAATCTTTGGATGCCGACAGCAGTCACACTATTGGAAGACATAGCTTGTACTGTAGCCTGCAAAATACTATTCCTGCTCTATTCCCGCAATCCATGAAACATGTTTGGTATGTCATCATAGTGGTCTCTGACTTGTGATCAGACTCTCTCAGTTGGAAGAAACTTAAACTTGCGCCTTTTCTCAATGCTGATTTGAATGTCATTCAGAAAACAGAGAAGGGTCAAATATTTTTTCCCAGCAAATATCCTTTCTTAATTTAAAAGTAATCCTCATAGTAATTATCTCGTTTTTCAAAAGTATCTGTAATCTGATTACAATATTTTTGCAGTTACCGTTTTTGTAATCTCTTATTCCGTGACTCCCCAACCCGATGATATTCATGTTATCATCAAGGTGTGGTACAGGGTTGTGTTGCATGACTCAAGTGGAAGTTAGAATTCACTCATAAGTGAGGCTTACATTGAGGGTGCCCAGTAGGATGAGAGTGGGGCCGATGCCGAAGCAGTATATGGAGCGCAGTATGAGGGCCACAGTGAAGGGCCTGAGGCCGTAGCGTTTGGAAAACATGCCCATGACAGACAGACCCAGGAAACCCCAGAACAGCATGGACAGCATCGAGTCATCTATCGCACCTGGAGGACAGCAATCACATTGGAATCATCAATATATAAAACATTTACGTCTCAGTTTCTCATAATTATTGTCTTCAATAAGTACACAGGATAATGACTATGGGCGCACACACACACACACACACACACACACACACACACACACACACACACACACACACCTTGGCCTGAGTCGTAGGGGTAGAAGAAAGCGATGATGAGGTTGATGAAGACAGCCAGGTTAAAGGAGATGCTGCCCCAGGTGCTCATCCTGCGAGAGAACCAAAACAGCACCGGCATACCTGAAACACAAACAACACTCTTCAGTCTTCTTCTATCATCAAACAGCATGAGATAGCGAGATAGAGAGGAAACGTTGAGGCCAGTAGAAAATATCTACTGGATCAGCTGAGCCTGGCTTACTGCGGAGCTTCTTCTGCCACTCCATCTCGTTGTGGAGGAAGGAGGCCTGCTGGAAAAAGTGTGTGACCTTGCTGCCCTGCTCGTCCTGCTCGGTGGTGTTGAACACACGGAACTTGGACTCCTCCGTCAGGAACTCACAGATGGGATGAATGGGAAACACGATCTGCTCCATGCTGCGGTCCTCACGCACAATCTGACCGGACGAGAAGGGACAGACAAGTTAGGATAGGGGTCTTTTGGTCCTCTGTAGCTCAGTTAGTAGAGCATGGTGCATGCAATGCCAGGATAGTGAGTTTGATTCCCATGACCAGCTGTACATAAAATGTATGCATGCATGACTGAGTCGCTTTGTCATTTAGCAGATGCTTTTATCCATTCATTATTTTTATTGTTGTTATATTATTATCATCATTCAATACTTTTTGCAGTGGGCACTTCAGTTGAACTGAACTTTTTAAAATTAGAAAGATCGACTACTGTAGTACGGGTGAGTTGAGGGAGAAGTGTAGAGACCTCTATCTGTGAAGTGTGCTGGTCATAGAACTCCAGTGGGTCCTGCTCCTCACTCTCTACTGGCACGGTAGATTTCAACATTTGAGAGAGCGGCCGATTGTTCAGGTTCAACTGCGGGAAGTCAACAGGACAAACATTAACAACAACAACAACAACAACAATACTAAAGAGCATTATCAGTGGATCTGAGCAACCTAGCATTCCCCATTCAGCTTGTTTCAATTCTACCTCCACATGATATACATGAAAAACAAATATTTCCTGAACTTTCTTACATCTCCTAGATATAGGACAGACACTTCAAAACCTGATTCCTTATGATATTATTGACTGTCTGTTTATCCATTTATGAATGTGTTATTCAATGTGTTTTATAGTACTAAAGTCCAAATGCAATATTTTATCCCCCAAAAATGTTGTACATCTTTTTTTTTAAACCTACAGGGGTCCTAAAATTCTAAATCAAACACTAAATGATCCACGGTATGACCATCTTAAAACAATTCCATATGTTAGCTTAGTACCCACCCCCAACGGCTTAGACTTTTAGAGGTTAATACATATCCAATAGGCCTACATAGGCTGGTTAATGAATTAGTGGAATTCTGAGTGTTTACGGATTCCATGGTGAATTATTCGTTTCACTATCATTCTTGGGATAACGGAGAGATTGCATTTGTAAAATGATACATTGTTGCACAGGTCATAGAGCCAGACATGTAGGTTTTAACAACCCCCAACTGTTGCAAACCAAACAGTAGCATGGAAAAATAAATGTGTAGATGCTTTTTACCCCAGAGGATGATGAAGTTTATGAATTTCCTGCTTGGGCTGCAGGACAGTGGAATTACGACATTAACACATATTTTTGCATATCAACCAATCAGCATCCAGGATCCAAACAACCAGTTTTATAATACTTTTAGTCTCGCTTTATGTTGAACCATTTTCAGGCATTTTCAACAAATCACAGATATGAAAATATCCCCATGTAACGCTAAAATCCGTTGTTAAACAAAGTTTGCAGTGAGTCACTGCTGCCATGAATGCGAGCAGCTGCAGCACAGAAGTACAGAGTGAGGCAACTTCCTCTTCTAATGAGAAGACCAGATTTGCTGAAGCTTGTCTTGAACAAATACCCTGACTTCAAATAAACACGCATTAGAAAGGCTGCAAAGAATTCTGCCCAGAAGGGAATGAAAATACAAAAGCGATCAAATGAATGCAACAGCTGACAGAGAGAAAGGGACATTTAACCCAACCCCTCTAAATCAGAGAGTTACTGTTCATTTTTTAAATTGTTTATTTCACTTTTGGTTATTACCCATTTCACTTGCTTTGGCAATGTAAACATGTGTTTTCCATGCCAATAAATCCCATTAAATTGAGAGAGAGAGAAAGACACTCACCATAGAGGATATGCCCTCCTCTCCCTCCTTGGTCCTCTTTGCAGGTTTCAGCAGATTGAGCAGGATCTTATTGTGCCTCGCCAGCTGACCAAAACATGGCCCACAATCAGAAGCATAGCATGTGAAAGCATTATTCTCTAACATGACCTTATTACGTTATTATAGGAGTGTATATATACACTCCATTAATCTGAACGGGAGCGTTACCTGAAGTGCCAGGATGTAGATGTTGTGGCCGACCTCTTGAGGTGACACCTCTCCACCTTCACATTCACTCTCCTGCTGGTAGGCTTTCTTTATCACCTTCACCTGGTGACAGTGTGATACTAATGTTGACTGGTGTATTCTGTAGTGTGCTGCACCTTGATATGTGTATACAATTGCCATTTTAGATGCTAGTTAGTATAAAAATAATGAGGAGAAAAAAGAGAGAGAGAAGAAGAAATAGAAATGAGTATTTGCTCTGACCAGTTCCCGAGGTCTGAGGTTGAACAGTATCCTCTCGGCATTCTCGTTGTCATGGCGACTTTCCATCAGAGCCAGTAGCAGCTTGGAGGCGTTGTCCTGGAAACAACACCGTCATCGACCATGTCAATTCAGAGTGAGGACACAGACGAGTGAGTGAGGACACAGACGAGTGAGTGAGGACACAGACGAGTGAGTGAGGACACAGAGGAGCTTGGACACAGAGGAGCTTGGACACAGAGGAGCTTGGACACAGAGGAGCTTGGACACAGAGGAGCTTGGACACAGAGGAGCTTGGACACAGAGGAGCTTGGACACAGAGGAGCTTGGACACAGAGGAGCTTGGACACAGAGGAGCTTGGACACAAAAATCTGTAAAAGAACAGTAAGTGAAATGAACCTTGAGCTGCAGCACCATCTCCATGCGGTAACGACACAGAGGACTGATGTCATTCAGTATGAGGGCTGTGATGATGTCGATGCCATTCGACTCATGGGTCACTATACAAGTCTACAAAAACAAAGCACACCTAGAAAGTTATTATCATTATGACAAAACAACCCTGTGTTATTTGTCTGAAACCTAATGGAACTTTGAATAAACCTCATTCCTGGCGGATTTATCAAAGTTTTTGTTTAAAGTAATAATTTCCGTAGCACTCTGTGTGTGGCCATCTGACCTGGTTCTCCTGGCAGGGGCCCTGGCAGTACTCTGTGAGCGTCTCCAGGGTCTGGGTGATGAGGCCCACGTTGCTCTCGTTGATGTAGAGGCCCAGTAGGCCCAGGCCTCCCGTGGTGCTGCCACACATGATGTCCAGGAACTGCAGAGTCTCACACACCAGGTTGTAGTTGGTCTTGTTGTTCTGGCAGCGAAGGAAGTTCTGGGAGAAGGATGGTCAATAGGTCAAACAGACCCTAACGGTTTTATCACCCCTAGCTAGTAGCTACCTCACAGGAGAGTTTCTGTAGAATAACGTCAGTCTGTTTACACCTCAGCAGAGAGCAGTATCAGCTGTATAAGTGGTGCTTGTTCTTCCTCTCACCTGCAGATCCTGGTTGTGGTTCTCACAGAGCAGCTGGAGGAAGCGCAGGATGGGTTTCATAATGATGATTGCAGGGCCCATCTCGGTCTCCACCTCCTTCTGCTCAGGCTCCGAAGCCAGGGCAGTGACCTGGGTGATGGAGGGGGCCAAGAGAGGCAGAGTAGTCGCAGGTAGAACCAACCCACCAGAGCCTGTCAGGGACAAATACCAGGGAGGGCACCATGAAGAGTGAAGTGACAGTTCAAACACACCAACAATGTCCTTACCATAGACTTATGTAGTCATTGACACAGAATCATTGTTTCTCATAAATGACCATCGTTATTTTTTATAAATCACTACAATCTAAACCTGCATTTGATTATCTAAGATCAGAGTAGTGTCCCACTCACTGGTCTCCAGGTCTTTGTTGTCATTGGCTTTGTTACTCATCTCTCCCACGCTGACTGATACGTTGGCCTTGATGTCCATCTGGGCGTTTTTCATCCGGTCGTGGAGGACCTTGAAGAACTTCTCAGACTTGTTGTCCCCCATCATCAGCTTGTAGAAGGAGTTCTGAAGGAAATCAGAAAGGAAGAGGATCAGTGCATTATTATAAGGAAAGAATCACCATGCACCTGCCTCGTACAGTAGGCTATACTGTGTTACATCTAACCTGGATCTCTGTGTTCCCCCCCTCCAGCAGACATATGGCCAGCTGGATGCTCTCCTGGAAGATCTTGTCGTTCTTCGTGCTCATGACGAGGTCAGTAAAGAGCTTTGTGCCACCCTCCCTGTCCAGGCGACACTGGACTGCAGCTACAGCTGCCCAGTCTCTCTCCTGCTCAGCACCTACACATTAACACATGGTAAATATATACACAAATCAGTAACAATCATGTTATAAGCCTAATATATACAAACCTGTTGCTCCAAGTTCAACCAGATCTCCCTTGCTGTTCTTCTTGTTGGTGAAGAGGTAGTTCTGTAGCAGCACCTTCCTCAGTGCAATGCCCTGATTGGAGAGGCATTCAGTCACACAGAGACATGGTTAGCATACGCACACTGGATAGTTTCTACCCAAATAGTACCTCAATAAGCACCTTCATAAAACCTCTATTAAAGTTCCAATGCAGCCTTCTGATCTCAATATCAAATCATTTCTGGGTAACAATTAAATGCCTTACAGTGATTGTTCCATTTTTACCATTTTAATTGAAAACAAATAGCTTCTTAGCAAAGAGCAATTCTTCAAGCAATCATTTTCATAGGATTGTCTGGGAGTGGGGAGGGGAAAACTGAAACCTAGCTGTTATTGGCAGAGATGTTTGGAACTCTTTCTTATTGGTCTATTGATGTCACTAGGCCGGCCAAAACTCCATCTCACCAAAACGGGCAGACATTGCAGGCGGTCTTTTCAAAAAGCTCTTATACTAAAAGAGCATCATCATCATCATCATCATCATCATTTTCACAATGTCACAGTATTATTCCAGCCAGGTGTGGAAATATACACTGCTCAAAAAAATAAAGGGAACACTTAAACAACACATCCTAGATCTGAATGAAATAAATAATCTTATTAAATACTTTTTTCTTTACATAGTTGAATGTGCTGACAACAAAATCACACAAAAATAATCAATGGAAATCCAATTTATCAACCCATGGAGGTCTGGATTTGGAGTCACACTCAAAATTAAAGTGGGCCCCCCAAAGAAATGCCACTCCACACCATGACTGACCCACCGCCAAACCGGTCATGCTGGAGGATGTTGCAGGCAGCAGAACGTTCTCCACGGCGTCTCCAGACTCTGTCACGTCTGTCACGTGCTCAGTGTGAACCTGCTTTCATCTGCGAAGAGCAGAGGGCGCCAGTGGCGAATTTGCCAATCTTGGTGTTCTCTGGCAAATGCCAAACGTCCTGCACGGTGTTGGGCTGTAAGCACAACCCCCACCTGTGGACGTCGGGCCCTCATACCACCCTCATGGAGTCTGTTTCTGACCGTTTGAGCAGACACATGCACATTTGTGGCCTGCTGGAGGTCATTTTGCAGGGCTCTGGCAGTGCTCCTCCTGCTCCTCCTTGCACAAAGGCGGAGGTAGCGGTCCTGCTGCTGGGTTGTTTCCCTCCTACGGCCTCCTCCACGTCTCCTGATGTACTGGCCTGTCTCCTGGTAGCGCCTCCATGCTCTGGACACTACGCTGACAGACACAGCAAACCTTCTTGCCACAGCTCGCATTGATGTGCCATCCTGGATGAGCTGCACTACCTGAGCCACTTGTGTGGGTTGTAGACTCCGTCTCATGCTACCACTAGAGTGAAAGCACCGCCAGCATTCAAAAGTGACCAAAACATCAGCCAGGAAGCATAGGAACTGAGAAGTGGTCTGTGGTCTCCACCTGCAGAACCACTCCTTTATTGGGGGTGTCTTGCTTATTGCCTATAATTTCCACCTGTTGTCTATTCCATTTGCACAACAGCATGTGAAATGTATTGTCAATCAGTGTTGCTTCCTAAGTGGACTGTTTGATTTCACAGAAGTGTGATTGACTTGGAGTTACATTGTGTTGTTTAAGTGTTCCCTTTATTTTTTTGAGCAGTATATATACTGAACACAAATATAAACGCAACATGTAGTGTTGGTCCAATGTTTCATGAGCTGAAATAAAAGATCACAGAATTTTTCTACACACACACAAACATCGTATTTCTCTCAAATTTTGTTAACAAATTTGTTTACATCCCTGTTCGTGAACATTTCTCCTTTGCCTAAATAATCCATCCACCTGACAGGTGGGGCATATCAAGAGGCTGATTAGACAGTGTGATCATTACACAGGTGAACCTTGTACTGGGGACAAAAGGCCACTCTATAATGTGCAGTTTTGTCACACAACACAATGCCACAAATGTCTCAAGTTTTGAGGGAGCGTGCAATTGGCATGCTGACTGCCGAAATGTCCACCAGATCTTTTGCCAGAGAATTATTGTTCATTTCTCTACCATAAGCTGCCCCCAACGTCATTTTAAGGAATTTGGCAGTACATCCAACCGGCCTCACAACCGCAGACCACGTGTAACTAAGCCAGCCCAGGACCTCCACATCCGGCTTCTTTACATGTGGGATCGTCTGAGACCAGCCACAAGGACAGCTGATGAAACTGAGGAGTATTTCTGTCTGTAATAAAGCCCCTTTGTGGGGAAAAACTCATTGTGATTGGCTGGGCATGGCTCCCAAGTGGGAGGGCCTATGCCCTCCCAGGCCCACCCATGGGTGCACCCCTGGCCAGTCATATGAAATCCATAGATTAGGGCCTAATTCATTTATTTAAAGTGACTGATTTCCTTATATGAACTGTAACTCAGTAAAATCATTGAAATTGTTGCATGTTGCGCTCATATTCTTGTTCAGTATATTAAAGAAAATTAAGTTTTTGACTGCACTGGGCCTTTAAATACACTAAGATATTATATTGGTTGATCTCCAAGACCTACACTGACTGGTCATAAGTCTTTACCTTCTCGTCAAAGTCCAGTGTGCGTATGAGCATCTCCTGCAGGGTCCTCAGAACCTTGATGCATAACTTCTCCTCTGAGCTCATCAGGGCTTTAGTGTGCTGAATCAGTCTGGGTTCACAAAGACAGTGTTAGACCTCATCCATACCATGCCAAAAATGCTCTTTATTGCACTTTGCAGTGAGTTTGCATGAGTAAATATTTGCATGTGTAAATCCCAGTGACTGTGTTGGTAAATAAACACTATCATCCCCACACACACACACACACACACACCACACAGCCCCCACACCATAGTGACATATCATTGACTTCAAAATGGCACCCTATTCCCTATATAGTGCACTACTTTTGACCAGGGCCTCCCTTAGGGTTTTGGTCCAAAGTAGTGCACTACGTAGAGAACAGGGTGCCATTTCAGATGCAGACCCTTACTTGGAGATGAAGCCTCCTGATTCGCAGCGTTGCCGTGCGTCCGTCCCCTCCAGGAAGAGGAGTTCAGGCTGATGCAGGACGTCCACCAGAACAGACAGCTCTGCGTTCACCAGCGGCTTCAGACGCTCCTCCAGGGTGTTGATGATGTCCTGAACATTACAGCATAGATAGAGGAACAGGGAATATACACCCACTGTGTCAAACACCAAACCCTCAAGAACAGGGAACAAACCAGAGAGAGACAGAGGCCAAGGAATGATGTCATGTGTAATTCGGTTGTGGCTATGGCTGAATAAAGTGACGGATACAGGAGGGGGGAGAAGGCAGCAGGGTAATTAATGAGTCGTTTTAAGGGTCGAACCTGCAGCTTCTCGATGATGTTCTTGTAGTCCCAGGGGTTGTTGGGGGCGGAGGGGCGGCTGGAGCGGGTGGAGCTCTTGTAGTTGGGGTTGGAGCGGGACAGAGAGTTGGGAGCACTGCTGCTCAGCATGGTGGTGATCTGAGACTCCAGGTCCAGAGGCAGGGAGATGGAGCGGTTCTTCGCTGCACACACAAGATCGGGGAAAGTCATCACTGAGTTCAAAAAGGTACTCCCACTCAAACCATGTCGAAAAATCTAAAGTCATATTCACAAAGGAATGCAACCCTAGTTTGACCCTGTGTGGCCCTAAATGTAGCCCACCTCTGGGCCCTGCAGTAGGCCTGTCTCACCTGTCATAGCCAGGGTGCGGATGCAGGTCTCCACCAGGCCTCTGTGTTGCTGCTGCAGCCAGGGACAGTCCAGCAGACGCATGCTAGACTGGAGCAGCTGTGTTACTATGGTGTGGTGGGTCTGGTGACAGGCACAGAGGAAGGAGAATCACACCATGAGAATTCATGACATGTTAAATGACCACACAAATACTGTCAGACACAATACAAACACTCTGCTAAACAGTGCATTACAGTAAACTCTATATCACAGCCTCGGAGTAGGCAGTAGCATCAGAGCTGACTGACCTGTAGAGAGGTGCTGTTTTCAGAGAAGGGGGAGCTGAAGAAGGCATTGATGGTATCAAACACCACGTTGATGATGTACTTCTCCAGGATAGGGTCCGTCAGACGCTTCTCTCTCTTGTTACACACCTAGAGGGAAAAGAGAGCGGTTAGAGACGATGAAACTTGTGGGTAAGAGCAGTCCCACTGATTGGGGAGTGAGACTTACCCTGGCCATGTCCACAGTGAAGTCCTCAAACAGCTTCCAGATGTGATTGCTGGTGTAAATCTCCTTCATCTCTACCTCTGTATCTACGTAGCAGTGGTTCACAAAGTTCACGTAGGCAACCTTCACCTGAGGACCACGAGGGTAAACATGAACACATACAGCTGGCTCAGGCCTCTGTACATTTTGTACTGATAATGGTTTCCATTACCTCTGCAGTTGCATGTCTGCATATCATTGCATGCTGCTGTGGTTTTTCGAACTGAGGACGACGTAGGCTACTAACTAATTGTATACTTGCTCCATTTCAGACGTACCTCTGTGATGCAGTCCTCGTGTGTGACCACTCTCACCACGTCCTCTAGGGGCAGCAGCGAGGTACATTTGATCTCTGTGTAAACGTTCTTTCCCTCAGCGCAGGCAGATAGCAGCTCCACCAGAGAGATGTGGTAGCGCAGGGGGCTGTGCTCCTGAACCCCCTCCCTGGACTCTGCCATCAGCTCCAGCATGGTGGCAAATGATGCCTTGTCATTATAAAACACCACCACATCCTCACCGGCGTTGGTTAACTAGAGGGTAAAGCAAACACACCGTGTGGGATAAACAATTACATCATCGCTGATATGATTAATGTGGCTTGTGAGTGCTTGGTGGTTGTTCATCTGTTATTTTTCAATTACTCATCCGGGTTTCGCACAAATATTTGATTGTAAGACAGACTCGATGTTTCACTAAGATTTTGTAAACATTGAAAAACTGCAGCCTTATTTACAACTTTTCGAGGATTCCATACCAATGAAACAAAGTTAAAAGCAAGTTGCGTGGGAGGTTGTCTTACCTCAGTCATGATCATGTCCTGGCACTTCTTCACGTACTTCCCCTCGGCCTTGATGATGGTGTGCAGGAAGTTGAGGTACTGGACGTGGCGTCCGTGAGTGGCCAGGCAGTGGATGAAGTGCTGCAGCACGTTCTCACTGATCTCTGTACACAGTTGGTAGTTATTGCTGAAGATGTGCTGCACTGTCTCTGCCTCCATGAGCTGGGGGGGGGAGAGAGAGCAAGAGAGAAGGGAGGGACAGAAAGGACATTATTGTGTCTGACGAAAACAGGACGGATGGAAGTAGAAAAGGCAATAAAAGCTGTGTGTGAATTCACTCACTCCTGGGTTGAGAAAGAGACTGAGGTTCTTATGGAGGAGCATCTGGTTCTCCAGGTTCCCCATGCAGAACTTCTGCAGGAACAGGTGAGTGCACTTGATGATCCCCTGCATCTTGGTGTCATGCTGAGAACCAGGAAAGTGCGTGAGAGAGAGCGAGACAGCGAGGTAACGTTAGTATTGGACTATGTGTTTGGTTGTCAGAGTGGGGGTAAGGCACAGCTCACGTACATCCCTCACCTGATCGTATGACACTTGCAGCAGGTCCAGCATCACTTTGTGGGCTCCCATGTTCTTCAGGAGTCTCTGCTGTTTCTTCCACACACCCGAGCTGCACATCTTATTCAGACGCTCCAAGATCTGGGGTAAAGAGAATGTCTTCAGAAATATGGCCAAACACCACTTAACAGTGCAGTATTATTAATTTTGTATTGTACATATGTTATGGTAGAGCAGTGTCTAATAATTGGACCCCAGGAAGAGTAGAGGGGATCTGGAATAAAATAATATATATACAGTTGAAGTTTACAAGCACCTTAGCCAAATACATTTAAACTCAGTTGTTCACAATTCCTGACATTTAATCCTAGCAAAAATTCCATCTTAGGTCAGTTATCACCACTTTATTTTAAGAATGTGAAATGTCTGAATAATAGTAGAGAGAATGATTTCAGCTTTCATTACTTTCATCACATTCTCAGTGGGTCAGAAGTTTACATACACTTAATTAGTATTTGGTAGCATTGGCTTTAAATTGTTTAACATGGGTTAAACGTTTCAGGTAGCCTTCCACAAGCTTCCCACAATAAGTTGAGTGAATTTTGGCCCATTCCTCCAGACAGAACTGGTGTAACTGAGTCAGGTTTGTAGGCCTCCTTGCTCACACAGGCTTTTTCAGTTCTGCCCACATATTTTCTATAGGATTGAGGTCAGGGCTTTGTGATGGCCACTCTAATACCTTGACTTTGTTGTCCTTAAGCCATTTTGCCACAACTGTGGAAGTATGCTTGGGGTCATTGTCCATTTGGAAGACCCATTTGCGACCAAGCTTTAACTTCCTGACTGATGTCTTCAGATGTTGCTTCAATATATCCACATAATTTTCCTCCCTCATGATGCCATCTATTTTGTGAAGTGCACCAGTCCCTCCTGCAGCAAAGCACCCCCACAACATAATGCTGCCACCCCCGTGCTTCACGGTTGGGATGGTGTTCTTCGGCTTGCAAACCTCCCCCTTTTTCCTCCAAACATAATGGTAATTTTGTTTCATCAGACCAGAGGACATTTCTCCAAAAAGTACGATCTTTGTCCCCATGTGCAGTTGCAAACCATAGTCTGGCTTTTTTAATGGCTGTTTTGGAGCAGTGGCTTCTTCCTTGCTGAGCGGCATTTCAGGTTGTCAATATAGGACTCGTTTTACTGTGGATTTAGATACTTTTGTACCCGTTTCCTCCAGCATCTTCACAAGGTCCTTTGCTGTTGTTCTGGGATTGATTTGCACTTCTCGCACCAAAGTACGTTAATCTCTAGGAGACAGAACACGTCTCCTTCCTGAGCGGTATGACGGCTGCGTGGTCCCATGGTGTTTATACTTGCATACTATTGTTTGTACAGGTAAACGTGGTACCTTCAGGCATTTGGAAATTGCTCCCAAGGATGAACCAGACGTGTGGAGGTCTACAATATTTTTTCAGAGCTCTTGGCTGATTTCTTTAGATTTTCCCATGATGTCAAGCAAAGAGGCACTGAGTTTGACGGTAGGCCTTGAAATACATCCACAGGTACACCTCCAATTGACTCAAATTATGTCAATTAGCCTATCAGAAGCTTCTAAAGCCTTGACATCATTTCCTGGAATTTTCCAAGCTGTTTAAAGGCACAGTCAACTTAGTGTATGTAAACTTCTGACCCACTGGAATTGTGATCCAATGAATTATAGGTGAAATAATCTGTCTGTAAATAATTGTTGGAAAAATGTATAATGTCATGCACAAAGTAGTGCATGTCCTAACCGACTTGCCAAAACTATAGTTTGTTAACAAGAAATTTGTGGAGTGGTTGAAAAACAAGTTTTAATGACTCCAACCTAAGTGTATGTAAACTTCCTACTTCAACTGATATATATATAAATAAACAAACAGTGACTATGGGACATGCTAGCAGGATAAAGGAAAAAGTGACATGTCAATGGACACCAAAACACACATCTTTAACTTTCTGGTAGTTCTCATTGCTCTTATCCGACTTCTCTTTTTTGGGGGTCGCAACCTCTGAGGCCATCTAAAAGGAAATCAGAAGTACAGTTAGTGAGTAGTAGTTTGTAGCTACTACATGTTATTACACACTTTCTTATCATAGATGGAGAAGACGTATCTCGCCCTCACCTCTACATTCTCTTTTTTGTCCTTCTTGTCTTTCTTCCCCTCCCCTCCTCCAGAGCTGCTCTTCTTGTCCACCCAGAGCTCAGACTTCTCCACCATGGTGCGGAGACGGTCAAGGTCGCTCTTTATCAGCTTGTAGTTATCAACATCCTGGCCCGAGATCAGCAACTGGACCTGAGGACAACATGGAGACAGAGAGAGTGTGTCAGAGAGACGGTGACTGAGAGACCAGAAAATAACATATATATGAATAATATATATAGATACTGTATAAGAAAGGGAATAGCAGGTGCGGTACCAAGTTGGAGTGCAGGTCATTATTGGCCGCACCTTTGTTTACCATCAGTGACCGCAGATAGTTGTGTCTCCTTACCTGTTTGAATGTGTGCAGCACCTCCTGTCTCTGGCTGAAGTGTTTGAAGAGCAGCTGTAGAGCTCCAGAGACCAGAGGAGGGTAGTCATGCATGGTGAGATGGATCAGCACCCTCAGGAACATACGACCTCCCTCATCATCCACCTCCAGAATACTGTTCCCCTTCCTGACAGGAGGACACAGTCACAGGTTATCATAACACACTGGGGCAAACCCATAACATATGCTGGTGAGGGTCTACAGTGATGTACTGAACCTACCCCACACCAAACATGGCCTCTGCCTGCTCTCCTATGTACTGCAGGTTGATGGTGGCTGTTGAAAGAGAGTTAAGAATGTTATGTATTTAGATGGAGAGCTGAATACTGTATAAGGTATGGTTAGTGGAGAGCAATGGGTCCCTCAAATGGGCACTGCACTACCTGCTTGCTCCATTGATGTTGTAGCATCGGCATCTGCCATGGGATAAACATCAACAAACTCTTTCTTGAAGACAGAAAGCAGGAAGGAGAGCCGATAGTCCAGGCGGACATTCAGGATAAACTGCATATCAACAACAGATAAAGAACAGCACTTAGCATAAAAGGGATACTTGAATGGCTGTAATTTTTCACAAGCGTAAAACTCAACAGTGCCATGTCTGTATCATTTCATGAGACGTGCTGGGTTCTAGTAAGCTCTAACCTGCAGGATTTCCAGTATTTTCAGCTTGGTGTCCATGACAGTGACGTCCTGTTTGTCGATGCTGTCCTTACTGCGGTTCTGGCCCTCTATGTTGGAAGCACTCCGGCCTGGACCTCCAAACATGGACTGTTTCCTGCTCAGTACCATGGTGGACATCATCTGGCCAACGCCATGGATGGAACGCTTCATGTTCTTCCCTAACAGACAGAGTGGGAGTGGCATCATTACTACAATGGTGAAAATCCCGAGGAAACTTGAATCTGAACGTCGGTTGTGCTGATTTGTTTTAAAAAAATGATGCCGTGCGGTTGTCCTCTCATAATAATGTTAAATGCAGAGTAGAGGTGTTTCTCATTCTCTTACCACTGCCATCGTCCTGGAACATGGGGTTGATGGGTGAAGGGTTGGGGATGCAGTCGATGATTCCCAGAAGGGTCCGTGTCAACCTCAGCAGCTCAAAGAAACTGTAGAAGCCAAAGTAGATGAGGTGTCTGGCCAGGCTCACCACCTGAGGGGACGGAACATTCTAGCAGTTATCATGCTAATCGGGGCTTCTCCGGGCCAAGTGGTAGAGAGCCAGAGAGTTCTCGTCTCAATACCAAATATAGGCAGCAGCGTTCTGGAGGTATTCGCAGTATTCTAAGTAGAAATAGGAATGAGAAAAGATAATTGATACCTCATAGGTCAGTTTGTTCTTTTCCTCGTCAGCGAAAGGCAAGTCATCATTGAGGACGTTGTTGAGGTACTCCTCCATGAACACCATGGTGTTGGCAAACTTGTTCTTCTTATTGTCTCGCGAGTCATCCATGTTGGAGTCATAACTGAGAAAGGGAAGAGATATAGAAGTATAGGAATACAACAACAACCAGATAGATTGCAGTGGCATTATGCTCAAAACCAAATCTGGGAAAACTGTTTGAAGTCATACTCTTTAATTGTGATGGAGGTGGGGATCTCTGTCCAGAGACGGGCGAACTTCACGGGCGTGACCAGCTCCTGGGGGTCTCGGTCGACGTGCGCATGCAGCATCAGTCTGCAGAAAGAGGCACGCAAGTCAAAGGGCAGGGTCTCATCCATCATGCACAGGAAGATGAGCTCCACATCCAGCTGCTTGGAGATCTCATCTATGGCCAGGTACTGGCGGTCCAGACACATCCGTGCATACAGCTTCAGCTGGTACCTACCATAAAAAAAGAGGAAGGTTTGAGAATGAAGCATAGACAAAACGTCGTCAAAGTAGGTCGTCGTAGTTTGAATATTTCTGATCAGTAGAACTTCCTTTTTAAACAATAAGGATACTGATGTGACATCAGTGAGGAGTATACACCTGTAGTACGTGAGCACGTTCTCGTCATGAGCGTTCCCCTGTCTGGCCTCCTGGGCTAGCTGTCTGATGCCCTTCTCTTGCTTCTCATTCGTCTTGTCAGTCCAGACTAGCCACACCTCATCATCGTCAGCATACTCCTCCATGCCCATGTATTCAGTGGCGTTGGGAATCTCTTTGGGCACACGCCGTCTACATGGACAAGCATAGGCACACACATTCAATCATGCACACACACATACAGAGGCCATCGCATGTTTAGGTAAGTGTGTGTATGTGTGCAGTTTAGTAAAAGAGATGTACCACTCACTCAGTCTTTATGAGGATGTCTTGGTTCCTGGGATCTAGCACACACTTACAGATCAGCTCCTGGGTGACAGGAATGGCCACGTTGTTGGACACACACAGATCTGACAGGTAGTCCAGAAACCTGAGGGGAAACAGGCCCGTGTTGGAGATACACCACAACAGTTTCGAATGTGCATGGGTCTTATTTAGTCAGGGGGTCACTCTCCTCACCTGGGTTCCCTGTTCTTGCGGACCAGGCTAACAAAGGTCTCCACCTCCGTCTTGGTGATGTGTTTCTCCAGCAGCTTGCGGTTGTTGTGCAGCAGAGCAGTGATGGTGTCCTCAGCCAGGATGTCATAGCCAATCTGAGACTGCATCACCCCGAACTGCTTGGCTATGTGCTCCTGATGGGGCAAAAGAGTGAGACTAATGTGTCTTGGCAGTAAAGAAGGCCCAGGGATCAATAATTCAGTTTGGATAAATAACGGAGGGACAGGAATATGGAAGGAACAAAGTATGCGAGACAAGGTGGTTTACCTGGTTCTTGCGGTAGTCTTCCTGTGAGTGTCGCAGTACCCGGTAACAGAGACGAAACATGTACTGGTAGGGGGAATTCTTTTGGTCTGACAGCTCCTCCAATCGCAGCAACGGGCCCTCTGTCCCTTTATCTTTAAAAGGGGCCTTCAAGATCCCAAAGATCTTTCAAGGGACAAAAGAATAGAGAACTATTCAAGGGAACATGTGACAATATGGATATAATGACAAGAAATGATGACCCTATATGTCATCATCAGTCTAATGCAGGCCCGCTGGCTATTTTCTTTTCGGGGTGGAACAATAGAATACACAAAGCACAATTTCGAAATTTGGCTGTGCACCAGCAGTCACTCAATTAGCCCATGCCAGCAATTTATTTATTTATTTATTAGTAAGTTAGTCTTGAGGCCAGCTATCTAAACTTGTAGTAAGCGAGGTTGAATTACCGACCAGGTTGGGGCCCATTGATCATCAGTTATCATATAAAAAACTGTTTGCCTTCACCCTATGGCAAAATGTGTAGAATTGAAGGAAATTAGCTGTAAAACTGTACATTTTGAGTATTCATTTTTTTTTAAATAAAATGGCAACATTTTCTCTACGCCCCATGATGATTTCCGTTTTCAAAGTTGCCCATCCCTGGTCTAATGCAACCCAGATGTTTAAAGTGGGTCTTCTGACCTGTTTGAGGATGTTTTGTTCCCGCATGAGTTTCTGTCTCTCGCGGTTGGCCTTGGTCATCGCCACATCCAGGACGACCTGGCCGCTGTTGGGCGTGTCCACCACAAAGAACACCAGGTCCTCCAGCAGCTTAATGGCAAATCTGCAGGGTCAAACACAGGACACGGTCGGACACAGCTGTTACTGGTCTGGCCCATTGGGTCTGGCCAGGGAACTATGCCATTGACTGGATTACAGTATAAGCTGTAAAACAGCTGGCTTTAATCAAGTATAACATAGAGCTCACAGGGGAAAAGTTAGGTTTATTAGAAGTAGTTTGATTTCACAGATTCATTTGGGGCCTTTTCTGCAACTACTTTACCTTCTGTCATTGGGACTGATAAAGCCCTCGTTGAACCTGTCCACTATGGTGCTCAACATGAAACTAGCATCATTGGCAAAGTCCAGATCCCGGATCTCCATCACTGGCACTGACACTATGGCAAATGCCTCCTTATCCTCCTTGGTAGGGCAGGTGCCCAGCTGAAACAAAGATATAATAGAAATACTGAGTCCGAATAAACTCAGTGTCACGGTAAATCAAGTGACATGATTCTTACCATGAGCCGGATGGGTCTCTCCTCATCGATATCTATGGGCACGTTGGTACTCTGGATCCACGTGTTGGTGCATAGGTGTCTGAGACGCACATACGAATTCCTGAGAGGAAGAAAGTTGACAATAGAGAGCCAGTGAAACCTACTGTAGGTCAAGTCTTTTACTTCTTTATAAATAGCTATATACAGTTGTATATACTGTATTGTACAGACGGGTTGAGGCCGATAGTGAGTTGAAGTGGTACAGCACAGTATAGTACCTTGGCACAAAGGAGTCTGTTTTCTGCAGAGTAGTGGGGTCTAGCTCAAACAAGGAGGCAATGTCATTCCCATGAGGCACAGCCACCAGCTTGTACTTTATCCTCTCACCCAACATCTTTAGTTTTCCTCTACTGTCCAGCTACAGAGGGCAGGGGTCAAGGGTCAGAGTTTAGCACATTGACTGTCATGTGTTAGATTAACTAGACAGAAGTACTGGTAGGTCAAAAAAAAAAAAAAAAAGGATGCGTACCGTATCTTCACTCGCCGAAGTCTGGATTTCAACGCTGTCACCTTTATAACCCGGATTTTCCTAAAGCAACCACAAACAACACATGCACTCTAAAATGACTGCATCAATACAGCCCGTGTGATAACCAGAGCACTGTGGTGACCAATATCCATGATCATGTTACCTCAGCTGCAAGATAGTTCCCTGTGGCAAGGTGTTTAAAGCGATACAGACTGTTCCAGTGTCCGGCCCCTCCTCGACATGGATCATGATGCACCACCTTGGAAAACACCACACCGTCAAAACAAACCTCAATCGTCACACCTTAGGCCATTTAGCTGCTGTACAACAGAGCATATCGAAACTGTACTAGTATTCAAAAATGGCAAGTACCAACCTCCACTTCCCACAGGGCATTGGAGCTGGTGGCAGAGGTGGCAGACTGGCGCAGGGTGGTACGGAGGAACACATGCAGCTTGACCTTGTACTCATCACAGGTCAGGAACTTCTCCTGCTCCGCATGGAACAACCGCACTACATCCCCCTGACCAGACACACCAGCAGAGATATCAAATCATCTAAAGCTGGAGGTTAGAATGCTATGATTGTGATAGGGTTAGGGTGGGAAAGCGAAGAAGAATCAATTACAATGATACAAATAGTGACAGTAATATACACACGAATGTTAAAGGAGACTTACTCCTTTCAAGACTTCATCCTTGTGGTCACTGAACATCATGAACAGGTTGATTTTCCAGCTAGTGTTGCAGTTGACAGAGTTAACCTGCAGGGGGACACACCTATACGTCAGCTTCAGCATAGCACACCTGTTCCCACTAGATGGGTAAGCTGCTAAGTCAAAACTCGCCATATCGTCAAAATGTACGAAAACAAAAATGTATTTAAGGTTAGGGTTAGCCATACGATTAGCAGTGTGGTTAGGGTTAAAATCAGATTTTAAGAAGATAAATTGTAGAAATAGGTGGGGCTTATGAGATTAACGTTCAAGCTTTTCATCATTGCTGGCAGTAACAACCCGTTGGTTCTTTGCAATTGGGAAGTGAAACAGTCAGAAGCCTCGCTCTTCCAGACAGATTCAGTCCTGGATTAATCAGACAGTGTGGTTATGACTGGACTCTCTTACCTCTTTGCATCCAGCGTGGTCAGAGAGCTCATAGTTACTGGCATGAAGGGGCTGGCCTGCATTCACTGGGTTCAGGATCACCTTATCTCCTACCACTACCTACAGAAGAACACAGAAATAAGCACAACAACAAGCACAAGAACTCAAGCTGCAATAAGCAGTTGAAACAATAATTCCGTCTCCCCACCTGTTTCGGCAAATAGCTGAGGGATGGGGTTGGAGAAATGTAATCCCTCTCCGATTCATAGACCGAGCTATGGATGCAAGGATTGACCATCCATGATATCAAACTTCTAATAGATTTAACCATGTTTTGAGGCTATATAGTGTTTGATTATATTTACATTGTTTATAAACATTGGAGTTGATTTAAGTTTATATTTTGGGTTCTGATAGGATATGACAGTTGAAGTAAGCTCATGAGGCATTTAGAAGTTATGTTCTTCAAGAATCAATGGGTAAATATCATTCATTTATAAGTAAAACAAATTATGGATATAACAACTGCAGATTGCCCTTATAGATTGTCTGAGATTTGTGAGTTTGCATGTATTCGTGAATGTGAGTATGCATTGGTGTTAGGTACTTAAGTAGTACTTTAAAGTATTTTTACTTAAAAGTACAGATACCCCCCAAAAAAAATATTTTACCATTTATATATTTCTGCCAACTTTTACTTCACTACATTCCTAAAGAAAAGAATATACTTTTTACTCCATCCATTTTCCCTGACACCCAAAAGTACTCAGTAGTATCAGGACAGGGAAATGATCTAATTCACAAGAGAACATCCCTGGTCATCCCTACTGCCTCTGATCTGGCAGACTCATTAAATACACATGCTTCGTTTGTAAATTAGGTCTGAGTGGTGGAGTGTACCCCTGGCTATCAGTCAATAAAAATAAACAAGAAAATGGTGCTGTCTGGTTTGCTTAATATAAGGAATATGAAATTATTACTTTTACTTTTGATACTTAAGTACATTTGAACAATTCCATTTACTTTTGATACTTAAGTATATTTAAAACCAAATACTTTTAGACTTTTACTCAAATAGTATTTTACTGGGTGACTTTCACTTGAATCATTTTCTATTAAAAGGTAACTTTACTTTTACCCAAGTATGACAATTGAGTACTTTTTCCACCCCTGTGTGTATGCTATTGAATGCAACTGTGCATTAATGTCAGTTGAGTCTGTGCTGTAATACGAGAGGTGAGTTACATTGTCTCCATTGGCCCTTAGCTTCCAGAAGGGTTGGATGAACATCCAGGATCCCTCATTCCCCGTCCCGTCCAGGGTGACGCGCATGGCATTCTTCTCCAGCAGGGCAGGAAGACGTTTATTCACAGTCAGGTATTTATTGCTCTTCATATGCAGCAGCTGTCAGCCAGGGCAGATCACACACACACACACACACACACACACACACACACACACACACACAGAGAAAAACAGGCCACTGTTAAACCTCGCTCACTTTCATATTGTGTCTGTGATCCTGTGCTGTTATGGTGGAAGCTAGAATAGCTCACTATCCTATTCAGGAATGGGAACCAGCCAGCCAGAACGGGAACCACTTAAGAAAAAATGGCTGAAAGACCAAGATGAATAGTACTAAAACCATGCATCAACAGACAGGATCACCCTGCTGTTGTCATTCAGAGATTATTATGTTCTACAGACAGTGCATTTCTCTCATTTCAATGGGAGAGAATGAATGGGAAATAGCACATCTTTCTTTCACTAAAGCGTATGCTAAGAGGATATTAAGGAGAATAACGGCGTGGGGGAAACCCGAGGAAGCTATGCAGTAGGACTTACTTCCTGGAAGATAGTGACGCCACCAGATGGGTTGTACTGTATGCTTGTCGTTGGTGTGATGTGTGCACTTGCACAGCCATTAACAGATTACAGCTATTGATCTCCTGAGAGAGAGCAACACCCACTTTGTCTACAAACCCTCCCCTCCGTCTCCCACCTCAGCCAGTCCGAATCAGGAGGAACGCCACACCACACAGCCACAAGGAACCACACCTATAATGTCTGCCCAGATAAGAGAGGGCTCTTAACATTAACCCTTAACTTTATGTCCCATGTTTCTGTAAGTGCACAGCCCTTTATGTTTGTGTGAAGATAAGGCTTCAGAGTCAATATTGACCAGGTCCAGGTCCAGTGAGTGGGAATCCAGGCCCCTAGACCGCAGTCAATACATCCATTTCTCATGCGATACTGAACACGGTTCTGTGAATTTTCCGGTGAATCATCAAACCTCTTTTCTTCATTGCGCCTTCGGTGATGAAAACCGGGGTTAGAGATCTGATGATGACTATCAACTGTAGCCCATCTATGAAATTAACTAAACTCTCAAATATGTTATCATTCAAGTTCAGACAAATATTCTTGTTCTTGGTTTAACACAGACTAGTGCTATCTATATATGCAGTAATCTAGACTATGCTACATAGGCATTTCATGTGAAATGCCCAGCGGCAGGTATAAATGGAAAACCTGTACAGTCTTCTCTCTCAACACTTAGAATCTCTTTAGAATATGAACACACCTAGAGGAAAATCTGACTTCACCTGGCTATGGTAATGACAACCTGACACACTGACTGTCTCGGTTTCCATACAGGAGTGACATGCAGAAACATGCCGTTATGAACCAGCTATGATGAGGAAGATTTGATTGTGAATCACCTGACTGACTAATCACACCAATCCCTGTAACTCGTGATGAGTGATGCTGCATACTTAACGTATTCAAACACAGATGTTCTGGGAACCAGCCCTGATTGATACTGTGCAGGTGTGCTCAAACCTCAATACTTTACCAGACCCATTCTGTTTACCAGACCCATTCTGCTCTGCAGACCCTTCACACTCAGAATGTGCAGGTGTGCTCAAGCTTCCCCTCGGGTACAAGACCAGCCATTCATTGATAGTGGCCTAATCCCATGACATCACAACAGAGTCACAGTAATTACATTGTCCAGAGTAGGAAGAAGCGTAAGCTGTTGAACGCCTGAGGGTCTGCTTACCTAAACAGTGCTGCTGGGAACTCCTACCTTACCTGAATGACAGTGCCATATTTTACTACATCTCCGTGGACTTTCTTGTTTTCTGTCTCATTCTGTTTCTGCTCCAGGTTAGAGGCATGCTGTGGAGAACAAGGTTTCATCAGTTTCAGTGTTAGTCCAGTGTACTGCATCTAACCTAGTGCTATGATCCTTGGTAGTATCTTTTACCTGTAGTTTCTGAAGTAGCACAACATCAGCGATCTTGTCCTTCTCGTGCTTGGCCTGCTTGGCTTTCCAGAACTGTTTCTGTGCAGAGTAACGGTTCATGGGACACACTTTGAAGAGGCAGTCTGAGACAAGAGAGTGGGTTCAAGGGTCAAGACTGCTATTCAGGGGACTGGTGAGTATTCAATGTAATAGCCGTTTTGGTTTCAAACTTAAGTACCTGTATTATGGGGGGGAGATCTAGTGGTCAACTTATCACAGATTGATTACTATCCCAAGATGGCTGCCATTATCACAAACATCTACTTTTTTTTTATAGTGAAGATGTGTTGGGTCACTGTCTGAGCAAGTATTTATCACTTCCACATAAAAAGCATTACATTTACATTACATTTGAGTCATTTAGCAGACGCTCTTATCCAGAGCGACTTACAGTAGTATAATGTCCTTGTTAAAAAGCGATTAGTAATTTGCTCCACACCCACCATAGGGGAGAGTGGATCTGGGCGTCTGGTCAATATTATACGTCCTATCCTCAGAGGGATATCCTGTTTTTAAAGGAGCCTAATACTGGAGATGAAGGGCTTTATCAGCTGGCTGTCTGTGTGCCTTGTGAGTACAGTACAGTAGTTGTTATCTGCCACACAGGCCTGACAGGAAGCTTCTAGAGCCACCAAAACAGCAAACATATTTAAAAATGTCTGTCACTCATCCCTCTGCAAATATTGAAATTGCTTCTTTGATACAGTCAACGTGTGGCGGGATAAATCTTTATATAGGGAAATCATGCAAACAGCTGACAGAATACTATTCATATAAAACCATTACATGGGAAACAATTAGAGTGTAATTAGACTGACACAGTTGTTGAGACTTATGGGTCAACATACTTTTCCACATGACTGTAAATCTAAGTACACCCTTTGGAAAGTGGTATTTTTTTTAATACATATTTGGACACATGAATATTTGAGCTGAATTACAACCACATTCATTGATAAAGGTAAACCAACTTAAATCACACAAAAAAAAATACTTTGAAAATGTTATGCAATTAAAATAAACAAAAACACGATTTCCTTATGCAGGAAAAAAACTAAATGTATACACCCCTACCATCATTAGAGAGTACCTTGGGAGGGTCTAGCCTTCCATAAAGATTAGACACTTGGTCTGGTTTGTTATTAACCATATGGGTGTATGGAAACACATCATGCAAAGATCAAAATACCTATCCGAGGCCCTCAGAAGAAAAGTTATTGATGCCTGTGAGTCTGGGAGGGGTTACAAATCCATTTCCAAGCAATTTGAAGTATACTGCTCAAAAAAATAAAGGGAACACTAAAATAACACATCCTAGATCTGAATGAAATAATCTTATTAAATACTTTTTACTTTACATAGTTGAATGTGCTGACAACAAAATCACACAAAAATAATCAATGGAAATCCAATTTATCAACCCATGGAGGTCTGGATTTGGAGTCACACTCAAAATTAAAGTGGAAAACCACACTACAGGCTGATCCAACTTTGATGTAATGTCCTTAAAACAAGTCAAAATGAGGCTCAGTAGTGTGTGTGGCCACCACATGCCTGTATGACCTCCCTACAACGCCTGGGCATCTCCTGAGGGATCTCCTCCCAGACCTGGACTAAAGCATCCGCCAACTCCTGGACAATCTGTGGTGCAACGTAGCGTTGGTGGATGGAGCGAGACATGATGTCCCAGATGTGCTCAATTGGATTCAGGTCTGGGGAACGGGCGGGCCAGTCCATAGCATCAATGCCTTCCTCTTGCAGGAACTGCTGACACACTCCAGCCACATGAGGTCTAGCATTGTCTTGCATTAGGAGGAACCCAGGGCCAACCGCACCAGCATATGGTCTCACAAGGGGTCTGAGGATCTCATCTCGGTACCTAATGGCAGTCAGGCTACCTCTGGCGAGCACATGGAGGGCTGTGCGACCCCCCCAAAGAAATGCCACCCCACACCATGACTGACCCACCGCCAAACCGGTCATGCTGGAGGATGTTGCAGGCAGCAGAACGTTCTCCACGGCGTCTCCAGACTCTGTCACGTCTGTCACGTGCTCAGTGTGAACCTGCTTTCATCTGTGAAGAGCACAGGGCGCCAGTGGCGAATTTGCCAATCTTGGTGTTCTCTGGCAAATGCCAAACGTCCTGCACGGGGTTGGGCTGTAAGCACAACCCCCACCTGTGGACGTCGGGCCCTCCTACCACCCTCATGGAGTCTGTTTCTGACCGTTTGAGCAGACACATGCACATTTGTGGCCTGCTGGAGGTCATTTTGCAGGGCTCTGGCAGTGCTCCTCCTGCTCCTCCTTGCACAAAGGCGGAGGTAGCGGTCCTGCTGCTGGGTTGTTGCCCTCCTACGGCCTCCTCCACGTCTCCTGATGTACTGGCCTGTCTCCTGGTAGCGCCTCCATGCTCTGGACACTACACTGACAGACACAGCAAACCTTCTTGCCACAGCTCGCATTGATGTGCCATCCTGGATGAGCTGCACTACCTGAGCCACTTCTGTGGGTTGTAGACTCCGTCTCATGCCACCACTAGAGTGAAAGCAACGCCAGCATTCAAGTGACCAAAACATTAGCCAGGAAGCATAGGAACTGAGAAGTGGTCTGTGGTCCCCACCTGCAGAACCCCTCCTTTATTGGGGGTGTCTTGCTAATTGCCTATAATTTCCACCTGTTGTCTATTCCATTTGCACAACAGCATGTGAAATTTATTGTCAATCAGTGTTGCTTCCTAAGTGGACACTTTGATTTCACAGAAGTGTGATTGACTTGGAGTTAAACAATACAATGTAAGTGTTCCCTTTATTTTTTTGAGCAGTGTACACTGTTCCACTGTCCAACAGATCATCTACAAATGGAGAAAATTCCAGACCACTACCAATCTACCTAGGACAGGTCGTCCCGCCAAATTTAGCCCAAGAGCTGACCGAAAGATGCTCATAGAAGTCTAAGAACCCCTGGGTAATATCAAGGGATCTACAGGCCTCTCTTGCCACAATCAATGTCAAAGTACATGAATCAACTGTCAGGAAGAGACTGCACAAAGGTGGCCTACATGGGAGGTCAGGAAGGAAGAAGCCTATGCTCTCAAAAAACAACATCAAGACAAGACCGACGTTTCCCAGACAACACCTGGGTAAACACCAAAACTACTGGAACAATGTGTTCTGGACAGATGAGTGAAAGGTGGAGTTGTTTGGCCGCAATGCCAGACACCATCTTTGGCGAAAACGAAACACTGCCTTTGAACAAAAGAACCTCATACCAACCGTAAAGCATGGAGGCGGTGGCATTATGGTTTGGGGCTGCTTTACTGCCTGAGGGCCTGCCCAACTTGCCATCATTTAGTCAACCATGAATTCCATATTGTACCAGAGAATTCTTGAGGAGAATGTGAGGCCATCTGTCAAAAAGTTGAAGCTGAACCGAACATGGATCTTGCAACAGGATAATGATCCAAAACACACAAGCAAATCTACAACAGAATGGCTCAAAAAGAAGAAATGGAGGATTATGGAATGGCTGAGTCAAAGCCAAGATCTCAATCCTGTCAAAATGCTGTGGGGGGACTTGAAGCGGGCAGTGCATACAATAAATCCCTCAAACATGACACAGTTGAGGCAGTACTGTAAAGAAGAGTGGGGAAAGAAATTCTCCCAGTCGATATAAGAGCCTGATAGACAGTTACAAGAAACAGCTACATTAAGTTATTTAAGCCAAAGGGGGCAACAACAGCTATTGAAGCTAGGGGTGAACTTATTTTTTCCCGGACTATAGAATTACATTTCTGTTGATTTTGATGAATAAATGATTGCAAAGTATGATCTTTCAATTTCATTTGTTGAAGTAGGTTACCTTTATCTGCCAATAGTGTTGAAGCGAAGATTACATATACATTTGTCCAAATATTTACAAAAAAATACAACTTTCTAGGGGGTGTACTTACTTTTTCATTAGACTGTATGTAGATCGTCAACATTTCTGTTAAAACTAAGATCCAAGAGTAGGACATCAAATGAACCTTTGATCAGAAATGCTCTGAATGTGTGTTACTCGAGGGATGGATGAGAGGAAAGTGTGGGTTTCAGCCCCCTTCAGAGGCCAGCCAGAGGAAAATGTTCTGGGTGTTTGGCTGCTCTCTGACTTGAAGTCTGTTCTCTCTGGTGCCAATATCAGGCAGAGTGGGCAGAGAACAGTACATTCCCCATATGTCACAGTCATTGACAGACAGAGGCACAAGCAGACACACAATAACATGCATAGCATGGGCAATCACTCACAAACACACAGGGAAGTATACATGCACGCACACACATACATGCCACTCTGACAAAGACACACCCACAAGCACTTGCACACACTTTACGTTGTAGGCCTAAATAAATAATTTAATACTCATCTAACCTCTGAACTTCTTTGGGGGATAGTCCAGATCCCCTGCAGCTGGTTCTACCACACATCGGTCATCCACCAACCTAGGGAGAAAAACAACAAAGCAGATCATATATCAACATTTACAGTCAAATAATTGCACTGCAGTGTTTGTATACAGCCCTCAAATTCAAATCTGGACCTTGAAGCCAATTCCATTGCTTTGTTTCAAACTACCCCTCTAATCAAGGACTGAATTAGACCAGGGACACCAGGTGGGTACAATGAAATAGCAGGTAGAACAGAAACCGGACCTCGTAAGATTTGAATACTCCTGGTATACATATGGCAACATATGCAGTGTTTCCCCTAGGATTTGTTTTCAGCAGTGGTGGCAAGGATGGGACATTGCTACTACCGTTAGCGCAATGACATGCTAGCTGTTCCTATAGACTTCTAGTAATTGAGCCAATGACTATCCTTTTTTAAAGCACATCTCAGAAGAAATATATACATTTTTTGCAGCAGTGGCAACAATTTAGCTGCGGCGGCCCACCACTGCTAAATTAATATAGGAGAAACACTGATATGGCAGAACAAATACCATGACACTAATTCCCTCATGCAGAAACCATCTACATTGATTTCCACTTGGATTTTCTCCATGTCTCATTGTGGTCCGACTTAAGCAGCTATTTATTATGAGCCACTGTGAGTGTCAGTGACATAGGGTTGCATTGTAATAAAGATCATCAGATCCTTAAACTCTACATGAACAGAGCGCAGAGTGAATAGCATAAACACGTTGATTTAATATACACAGAAAAAAATAGATCTATTTGTCTCAAATGGTCTCGTTCGAATTATTTTTTATCAATGGAACAAACAGTGCCTTCAGAAAGTCTTCAGACCCCTTAATTCTTTCCACATTTTGTTGTGTTACAGCCTGAATAAAACATTTATTTATCCCATAATGTCAAAGTGGAATTATGTTTTTGAAATATTTACAAATTAATAAAAACTGAAAATCTGAAATGTCTTGAGTCAATAAGTATTGAACTCCTTTGTTCTGGCAAGGATAAATGAGTACAGGAGTAAAAATGTGACATAAGTTGCATGGACTCACTCTCTATTTTTTTTTATGACTACCTCATCTGTGCTCACATTTACAATTATCTTTAAGGTCCCTCAGCTGAGCAGTGAATTTCAAAACAAAGATTCAACCACAAGGTTTTCCAATGCCTTGCAAAGAAGTGCACCTATTGGTAGATTATTTTTTTTTTTTAAATCACATTCAACATTCCTTTAAGCATGGCAAAGTTATTAATTACACTTTGGATGGTGTATCAACACACCTAGTCACTACAAAGATGCAGGCGTCCTTCCTAACTCGGTTGCCGGAGAGAAAGAAAGCCGCTCAGGGATTTCACCAGGAGTCCAATGGTGACTTTAAAACAGTTACAGAATTGAATGGCTGTGATAGGAGAAAACTGAGGATGGATCAACAACATTGTAGTTACTCCACAATATTAGCCTTAATGACAGAGTGAAAAGAAGGAAGCCTTTCACAGAATAAAAATATTCCAAAACATGCATCCTGTTTGCAGTAAGGCACTAAAGAAAATGTTTGTTTTTTTTGCAGTTATGTTTGGGGCAAATCCAACACATCACTGAGTACCACTTCATATTTTCAAGCATAGTCGTGGCTGCATCATGTTATGGGTATGCTTGTCATTGGCAAGGACTAGGGAGTTTTTTTAGGATAAAAAGACAAGGAAGCTTGTGGCTTTTTAATAATATCGGTACGGTCCCTCAGCCGAGCAGTGAATTTCAAACATAGATTCAACCACAAAGACCAGGGACGTTTTCCAATGCCTTGCAAAGAAGGGCACCTATTGGTAGATGGGTAAAATAAATGACAGAGTGGAAAGGAAGCCTGTAAAGAATAAAATATTTTCCAAAACATACATCCTGTTTGCAATAAGGCACTAAAGTAAAAGTGCAAAACAATGTGGCAAAGAAATGACCTTTATATCCTGAATACAAAGTGTTATGTTTGGGGCAAATCAAACACATCAGCGAGTACCACTACCCACATTTTCAAACATGGTGGTGGCTGCATCATGTTATGGGTATGCTTGTCATCGGCAAGGACTAGGGAGTTTTTTTTAAGGATAAAAAGAAACGGAAGAGAGCTAAGCACAGGCAAAATCCTAGAGGAAAACCTGACTCAGTCTTCTTTCCACTAGACACTGGAAGATGAATTCACCTTTCAGCAGGACAATAACTTAAAACACAACGCCAAATATTAAGTGGAGTTGCTTACCAAGATGACATTGAATGTTCCTGAATGGCCTAGTTAAAATGTTGACTATGGCAAGACTTGAAAATGGCTGTCTAGCAATGATCAACAACCAACAATCCAGGTGTGCAAAGCTCTTAGAGACTTACCTAGAAAGACTCAGTCACCAAAGGTGATTGATTCTAACATGTATTGACTCAAGGGTGTGAATACTTATGTAAATTAGCTATTTCTGTATTTTATTATCAATACATTTGCTAACATTTCAAAAACATGTTTTCACTTTGTCATTATGGGGTATTGTGTGTAGATGGGTGATCATATATTTTTTTTGAATCCATTTTGAATTCAGGCTGTAAGAACAAAATGTGGAATAAGCCAAGGGTTATGAATACTACTCGATTTCACGCCATTTTTTCTGAAAATTCTCACATAGTAAGTTAATTGGGATGAAGGACGTTTAACATGGTTTTTAAATGTGTATCACAAACAATTTTTGGTGCAACTTTAGGCCCCTTTTAGACCTATACATGCCTACTGTAAGAGCCCATGATCTGTGAACTGTACATGATAAAGGAGTATTGAGTATCTTGGAGTATGTCTAAATCCTGAAATACACATGTTCACATTCATTTACTCAACACTACATTTTTTTAACATTTTAGTCATTTAGCAGATGCTCTTATCCAGAGCGACTTACAGTAGTGAATGCATACATTTCATGCATTTAAAAAAATAATAATAATAATTATTACACCATGCTCTACCAACTGAGCCACAGGGAAGACACTAAACATGAATATTACAAAAAGTACCCTTTTTGATTTCGCTTATTTTTAGACATATGGCTTGGAACAGTATAACATTACTCTTCAAACATGTCAGATTTCCACAGTGGGCTCTCTGGTACCTTAATGATATGACCATTTTATACATAGAAATGTACATTATAGGTCATTAACCAATCAGAGCCCTCCTTTAGGATTGCACATTCAGCAAGTCACCAGCAGAGGGAGTTCACTTTGAATCCATTTTCCCATTCACTGTGATGGTGGTGCTCATAAAAATGGATCATACCTTTAGTATGAATTATCAGAGAGCCCACACAGAATTAACAGAAAGCCCACTCCGGAAATGTGATGTGCTTTAGAGAATATTGTTCCAATCTTAAAATTAACAAAATCAAAAACAGATAGTTTTGAAATATTAATAATGATATTTTTAATATTGAATGAATGAATGTGAACATTTGTATTTCAGAATCAAGACAATATTTAGAGCACCCTATTTTAGAGCACACTATAAGTAGTATAATGACACCAAGATGTTTCCGTATCATGTACAGTTCACAGATCATAGGGTAATGTACAAAACATTAGGAACACCGGGCTCTTTCCATGACCTAGATTGACCAGGTGAAAGCTACTATGCCTTATTGATGTCAATCAGCGTATATGAAGAGGAGACAGGTTAAAGGATTTTTAAACCTTGAGACATGGATTATGTGTGTGCCATTCAGAGAGTGAATGGGCAAGATAAAAGATTTAAGTGGCTTTTTTAACATGGTATGGTAGTAGGTGCCAGGCACACCGGTTTGAGTGTGTCAAGAACTGCAACAATGCTGGGTTTTTCACACTCAACAGTTTCCCATGTGTATCAAGAATGGTCCACCACCCAAAGGACATCCAGACAACTTGACAACTGTGGGAAGCATTGGAGTCAACATGTACCAGCATCCCTGTTGAATGCTTTCGGCACTATGTCGAGCCCATGTCCTGACAAATTGAGGCTGTTCTGAGGGCAAAAGGGGGTGCAACTCAATAGTAGGATGTGTTCCTATTGTTTTGTACACTGTCTAAAACGGGCCTAAACTGATCACTTGCATCATGACTTTCTCAAAAATGGTTTGTAAAAATGTTAAAAGCATTTTTAAACATCTTTCCTCGCAATTACGTTTTTACGTGAAAATTGCCAGAACAATCTGATACCAAAAATATTCTTGCTCCTGTTGACGTGGAATCGACCCATTTCTGGTAATCTACTGTATTGTCTATTATAAGTGGTAGTTCCATGACTGCAGATGACACACAGAAGGCAGGACAGGCTCATACAATGCTGTGAAAATATGCAAAAAGGTTCATGCTTTTAAAAGAGCCTGTCTGAAAGGCCAAGCTAATCCTACATCTTTACCATCTGTCTGTAAAATCATGTTAGCGTGCAGAGGGTTGTCTCCATTTAATGTCCCTTTATCCCCTCCACATAATCAATGAGAGTTACCTAGCAGCCAGGTAGGGGTGTTGTCTCCCTATTATGGGCTCATTACTTTGGCTAGAGTCTGTAGTGTTCCACCTGGTAATGAATAGTTTTTTGTTCCCCTGGTCATTTGCACTGCACATGAATCACTCAGCCTCAGGAATTTAGGTATTTTTTCCAAAACACAGATTTTTTTTTTTTTAGAGACACTTTAGGGTCATTTAATTAATTCACACAAAAGAAGACAAGTGAAAGACAAAACAGTGCTGATAAAAACAAGGTAAAAAAAAGGTGTGCAAGTGAGGTTGGAAACCCAAGCGGGTTTATATGACCACAACAAAAAACACGATATATGTACAAAACAGCTGGTTCAATAAATTAGGCCTAAACAAAGATTTCGAATTGCAATTGAACATGAGACTAAACGTACAAAAAAACGTTTGCAAGATATTTTTATATATTTAAATTGTGGTGTGAATACCATCAGTGGTGTGCTGTTTGACTAGGTTACCATCAATGGGTGGCAGCGCTTTACCTGCGACTGAGAATGCAAAGCATCTCTTATGCGTGATTGAATGCAGCACAGCTGTCAGACGTCACAGGAAGAGAGCAGGCTGAAGTGGTTTTCAGGTCTATGACACCTTTGAAACCTGTGTCAGGTCCCTGATTTTTTCATTCATAACACAGAGATCTGCACTGTTCTCACATGTGTTCAAACATTAGTGAATAAACTTGACAAACTCAGAGTGAGGATCTCCTTCCAGAGGGACATCAGATTCTTCAACATATTCTGTTTTTCTGAAACCTGGCGTTCCTCCGATATCAAAATGGATTATGTACAACCAGTGGGTTTTACAGTTCATTGAGCGGATAGGAAGAGGGCTCTTTCTTTTCAAGAAAAAAGGCGGAGGGTTCTGTTTTATGACCAATAATACATGTTGCGACGGGGGAAACGTACAGCAAGTTACGAGCTTCTGCTTGGAATACTTGGTCATTAAATGTCGCTCTTTTTACATTCTCAGGGATTATCGCCACGGCTGTGTACATCCCGCCCCAAGCGATACCAAAAATGCTCTCAAAGTTCTTTATTGGTGCACGGTTCATTGTCTCAGGGGACTTTAACAAAAGTAATTTGAGAACAGTGCTCCCGGATGTCTATTAACACATTGACTGTCCAACCCGCAGAGATTCTACGCTGGACCATTGCTACATGTCTAATCAAGCTTTATTTATTAAATCAAGCTTTATTTACACAGCACATTTCAGACATGGAATGCAATGCAATGTGCTTCACAGGAAAAAACTATGAAAAACAAATAAAAATGTTAATATTTACTACACAACAAACATAAGAGGATAAAACACTACATCATAACTGAAGCCATGAAGTGCTTAAGAAAGGCTGCTCATGGCTCACAACACCATTATCCCAGAAACCCTAGACCCACTCCAATTTGAATACCGCCCCAACATATCCATAGATGATGCAATCTCTATTGCACTCAACACTACCCTTTCTCCCCTGGACAAAAGGAACACCTATGTGAGAATGCTATTCATTGACTACAGCTCAGCATTCAACACCATAGTGTCCTCATAGCTCATCACTAAGCTAAGGACCTGGATCCTTGTCTGCCTGACGGGCCGCCCCCAAGTGGTAAGGGTAGGTAACAACACATCTGCCACGCTGATCCTCAACACAGAGGCCCCTCAGGGGTGCGTGCTCAGTCCCCTCCTATACTCCCTGTTCACCCATGACTGCATGGCCAGGCACGACTCCAACACCCTCATTAAGTTTGCCGACATCACAACAGTGGTAGGCCTGATCACCGACAACGATGAGACAGCCTATAGGGAGGAGGTCGGAGACCTGGCCGCGTGGTGCCAGGATAATAACCTCTCCCTCAACGTGATCAAGACTAAGGAGATGATTGTGGTCTGCAGGAAAAGGAGGACCAAGCATTCCCACATTTCTTAACAATGGGGCTGTAGTGGAGCAGGTTGAGAGCTTCAAGTTCCTTGGGTGTCCACATCACCAACAAACTATCAAGGTCCAAACACACCAAGACAGTCGTGAAGAGGGCACGACAAAACCTATTCCCCCTCGGGAGACTGAAAAGATTTGGCATGGGTCCTCAGATCCTCAAAAAGTTCTACAGCTGCACCATCGAGAGCATCCAGACTGGTTGCATCACTGCCTGGTATGGCAACTGCTCGGCCTCCGACCACAAGGCACTACAGAAGGTGCCTTTAACTCTACCTACATATACATATTACCTCAATTACCTCGACTAACCTGTGCCCTCTCACATTGACTCTGTACCGGTACCCCCTGTATATAGCCTCAACTGTTATTTTACTGCTGCTCTTGAATTACTTGTTATTTTATTTTTTACTTATCTATTTTTACTTAACACTTATTTTTCTTAAAACTGCATGGTTGGTTTACTTCTCTGGGATAGGGTGCGGTATTTTCACGTCCGGATGAAAAGCGTGCCCAAAGTAAACTGCCTGCTACTCAGACCCAGAAGCTAGGATATGCATATTATTATTAGATTTGGATAGAACACTGAAGTTGCTAAAACTGTTTAAATGATGTCTGTGAGTATAACAGAACTTATTTGGCAGGCGAAACCCCGAGGATAAACCATCCAAGAATTTTGTTGTTGTTGAGGTGACAGTGTTTTCAATGGGATTTCTATGTGGATCTAGATTACTAAGGCACTTGCTTGCAGTTCCTATCGCTTCCACTGGATGTCAACAGTTTTTAGAAATTGGTTGATGTTTTTCTTTTGAGTAATGAAGAAGTATGGCTGTTCAGAATGAGGGTTGAGTCTAGTGTACTGTTGTGGTTGGGGCGCGCGACCCGAAAGCTCGCTCCACTTTGTTTTTGTCCGCTATTGAACGCAGTTTATCCCGTCTTAAATTTTATCGATTATTTACGTTAAAAAATACCTAAAGTTGTTTGAAATGTTTGGACAAAGATTACAGGTAACTTATTAGATATTTTGTAGTCATGTTGCGCGAGTTGGAACCGGTGTTTTTCTGGATCAAACGCGCCAAATAAATTGACATTTTGGAGATGCAACGACAGAATTAAATCGAACAAAAGGACCATTTGTGATGTTTATGGGACATATTGGAGTGCCAACAGAAGAAGCTCTTCAAAGGTAAGGCATGAATTATATCGTTATTTCTGAGTTTTGTGTCACGCCTGGCGGGATGAAATATGATTGTCTGTGTTTGTTTGATGGGGTGCTGTCCTCAGATAATCGCATGGTTTGCTTTCGCTGTAAAGCCTTTTTGAAATCTGACACCGTGGCTGGATTAACAAGAAGGTAAGCTTTATTTTGACATATTGCATGTGTATTTTCAAGAATGTTAAATATTTACAATTCTGTAGTTTGAATTTGGCGCCCTGCACTTTCACTGGATGTTGGTCAGGTGGGACGGTAGTGTCCCATCTAGCCTAGAGAGGTTAAGGGCTTGTAATTAAGCATTTCACTGTAAGGTCTACACCTGTTGTTTGTGACAAATACAATTTCATTTGATTGGATTTGACTAAAAAGCACCCTAAGGAAGAGGGTATAAGGACATCTCCCGTCCTCCTTTCGGCAAATCTGACTGACTCCCTTTTCCTCCTCCCCGCCTACAAACAAAGACTTAAGAGGAAAGTTCCGGTGGTCAGGTCTGTACAACACTGGTCTGACCAATCAGAATCCATGCTCCAAGATTGTTTTGATCACGTGGACAGGAATATGTTTTGGGTTGCCTCTGAGGATAACATCAATGAATACGCCTACTCAGTCACCATATTCAGAAAAAAAATGCATGGATGACGTGATACCGATGGTGTCTTTCAAAACTTATTTGAATCAAAAACCGTGGATTGAAGGCGAGAGATGCAACATATAAACAAGTCAAGGTGACCCGAGACAATTGTATCATTAAACAGTACAAATAAAACCTACGCAGATTGATCAAGATGGCGAGACAAGTGGAGAAGCAATTGTAGAGAAGCAATTAAGCAGGTCAGATATGCGGCATATATGGCAAGGGCTTCAACGATCACGACTTACAAAAAGAAAGCCAGTCACATCGCGGACACCTCATTCTCATGCTTCGAGCAAAACGACTCTGAGCTGCCGAGGAGAGCCCCTGAGGACAACGAGGGCTAAGTGCTTGCGGTCTCCATGGAGGACATATGCAAGTCATTCAAACGTGTTAACCCTGGCAAGGCTGCCGGACCAGATGGCATCTCTAGCCGTGCCCTCAGAGCATGTGCAGACCAGCCAGCTGTTGAGTTGTCTGAAATGTTTTCTCTCTAGCTCAGGCCGTCATCCCCACCTGCTTCAAGATGTCCAGTATCATCCCCGTGCCCAAGAAAGGGAAAGTAACTAAACTGAATGACTACCGACCCGTAGTACTCACTTCTGTCATCATGAAGTGCTTCGAGAGGCTAGTCAAAGACTACATCACCCTCCTCCCTCCTCGACACACGTGACCCTTTCCAATTCGCCTACTGCCCCGACAGGTCTGCAAACTACGCAGTCGCCATTGCACTGCACACTGCCCTCACCCACCTGGACAAGAGGAATGTGTGAGGATGTTGTTCATTGACTATAGATCGGCAGTCAATACCATAGTGCCCTCTATGCTCACAGCCCTGGGACTGAACTCCTCCCCATGCAACTGGGACCTGGGCTTCCTAACGTGCCGCCCACAGGTGGTGAAGATAGGCAACATTACCTCCTCCACACTAATTCTCAACACAGCGGCCCCACAAGGGTGCGTCCTCAGTCCCCTCCTGTACTCCATGTATACCCACAACTGAGTGGCCTCACACAGTCCAAACTCAATCATCAAGTTTGCAACTCTTCAACCTCAGGAGGCTGAAGAAATTTGGCCTGTCTCCAAGGGCCCTCACAGTGTTCTACAGGAGTACCATCGAGAGCATACTGTCGGGCTGCATCAGCCTGATATGGCAACTCCACCACTGCTGACCGCAAGGCACTAGAGAGGGTGGCATGCTCAGCCGAACGCACCATTGGGTGCACACTGCCTGCCCTTCAGGACACCTACAACACCAGGTGTTGCAGGAAGGCCAAGAAGATCATCAAGGACTTCAGCCATCTGAGCCACGGCCGGTTCTCCCCGCTTCCATCACTCAGTACAGGAGCATCATGGCTAAAACTAACAGACTGGCCAATAGCTCCTACCCCCCAGACCATCAGGCTGATGAATAGCCACCACTAGTCAGCTACGCCCCACCCCAACAGACATTTATCATGCTGAACGCCCCACCCCCCCACAGTCCCAAGCTCTTGATTTCCCTGCCCTAACAGGCATAATGTGTTATGCAGTAAACCACACTTAAAGCAGCTTTAGCCATGCTACAGATATCTAATAAGCTGCCCTATGTTGTTAGACAGTCAAATGTGTGTCCTCGAAAGACAAGTGAGAGCAGTCACTCCCAGTATTTAAATTCATGCAAACTAGGGCTAGGATCAGATTTTTTTATTTTTTTAATTGAGCCGCACCATTTCCCCATCACTCCACCGGAAGGAATCTATTGTCCCCACAGATGATAAATAAAAAGTTAAACATTGACTACACATTGTTAGAAATATGACTCAGCCAGACACTTGTAGCCTACTTTGAACAGTATGAAGTGAATGAACTAAGTGTGGCTAAGAGGTGACTCCTCAAGAAAGCTGTTTGAACAGGCATCAAAGGCCAAGACCTGGAACTGTATTAGTTGCTGAGCCTGACTGGACAGGGTTGGGTGCGGCGGTCACAGAGGGCACCAGACCACATACAAAGCTGCTCCTGCTCCAGCAGCAACTGGGGAAACCACAGGAAGCACTATGAATAGAGAGCTATTAAGTCCCATGTGACATGAGCACCACTCCATTGGAAATCTACAAAGGACACACTGGCATCATTTCCTTTTCCTGCCATAATCCCTACTACAGTATTTTCATTTAGGCAAACGATCAAGTAGGGGTGGGACGGGGAGAGGTGGGCTGCAGTGTAGCCTTTATGTGAGCATAAACAACAACATATACCACTGTCAGGGGAAAATACACTGAGCGTACGAAACATTAGGAACTGCAACGCTGCTGGGTTTTTCACGCTCAACCGTTTCCCGTGTGTATCAAGAATGGTCCACCACCCAAATAACATCCAGCCAACTTGACAGAACTGTGGGAAGCAATGGGGTCAAAATGGGCCAGCATCCCTGTGGAACGTTTGGCACCCTGTGGAGTCCATGCTCTGATGAATTGAGGCTGTTTTGAGGGCAAAGAGGGGGGTGCAACTCAATATCAGGAAGGTGTTCCTAATGTGTTGTACACTCAGTGTATTTAGCTGTCTAGAGACAAAGTTGTTAATAGTTCACCCATGTTTTCACACCTTTCACTGACAGGGAAAGATCAGTGTTAAACCAATACGGTCAAAGATGTTTTTTCAACCTTTACAAGTCTCTGACCATTGAGGAAATGCGGCACTATTTTAGGCATACACAGAAGCAGGTGTAACAACCGTATTCATCAACAACAATAGAGTGCAACTCTGCTCATAATTGAGATACTCTAGTGTATTGCATTGTGAAATACAGCTCAACAATGAGCTCTCTGAACACAATTTTACTAGAGAACAGATGTTTGCATACGGGTATGCATGACTATCTAGAGATCATGGTCATCCACTATTAATACTGTGGAAATGAGACTCCACGGCCCACTTTTGCCATATTGAGACTGGGTATAAGTTATTTTGTCATTAGCTGACGAAATAAACGAGGGTCTCCTTGAGAGACACTACATCTCAGAAGTATCTAATGACTATTTGATATGGCTGAAAATGTTACAATCGCTTACTGTGCTGACTGAGTAAACATGAGCGAAGCCTAAATCAAATCTCTCTCAGCTAGATTGTAGCCTCTGTGTCAAACAGTCCCTTATTTAACACTTTCTTGAAGGTATTCCATTTACACATATCAGTGTGTAACTGGCAATTGGAGCGGTTGGGGTGTTGTTAAACCATGGGGGCTGTTTACACTTCAAATAATTAGGGAGGTGTTAAATTTGGAAGTGTTAATGAATTTACCTGCAGAAAAAGCTGAGAACCATTCACACAGACCCAATAGCTGTATTTTAGGTAAGGACAACGGATGGAGTAGCTACCGGTATGTTGACATGAAGGTACATGTATATTATCATCTGTCAAAATAGGTATTATTTGTAGGGACATGCAAATACTTACCCAAGTGTACTTATAAAACCATTGACAGAGCCCTCTGCGTAAAGGGAAACGATGTCCCCAATGTGCAAAAAGCTGGACATTGAATCCGACATCTTCGGTGTCTTTCTCCTTGAAAATGATCAACTGAAACACAAACTTTGTCCCCTTCTGTCTTCTCTACTTGACTGCAACAACTTCTTGGAGTGCTACGCGTATCTAATGTCGCTCTAAGAACCCACATTCGAACTACTTTAGACTTTGTTGTAATGCATCGAGGAGGACAATGTAGTTCATTCAAATAATAGTTTTCTATGTTCTATTAAATCAAGTTTAAACCCGAAAATGAGCAATGATAGCCCAATATAAATGAAAGCGGAGAAAGTCAAAATGTGTCAGCGAAGTCCTCATGTTGTCACAGCACCTGAAGAACCAGGAAGTGTGTGATGATGATAAATCCTCTAGTGAGCCGCGGTAGCCTGTTCTGACAGTGTAGATTAGAAAGAACACGAGAAAGATCCACACACCCCTTCATACCCTCTCTTTCCTACATACAATAACGCACTGAGAATTGGTAAAAGGATGTAGGTTGCAAGGGTGTCAGAGTTAACATTCACGTTTTTATTCAGCGAACATGATTAGGCCTACGTGCTCATATAGAGCCAGTATCAGTCAAATGATTGAAATACTGTCAATAAACCATAATTTAAACCCTATAAACGAATAAACCATAATTATAAGATATATTTTACATTTAGTTGATTGAGTTTCCTATGAACAGCAATGAAGTATAAAGCCCTTTGTCTACTTCCCCAGAGTCAGATGAACTCATGGATACCATTTGTATGTCACTGCATACAGTATGAAGAAATGTTATTAAGAGGTAGTTTCACAAGCCACCACTAACTTTTTTATTTTTATTTTATTTAACCTTTATGGCAAGTCAGTTAAGTTTCTTGGCAAGTCAGTTAAGAACAAATTCTCATTTACAATGACAGCCTACCAAAAGGCAAAAGGCCCCCTGGGAGTACGGGAGCTGGGATTTAAAATAAAAACATTTAATAACAATATTGGACAAAACACACATCAAGACAAGAGAGACAACACAACACTACACAAAGAAATACCTAACACAACAACATAGCAAGGCAGCAAAACATGACAACACTGCACGGTAGCAACGCAACATGGCAGCAGCACAACATGGTAGCAGCACAAAACTAGCATTAGCACATGACTGGAGGTATGCCCGCAGTTACCATAGACTTCCAGTCATTGTGCTAACACTATTTAGCAACAGCGCTAATGCTATTTAGCATCTGACTCAGAGAAAAAAGATACAGGGCTTCAATCCTGAAGTATCCATTTAAGATCAAAAGATCACTGATGTACTAGGCTACTGTCTATGAGAGAGTGATGTAGTGAGATTCAGACATTTCCCTTTTCTTTTCTCTTTTATACAGCCTATGGTAACTAATCCTGTTTAACTGGAATTATTTTAAAGGATCCTGTAATTTAATCTGAATCTCAACTTATTGCCATGCTCTGCTGGATGTTTACTATTCCAGATGTCACTTTCTTACCATACTTTACCGTCTAGGGTTCTCGGTTACTACATCTTCATAGTTTGCTTTAGTAAAAGCATGATAAAGTATTGAACAGCATTTAGGCTGATGTAGCAAACACGTTACAGCCTCTGGGCTTGTGTTGATTGTTGACAACTCATGTAGTGACTGGCAAATCATGCTCAGCCTTCAGCCTGGACTTCCTGTCGCAGTCAAGGCGTGATACAGTCTGAGGCTGAGCCAAGCTGTTGTAAGAGACGTCTTGTTGCTTTCCTTACACACCACAATATGTAGGCCTATTCAATCCAAATATAGCCTCTCTTTCATGGTTTTCTAGAGGGAAGCTCTAATCGGTTGAGATCTCATCTGGCCATTCAAAAGGTCAGTGTTTGAGAAAATGACATTTCTAACAATGTGCCAGTTATAACTTATCACAACAATAGTTTTCCAACCTTATCTAAAGTACTTTCTTGCAGTATTCCCAAAAATACAACTCTATAAACATGCAGTTCTTTCCTTTTAAATTTTTCATGAAATATTGATTTCATATGGCAGTTAGGCCATGTCACAAAAATGTGGGATCCTTTTGATTTGCTTTCTCGACCAGGAACATTTTCCAAACTGTAATGACAGCCATACCCTCTATTTTCTCCATGATTCCTCTGGTTAGCGCTGGCATTGAAAGGTCATTGTAACTGACTGACTGACTGCCTTTAACTCCCTTAACCTTCATGTCCCCGGCCGGGCCATACCTGTACACCAGGCAGCGAATTTGATTATATTCCTTGGCCCATGTGAATGTGTCCATGGTGACCATTTGCATTTCAAGGTTCCTCAGTCTTGTCTCCATAGTGATGGAGAGAAAGGCCCAATGGAGGAGTGTGAGGCCCATAGAGGTCCACCGGACCTGGGGAACATTCTGTCTCACTCTCATTGTGATTAATACCTACTTTAGTAGGCTACCTCCAGTGATGGTTGGAGAGACCCCACCTTCTCCTTTACAAGTAACACACAGACACTTTAAGCTTCATCAAGCATGTAACATCCCCTTTCTTGTAACCAAATGCACCATTACGATCCACTCCATTCAAACTAAGTGCAACAAAGGTTTTGATAGTTCCCCCAAGATTAAGTAGCATGCTGCAAGGATTATTATCTTCCTTGCTCTAGCGTATCTGAATCTGCTTTGAAATGCTCCATGATCAGTTGAGAGATCGAAAGAGATTTGATTTAGGCTTCGCTCTAGGCTTCACTCATGTTTACTCAGTCAGCACAGAAAGCGATTGTAATAGTTTCAGCCATATCAAATAGTCATTAGATACTTCTCAGATTTAGTGTCTCTCAAGGAGACCCTCATCTATTTCATCAGCTAATGAGACAGAGAGAGAGAGAGAGAGAGAGAGAGAGAGAGAGAGAGAGAGAGGTTGCAGGGGAGCAGTTGACTGTTAAAACAACCAATGTTAGAAAAGGAAGGAACTAGCTGATTGTTCACCTGAAGTCAGCGACTTGGGAATGTTTGGGTCACTCAAAAGTCAGACCCATTGTTTTCTACACAATGTCATTATTATTACACCTGGGAGTTAACTTTTGCTATTGTGGTTTGATGCACTGCATTCAAAGCTATAGATGTATGAGGGCTTTGACTATGAAACAAAACCAAATAAACTAGATCTGTGTTTATGTATGTAACTGACTTGAACCCTGTTCATCAGTGTTACAGATTCAGAATTTTGATATGTAATACGTTTTAAATCCTTTGCATTTTGGTAAGTTTATTTTACATAGCACAGTTAAGCCAGGCCGTCTCTTTATATCAAAAGCTGAACAGTTATTTTTTTAGATTTTTCTTGTGCATAGATATGTCTGCCCTGCAGTGACCACGTTCTTCGTTCTCTATTGGCACAGCAACCATAAAAGGCCTCTCCTGCTGGGGAGACACGCCGACTGCCTCATTAGGGCATAGCATTACGCATTTCAGTCTGACCCCAAAACTTAGCCTCTCTGGGGTCCTTGCCACAGATGACCCATGAAAAAGCCTCAGTCTTGCCCCTGCATCCGCAGCCAATGACCACCATATATAGGTACAAGAGAAACTACATTATAAAATATATCGGCCAACACAGGTGTAAGAGTGAAAATACCAACATATTTATGTCGATTTGGAACAGAAGAGACAAGTATAGCCTACTAGGTAACATTTTCGCCCTTCACAGTGAGTTCCATACCCCGCTTCATGAATGGTGTTTGTACTTTGTTGACTGTAAAATATGCTCTCCGCTTCAAAGGACACTACAAACATACAGTATCTGAGTCTTAGGAAGTGACCTTTACTGTGGAACCTGTTCACCTATGTATTTACAGAGAGATAAAGACTCATCCCATCCCCTCCCTCTTTACAAACAGGGAATGACCATCCTGCTTCAAGTATTTTCAAAATAATTCAAGCATTGAGGGCAGTGGGAATGTGCAGCCTGTCCTCAAATATGTAACATAGTAGATGTAACATAGTAAATGTGAATGTATGTCCCTCCAATTAGTATGATGTGTTACCTTTGCTAATGTCACATAAGACAGAAGGTTCCGGGAAGGATGGGTGGGCATATAACGTTTAATGTCTAACAGCCCAAAGGTTGCGTGTTTGAATCACATCATGGACAATTTTAGCATTTTAGCTAATTAGCTACTTTGCAACTACTTACTACTTTTTAGCTACATTGCAACTACTTAGCATGTTAGCTAACCCTTCCCCTAACAGAGAGGAAGAGGTGAAGCTAGAGGGTCTACCCTCGTCAAAATCTGTCCAGACAAGAATTTAAAAAGAAATCCCCGCCTGGTCTGCTTATATTGGTCTGGTTATTAAGCAGACCAAGCAGACCAAGACCAAGTGGCCAGTCTTTCCGCCTTTGGGACAACGCCTCCCATTGTTAGGGCGGACACAAGACCATCTCATCATTATATACAGCATCTCTGACCCTAACCATAACATTAACCTCTAACCCTAACCTCTAACCCTAACCTTAACCCCTAACCCTAATCTTAACCCCTAACCCACATTCCAATTGATTGTAGATTAAGTAAATATCTCCACCTTTCCTATGGGCATTTCCTGTTGATACTGTTGTAGGTATAGTAGGGGGAGCTGGACTGTTCATGTGGATTTTGGAACAGGACACACTTCCTATACTACCGAAATATACGGCACCTTTGGATAACACAACAGATCTGGTTATATAGATACAGCACATCCAATAAAACTTTCTGCATTTGTCCTTATTGATGTTGTGCCAGTGTCTTTGTTTGCATGACATTTTATTCTCTGAGGGATTCCACCACAAAGTGATATTGAAATGAATGGGAACAGATAGGGATTGGGGATTGATGTACTTTTTATGTAGATACTGCCCCCTACATGAAAAACATGAAACTGCAACTGATATGTCCAAGTATTTTGACCAGCAGAGGGCACTTTTGGGGGTCCACAGAGAAAAACAGATGGGGTTCGACTGTTGTCTTTCCCTCTCCAACGGGACCCGCTACCCATGTCTGAGCAGGCAGTGTACTTGTTAACAGACTCACAGATGCTCCTATAGGACTGCAGCCACAGGACGCAGAGAGAGAGTTCCCCAAGCTTCAGCATCTCACCCCGGATTGGCACCTTCTTCTCTTCTCCTAAATTAACTTCTGCTGAGGGGCCTCATTTTTACCACGTCTCCTGCAGTGATCAAAGCTGGCAAGTTTTGGAATTGAAAGAAAATCTACTTTTCAGGCTACTCATCTCATGATGATTCCCTTTATTTCATTGGTGATACTATTGACTGTGTGGGCTTCCGATGCAAAAAATGTTCCACAGACAAACAGTGCATCTGTTGAAAAGGATATGTCAAATCTCGACATTCAAGTCATTCAAAGCCATGGTTATGGTGACGAGGATGTAAAACAACTGCAATTTGACAAGCAGCACAAGAGAGCGCCGCGGGGCGCAGAGATCATGGACACAGATGCAGGTGAACCTCAGTCTACCTTCTCACAGTCTTACGAGAATGAATTCTTCACCACACCCAGAGCCACCCAGTTCTCTAACTCAACCCTAGACACTGGAGCCACTGGGGCCAACACAGATGGGGACCAGGGCAATATCAGCACCACAGAGCGGGGCATCACCCACATCCACAACCCTCTGTACCCAGTGACTGACAGCTCCTACACTGCCTACGCTGTCATGTTCCTGTCTCTGGTGGTGTTCGCTGTGGGGATTATAGGGAACCTGGCTGTGATGTGCATCGTCTGGCACAACTACTACATGAGGAGTGCCTGGAACTACATCCTGGCCAGCTTGGCTTTCTGGGATTTCCTGGTGCTCTGCTTCTGTTTGCCTGTGGTGGTCTTCAATGAGCTCACCAATAAGAGGCTGTTGGGGGACATCTCATGCAGAGTGGTACCATATATGGAGGTGGGTTTGATTCCCTTAGCCCCCCCACCCCACCCCCACCATCATCACACCCCACACCTCTCACCCCTCCCGCCATGGTGGAATCACTGTGGCCTTGTATGAAAATAATTCATGAACATGGCTATGATTCTGAGTCCCCAAGGACAAGTTTAGTACCTGCTGTTGCCTAAAACAACCCTCCATTTATTTTCTGCTTTTGACTATGTCATTATGAGATATTTACTCTGATTTATGACATTGTTGCAAATCAGCCAGTAAAATAAACATATGGGTTGAATTATGTTTATGGGCCACATAGTATTTTGAAATGTAAAATGTTGTAAATGTTTAAAACTTTTACCACTCTAATATTTATAGTACAATTGTATGGTAATCCAAAGTTTATTAACTGATTATTGTTTGCTAATTAACAACAAATTACATAGTTGTATGTAAGCCATGCATTTTGTGTACGATTTTATTGTGTCAAACTACAATTTAAACTCCTAATTTTATATCTCTACAGCTAATGTAACAGGTTGGAAAGGCGGCTTCCATATTGAAACTGTTGTCTAATTGAAATGGCCAGTGATCCTCCCTTTGATCTGATCTCTCAGACGGGTCATTTGTGAGTGATGGGTTCATAGTTTGAATGGGATATTTCTAGTTCCAGTGACATTCTGCTATAAAACCATGCTGTGTTAATAAATGGTGTGTGCAAGGTGTGAAAACGTTTCCCTCATTCCACCCACAGTTGTAGGTCAAAAGATCATAACTGTCATACAAAAGAAGCATCTGCACACCATGAAAATTCTAGCATGGCTAACAAGTTTAACTCCATTTATCCCTCTAGGTGACTTCCCTAGGGGTGACTTCCTTCAGCCTGTGTGCCCTGGGTATCGACCGCTTTAATGCTACCACTAGCTCCCAGCCCAAGACCCGTCGGGTGGAGCGCTGTCAGTCCGTCCTGGCCAAGCTGCTGGTCATCTGGGTTGGTTCCATGGTGTTGGCTGCCCCAGAGCTGCTCCTATGGCAGCTCAGTCAGGCCGTGTCTCCAGCCACAGGGGCCTTGATGGACTCCTGCACCATGAACCCCACCTCCAACCTTCCCGAGTCCATCTACGCCCTGGTCATCAACTACCACGAGTGCCGCATGTGGTGGTACTTTGGCTGCTACTTCTGCCTGCCCGTGGTCTTCACCCTGCTGTGCCAGCTGGCCACCTGCCACGTGTCCCATGACAGCATCCCTGAGCGTCTGGAGGAGCGCTCCCCCTCCAAGAAGCAGAAGATACAACATAACCAACAGGTGGAGCGCCAGCTCAACTGCACCGTGATGGCCCTGGCCGTGGTCTACGGCATCTGCGCCCTACCGGAGAACGTGTGCAACATCGTTCTGGCCTACACCGCCATGCCCATCTCTGACAACACCGCCACCCTGCTGGCCCTCATCAACCAGTTCTTCTTGTTCTTCAAGTCGTCGGTGACGCCGGTGCTGCTGTTGTGCCTCTGTAAGTCCCTGGGCCAGGCCTTCATGGACTGCTGCTGCTGCTGCTGTGAGGAGTGCCAACCCGGCAGCTCCTCTTCCCCTGGCACTGAGGCCAAACTCAAGAGCACCTCCACCATCTTCTTTGACAAAGCCAAGGACAGCTCCACCATCCTGTCAATCAGCGGGTCCAGCTGATCTGACTTCTCCTGCCTGCCTTTTCTTTCCATCCTATCACCTAACCTAATTAGATGTGGTAACAAAACAACTCACCTTTCAGCAGTGGACATTCCAACCTCAACCTCACCCCCCTTTCCTCCCCAGTCCCACCACACAGGGATCAGATGCTGGATCTCTCCATGGACACGCCTTTGTTTTCAGTGATATTAGTCAGAGGACTGGGCCCATTGTCAGTGCCACCTTCTCTGTACCTTTAAAGTCTGTAATGTCTCTCCTTTTGATGTTCTCTCCAAATAGAGACCACATCCCATCCAGTTTTAAGGTGGTTCGTTTTACAGGAAGTTAAGACTGACTAAGTGCAGATTAGGAGAAGAGCTCCATTTAATATTTTTTGTAGAAGTGTCACCCCAATGTTTTCATCCTATGGATTATTAGAGCAAGATAAACTGCGTATTATGTTAGATTATTATGATAGGTTTGACTAACTAACATTCCCTTGGAGCCTCAGAGTGTGGGGCACTGAGATAATTATTTTTGATGTCACAGCCTATTTACATATCTGTTAAACAATGTGTGTTCGCTCACTAGCCAACACAGACAAGTGTGCCATAGAATTTTATTCATGCCCTCCCCCCCCCACCCCGATGGAGCTACTTCATCTTTAGCCATCCCGTGTCATTGTATACATTATTACTTTGAGTTTTATTAATAATCAAGAGGGATGGTTAAGACATATTAATTTCCATCAAAGTGCTGTGAATAATAAATATTTGACGAGATAATCATGAAAAGTCACTGTACAGAGGTCAAGGTTATCAACCGGTTATAAGAAGGTCAAGAGAGAAGTCTGAGATGTAAATTCGCCGGATGTAGTGTTGTTAATTTATCCAATAAAGGTTTATCATTTATCAGCGCTTGTCATTTTTCTCCTAGAGGGATGTTGGGTGATTAGTGCTTGACTGAGCATCCCATTGACCCTCTGAAACTCAATAATGGGGTCCTCCCCCTGAGCTGGAGCATATTTTTCCTCTCACTGATTCAGGCTTTGGACAGCAGCAGAGCTGCTCTCATAAGGGTATCCTTGTTCTCCAGGGGCCGATGGAACCCTACACTCTGAATATCAATGCCCTGTTACTACAGTTGAGTTGCCAGGTTACCATCCCAAAATTCACGTGTATTGCAGACTGGCCAAAGCCGGGCAGGCTTTCCTCCATTTTCTCACCCTGCCTGGTTCCCCTGGAAACAGGGCATTTAACTGTCCAAACCCAATTTGTAAGTCGCTCTGGATAAGAGCGTCTGCTAAATGACTTAAATGTAAATGTAAATGTAAACATGGGGTGCTGCTGCATGTTCTCTCATGTTGTGGTGAAGGTTAGAAAGAAAATACATGATATAGAAATGTTTCTAGTTTGTTTTATTTCACTTTAAAAAAAATGGAGATGGACAAGGGCTTGGTGACATGATCATTTTCTGATGGATGGGCTAGGTTCAATCAGAGATCACGGCCACAATGAAACTCAAGAAAACAACCTGATTGGAAAGCATATCAAAAGATCACCTGCAGGCCAATAGGGCCTACCAATAACCAATGGTGATTGACTTAGAAGTCAGTGGGAATCTACAGAGACAGTCTGGTTCCTACAAATATGCACTGATTGAAGGGGTTAGACAGAGGAGGGTATTTTTTCAGGGGGGTTGACCTCTTTAGAGTTTCTCTCTCTGGGTCTTGGAGCCTGTCAGGGCCTGGGCAGATGACTGTGTGTGAGAGAGAGAGAGAGAGAGAGAGAGAGAGAGAGGGGGGGGGGGGGGGGGGTGCTGGAGCCTCATTAGCAGTGAGCACAGAGCTCTTCAGCTCCCCTGGCCACTAATGACTGCACAGTTAACAGTCCCCTCTCTGTTTCCTTAATGAAGCCACCAACACAAATCAACAGACAGCCCCTGCCACAACATCCAATGCCAGTCCACTGATATACAAGGACTGAGGGAGAGGGATGGTTTATGAAGCACTACAACAGGTGAATAAATAGAATGAGTCCTTCCAGGATGAAAAGTTGAATGTACATGATGACATAGCGAGCTGGCATCAAAAGCAGAAATAGGATAGAAGGTATCAACATAGATCAGATCATATGCACATGTACAAAGCAGAGATCTTGGCTCATTTGATTGAAAAGTACATGACTGAATGCTTTATGAAACTATTTCAGTTTTCCCCTGTATTGTCAGATTACTGAAAACATGAAATGTTAAGCAAGAAGTCATTGTGGAGAAATCTTTGGTATTATATTTGTGAAACACCAAAGACAAGTGTGCAGAAATGTAAATGACTTATTTTCTGGCACTGCCAGTGTGTGTTATTTGTGTGCAAGCTTGTAATACTGTAATATTTATTTCATAGGATTTATGGTATGTTCCCTGTACAAACAATTGGGCAATGTTTATATGAGCCCCTTTCAAACAGCCCCATCTTACCTCTTTCTTGTCGGCATTCACCTTTTACATAGCCATTACTTAGGTGGCAATTGAGAAAGAGACATTCAACTTTGACCTTACTGTTGCGACCGTTGCAAAAAATAGAGCAGGTAACGTTGCTATTTTGACCAGGCTGCTGCATGCAGACTGCCGTTTTGATTATGCTTTTTCATAATGACAATGGCAAGTTGATGTTGGAGAGCAACAATAAAATGACCATGATTTAATATGTGCCAAAGCAGGTAAGATGATAGGGGACATTTAAACTGAGTTGGCAATACTTTTAAACATATTACCCCAATCATGACTAGCTCGGTTAGCAGAAATAAACATACAGGCTTTGTTGCCGGCAATACCTTTCAGATATAAAAGAAGTTGGCGGCATGCTAAAGTTGGTAACAAAACGTCTAGGTTTAAAAGGTGTATATGAGGGTGCTTGATTGTTTTCAGACTGTGAATGGCTCTCGTGGCTGTCTCAGACACTGTGTGAATGTGTGACTGCATGTGAATGTTTTTTGTATGGTGAGAGGCAATTCTGTATGTGTGCCTGTGTCATTGAGTGAGAGAGGAGAGAGAGTGTGTCTCTCTCTCATGCTGCATGTCCTCTTTGGGTTGGCTCAGTGAACGCAGACTAATATGCCCTGAATGTCCCCACTTATGAACACAGAGCTGCCTCACCTCCCCCTGATGCGGGAACAGTGTTTGTTTTGTTCTGTTGGAATACTGACGAGGGTGGGGGGGAGCTCTCAGAACCATTCACCCCTGTTGTCATGGCAGAGGCCTGACAGAGAGCCTTGGCCCTTCCGAGAAACACAAACTGATCTGAATCAGAGAGATTGGCGCAGATCCTGAGCACGAACGGCCACACACACACACACCGGCCCGCTCCGGACCCCAGGCTTCTATAGCCACCGGACCACCTTGTTCTCTCTGGACAGGAAGTCCTGGTCAGCCTCATTATAGTGTGCTGTGATGCCAAGGAGAGACAAAAACAGAACTTGTCACAACTCGTTTGTATTCATGGCCAATGGCGGTTAAACCCAGAGGAGAGTAGAGAGGGGAGTAACTTATTTTCAGCTTTAGTCTGGCCATTCTGAGATCACCACTTCCATAGCACCTCTCTGGTACCCACAATTACTCCCTCTTTGGGGTCTGGGAGATTGGGAAGCCCTGCAAAACACCTCAATCCAACTTATTTGGATTGAGGTGAGATTTGCCATACACAAAGGCTTCACACACTTGTTGAAAATCAGTTCTGAGAAAGGGAGTGAGAAAGATTGTGTTGTGGGGGTAGAAAGAAATCCCCTTAATTGTGTAGTGTAAGCACGTTAGAGCCTACCTGCTGTTTTAGGCGTAGAGTTTAGTTTACAAATCCCTCTTCCATACCAGCGTTTGACTAAATCTAAAATGGCAATTTTCGCATAATTAAATATACAGAGAAAAAATACACAGTAACAACAGATCTCTAAAATCTATTATTTGAAAGTAAAAGTGCCAATCAGTGGTATTAGTTTCCCACAGGGCAGCATTGTGTGCAACAGACAGAACAATATAATGATGCAACATAGTAGCCTGCTCACCATGCTGCTAGGATAAATACTGCAGAAGGGGATCATCTCAAAGTGACAGTCCTGAGGTTATTAACCATGAATCCTGCCAAACGTCCTTTCTAATGCACAACCTTCTGTCATTAGAAAATGTCCCTCAGAATACTCATTATAACACTATGGAAACCAGATCTGAAGTAGTTTAAACCACACGCATACAAATGTAGACCATGTATGCGTTCAGAATAGTTTTGAGGGATTGACTGCCTTAGTCTACCCTCAATCACCCAGAAAGGACATGCGACTGGGAAGCTACTGCCCCCTGCTGTTCACAATATTTGCTTAATGTCGGTAGGCTTGGATCTTCCCTTGAGGAAATCCTTTACACACACACACACACACACACACACACACACACACACACACACACACACACACACACACACACACACACACACACACACACACACACACACACACACACACACACACATATAAACTCAGCAAAAAAAGAAACGTCCTCTCACTGTCAACTGCGTTTATTTTCAGCAAACTTAACATGTGTAAATATTTGTATGAACATAAAAAGATTCAACAACTGAGACATAAACTGAACAAGTTCCACAGACGTGACTAACAGAAATTGAATAATGTGTCCCTGAACAGAGGGGGGTCAAAGGGGGGGGTCAAAATCAAAAGTAACAGTCAGTATCTGGTGTGGCCACCAGCTGCATTAAGTACTGCAGTGCATCTCCTCCTCATGGACTGCACCAGATTTGCCAGTTCTTGTTGTGAGATGTTACCCCACTCTTCCACCAATGCACCTGCAAGTTCCCAGTCATTTCTGGGGGGAATGGCCCTAGCCCTCACCCTCCGATCCAACAGGTCCCAGACGTGCACAATGGGATTGAGATCTGGGCTCTTTGCTGGCCATGGCAGAACACTGACATTCCTGTTTTGCAGGAAATCACGCACAGAGTGAGCAGTATGGCTGGTAGTATTGTCATGCTGGAGGGTCATGTCAGGAAGAGCCTGCAGGAAGGGTACCACATGAGGGAGGAGGATGTCTTCTCTGTAACGCACAGCGTTGAGATTGCCTGCAATGACAACAAGCTAAGTCCGATGATTCTGTGACACACCGCCCCAGACCATGACGGACCCTCCACCTCCAAATCAATCCCGCTCCAGAGTACAGGCCTCGATGTAACGCTCATTCCTTCGACGATAAACGCGAATCTGACCATCACCCCTGGTGAGACAAAACCGCGAGTCGTCAGTGAAGAGCACTGTCTTAGGCAGTACGGACATTGCAATTTATTGCCCTGGCCACATCTGCAGTCCTTATGCATCCTTGCAGCATGCCTAAGGCACGTTCACGCAGATGAGCAGGGACCCTGGGCATCTTTCTTTTGGTGTTTTTCCAAGTCAGTAGAAAGGCCTCATTAGTGTCCTAAGTTTTCATAGCTGACCTTAACTGCCTACCGTCTGTAAGCTGTTAGTGTCTTAACGACCGTTCCACAGGTGCATGTTCATTAATTGTTTATGCTTCATTGAACGAGCAAGGAAACAGTGTTTAAACCCTTTACAATGAAGATCTGTGAAGTTATTTGGATTTTTACGAATTATCTTTGAACACTGAAAAAGGGATGTTTCTTTTTTTGCTGAGTTTATATTTGGTAAGAGGTAAAGGTTGGCGGTGTCACTGCTATTTCCCTCATTGACTGAAGTGATTACAACCTCGTCACAACCTTTTCCTCAGGTTGTGACGAGTGCCGTGGCATGGACCTTTAATGAGAGCAACAGAAACACTAACTTTCTCCCACATGAAACAAACAGACAACACCACATGTAAAGCACCAACCATCACCCCAACAACCCAAAGTTACAGTGAGATTCTATATTGTTTGGCAACAATAACCATATGAATTCTGCAGACCATGTATACAGTTGTTTTCACCATTGTTTTTAGTTTGTGTATGATACTGTCAACTTAATTGAAACAATAATGTACAAACAGGTTAAAACAGATACAGTATTTACTATTATTTGCCATAAAAATAACCATTTATAGTTCATTCTCAAAGGTCCCACAAATACTTATGCCCAAGCATGCAAACAAATAAGTAAAGATATTTTGCTGCGGTTGTCAATAATCAAAAATGACTTAGGTAATGTTGGCAATGTAGGAAGCAGAATAATTCATAGACATGTAAGTTTAGTTTATACAAAATTAGATAGAAGCCTTCATCGTTAGTTCATATGGCTGGCACCTGTAGAATCTCAATTTATCTAGTGGACTTCTTTATCAACAGTCACTGAAGAACACATTTGACACTTTATAATGGGTTATTCATGACTCGTGATAAGACAAAAACTGGCCAAGTAGTATCTGTACATTAGTACATTACTGGGTACAAATGAGCTATTACATAATTACATAAATGAATGGTAAGAAAGGGGAAAGAATATGCAAAAATCAATAAATATATATTTTGTTTATAACCCATGTGTTGCAGATAATGCTTGACCATAGACATGGCCAATGAAAATGTAAAAAGGCCAGGTTGCTTAGTTTAAAGAAACCCTGTCTGCTGTTTCTAAAGTAACAGAAGGGTGTCAGGGCGACAGACAGAGATGACGACATACAACGCAAATGTATATATAGATATATATTGACAATAGAGATTACATCAAGGGTACTCTTTAACAACACCTACCAATTAGCCTTTAAAAAATGAGAAACGGAGATACTTGTACACACTCCAAGTATTTGAATCAAATGGTGTAATGATCCCCCTTCATTAAAGGTACATACATGTACAGTACCATTTCAGTTGGGCACTGTCATTGGGAAGTGATAAGACTATGGTCCGAGACTTATATTGTTTGAGATTTGATATCAGTGTTCTAAACTTGACTTTGGGGCTGTTAATTGATGCAGTGTTCAGACTCCATAGTCTCTTCTACCTATTGGGAGCAGAGGTTACGTACAGTACTCCGCCCTGTCTCCGGATCAGTTGAATATGAACCTCAACATCAACAGAGATGATGAAATATGAACACAATTATCTTTTTTTTCTTTTTCAGGGCAGCTAAGTACCACTTTATCCATCAGAGGTTATATGTCACTACAATAATTATTATATTACAAAAAAGAAAATGAACAGTGCAAGTAAAACGTTTCCAGGCTCTCTTCGGGAGAGTGGAATCAGGCAAGGAGTCTTGGCAAGGGGGGGGCCATCCAAAGAAAACAGGGGGAGAATGGATAAGCTTGGGAGGATAGAGGACAGGGTGTAAGGGACCTGTGCAGGCCTGTGGGGCTGTCTCAGGGCTGTGACCGTAAGATGAGGTTCTCATGAAGTGCTCCGCTTGGTTCTGGAGTGCTGGATCAGCCACTGTAGTGTTATATCTGGAAATAAAATAACAGAAGTTTAAAATGCCATGAAATAAATAAGAAAACTGGAAATAACAAGTAATAAAGTCGTCAGATACTGACCAATGTTGTCCTTTTCCTTGCAAGAGATAGAGTAACAGCAGATCTCTCTGTCCTGGATGGCCGAGAGGTTCCTGTGGATCACAGAAGAGTCATGAGTATCACTCATTCTCAACACACACACACACACACACACACACACACACACACACACACACACACACACACACACACACACACACACACACACACACACACACACACACAGTTGGTGCTTACATCCTCTCAATCAGCTCTTTCTCATCAAGCGACCCAGGAAGATCTCTCTTGTTCCCCAAGACAAGAACCTGTGAGGGGGAAACAATATGGAGAGTTGGACAAAGTCAACGTAATATGAATATAGGCCATTTGGCAGACACTTTTATCCAAAGCTACTTAGTCATGAGTGCATACATGTTACATATGGGTGGTCCCAGGAATCGAACCCACTATCCTGCATGGCAAGCGCCATGCTCTACCAACTGACCACAACGAGGAAATTGAAGCAATTAGGCCTACTACTGTAGCTATTAGATCAGCAAGCTCTGTATGGGGTACTCACAGGAATACCCTGGAGCTGGGGCTTGTCCAACAAGTTGTGTAGTTCATTCTTAGAGGCCTCAATTTTCTCTGGGTCTGCTGCATCAACCATGTACCTTTAAAATGATACGGTTTCAAAAGTTTGAATAAATATCCTTATTTGAAGCGGGCAACCAATATAATTGACCACCCCCACCACCACAAGGGGTAGGAGACATGACTGAGTCAATGCTGTTACCCACACAATGGCACTGACTCCTCGGCAGTATCGCTCCCACATACTCCTGAATCGAGGCTGACCGCCGATATCCCACAGCTAGAAAAGCAAGGGATCAAAACATCAATACAGCCTTGATACTGTGAAGCTAATCAGTTTTAAACCTTTCACAATTAATAAAATAGCTTCAGTGAGTCACAGTCAATCCGAGAGCCCATCCAAGATCCCCCTAAATACTTAACTCTCCTCTCGCTGGAGCAACCAAGTGATGAATCAAGTATGACCATTAAGTGGCCTGACCTCTGTCCTTTGACCTGGCAGTGTACTGACCTTAATGGTGACGTTTCCCTTGGTGATTTTCCTCATGTTGAAGCCCACTGTGGGAATCATGTCTTCACTGAACTGGCCTGACTGCAAGGGGTTAAGAATAGAGCTGGGTTACAGATGAAGTTATATTAAATCATCTGGCAAATAGTGTTTGTAATATTGCTAGGACTTAAATTGTGAAATATGATCATGTCGCTCATAAAACTGACCCTAGTAATTTCATGAAAGGGACTTAAGAAATACGATTGAATGCACTGTGCACAAGTGAACTGTCAGGACATACACGTGTGTGATGGGGGACGATAGGCGAGTGTTGTCAGATTCCATGGGGTCACGGTGTGGTGGCACTACTGCATGCCTCATGTGCATGCTGTCGTTAAGCTAACAGAGCTAGGGTCATCATCACCGCTCGTACATGTCAGCAACCACACACGTTAGCTTCCTCGCTAAAGCCGACCTTTAAAATATGTCATCGAGACGTAGCTAGCTATATAAAATGGATATAACAACAGAAGCTAACGTTATCTAACTCCTGAGCTAGCAAGCGCTTGCATCGGTGGTGCACGAGCAGACATCTCGATCTGTTCCAACAACAAGGACACATCGTCCGTAGATTAAATGACAGTAAGAAATGATTGACCGTACCGCAATCACGTTTACGAAGGTTGTCTTTCCCGAATACTGTAGTCCCACCAAAGTCAACTCCATCTCCTCCTTCCAAAATAGTGCTTTAAACCAGTCAAGGAGCTTGTTGATCAACGCGATCATTTTGGGAGCGTTGTGATAGCACTGCTACTACTGGGAAAGGGAACCTGCTAGCCAGCTAGCTAACGTTAGTTACAAGTTGCCTAGCTAGCGCTATCTGACAACACAGTAACGTTACATACAGAACGAAAAGCGTGCCTATAATGAATACTCGCTAAATAATCCCGTTTTGCGCGGACGTGTTGGCTATATTATTTGAGGTATTTTTCAGTTATCCGCCTTGTTTACTATGCCTCTTCCCTCCCTGTCTGTATTTTCCAATAAGGGTTGTCCTTCCTCATTGAGTGGGATTTCAGAATCAGGCAGTGAGAGGAGTGCTCGATAAAGAGGGTGCTCAGCGCAAATGAGGCTCTGGCTTCACAAGACCTGCCCTCTGCTGGAGAGAAGGAACATTACCGTAGCTCTTGTGTATTTCTTTTCTGTTTTACCTATCACCATGTACACCTGGAAAAGCATCAAATAATAATACATGTATTTATCTACTATATGAATGTATTCTTCAGAATGTCAAGTGAACTGCAATTAGGTCTAATTAGAGCCAAGGACATTATGCATAATGCTTGTTTTTATTATCACGGTAACAAATATGGACAATATTATTACGAATGACTTTCAATCAAATTCGAACTGCATGGTGTGGTGAGTACCACATCACATGCCCATCAAAATGCCACAATCAATGTCACGGTCAAGAGGATGAGATGGCCACAGTGTGTGAGCAGAGTTCCAGGAGCTTATTCCCCCATGCGGAAATATCAAGTTTTAGCTGGGCTTTCTCTGTCACCACATGTCCCCGTAGTTCTAATGGTCTGGATAGGGACAGGGCTCTCTGAGCCACTGTCTGTGTTCCCCAGCTGCCTACTGTACTGAGCCAGGGTGAGGTACAGGAACTGGTACTGCTCACTGGTCTGGATCATACCACCCCTAAAAACACAGAGGCGGAGAGAGTGAGGGAGCAGCATCCCCAAACTACAACCATTTTTTTCATAACTCAAGATAATTATCAAATGCTGTGTTTGAACCAAGGTGCTCACTTGACAGTTTACGTGATAAGTAACAGAGTTTGGTTTAAATGTGCTTGTCACTTTAGTTTCAAGTTTTAGTGTCACGTGCACAAGTACAGTGAAATGCCTTTCTTGCAAACTCAAAGCCCAACAATACAATAGTCAATAACAGTGTATTACTAGAAATAAAGAAAAAACACGAGAAATAAGAATAATAAATATGAAATACGCAATTAAGTGAGTAAGCATACTATATACAGGAAATATTTAAAAAAAATCATTTTCAATACCATATTTACATGTGCAGGGATAGTGGAGTGATGGAGGTAGACATTAAGTTAGAATCAAGCTAAAAATATGTACACAGTCACATCTTTAAAAATGAACTTTATATGTACAATTTCAACATGAATAAAATCTTGACTAGGCAACAGGTTACTACCAAAAGCAGGGCGGATGGCCAAAGTGTGTAGTGGCTAGTACCTGTCGAGGCGTAGCTTACAGACGATCCCAAGCACATCAGCCTTACTAGTGTGTAGCAGCTGTAGGCATCCAATGCTGCTGGCGATGAAACAACCTGTTCTCCCAATCCCTGCACTGCAAGACAGAGCCCATGAGATCATGTCAAATAGAGCTGTAACGTTCAACCTTCTGTCATACAATGTATTTATACTTCAGTCTTTCTGATACAGTATCTGCCAGAAATACACAGTCCACATGTACACTATACTGTATATCACAACACAAACGGAATTCCATAGCATTCACCTTTGCCGTCAGTAAGTGAATTCCAGCCGTTCACCGTAAATCATTTCGGAGCCTAATTCTGACTGACATGGTATGTGAAAGGAGCCTCCCTAAGGTGTCGTAACGTATAAATCCTCTGGAAGGGAGATCCGTTCAAGTAGCCTAGGGCTATTTTCTTTTCAAGGACATTCTATCATACGTCATTGTTTGTTCTTTTCACATGTATTATATTGATAGCTAATGAGAACCAGTGTTAAGGGGTGTGCTAGTGGGACCTGCAGTGGACGATGGTGGGTCCTGGGCTGGGTATGGACTGCCTGTGTTCATCCACATCCACCACCAGTCTGAGCAGGGGCCCAGTGCAGTCTGGGGTCTGGTGGTCTGGCCATGTGGAGTACCAGTAGTGTCTCACCTGCCTGTTCTCTGAGCCCACCTGTCATACACATTGTTGTTAGTGAATTATTTGGTTCATTCATTCTTTCATTCATTCAATCATTCCTTCAGAAGTTCGGGATTTTTTTAACTGGTTTAACCCAGCGCTTTGACTGGCATTACTTCACACTTTACAGATGATAATAACCTACTATCTCACTTGTATAATCATATCTCGAATGGTGTAGCCGTCACATTCTTTCACAATGGACACTCTGACCTCAAATCTGCCATAGCTGCCGTCCTTCTCTGGCCAGTAAAGCTCGCACTTCTGAAAAACAGGACAGACTTTTTGTAGACTGTAGACCTAAACATCAATACGTCTGTCAACGGAAACCATTGATGAAAGCTTTGGAGGTGGGATAAAATTGACATATCCCTGTCACCTCGTTCTTCTCCTTTAGCTTGGTGATCATGACAACGGTGGCGGATCCCTCCTGCCACACCATCTCCCAGAAGTCATGCACTGTGTTGAGCATGGGTCCCTGGGTGGCGATGTAGGCACTGGGTGCACCGTTGTAACCCTGCGTGGGAGACAGCAAGAGTTGAGCCTGTGTCGTTCGTTTCCACTTTGACTTCCTGTGGGTTTCCTTGCTTGACAAGATACACCCACGTAAACCAACCGTATCACTCTTTACGGCAAGCTACAGTTGCTGCATCCATTTTTGGACTGATAAAGGAGTGATATGTAGGATTGATTTTTGAAGAATGTAACTTATAAATGCCTCATGAGCTTAGTTCAACTGTAGTACACTCTTAGAAGAAAGGGTCCAAAAGGGTTCTTCCGCTGTCCCCATAGGATAACCCTTTTTGGTTCTAGGTAGAACCCTTTTGGGTTCCATGTAGAACTCGCAGAGGAAAAGGTTATGCATGGAACCCAAAAGGGTTCTACCTGGAACCAAAAGTGTTCTACAGTACCTGGCACCAGAAATGGTTCTTCAAAGTGTTCTCCTATCGGGACAGCCGAAGAACCCTTTTAAGTTCTAGATAGCACCCAAAGTATAAGCTTGTTTTACTCCAATGTTTGTAAACAAAGTAAATGTACACATACACTGTATAGCCTCAAAACATGATTAAAACTATCATTTTTTATCTCATGGATGGTCAGCACTTGCATCCATAGCTCTGTCTATGAATTTGAGAATGGTTACATTTCTCCAGCCCCATCCCTCAGCTTTATTTGCAAAACAGTTCTGGCGAGTACGCTTTGTTATAGTTTCAACTGCTGATTGCCGCTTTAACATACACTGTGCAGTGTGTATTCTTGACTTTCTCCTCACCTTTTGTATTACTCTTACTTTAAGTTCGCATGACACAGTTGTGTCAAAAATGGATAAAAAAAGACGGTGGTTGTAATAATGCATGATTCTAACCTTTATGTAGTTTGCATTGATGTATCTCTCAGTACCCCCTTCCTCTGCTGCAGGGTTCCTCAGACACACACGGGTCTCAGGATCTGGGTAACATGATTATAGTGTTTACATTGCCTGGGTGCCAGCGTGTTTCAGCATTTATCAACTATTTCTTCACTTATGACTTAGGAACTCACTTGGCAGTATGGTCTTGTATCTGTCTTTTAAAGCGCGTCCTGGAATGTCCAGCTCTGCAGGGTTGACAAAGTTTGGAGGAATCTTCTGTTGGAAAGAATGGACAGGCTTAGGGTACACATTCCACTTGATCCTACATGCAGTCAATCTCTGCACGTACAGTTACAGTAGATATTAACCTGGTACTCTGAGTTCAGCCTGCTGGTCTCGTCAGATGCCTCCTGCAGCTGAGAGGGGGTCAGAGGGCGTGTTGAGGTCCTCAGCAGGTGGAGGAGGGTCTCTTTGGGGGTGGAGATGGAGCACAAGGGCTCTACCGCACCCAGGCTGAGACTGCTCACGTCCAGCACCAGGGACACATTGGAGCCCCGTCTGAGGATGTATGGAACCACAGAGAGGACAAAAGGTCAGGAACTCTGTTCAATAAATATAATGACAGTACTGTTTATTATCATGGATGTCTCTCTACCTCTCCTGGAGCTGGACTGGTTTGCGAGGAGCTGTGGCAGCAGGGCAGGGGAATGACTGTTCCTGGTCCACAGGTTGTGATGATGATGATGATGATGATGGGGATTCTACTGACTCATTCATGGTGGTGTGTGGAATGACTGGGAGGTTTAGAAGGATACCATACAACCATACTCCACTGACATCTGTTCATAGAGTGAAAACGGACCTGAGAGAGAGAGAGAGAGAGAGAGAGAGAGAGAGAGAGAGAGAGAGAGAGAGTAGTGAACTACATTTTGCATTAGCTTGGTGGTAGCTGAACTAAATTCGAATCTAGGTAGTCTTTTCAGTATAACTTTTTTTTTTGTCATGTAGTGTTGTAGCTACAGTAACTACTGGAAGTACACACTACTTTTTTTGGCTGAAGGAGCCAATCATTTCCAGCATCAAACCTGCCTAATGGTCACTTGAAATATTGGTTTCGTGTGATCTGTTCTTGCAATTTATAGTCTATGACAGGGATCATCAACTAGATTCAGCCAAAGGCCGATTTTTGCCTGAGTGGGCTGGAACATAATTACTAATCATTTGTAGACCACAAATTGACCGCAAGAAGCCCAAACCGATATAATAATTGACTAAAACGTTATAATTTTGTCACATCTGCTCCTGCAACGCCCTCTACTGCTCATCTTGTGTCGCCTTGATCTGCCGCCTCCCCCAGTGCACTTTCCCTCTCTCTCTCTCTGTGTGTGTGTGGGGGGGGGGGGGGTAGAGACAGGTGTGCTGGAGTCAGAGCAGATCTCCACCAGCTGCAACCTGTTCCATAATCAAGACCTCTAATACTAATACTCAGCCCTGCCACTTCCACGCTGCCAGATCGTAATCTCTGCTCAGTCAGTCTATGTTGCTAGCCGTTTGTTACTATTCAGATCCAGTTATCCTGTTGTACCTGTTTTCCTTGCCTGGTGCTGTTTTCCTCTCCGCTACAGTTCTGCTCACTCTGACTCTGGTCCCTGTCTCCAGTCCCACGTCTCGTCATCCTGCTACTCTGTCCTGGATTCCCCACTCTACTACTCCTTTGGATTCCCCTCTGGACCTGCTTGCCCTGTCTCTGGACCTGCTTACCCTGTCTTTTTTTTAACTTGGGGGGCCCAAATAAAATTACCCGCGGGCCGCCAGTTGGGGAACCCTGGTCTATGACATTTCAGATTTACATATGATAATTTTTCACAAAGTAGTTTGGATTTAGTGAAGTACTTTTTCACAGTAACTTTAGTTAAGTAAACAATATTTTTCGTAGGGGTAGCTCTAGTGTAGCTTAACTTCTGTCAGTGTGAAGTAATTGGTAGCTTGGTAAACTATCTTTTCAGAGTAGCTTCCCCAATATTAGAGAGGGATAGGGAGAGAGAGAGTATTAAAGACTGCTAGTGAATTGACCTGTTGACCTTTACTGCCCACCTCACTAATTCTGTGACAAACACACTCAGCCATTGTTTTTTTTCCTTCTCTCTGTTCAACTAGTCTACCCAGACCTCAAAACTGGCATAAATCACACACAATTTTAACATCTAAACTCTCCATGGATCTTGTAATTAACTATTCTATTTTGATCACAACTGTATTATACGTTTATTGCTATATCACATTATTCCTCATTATACCAACAGACCACAATAGCAATTCAATTCAGATGGAATTTGAAATATTTACCCTTATCAGTTCTTCTTGTCAAAAGTACAACAGCTAATGAAATATCTCACATCCCCTAAAACGGAGAAATAACATTCACAACACATGGCACTCAGTAGACAACACCCTTGACTAACAATTTCTGTTTCAGATCATCATTTCTTTCCCATCTCTTGTTGCCAAATTGTCGCGAAACTGGATCTATCCATACCTGAATCCTGGGCTGCCGATGTGTCAGAATAATCCAAAGCCAAATTAAATATCTGCCGTTGACATGAACCAACCAGGGCAAGAAGAAACTGGAAAGTGAGAGAGAGAAACAGAAAGAGAGAGAGAGAGGGGGAGAGAGAGATAGAGACAGTGAGAAATAGAGAGTGAGCAAGAACAGACGCGCAATCTTTTTGACACAGTGCCTCAGTATGTTAGTAGCTAGCCTCTTTGGCTTCAGGTGCACGTCTAAACGTGAGAGTGGCTGAAAAATCACTGAGAAGTTCCTGGAGGAAAGAGAGGCAGAGAATATTGTGAAGCTGAGCTGCTTTGGGAATAGGTGAATCAGTAGTCATTCCTCAATGACTCCAGGCTCAAGGCTGGCGCAAATGTGCATGTCAATAGTTGCCCATGATTTATTCATCATACTAACATTCTGTTTTGCATAAATGTTTGCACATAGTGTATTGGATTTGCTGATGAAGTCGTTGAAGCTGGATTGTATCAGACAAGTAAATTATGTTTAAAAAAACAATAGAGAAATACTCTCAGATACATAAATAGCTTTGAAATTGTATTTGATTTGAGCTCAAAAGCGTTTTTAAGATACTAAACACTTGACTATTGGAATACTAAATGATGAGGAGGTGATGTGGTCAATGATATGATTATTACTTATAGCACAACAAATAATACAGTAAGGAAGCTCAGAACATAACCAACCGTAAGCCTTGCTGCAATGATGGAAGAGCTGAAAGTATGCATCAGTTCATCTGTATGGGCTGACATACAGCATCAGACTGACCAGAGTCTTCCATGTTCTCGGCTAAAAGGTGGCGTTAACATGATGATGGGGGAAAACAATCTGTAGTCCACCTGCAGCCATACAGTACAGTATACTTATGCCTTTACTCTGGCTTGTGATTGTCGCTATCGCACTGAATGAGAAAGGCCTGGAAGATAACTCACCAGTGCAAGGGACTGCCAATCAAAGTTGGCCCTCAGAATCTCCTCTGTCCGTGAGTACTATGTGGCTGTGTGACGACCAGGGCCTCAGTCCAGATAAGCCATTACAGACACAGGCAGTCTTAACACTGGGCTCCTTGGCTTAAGGGAAGCTGATGAGAGCACTGTTTTTTTCTTTTACTTCTTCTACCTCTCCACGCTTCCTCTCTACTCACCCACTCACTCACTCTCTCATACTCTCAGTTCCGCACGCACGCACGCACACACACACACACACACACACACACACACACACAGATATTCAAGGCTGTATCACCCCTGCAGACTCAGTGCCACCGGCTTCTGTGTAACCTGGAAGGAGAGCGCACTAACCTCAAATCTGAATTTTAAGTTGACTGTTATTTTCTCTGCAGTTACAACATGCAAACAATGGACCAATATGCACAGTTACAGCAATACAACCATTGAGTGGATAATATGTCAAATGTGAGAGCCATATTGCAAGCATTTTCTAATCTCATCACAGTGTCTTGACAGTGCAAAAGTGAATAACAGTCACTGTGGGCGAAATGTCAGATGTTGTTTATGAAACTGTAGTGGAAATGAGCATTGATGTGATGGAAACTGCTGGGCGACAAATTGAATAACAGTGTTATTTGAATCATTTATTTAGCCTTTATTTAAGCAGGTAAGTCATTGAGAACACATGATCTTTTACAATAGCGATCTGATCTGTAACAACAATGTTGATTTAACACAAACATCAGTAATCTCACTGCAGAAATGTTTGGTACTTTCCTATTACGTGACGTTGATGTTGTTTTACCGCCGTGGATTGAGGGCATTTCAAGCGACAAGCTAGTCATAAATACCAAGATAAAGGAAAATGAGAGTATAACAGTAAGTTTATGGAAAACCATAGTAAAGGAAGGTCATAGTAACACGTTAGAGGTATTCATATCGGAGGTACAAGTTAATCCAAGTATGTGCCCAGTAAATCACATGAAACTTAGTGAGGGTGAATGAGCTTTCTGTGATAATGCTTAATTATAACATAAGATCTATGCATCAGCTGTACAGAGATCCCTGATGAGTAAGGCTTGTGGTGGTTGCTACGTGGGTGGGAGGCTGGTCAACAGGCCTGAGCCCGCTACTGAGGGTTTGAGCAAGCCACTTCCTGTCATGGCCATACATCACTTCCTGCTGTTAACAGACTGTTTTAGTCAGACTCAGCAATATTAGTCATCCATACCATCAACGTTAACATATACACCATAGTGTAAAAGTACATGTTTATCTCTTAAATATCTAGCTCTGTACAGTTGAATGGAGGTCCATGGCCATTGCATTATTTATCAGTCATGATGAGGAAATGAGTCCTCTCAGGACTTTCCACCCACACAGGCCAGGCAGCAACACTCTGAATGTGATGCGGATGTTTTATTTTTATTTGATTTCCCAATGATGACTACAGTAAGTCACACGCTAAGAGCACACACACTGTTCTAACCTTTGAAACATTCTTACACACAACTCTGCAAATAGTTGAAATAGTACATCTACAATGTGTTACAATTAGAAACATTAATATTTTGTCGAATGAAAAAGATTGAATTAGATCCACGTACTGTACTGTATGTTGGATAACAGTAATATTGTAGCCCACAAGGATTCATTACTAGAAAAAAAGAACACCCTTGCCTTTCTTACTAACACTCACAATTGTTTTACTTCTTACTGACACTGACTTTGATTTATTGAAGAAAAATGTACTCATTATGGCTGTGATATGTGGTTGTCTCACCTAGCTACCTTAAGATGAATGCACTGGCTGTAAGTCGCTCTGGATCTGACTAAAATGTAATGTAAACGTAATCAACAGCAGGTGGCACTGCCTGTCTGAATCGCTCATCGTTTTCTGCTTAGTTTTCACAATACTATATTCATAACCTGTTCCACACTACCGTCAATAGGACAAATCTAATAAAAAGTGAGGTTATGTAAATATGAATCAAATAGACAGTAACATTTTTACGTTTAACATTTATGTCATTTAGCAGACGCTCTTATCCAGAGCGACTTACAACAGTAGAATGTCATCAGTTGCTCTTCCGAGATGCGCTTGTTTTGTTTGAATTATAGTTGTCCAGCAGATGTCAGTTGAGTCATTTTATGTTGCATTTGACTTGCCTAGGAACACAACTAATGCTTTTGATTTGGTAAGGCTTTATTTCGATTTTCAGTTGAGGTACACATCATAGAGTACAGTCGGTGCATGTCTCCAATCAGAGAGAAGGGTGCTGATGCTTCTAGGGCTTCTGAAGTGTTCTTCACTCCACATAATCATTGAAAAAACAAACAACAAATGTCTCTTTGAGAAGTAATTTCCTGTTCAGAATTTCTGAGCACCGTGCAGTGGTTGCAGAATTCCCATCAGAAAACAAATTGTGTAATATCCCCAAGGATACAAGTCCCTGCCTGAGATGGTCCAGAGAATAAGTCATACTTAAATTCTAGGCCTGGAAAAAGTTTGGTGCATTGATCGGATTTGATTACATTTTTAATGTAAGAAATATCCAACCTTTTCTAGGGTTACACATGCACACTTGCATGTACTTGATGATGAGTAGCAGTTGTTTTGTAGTCAAACTCTGACAATCAAAATAGGTTATGGAACACAATTTCTATGTCTTTGCTGACCACAAGGCATAAGATGTTCATTTAACTTGTCCTGGGGAACATAGTTTTCATCAAGTTGAACAGAAAAGGCTCCTCCCAGAACCCTGCTTCTCTACAGCACGCCTCCTGGTAGATAAAGAGAGAGAGCATGACGGGGAGCTGCTCTGCACTGAGGGCCTGGGATGTGAAAGCTTCCAGATGCATGAGGAGGGGAGTTTTGGGGGGAGTCCTAAGGGGCAGAACACAGGGAATTAGAGCCCAGAGCTGAAGTCATACTCAGCTGTAGCCAGAAGACACTCCACCCCAAAATCTGCCTGTACTTCTGCACCATGGTCACCAAGGCAACAGACAGGCCAGAGAACAGAGAGGACAGCAGCAGAGTCCAGGGCCAGACATCCAGAAGCTCCATGCTGCATACACAGACAGACGGAACTGAAGCAGTCAGGCATCACCATAGTTTCCAGGGCTAACACCTGTAAGTCTCTAATGGGCGTTTACTTTAATTCATACTGTAATAAATTACGCAGTATGAACCTCTTAGTGTCTAATTGCAAAATACATCTCATGTCTCTCTGAGGTGATGATATTGCAGAGCACAGCAGTGTACCCAGGTCGCTGGGGTGAAAGGCAAACACCCTATTCATCGCACCAATAGCAATAAGTCACTTGGTGGGAATTGTTAAGTGTCTCATAGGATGAGGATCGCTACAATATAATAAGCAGGATGGAACACTTCCAAAAAGAGTGTGTCTGCACTTCATGGCAGTCTCTATGGGGGTGCCACAGGGTTCAATTCTCGGGCCGACTCTTTTCTCTGCATATATCAATGATGTCGCTCTTGCTGCGGGTGAATCTTTGATCCACCTCTACGCAGATGACACCATTCTGTATACATCTGGCCCTTCTTTGGACACTGAGTTAACAAACCTCCAAACGAGCTTCAACGCCATACAACACTCCTTCCGTGGCCTCCAACTGCTCTTAAATGCTAGTAAAACTAAATGCATGCTCTTCAACCGATCACTGCCCACACCCGCCCGCACGACTAGCATCACTACTCTGGACGGTTCTGACTTAGAATATGTAGACAACTACAAATACCTAGATGTCTGGCTAGACTGTAAACTCTCCTTCCAGACTCACATCAAACATCTCCAATCCAAAGTTAAATCTAGAATCAGCTTCCTATTTCGCAACAAAGCCTCCTTCACTCACGCTGCCAAACATACCCTCGTAAAACTGACTATCCTACCAATCCTTGACTTTGGTGATGTCATTTACAAAATAGCCTCCAACACTCTACTCAACAAATTGGATGCAGTCTGTCACAGTGCCATCCGTTTGTCACCAAAGCCCCATATACTACCCACCAATGTGACCTGTATGCTCTCGTTGGCTAGTCCTCGCTACATATTCGTTGCCAAACCCACTTGCTCCAGGTCATCTATAAGTCTTTGCTAGGTAAAGCTCCGCCTTATCTCAGCTCACCGGTCACCATGGCAACACCCACCCATAGCACGCGCTCCAGCAGGTATATTTCACTGGTCATCCCCAAAGCCAACACATCATTTGGCTGCCTTTCCTTCCAGTTCTCTGCTGCCAATCACTGGAACGAACTGCAAAAATCACTGAAGTTGGAGACTTATATCTCCCTCTCTAACTTTAAGCGTCAGCTGTCAGAGCAGCTTACCGATCGCTGCAGCTGTACACAGCACATCTGTAAATAGCCCATCCAACCAACTACCTCATCCCCATATCTGTTTTTGTTTTTCTGCTCTTTTGCACACCAGTATTTCTACTCGCACATCCTCATCTGCACATATATCACTCCAGTGTAAATTGCTAAATTGTAATTACTTCGCCACTATTGGCCTATTTATTGCCTTACCTCCTTCCTTCATTTGCACACACTGTATACAGATTTTTCTATTGTGTTATTGACTGTATGATTGTTTATCCCATGTGTAACTCTGTGTTGTTTTTGTCGCACTGCATTGCTTTGTCTTGGCCAGGTCGCAGTTGTAAATGAGAACTTGTTCTCAACTGGCTTACCTTGTCAAATAAAGGTGAAATAAATAAAAAATTGGTTACCATGCCAAAGTTGATGGTTGTATGATTTTATGTTTTTGTAATGGACAATAAAATCATCCTTATCTCCACCCATGTAAACACTGTCATTCAGAATGTTTACTCACACTTGGACATGTAAAACTAGCCTCTATGTCACTTTGAAAGAATTGTTAATTTGACCCCATTCATAACAATCAAACATACTGAGCTTTGTTCAATATCAACAAGCTCTTAGAAAGTAATCTGAGATTGGACTTAATCTTCTTGCTCAAGCTCAACCATGGCTTGGGTCAGGCCAAAGGGGCACAGGCAGCCCTGGGGTGTGTTTACCTGTACCATAGCTCACCATGACTTCAGAACTGGGCTCTAGATCCCTGAAAAGTGTGGATCTCCAGAGCTCTCCTCTGGCCATCTGAAGCCTGTCATAGGCCTGCTGAATCCAGTCAAGACCAAGGCGGGTATGATGCTGGAGAACTAGGGATACATCTACGGTGAACATCTGTAACACCCCAGGAGAGGTTGAGGGAATGCCTAATGCCTTTATGTTGTTGTCTTGTCCATTCATCACTTTGCTAAGACCTCTGAGATAGTAGGCTGAGATAAACTCACAGAAAGTGGTGTTATTGAATAAAGACAAAGTGAAGCTGCTAGTGCTTATTCAAGCGTTGTAGTGGCATGTACTTTTGATATCAAACTGCATCTGCAACCAAGATAGCTGTGTCCTAGAAAAACCGAATTCAGAAAGGCCTGGTCGAGTCATCCTTTAGCCCTGCATGAAAGATAACAGGGAAGATTATGACAGAGAAAAACAAGCTAAGTGCGAGTTCGTGACATGTTGTTGTTGTGTTCCATCACTGAAAAATGAATGTATCTGATTTGGATTAATTCAGATGTAGCTCTGATTAACGAGTTGTGGTTTCTGCTCTTATTTAGCCAGGGAGAAATGTCTCTTCCCCTATGGCAGGACAGCTAGGGCGGATCCATGGACAAGTCCTCATAAATTACTCTACTTAATGTGTGAGAAAAACTACTCCTACCTCCATTAAGTTGCTAAAACACATTGTATAGAGAGGGATGGATACCAGGGTGTGTATTTGAGGTACAGCACATTGCGGAGAGATCCTTTCTGTGGAGGTTAACGTCATGAAATGATGCAATCCTCTTCTCAGCTGGTAGTAATATTGTACATTTCCTGTAAGTAAGTCGTAGTTGTTTTGAAAGCTTTTCTCTCAGGCAAGGTTTCTCAGAACGACTCCAATACTTGTTCTCCCTGTGGCATTATAGTCACGGAGCACATTCTGGAAGAAGGGCTTTTGGGAGGGTTCAGGATCAGCTTATCAGGTCTCAGCTTTCAGTTCATTCTGCAGACCTGTGCATACCGAGCTACTGACCATGGACAGCTGGAGTGTTTGGTTGCTATGTGTATGTGAGGGACTTGGCCCCACTTCTCTGGTCTAATGAAGTTTTAAGGAGCTCAGCGGTCCACACCCTCTATGGCTCTAGTGACGCAAAAAAAAATGAAATTAACCTTTCCTGTGAACACCCCAATATGACTGGTACCTACCGCATGTGTAATTCATGAACGGAATGTTAACCACTAGAATGAATGACAGCAAACATCACATGCTCAAATCTGTTGTTTTTCTGCAGTGCAAACTCCTGTCTCTCATAGACTCATACTGGGTATGTTTTCATGAAATAGTATTGAGATAATGTATGGAAGGGTCTCAGTGTGCTGAATGTACTGCCCTGAACCTTATAAAGGCCCCATGTAAAAACACCCTGGTGTGAGCAATGGGACATTCCCCGGTTCCAGCAGGATTATATGACTTATGGACTGGGGAAACTGCTTTGTTCGTTACATTTGTCATAACTGAAATCATGAAATCCAATTGCAATTCAGGATTTAGGAATGTGTCCCTAATATTAATAAGCATTTCTTTAATTTGATTGTCATAAGGAATGGATTCCTGAAAATTAAAATTGAAATCTGAATGACCACATTGAGGTCTGGTAGCGACCAAATGTTGATGGTACAGAGATGTGTATGTGCCAAGTGAATCACGTCCCACCCAACCCACTGCATAGGATCACATTACATTCTTTATCAGCTATGGAAATTCCTCTGTTATGAAGAGCTGTAACGGAAGGAGAATAAAAGTAAATATGACACTGGGGTGAGATACAACACAACATAGGTCAACTGCCTGATGCTGCTCAGTCTTCCCATGTTTGGATTTAAGATCTTTCCTGTCAGGTGCACCACATGGAAATCTGTGTCCTGACTCAGTGTTGAGAGCACAGAGTGAAGGCCAACTGCGTGTGAGTCAGACATATGAACAGTATCTGTATCTCAACGTATCTCGATCTGTGTCTGTGTCCAGCCTGAAATCACACCAGATTCGGAAGAATAGGCCGATTGTTTTCAAGTGGTGTCGGTGCGTACCAGTCAGAGCAGCGTGTAATGTGACCTAGTGAGGGTGAGGGTGGTGTGGGTGTTCTCCTGTGGAGAGCGGGGTGGAGTCACTCCCTCTTAATATCTCCAGCCTGAGATCCAAGACGAGAAGAGACAGAGCAGCTGAAGCACACACTATACACACACTATACACACATACACATATAAGTACACACACAAGTACATTGACCGAAAGAAAGATTTTCACACACACATACACGTACTCACAGAACACACATCTACACACTGGAAACACACATTCACATAGAGCAACACCCTCGATACTGGCAGACATCTGAAGTGACCCTTGAGAGATAGAAAGAGAGGACTTTACTGCCTAGACATGCTGAGGGGGACACTTCTCTGGGCTGGCCTGGTGGGATTCTATGTCATCGTCACCCTGTGTCCAGCCTCCTGCCAGCTGAGCGAGGAAGATACAGAGACCCTCGTGGAGCTGCACAACAGCTACCGTGGCCAGGTGGAGCCCAATTCCACCTACATGCGTAAAGTGGTAAGGGCAGCATGACTGGGGGGACTGATAGGAGGTTATCTCTACCTGGATCTCTACCTGTCCGCTGCGGGATGGGTTCAGTCTGGGCACTTCTGCATCAGAATAGGTGGAAATAATACGTTTTAACCCTTTGTGGTGAGGAGCTTCTTGGATATTGGGATACTACTGTATGGCTGGTGGGATTGGTGGAGTTTACCCCTGTTTTGACTGCTGTCACCTGGTGTGGTTAATAGTACTCGTTGTTCTCATGGGGTTAATATGTATTAGAATTGATCTCAGGTGGATGTAGATACATAGGTTTCTGCTGGTGAGGGGATTTTTGAATGATATTTATGTTTGTGCAATGCTGGCAGTTGTTCAGTATTGTACATGAAATGGATGCTTCAGCAACTTAAAATATCCGTTAGTATTCAGCTTTAAAACGGCCTTGCATCAAAACTAAACTCTGCCTGCATCTACAGTGTCATGGCCATTGCTTTGACATGATATCAACATATCATAAATGACAAAAAGCTTGTTGTGCAGAACATTTACCACAGTGCTGCAGAAGATGCATCATACCTAATACGTATTACCACCCAGTAAAGTTGACAAAAGCAGCGCTGCCCCATGTTTAAATCAGCATATCAATGATAAAAGTAATCCCAAGACAAAACGTTCGTCGACATCCAGAGTTAAGTTAATTACTTTGCTGATAGAGCCTGTCTGTGCCTCAGTGCATTTCTGTGTTGATTCACCCCACCGTGACTGAGTGAGTGGGTGTTCAGAGTTGAGTCCAGGGTTATGCAATGCATGAGAGTGAGTGAGTGAGTGAGTGAGTGAGTGAGTGAGTGAGTGAGTGAGTGTGTGTGTGTGTGAGTGTGCACACTGTGGAATGTACACGCTAAAGTTGCTATCTGACAGTCCCAGGGTTGGATCTCTGCCTGTCTCTGTGTTAAGATGAACGCAACACCGAGGCCATTTTCATGAATGGGTTCATATCATTCATTCATAGCATTAAAGCATTAATTGCAGTTGAGTGGAATCATGAGTCATCATGACCAACAAAACCGCAACATTCCAACAGTTAAACAGTAACTTCCTGTTAAGCATTGCTTCATCCTCACCTTCTGTGAATGACAGTTTATTAGATGTCCTGGGACAGGAATGTCCGTCAAACATCACAGTAATCAATTACCTGGAGAAAGACAGATAATGTGGACTATACAAGAAGAAACAGAACATACCTATTATAAACAAGAAATTTATGTAACTTTTTATTTGTATTTTTATGGAAGATTCAATTAAATTTTAATGGGTGTTTCAAAACATAGCCATATGTCATTGACTCATATATCACAGCTTTCTACGTCACTACTTGGTCAGGTTTCATCTGCAGAGTCACACCCCATGAGGAATGTCCTTGCTTTTCTGTGTACTGGACACAGCATCTAATGCTGACCAGATGGTCAGGGGGACGCCTTTGTTTTCTCTGGCTGAAGCATGACAAAGATGTCCAACTCTGTTTCCCCAAGAACAGAGAGGAGGAGATCTGATGTCCTGAGGCTAGGATGCAAGATGTTGTGGAATTTCAACTAGTATCCCCAGCCTCCAACACAAGACCCCTGTTTGTTTAGATTCATGGGGTGACAAATAAACTGAACTTTACATGACTCCACACTGGACGTCTCTGTCTGGACAGGTCATGATACAAAGACAATACGCGTTCGTACAATACTGCATCTCTTCATTTCTTCGAACCAATTACCACCGTAACATTTGGCGAGCTAAATCAAGATCAAGCCTTATCTGTCAAGTGCCACCTCATCCTCTTGCTCATTACAATACCTGTATAGGAATTGAACTGAAACGATGTGGGATAAGTCAACATTCCTCAACCTCTAATACCCGTATTACTGAAAGGTTCCTTATAAGTTCCTAAGTAAAGGTTTGATTTAATAAGGAAGGAACATAAAAAGGAGTGTGAGGTTTACATGGGAATGTTGGTGTGACTAATGTAATGTACAGTATGATTTATGTCTAAAGTTAAAGGTGTGACTAATGTAATGTACAGTATGGTTTATGTCTAAAGTTAAAGAGGATCCTTTTAGACAGAGATAGTCATTGTCCTCCTCCAATGTTAACATAACAAACCCTCCCTTGTCGGTTTGCAGTATTAACATTTCAATAGCGGAGAAGGAAATTCCTCTTGCTACAGGCAGTATTAGAAGGAAATACCAATGTCGACTGGCGGGTGGCCGGGTCAGGAATTGTTCAATTATTAGGGTAGTATAAATTGGCACATACATCAAATAAATACATCAAATATACATCAAATAAATACATCAAATAAATAAATAGCTAAATTCAAAAACCATTAGCAATAGAGTGTCTGATCTCCAAACTCCACCAATGTTTTCATAAGCATACCTCTTGTATTACAATCTGCCAGTGCTGTGCTGTCTAGATCAACCGTGAACGCTTGGTATTTAGATAGGGGTAGAGATAGGATCATAGCTATTGGTTTTAGAATGCCACTTGCAAAAATTCATTTTTCCCTCTTTAGAATCAGAGTAATAGGACAGATGTGATTTTAGGATCAAACTTACTTGCAATGTGGTGGATATGCTGAATAGAATTATTAATTTGAAGTAGTTTGAAGTTGTACACTATTGAAACACTAATATAATAGAGTTGCATATCAGGCTACGTACAAAGAGTTCTGTTTTGGTCCTCAGTGTTGGTTATTGTCTCCCTCTGTCGTTCAGTCTGCAGCACTACATCTGTACAGATTACAGGTAGCAGTCAAGCACATTATTGGTAGTCTACAGTAATACGATGGTTTGTCTCTTTTTCCCCTTCAGAAATGGGATGAGAAGCTGAAGATCATAGCTGAGGGCTATGCTGTGAAGTGTATATGGGAGCACAACCCGGAACTAGAGGAGCTGAACATGGGAGAGAACCTGTTTGTGTCCAACGGACTCTTTGACCCCAACATTGCCATGGAGAACTGGTTCCTGGAGCACCTAGACTACGACTACAACAACAACAGCTGCCAGGATGACAAGATGTGTGGACACTACACTCAGGTGAGTGACACAGGGAGATAATAGTTAATGTATTTGTAGAATACACCTCTTATAACACAGTACCGTAATTTCCGGACTATTAAGCGCACTGAATTAAAAAAATGTTTTTATTTTGAACATAAATAAGCTTCACATGTCTATAAGCCGCAGGTGCCTACATTGAAACAAATGAACTTTACACAGGCTTTAACGAAACACAGCTTGTAACAAAAATAAATAGGCTTTAACGAACCACGGCTTGTAACAAAAATAAATAGGCTTTAACGAAACACGGCTTGTAACAAAAATAAATAGGCTTTAACGAAACACGGCTTGTAACAAAAAATAAAAAATTAGCAGTAAGCTTTAGTTGTCTTTTTGCACTGAGTCAATTCCTCACGCTGCTGTTTCCAACGTCTTATCATCGACTCATTAAGACCAAGCTCCCGTGCAGCAGCTCTATTTCCTTTTCCAACAGCCAGATCAATCGCCTTCAACTTGAAAGCTGCATCATATGCATTTCTCCGTGTCTTTGCCATGATGAGGGTGACAAAATGACTACCGTAATCAGAATGATGGGAAGTTTGAGAGCGCTCGATTTAATCTAAACAGTAAACAAAAAAGTTGTTTGACCGTAACCCGTTCGGCAATTTCATTGGTCTAATGAAAGCTTCATGCCGCCAAAAAACTGAGCACGTCACAGAATGTTTTTTTTTTAGAAAAAAAAATTGAAAGCGGGAAAAATCCATATATTAGCCGCGTCGTTGTTTAAGCCGCGAGGTTCAAAGCCTGGGAAAAAAGTTGCGGCTTATAGTCCGGAATTTACGGTACTACAACTGTGACAGGTGGAATATTCCTTTATGTCTTTACTCCTGTGTGTATAACCCCTGTGATAGTGGGTGATGATGATGGTGATGGTGGTGATGATGATGATGATGATGGTGATGATGATGATGATGTTGGTGGTGATGATGGTGATGATGATGGTGGTGATGATGGTGATGATGATGATGATGAGGGTGGTGATGATGAGGGTGAGGATGGTGATGATGATAGTGATGATGATGATGATGGTGGTGATGATGATGATAGTGATGATGATGATGGTGGTGATGATGATGGTGGTGATGAGGGTGATGATGGTGGTGATGATGATGGTGATGATGGTGATGGTGATGATGGTGGTGGTGATGATGTTGGTGGTGGGGTGGTGATGGTTACGATGGTGATGATGGTGGTGATGATGATGGTGATGATGAGGATGATGATGATGATGGTGGTGATGATGATGATGGTGATGATGGTGGTGATGATGATGGTGATGATGGTCATTGTGATGATGATGATGATGTTGATGAAGGTGATGATGATGGTGGTGATGGTGAAGATGGTGGTGATGGTGATGAAGGTGATGATGATGGTGATGATGATGGTGATGGTGGTGATGATGATGGTGATGGTGATGATGATGATGATGTTGATGAAGGTGATGATGGTGGTGATGATGATGGTGATGGTGATGATGGTCATGGGGATGATGGTGATGATGATGATGTTGATGAAGGTGATGATGGTGGTGATGATGATGGTGATGGTGATGATGGTCATGGTGATGATGGTGATGATGTTGATGAAGGTGATGATGATGGTGGTGATGGTGAAGATGGTGGTGATGGTGATGATGGTGATGATGATGGTGATGATGATGATGATGATGATGGTGATGATGGTGGTGATGATGATGGTGATGGTGGTGATGATGATGGTGATGGTGTTGAAGATGGTGGTGATGGTGATGATGGTCATGGTGATGATGATGATGATGTTGATGAAGGTGATGATGGTGGTGATGATGATGGTGATGGTGATGATGGTCATGGTGATGATGGTGATGATGTTGATGAAGGTGATGATGATGGTGACATTAATACAAGACTGCTGGGGATGTTTCAGATGGTGTGGGCGGACTCTCACTCTGTGGGCTGTGCTGCTCATCGCTGTGACACCATGGAGGGGCTGTCCTTTGAGAAAGTCACCTTCCTCGTCTGCAATTATTATCCAGCGTAAGTATGTTACCAGAGAACATGGACTAAATTCCACATTCATCTCCTATTTCTACACTTAGACATTCAGTTAACATAATGAATCCTTACCATTGCATTTCACTGACTGCGTTAGGGTTAGCATTACACCTATAGAGACATTGTAATACCATTCTGGGGTTAGGGTTGATCCCTGACTTACAGCCCTGACAGAGTGACCGCTGACCTGTGTTACCATTCGCATTTCAGAGGTAACTTTAATGATGAGAAACCCTATGAGGAAGGTGAATGGTGCTCCAAGTGTCCAGACAACCTGCCTCGATGTGACCAGAACCTCTGTGGTAGGAATTCAGCACATGTCAATAACACAACTCTGCCCACAACTCCGCCTGCCTGCCCCCTCTCCGTCCCCCAAATGTATTTTACCTCACTATCTACCTCCAGTGTCTTGGAAAACACACAGATGTCAAATCTCGTCCTCTCCAACCTGACCTAAATGTCAAGCCAATTGTGGTTGATCATGATATTCCCTCTTTGTGAAGATTTATTTGTTGCTTTGGGCTAGGGACCCTGTAATCAGTTTCGAAGACAGAAGATTTCTCATTATTGTTTCCCACAGTGCCTGATGCCCCTGAGCCTACAGAGGAGCCTGATGTAGAGAAGGAGACAATGGACAGCTCTCCCTCAGGCACTAATGAGCCCTCCACACACACAGCCACAGCCACCGCCACCGCCACCGAGGACACACCGCCATCACCACCGAGGACACAACCCGACTACTCATCAGGTCCTGAGCCAACCATGGCTGACAGAGCGGAGACAGACACAGAGCCTGGAGAGGAGGAGGAGGAGAAGGAGGAGGAGGAGGAGAAGGAGGAGGAGGAGAAGTGGGAGGGGGAGGAAAGAGCGACAGAGAGGGAGAAGGACAGTACTAGGGAACAACCTAGGGCCAACGCAGGAAGTGTTTCTACTTCCCTGCTTCTGGTTACTAGCTTGATGCCTTTACTGTCAATGGGATTGTGAGGGAGTGCATGAGGGAAAAGGTGTCACACACACACGCACTATCTGGACCTGAACTGGACATTGCTGGAAGTTGAATTACAGTGTGATATAATTAAGCAATAAGGGCTGAGGGGGTGTTTTATATGACCAATATACCACAGCTAAGGGCTGTTCATATGCACGACGCATCGCAGAGTGCCTGGATACAGTCCTTAGCCGTGGTATATTGGTCATATATATTGGTCATATACCACAAATCCCAGAGGGGTGCCTTATTGCTATTATAAACTGGTTACCAACGTAATTAGAGCAGTAAAAATAAATGTTTTGTCATACCTGTGGTATACGTTCTGATATACCCCGGGTGTCAGTCAATCAGCATTCAGTGCTCGAACCACCCAGTTTATAATTATGTATACAGCATGGATTTATATTAAATAAACCAAAGTAGCTAATTTCATGGTTATTTAGCTATTATTTGCTGGTAAATAATTACAGTTGGTAGTTTGCCATATGCCTTCTTAGCAATAAGCATAGAACATGCAATAGTTATCAATGTAATATAACAGTTGTATAAAAACAGTTATGACCGGTGACCAATCTAACAGCAACTACATTTTAAAGCAAGTCACTTCCTCTATAAACAGGAATGTGATTCCTAAGCCTAAAGGAGCAGAACTATTGTCAATATTGAATATTTCTGTAAATGTCTGTATATAGAGTACAATAAATATTGTTTGTTCTACTCGTCGGGTCTCAACACTTCCATGTGTCATATACTGTACCTTCCTCTGGACTGTGAACACGTGTTTCCCACTACCACAAAGAATAGAGACCAGCAACCTGATGAGCAGACGAGCTCCTCATCAAAATGACTTCTTTTAGGGGCCATAACAATGTGAGTTCAAAGGTTATTCTGTATCAGAATATGCTTTGCGTCTTCCTATAGTCCTTTTCTCTGTAATGTTTTATCATTCTCACTCTCCTTTAACCATTTTCATCAGTTAGGTGTGTTGCATGTAAAAGAATTACATAACGAAGTGGAGAAAAAAAACCATCAGAAAAACAGAGTCGGCCTATGCAAAGGAAGGGATAAACTGGTTGGTGAGAAAGTGCAAAGCCCTGTTAACAAAACACCTGGGGAGAAAAATATAAAAAAATCCAAACAGATCTGGCTCAGCCTGGCCTGGCTTACAGTCAGCAGCACAACTGAAATATTCATTTACCACTTCTCTGTGAGGCTATTTCTGGAGGTGCATTTAGACACTCAGGCCTCCACAGTGTTCACAGATAAATTAAAATGAGTCAAGGGGGGCCCGGGCTCCACTTGTAAGGTACCCAGAACTGAAGGAGTTTCTCGCTCCCTGGCTTGGTATTTTAGATAGATTTTTAAGAGACTGGATTTTTTTTTAAAAACTCTCCTAGGCATTGAAATGTCACGTTACATCACAGGCTCGTTAAATGCATCTCCTCCTTAGATGATTCGATGTGACATTTTTTGGTTTCTCCGAATGCTGACGTGAGCAGTTAACCAACCCTGTCAGCTGTTAAAGTGCATGTCTGTACTGTATTAATGGGTGTGTGCACAGAGACTTTAATGAATGAGATTCAAAGACAGACAGAGAGACTCCCGGTGGGTTACAGTGGCTAATTCTATGACACTGACTGCACCATTGCACACCACAATGCCAACATTTACATATGAAATATAGCTAGACATATCAATTCAGACACAAATAGTGGATGCAGAGAGCCCAGTGACCGAAACAACAGGCAAAGTCAGGCATGGTGAGAGGGGACAGCAGGACAAAGCCTGCAGGCTAGCTGGGACTGGGAGGAGAAGCTGGGAGGTTGGCACTCCGTGGGGACGTGATTGAAGATGACATGAACTAGTGTGCCCTCTCTCTCTCTCTCTCCTGTTTTTTATTTTTCCTTTTATCGCCTCTCCTCTGAAGCGCTCTCTGTTCTCAGGATTTCTAGGCTACCTCTAACTGATCTATTCCACTCTTGTCATCCTTCATAATAACGGACTGAACATCTAGAAGAGGAGATTATTGGTGAAGGGGATATTCTTAGAACCTGGAGACACTGGATTCATGTGAGAATGCAAGCAGGCAAACCAGGACCCTGGACTTGATCCCAAAGACACAGCTCACACGCACAAAGGGAATAGCAAATCCATGCTTTTGAGCGTCAAATTGTCTGGTGTGCTGACAGAGTGACTGACATGACAGTAACTGTGCCCAGCAGATAGAGACGGAGATTGTTTGCCTCTGCTGGGGGTTGACTCATCCTCTGTGAGTATGACTGTGTCAGTGCTTTAGATGGGTGATCAAATCAAAATCATCAAATCAAATGTTATCGGTCACATACAAGTGTTTAGCAGATGTTATCGGTCACATACACATGTTTAGCAGATGTTATCGGTCACATATACGTGTTTAGCAGATGTTATCGGTCACATATACGTGTTTAGCAGATGTTATCGGTCACATATACGTGTTTAGCAGATGTTATCGGTCACATATACATGTTTAGCAGATGTTATCGGTCACATATACGTGTTTAGCAGATGTTATCGGTCACATACACGTGCTCAGCAGATGTTATTGCGGGTGTAGCGAAATGCTTGTGTTTCTAGCTCCAACAGTGCAGTAATATCTAACAATACACAACAATACACACAATAAACACAAATGTAAGTAAAGGAATGGAATGAAGAATATATAAATGAGCAATGTTAGAGCGGCATAGACTAAGATACAGTAGTATATTATAGAATACAGTATATTCATATGAGATGAGTAATGCAAAATGTGTAAACATTATTCAAGTTAGTGCTCCAATATTAAAGTGGCCAGTGATTTCAAGTCTATGTATATAGGGCAGCAACCTCTAATGTGCTAGTGATGGCTATTTAGCACTCTGATGGCCTTGAGATAGAAGCTGTTTTTCAGTCTCTTGGTCCCAGCTTTCATGCACCTGTACTGACCTCGCCTTCTGGATGATAGCGGGGTGAACAGGCAGTGGCTCGGGTGGTTAGTTGTCCGTGATGATCTTTTTGGCCTTCCTGTGACATCGGGTGCTGTAGGTGATGTGAAGGAATGTGTGCTGGTGGATGTGTGTTTATGCCTTTCTCTCCCTAGAGTTTAGAATGAAAGCTCATTAACCAGCATTAGTGTTTCTTGCAAAATTCCCTCTCCTTCTGGACACCTTATGCCACTACAACTATGTTCCATAACTAAACCAATTCCCCAGCATTCAATAATACCACAGCTGGTAAGAGTGCCTGCCAAGGGTTAGCTACTTGAATATTTAAGCATAATAATGAGATACTGTATTTGTTTACTTACACACTTAGCTTCTATCATTAAAATGGCAAATATAAACATAATGCAAAATATCATATTGATATGGGAGTAATCTCTGCCATGCAATTACCAACATACTGTACCTTCGTTTGGGGAGGAGGGGGTTTAAAAAGGGAAAGACCATTTCATTTTCATCAAGTACAAATGGTGATAACACTGTGGGGAAGACTGAATAAATGAATGAATGTTTAACTGCTGATCCTTTGAACCAATACCATCCACAGGCCTCCCTCCCTCTCTCATTCTGGCTCTGGGATTGGTTCATTGGTGTTGACAGATGCTGAATATGCATGAGCAGAGGGTCTGTTCGTGGGTGGAGCCTCAGAGGCTGACTCTGAGAGAGGATGAGAGAGAAGTGAAGCGAGTAACAGCAGCGTTCTATTCTCCAGCACTGCAGAATCCACGCACTGACAAGGCTCACATTCCCAATCATTTGAGGAGGGGGGGGGGCATTTCTGCCCGCCTTTCCTCTTCCCTGGACTCTGGCACAGATTGGATTGATGCACCGCTGCACTGGTTTCATCCTTCATACCTCCAAGCTGGCTTGTCTACCTTCCTCTTACCTTCGAGCTGGCCCTCCCTCCTCCTCTCTCCCCCTCCACTGCTGTAAGTGGATCGGCCAGACCTCCACCAGAGTGACACAGACATGGGCTGTCGGTTCTCTGGACAGGGACAGTGGGCTGACAATGGGAATGGGGTAAGTAAGGGTGGTTGTGTGTGTGTGTGGGTGTTTGCATGAGTGCGTTCAACCTGTGCCTTTGTTCTGGGATTTGTGTGCTTATAGACAAAGCAGCCTATACTGTTACCATCATGTCTGCCTTCACACAGAAAAGTCAGCATACGCAGGCTACGTAATCTGAAGACTCGGGGCAGACAGTGTGTGTGTGTGTGTGTGTGCGTGTGTGCGTACGTGTTTGTGTGGTCACGCACACATTTATGGTATGACCTCATGTGCGTTCGTTTGAGTGTGTTTGCATAACTGAGGGTCTTTAGCATGCATACCGTATTTGTGTTGGCAAAAATATTCCATGAAGAGAACAGTCTAAGAGACACTACTGCAGTTTCTGTGTGTGTTCAAGCGTAGCTAACAGGGACTGATGGTGGCTGTGGTGACCTGCTCTGGTCTCACAGGAAGCCATGTAGATGCCTCTAGACAGGCTGACTTTTCACCAACACGCTGTCTATCTCTATTTGCCCCAAGCAGCCTCTGGTCATTCAGCAGCCATCGTCCAAGATACTGTGCATTGTAATGCATCAAAAGAATTGTATACTGTGCATTAAGAGAAGATTGCTCGTTGGTGACCAGAGGGTGAATGTGTTCATGGGTGACCTGATAGAGTGTATGTCTCCATTGTCAATGGAGTAACTACTGTTAGCAATAGCTATGGCTGCTCAACCTGGCTGCCTGCCTTGCATTTATAAACTGGAATCTGAGCACAATACACACGCATATAAACTCACAGGTTTGCAAGCACAGGCACACAGTATACCAGTGGCGGTCGGTGCCGTTTAAGATTAGGGAGGACAATACATTTTTTATGAGCATGGCCTTATTTCTATTACAGCATATTGGATGACTGTCATCCATATTCCATTCACCCTGCTCAATGTATCATCGATAGGTTTAAGCAACTACATGATACTCAAATTTGTCCTATACCCACCATGAGGTTGCTTCAACTTAGCCTACAATTGAACGTTTATAATGTAGGTGCACAGGTCAAGAGACAAATTGGAGTAATCAAGGTGACAGAAAGCGACACATTCAATACGGCCATGCACACTATTGCCTGGATCTAGCTGATCTTGGGTGTAATCATTAGTCCAAACAGTTGCAAAACGTTCCGTTTTTCAACTGAAACAAGAGTTTCTATTGGACAAATTCAGGTAGGTCCCTCCCCGCTTCGATCCGTTTAAGAAACATTTGGCAACAGAATCAGCGGAATGAATACACCCCCCGAAACACCCGCACACACAGTTCACTTTCAAAGCAGCCACATACAGCATCATCACTTTGCTAGTTGTATAATTCCTTTTTGCTCTCCTCTAACCTTTTCCCCAACTATTTAGGAAACCCCAACTATTTAGTTCTATAATCAATATACTAGCTTTTAAATGTGCCTGGATTTATAAATAATCCATATACAGTACCAGTCAAAAGTGTGGACACACCTACTCAAGTGTTTTTCTTTATTTGTACTATTTTCTACATTGTAGAATAATAGTGAAGACATCAAAACTATGAAATAACACATATGGAATCATGTAGTAACCAAAAACGTGTTAAACAAATATAAATATATTTTATATTCTTCAAATTAGCCACACTTTGCCTTGATGCACACTCTTGACGTTCTCTCAACCAGCTTCATGAGGTGGTCACCTGCAATGCATTTGTGGAATTTAATTATTTCTTAATGCATTTGAGCCAATCAGCTGTGATGTGACAAGGTCATTTTTTTAACCTTTATTTAACTAGGCAAGTCAGTTAAGAACAAATTATGATTTACAATGACGGCCTACCCCAGCCAAACCTAGGCCAATTGTGCGCCGCCCTATGGGACTCTCAATCACCACCGGATGTGATACAGCCTGGAACCAGGGACTCTAGCGATACCTCTTGCACTGAGATGAAGTGCCTTAGACCGCTGCGCCACTCAGGAGAAAGTAGGTAGGGGTGGTATACAGAAGATAGCCCTATTTGGAATTGACCAAGTCCATATTATGGAAAGAGCAGCTCAATTAAGCAAAGTGAAACGACAGTCCATCATTACTTAAAGACATGAAGTTCAGTCAATGTGGAAAATTTCAAGAACTGTTTCTTCAAGTGCAGTCACAAAAAACTTCAAGCGTTATGTTGAAACTGGCTCTCATGAGGACCATCACAGGAAAGGAAGACGCAGAGTTACCTCTAACGTAGAATTTAAGATTCATTAGAGTTACCAGCCTCAGAAATTGCAGCCTAAATAAATGCTTCACAGAGTTCAAGTAACAGATACATCTCAACATAAACTGTTCAGAGGAGACTGCGTGAATCAGGCCTTCATGGTCGAATTGCTGCAAAGAAACCACTACTAAAGGACACCAATAAGAAGAAGAGACTTGCTTGGGCCAAGAAACACGAGCAATGGACATTAGATCGGTGGAAATCTGTCCTTTGGTCTGATGAGTCCAAATTTGAAATTTTTGGTTCCAGCTGCCGTGTCTTTGTAAGACACATGTGTGGTTCCCACCGTGAAGCATGGAGGAGGAGGTGTAATGGTGTGGGGGTGCTTTGCTGGTGACACTGTCCGTGATTTATTTAGAATTCAAGGCGCACTTAACCAGCATGGCTACCACAGCATTCTGCAGCAATAAGCCATCCCATCTGGTTTGCGCTTAGTGGGACTATAATTAGTTTTCAACAGGACAATGACCCAACACACTTCCAGACTGTGTAAGGACTATCTGACCAAGAAGGAGAGAGATGGAGTGCTGCATCAGATCACCTGGCCTCCACAATCCCCTGACCTCAACCAAATTGAGATGGTTTGGGATGAGTTGGACCGCAGAGTGAAGGAAAAGCAGCCAACAAGTGCTCAGTATATGTATAAACTCCTTCAAGACTGTTTGAAAAGCATTCCAGGTGAAGCTGGTTGAGAGAATGCCAAGAGTGTGCAAAGCTGTCATCAAGGCAAAGGGTGCTCAAAAACTGCTCAAAAAAATAAAGGGAACACTTCAACAACACAATGTAACTCTAGGTCAATCACACTTCTGTGAAATCAAACTGTCCACTTAGGAAGCAACACTGATTGACAATAAATGTCACATGCTGTTGTGCAAATGGAATAGACAACAGGTGGAAATTATAGGCAATTAGCAAGACACCCCCAATAAAGGAGTGGTTCTGCAGGTGGGGACCACAGACCACTTCTCAGTTCCTATGCTTCCTGGCTGATGTTTTGGTCACTTTTGAATGCTGGCGGTGCTTTCACTCTAGTGGTAGCATGAGACGGAGTCTACAACCCACACAAGTGGCTCAGGTAGTGCAGCTCATCCAGGATGGCACATCAATGCGAGCTGTGGCAAGAAGGTTTGCTGTGTCTGTCAGCGTAGTGTCCAGAGCATGGAGGCGCTACCAGGAGACAGGCCAGTACATCAGGAGACGTGGAGGAGGCCGTAGGAGGGAAACAACCCAGCAGCAGGACCGCTACCTCCGCCTTTGTGCAAGGAGGAGCAGGAGGAGCACTGCCAGAGCCCTGCAAAATGACCTCCAGCAGGCCACAAATGTGCATGTGTCTGCTCAAACGGTCAGAAACAGACTCCATGAGGGTGGTATGAGGGCCCGACGTCCACAGGTGGGGGTTGTGCTTACAGCCCAACACCGTGCAGGACGTTTGGCATTTGCCAGAGAACACCAAGATTGGCAAATTCGCCACTGGCGCCCTGTGCTCTTCACAGATGAAAGCAGGTTCACACTGAGCACGTGACAGACATAACAGAGTCTGGAGACGCCGTGGAGAACGTTCTGCTGCCTGCAACATCCTCCAGCATGACCGGTTTGACGGTGGGTCAGTCATGGTGTGGGGTGGCATTTATTTGGGGGGCCGCACAGCCCTCCATGTGCTCGCCAGAGGTAGCCTGACTGCCATTAGGTACCGAGATGAGATCCTCAGACCCCTTGTGAGACCATATACTGGTGCGGTTGGCGCTGGGTTCCTCCTAAAGCAAGACAATGCTAGACCTCATGTGGCTGGAGTGTGTCAGCAGTTCCTGCAAGAGGAAGGCATTGATACTATGGACTGGCCCGCCCGTTCCCCAGACCTGAATCCAATTGAGCACATCTGGGACATCATGTCTCGCTCCATCCACCAACGCCACGTTGCACCACAGACTGTCCAGGAGTTGGCGGATGCTTTAGTCCAGGTCTGGGAGGAGATACCTCAGGAGACCATCCGCCACCTCATCAGGAGCATGCCCAGGCGTTGTAGGGAGGTCATACAGGCACGTGGAGGCCACACACACTACTGAGCCTCATTTTGATTTGTTTTAAGGACATTACATCAAAGTTGGATCAGCCTGTAGTGTGGTTTTCCACTTTAATTTTGAGTGTGACTCCAAATCCAGACCTCCATGGGTTGATAAATTGGATTTCCATTGATTCTTTTTGTGTGATTTTGTTGTCAGCACATTCAACTATGTAAAGAAAAAAGTATTTAATAAGATTATTTCATTCATTCAGATCTAGGATGTGTTATTTTAGTGTTCCCTTTATTTTTTTGAGCAGTATATATTGATTTGTTTAACACTTTTTTGGTTGCTACATGATTCCATATGTGTTTTTTGTCCATCAAGGAAAACACTATGTCTGGCGCAAACCCAACACCTCTCATCCCTCCGAGAACAACATCCCCACAGTGAAGCATGGTGGTGGCAGCATCATGCTGTGGGGATGTTTTTCATCAGCAGGGACTGGGAAACTGGTCAGAATTTAAGGAATGATGGCTGGCACTAAATACAGAGAAATTCTTGAGGGAAACCTGTTTCAGTCTTCCAGAGATATGAGACTGGGCCGGAGGTTCACCTTCCAGCAGGACAATGACCCTAAGCATACTGCTAAAGCAACACTTGATTAGTTTAAGGGAAACACTTAAATGTCTTGGAATGGCCAAGGCAAAGCCTAGACCTCAATCCAATTGAGAATCTGTGGTATGACTTAAAGATTGCTGTACACCAGCGGAACCCATCCAACTTTCAGGAGCTGGAGCAGTTTTGCCTTGAAGAATGGGCAAAAATCCCAGTGGCTAGATGTGCCAAGCTTATAGGGACATACCACAAGAGACTTACAGCTGTAATTGCTGCGAAAGGTGGCTCTACAAAGTAATATTTTGCGTGCTCAAGCTTTCTGTTTTTTTGTCTTATTTTTTGTTTGTTTCACAAGAAAAATTATTTTGCATCTTCAAAGTGGTAGGCATGTTGTGTAAATGGAAGGATACAAACCCCTCAAAAATGTATTTTCATTCCAGATTGTAAGGCAATAAAGTTGGAAAAATGCCAAGGGGGTGAATACTTTCGCAAGCCACTGTAAATGAGTAGGTGTGTCCAAACTTTTGACTGGTCCTGTATATCTACAGAAATAAGACAGATCCTACTTCTGTTGCATGTTTGAGTGTTTGTTTAGTAGCCTACTGATTCCGTGAGCACCAAGCCTCACACAATCACAACATGTTGGATAAACGATTTCAAAAATTCGGACATTTTTTATCTTTACTTTGCTGTAATAAAGGCTTTACACTTTTTTTCTCTCGTTAGATCATCCTCTGGTATTATTTATAACTTATTTTGTGTTGTTTACATTGTTCCAAAATTATATTTATAGTAATAACATTAATCTTCATTTTTCTTGATCTCCTTCTTATTGTTATTATTACAATTATTATTATGATCATCATTATAATAATAAGTAACGTCATTATCATTAGAATCTTATATAACAGCATTGTTGTCTTCCTCACCATCTTAAATAATGCCTTCCTCACCATCTTAAATAAGCATACCCCATTCAAGAAATTTAGAACCAGGAACAGATATAGCCCTTGGTTCTCCCCAGACCTGACTGCCCTTAACCAACACAAAAACATCCTGTGGCGTTCTGCATTAGCATCGAACAGGCCCACTGCACTGAGGATAGGAAACTCTGTCACCACCGATAAACCCACTATAATTGAGAATTTCAATAAGCATTTTTCTACGGCTGGCCATGCTTTCCACCTGGCTACTCCTACTGCAGTCAACAGCACTGCAACCCCCACAGCTACTCGCCCAAGCCTTCTCCATTTCTCCTTCTCCCAAATGCATTCAGCTGATGTTCTGAAAGAGCTGCAAAATCTGGACCCCTACAAATCAGCTGGACTAGACAATCTGGACCCTTTCTTTCTAAAATGATCTGCCGAAATTATTGCAACCCCTATTACTAGCCTGTTCAACCTCTCTTTCGTGACGTCTGAGATTCCCATAGATTGGACAGCAGCTGCTGTCATCCCCCTCCTCAAAGGAGGGGACACTCTTGACCCAAATTGCTACAGACCTATATCCATCCTACCCTGCCTTTCTAAGGTCTTCGAAAGCCAAGTCAACAAACAGATTACCAACCATTTCGAATCCCACCGCACCTTCTCTGCTATGCAATCTGGTTTCAGAGCTGGTCATGGGTGCACCTCAGCCACGCTCAAGGTCCTAAACGATATCGTAACCGCCATCGATAAGAAACAATACTGTGCTGCCGTATTCATTGACCTGGCCAAAGCTTTCGACTCTGTCAATCACCACATCCTCATCGGCAGACTCAATAGCCTTGGTTTCTCAAATGATTGCATCGCCTGGTTCACCAACTACTTCTCTGATAGAGTTCAGTGTGTCAAATTGGAGGGCCTGTTGTCCGGACCTCTGGCAGTCTCTATGGGGGTGCCACAGGGTTCAATTCTTGGGCCAACTCTTTTCTCTGTATACATCAATGATGTCGCTCTTGCTGCTGGTGAGTCTCTGATCCACCTCTACGCAGACGACACCATTCTGTATACTTCTGGCCCTTCTTTGGACACTGTGTTAACAACCCTCCAGATGAGCTTCAATGCCATAAAACTCTCCTTCCGTGGCCTCCAACTGCTCCTAAATACAAGTAAAACTAAATGCATGCTCTTCAACCGATCGCTGCCTGCACCTGCCCGCCTGTCCAGCATCACTACTCTGGACGGTTCTGACTGAGAATATGTGGACAACTACAAATACCTAGGTGTCTGGTTAGACTGTAAACTCTTCTTCCAGACTCACATCAAACATCTCCAATCCAAAGTTAAATCTAGAATTGGCTTCCTATTTCTCAACAAAGCATCCTTCACTCATGCTGCCAAACATACCCTCGTAAAACTGACCATCCTACCGATCCTCGACTTCGGCGATGTCATTTACAAAATAGCCTCCAATACCCTACTCAACAAACTGGGTGCAGTCTATCACAGTGCCATCTGTTTTGTCACCAAAGCCCCATATACTACCCACCACTGCGACCTGTAGGCTCTTGTTGGCTGGCCTTCGCTTCATAATCGTCGCCAAACCCACTGGCTCCAGGTCTTCTACAAGACCCTGCCAGGTAAAGTCCCCCCTTATCTCCGCTCACTGGTCACCATAGCAGCACCCACCTGTAGCACGCGCTCCAGCAGGTCAGGTCACCCCCAAAGCCAATTCCTCCTTTGGCTTTCTCTCCTTCCAGTTCTCTGCTGCCAATGACTGGAATGAATTACAAAAATCTCTGAAACTGGAAACACTTATCTCCCTCACTAGCTTTAAGCACCAGCTGTCAGAGCACCTCACAGATCACTGCACCTGTACATAGCCCATCTATAATTTAGCCCAAACAACTACCTCTTCCCCTACTGTATTTATTTATTTAATTTATTTTGCTCCTTTGCACCCCATTATTTATTTTCTACTTTGCACTTTCTTCTACTACAAATCTACCATTCCAGTGTTTTACTTGCTATATTGCATTTACTTTGCCACCATGGCCTTTTTTGCCTTTACCTCCCTTATCTCACCTCATTTGCTCACATTGTATATAGACTTATTTTTCTACTGTATTATTGACTGTATGTTTGTTTTACTCAATGTGTAACTCTGTGTTGTTGTATGTTGTCGAACTGCTTTGCTTTATCTTGGCCAGGTCGCAATTGTAAATGAGAACTTGTTCTCAACTTGCCTACCTGGTTAAATAAAGGTGAAATATATATATATATTTTTTAAATTGTATAACCACCATTGAGCTGTAGGCCGAAGAGCGCATCCTGTTTAGTCTTGATACCGTAACTTACTTAGGCCCATATTTCAATACTTATATTGGCTACTGTATCAATCAATCATTCATTTGTTCATGTCATCACACAGTATACAAGTCATTCATGATTCGAAATACAATCAAGCATTTATTTTTATTTTTTAAATAACAAAGCGACCCTTGAATAACTAGCATCAGCAATAAATAAACTGTTCCATTTCGGAAATTGTATTCAGGAATGAATGTGGCTGTTTTTAGTCTTTGCTGTAATAAAGGATTTACAAAACACATTACAACAGATTCTCTGGTACATTTACAATTTATTTTGTTTTGTTTACATTCTTCCAAACGATCAGGAAAATTATATTGTAATCTAACAGCACCTGTTTGGCACACATAATATACATGCTTGCTTCTTATTTTTATTTTATTTATTGATCTCCAGTATTTTCCACAACTAGACAAATTTATTCCACACATCTGACTTCCCCTTTACCTCCTGAGCAACCAGTAAACATTCCCATTTCAAGTTTATTTGTCACGTCCTTTGCATCCATTTTGCTGTCACATGTGTTACGGTGTTCGGAGATTGTTATAACCATTTTATTGATGTGATTATGATATGCTGTAGTTCAGGCCCTATTGGTCACTTGCTTTTGATGCACACATGTGTCACATAAAGAGAGCAAGGGTTGAGGGAATAGGGAATGTTTTTTCCTTAAGAAGTGAAGGATTTCAGTAACAGAACTTTTCAGTCAGAAAGGCCTGTAATTATGTTGCAGCTTCAGCAACATGGACAGCGCGATAAACACTGTTGATGTTCGGTGGTGGTCACTGCAGCAGAGACAACGGGTGCTAGTCAGACAGACACTGGCTGTGATTTGTTTTTAACCCAGCACATCATGTCTGAGCCCAGCCCTGCACAATCAAATCAATTGTGGTCGTACTCCCTCTAGTACCTTGTGTGTCTTAATTATTTCATCAAACAGAGCATAAAAGCAAAACAGTGCTTAAAGCATCAGACAAGCTCAGTGCATATAGTTGATATGATTTAAACACTTAGGATGTGTCTATATATTGAAAAATATGCGTTTTAAAATGTCAAACAATCGTTTGGTCAAAAGAGCAGATGACTCTCGGTCCACCCAGATTCTTTTTAGCTGGGGACAGCCCTAGAGTGCAGTGGGATGAAAAAGATCTTCCTGACTTGCATCTCTAGGGTTTTGTTGAGCACAAAGCTTTTCAGATGAGCCAGAAAGCACGGCCCAGAATCCATGGCGAGAATCAGTCCAGCTCAGCTGGCCTACATTTCTAGACCCATGAGACTTCACGCATTATAATAACAAGAAGCTAATGTCTGCTTACAGTACTGTCTGCCACTTCCAAACATGATCTTTATTGAGGTGTTGATGCTCTATTATTCTTTCCACCATAGTGCTTTTGTTCGATGGGACATGGCCCACACATATACTGTACATTAAATCAACTGTGCTATCCCGGTCCTCGGTGTCCTTGTGTCTAACAAAAAACAAAACAGACATAAGATATCAGATGGCATGAAACAGAGCATATCAGTGAACCAGCAAAACTCAACTACCTCACTTCCTCTACATCTGACCTTGCATGTTCATATGTCTCCCAGGTCAAAGGGCGTGACCTGTCCCATCTCAGCCACCGAGAGGCGTTGCAGTTCCGGGGGGACGGCTATGAGCAGCCAGTCACTACACAGATTGAGGGGAGGCACCGGCGAGGGAGAAGGCGTCATCACTCCCAGTACCCAGTGTCTGACTGCGGCACTCAGACGGAGCAGCAATCCTGGGAGGCTCTGAGGGCCCTAGGGGGGGTGGAGGAGGCCGGGCCTGGCCTCGGTGCCTACGCTTCTGGGTATGTGCTGCTTGGTTTGGGCCTCTCCACTTGTTCTCTGTCTCTATATTTGCTTGTGTATGCAAGTATAATAGCAGATTAATAGTGACCCAGTTATATTGAACCAGTGATGTCCCATGATTGAGGTTATGTCATTTAGAGTATAGCCGTGAGATGTATACAGAAGGGGTGTTAGAATTGAATGGAACCACTGACTTGAACTGGTCTAATGTGTAAACATAGTCATTTACGCTTAAAATGCCTACGGTGTGAAACAGCCATGTTTTCTTATGTCGTGACCTCATTCTCCACAGACTTTACTATGATCACATGACCCTTTCACCAGAACTCTATGCAGCCAATGGATACCTCCCCAGTGTTGCCTACAATCTGGAGGACATTAACAGGATAGAGTATGATGATGTGAGTTATTAATTTGAGACGGTTTGCTATAGCAGGAAAATAATCCTGCAGCATCGGGAAATGTATTATGCGGATTATAATGAATGGACATGTTTGTCGGGGTTGGTACATTTTTTGTTAGGGTTGGTACATTTTTTGTTAAGGTTGGTACATTTTTTGTAAGGGAGAATCAAGTCTACCATTTCTAAGTGGAAATGACAAGCTTCAGAAGTCTTTTTATACCTCAAATATACAAGTTCTACATTCTCCTCTAACAGGGTGATCAAATTAAGATCCTACATCTGTATATGAGTCTAGCCTAGATTTTGTACATCCCATTGATATCTAAGACTTGTGTATCCACTCCTTATGTTCACCTATACTGATAGGATCCAGAGATGATGAATAACCAGCCCAATAACAGGAACTGTCTGATTGACTGCTGTAACACTGATAATGATGAGCCTAGCAGCTTCCTGAGCCAGGTACTGTAAGAAATAAAAAGATAGACAAATGTTTTCTATTTGAACACGTGGTCATAGACATTCACAAGTATAATAACCAATGTTTCTTCCATCCTCTATTTCAGAGTGAATATGAGGGCCACTGGCTGGACAGGCCTCTGAATTACCTACCCCTCCACGAGCTTGACAGTGGCCTGGGCTGCACCGACGGCAGCCTCCACCAGGGGGAACTGTCCGACCCAGAGACAGAGGAGGGGGTAGAGGCCCCTATGTCCTCTCCTCCAGGAAACACCAGCCGGGGAAGCTCTCCCTCCTCTGAGTCCCTCCTTTCGTCAGAGCTCAGTGACTCTGGCTTCCACAGCGTCAGCACAGGGGAGTTCCGCCACTTCCAGAAGATTATAGATGGGAGGATCCACAACTACCGGAGTCGCGTCATGCCCCGGGAACAGAGATCAAAGTCTCGCTGGGACCTGGAGTCCATCCCTGAGACCCTGACCTGTGACCCCCAGGCTGGCAGAGCCGCAGACGGAGTTCACACAGCCATGACCCACCAGTGCACCATGGGTAGTAGCTCCATTCAGTTCCGCAAAGCCAGGAGCCCCCAGCTGAGCAGGCATGGCACCGGGTTTGCTCCTAGGGTTGCTGCCTCCAGCTGCCGTACAGAACCCTGCCAGAGGAGAGCATTGATGCTGAACCAGCACTCTTCTGAGGACCTCCCCAGCCGCAGCCACACCGTGCATGACTTATCAGACAGGAGACGGGCCAGCCACCCAGCCCTGTCCGCTGGGAACACTGCCACAGGGAAATACAGACACGTAAACCGACAACCGCCCAGCAGCCCAAACCACCTAGCCGTGCCCACTGAGAACTCTGGCACAGGACAATACAACAGGGGGTTCAACACAGACATCAGTGAAAAGAGGAGATGTCCACTGAGTGACCATGTGGAAGGCACCTGGCAAGGATGTGTGGGTGACCACAGAAGCAGTATGGCCAGTGAGGAATATAACAGTGAGAAACAGGGTCTTTCCAAGAGTCCCTCAAAGAAACAGCCTGGGAAGGAGCCAGCAGACTGGCGTCAGTTTGCGACACTGGGACATCCTCACATTGGTGGGGACTGGCCCCAAGCAGACTGCCCCTGCGGTCCCCTCTATAGCACGCTGGATGGGCCCTCTGTCCGCTCCAGGAGGGGTCTCTCTGGGAATCCCCGGGCGGTGAGGAACCAGCTCCTGAAGGCACGGGCCTCTCGGCTGGCTGACGAGCGCAGTGAGGTCACCACGGACGAGGAGGCCCGCGGGGAGGCCTGGGCAGGCCGCTACTGGAACAGAACGGAGCGCCGGCGCCACCTGGCGTGGGCCCGGGAGCAGAGGCAGAGGAAGCTGAACCGTGGGGCTGAGGGGGCAGGGGAGAATGGGGCTGGAGGTACAGGGGTTGCTGGGGGCCTTGGGGGTGCAGGGGGTCCTGGAGGAGGCTGCAGCACAGTGCTGGAGCTCAGCCACAGGAAGCAGAGCCGTCTGAGGAACCATAAACTGCTGGATGACTGGACCACAGTGGAGGAGCTGCTGACTCATGGGACAAGGGTGGGGCAGGGGGACAACATCCTCGGTCACAGCCCTCTGTTGTCTGTCACTACTGTATGACACATTAAGATAAGGGGTGTGTGTATGTGTGTGTGTGTGTGTGTGTGTGTGTGTGTGTGTGTGTGTGTGTGTGTGTGTGTGTGTGTGTGTGTGTGTGTGTGTGTGTGTGTGTTTGTCCTACTGATTGTGAAGAGGGTCAGTGATATGACTACAGTTTGACTATCTCTTGTTCTCCATTCATGTTCCTGGACACAAACCTACAGCAGTAGTTGTCTAACAGACTCGACCAATGGCAGTATTAAGCAATCTAAATGGTAGTATTCACTGGTTACTTTAAAGCTAGCTACGTGGGTTTTGGGTTAGCTACTGCACAGAAGATATAGCTGCGTTTTAATAGTGTTGACTCCTTTCATCAATAGACACCTTTTACAGTTAAATACAATCTAATTTGCTTGTTTGCCCAACGAGTGGATAAAACCATATCACTGTAATTAAATCAACAAAACATGCATTGGAAATCATTTCATATCGTTGCATCACATTTGGCTAGCTCAATGTGACCTCGTTTTAAAACCACATAATTGTAGTGATACAGACTTTATATTTTGTATGAAACCTCAGGTAGTAAATGATGTGTTGTACTGTATATCTACTGCACATGGACAAGAGTCCCATCTCACTCACATGAGAAATGCACTGTGAACTGTTGACTCTTTCAAGATGCATCCCCCCCCAATAAAGTGTGTCTACGGTCATATCATGTGTAATATTCACCTCATGATAAGTTGCACAATCATTGTGTGTGGTCATGAAACATTCTGATGTTCTTGTTTCACCTCTTTTTACAGCCTGTGTTGAATAAGAAGACAAAGTACCTTTATTCCCAGCATGTAGACTATCCTCAATACAAACCTGGCAACTGGACAATGACAGCACTATTTCACATGTCACAATGTCACCTCTCTAACTGGGCTTGGATTCACAGGGCTGATTTTCCCCTGACACCACTCTTTGTCAGTCAGACATTTGTGAGTGCTGTCGTAGTGATGTGTCACAACATTTCAGACAAGAGTTACTTATGGTTTGGGTTTTTGATGTTTAGCTTGATGTTGTGGTCCAGAACACCTCTGATTAGTGTTGCATGACATGAAACAAAATGTAGAACTCTATTCACATAAAACCAATTGAAAGTTGTTCATTTGCAGACACAAAATATGATCAAATCGGGTTAACAATTATCAAATGGTATCAAATGCCCATTCTAGCCTGGAATATGATCGTATAACGGTTTCCATTTGTCATGTGGATAAGCCCTGTGTGTCCAAGCCCTGTGTGTCCAAGCCCTGTGTGTCCAAGCCCTGTGTGTCCAAGCCCTGCTCTTGGTCTTAAAGATACATTTATGGCTGCGATGGACACATAACATGGTTGTTATGAATACTTTATTTTGAGTGCTCAAATAAAAATGCTGAAATGCATCAAATCTCCTGACTTTCATTTTCATTCTAAACTACAAATTAAAGGCCCAGTGCAGTCAAAAGTGTGACTTTGCTGTGTTTTATATATATTTCCCACACCATGAGGTTGGAATAATACTGTGAAATTGTGAACATTATGTTAATTTCCTTTTTAGTGTAAGCTGTTTAAAATATTTCAGCCTGTTTTGGTGGGATGGAGTTTTGACCTGCCTGGTGACATTATCAGTTAATAGACCAATAAGAAAGAGTTCCAAACCCCTCTGCCAATAGCTAGTTTTCAGTTTTCCCCTGCCCACCCAGCCCAATACCAGACAGTCCTAGCTAAATTCTTGCTTGAGAAATTGCTATTTGCTAAGAAGCTATTTTAGTTGATTTTTTTTACTATTTTCGTTGAAAACATTCACAGGTATTGCATTTTTACCCAGAAAATTTATATTGAGATAAAAATGGCAGCATTGGACCTTTAAATACCATCCTTATTTCCCAAATCCAAATGTTACTGTCCCACTTATTATAAACTGCCAAAGGGCCATGGATTTCAAATGTCACATGGTGACAAAAATAATCTATTAATAATCTTCTGTGTACTAACCCCCAATTATTTCTGTGTCCCGTCAGGCAATTACATTCATACTCACATTATACTCTGTACCAAATAGAAATATGGTAAACTGGCAAAGTTCATTTCAGAGTGAAAAAGTATATTTCTAAAGCAACTGAATAGTGATTTCCTATGGAATGAGAGTTGAAACAAATGGCCAACTCCTTCTATCCAAACATGGTCTATTTTCCTTCACGTTACTGAGTGACGTCATTGAACAACAGCCTGCAACATAAATTTGTAACAGTAGGTGGCAGACACAGACAACTATTTTGTATTAAACGCACAGTTCACCCATTTTTATTTAACCTTCATTTAACCTTTAGGCAGGTCAGTTAAGAACAAATTCTTATTTACAATGACGGCCTACACCGGCCAAACCCAGACAACGCTGGGCCAATTGTGTGCCGCCCTATGGGACCCCCAATCACGGCCGGTTGTGAATACAGCCTGGATTTGAACCAGGGTATCTGTAGTGACACCTCTAGTACTGAGATGCAGCGACTTAGACCGCAGCTTTGCTCAGGAGCCCATTTCATACAGTCTTGATAAATACTAGGTTAAATGAATGTCACCACAAATTGAATATGTTTTTTATGTAAAAACAATTTATGTATTTATTGTTGCATTTGATATAGCATCTAATCCAGGGTCCCACTTTATTTGGATAGAGCATCTATCGATGGTCTGTAGATGCTCAAACTATCAACCACAACTCTGCAGGGTTATGGATAACAGCTGAGGTTAGGTTTAGATATATTACAAGATTAGGGTTAGGGTCAGGGTTACAGTTAGCATTACAGCTATAGGTATATTGTTATACAATTTTAGGGTCAGGATTGCTGTTAGCATGACAGCTGTAGGAACATTGTGATACCATTCTAGGGTTAGGGTCAGGATTGCTGTTAGCATTACAGCTGTATGTACATTGTAATACAGTTTTAGGGTTAGAGTTGCAGTTAGGATTACAGCTGTAGGTACATTGTAATACCATTGTAGGGTTAACGGTTAGTGTTATAGCTGTAGGTGCATTGTATTACTATTCTAGGGTTACCGGGTTAATTGCGTAGCATATAGAAGATTGATGTAGTATGAGTTAAGTTATGTGATTCCCTCGATCCTCTGACAAACTATGAAAGAAACTGAGAGAGAGGTAGGCCTTAATGAGTATCACATTCTACTGAAAATTTGTAGAGAGAGATCAGAAAGAGAGAGAGAGATCAGAAGGAGAGAGAGAGAGCTAATTGAGTTTGTGAAGTTTCAGCTCCCAATTTCCTAATGGATGGTGAGACAGCCAGGCAGAGCAGTGGAAGGCAGCGGCAGCAGCAGCTGAGTCTATAAATGAACGGCTCTGCTCCTGCGTTAGTTAGTCATCATCGCCATGTTCTCAGCTGGAAAAGCTTTTATGCACTCCTCAGATCCAGACTTAGCATGCAGCCTATACCTCAACTGTATGTGTGTGTTTGTGTTTGCGTGGATGTGCATGCGAGGATGAATGGGTGGGTGTGAGTGCAGCCGGGTATTCATCTTCGTGTGCATACAGTACATTCACATATTTACCCACGTCACTCAAGCCTTACTAACAGTGGTCTTTGTCTTGTAATACGATAAGAAACAAGGCAACAAATAGATGTTAGCGTTTGATGTTAGTGCGGGATGTGGACTTAATAATACTCAGTGGTGGTGGAATTCATCACCATTGTCTGTGTTCACAAGTTCTCCAGTCACAACTTCATGTTCTTTTTCTACTCTTCTGCTTAGGAAGAATTAAGACAAACAAGACATCCAGCAGTAGTGTGCATCGTTCAAGAGGTGTGTCATCCTGTTGTATGATCGCATGTATCAGAAAATGATTGAAGCATCTTGGGAAGATGCGGAGGAGACATTTTGTGCTCGTTATCATTACCTCTTATGAGGACGTTATGAGGACATTTTTCACTATTTGTCTGCGGACACTTACAACCGGTCTGAGTAGTTCCTTCGAGAACATGCGCTACTGATAGGAAAATGTTTCCTCTTGTTTATCTACAGTGCATGAATAGTGTTCATCGTTTTAATTGCCTCACCCTTAAAATCAATTGGTGCAGATAGTGTTTCAGAGGCTTTTGTAGAATCCCTGTGGGCTCCTGTCAAAGGCTCAGCGCTCTAATCAAGTTTGGCTGGTAAATAAGGGATGGAATGAACGGTTGACTGTATCTCACACACTGTCTCCTTCTGAAGTCCCAAGTGAATGATTCTACCAGACATAACTAGATCTCAGAGATTAGATTTTTAAATTACCTCCAAAACCAAAAGATAACCTTGATATTTTGATAAATACATAAGTAAAACCCTGAGCATTGTGACCCTGGTATGATAGGATGTTGACCTTAGCTCTAAATTTATATATTTTTGAATAACCTCATTTACAACCATGAAATAAACTATAAAAGCATCTAGAGATATAGTAGTTTATTACTGTATGCCTCACAAAGAACCAAAGTGCAGCAACAAACCCAGAACTCCAGGAATACCGGTAATCAAAACTGTTCCAAACAAAACAAACCCAATGATGTACGCATGAATATTGACAAGAATAGAAAATTAACTATCAAGAAAACAGAATCGGAAAAAGAAGCAGAAATCTATGAATACATATACTGTAGAGGCCAGGGAAAGCCACAAGATGAGAAGAGAAAACCATTTAGTTCAATATGTGTATCTGGGTTATATTCAAATAGCCACAATGGGTTTTTGAAACAAGCTCATCAAACCCTGCTTCTCCCTGGGTTCTGGTTGGTGAATTTGAACACATTACCTCTCAGTTAACTAAGAGCAGAGTTCAGGGCTAGGGATTCAAAATCAAATTAAAATCAATCAAATTGTATCTGTCACATGCTTCTTAAAAAACAGGTGCAGACAAGCAGTGAAATGCTTACTTACGGGCACTTCCCAACAATGCAGAGATAAAAAAAATGGAGAAATAGTCTAAATAATTTAAGTAATAACACAAGGAATAAATAGACAATGAGCAACAATAACTTGGTTATATACACAGGGTACCTGTACTGAGTCGACATGCAAGGGTACAAGGTAATTGAGGTAGATATGTACATATAGGTAGGGACAGATAATAAACAGTAACTAGCTATTTAGCAGTCTTATAGCTTGGCGGTAGAAGCTGGAGTCTTTGAAAAGTTGTAGGGCCTTCCTCTGACACCGCCTGGTATAGAGGTCCTTGATTACAGGGAGCTCGGCACCAGTGACGTACTGGGTTGTATGCGCTATCCTCTGTTGCGCCTTGCAGTTGGATGCCAAGCAGTTGCCATTCCAAGCAGTGATGTAGCCAGTCAAGATGCTCTCAATGGTGCAGCTGTAGAACTTTTTGAGGATCTGAGGACTCATGCCAAGTCTTTTCAGCCTCCTGAGGGGGAAGAGGCATTGTTGTGCCCTCTTCACGACGTGTTGCTGTTTGTGTGGACCATGAGTGTTCTGGGTAGGGAGCTGCCTAATTGGCCCTTGACTTCATGGGAGTTTCGCCCACCAAATTCACTGCCAAGAGGCATCGCATTAAAGACAAAGTTTTAGGTTTTATTCATTGATATTATGATGTACAATGAAGAAACTGTGTACCTGGAAACAGGGACATTGGCTACAGATTATTTACACAGGCTAAACTCCTGCTTAACAGAGTACCTCAGTAGAAACATACAATACTTCCCTGTCATAATTCAGTATTTGGAATTCTACGTTACACACTGTTCCGTTGAATATGATGACACTCAGAGCGGATGACATACCATTTACAGTGAAATGGTAAAAATAAGGAAATTCATTTAGAAAACTAGTGGACTGTGGAGACATACCTTAACATCATTATAACAAGAAGGAAACCACTTCCATTCTCACCATAGGAACAGAAACCTTGAGTAACGTTTGAACTGCTTTGTACCGCCTGGCTCATCTATAATGAACAAGGTCAAATGTTCTCACATTTTGATACACCTCTGCTAACTAGACATTGAACTACACACTGCGGATGAGGCGCCTGGTTGCTGCCTGCATGTGAAAGTATGAGAAAACGACTGACAGAAATAATGGCACACACAACCAATGGAATCAGACATCAAGTCAAAATATTTTATTATAGAATTCATATATTCGAGGCACTACCTCACATTTATAGGCACTGAACTACTGTACTGGAGTCACAGCCACAGCTCTGCCTGTGTACTGTATCACATTACTTTAACAATGTTTAACAAGTGAACACAATCAGAAACAACCACAGGATTCAATCCAGGCATCTCTCTGTCAGACCAGAGCTCTGTCAAAACGCCCGGTGCTCTCTTCTGCACATCGATCCAGAAATCAGGCCATTAGTAAACTTGTTTCCTCATTCAGTTTCTGGTGCTACAGAACATGATGCTGCCCAGCCATCAGGCATCATCTTGGGGGGAGTTATCAGGTCTGTTAGAGGGCTGACTAACTGGCTCCTCTCTTCTGGCTGGTGAGTACCAAAGCTGAGTTATTTAGAGGTCTGGGTGTCCATATTTCTCTGTTGAAATATAACCGAAATTATAATATAAAATATATGATATAATATATAATATAATATAACCATCTCACGTTATAGGAGTAAAACAGTTCCTGCTGATTGTCAGTTAGAACATGAAAGATGCCACACACAACAGATAAGTCATGGGAGTGTCCTATTTGGACTATTTGTATTGGTTTTCAGGAGAATTGATTGAGGTTCAGCAACAGACTTCATATGACAGCTGTTCCTCTCCTCATCCATACTGTACCATTTATTGGAATCTCCTTCTCCAGATGTGGATGTGCTGTGACATAATTAGTATGTGTGGATGTGCTGTGACATAATTAGTATGTGTGGATGTGCTGACATAATTAGTGTGTGGTGTGTGTGTGTGTGTGTGTGTGTGTGTGTGTGTGTGTGTGTGTGTATATATATCTTGACCAAAACTCATCTGGCTTCATGGCTTCAAACAACAACCTGAAATTAAAATAATTGTAACAGGCTTTCGTTCCCATTGAACCCCTGTGTGATATTCAGACACATACTGTAGCCTCCCTCCTTGAGACAGGAGTCAAGACACACAGACACACAGTGCACTTGATACAGTCAGAGATCATCAGCTAACACCATCACCGTGGTTACGCACCATGGAAACACGTCACAGCACAGCATCATAGAGAGATATCAGGCCTGTGTCAACACGACAGGGCAACAGCACCACAAACCTGACTCTGTACAGCTCAACCCACACAACACAAATAAACACCTGCAGGAGAAGCACTGTGGGGTTAAAACAACAGAGATAACATAAATTATTTAAATACTCATTTCTTTTGGAAGGAAAAGCAACACTATAACACAGTAATGCTACTGGCGGGTGTGACACAGTGACTGTTGCCTGGACACCACATGGTCACAGTGAACCGCACAAAAACAGAGGCTTTGATGGTGAAAATAAGACACAGTTCTGAAATGATTTCTATCAATCAAATGTAAGTAAGTTCGGAAATATGTAGTGTATGGACTCATCATACAGTATTTTATCCCATGAAGAGAAGGCAGAGAGACATGTTATAAAACCTGACTGAGTCTAATAGACTGCTTAAGGAGATCAGTACTACAAAGAAAACAAATGGGAAAAGTAAATGTACTGAATGCTCTACAACACTATTATGTTTATAAAACCAGCAGCGATGAGATTACAGTACAGAACTAGAGTAAACAGTAGTTTACACTGTTGAGTCATATGTCTCGTCAGCGCCAGTGGAGCACATCTGAAATGGATTTTACCTCGGAAATGTTATTCAGAACGACAGAGAAGCCCCATAGAATGCCTTGAGGGTGTGTGAGCACTGTCTAAACTGAACTGTACTCAAGAGCTTAGAAACCAGAGCTTATTTTCTGCAGAGGAGACCGTGGGCCCCCTACAAACTGCTAATGAATACAGCATTCTCTCCACTGACGAAAATCTATTTACGTATATACATATATGTGTTACATCCATCATTTTATGGTTGTGCCAATAACCCTGCTGAGTCATCCCCTAACCAGCCACAGCCCCAGCCCTCCTAGCCAGTCACAGACCAGGCCCTCCTTACCAGCCACAGCCCAAGCCCTACTAACCAGCCACAGCTCTCCTTACCAGCCCCAGCCCTACTAACCAGCCCCAGCCCTCTTTACCAGCCCCAGCCCTACTAACCAGCCCCAGCCCCAGCCCCAGCCCTACTAACCAGCCCCAGCCCTACTAACCAGCCACAGCTCTCCTTACCAGCCCCAGCCCTACTAACCAGCCACAGCCCTCCTTACCAGCCACAGCCCCAGCCCCAGCCCTACTAACCAGCCACAGCCCTCCTTACCAGCCACAGCCCAGCCCTACTAACCAGCCACAGCCTTCCTTACCAGCCACAGCCCCAGCCCTACTAACCAGCCCCAGCCCTACTAACCAGCCACAGCCCCAGCCCTCCAGCCTGTAATTTAGCACATCAAAGGACTGTGCAACAGGAGAGGCTGATGAACACAATAATGAATAAAGTCATGAACCAGGTGATTATTTTATTGTAATGTTAATTTTTGTTCCTGTTTGTGAGAAACATTTTGTACTCAGGGCATCATTGGTAAAGAGACCATGGTCTCAATTGTGCTACCCTGAATAAATACAAGTCAATAAGACAACCAGAGAGAGCAGAAGCCACAGCCTGAACAGGTGTAGGAGACAGTTGTCCAGCTTAGTTGAGGACGACATCCTAAAAATAAAATAAATCATGATCCATAATATGTGGGGTTATACATAGGTGGCCAAGGAAAGGAAAAAAATATATACTAAAAATATATTTTTAGAACAAGCAAATGTGAACTCCACCCTCTGTCCTCCAACACTAGCTCTAAAACCACTCCTGCTCTCTCTATTTCTTATCTGGTCCTTGAGAAGGCAAGGCTGAACAAGGAAGGTATGTTTACAGGAGGGCTCGGGAAAATGCAGCATGGTCTTTCTATTAAAGGGACATTTTACCGCTGCTCTTTCACCGTATCTGTCCATTGGGAGTACCGAAGGGCGGTGCACAATTGGCCCAGCGTCGTCCGGGTTTGGCCGGGGTAGGCCGTCATTGTAAATAAGAATTTGTTCTTAACTGACTTGCCTAGTTAAATAAAGGTTAAATAAATAAAATAAAATGTATATGTTATTAACATAATGTGTCATAAAAAATGTTTACTTCCTCACTACATGCAAAAGTGAGTGTTTTTGCATCTCACCGGAAGAAACAGGCCATCTACATTTCCTGGTTGTAAGCAAACCACAATATCCAGAATTCATAGCGAATTCATATCAGAACGTACTACCGCCCCTGTCGAGGTGGAACCAGTTGAGAATGGGTGTCAGCAGGTAGCTAATGTTACTCACTGGACAAGCCACTCGGTCATAGAACATCAGCTTGAGAATAACTATTTATTTTTATTTTTGTGTCGACAACAACTGTAAAGTTTTGTCATGGTGTGGTGCTCAGTACCTGGATGTGCAAACTACAAGCAAGCACAAGATGATGGGGTAACAAGTCAAGCAGAGGTAAGGTAGCTAACTTAGCTACAGTAGCTAGCTAACTACATTTGTTTATCTAAACCAAATTCTAGCTAGCTTTCATAATATGCTGGCTAGATATCCCAAAGCAAATCAATGTAATTAGCCAGCTGCTATGTATATGGCGATGTGATTTGTAACTTTGCAAGCAAACGTTAGGTTACATTAGCAAGCTAACTACCGCAGAGGCTAACATGACTAGCCTTTGTGTTCCCATTCAACATATGCAGCGGCATCAACATCAAGCTCAGCACCAGGTACTAGTGTAAGTCACCTTTTCCTTCCATGACTCCATGAGCAAAAAAATTAACTGGAGCTTGGGATAAACATGGTCTGTGTCTAGTTGTCATAGTTGGTGTGTTTATAAGTAGGCTACAACTTTTCTCTGTATTATGGAGACTTAGTTGATTGCTTATGCAAAACTTGAAGTCTAAATTGGAGAAAAACATGAGTTATTAGTAAGGAGGGGATGGTGTGGGTGACTGACTGGTGTCTGTTGGGGGTGTGTATTGTGTGTGACAGTACGCATTATTTATTGACATGAGGGGGATAGGGGGATATAGTACCTTGTTCGAGTTTGTATTGATGGGGACAAAGTAGTAAAATGTTGGCTAATCACTGACTAGTGTATGTTCTAAAGACTAATCCTGCTGCTGATGACCTGGACACCAGCTTTAGTAGTACAGATCCTGTAGACACATTGGATGAGAGCTTTCAGCCGTGAACATGCTTAAGCTCAACACCATCTGACTCGGGAGAGGCAAAGACTGCACGGGTCTGGCAAGAGCTCATGAAGTTCTGCCATTGCCCAACACAAGATGAGGTTAACCAGATTAAGAACATTCAGGACCCTGCCTGGAACATTCAACCAACACAACATCCATATTCAGTTAGACTGACGTTGTAGTATAATATAGAATGCCTACAACTGCATTGTGGTATAGATATTGCTAGCGGTAGATAAACTCAGCAAAAAAAAGAAACGACCTCTCCCTAACAACTGCGTTTATTTTCAGCAACTTAACATGTGTAAATATTTGTGTGAACATAACAAGATTCAACAACAGACATAAACTGAACAAGTTCCACAGACATGTGACTAACAGAAATTGAATAACGTGTCCCTGGAAAAAGGCGGGGTCAAAATCAAAAGTAACTGTCAGTATCTGATTTGGCCACCAGATGCATTAAGTACTGCAGTGCATCTCCTCCTCATGGACTGCACCAGATTTGCTAGTTCTTGCTGTGAGAAGTTACCCCAATCGTCCACCAAGGCACCTGCAAGTTCCCGGACATTTCTGGGGGGAATGGCCCGAGCCCTCACCCTCCAATCTAACAGGTCCCAGATGTGCTCAATGGGATTGAGATCCCTGGGCTCTTCGCTGGCCATGGTAGAACACTGACATTCCTGTTTTGCAGGAAATCATGCACAGAACGAGCAGTATGGCTGGTGGCATTGTCATACTGGAGGGTCATGTCAGGATGAGCCTGCAGGAAGGGTACCACATGAGGGAGGAGGATGTCTTCCCTGTAATGCACAGCGTTGAGATTGCCTGCAATGACAACAAGCTCAGTCCAATGATTCTGTGACACACCGCCCCAGACCATGACGGACCCTCCACCTCCAAATCAATCCCGAACCAGAGTACAGGTCTCGGTGTAACGCTCATTCCTTCAACGATAAATGCGAATCCGACCATCACCCCTAGTGAGACAAAACCGCGACTCGTCAGTGAAGAGCACTTTTTGCCAGTCCTGTCTGGGTTTGTGCCCATAGGCGACGTTGTTGCCGGTGATGTCTAGTGAGGACCTGCCTTACAACAGGCCTACAAGCCCTCAGTCCAGCCTCTCTCAGCCTATTGCGGACAGTCTGAGCACTGATGGAGGGATTGTGCGTTCCTGGAGTAACTCGGGCAGTTGTTGTTGCCATTTTTTTATTTAACCTTTATTTAAATAGGCAAGTCAGTTAGGAACAAATTCTTATTTACAATGAAGGCCTAGGAACAATGGGTTTAACTGCCTTGTTCAGGGGCAGAACAACAGATTTTTTACCTTGTCAGCTCGGGGATTCGATCTAGTAACCTTTCGGTTACTGGCCCAACACTCTAACCACTAGTCTACATGCCGCCATCCTGTACCTGTCCCGCAGGTGTGATGTTACCGATCCTGTGCAGGTGTTGTTACACGTGGTCTGCCACTGTGAGGATGATCAGCTGTCCGTCCTGTCTCCCTGTAGTGCTGTCTTTGGCGTCTAACAGTACGGACATTGCAATGTATTGCCCTGGCCACATCTGCATTCCTCATGCCTCCTTGCAGCATGCCTAAGGCACGTTCACGCAGATGAGCAGGGACCCTGGGCATCTTTCTTTTGGTGTTTTTCAGAGTCAGTAGAAAGGCCTCTTTAGTGTCCTAAGATATCATAACTGTGACCTTAATTGCCTGCCGTCTAAGCTGTTAGTGTCTTAACGACCATTCCACAGGTGCATGTTCATTAATTGTTTATGGTTCATTGAACAAGCATGGGAAATAGTGTTTAAACACTTTACAATGAAGATCTGTGAAGTTATTCTGATTTTTACGAATTATCTTTGAAAGACAGGGTCCTGAAAAATGGACGTTTCTTTTTTTGCTGAGTTTATGTATATAATGGTGTTTGATCAAATGTTTTATATAATCTTTTTTACATGAGTACTGGCTAAATGATTCCAGCTGCATCAGAAACCAGTAAAGTGTTGACTTCAACTTCTGGATCAATTCATTGTGATATTCATTAAATGTATTTGGAAGTAACTAGCTACAATCTTACTGCTAAAACAAATGATGCAGGAAGTTGCTGCATCATTTCAACTTTAATGTGTTTAGAATTAAACATGTTTCAATACAACAATAGAATAGTCTGTCAATGTGGAAAATAAGTAGACATGGCTTTTATTCCAGACAAAGTTTATTTGCTCTGGAGACCAAGGTGAGTTTACACAGCAGTATGCAGGAACAGTTATGGCAATGTACTGTATGACATTTATACAATAGAAGAAAAATATACTACTAACACCTATAATAAATACTACAGTTCTACAATGGGAATACTTGCATATGGCCTGTTTGAGGGGTGCAGTGAAGTGTTCAGAGTCACTTTGATACAAGGGGAGATTGTTGTTATGGACCTTACACTCTCCTCTTGAGTCATCAACTTATTTGTATCTAACATACTGTCCACTGTGTGAGGGCTAAATTGCTAATATGGCTCCAACAACACATGCAGGCAAGGGGATTCGGTGCCCTCTGCCTAGCTTCTCCCATGTAGAACAAACTCCAAAAATAATCTGTAGGCCACCAAGCGGTATTGTCTGTAAGAGAATGACAAAAACGCTATTAGACTTTCATGGGCAATCGTTGTGTACTGTCTGTATTCCTACTGTAGCAGCACGGTGCAGAATATTACACATCTCACAGACGCACATTAGCTAGTTAGCTACTGAGGCTAGCTAGGCAAATGTTAGCTATCTAGCGTGCTACATTAGGCTACAGTACATTTTGGGTATAGCAAACAGAGCTAGTTAGCTTAACTTGGCTTGTGGTATTAGCAAGCCCTGTCATGGCCGAATCGATCACAAAATTACACTGTGCGGGACAACGATTACGAAATTATACTGTGCTGAAAAATACTGCCTCATGTGAAAAGAGAACTTAGCTGGCTACCGATAGCAAAATAACTTACTAGTTTGTCATTTGCCCTCCTGGTCCAGCTGGTCTAGGCTGCCTCCGCCACTTGATCTTGAAGGTTCTGAAGAACGTCTCCAGCATACCAAAATCCATATGTGAGTCGAAACTTCGATGGTCTGTCACATACACATGATCCATGGGGTCTGCAGTGACCTTCTCCAGTAAGAGAATTTGTTGCAACACAGACGTTCCTCTTCTGTTGGCATGGCTGGACAGCACCCTCATAGGTACCACCAGTCGGAGTCTGACCGTGGCTCCCCATCGTTTGCTGGTCTCGCAATTCTTGTTCTCGCTGTCTCAATTCGGCTTCAGTGTATTCCGTCTCAAATGGATAGGGCAGTATGTCCCTATGTTAGTATGTAAAAGAACATCAAAAAACTGTTTCGTCGTGAAGTTCTTCTTGGAAAGAGGAATCATCAGAAGCAGCCATTGTAATTATTTAGCCATCTTGGTAACATAGCTCCCATTAATGGTTAGAAACTAGTACCGATGCCATTTTGAAAAGCAAAGTGAGGCTCCTGTCAGGCTGTAGTCTTTACAAAGCCAGGAAAAATTTGTCAACCTAGGTATCCTGCAATGTCGTGGCAGATAGGAACATCGTTGAGACAAGTCCAATGGCTCTATTGAACAAGGCCAACCATATCTACTCGCTGCTAGCATGTATGTGTAATTGGCAAAACACAAAGGCCACAATAATTGCTACAAAACATGACTCCATTAATTTTTAGATCAGACAGCAGGCTCAATCAAACTCTCCCGGCGTGAAAATAAAAAAAATACTGCTATGGTGCATAATTATGTCTGAAACACCTCTCATCCCTCATAATTATGTCTGAAACACCTCTCATCACTCATAATTATGTCTGAAACACCTCTCATCCCTCATAATTATGTCTGAAACACCTCTCATCACTCATAATTATGTCTGAAACACCTCTCATCCCTCATAATTATGTCTGAAACACCTCATCCCTCATAATTATGTCTGAAACACCTCTCATCACTCATAATTATGTCTGAAACACCTCTCATCCCTCATAATTATGTCTGAAACACCTCTCATCACTCATAATTATGTCTGAAACACCTCTCATCACTCATAATTATGTCTGAAACACCTCTCATCACTCATAATTATGTCTGAAACACCTCTCATCCCTCATAATTATGTCTGAAACACCTCTCATCACTCATAATTATGTCTGAAACACCTCTCATCCCTCATAATTATGTCTGAAACACCTCATCCCTCATAATTATGTCTGAAACACCTCTCATCACTCATAATTATGTCTGAAACACCTCTCATCCCTCATAATTATGTCTGAAACACCTCTCATCCCTCATAATTATGTCTGAAACACCTCTCATCACTCATAATTATGTCTGAAACACCTCTCATCACTCATAATTATGTCTGAAACACCTCTCATCACTCATAATTATGTCTGAAACACCTCTCATCACTCATAATTATGTCTGAAACACCTCTCATCCCTCATAATTATGTCTGAAACACCTCATCCCTCATAATTATGTCTGAAACACCTCTCATCACTCATAATTATGTCTGAAACACCTCTCATCCCTCATAATTATGTCTGAAACACCTCTCATCCCTCATAATTATGTCTGAAACACCTCTCATCACTCATAATTATGTCTGAAACACCTCTCATCCCTCATAATTATGTCGGGAAATATTGTCTAGCGGTGAAGTTTCCATTTACGATTTTCCATTTAAAAACACACTTCCAATTTCCCTCTCTTTCGCTCTCTCTTTCCGTCTCTCTCTCTTTTTTTAAGCCGCCACCTAAGGATTATCTGAAATAAATACACTTTCTGAGCACTTTGTCCTGCCTTTAGTTCCTTTGCCTTTCATATATTGTTCATTGCAAAGCTCTTGAGGTAAAATATATATTTTTTTTCTCTAAAAAAGGGAAATGTTTCTTAGTGCCAAAGCACTCGTCTCTGGATGCTACAGTGCAGGGATTGGCTTGCCATTCTAGAGGTGGTATTCATGGTGTGTGGGATTTTAACACCACGTGTATAGCAATGCTATATGCACACACGCCTGGCTGTGAAGGTACCAAAACACAGACAAATACACCAATGTTATATCCTAAACTCTCTACTTTTGTAAGGTGATAGAAAAGTGGCTAAACAAGCCACTGCAGCCTGACTGTTGTAGTGAAACAGATATGGCCCGAAGTTCCTTTAGTTTCCAGAAAAGTACTCTGCTTTTTTCTAGAAAAATGCTGTACTGTTCAAAGGCGTCTTTTGTGTAGTGTGTATATGTGTGTATGTGTGTCTGTGTGTCTGTGGTGTTGTTTTTTGCTTATTTATTTGACTCCTCTTATGTCTCTAAAATGTAGAAAAGTGTTTGTTTCTCCATTGAAAGAAACAGGTGTCAGGGTCACTGTCCTTAATCCTGCCCACCATCTGCAAGGTTCAAAGGCAAAAACAAAGTCTGTATGAGTGTCTATCCCCTGCACACATTGAATTTGCTTGCATTGAGTCCTTCGTCTGTCTCTGTGTACGTGTGTGTGTGTCACACAGTCTCTCTGAGGCAGAGAGCCTCCACGGCGTTGCTGGGTCCCTGGGCCACGCCCCCGATTAGAAACAGCATGTTGGGGGTCTGCAGGGGTGAACAGGAGCAGCGGGGACTGGGCATGGGGGCAGCGTACTCCCAACTCCGCTTCACAGGATTGTAGCTCTCCACGGACGACAGGGGCGACGGCTGGTTACCTGGACACACACACACCGATGAGATCATGAACACCAATTTACAAATTGTTTGCCCCCTAAAATTAGGACACAGATGGATCTTCCCTGAAAAAAGAACAGCTATTCCCTTCTTAACATGAAAATGTGACCGTCAATATTTTACAGTTGAGCTAACATTATAGAGAGAGCGGTAGAACACAGGATGGAAGCTTCATAAATAGCTCTGTGTTAGTCAGTGCCTGGCGTAATAGAAGAGCACAAAGGCATGTCCGGTGTGTATCCCCCTCACAGCCACATCGTTAGTGTGGCTCGCCTCCAAGCTACTCCATCACTCTGACCTGTCTGGGTCCAGGACTTCTGCACCCCCCAAATGTCACATTGACGCACACACACCACAGGAGACAGGCAGACCTGTTCATCACTCTCTCTCTCTCACACACACACACACACACACACACACACACACACACACACACACACACACACACACACACACACCAGAGGAGGAGCTATAGGAGGACCGTTTCATTGTAATGGCTGGAATGGGATACATGGAAGGAAGTCAAACATGTGGAGCCGGGTCCTCTGACATACACACATGATCAAACTAACACAACTATACTACCTACTGTTGAACAATGTGAAACACACAACCTATTTTCACTCTGTCACACATGAGCACGCACACAAACACACTTCCGGAAATACACACAAAAACTCAAAACGATAGCAATAGGCATGTTAGTGCTATTCTGAATAAAGGCATCTTTAATTCCACCCTCCAGTAAGGTTATATACTCAATGATAAGACAGAAATGGATGATAAGACAAACGTGTCTAAGACTAGGGCCCCGGGGGATAGCTGTGTTGTCATCTTGAACTGGGGGGTCTGTCTGTCTAGTTTAGCAATGGGATCTGCCTCTCAGTCTCTGAGCCACAGGTGGAATTATGCAGCATGTTGCGTCCATCCAGATGGCTGGGGGAGTATACTGTAGTCTGTAAGAAACATCTAAATGCACTAGGGGAGATTGGAAGAAGCAAATTAAAACTTAAACTTAACTAAAAAACAAATATACAGTGCCTAGTGAAACTTTACAGACCCCTTGAACAATTGTCACATTTCAATGCCTTAAAATGACATCTAAAATGGGATTACATTCGAATTTTCCCCTACAGATCTATATAACCTTCTTCACTATCAAAGTGAAAGAAAAAGTACATAACATTTTCTAAATGAATAAAGAATTAAAAACAAAGATGTCTTGATTGCATATGTCTTCACACCCCAGAATTAATATTTGGTGGAAGCACAGCTGTAAATACTTTCGACTCTTAGGGCAACATATCTCCATTGTTTTTGTCAAAATTGCTCAAGCTCAGTACATTTTATTGGGAATTATTGATGGACATCAATATTCAAACACTGTCTCTTATTTTTCAAGCAGATTTAAGTCAGGACTGACACTGGACCCCTCAGGACCCCTCCATTCTGGTGTGGAAATACAGAGCGTTTCACTATGTGATGTATTGTATTTGACTTGACCAAAATCTAAAGTTTTTATTTGAAGCCAAAAAGTAAATTTATTTGCTATGTTGTCTTGCAATATTACGTATGGGCCTTGTTGTAAACATAATGGACGATTTTAAATAGATTTAACACAGGCTTTCTTCTTTTCACTTTTTCCTAAAGGCCAGTAATGTGGAGTGAATGCAATGTTGTGAAACTCTGTATTTTCAAGTATTGTGGTGGCAGCATCATGTTATGGGTATGCTTGTCACTGAAATGGACAGGGAGTTTGTCAGGGTCAAAATAAATATGAAAGAAGCAAAGCCCAGCTTAAAAGTTAGAGGAAAATATCAGTCTTCTATATACTTAACCCTGTGATAGAGTTTTATTTTTCAGTGGGACAATTACATACACGTTAATGCCAAAGACACACCAGAATGTCTTTCCAAGAGGTCAGTGTTCCTGAGAAGTCCAGTCTCAGTCCTTAATTTAAATCTGCCTGAAAATCAGAGACACAAGGTTTGAACATTGCTGTCCATGAATGATTCCTAACCAAAATGATCTATGCATAGACACTTTACCCCTACCTACATGTACAAATTACCTCGACTAATCTGTACCTCCGCACATTGACTTGGCACCGGTACCCCCTGTATATAGCCTCGTTATTGTTATTTTATTGTGTTACTTTTTATAATTTTTTACTTTAGTTTATTTGGTTAATCATTTCTTAACTCTTTCTTGAACTGCATTGTTGGTTAAGGGCTTGTAAGTAAGAGTTTCACGGTAAAGTCTACACCTGTTGTATTCGGTGCATGTGACAAATAAAGTTTGATTTGAATTTACTTACCTTGAGCAATTTTAACAAAATCAATGGCCAGTTTATTTACCCTGTTCAGGAAAATGGTTCGCTCCTACAGACAGTGAGTCACGTGGCCATGGCTTGCTATATAAAGCAGGCAGACAGGAATCGAGGCATTCAGTTACTGTTCGATTGAACGTTAGAATGGGCAAAACAAGTTCCCTAAGTGACTTTGAGGTACGCATGACCGTCAGTGCCAGGCGTGCCGATTCCAGTATCTCAGAAACGGACGATTTCCTGGGATTTTCACGCATTACAGTGTCTAGGGTTTACAGAGAATGGTGCAACATCCAGTCAGTGGCAGTCCTGTGGACAAAAACTGCTTGTTGATGAGAAGTCTAAGGAGAATGGCAAGAATCTTGCAAGCTATCAGGCAGGCCACAAACAGGCAAATAACGGTGCAGTACAACAGTGGTGTGCAGAACGGCATCCCGGAATGCACAACTCATCGGTCCTTGTCACGGATGGGCTATTGCAGCAGACGACCACTACTAAAAACAGCTAAAAACAAGAAAAAGCCATCCAGTGGGCGTGGGCACGCGAGCACAAACACTTGATGATTGAAGAGTGGAAAAACATTGCCTGATCCGACGAATCCCGATTCCTATTGCATCATGCTGATGGCAGAGTCAGGATTTGGCCCCATCCTGTCTGGTGTCAATGTTTTTCTGGCACACATTAGATCCATGCCCCAGAAAATTCAGGCTCTTCTGGAGACGGGGGGGGGGGGGGGGGGGGGGGGGGGGGGGGTTCGACCCGGTACTAGATGCCTGTACCTAATAAACTGGTGAATGAATAGATGTTGTCCTTATTTACAGCTATAATTGATGCCAAAGGTGCTTCTACCAAGTTTTAACGCTTCATTAGGTGGGAGTTGACCTTTTGTATTTTATTCTTTTTTTTGTACTGTCTCTATGCATACTCACAAGGCCCTACACACTACGCACACTGATACTCCAACACATACAAACACTCAGTCCATCATCTGCTCTCACACACATGCAGTAATATGCACATACATTTATACTGACTAAACACACACACCCACTCACATACAACCATATACGCAGCTGCTACTCCGTTTATCATATATCCTGATGCCTAGTCACCCTACCCCTATACATACAGTAACTACCCCTACCACTCCAGTATCCCTGCACATTGTAGATATGGTACTGGAACTGACCCTGTATATAGATAGTATGCTTAATTACTTCATATTCTATTCAACACGACAATGGGCCTCAGGACCTCAGAATGATCTGTTACCGATCCAATGTTACAGCTGGTTTAGTAACCGTATCAACAACATTTTCTGTAACTTTTTAAAAACAACTGCCATTTTGACCACTACCCCCAACAAGTCAGACATAAACTTACAGCATATGAAATCTTCCTCTAATTTTCTAATCTGAAAACAGAACAGGAATAGCTTCTACCAATCAAGAGGTAGAGCTGTTTTAGTAACCCATTAACTGCTTTCATTAACCTTTTCACCATGTGTGTTCCGCCTCCTCATTAATTCACATAGAAGTAGACCATTTCACTGTTGAGGACAACTTGAGGCTTGATTGAACCAGACGAGCACCTCTCCAGTGTTTCCCCAGATCAAATATGCAGACATTTGCGCTGTCTAGCACAAACTCCGGCACATTTTCTGGCTGGCGCTCCCATTGCCTTCATTGTTGTTTTCCTTACAAATAATAACTTTGACATGTGTGCGTTCCAATCAGTCCCTTATTTTCTGTAAACCGTGTGGTCGTTTCTACTGGAGCATATCGTATGTATGTAAGGAGCATAATGTATTCACTGTTTTATTCACGTGTTCATGTTCTGGTGACAAATCATGCATTCTAATTCTTGCATAGATTGTAATGATGTGTATGATGTGTGTAAAATACTTTTTTTTGAAGGTTGTACTGATTATGATAAGCTAATGCTAAGCCATGTGCCAGCTATGTGTGGCACCATGTTTGCTGACATTATACAATGCATTTTGGGTGTCATGTAAACATCTGTCAGACCAAAGATGTTATAACTTAATTAAGTCAATGACATTTCACTCATCTTTCGAGTAAACTTCTGGAAGTGAATGAAGTGAATGATCATAGATGACACACCCCTTTCAACATGCATACCGCAAACAGACCAAATCTTTGGTTGACGCGAATAAACAAAAATGGTGGCGTGCACAAATTACCCAGCGTCGCATTACTTTTGATTTTTAGAAAGTGCTTTACTCAATTATTTTGATAAATGGTGAGCTCACCCGTGATGTGATGAATTGTAAATAGTAATTTATATTAGCCAATTCATATTGTGGTTTCTGTCAGCCAAGAGTTAGCCAAATATGACTGCTCTTGTTACGTCAGTCTTTCCTCAGTTAGCGCTAGGACAAATGTAGCCTACATTTTCCGGTTTGGATGATTGCGTTATGCTGTCTCTACTTCTATGAATGTCTGAACATTGCATCCCAAAATACACTGGTCACATTCAGGACATAACTTTGTAAGGACTGTGTTTGTGCAAAATGTTTCTGTGAAAAAAACTGTGGCCAGCTCAAACACTGACTGTTGCGTCAGTTGAAACTGGACATTATAAATAAGCGTTCTAATCACATCGGTTTGAGCGTACGCTGCAGGGGCCACTGTAGAATAATCACACCCGTTTGTTGGTATGTGTCAAAGGGTTAAAAATGCAGTAAGTCTTGTCAGAAGCTAGCAGATTCATTACTTACCAACAACAGCAAATTCCAATAAAACTACACCATGTTTTGGAGTTCACTTTCCTTGCTTTGGTTAACAACACTGTTGTGACTTGACTTTAACATTAATCTGAAGACTGTTATTTATCTAATTAACTATGTTTAATTGTCACCCAATTATATTAATAATGTAACAATTAACTAATTAGGATCTGGGGCACCACGAGAGCAGTTCTTTAAAGAGTTACCAACTCCCGAATTAAACTCTAAGGGTGGGTTGCACCAAGATGAATTAACTCTTAAACTGGGTTAAATCAAAGTTTATCTATTAATCTTGTTGGACCAAATTTGAAACCTAGTTTTTGGAGTGTGAAAAAAAAAGATTCCCCTTCCTAAAGGAGGGGATCTGCATGAAGATGGACACTACACTGACAATCATTATTGCAGTGCCGGCTCTGTATAACTTTGGCAGGAGACAAGGAGACAAGCTACCTGAGGAGAATGTAGAAGATGGCCAGGTGCAATATGCTGCCAATGCAAAAGGGAATACTGTGAGGAAAACAATCCGAGCGTTCTGTACTAACAATAGCAATCAAGCACCCTAGTTAACTTGCTAGCTACTTCCAAACACAAATGAGAGAACAGCTCACTGAACATTACTCGCCCTAGCAAAGCTGGTTAGGCTATTATCTTATCCAGAGTGTTGGTTTCTGCAGCTGTGCTGTCAGATTGTCCGTTCGTAAATTCAGAACGTTTCGCTCTCGGAGCGTACACTGGCTGATGAGTAGGGTTGATCCGAACGTTCTGACCTCACAACACTAGCTAGGTACACAATAAACCAAAATCCCAACTCATGACGTTACTACCCTGCATGAATCTGCTATCCAACCAGCTATCCAACCAGGTTCAATGTTAGCTAGCTAACATTAGGTTATAGCTAGCCAAGAAAATGGCTCTGAGATACGAATAATAAGATCAAACATGTAACGTTAGCTAGCGAGCCAGCCAGTTAACGTTAGCTAGCTAGCTAGCTGACCCACGACATACACCGTTTCCTGAAACGGGTCACATATAACATTAGTGTTCTATAGATCACCTCTGTCCATTCCCCACGTTCTATACTGGAAATATTGTTCCAGTATTTGCTTTTGAACGTGTTAGAGTTTCAACGGGAACAAAGTTTGTTAGCATGTTTCTCACACTGGCTTTAGCCATGGAGGGAGCAGGCCTGCCATAGCTACATGATTTGTGAATCTATTTCGAACCGAACAGCTAACGCGACAGCTAAAATGGCTTTGAAAAAAACCCAATTTCAGCTAATAAGGAGAGCTATCTACCAAAATAACTACATTATGGCATGAGCTGGAACGATACAGAGAAGATTTCTAATGCTTCCCCGGTCTGGACAACCTGGAACAATACAGGAAAGATTTCTAATGCTTCCCCGGTCTGGACGACCTGGAACAATACAGGGAAGATTTCTAATGCTTCCCCGGTCTGGACAACCTGGAACAATACAGGAAAGATTTCTAATGCTTCCTCGGTCTGGACGACCTGGAACAATACAGGGAAGATTTCTAATGCTTCCCCGGTCTGGACGACCTGGAACAATACAGGGAAGATTTCTAATGCTTCCCCGGTCTGGACGACCTGGAACAATACAGGGAAGATTTCTAATGCTTCCCCGGTCTGGACGACCTGGAACAATACAGGGAAGATTTCTAATGCTGTTCTCCTTCTCAGGATTGTGTCCCGTGCGTTGATCCTGCTGCTCTGATTGGATCAAGCGAAGCGGTCTCCCTTCACTCACTCCGATCACTTCTCATCACACTTCTTTCAGTTTTCACACGCAACTATCGTAGTTTAGACACTGACCACAAAGACTGACCACAACTACTGACCTCAAGCACAAAACTACTGACCACAAGTACTGACCACAAAACTATTGAATCACACAACTTGGGACCACAACAACACAACTACTGACCACAAAACTCCTGACCACTTCTACTGACCACATCCATACTGTAGGGCCCAAAGAACCTGCAACACCACCACACAACTACTTACCACAACTACTGATCTGGTCTGCACTAGCTCTAGTCCAGCTCTGGTCCTGGGCGTAGTTAATTAGCTCGGGTTCGCACTAGCTCTGGTCTAGCTTTGGTCTGAAATATACATTATACAGTGGCAAGAAAAAGTATGTGAACCCTTTGGAATTACCAGGATTTCTGCAAAATTGGTCATCAAATTTGATATGATCTTCATCTAAGTCACAACAATAGACAAACATAGTGTGCTTAAACTAATAACACACAAATGATTGTATTTTTCTATATTGAATGCATCATTTAAACATTCACAGTGTAGGTTGGGAAAAGTATGTGAACCTCTAGGCTAATAACTTCTCCAAAAGCTAATTGGAGTCAGGTAAACTGGAGTCCAATCAATGAGACGAGATTGGAGATGTTGGTTAGAGCTGCCTTGCCCTATAAAAAACACAACATTTGAGTTTGTTATTCACAAGAAACATTGCCTGACGTGAACCATGCCTTGAACAAAATATTAAGAATTGTTGACTTGCATAAAGCTGGAAAGGGTTACAAAAGTATCTCTAAAAGCCTTGATGTTCATCAGTCCACGGTAAGACAAACTGTCTATAAATGGAGAAAGTTCAGCACTGTTGCTAATCCCCCTAGGAGTGGCCGTCCTGCAAAGATGACTGCAAGAGCACAGTGCTGAATGCTCAATGAGGTTAAGAAGAATCCTAGTGTCAGCTAAAGACTTACAGAAATCTCTGGAACATGCTAACATCTCTGTTGACGAGTCTACGATACGTAAAACACTAAACAAGAATGGTGTTCATGGGAGGACACCGCGGAAGAAGCCACTGCTGCCCAAACAAAACATTGCTGCACGTCTAAAGTTTGCAAAAATGCAACTGGATGTTCCACAGCGCTTCTGGCAAAATATTCTGTGGACAGATGAAACTACAGTTGAGTTGTTTGGAAGGAACACACAACACTATGTGTGGAGAAAAAAAAGGCACAGCACACCAACATCAAAATCTCATCCCAACTGCAAAGTATCATGGTTTGGGGCTGCTTTGCTGCCTCAGGGCCTGGACAGCAGCTTGCTATCATCGACAGAAAAATGAATTCCCAAGTTTATCAAGACATTTTGCAGGAGAATGTCAGGCTATCTGTCCGTCAATTGAAGCTTAACAGAAGTTGGGTGACGCAACAGGACAACGACCCAAAACACAGAAGTAAATCAACAACAGAATGGCTTCAACAGAAGAAAATATGCCTTCTGGAGTGGCCCAGTCAGAGTCCTGACCTCAACCCGATTGAGATGCTGTGGCATGACCTCAAGAGAGCAGTTCACACCAGAGACCCCAAGAATATTGCTGAACTGAAACAGTTTTATAAAGAGGAATGGTCCAAAATTCCTCCTGACCGTTGTGCAGGTCTGATCCGCAACTACAGAAAGCGTTTGGTTGAGGTTATTGCTGCCAAAGGAGGGTCAACCAGTTATTAAATCCAAGGGTTCACATACTTTTCCCACCCTGCGCTGTGAATGTTTACATGGTGTGTTCAATAAAAACATGAAACGTATAATTGTTTTTGTGTTATTAGTTTAAGCGGACTGTGTTTGTCTATTGTTGTGGCCTAGATGAAGAAAAATGATGACCAATTTATGTAGAAATCCAGGTATTTACAAAGGGTTCACATACTTTTTCTTGCCACTGTAGCTACTTAAATGTGCATAAATTAGCATATAATACCAACCAACAATAATTGTAATTCTTGAACCTCACAACTTTCACATGTTCAGTGTATCTCATCCTATCAGCCAACCAATCAATTAATATTTTCATCTACCTACTTTTTCAACTAGTGACATTAATAAGGGATCATAGTTTTCACGTGGTCAGTCTGTCACTCGAACCTGTTGAGGATCTTATCCCGATCTTATCCCGGTATTGGGATTCATTGTCATGTGACCATGGCGGGGAATTCAAAACTGCAAGAGTAATCATTTCAAAAAATCAAATAATCAACTATTTTCCTCCATTTGAAAGATATATCTCCTAAATCTAACCACGCTGTCCGATTTTCAGAGGCATTACGGAGAATGCATAAAGTTAGGTTATGTGAGGAGAGTACATTGACAATAGCTGCGTGTAATGTTTAGCCAATTCAAAGAAGGGCATCAACAGACAGAAAACTAGCTAGAATTATGCACTTACCTTTGACAATCTGCATCAGATGACACTCATAGGACATTATGTTATACAATACATGCATTTTTAGTTCCATCAAGTTCATATTTATATCCAAAAACAGCATTTACAGTCGCGGTGAAATTCAGAATTTTTTTCGGCTCGAATGCACCCAGTGAATCCAGCATTACAAATCACGGAATTACTATTCGAAAACATTGGTAAATTATAATATTGTCATTCAAAGAATAATATATTATCATCTCGTAATTGCTACCGAAGGGCCAGATCTCAAAATAACTTTACTGGGAAATCACATTTTGTATAAACTGGGTACTATGCTAACAACAATAAGCTATATGCTAAGCTAAGCTATACCGTTAGCATTAGCATCATCTAATATCGATAATAACATTCTAAATATCCCCTTACCTTTGATTATCTCCATCAGAAGGCGCTGCCAGAGATCCCAGGTCCAGAACAAATGTGGTTTCTTTTGACAAAGTTCATAATTTATGTCCAAATAGTTAGCGTTCAGTAGGCTCCCACAAAATGAGGTGGGCAGTGTAAAGTCACGTCGAAAAACTAAAGAAAACCTAGTAAATAATCTATTTACGTTTGTTTAAACATGTCAAACGTTGTTTAGCACTAATCTTTTGTTCCATTTTTAACGTGAAACATCAGTAAACATCAGTAATATTTTCACACAACCTATCAAGTGTCTAGAATAAACGATAATGACAAAGGCACTCTTCTCAGATTCATGCGCAGGCGCAAAAAATGAAGTGATGACGTGTCAACTTGTAAGCTTTCTAATTCGGTGTGTATTTATCACAGATGCTTCAAACAACTTTCTAAAGATCGTTGACATCTAGTGGAAGCAGTAGGAGTTGCGAACTGAATCCTTTCTCACTGTGGTATCTTTAAAACAATGACACTAAATAGTACAGTCACAAAATTCTCTTTTTTTTAAATCTATTTTTCACAGGTTTTTGCCTGCAATATGAGTTTTGTTATACTTACAGACACCATTCAAACTGTTTTAGAAAATTCAGAGTGTTTTCTATCCGAATGTGTTAATAATATGCATATCCTAGCTTCTGAGTTGGTGTAGGAGGCAGTTAAAAATGGGCACATATTTCTTTCAAAATTCTCAATACTGCCCCCGTGGCCCGTAGAGGTTAAAAAGCAGTTGTTCTCAATGTTTGTTATACTTAGTGTATATCCTCCACAATCACACATCTTATCCTCCCTCCACCACACACAAATAAATATCTCATATCTTTAGGAGGGTCAGTGTGGCGGATGAATCAGAATTAGTTGGGTAACATAGATAATTAAGATGTTTTATTTGCATAATATGCTTATGTGATACTTGTCATATGTGAATGTATCTGTTATTAAACCATGTGAAGGGATGGCGTGATTAATGGGCAACCAATTACTTGTCTCCACAATGTCTGTGCGCAAGTCACTCCCTCCTTTGGCATTGGGGGAAGGTGTATGGCCGTATCTGGACCATTGCATGTCCTCTTTGATGTTGCACTTATCCTGGGATAGATATGACCTAGAGGCTCACTCCCCTCAGTGAGCTTGTCCAGGAGTGGAGTCAAGAGGGGGTTTTCTTGAGATGGGAGTATCCATTGGGAGTAGCCATTGGATGAGCTAATGGTTCTGTTCTATACCGTACCAGGGAGAGACAGTCCCAGTTTTAGGTAGGAGGACCAGATACTGGTCTATACAATGAACACTGTTCATACAGCAGTTGCTGTCTGTTATGTTTTATAGATATCTTTCATACAAAACTTAACCTTTGTGAACTGTTCCTAAGATCTGTGGTTTGTCATGTACATTGAAGGGGTGTATCTTGGCTATAAAAGATCTTTGTACTTTTGTGTAATCACTTTTCAATGGTTCATTAGAGATAGCGCATCATTGAAGGTCAAGTGCTTTTGCAAAAGCATCTTCATTATTAAAGATGTAGTTTTAAGTATAACTCTGACTGGTGTGTGAAATTTGTAACTCTCCTCATTTGGTAATGCAGAAATTAACCACCACATCAGTCAAAGTGAGTTCTCTCCTCAAGCCTCAGGATTTGTGCTCCTATCCGTGTCATTATACGCCACCAGCTGCTGCTAAAGTTTTTCTGGTTTCCATGGAGGCCCTCAATGAGCTGCAGATTATATGGACTGGTCGGTGGGGGTTAGGCTACTGTTGTTATCATAATTTCTGGGGAGAACAAAGTGCCGAACTGAATCGTCTTTTCATGGTAATCAGAGTACTGCTCAGACCTGCTCCTTTTTTATCTTCACAGGAACACACTCCGCCATAGCGCTGTGCGGGAAGAACCGCTCCTCCGCTCCGCTCTTCTCGGCGCTCAAAGCATCCTGTCACGCCTTTGATTTCCAGCCCAGCTTCACAATGCTTCTTATCAACCCACAACCCAGCTCCCTCTCGAACACCTAACCTATATCTCCCCCTCTCTGCTACTAGAAGTTTGTCTTCTCAAGGGGGATGTTTTTATTAAATTGGACCAAGATAAGATCATTTTGAAAAAAGACAAAAATTAGTCTTAGCAGACACTCTTATCCAGTGACTTACAGGAGCAAATAGGGTTAAGTGCCTTGCTCAAGGGCATATCGACAGATTTTTCACCTAGTTGGCTTGGGGATTCAAACCAGCAACCTTTCAGTTGCTGGCCCAACACTCTTAATCGCTAGGCTACCTGCCACCCTAATTGTATTGGCCCCAGCAGTGTAGGTTAGTGTCATAATGGGGGTTCTAGCAGAAGTGGATTAGGCACTCCACAGCTACTGCTGACCACTTACCTGCAATAGATTTTAGGACAGAACTGGACAACGGCACAAAGAAATGTGAGGTCACCGACCTAAAACCAGCTAACGAGGATTAAGCTTCGGTGAATAAATATCACACCTGAAATAAGCCAATCCCTGAAATGACCAAAAGACATTTAAATCATTAGACCTATTAGGATTTGTTATGATGTATGTGCGTACACATGAGTGACATTCTATTGGGCTGTGCACATAATCGCATATCATCCAACTTCACACAGCCATCTCTTCAAAGTTAATTCAAATATTCTCTAATCATAATATTCATACATATATCAATGTGTCTTCTATATGTGATCAGGGGAGAGAGTGACAGTGAGCGGAGGTCGAGAGAAAAATTAAAACGCTTGAGAAAAAAAAGACAGTGGGAGAGAAAAAGTGAAGATAGTCAGAAATGTTTGAGAGACAGATGAAGAGAAAATACAGAGATAGAGTGAGTTGGAGGAGGCGGCTCCAGCTTTTCAATGGCAATCTGATGTCACCCTGAAAGCAGCCCTTTGGCTTCCACACATCCAACACTATGAATAATAAATAGGTGCTTCATTCAGCCTCAAAAGACAGAGACAATTCTCCCAGCTGGCTGTTAAACTAAGAGCAGATCCCTCATTTACCAGCTTTTGACAAAAGTCAGAGGAAGGGAAATATGCCATACGTGAATCAGAATCCCAAAATATCCTTCTTGGATTAAAATGATCATACCCAGACTCTGTTGACATTTCTGAGTGTAACATTTCCTAATTCGTTCTCTCCTCCCATCGCTCTGTACCAGCCCCCGCCCCCCCCCCCTTGCACAAACTGTACTCTCTCTCTCTGCATCCTCTCTTCCCTGTGTCTTTCCTCTCTCTACATCTCTCACTCAAACTCAATGTCCCTCCCTCTCTATCTCTTGCACAGAGACAGTGGGAGCAGGTCTTATGACAGATTCTAAGCTCGCTTCAATGTCTCCTTAAGCTGTGACATGGAGACCCAAATGAACAAATACATTAACCAAATTACACAGAATGTGTACAAAGACAGAGAATAGAATGCATTCCCACACTGTCTCATTATGAGGTAAACACTGCTTTATATCCTACTGAGCCACGGCTATACATGTAAACTGCTTACAATCATGCAGTGGAGGAAACCCTAACCCTCTGATTACTCATTCTAAACATGATTCATTGTTTTTTTCACAGTATATTTATGATGCAATTCAATCAAGGGGAAAATTAGAAAGCAATGGGAACTTCATTTGCCTAAATTAACATGATTACTTCTCATGGTGTGACTGTCACACTGTGTTACTAAGATTAATGCGCAGGTGTTTTGCTTGTTCACATGAACTACACCTTGAGGTTGTTTTAGTGTTAGGACCTGACCTTGTTGTTGTTGTTAGTGCTGTAAGTGGTGTTGTTATTTGTCAGGGTCAAGTAGTTTATTGGTTCTGGGTTATTTTGGAACCCAAGCATCTATTTGGGCAGTAAAGTGCTCACCTAGTCCACCAGCAACGATGACCCTTCCACCGAGACATCCGGCCGCAAAGTCTGCTCTCTTAACCCTCATCCTGGAGGTCCGGGTTGGTTTGATCCAGATACCTGCAACACACAGGGGTCAGAGGGCAAAGGTCAGAGAGGAGACTGTAACATCAAACACTGTTTGACATAAATATTCCAAAATCCCTTTCCAAGCATCATTAACTACATGTATCCAACATAAATGTCTAATACAACACAGATGGTTGACCTATTTACAGTGTGGAGGAAAACAGCACCGCTACTCTAAATCTATATCTGTTTTATGTCTTTCTCTCCTCTCTAACCCTCTCTCCTTGCCCTCTACTCTGCCTGGGTCTTACTCACCACCTCAGTGTTTCCATCATTCCCTGACACTGTTAATATGCCATACCCTCTCTCTATTTGCCGCAAAATCTTTCCTCACTCTGCCCCTGTCTAGCTCTCCCTCTTCCTCTTCCTCTCTCTCTATCCTCGTTCTCTCCATTTCTCACTCTCTGACCCATTTTATCTCCCCCTCCTCTCTGATCTCTCCCTCTCTTTCAGGTAGATAATGTAGATGAAGACGAACGATACTATAGATTGGGAGGCTGCCTTTGCTAAGCCTGGGGGAGCTCCATGAATCACTCAGCGCAAAGAGGCCATCCCAGGTGCACTCTGCTCTGGCTGCGTCTGGCGACATGTCTGCCCCACAGCAGATTACATTTTCTAAATTTGGGACAGCGTGCCCTCATTCCCTCTCCACCCTCCCCTTTTCTCCTCTCTCCTGCACTGTCGGCTAAAAGCCTGACTTCAAGTGCTCCATCTTCTCTCCATGTGCCAGGTCTGTCCAGTCAGGGAGAGGACAGCACTGTTCAGGTGGATGAGACACCATTTACTTCAGTGGTTTAGTCACAGTAGCAAAGTCTGGCCTCAGGCAACTCCTGAACTTTCCCTGATAGCTCAGCAGCTCACAATAGGAGGCAAAGAGAAAACCCAACACCTCTCTATATAACAAATCAAGCTCTGTGAGAGACCAGAACACTCCAAGGTCCAGGCAAATGACTGTTACCAGAGTATATGCAGCCCAATCATAACTGTCATAACAAAAAGCGATATAGTTAAACAAAAACACTGGATTTGGAATAATGGACAGGAAGAAAATGTGTCACTAATGTTCTTATTTATTATATCCCAGAATGTACAGTTCAGATTCTTTCCCTATAGCCATTGCTCCAAAGCGCACCCTGTGAGCTTAGAACAGACACTGTTGTTGCTAATTTGCGTTCTCCAAAACAAATTGAACACTCTTAATGAGCTTTCAGCACTTGGAGGAGTAGCCCACAAAACAACTAGGAGGTCAATAAAGGATGATACTAAGGTACGGAGCGAGGAGGGTAGGAATAAGGGAGGAGGTAGATAACAAGAGAGAGAGCATGGGTCGCGTTGATGAGAGCGGAAGGGAGAAGGAGAAATATGCACTGAGTGAACAAAACATTAGGAACACCTTTCTAATGCCCGTTGCCCTCAGAAAAGTCTCAGTTCGTCAGGGCATAGACTCTACAATGTGTCGAAAACATTCCACCGGGATGCTGGCCCATTGACGCCAACGCTTCCCACAGTTGTGTCAAGTTGGATGAATGTCCTTTATGTGGTGGACCATTCTTGATACACACGGGAAACTGTTGAGGGTGAAAAACCCAGCAGCGTTGCAGTTCCTGACACACTCAAACCGGTGTGCCTGGCACCTACTACCATACCCTGTTCAAAGGCACTTCAATCTTTTGTCTAACCCATTCACCCTCTGAATGGTACACATACACAATCCATGTCTCAATTGTCTCAAGGCTTAAAAATCCTTCTTTAACCCTTCTCCTCCCCTTCATCTACACTGATTGAAGTGGATTTAACAAGTGACATCGATAAGGGATCATAGCTTCACCTGGATTCACCTGGTCAGTCTACAATACATCACCAAAAGTATGTGGACGCCTGTCTATGTCATGGAAAGAGCAGGTGTTCCTAATGTTATGTACACTCAGTGTTTTTTTTAGGGAGGGAGAAATTGCCACATGCAGAGAAAGACACACGCATGAACACACAAACGCACACACACATATATATATACACACTACCGGTCAAAAGTTTTAGAACGCCTACTCATTCAAGGGTTTTTCTTTATTTTGACTATTTTCTACATTGTAGAATAGTAGTGAAGACATGAAACTGAAAATAACACATATGGAATCATGTAGTAACCAAGAAAGTGTTAAACAAATCAAAATATATTTTATATTTGAGATTCTTCAAATAGCTACCCTTTGCCTTGATGACAGCTTTGCACACTCTTGGCATTCTCTCAACCAGCTTCACCTGGAATGCTTTTCCAATAGTCTTGAAGGAGTTCCCACATATGCTGAGCACTTGTTGGCTGCTTTTCCTTCATTCTGCGGTCCGACTCATCCCAAAACATCTCAATTTGGTTGAGCTCGAGGGATTGTGGAGGCCAGGAGATCGGATGCAGCACTCCATCAATCTCCTTCTTGATAAAATAGACCCTACACAGCCTGGAGGTGTTGGGTCATCGTCCTGTTGAAAAAGAGATGATAGTCCCACTAAGCCCAAACCAGATGGGGTGGCGTATCGCTGCAGAATGCTGTGGTAGCTATGCTGGTTAAGTGCGCCTTGAATTCTAAATAAATCACAGACAGTGTCACCAGCAAAGCACCCCCACACTATAACACCTCCTTCTCCATGCTTTCCGGTGGGAAATACACATGTGGAGATCATCCGTTCATCCACAGCGTGTCTCACAAAGACACGGCGGTTGGAACCAAAAATCTCCAATTTGGACTCCAGACAAAATAACACATTTCCACCGGTCTAATGTCCATTGCTCGTGTTTCTTGGCCCAAGTAAGTCTCTTCCTCTTATAGGTGTCCTTTAGTTGTGGTTTCTTTGCAGCAATTCGACCATGAAGGCCTGATTCACACAGTCTCCTCTGAACAGTTGATGTTGAGATGTGTCTGTTACTTGAACTCTGTGCAGCATATTTTTGGGCTGCAATTTCTGAGGCTGGAAACGAATTAACCTATCCTCTGCAGCAGAGGTAACTCTGGGTCTTCCATTCCTTTGGCGGTTCTCATGAGAGCCAGTTTCATCATAGCGCTTGATGGTTTTGCGACTGCACTTGAAGAAACGTTCAAAGTTCTTGACATTTTCCGCATTGACTGACCTTCATGTCTTAAAGTAATGATGGACTGTTGTTTCTCTTTGCTTATTTGAGCTGTTCATGCCATAATATGGACTTGGTCTTATACCAAATAGGGCTACCTTGTCCCCTACCTTGTCACAACACAACTGATTGGCTCAAACCTATTGAGAAGGAAAGAAATTCCACAAATTAAGAAGGTAAACCTGTTAATTGAAATGCATTCCAAGTGACTACCTCATGAAGCTGGTTGAGAGAATGCCAAGAGTGTGCAAAGCTGTCATCAAGGCAAAGGGTGGCTATCTGAAGAATCTAAAATAAAATATATTTTGATTTGTTTAACACCTTTTTGGTTAGTACATGATTCCATATGTGTTATTTAATTGTTTTGGTGTCTTCACTATTATTTTACAATGTAGAAAATAGTAAAAATAAAGAAAAACCTTTGAATTAGCAGGTGTTCTAAAACTTTTGACCAGTAGAGCACACCTCTATCTACAACCTTGACCTTCACTTGGTTGGGTCCATCACGTCTCTAGTGCACACACACACACACACACACACACACACACACACACACACACACACACACACACACACACACACACACACACACACACACACACACACACACACACACACACACACACACACACACACACACACACACACACACACACACACACACACACACACACAGCAGGCAAGCTGGCTGTACAGTGTAATCAAAGAGGGCAGTCACAGAGTGGCCAGAGCAATTTCCGCCCCAGAGGGGGAGAAGCAGAGCGGCCAGTGGCTCAATAACAGATAAGCTTATTGGAACAGATTGGTTTTTCAGCACAGGCAAATGGAGGCAAGATAACATGTAAAAATAGACAGAGGGAAAAAAAGTGAGGCAGTTTAGGAAGCAGGCACAACTTCCCCTGCTATCTGCAGATAAATTGCCATGGCCATTTCTTCTCCCACACAGTGTTTCTGTGCCCAGGGCTCTCTTAGAAGATGCTCTCTGTCTGCAGCTCTACTGTTATGATGTATAGGATGATAGCTACAGCACAGAGGCTGGCCAATGACATACTGGAACTATCTGCCAATGGACTCTGTCTCTGTTTAAAACTTACTGACACACATTGATGGTTTGAGGTTCTAATTCAATCAAGTACAGGCTCCTTGTTGGTTTGACAATCTTAAGCCCCGAGACTTTGTTTCTGGTGTGTTGTTGCCTTTACACACACACACACACACACACACACACACTTGACTGACAGGTGGGTTAGGCAGAGAACAGTGCCCCAGCTGGAGTATAGAAGCCGTGTGTTTATTTAAAGCCCAGAATCAATCCTCTCTCTCTTTCACACACTACCACTTCTGACTCCAATCACCTCACTCAATAACCCACAGCCTACCACTCTCTCTCACCCACCGCAGCATCTCCTGCCACATACCCTGACATCTCCCCAACGGGAGGATGCAATATTCCTCTCCACTACATTTCCAATGACATCAAGCGGCCGGGAGTGGAAAGGAAAATATATAGCCTAGTAAATGCAATCCCTCCATGTGGTCCCATTCACTGAGTCTCTGGAGGAGCAGAATGTGCTGTCAGAGGAATTATGGGAAAAGGATCCCTATCTTGTTCGAGATGTGAAAATGAAGCCTATTACTGAGCAGAACAGTACTTTTTGACATACGGCGGGCGATATGGCATTGAGGTCCACGTTGGTCTCCTTTGTGCCATCCATTCTCCAGATTGTCTGCTCCGTCTACTGACTGACAGGAGTGTATTCATGATGACATACAGTACAGCCAGGCCCTCATTAAAAATACACATAGATCTATACAGTCTGTCTGGCTGCGTCAGAGTCATGTTTGAATCTCAGGTCCTCCCTCCGACACGCCTGATGGATAAATATAGCCTGTTAATCAGGTCCACTCTCACACACACAGACACACACACAGACACACACACAGCCAGGGTCTCAGGTTTGATTAATTGCGTTCTGAGATTAATTACAAAGATCAATGCGATAATCCACAGGTCTCATGAGGCGAGAGGGACTGTATAGAAGCCCACTCCGAAATGCCATACTCACACGCTGCCACGCTTAGCTTCCTACTGTGTGTGTGGCTGTGTAGTAGATGTACTGTATGAGTGTGGCTGTGTAATAGATGTACTGTATGAGTGTGGCTGTGTAATAGATGTACTGTATGAGTGTGGCTGTGTAATAGATGTACTGTATGAGTGTGGCTGTGTAATAGATGTACTGTATGAGTGTGGCTGTGTAATAGATGTACTGTATGAGTGTGGCTGTGTAATAGATGTACTGTATGAGTGTGGCTGTGTAGTAGATATACTGTATGAGTGTGGTTGTGTAATAGATGTACTGTATGAGTGTGGTTGTGTAGTAGATGTACTGTATGAGTGTGGCTGTGTAATAGATGTACTGTATGTGTGTGGCTGTGTAATAGATGTACTGTATGTGTGTGGCTGTGTAATAGATGTACTGTATGTGTGTGGCTGTGTAATAGATGTACTGTATGTGTGTGGCTGTGTAATAGATGTACTGTATGAGTGTGGCTGTGTAATAGATGTACTGTATGAGTGTGGCTGTGTAGTAGATGTACTGTATGAGTGTGGCTGTGTAATAGATGTACTGTATGTGTGTGGCTGTGTAATAGATGTACTGTATGTGTGTGGCTGTGTAATAGATGTACTGTATGTGTGTGGCTGTGTAGTATATGTACTGTATGTGTGTGGCTGTGTAGTAGATGTACTGTATGAGTGTGGCTGTGTAGTAGATGTACTGTATGAGTGTGGCTGTGTTGTAGATGTACTGTATGTGTGTGGCTGCGTAATAGATGTGTGTGGCTGTGCTGTGTTGTCCCTCTCATGCTGTGAGAAATGCGGTGGAGATGAGACAAGGTCCTGGACTGTTCTACTCTCCGTTATAGCTAATGGATGAAATCACACTTGGATGAAATCACCCTCCTCCTCCCAGCTCCTCTGCCACTTTACACTGCTTATTACAGCTCAGACACCAGCCTGCCCTCTGAGACAGACAGACAGACAGACAGACAGACAGACAGACAGACAGACAGACAGACAGACAGACAGACAGACAGACAGACAGACAGAGACATGGAGAGGGATTCAAGTTCATGGGGTTTTAAGTGAGAGGAAAGGTAAATAGAAGGAGAATTGTTTGACAGAAGAAGAGAGGAGGAGATGGCTAAGAGGGGTGGCATCAGTGGAGTGGTGAGAGAGCGGCGAGGTGTTACTGACAAAATGTGAATGTATTTTTGATGGCATCATTGGACACAACCGTAACATGCTTTTACAATACAAAGAGCGTGTCAGTGTGTGAATACAGCACAAAGGAAACACAAGTTGTGTATGAACAGTACTATTACAGAGACAGCTGGACCATAAAATCTAAATAAACAGCGGTGAAAACAGATATCCAAACACACTAGGTTACATTCCCAAAGTCTGTCAGTGGACATGATCAACTCTAATACAGGCAATTAGACTTGGAAATGAGGCCTGTTGTTTGATTCTGCAGTGCTTTGTCACTGGGCTGAATAGTGAAATAAGGCACAGTCACACGCGCTAGGGAGGTAGCGTAGGAATAAAACCCACAGATAGCTTACTTATAGCTAGCCTCAGCCCGTGAAACACACCCCATAATCTACTGTACAGTCCCTGTTCATTACCCTGAGCCCCAGAGAAACCATATCAAATCTGCCTCGCTGGCTGAATCTACAGACAAAAATTAAAACAAATAGGTAGTTTAATACGAGAGATAGATTACTAGAAGTGCCCTAACTTTACGCACAAAAAGCGTATTTATTTCAAATTTTGTGCACAAATTTGTTTACATCCCTGTTAGTGAGCATTTCTCCATTGCCAAGATAATCCATCCACCTGACAGGTGTGGCATATCAACAAGCAGATTAAACAGCATGATCATTACACAGGTGCACCTTGTGCTGGGAAAAATAAAAGGCCACTCTAAAATGTGCAGTTTTGTCACACAACACAATGCCACAGATGTCTCAAGTTTTGAGGAAGCGTGCAATTGGCATGCTGACTGCAGGAATGTTCACCAGAGCTGTTGCCAGAGAATTGAAAGTTCATTTCTCAACCACAAGCTGCCTCCAACGTTGTTTTAGAGAATTTGGCAGCATGTCTAATCGGCCTCGCAACCGCAGACCATGCCAGCCCAGGACCTCCACATCCGGCTTCTTCACCTGCGGTATCATCTGAGACCAGCCACCTGGACAGCTGATGAAACTGTGGGTTTGCACAACCGAAGAATTTCTGCACAAACTGTCAGAAACCGTATCAAGGAAGCTCATCGGCATGCTCGTCGTACTCACCAGGGTCTTGACCTGACTGCAGTTCGGTGTCGTAAACGACTTCAGTAGGCAAATTATCACCTTTGAAGGCAGCTGGCACACTGGAGAAATGTGCTCTTCACAGATGAATCCCGGTTTCAATTGTACCGGGCAGATGGCAGACCGTGTGTATAGTGTTGTGTGGGCGAGCGGTTTCCTGATGTCAACGTTGTGAACAGAGTGCCCCATGGTGGCGGTGGGGTTATGGTATGGACAAGCATAAGCTACGGACAACAAACACAATTGTATTTTATCAATGTCAATTTGAATGCACAGCGATACCGTGACGAGATCCTGAGGCCCATTGTTGTGCCCTTCATCCACCACCAGCACCTCATGTTTCAGCATGGTAATGCACGGCCCCATGTTGCAAGGACCTGTACACAATTCCTGGAAGCTTAAAATGTCCAAGTTCTTCTATGGCCTGCATACTCACCAGACATGTCACCCATTGAACATGTTTGGGAAGCTCTGGATCAACGTGTACGACAGCGTGTTCCAGTTTCCGCCAATATACAGCAACTTCACACAGCAAATGAAGAGGAGTGGGACAACATTCCACAGACCAGAATCAACAGCCTGATCAACTGTATGTAAAGAAGATGTGTCGCGCTGCATGAGGCAAATGGTGGTCACACCAGATACTGACTGGTTTTCTGACCCCCGCTCCTACCCTTTTCTTAAGGTATCTGTAATCAACAGATGCATATCTATATTCCCAGTCATGTGAAATCCATAGATTAAGAGCTAATTAATTTATTTCAATTGACTGACTTGCTTATATGAACTTTAACTCAGTAAAATCTTTGAAATTGTTGCATGTTGCGTTTATACTTTTATCCAGTGTATTTTATTAGTGGAGTGCTGGAGAATGGAGGATGTTGACAGACCTCTATCTAGAACCTTGACCTTCTCTTGGTTGGATCCATCACGTCTCTACAGATGAAAAGAGAAGATGTAGAAGGAACCAGAGAATGACTGGTCTGGGCCCGTAGCAACAAAGCATCTCCCTTTTAAATCATAATTTATAATATTACATGAACAGATCCAAGATCAGCTTTGTGGATACAGGCCCTGGTCTGGTCTGGTGAAGCGCTGTGATTGCTGCAGAGTGAATGTGAACGTTAGCTAAACGAGACAGGGCCAGCCAGACCCTGCTGCTGTTGACTCATCTCAGTCAAACTGCTGTGGGATCCTAGAATATAGTACAGGATGCATACCTAGATACCGTAATTCAGACTGCTGTCTACTGCCCAATTTCCTTTAGGAGGCCATTGGATTTAGCTGTACCGAACATGATTTCTGACCCCTAGATAATGCTTCTGTAGTCTACACACATCACTGTTCTTTCACTCCCCCCTACTTGCTTCAGTCATGGAAACATTTGACCGTCATTGCAATGCTCTGTTTGAATATAAATTAGACCATCGGTTCCATTATCATCGTGGCGGAAGAAAACCCATGCTGCAGGGAGTATTTACCCTGTTTGGATGCAGCGTCCAACATATCTGCCACAATGCAGGTTTACTCGAGTCAATTACTTTTCATCACAGGATTTTTCATTAAAGCAGTCAAATGACTTGTTAAACATGTATCAACATAATTATCATTATCAAGACGCACAAGGAGCATAGTTAATTGTTTTAATTGAAATACAATTCCGCACTAAACTACCTCGAGGAATTTCCACTATTCAGTTGGTGGGAAAGAAATGGTTATAATAATCTGTGCAATTTTCTCAGTCAGAACAACTCTCACGTTCTATCTAAAATATGTTCTTATGATTATAATCTCATTATCACCATTGGGAGTTAACCATGAGACTGAAAGCTGAATAACAAGCATTGATTTCCAGTGAAAATGTCAGCTTCAGAGTCATTTTTCTATTTATTATTTTCACGTCCCATAATTCATTTCAGTTCATTAGCGTGTAATCTGCTTCTCTGTATTATCGGTGAATGGGCATCATGCTGTGAATACTATATCAGTAGCAACAGATGGAAGGGAGAAATGGAAAGCTATGGAATGTGATTGAGGTTTTGGATTCAGGTTATGTTCTTTGCAGGCCTTTATACACTACAAACAAACAGTAGTCGAGAAAGAAAGAAAGAAAGAAAGAAAGAAAGAAAGAAAGAAAGCGGAAGTCAGTTTGAGAAGAGATAAGACGGTCCCTGGTGACATTAGGGTTTTTCTGTTGGAAGATCAAAGAGAGGTGACTTTGATTGACAGGTCGTCTCTAGGAAACAGCTCTGTCTGAGGGTGGCGCTACCCCATCATGCACCACCAATTGAACTTTGAGAGTAAACGATAACTTTGAGGAACCTTTGATTGATAGGAGGGAGACTGGTTCATTTTCTGATTGACAGAGGCATAGAGACCAGCTCCATTTTGATTTAGTGATGACTTCTGCTCAGATCTAATCTCTTTATATTTCAGATAAGCCTTTTCTTTACTGGAGGCTTTTAGCCGAATCAAACTAGTGGGGAATGAGGAGGTTAGAAACTAGTCTTGGATCATGAGGTGCGGTACCACCTCAAAAGGCAGCCAGCATACAACAGAACATCCTATTTTCTAAGATCTAGAACATAGAATATATGTAGATCAACCCCTCCCTCCATCGCATCCCATAAACCCCCCCAAACCTCTTCAGCCCCCACACAAACAGAAGTGTAGACTCACCAGGGACATAGTACGATTTGTGTAGGCCTCTAAGCCCTGTTTGAACCAAAGGCCTACTCTCATCCCCCTACTCTGCCCTAAGCACCATAACCTACACTAATCACATTAACAGCTGGCTTTCAGTGAGAGAGGAGGGAAGGAAGTGCATTAAAGGTGGTAGAGACAAATACAAACACAGAAAGTAACAGACCCAGATAGGGCATGATATTGAGTGGGATAGAGGGTGTACAGTGTACTCAGCTACTCTGGTAAAAGTTATTGATTGATCAATTAGCCAGTAGCCATTAAAGTTTGTCAGTACCTCTCCCTGATCACATCAGAGTGGAAGGGAAGTGTGATGAAGTTGGCCGTTACCTCGTGCACATAAGGCTTCTTGAAGTCAGAAACAGTTCCTCAACATTTTGAATTTGTCAAGAAATAGATAAATATAGGTTAAAATCAGGCTAAGAGCTAAAATGCTGAAATAACGATTAAAATATCATAAAATCCAGCAAAGATGCTCTCCTCTATCCTTGCGTCCAACTAACGCCTTCTTATTTAACAGCAGTTGGCATCCTATATGTTGCATTACCACCCCCAACTGAACTATAGTATAGATCCATTACACTGTGATATAAAAGGGGAGCCGGGAAAAATAAAAATTCTACATATATTTTGAATTACCCTACCAACTAACCCTATACTCATTAAAACCTTACTCTACTTCTTTAACCCTCTCTGATCCTACCCCAGGCCGACGACCTGAGAGGACGGGACACTACCACTCAACACACCCTGTAACTCTTCTGAAGTCAAATCTCCTACCCCCAAGAACTTCTCTGCAGCTGCCACCACAACATCTATTTTCTGTGATTTGCAGAACAGTTGATAACCATTGCTATGAACGCTAAAAAGCCAACCTTAATGAAACATATCACTCATTAGCCTATCCCTCTGTTCTGGCACAGAACTACTACTCACAGGGATTCTCTCAGAATCTATCTCCCTTTATCCACCCTCTACTCTCTTCACTACCTCAGCATACGACACCTTCTGCACTACTCTGACCCTGGCCACCTCAACCTGCCTCTCTCGTACCTCCTCTACTTTCTTCACTACCTCAGCATACGACACCTTCTGCACTACTCTGACCCTGGCCACCTCAACCTGCCTCTCTCGTACCTCCTCTACTTTCTTCACTACCTCAGCATACGACACCTTCTGCACTACTCTGACCCTGGCCACCTCAACCTGCCTCTCTCATACTTCCTCTACTTTCTTCACTACCTCAGCATACGACACCTTCTGCATTACTCTGACCCTGGCCACCTCAACCTGCCTCTCTCATACTTCCTCTACTTTCTTCACTACCTCAGCATACGACACCTTCTGCACTACTCTGACCCTGGCCACCTCAACCTGCCTCTCTCGTACCTCCTCTACTTTCTTCACTACCTCAGCATACGACACCTTCTGCACTACTCTGACCCTGGCCACCTCAACCTGCCTCTCTCGTACCTCCTCTACTTTCTTCACTACCTCAGCATACGACACCTTCTGCATTACTCTGACCCTGGCCACCTCAACCTGCCTCTCTCGTACCTCCTCTACTTTCTTCACTACCTCAGCATACGACACCTTCTGCATTACTCTGACCCTGGCCACCTCAACCTGCCTCTCTCGTACCTCCTCTACTTTCTTCACTACCTCAGCATACGACACCTTCTGCACTACTCTGACCCTGGCCACCTCAACCTGCCTCTCTCATACTTCCTCTACTTTCTTCACTACCTCAGCATACGACACCTTCTGCACTACTCTGACCCTGGCCACCTCAACCGGCCTCTCTCGCACCTCCTCTACTTTCTTCACTACCTCAGCATACGACACCTTCTGCATTACTCTGACCCTGGCCACCTCAACCTGCCTCTTTCATACTTCCTCTACTTTCTTCACTACCTCAGCATACGACACCTTCTGCACTACTCTGACCCTGGCCACCTCAACCTGCCTCTTTCATACTTCCTCTACTTTCTTCACTACCTCAGCATACGACACCTTCTGCACTACTCTGACCCTGGCCACCTCAACCTGCCTCTCTCGTACCTCCTCTACTTTCTTCACTACCTCAGCACACGACACCTTCTGCACTACTCTGACCCTGCCCACCTCAACCTGCCTCTCTCGTACCTCCTCTACTTTCTTCACTACCTCAGCATACGACACCTTCTGCACTACTCTGACCCTGCCCACCTCAACCTGCCTCTCTCGTACCTCCTCTACTTTCTTCACTACCTCAGCATACGACACCTTCTGCATTACTCTGACCCTGGCCACCTCAACCTGCCTCTCTCGTACCTCCTCTACTTTCTTCACTACCTCAGCATACGACACCTTCTGCATTACTCTGACCCTGGCCACCTCAACCTGCCTCTCTCGTACCTCCTCTACTTTCTTCACTACCTCAGCATACGACACCTTCTGCACTACTCTGACCCTGGCCACCTCAACCTGCCTCTCTCATACTTCCTCTACTTTCTTCACTACCTCAGCATACGACACCTTCTGCACTACTCTGACCCTGGCCACCTCAACCGGCCTCTCTCGCACCTCCTCTACTTTCTTCACTACCTCAGCATACGACACCTTCTGCATTACTCTGACCCTGGCCACCTCAACCTGCCTCTTTCATACTTCCTCTACTTTCTTCACTACCTCAGCATACGACACCTTCTGCACTACTCTGACCCTGCCCACCTCAACCTGCCTCTCTCATACTTCCTCTACTTTCTTCACTACCTCAGCATACGACACCTTCTGCACTACTCTGACCCTGCCCACCTCAACCTGCCTCTCTCGTACCTCCTCTACTTTCTTCACTACCTCAGCATACGACACCTTCTGCACTACTCTGACCCTGGCCACCTCAACCTGCCTCTCTCGCACCGGACACTGCGTCTGCGTTGCACCAAACGGCGGGCGTCACAAACACCAGGAGTCTTCGACTTCAATTGCTCCACCTCCACACTTAACGCTACCCCAGAAATCACTCCCTTCAGTGGTGCCCTGTACCTAAGCGTAAAGCAAGATACAGGTCTTTCCCCAAATTGCATCACATGGAGCGCCTGCTCCCTCTGATCTGAAGAAACACAAACATCACAAGTCCACTTCATGCTACCTTCACCGACTCAACAGAACCCACCATATATTCCACCCAACCTGAAACCACCCATGGATCCACCCTCTTCAAAAATCTCACTCACACTGGACCAAACTTATATCTATCATAACCATGTCCTTCCACCTCTTCCATTTCACCTCCAGAATTCGAAAAGGCGTCCGGCTCACTCTGTTTGAAATTGACACCAATCTTCCTCGACATACCCCTCTCCCTTATTACTGCTAGCTTCAACAGATTCACACCCATCCTGTGCCTCCATCAGTCTTTTAACCTCATCTCTCATTCCCTCCAATCCTCCTCCTTTAACCAATTACCGATTTGTTCTGAAAATGTTCTACTTTTCCAAGTCTAAATCTCTTTTTTGCCTCATCAAGGGAAATGCTATGCCCTATACTCGACCTACAGTCGTCCACTATCCCCAGGTCCTTTCCATGATATAATGGCGGTCCGCAAACAAACGTTTAAGGTGCATGCCGCCACCTACTAAGCTGGAGTAGGTGGTCAATCACGGTTCACAACATTAGTTCCACATGACTAAATCCTCCTCCCTAACTCAGTACTCCTGAGAAAAAAGAAAAAAAAAGAGTCCTACTAACTTCTAAAAGACCCTTCCCATCTTCCAACTGCCTTTCTCCCCCAAACACATTTACATTTTAGTCATTTAGCAGACGCTCTTATCCAGAGCGACTTACAGTAGTGAATGCATACATTTCATAAAAAAAAAAATCCGTACTGGTCCCCCGTGGGAATCAAACCCACAACCCTGGCGTTGCAAACACCATGCTCTACCAACTGAGCCACATATACACCTGGATTCAATCAACTCAAATTGGTGGGAGGGACCTATAAATACACAATTAGCCAATCCGTATTCTACACACATTCCTCGCACATTCAATTGACACGCTTAACTGCTGCAGGTGAAATGGTGGGAAGACACGTTAACTATGGCAGAATATAAAATATGACTGAAAACAGGGCATTTTAACATTACTAACACATTCACACACAAAATGGGGAATGTTCAATCTTTTAGTGAGGATGTGCCATCATTCTCAGAGGAACTATTAACCAGAGAGGCTGCCAGAGGATAAAAACTCACTCTCCACCCTCGGCCCTCTACAAACCAACCACCATAATGGCTTTTAACATGGCGCCTGGGGGGGTGCTTAAGAGGGAAGGATCTTAATATTGAGCCTTCAATAATAGCTCCTCAATGGGAACTCAAGATGATAATTCAGTCATTACCATTAGGCAGATGTGCGGTACTTAATGTGAGACTGGGATGGGAATTCAAATGCGTGCATAATAATAGCTATAGCGCACCGGGTCAATTGGATCCCCTTCATATGGCTGAGTGGCATGTTGCCCAGGCATGGCTGCTCCTTCATATGGCTGAGTGGCATGTTTCCCAGGCATGGCTGCTCCTTCATATGGCTGAGTGGCATGTTGCCCAGGCATGGCTGCTCCTTCATATGGCTGAGTGGCAGGTTTCCCAGGCATGGCTGCTCCTTCATATGGCTGAGTGGCAGGTTTCCCAGGCATGGCTGCTCCTTCATATGGCTGAGTGGCATGTTTCCCAGGCATGGCTGCTCCTTCATATGGCTGAGTGGCAGGTTTCCCAGGCATGGCTGCTCCTTCATATGGCTGAGTGGCATGTTTCCCAGGCATGGCTGCTCCTTCATATGGCTGAGTGGCATGTTTCCCAGGCATGGCTGCTCCTTCATATGGCTGAGTGGCATGTTTCCCAGGCATGGCTGCTCCTTCATATGGCTGAGTGGCATGTTTCCCAGGCATGGCTGCTCCTTCATATGGCTGAGTGGCATGTTTCCCAGGCATGGCTGCTCCTTCATATGGCTGAGTGGCATGTTTCCCAGGCATGGCTGCTCCTTCATATGGCTGAGTGGCATGTTTCCCAGGCATGGCTGCTCCTTCATATGGCTGAGTTGCATGTTTCCCAGGCATGGCTGCTCCTTCATATGGCTGAGTGGCATGTTTCCCAGGCATGGCTGTTCCTTCGTATGGCTGAATGGCATCTCACACGTCCCTCCCTTCAATTCATGGTTCGGTTTGATGGAAACGAAAAGGTTTTCTCCAAAAGTAATTTCAAATGAAAGAATAAGTCAAATATTCCGTTCAACAGGGAAATCATAAAGACATGAATACTCAGTTTAAGCACATTGTCGATAGCCAGTATTGATTGAGGTAAACACTGTGTAGTCAAGAAGGCGTATGGTAAGAGCCAGAGTGGTGGGACTCGTCCCTCTGTCTGTTCCTTCTTCTGCACAGACACCCTATTAGGCTCATAGTCACACATGCTGTCACCCACCAACACACCCACAGGTCTCCTCAGCTCAGTGCTACACAGTTGTAAATGGGCAGATAAGAGCAGAGAGGTGTGTAATTGAGGATATGGCCTGTAAACTGTGTGCTGGTGATTACTGTACATAAAACATACTGTACATAAAACAAACTGTACATAAAACAAAACATACTGTAAAACACTGTACATAAGACACACTGTACATAAAACAAACTGTACATAAAACAAAACGTACACAAAACCAAACATACTGTACATAAAACAAACTGTACATAAAACAAAACGTACACAAAACCAAACATACTGTACATAAAACATACAGTATATTAAACATACTGTACATAAAACAAACTGTACATAAAACAAAACGTACACAAAACAAAACATACTGTAAAACATACTGTACATAAAACATAATGGAATTATGGCCACCTCGCTCTCTCTCCCTCTCTCTGACACACACACATGCACGCACACGCACACAACCCACACAGAGGGGACACACTATGTTCCATTAACTGGGTATGCTGTTCTGCCTTGTGCAGCCATTCCTTTTCATAAAGGGACATTTACATGCAAATTGTCTTGATTAAAACATTTGAGGATGTAAAAATTAACCGGTTACAACCTGCATAACCCTCCCGCTTCATGTAACCAGCCCTAATGTATTAGACTCAAATATATTACATTGCAGCACAGTACAATGGAATTTTCTTCACGACAGGCCTATCTTTCATAGCCTGGCTGACGCAACTCATGTGACTCACAGCGCAGGGAGAGCTGAGACACACTGGTCTGGAAAGGAGGCTATTGTAAATGCAGTATTCGCTCAGAAATGTAGCGGACGCATTGATTGGTTCTCTCAAAAGTTGCATTGATTGGTTCTCTCAAAAGTAACTTTTGAGAGAACCGATCAATGCATCCGCTCAATTTCTGAGTGATTTGAAAATCCAACAGTTATAATGGAAGGGGGCAGCGCTCAGGGCTGTGTGTGGCTGTCCATGTGGGTGTTTGCGTGAGAAAGACACAAAGGAGAACCAACCAGTAGAAGCGCAGCCCCCTTCATTATCCATGCATCATACTGACAACATCAAAACAGCCTTTCCAGACTCTGAAGTCAGGAGGACTTTGAGTTAGGTGTTAGCCAGACTATATCTTCATGCATTCTCCTACAAAAGAGAAACTCCATGAGATGTGTAACCAAGGCAGAACACTGTGCACTGACACCAGTAGGAAGCGTTTAAAAATCTATCAGTTCTATTTCTTTACAACATTTTTCTCTTTCTACTATTCACTGCATCGGAATAGACACTTCTAAGATGGAATTTCATGACTATCCTACGAGGCAGAGGGAGATTGAATATAAATGCACTTCTTAGACTGGGCCTGTTTTTGTGCTGCTATTCTATTATCTGTCTGAGGCGATTGCCTGGCCACCATGCCTTGAGTTTACCCCTGGGTCCTAGCAGGGACGCAATGAATGGAAAGGAATTGAGAGGGAGACAGAGCACACTAACCACAAAATCTCTCATCCATAAAGGACGCACACGGGATGACACACACACACAGGAGGTCACCTTTTCACCGTGAAAAGCTTGGGATGCTTTGTTCTTCAGAATAAATCCATATCTTCAAAAGCCAAATTAAACTAAACTCATCTGGCTTTTAATTTCAGCAACTGCAAAGGTTATACAGTATACCTTATATCAGGACTGGAAATGCACAGCAGGGAGTAAAATATAAAATGTTAATATGGACAGAGAATAAGATTCCACGCACGCACACAGACACACAGACACAGACACACAGACACACAGACACAGACACAGACACACACACACACACACACACACACACACACACACACACACACACACACACACACACACACACACACACACACACACACACACACACACAGGACTTAATCCAGAAATGAAAGGTGAATCATACACAGCACAGTTCTGGAATATCTGTCTCAGTGTACCAGTAAGCTGCTGCAGTAGGAAAACATGTGTGATCAAGACCCTATTCGATGGCTCTGTGACTCAGTAACACCCCAACCCACCTTGCCTGGCCTCAATCATGGATATGCTTTCAAAAGTAGTGCAAAGATATAGAAGTGTTTTCTTAGTGGATGTGTTAGGAGACTGTATAGTAAGCCGAGTGTGTAACAGTAGATAAGGGTTGAGTTGAGTTTATGACTGAGGTTGATATTACGCATGTATGGGTAGCATATACAGTTGAAGTCGGAAGTTTACATACACCTTAGCCAAATACATTTAAACTCAGTTTTACACAATTCCTGACATTTAATCCTAGTAAAAAGTCCCTGTGTTAGGTCAGTTAGGATCACCACTTTATTTTAATAATGTGAAATGTCAGAATAATAGTAGAGAGAATGATTTATTTCAGCTTTTATTTCTTTCATCACATTCCCAATGGGTCAGAAGTTTGCATACACTCAATTAGTATTTGGTAGCATTGCCTTAATTTTTTTAAACTTGTGTCAAGCGTTTCGGGTAGTCTTCCACAAGCTTCCCACAATAAGTTGGGTGAATTTTGGCCCATTCCTCCTGACAGAGCTGGTGTAACTGAGTCAGGTTTGTTGGCCTCCTTGCTCGCACACGTTTGTTTAGTTCTGCCCACACATTTTATATAGGATTGAGGTCAGGGCTGTGTGATGGCCTGCTCCAATACCTTGACTTTGTTGTCCTTAAGCCATTTTGACACAACTTTGGAAGTATGTTTGGGGTCATTTTCCATTTGCAAGACCCATTTACGACCAAGCTTTAACTTCCTGAGTGATGTCTTGAAATGCTGCTTCAATATATGCACATCATTTTCCTTCCTCATGGTGCCATCTATTTTGTGAAGTGCACCAGTCCCTCCTGCAGCAAAGCACCTCCACAACATGATGCTGCCACCCCCGTGCTTCATGGTTGGGATGGTTGTGGTGGATGAATCAGAATTAGTTGGGTAACATAGATAATTAAGATGTTTTATTAGTATAATATGCTTGTGTGAGATACTTGTCATTAGAAAGTGTCCTTTGAACCATGGTGTCTTTCAGTTGCACGTTTCCCTAAGCCCCAAGTTGTCACTTGGGGCTCAGAGAGGGGAGAGGTCAGACTTGTCTTTTACTTGTCTCTTTTGCTATGCAGAATATCAGCAAGAGAGGAGGACAGAATAAAATATTGTCTTCATATGTGAATGTCTCTTTACCTATTCTTAAACCATGTGAAGGGATGGCGTGATTAATGGGGAACCAATGACTTGTCTCCACGATGTCTGTGAGCAAGTCACACCCTCCTTTTCCTTATTGTGGGGAGGTTTATGGCAGTGTCTGGGACCATTGTCTCTTAGATCTCGCACTTATCCTGTGATAGTATATGGCCTAGAGGCTCACTCCCCCCAGTGAGCCTGTCCAGGAGTGGGGTCAAGATGGGGTTTGCTTGAGATGGGAGTATCTAGAGTTGACAATTTATATAAGCCATTGGATGAAATGGTGTTTTTGTTCTATGAAGTACCAGGGACGAGATTAGAACCTTGTCATTAGGGATCAAACTGAACGATAATTTATAGCGAATGTTATCTAGCTGTGGATACTCCTCTCTAAAGTAAACAGTCTTTCTTTGGGAACCGTTCCTAACTATCTGTGGTTTGTCATGTCAAAAGGGGGTGGATCTTGCTATAAAGATCTCAGTAGTCATTGTGTTCAACACTCTCAACGGGTCATTAGAAATGGTGAATCGTTGAAAGTCAGGTGCTAATGCAAAGCTCTTATAATTAAAATTGTAGTTTAAGTATAAACTCTGACTGGTGTGTGTGAAGTTTGTCTCTCCTCATTTGGTAATACAGAAATTAGCAACCACATGGTGTTCTTCCGCTTGCAAACCTCCCCCTTTTTCCTCCAAACATAACGATGGTGATTATTGCCAAACAGTTCTTTCTTTGTTTCATTAGACCAGAGGACATTTCTCCAAAAAGTACAATCTTTGTCCCCATGTGCAGTTGCAAACCGTAGTCTGGCTTTTTTATGGCGGTTTTGGAGCAGTGGCTTCTTCCTTGCTGAGCGGCCTTTCAGGTTATGTCGATATAGGACTCGTTTAACTGTGGATATAGATACTTTTGTATCTGTTTCCTCCAGCATCTTCACAAGGTCCTTTGCTGTTGTTCTGGGATTGATTTGCACTTTTTGCACCAAAGTACATTCATCTCTAGGAGACAGAATGCGTCTCCTTCCTGAGTGGTATGACGGCTGTGTGGTCCCATGGTGTTTATACTTGCGTACTATTGTTTGTACAGATGAACCTGGCACCTTCAGGCATTTGGAAATTGCTCCAAAGGATGAACTACACTTGTGGAGGTCTATCATTTTCTGAGGTCTTGGCTGATTTCTTTTGATTTCCCATGATGTCAAGCAAAGAGGCACTGAGTTTGAAGGTAGTTCTTGAAATACATCCACAGGTACACCTCAAACTGACTCAAATGATGTAAATTAGCCTATCAGAAGCATCTAAAACCATGACATCACTTTCTGGAATTTTCCAAGCTGTTTAAAGGCACAGTCAACTTAGTGTAAGTAAACTTCTGACCCACTGGAATTGTGATACAGCGAATTATAAGTGAAATAATCTGCCTGTAAACAATTGTTGGAAAAATTACTTGTCATGCACAAATTGGATGTCCTAACCGACTTGCCAACGCTATAGTTTGTTAACAATACATTTGTGGAGTGGTTGAAAAACTACTTTTAATGACTCCAACCAAAGTGTATATAAACTTCCAACTTCAACTGTATAGGGCAGGGGTGTCAAACTCATTTTAGCTCAGGGGCCACATGGAGGAAAATCTATTCCCAAGTTGGCCGGACCGGTAAAATCATGGTATATATAACTTAAAAACAACAACTTCAGATTGTTTTCTTTGTTTTAATACGATCAACATAAAGCTGGAGCCTGAGGACAGTGTGTCCACAATAGTACAAGCACAACATCACTATTAATCATAAAACACCTCAAGTTTATTTGAAAATTCTAAAGAAAAAGAACACACAAACACACAATGCCTCAGTGATTCACAGAAGTATATCACAGATCACAGAACTATATCAGGGTGTCTCATGCAGCACTTTAAGTGGGGTTGCATAGTTTAGTTGACTCCTGATACCTGGCATCTTTTAGCTTTCACCAGCGCATCAATATCAGGCGTCACATCCTGAGTGGCAGCCAACTTCAGGATGTGATTCAAGTGCTTGTGCGTGAGCCTTGAGCACAGCTTTGTTTTATTTATGCTCATTACAGAGAAAACTTGCTCACAAAGATATGTGGTTCCAAACATGCACAACAGTTTTGCAGCGAGGGCTGTCAAGTTGGGGTAACCTGGCAAGAGATTCTGATAAAATGTGTCCAAGCCAGCTGCGGCAAATTTGCCCTTCATATCCGAGTCACACTGCAAGTCTATTATTTCAAGCTGACGGGCAGATCAGAGGGATTCACGGTGAATGGCAAAAAACGTTGAAGTCTTTCTCCAGTTCACCAAAAATCTGAAAGCGTTGCTCAAACTCCCGTAACAGTCCCGTTATTTTATCTTTGAACCGCTTCATGTCTGCCACATGTTGGGTCACGCACACATTTTTCAGACAGGAGAAGTGAGCTGCATCACCACCGGCGAGTTGCGTCTCCCACAATGTCATAATACTGCGTGACGACTTTGTTGCGCCCTTGCAGCTGTTTGTTCAAGTTATTCAGGTGCTCTGTAACATCCACCATAAATGCAAGGTCCTGCATCCATTCTGCGGAATTAAATTCTAACACTGGTTTGCCCTTTTCTTCCATGAACTGTTCAATTTCTTCTCGTAAATCAAAGAAACGCCTAAGCACAGCACCTTGGCTTAACCATCTTACCTCAGTGTGGTATGGCAGGCCATAGATGTGGTCTTTCTCTCTGAGAAGGCTGTCAAACTGACGGTGATTCAGGCTTCTGGATCGGATGAAATTAACAGTTTGGATGACCACCTTCATGACGTTATCCATCTTTAATGACTTGCAACACAAAGCCTCCTGGTGCAAAATACAGTGAAAAGTCCAAAAATCACGTCCTCCATTTGCAGATTGCACTTTCTCTCTGAACTTTGTCACAACGCCTGCTTTTTTCCCGATCATTGAGGGCGCACCATCTGTAGCCAGGCTGACAGCGCGGGACCACTCCACTCCGACCCTGTCCAGCGCGCCGACGAGTGCGGTGAAAATATCAGCTGCTGTCGTTGTATCTGTCATCGGCACCAACTCCATGAACTCCTCGGTGATGGTCAATGTGTCATCAACTCCGCGGATGAAAATGGCCAGTTGTGCAACATCTGTAATGTCCGTGCTTTCATCAATTGCAACTGAAAACCCAATAAATGACTTTACTTTTTGCTTCAACTGGCTGTCCAAATCCACTGAAAGATCGGAAATCCTGTCTGCAACTGTGTTTCTTGTCAGGCTGATATTTGCAAAAGCCTGGCGCTTTTCAGGGCACACAATCTCCGCTGCCTTCATCATGCATGTTTTTACAAATTCACCCTCACTAAATGGTTTTGAAGCCACTGCGATTTCATTAGCAATGAGATAGCTAGCTTTCACTGCAGCGTCACTGATGTCTCGGCTGTGAGTAAACACAGACTGCTGTTTCTTCAGACCCGCCAGACCCGCGTCCACTTTTCTCTTTTTTGACAGAGACATATTGGGGCAATGAGGGTGCCAAAGCAAATAATGTTAAAAGTAGAAGTCGTAATAAATATCGCGGGCAAAACAAAGTAGCTCATCCGGACTGGCTGCACTTGCTTGACCTACTTGCTCTGCTCCGGTATAAACAGTTTGCTTGCTTAACACAATTGCTATTGCGCCATCCAGTGGATGCAATTGGAACAGCAGTTTATTTTGAGAAATTGCAGCTCATTTTTATACTTTACAAAATCATCTTGCGGGCCGGATTAAACCCCTTTGCGGGCCTAATGTTTGACACCCCTGGTATAGGGGGTGACAGCATGCTGAGCCAAATAGGTTCATCTTGCAAGCCTGGCTGATTGGCTGGAGTACTGGAGCCCCAGGATACAATATAAATTAACAATATAGAGAACAATATATATTGTTTTCTTTAATTCTGTGACTGGAGCCCCTGTAAGTATGTGTCTGTGTAAACTCTGAATTGACTCACCCTGTTCTGGGTCGTACTCCTCCACTGTGCTGACGAAGTGTGGTCTGGAGTAGAAGTTGTGGGGGCCGGGCTGCTGGAGCCCTCCCAGGCTGAAGAAGCCCCGCTCGGTGGCAGCACAGCAGGCGAAGGCCCGGCGGCTGGGGATGCAGGGGTAACGCGTCCAACTCTTCATTTCCAGGTCAAAGGCCTCGAAGGCTGTGACAGGAAGCTTGCCCTGACGCCCACCTGCCAGGGAGGAGTGGAGAGAAAGGAGAGAGAGGGTCAGAAGGAGTGGGCAGCAGGGCATGAGAGAGAAGGAATGGGAGAGGAGAGAGATGAAGGGTCAGAATAGGTGGGAGGGACGAGATGTGAGAGCAAGGGAGAAACAGTTGTAAAAAATGAATAATAATAACTAAATAAAAAATAAAAAAATGTTGACACTAAATGGATGGTTGGAAATGGTTTACCTTCATTAGCTGATTCCATATCTGATAGGAGCAGCCAAATATCCTGGGATGTGTTCTCAAATAAAAGCTTGGCACCTCCAGATATTAGTATTTTTGTATTCTCTCATTCCATTGGTTTCTCCCTTTCTCACCTTTCTGATCCTCCCTCTCTCTCTCTGTGACAGCCCCAGGCTCTCTCTCCTCCATGCTCACTCCTGGCCCAACACAACTCACCAAACATGACAGCTACCCAGAGAGAGTGTGTGTGTGTGTGTGTGTGTGTGTGTAGTGATGAGTATTCCACTTTGGGTCTGGCTGACAGTGTGTATAGTGAAGATCATGCACCGTGTCAGTCACTCTGCTATGCTGTTGGACCTGCAGGTGAGACAGGTGTGGATCCTATTGGACTTGGGCTAAAGTTTCTATCCATGTTTGAGTAGACAGTTTGCACTACAGCCTGTCAGTGTCGGAGGTTTGATCAGCCTGGACCTGCTGACAGTATTCCCACTGTGATCACACACTGATTGCCGACACAGACACAAAGCCTGACATGGCGTATTTCAGGTAATATTCATCTGGTTTTACTCATGGACATCACATGTCACGGTCTGTGTATTCAGTTACATACGACATTATTATTCATCCAAAGAAAACAAATCAAAGGGAGTAAACAGACACATCCTACTGTAGTCCAATGAGCCAAGAAAGGTGTTTGTGCCTGTTCAATTATACATAACACAGAGTAGAGGGACATTGTGTACATTGTGTACATTTAATCGATTTACAGTAGGTAAATGTACTATATTGTACAGGGTTGTGGTTGTTATATTGTAATAGTATAACAATGTAATTAGCATAAGGCTAATGAGCAGCCCCGGCCCCTCTTCTACTCAGGAAGCTGAAACATGGGAGTCTGGGAAATGCTCTGTGGAAAATGTCACATTTACTACACGTCTTCAGTTCAGATCCCTGGTTGTCACACTGCAGTCCAAAAGTATGGGTCTGCTCTGCATTCACTGAGCCTGTTACCCCTCGCCAGCCAGCCAGCACTGTCTGGCAGCCCTGTCTGGCAGCCCTACAGTCCTCCATCAGTAGACAGAGAGAGAGAGAGAGAGAATAAAAGACAAGATGGGAGCGAAGAATAGATACACATTCCGGGCTGTACACCACTCAGAGTAGCAGCTGATGTACAAGATGTTCTCAGAGAGAGTGTATGGAGGGGCTCCGAAAAGCTTCTCACAGTCAAGATGGGCAGTATTCACATACACACCCACTCAGACAGCTTTGATGACAGACAGCCATATTGAACTGAACCTTATACACACTGGGCTGGGTGAGAACTAACAGTCTGGCAGCCTGAAACACAGTCCCATATGCAAGCAAAATCATTCTAGAAACCAATGCCACTTTGACAGTTCTATCCATATAAGGTAGTCAGCATACTACAATTTCAGCAGCAATCTTATTTTGCCTGTACAGAAACGTGTTTGTTTCACATGAAATCATTATGTTTATGGAGTGCACTGAAAAGGGTATTATTTACATGAAAAGGGCATCAACATGTAGCTAAAGTACACTATACATTGTGAACACAGGATCCTTCTCCCACACTTCAGCAGGGTGAAATTGATGGGAAGACCTTCGTTCACTTACCCTCAAATCAAATAAAATCTTACTAGTCACATGCGCCGAATATTACAGTGAAATGCTGAATACAACCAGTGTAGACCTTACAGTGAAATGCTTACTTACGAGCCGCTAACCAACAATGCAGTTAAAAAAAAGACGGCTAAGAATAAGAAATAAAAGTAACAAGTAATTAAAGAGCAGCAGCAAAATAACAATAGCCAGACTATATACAGGATGTGAGGAAGCTTGGCCTCAGTGATGTACTGGGCCGTTCGCACTACCCTGTGTAGTGCCTTGCGGTCTGAGGACGAGCAGTTGCCATACCAGGCAGTGATGCAACCAGTCAGGATGCTCTCGATGGTGCAGCTGTAGAACCTTTTGAGGATCTGAGGACCCATGCCAAATCTTTTCTGTCTCCTGAGGGGGAATAGGTTTTGTCGTGCCCATTTAATGATGGTGTTGGAATCGAGCCTGGCCGTGCAGTCATGAGTGAACAGGGAGTACAGGAAGGGACTGAGCACGCACCCCTGAGGGGCCCTTGTGTTGAGGATCAGCATGGCAGATGTGTTGTTACCCACCCTTACTACCTGGGGGCGGCCCATCAGGAAGTCCAGGATCCAGTCGCAGAGGGAGGTGTTTAGTCCCAGGGTCATTAGCTTTTTGATGAGCTTTGAGGGCACTATGGTGTTAAACGTTGAGCTGTAGTCAATGAATAGCATTCTTCTAGGCAGAGTTCCTCTGTCCAGTGTCTGTGTTCTTTTGCCCATCTTAATATTTTCTTTATATTGGCCAGTCTGAAATATGGCTTTTTCTTTGCAAATCTGCCCAGAAGGCCAGCATCCCAGAGTTGCCTCTTCACTGTTGACATTGAGACTGGTGTTTTGCAGGTATATCTATCTGCCAGTTGAGGACTTGTGAGGCATCTGTTTCTCAAACTAGACACTCTAATGTACTTGTCCTCTTGCTCAGTTGTGCACCGGGGTCTCCCACTCTTCTTTCTATTCTGTTTAGAGACAGTTGGCGCTGTTCTGTAAAGGGAGTAGTACCCAGCGTTGTACGATATCTCCAGTTTCTTAGCAATTTCTCACATGGAATAGCCTATATTTCTCAGAACAAGAATAGATTGACGAGTTTCAGAAGATTGTTCTTTGTTTCTTTGTTAGCGCATATAAAGCACCCACAAGCTACCGGTGGCTGAAAACACAATCATAGTGGGATGAACGAGTGACGAATTTCCAGCCAAGGGTGGTCCATTTAAAAATCATTCCTTCCTCCCTCACCCCTCGCCTTGCAAGTGTACACTCGTCAGACGTAATGATACGTCATCAGAAATGTCCACTTAATTTGAGGGCAGAGGGGATAGGCTGTGTATTTTAAGTGTTTGGACTGCAGCCAATGATAGACTGATAAACAACATGAATCAAATAATTCCCCTCCTTCCTCATTGCTCCCTGTAATATGAATCTGCATCATAAGCCTGCTAGCTAGCAAGCAGCGGCCATTCATCTATGAGACTGGATTCCAGCAGGCAGTAGCACAGTAACACCAGATAGAGGTACCAGACAGACAGCCAAACAGTAACACCAGATAGACATACCAGCCAGCCAGCCAGCCAGCCAGCCAGCCAGCCAGCCAGCCAGCCAGCCAGCCAGACAGACAGACAGACAGACAGACAGACAGACAGACAGACAGACAGACAGACAGACAGACAGACAGACAGACAGACAGACAGACAGACAGACAAGAAAGATGTACCAGACAGACAGGCAGTAACACCAGATAGATATACCAGCCAGCCAGACAGACAGACAGAGACAGACAGACAGACAGACAGACAGACAAGCAGGCAGTAACACAGTAACACCAGATAGATGTACCAGACAGACAGACAGACAGACAGACAGACAGACAGACAGACAGACAGACAGACAGACAGACAGACAGACAGACAGACAGGCAGTGAATACCAGATAGATATACCAGCCAGACAGACAGACAGTAACACAAGAAAGATGTACCAGACAGACAGATAGACAGAGAGACAGACAGACAGATAGACAGGCAGGCAGTAACACAGTAACACCAGATAGATGTACCAGCCAGCCAGCCAGCCAGCCAGCCAGCCAGCCAGACAGACAGACAGACAGACAGACAGACAGTAACACCAGACAGATGTACCAGACAGACAGACAGAAACACAGTAACACAGTAACACAGTAACACAGTAACACAGTAACACAGTAACAACAGATAGATGTACCAGACATGGAGAGGAGAATGTGGTTATACTCTTTTGCTGGGAATGGAGATCACTTATGAATATTCATAAGAAGCCAGCTTTTTATAATGTTTTCACTCCTACACAGCCATATATTTAGATGTCTCTGCTCCTACACGTTAAAAAGTATTCTAAAACTAGGACTGTTATCCACAGCTGCAGTGCTGGTACCAGTGAATGAATGTGAATAATTACCTATCTGTTTCATCTGTTCTCATGACCTATTTGAAATCAGATCGATCATGTTTGCTCAGAGACTCAGAGAACAGATCTACAGCTTTCCCTCACTCCCTGTTTGATTTCTTTCTCTCTGTCCCTCACTCCCTGCCTGTTTTTGGAACTCTCACAGAGTCAAGACCCAGAAAGTTCTGTAGAGCATGAGAGCCCGATGGGCCCGACCCTTCCCAGACGTCTGAGCAAGAGTGTGTGTGTCTGTGTGTTGCTCTCCTATTCAGCACAGGTTCCTCTGATCCTCATGGTCAATTAGAAACCCTTACGCTGTACGTGCATGCGTGCATATTTAAATGTGTGTAGTACAACAGCGTGTACATGTGGAGTGTGTGGCCGTACTGTAGGTCAGATCTGACCAGAGTGACACACAGTTAGGGGAGAGAGAGAGAGGGGCCAGTGTTGGCTGGTGTTGGAGCCTGTTTGGCATGGAGGACACTGTGTTCTGAAACATGTCCCGCAGGCTGCCATTTAACTACAGGCCAACAATCTAACTGTGGTCCACCTGCCTAACATCTCTTTTGACCTCTCTCTGCATGCTGTCTTCTGAGTGGTCAGAGGCGATAATACTGCGATTGCCCTGGGATGTGACCGGCAGAAGGGGAAGGGATGGGGGAGTGGCCTACCCAGCACGTAGATCTTGTTGCCTCTCAGGAAGGAGGCGGCTCCATAGCGGGGCGTGGGCATAGAGGTCAGGGGCTGCCATTGGTCCTTCTCCGGCTCATAAACCCTCACCAGAGCCTGGGGCGTCGTGTCAGCTGCCATCCCTCCCAGCGCATATACCTTCCCATCTGACAGAGGAGAGAGAGAGGAGGGAGGGAGAGAGAGAGAGGAGGGAGAGAGAGAGGGAGGGAGAGATAGAGAGGGAGTGAAGGGGGAGAGAGGGAGGGAAGGAGAGATGGGGGATAGATAAAGGGAGAGAGTTAAATATTTCCCATGTTGAACTAAAGAGTGGCGTAATTTCATCAGTTCACAATTCCACTATCCAGAGTGTTAAGAGAATAAAAGTAAAGAACCAACTCAACCAACGAAACAAAAATGCACTTTGGTCTCTGACACTAACCTTGCTGTCACGCTGTGCACCTATTCTTGATTATGATGTGTGTTATGATCCTCTGCATCTCTTTTTTAAGTAATGAGTCATACGCAAACACAATCCAGGGGCCTGATTAAAAAATACAGATAACCCTGCCTGAAGTTTCAAGGAGAAATGTAAATATCTCTGCTGCAGTGACATTAGAATATTAGAAAAAAAGAAATGGAGAAAGAAAAACGCAAGCTAAGCAAACATGGCCATCCTGCCGAAACACTGCGGTTGCCAGCCAGATTAAAAGGGAGGGAAAAAGAGACTAGCGAGAGATGGAGCCAAACCCAAACAGATGTCTGCCTTAATGCCACTGAACATCCCTGTCAGATACCGAGGAGAGAAATACAATGTATCACTCCCTGCAGAGTGTCTGGAAATAGATGGAATGGATGGATGGATTGATTAATATATGGATGGATAGATGGGTGGATTGATTAATATATGGATGGATAGATGGGTGGATTGATTAATATATGGATGGATAGATGGGTGGATTGATTAATATATGGATGGATAGATGGGTGGATTGATTAATATATGGATGGATAGATGGGTGGATTGATTAATATATGGATGGATAGATGGGTGGATTGATTAATATATGGATGGATAGATGGGTGGATTGATTAATATATGGATGGATAGATGGGTGGATTGATTAATATATGGATGGATAGATGGGTGGATTGATTAATATATGGATGGATAGATGGGTGGATTGATTAATATATGGATGGATAGATGGGTGGATTGATTAATATATGGATGGATAGATGGGTGGATTGATTAATATATGGATGGATAGATGGGTGGATTGATTAATATATGGATGGATAGATGGGTGGATTGATTAATATATGGATGGATAGATGGGTGGATTGCTAGAAGGCAGAGTAGAGGGAGGGGTTGGAAAGGTCAAGGGGAAAGAGGAGAGGATGGTTGGGGAGAGGAGAGGAGAGGAGGTTTGGGGAGAGGAGAGGAGGTTTGGGGAGAGGAGAGGAGGTTTGGGGAGAGGAGAGGAGAGGAGGGTTGGGGAGAGGAGAGCAGGGTTGGGGAGAGGCGAGGGGAGGAGGGTTGGAGAGAAGAGAGGAGGGTTGGGGAGAGGAGAGGAGGGTTGGGGAGAGGCGAGGAGAGGAGAGGAGGGTTGGGGAGAGGAGAGGAGGGTTGAAGAGAGGAGGGTTGGGGAGAGGAGAGGAGGGTTGGGGAGAGGCGAGGAGAGGAGAGGAGGGTTGGGGAGAGGAGAGGAGGGTTGGGGAGAGGAGAGGAGGGTTGGGGAGAGGAGAGGAGAGTAGGGTCAGCACTCTATTAGCAGTCAGATTTGCGACCGCAGCATTGCACTAATCCAGAGAAGCAGGAGGATTTACTGGAACACTTTCAGACAGAGGGCTAGAGCTCGGAATACAAAAACAGTTCTTCCTCTTTTCCCTATCATGTACAGATACCCCCGTGTCCCTGCAGCCTGCTGCACAGATTCTGACAGAGGTTTTGACCTGCTTACTGCTCAGAACATGACTCAGTGCCAAACACACAGACAAACACATACACACAAACACACACACACACACACACACACACACACACACACACAGAGAAACGAGGGAGAGAAGAATGAGAGAGAAGAGCATGAAGGAGGATGAGCCAGAAAGAAGAGAGAAAAGACACTGGCAAGCAAACTAAAAAGGAGAGATAAGTGGAGAAGAGGCCAGGCAGAGAGATGACAAAGAATAAGTGCTGAGGAAGTCAATCTGAATGCATCCCTGCTTGTTTATTAAGACCATCACTGATTTGACAGTACCAGATTACAAAAATAATTCCAAAACCATTGGAGATTGTACTGCCGCCTCCTCTTCCAGGTCTCCTACAATATCCCTTTATTCCCTACTCATCTCCTTCTATCTGTGTCCACCCTCACCTTCTCTCTGCACCACTCACCTTCTCTCTGCTCCACTCACCTTCTCTCTGCTCCACTCACCCCCCTCTCTGCACCATTCACCACCCCCTCTCTGCTCCACTCACCACCCCCTCTCTGCTCCACTCACCCCTCTTTATGCTACACTCACCCCCCTCTCTGCACCACTCACCCCCCCCTCTCTGCTCCACTCACCCCCCCCTCTCTGCTCCACTCACCCCATCTCTGCTCCACTCACCCCCCTCCTCTCTGCTCCACTCACCCCCCTCCTCTCTGCTCCACTCACCCCCCTCCTCTCTGCTCCACTCACCCCATCTCTGCTCCACTCACCCCCCTCCTCTCTGCTCCACTCACCCCCATCTCTGCTCCACTCACCCCCATCTCTGCTCCACTCACCCCCATCTCTGCTCCACTCACCCCCTCCTCTCTGCTCCACTCACCCCCTCCTCTCTGCTCCACTCACCCCCATCTCTGCTCCACTCACCCCCATTTCTGCTCCACTCACCCCCCTCTCTGCTCCACTCACCACCCCTCTCTGCTCCACTCACCCCCTCTCTGCACCACTCACCCCCTCTCTGCACCACTCACCCCCCTCTCTGCACCACTCACCCCCCTCTCTCTGCACCACTCACCCCCCCTCTCTGCTCCACTCACCCCATCTCTGCTCCACCCACCCCATCTCTGCTCCACCCACCCCCTCTCTGCTCCACTCACCCCCCCTCTCTGCTCCTCTCACCCCACCTCTCTGCTCCACTCACCCCCCCTCTCTGCTCCACCCACCCCATCTCTGCTCCACCCACCCCATCTCTGCACCACTCACCCCCCTCTCTCTGCACCACTCACCCCCCTCTCTGCTCCACTCATCCCCCTCTCTCTGCACCACTCACCCCCTCTCTGCTCCACCCACCCCCTCTCTGCTCCACTCTGCCCTGGTATGGAGGGCCTCCTCTCAGTGAGCACCGTGGCCTGCTCCCTGTTAAACTCACAGGTCATAATGACCCCTCACTTCTCAGAGGGAACAGCGCAGAGCCCCTCTCACACACACGCACAGACCTGTGATTATCTCCGATTATCTGAGATGCAGGGGAGAGAACCCTCTCTCCCCGGCCCGCCCACACACCACTCAGGATGATCATTAACGTGTTACATCTAGCCAGGGTGTTTAGCACGTTCAAACAGAGGAACAACTAAATAAATGACTACTTACAGATATGACGCATAACCATGGGAATGGGAGTGTGTGTATGTGTGTATGTGAATAATGGGTATGAAAGTATCTGTGGGTAAACTAATTCAGAAAAGAACAAAGAAAATGACAGTCAATACTTTTGAGTAACTGCATTTCCATTTTGAGCTTTCACCACCAAAACCTCTTTAAATAGGCTTTGATAGGCCTATCCCCTGAGAAATGAAATGACAACCTTTAAACAAGCAAATATCAAACAGCCATTCAGAAAGACCTGTGGGAACCACTGTATCACAGCAGTCTAAATTCCACACCCTGATTTTCTCACTTGTTCAATGACATTCCTCGGTTTCACTCATTATAATCCTCCACATTAGATTGTCACAGATAGGGATGATTTTGTTGTAATATTTCTGGAGGGCTTGGAGTTCTGCAGGCAATGAAGACTCTACACATATCCTCTACACCCAGTGTAAACAATACATGAAAAAAAAAACGAATGATATAACATTCTCCATCCTTGCAAGTTCATTCTAATAACATTGAAAAAGCTAAACGTACCCCTTGGGTGTTATTAACAAAACATCAGTAATCACCTGTGGTTATCTGTTGTTTTTCTCTGTGCATATAAAAATATCAACATATGTTCACTGGCTGTGGTTGCAACAGGGAGAGGTAGGGAGGGGGAGTAAGAGGGGGGTTCCAGCTTCCGCTCTGGGCCCCAGGAGCATCCACCTCCTACCGTCCCGCCGCCCTGAGGTTCCACCGCACAATCACACGCAGTCTCCTCTAATTAAGGTAACTCTGCTCTGATCTATGCCCGTCTCCCAGGGAGACGCCATGGCAACCGCTACCCAGTAGACATTTAAGGGGTGGAGCACACGGAGCTTGTGCAGGTGGTGCTGACTGGTGGACGATAATAACATACATCATCATGACCCATGACCAGTGTGACACACCAATGAAAGATGAACAGAAGAATCTCCGTTACCAACACAGATACAGAGAGCCCACACAGCTCTGTGCTGTCACAGAGGGGCAAGACGCAACAACAATAACAGGAAGTTAGATATGGTAAGTCGTTTTCTAACAGATACAGATAATCAACAGCTTTAGTCACATGAACAAAGCATAAGATAAAGTCACAAACACACACAGCAGAAAATGTGATGTACTGTAGACCCGATTGACACAGAAACACATCAACCCTGCATGAAGCACATCCTGCTTCTCCAAAAGGAGAACAGTCTTATTAACTGACCACCTGCTGCTCATCCATTTCCTCCTGCAACGGCTCTCTTCCTCTCACATCCTCTCATTTTGCCTCCACACACTCACACACAGATAAACACGCACGCATGCAGCATGCATACACACACACACGCAACCACACTCTTTTGAAGTTTGGTTGTTATGTGAAAAAGACACACAGAGGCCATCGTTGTCACACGGTGCCTGTACACAGGGCTGACAGGTAACCAGACTGATAGCTATGCACCATAGTCATGGAACACAAGACAGGAACAAACACTCTGGGAGATTTAAGGATTTACAAAGGAGGAAAGACACACAGCGGCGAGATTGAAGGAAAATCTAAATAAGAGATAAGAGAGAAAGAGTTGCAGGGAGTACAAGGAAGGGTGATATCTAGTGAAGATGATAGGCGAGAGCCTAAAGACAGTTAAAGATGTGTTATGAAGGTTTGTATAATTTCAGCCAGTAGTTTTGAAATCAGCGCTCACGAGCCAAAATGATTCATCTTTAACTGACTTTAATTTATTTGTAATTTGATCTTGCAATTCGTATGATATGTTACGAATTCCAATTTGTACAATATGTTCGGAATTTCTAAGTGCTTAGGATCCCGTTAATCTCTTTAGGGGCCCAATGCAGTCAAAAACGTGATTTTTTTTTTATATATATTTCCACACTACGAGGTTGGAATAATGCCCTTTAAGTGGAAGTTTCAGTCTGTTTTGGTGGGATGGAGCTTTGGCCTTTCCATGGTGATGTCACCATACAGTGAATTAGTTAAAGATGCACTATTCAGAAATCACTCTGGCATTTCCTAATTGGCCTAATTTCAGTTTATGAAATTCATGTTTGTGCTTTTCTAATAACCAATTTCTGTGTTCTACGTTTGTGCTTTCCTAATAACCAATTTTTGTTTTCATTCAAGTGACTGATTGAACAAATCCTCAATTTCAGTATCTGCAATTTGGCAGTACACCCAGAGCCTTGTTTTGAGAATGAAAGATATCTCAGTTTCAAGGTCTCAGCTTAGAGAGAAGAAGCCTGGTGAGGTATTGGTGTGTCACATGCATGAACCAGTATTGGTCGGTCACATGAATGAAACAAACGTTAATAATAAATCAATTATGAATGATGAATAAGCTAAATCAAGCAAATTATAATATAATATAATGGGACTGCCCTGAAAGAGCTCCTGATTGACAGTGCTAGCCTCTCTACATTGGAATCCTGTTAAGGCAAGGGCTGATTTCAATGTTTTACTGCTAACCTACAAAGCATTACATGGGCTTGCTCCTACCTATCTCTCAGATTTGATCCCGCCGTACACACCTACACGTACGCTACGGTCACAAACGCAGGCCTTCTTATTGTCCATAGAATTGCTAAGCAAACAGCTGGAGGCAGGGCTTTCTCCTATAGAGCTACATCTTTATGGAATGGTCTGCCTATTCATGTGAGAGACGCAGACTCGGTCTCGACCTTTAAGTCATTACCGAAGACTCATCTCTTCAGTAGGTCCTATGATTGAGTGTAGTCTGGCCCAGGGGTGTGAAGGTGAACGGCAAAGCACTGGAGCTACGAACCGCCCTTGCTGTCTCTGCCTGGCCGGTCCCCCTCTCTCCACTGGGATTCTCTGCCTCTGACCCTATTACGGGGGCTGAATCACTGGCTTACTAGTGCTCTTCCATGCCGTCCCTAGGAGGGGTGTGTCACTTGAGTGGGTTGAGTCACAGACGTGATCTTCCCGTCCGGTTTTGCGCCCCCTCGGGCTCGTGCAGTGGAGGAGATCTTTGCGGGCTATACTCAGCCTTGTCTCAGGGTAGTAAATTGGTCTGTTGATATCCCTCTAGTGGTGTGGGGGCTGTGCTTTGACAAAGTGAGTGGGGTTATATCCTGCCTGGTTGGCCCTGTCCGGGGGTATCGTCAGACGGGGCCACAGTGTCCCCCGACCCATCGGTCTCAGTCGCCAGTATCTGTACGGCAATAGTCCATGTGCCGGGGGGCTAGGGTTAGTCTGTTTATCTCCTGTCTTAAGTATGCTCCCTCTAATTCTCTCTCCATTTCTCCCTCCCCTCCCAGACGACCTGAGCCCTAGGATCATGCCTCAGGACTAACTGGCCTGATGACTCCTGGCTGTCCCCAGTCCACCTGGGCGTGCTGCTGCTCCAGTTTCAACTGTTCTGCCTGCGGCTAGGGAACCCTGACCTGTTTACCGGATGTGCTACCTTGTCCTGGACCTGCTGTTTTCGACTCTCTCTCTCTACCGCACTTGCAGTCTCAACCTCTGAATGCTCAGCTATGAAAAGCCAACTGAAATTTACTCCTGAGGTGCTGACCTGTTGCACCATCTAAAACCACTGATAATTATTTGACCCTGCTGGTCATCTATGAACGTTTGAACATCTTGAAGAACAATCTGGCCTTAAATTGCCATGTAATCTTATAATCTACACCTGGCACAGCCAGAAGAGGACTGGCCACCACTCAGAGCCTGGTTCCTCTCTACGTTTCTTCCGAAGTTCCTGCCTTTCTAGGGAGATTTTCCCAGCCATCGTGCTTCTACATCTGCATTGGTTGCTGTTTGGGGTTTTAGGCTGGGTTTCTGGATAGCACTTTGTGACATCTGCTGATGTGAAAAATGCTTTATAAATAAATTTGACGGATTGATTGATTGATGTGTACTTGGTGCATTGAGTTGATTGGAACCCTCCAGCGCGCTGATAATAAAGAATGATTCATTTAAGATTGACTTTGAGTTTCCCTGTGTATAATTTCTACGACAGTGTCAAAACAAGCAAGTATAATGTAGGAAATCATACTGTACCATCTACACCACTGTGAAATATATTTTCCATAAACAAAAATAAATTCAGTGGAATTTACAGAGAAGAGCACATAAAAAGGTACATACTGTATGGTACAGTATATAATGACAGCTAGAGAGACGTATTTGGCACAAGTTAGGTGAGGAGACACTGGCAGGGCTATAGAGAGTTATAGGTAGACAAAGATAGACAGAGGAAGCTTGTAGTTCTTGGCTTACAGTGTACAGTACATTGTGAACTTACTGCATGTGGATTTGTGTAATATATGCTTCTACATACTGTACCTATATGTTGTCTGTACTCCCTTAGAAAAAAAGGGTTCCAAAAGGGTTCTTTAGCTGTCTCCATAAAATAACCCTTTTTGGTTGCTGGAAGAACTCTTTTGTGTAAATGGTTCTACAGTATATGGAACTCAAAAGGGTTCTACCTGGAAACAAAAAGGGTTATTCAAAGGGTTCTCCTATGGGGACAGCAGAAAAACCCTTTTAGGTTCTAAGTAGTGTTATGTTCCCCAATAAGAAAACCAAAAAGATCAGCCACTCAACATAAATAGGGAACAAACAAATAAGCCATGGACAACCAGAACAAAACAGGTAGAGTTTTAGGAGGGGTTCTGAAAGACACTCATGGGGGTGTCCAAGGAAAGTTGACTAGCAACAAGAATCTGGGTCCTAAAAGACACCCACCATGAGTGCCCACTAACTTTTCCCCAGAAAAGGCAAACCAAAATAAAACCCCACACCAACTTGTAATTTGGAGCTAAAAATGGAGCAAACCAAATAGGGAGACAAAATAAAAGGCTTTGTATTCAAAAATGTAAAGAGGGAGAGCTAAACAGCGGTTAAGCTCTTCCAACATCTCTCATGCCAACTGGAGCATTGGCTCTGTAGCTCTTAAAGGAGAAGTATCCCCCAAATCCAGAAACTCCCAACTGATTTCATACATTGAAACTAGTGGAGTTTGACCTCTCCCCCTCTCTCTTCCTGTAGTTCTGTACTGAAACAGCTGGGGAAAAAAACAGGTCACGTGACTTGTGATGTTGCTGGATGCAGGCCTCGCTCTGCTCCATTGCCAGTGAATTCATAGTTCAGAAATCCACAAAGTGTGGACAAATTAAACGTTTATTGAAAGTGTACAGCTGAATTAGCTATTTTTGTCAAATGTCCAATAGTTTTTGTGTCAGGAAATGTGTACTTTTCCACCTCAAACATTTACCAATATTATATTTAGCCGAATGCCACAGCTGCGGAGACGGGTAACAACTGTATATGTGCGCCCTCGTGGGGGAGACCCTTCAGCCTCAACCATCTACACACAATAACCCATAATGAAAGTGAAAACATGTTTATAGAAATGTTTTCAAAATGATTGAAAATTCAACAAAGAAATATAGAATTTACATAAGTATTTACACCCGAGTCAATACTTTGTTGAAGCACCTTTGGCAGCGATTCCAGCTATGAGTTTTTCTGGGTAAGTCTCTAAGAGCTTTCCACACCTGGATTGTGCAACATTTGCCCATTATTATTTTCAAAATTCTTCAAGCTCTGTCGAATTGGTTGTTGATCATAGCTAGACAACCATTTTCAGGTCTTGCCATAGATTTTCTAGACAATTTAAGTCAAAACTGTAACTCGGCCACTCAGGAACATTCACTGTCTTCTTCGTAAGCAACTCCAGTGTAGATCTGGCCTTGTGTTTTAGGTCACTGTCCTGCTGAAAGGTGAATTAATCTCCCAGTGTCTGTTGGAAAGGAGAGAACCAGGTTTTCCTTCCTTTATTTTATCCTGAAAAACTCCCCAGTCCTTAACGATTACAAGCATACCCATAACACGATGCAGCCACCACTATGCTTGAAAATATGGAGAGTGGTACTCAGTAATGTGTTGGATTTGCCCCAAACATAACACTTTGTATTCAGAACAAAAAGTTGTTTACTTTGCCACATTTTTTGCAGTATTACTTTAGTGCCTAAAAGCAAACAGGAGGCATGTTTTGGAATATTTGTATTCTCTACAGGCTTCATTCTTTTCGCTCTGTCAATTGTGGAGTATTGTGGAGTAACTTCAATGTTGTTGATTAATCCTCAGTTTTCTCCTTTCACAGCCATGAAACACTAACTGTTTTAAATTCACCATTGGCCTCATGCTGAAATCCATGAGCGGTTTCCTTCCTCTCCAGGAACTGAGTTTGGAAGGACTCCTGTATCTTTGTAGTGACTGGGTGTATTGATACACCATCCAAAGTGTAATTAATAATTTCACCATGCTCAGAGGGATATTCAATGTCTGCCCTTCTTTTGCAAAGCATTGGAAAACCTCCCTGGTCTTTGTGGTTGTATCTCTATTTAAGGGACCTTACAGATAATTGTATGTGTGGGGTATGAAGATGAGGTACTGTAGTCATTCAAAAATCATGTTAAACACTATTATTTCATATAGAGTGAGTCCATGCAACTTATTATGTGACTTATTAGGTTTGCCATAACAAAGGGGTTGAATACTTATTGACTCAAGACATTTCAGTTTTACATTTTTTATACATTTCTAAACATTTTGAAAAACATAATTCCACTTTGACATCATGGGGTATTGTGTGCAGGCCATTGGAAAAAAAATCAATTTAATCCATTTTAAATTCAGGCTGTAACACAACAGAATATGGAAAAAGTGAAGGGGCATGAATATATGAAAGCACTTTCAATACTTCTGCAGCCAACCTAGCAGCACAGCGTGTGTATAGCCAGCTCTTCTCTTCAGCGACGATGCATAAGAACAAGATATACAATCAGAAATGATGGGGACAGAAAACCGAAGGATGTTAATGTGAAAACATAAACCCACTAATGGTCCCACTCATAGAGGTTTATAATTATAGTTATCATTCAATAAAGTGAAGGTTAGCTACTTATAGTACTCTTTGGATAGGCGCAGCTGGAACAGGGTTGCATCTCTGATTCATCCTTGGAATACGGGGGGGGGGGGGGGGGGGGGAATCGAGGACACCAGAGTTCGTCATCTTTCGGCATTGGAGCCAGTTGCCACAACTGCACCACCAGTCTGTGTTGATCCTGGGGATGGGCTGGGGCTGTGGTCCAGCTGCTGTTGCAGCTTCGGTGGCTAGAGCGCAGCGGCCATCTGAAGCTCAACTTGCCTCAATTATTCATCCGAATACTCAGGCTCAAATAAATATAGTTCAACAACACCATCGGCACCCGTCCAGTAGTTTTCTTCATCACTTGTGAGTATTTCGTCATTAGACATATTTGTAGTTTGCTGTTTACTTTGTATAACTAATGTGTAATGCTCAGTTATTACCCATCTCTGCTGCTGTGGCAGTCGGCTAACGAAAAATCATTGTTTAAAATAATCGCAAATGTTTTAGGAGGAAAAGTACACGTTTCCTGACTCAAAAACGATAGTACATTTGACAAAAATAGCTCATTCAGCCGTACATTTTCAATAAAACAATGAATTTGTCCATACTTCGCAGATTTCTGAATCATGAATTCACTGGCAACAAAGCAGAGCAAGGCCTGCATCCAGCAACAACATGACTAGTTTTTGCAGCTGTTTCAGTACAGCACAGCCACGTCATCTCCTTGCTCTCAGGACGGGCTCTGGCCTGGGCCATGGCCATATGGGAGCAGCAATCAGACATTTGTTTTAATTGGCAAAGTTTCAGCTAGGAGATGAAGAGGGTTTTTGATCACCCCATCAGTGGCAGGAACGCTGCTCAAAGACTCATTGCGCTCCGGGCAGGGCAGCCGGAGAGTAGCGGATTACGTCATTGACTTTCGGACGCTCACCGCTGAGAGCGATTGGAATACAGAAGCACTTCACTCAGCCTTTCTGAACAGACTCAGTGAGGTTCTCAAGGATGAACTGGCTTCCCGGGACAACCCTGACCTCAATCCTATAGAAAATTTGTGGGCAGAACTGAAAAAGTGTGTGCGAGCAAGGAGGCCTAGAAACCTGACTCATTTACACCAGCTCTGTCAGGAGGAATGGGCCAAAATTCACCCAACTTATTGTGGGAAGCTTGTGGAAGTCTACCCGAAACATTTGACCCAAGTTAAACAATTTAAAGGCAATACTACCAAATACTAATTGAGTGTATGTAAACTTCTGACCCACTGGGAATGTGATGAAAGAAATAAAAGCTGAAATAAATCATTCTCTCCACTATTATTCTGACATTTCACATTTTTAAAATAATGTGGTGATCCTAACTGACCTAAAACAGGGAATTTTTACTAGGATTAAATGTCAGGAATTGTGAAAAACTGAGTTTAAATGTATTTGGCTAAGGTGTATGTAAACTTCCGCCTTCAACTGTATATCTTGTTTACTGTCTGTCTATATATTCTGGTTTACTGTGGCAGCACAATTTCATCAAGTCAACCCACTTGGCACAGACGTCAATTTAACATCTATTCCACGTTGTTCAACATAATTTCATTGAAATGATGGGGAAACAACGTTGATTCAACCAGTGTGAAGCCCAGTAGGAAATTCCTGCACATGCAAACGTATTTGGTGATTCTGAAGGATGATACTCAGGGTGTGTTGGGCTAAGAGTGAGACAGCACGCTCTGTAGCTCACACACACACACACACACACCGCACACACACACACCGCACACACACACACAAACACACACCCACAGAGTGATGACAGCCTTTAATAAGCTGGTGATAATGATGCGCAGGCGGCTGACTGCAGTAAAACCCTTCCCTGCTCTGGCCTATTCTTTGTCGGACCGCTGATGGATTGAGGGCTGATTCCCACTGTGCCATTTAAAGGGCGCACTGCTCTGTCCTCTGAAAAGCAATCAATATCTACACCCTTTATTAGCTCTCAAGATATGTATGGAATGGATAGAAGGGGGTTGGAAATGTATTCAGCCAGTTAAGCATAAATACAAAAGTCAATGAGAGTCTGAAGACTGAGGCTGTCGGAAAGAGAATGGGCTGCAGTGATTGGCACACAGACAGTCAATGCCCATTACAATGGCCCCTTTAAACACTGAACAAAAAATAGGGACTAATGTGAACTGTAACTAAAATCTTTAAAATTGTTGCATGTTGTGTTCATATTTTTGTTCAGTATAGAACGGATGGATGCTCAATTACTCTGTCAAATCCTTATTTTGTAAACGACCTTGAGGATGAAATTGATCACATAAGATTGCCTCACACAGGCAAGCACACACATATGAGGTTTTTTCTGTATCAAAAAGAGGCTTAGGTGGTGGGTATGGCAGAGGGGCGTGGCAGGGAGCGTGGCAATGGGCACAGTCGACCTGTTAGCTGCAGAAGAAAAATCAAACATTTTACAGGTGGTGTTGTCTTTTTAACTCAAATTCCTGTCATTCTACACGTTTCTCCGTGGAGGTGAGATGAATTCTTGCCATTGTAAAGCTCATTTCCTACAATGACACATTTTGCCTGCAGCTGACAGAAAATATAGCAGTTTAAAGGAAATTTCCTGCAATTCTACATACAGTTGAAGTCAGAAGTTTACATACACTTAGGTTGGAGTCATTAAAACTCGTTTTTCAACCACTCCACAAATTTCTTGTTAACAAACTATAGTTTTGGCAAGTCGGTTAGGACATCCACTTTGTGCATGACATGTAATTTTTCCAACAATTGTTTACAGACAGATTATTTCACTTATAATTCACTGGATCACAAATCCAGTGGGTCAGAAGTTTACATACACTAAGTTGACTGTGCCTTTAAACAGCTTGGAAAATTCCAGAAAATTATGTCATGGTTTTAGAAGCTTCTGATAGGCTAATTGACATAATTTGAGTCAATTGGAGGTGTACCTGTGGATGTATTTCAAGGCCTTCCTTCAAACTCAGTGCCTCTTTGCTTGACATCATGGGAAAATTAAAATAAATCAGCCAAAACCTCAGAAAAACAATTGTAGACCTCCACAAGTCTGGTTCATCCTTTGGAGCAATTTCCAAATGCCTGAAGGTACCACGTTCATCTGTACAAACAATAGTACGCAAGTATAAACACCATGGGACTACACAGCCGTCATACCGCTCAGGAAGGAGACGTGTTCTGTGTCCTAGAGATTAACATATTTTGAACGTAAAGTGCAAATCAATCCCAGAACAACAGCAAAGGACCTTGTGAAGATGCTGGAGGAAACAGGTACAAAAGTATCTATAGCCGCAGTAAAACGAGTCCTATATCGACATAACCTGAAAGGCCGCTCAGCAAGGAAGAAGCCAAAACCGCCATAAAAAAACCCAGACTACGGTTTGCAACTGCACATGGGGACAAAGATCGTACTTTTTGGAAAATTTCCTCTGGTCTGATGAAACAAAAAAATAACTGTTTGTCCATAATGAACATCGTTATGTTTGGAGGAAAAAGGGGGAGGCTTGACAGCCGAAGAACACCATCCCAACCGTGAAGCACGGGGGTGGCAGCATCATGTTGTGGGGGTGCTTTGCTGCAGGAGGGACTGGTGCACTTCACAAAATAGATGGCATCATGAGGAAGAACAATTATCTGGATATATTGAAGCAACATCTCAAGACATCAGTCAGGAAGTTAAAGCTTGGTTGCAAATGGGTCTTCCAAATGGAAAATGACCCCAAGCATACTTCCAAAGTTGTGGCAAAATGGCTTAAGGACAACAAATTTGTGGGCAGAACTGAAAAAGCGTGTGCGAGCAAGGAGGCCTACAAACCTGACTCAGTTACACCAGTTCTGTCAGGAGGAATGGGCCAAAATGCACACAACTTATTGTGGGAAGCTTGTGGAAGGCTACCCGAAACGTTTGACCCAAGTTAAATAATTTAAAGGCAATGCTACCAAATACTAATAGAGTGTATGTAAACTTCTGACCCATTGGGAATGTGATGAAAGAAATAAAAGCTGAAATAAATCATTCTCTCTACTATTATTCTGACATTTCACATTCTTAAAATAAAGTGGTGATCCTAACTGACCTAAGACAGGGAATTTTTACTAGGATTTAATGTCAGGAACTGTGAAAAACTGAGTTTAAATGTATTTGGCTAAGGTTTATGTAAACTTCCGACTTCAACTGTATTTTGCCATGGCGCTCAGACAAAATGTTGCCGTTTTAAAGCGAATTTCCTGTAATTCTATGCATTTTGCCATTGCATATGATGTGATCTTTTGCAAAAAAATTACATCAAAATCAATAATGCTAAATTCATTGTTTTTGGAATTTTCAATTCTCCCTGACTCTAGCTTTTACTTTGGTATATACAAAAGAATGTGCACACCGCTTCAAATTAGTGGATTTGGCTATTTCAGCCCCACCCGTTGCTGACAGGTGTATAAAATCGAGCACACAGCCATGCAATCTCCATAGAGAAACATTGGCAATATAATTGCCTTACTGAACAACTCAGTGACTTTCACCGTGGCACTGTCATAGGATGCCACCTTTTCAACAAGTCAGTTCAACAGATTTCTGCCCCGCTAGAGCTGCTCCGGTCAACTGTAAGTGCTGTTATTGTGAAGTGGAAACGTCTAGGAACAACAATGGCTCACATGCTGACTAAACACATGCATGTACACCATTGCGCACATGTTGATTTTGTCCGTCCACACCAGACGTGATCTGGACACGCAGGTTGAAATATCAAAACAAACTCTGAACCAACTATATTAATTTGGGGACAGGTTGGAACACATGAAACATTCATGGCCATTTAGCTAGCTTGCTGTTGCTAGTTCATTTGTCCTGGGATATAAACGTTTTGCATGAAATGCTCAAGGTCCTTCTTTTTTGGATCTTCTGGATCTTTTGAGTCACACAAAATTGTGTGTTCTTTACACCCCGACAATTAATCCACAGATAAAAGGGGAAACCTAGTAAATGTGTGTAATCTCTCCTCCATCAATCTTCTTCTTCTTCTTCTTCTGTGGACTTTATATGGTGGTTGGTAAACAACTTTAAGGTGCATTACCACCACCAACTGGACTGGAGATTGGACCTCAGTTCCTCTTTAAATCACCCACGTGGGTATATGCTCCTAAAAACCAATGAGGATATGGGAGAGGCAGGACGTGCAGCGTCAAAAATAGAACTAAATTCTAGAACAAAGTTCTATTTTAGCGCCTGGCTATACACACGAGCAGTTTGGATGACATTATTGAATAACATGTATGTGTACATTTATTTTGCAATTCGTGCACGGGTAACGCGAGCGGTGTGGTCAGCATGTCAGCGGCAAAGTGGTAGGCCACACAAGCTCACAGAACGGGACTCACTACCGAGTTCCAAACTGCTTCTGGAAGCAACGTCAGTACAAGAACTGTTCGTCCGGGAGCTTCATGAAATGGGTTTCCAATGCTGAGCAGCCGCACACAAGCCTAAGATCACCATGCGCAATGCCAAGCGTCAGCTGGACTGGTGTAAAGCTCGCCGCCATTGGATTCTGGAGCAGTGGAAACACGTTCTTTGGAGTGATGAATCACGCTTCACCATCTGGCAGTCCGAAGGACGAATCTGGGTTTGGCGGATGCCAGGAGAACGCTACCTGCCCGAATGCATAGTGCTAACTGTAAAGTTTGGTGGAGGAGGAATAATGGTCTAGGGCATTTTTTCATGGTTTTGGCTAGGCCCCTTAGTTCCAGGGAAGGAAAATCTAAACGCTACAGCATACAATGACATTCTAGACAATTCTGTGCTTCCAACTTTGTGGCAACAGTTTGGGGAAGGCTCTTTCCTGTTTCAGCATGACAACCCCGCCATGCACAAAGCGAGGTCCATACAGAAATGGTTTGTCGAGATCGGTGTGGAAGAACTTGACTGGCCTGCACAGAGCCCTGACCTCAACCCCATCAAACACCTTTAGGATGAATTGGAAAGCCGACTGTGAGCCAGGCCTAATAGCCCAACATCAGCATCCGACCTCACCAATGCTCTTGTGGCTGAATGGAAGCAAGGACCTGCAGCAATGTTCCAACATCTAGCGGAAAGCTTTACCAGAAGACTGGAGGCTGTTATAGCAGCAAAGGGGGTACCAACTCCATATTAATGCCTGTGATTTTGGAATTAGATTTTCAACCAGCAGGTGTCCACATACTTTTTGGTCATGTAATGTATATAAGTCCATTATCTTTTCTACATATTTTATATAGTCATTTAAAATGTATTTCCAAAAATAGTATTGTTATTATTTCATTTTTTTAACACTATTTGGACTTTGGCGACCCGAAGAAACGTTTAGGCGGCCTGCCCAAGGATTACAATAGCAGAAAACTCCCTGCACAAATACTGTACACACAGACACAAACAGCCACCATAGAAAATGAGTCCAAACCCTGTTGATATGAGAACTGAGGGGAATGATAGGAGGTGAACAGAGAGATATTTACTGGGTTACTTTGCAGGGGTTTTCTGGGACACTTCTCCTTTTGATACCATGAAATGTGACTTACAGAGGGCAACACTGTAAACATCTTACTTACACACCTTTACAGTACAGTATGTTGACTCGTCTAGACTAGATCAACCTAGCCTGTTTGATCTGGGATACAATAACCTACATCCTATTAGCTCATTGTGTTGGCCCGCGTCTCTCGCTCTCTCTCCATACACTCTCATCTCTTTAATTGCTACTGAGATGGACAGTCTTTGTTATGTCGGCTGTAAAATAACAAGGCAGGGCCGCATAAATAAACCCATGATGATGTTCTTTCTTTAATGATCAGTCTCTCGTTAGAACCACTAAATTAGAACGCAGAGCCTCACAGTCGTTCAATTTCACTTACTGACCTTTCCTCACCCCTCCCTGTCACCCAGTTGCATAATGCAATCACTAGGCCTCCACTGGCATTTCAATGCCTGGCTGTCTGAGGAAAAGAATGAATCAAATAATATCCCAATTAACTATGCCTAACACTGAACCCACGGGGTGGTACCTCCCTGGGATATTTTCTCTGCTTCTATGTCTACTTCCTCTCTCTGCTGTAAGTCTGATTCACAGTGAGGGGGTTATAGTGAATGTCCTCTCTCCATCACTGAAGTCCCGTTTGTCTGTTTGTCTCCCTCCCTCTCCCTATTTTCTGTCCTCTTGACCCACAACAGCAGCCTCACCTCATAGTCACCTCATTGTCAGAGGGAAGCTGAAAGGGAATGACAACTGAGCCTCCCAAGAACGTAGGAGCTTTAAAAAAAAATCCTTTGGTTTGACTACAGACTGAATTAAAATGCCGAGAATAAAGAGAATGAAAAATTGGATATTTTATCTTGGGGGTCATTATCTTCAATTGAATAGGTAACTGGGTGCAAAGAGTGGAGGAGAGAGATAGAGAAGAGCATGATACTCTGTCACAGATGCTGGACATCTGGCTCCTGTATGGATATGATGGCTATGTCTACAGTGATAACCTTGGTAAAGCTTCTTCGTAAGACTAAAACTGGTCCAGTATAATCAGACTTCCCTAGCCTGTCTACCAGGTTATACACACACGAATCAAATTACGTATAAATAACCATTAAACGGACAATTAGCAGCAGTAATGATGGTGAATGTTTGAAAAGGAGGCACAGTTCGGAAGCCTCTCTAGAACAACAGAGCGCTACACAGTCCATCTCAGAGGAAGCATTTACTAATTATTTGTTTCTCATTAAGGGCTCTTGTTGCTTTTTTCCACCACTCTCTTGATGGATTCTCTATCAACCTAAGTGCTAATGTGATTCTCCTGAAACTGAAATGAGCATCTTGAGAGAAGCGTGTGTGTATGTGAGAGAGAGAGAGAGAGAGCACTACGGAGAGAAACAGTTCTGCTCCAGGCAGGACGGGGGCAAGGATGAGGTGGAGCGAGACAGGTTGGCTGAGCGATTGTGTGGGCTTATTTGTCAAACACAAGAGAAGGAACAGAAACCTGAAGTGACAGGCTGCTGATACACAGCAGAGGCTAAAGCCTCTGGACCAACAACAACACCAAATACACACCACCCAAGCGTGCACACTGTACACACACATTATTGGATACACAAATAAAAACAAATGTGCTGAATACACTTCAAACCACATACACACATTTGACTGCATAAACATTCTAACACAGGTGCACGTACACATGCATGGATCTGCAGTTAGAAACACACACACACACACTGTACTGCCTACACACTGTTCCCTGTGCTCGCAAGGATATCAGCTGAAATAAGGTAGCTTGTAAAGCTGTCAGCTAGGCTGGGTGGTGACAGATCTGGGTTAATCAGAGAGAGGTTAGAAGAGCCTTCACTTCACACACTATGAAAACACAGCCCCAATCACATCATTCTCTTCTGATTTATCACTGACTGAACAAACCCCTCAAGCAGACACAGAAATTATGCCAAAAACAACAGCTCACAGCTTTGCCTTTGCACGAAAGGTACTGTAAGTGTCTCAATAATTTGTTGAAAAGTTATTCTTTTTAACAACCAATGAAGGCTCCACGCTGTGTGTGTGTGTGTATATGTGTGCAGGTGAGCGAACGACCATGCATCTGGCTGTTTATTTTCACACAAAGCGTTATCACTGTGCCAGATCCTTTTGTCATCACCTCTACAGATACCAGTCTCTGACAGACACCAGTCTCTGAAAGACACCAGTCTCTGACAGACACCAGTCTCTGACAGACACCAGTCTCTGACAGACACCAGTCTCTGAAAGACACCAGTCTCTGACAGACACCAGTCTCTGACAGACACCAGTCTCTGACAGACACCAGTCTCTGAAAGACACCAGTCTCTGAAAGACACCAGTCTCTGACAGACACCAGTCTCTGACAGACACCAGTCTCTGACAGACACCAGTCTCTGAAAGACACTAGTCTCTGACAGACACCAGTCTCTGACAGACATAAATGTAGTGTACAAATAGACAGAAAGAGACAACAAGACCATCCGAGATTACAGTGGAACAGCTCCTCTTGCATTAGGTTGCACTCCTTCCCCGGGCCTAGGAGATGTATCTGTGCCTTATGTCCCAGATTGTGTGACTGCCTCCCTTGGGAGCATCCCTTAGGATATGGTGAGTGTCCCGGCCTCTAACTCCTAGGCAGCCATAGTCAGGAGCATGGCCGTTCTGCTGGTTTCACCCATCATCTCCCCAGGCTCCCCAGCCGGAGCCAGGAACCAGCCTTCCACAGGCAGCAGTGTGTTTAATTTGAGGGATGGTGCTAATCGCAGGCTTGATGGAATCGTTAGCTGATATTGTAGAGATAATAGAACTCTGATGTAGCGGAACGAGACAGATGGCAGGGATTCACAGAGGAGAGAGAGGAAAACACATTGCATTTCCCCTGCATCTTGCTGCATCCTGCAGACAGCATTTGGTGGGGTGGGTTGGACAGGAGAGGAAATGGAATGGATTGGGTAAACTGTTGTGCAATAATTGTGCTGACTTTGCCAGCTGCATTGTTCGTAAAACACCTGACAACCCCCATTGGGCCACTGATAGATCTTTCTACTTGATTGCAACAGTTCTTCTGTTACACAAGCTCTCTTTCTACCCACACAAACTGATGTACAGCTTTACCAGGTATAGACAGACATTTATTACAGATGACAAAAAAAGGGAACACATAAAGCCTGATGAAAGTTACCACCCACAGATATATCCTTTTGATCGACCTGACAGGAGAAAGAACACTTGAAAGAGATAATATGAGTAGCAATCAAAGCAAATGAATGTTAAGAGGTGAAAGTCTTTTGAAGGGCTTCTGGCATGCAGGTCTCTGTCATTCTGAAAGCTGAGTGGATTTGCAGGTGCTTTGTCTCCGTGGACACCATTCTCCTCCTCCCAGACAGAGAGAGAGACAGAGAGAGAGAGAGGAACGTCTCCAGCTCTTTGGTTTCATCTGAGCAGCAGGTAGCCAATTTGAAGCCTTTTGTCTCCTTAAGTGTTTCTAAGGACTCAAAGGACATGGTGGTTTTATTTTTTATTGCGAGTGGAGGAGACAGAACTAAAGACAGAGGGGAAAGAGGAGAGAATGGAGAGAGGGGGAAAGACAGAAACACACACAAACCTGATGCTACACACAGCCAAAATACCACCAGGTACAGTAGGATACAGAACGGACTCATCCGTGTTCTAGATAGAAACATAGACAAATTACATACACACAAAGTCACATTTGTCTAGGAAAATGCTTTGTAGTAGATAATAGGTAATAGACAATACTGTTATTTCCTCAGCAGCTGCATTGAAACCAGGGAGATAGTTCAAGATTGACGATGAAATTGGAAGTCTACAGTTGAAGTCGGAAGTTTACATACACCTTAGCCAAATACATTTAAACTCAGTTTCGCAATTCCTGACATTTAATCCAAGTAACAATTCCCTGTCTTTGGTCAGTTAGGATCACCACTTTATTTTAATAATGTGAAATGTCAGAATAATAGTAGAGAGAATGATTTATTTCAGCTTTTATTTCTTTCATCACATTCCCAGTGGGTCAGAAGTTTATATACACTCAATTAGTATTTGGTAGCATTGCCTTTAAATTGTTTAACTTGGGTCAAACGTTTCGGGTAGCCTTCCACAAGCTTCCCACAGTAAGTTGGGTGCAGTGAGATCATGCAGTGTACGTGTAACAACATTGAATAGGTGCAGTGAGATCATGCAGTGTACGTGTAACAACATTGAATAGGTGCAGTGAGATCATGCAGTGTACGTGTAACAACGTTGAATAGGTGCAGTGAGATCATGCAGTGTACATGTAACAACATTGAATAGGTACAGTGAGATCATGCAGTGTACGTGTAACAACATTGAATAGGTGCAGTGAGCTCATGCAGTGTACGTGTAACAACGTTGAATAGGTACGGTGAGTGCTAAAGGTGAAACCAGGATACCCCATAACCTTGGAAAGACAGGCTAATGCCAAGACACCCCTTAACCTTAGTAAGACAGCCTAAAGCCAGGACACCCCATAACCTTACTCTAATGGATGTGTCTTGAAGGCCCTGGAACAGCTGAGAGGACTGAACTGAAGTGAGATCTGTGGCAAGAACCCGACACAGCTTAGAAAGGTCAGGATCTCACCTTGAGCCAGTGCCAAGTCTTGAAAATGTGTGTGTCCTTCAGGGAGAGGGTGGATGAGCTGCTACACAAGGGCTGAGAGGAGAGCTGGGAGGTGAGAGGCCACACAGAGCCAAGATAACACTGCCCACTGGGAGGTAAAGAGGGCCCTTGTTACAGACAGACACACACTCCAGAGGTGGGGAGGTTGCGGGCTATAATGTGTTGAAGTTTAAAACCCTGAGTTACCATCAATATATTGACTTTTCTACCAGTGTGACAAGGCCTTTCCCAGGTGAGGTGAGGGGTGGGGTGAAGAAGTAACAACACAACATCAGTCCGCACATTCCTTTGCTAGGAGAAGCGACGGGGGTGTTATTATAGATGACATTTTCTACACGCCCGGACACAGCTCAGCTTTATTAAAACTACAGCTAGTTGGCATCAGCTGCAGCCCAGAGAGTAGACACTGTGCCATCTAATATGATAGCTGTGTGCATGTGGAGCTAGAATCACTGAGCCCTGACCTGAGTAACGCCTCAATGACAGAATAACTCTGAGGATTTGAGAATCCCCTCATTAATGCAACTCTTCTCACTTTCTAGAACCCTCTATTATCTCTTCCTCTCTATCTCTTCTCCCCCTCTCTCATTCAACTGTATCTCTCTCTGTCTACCCCCCCCCCTCCTCTCTGTACCAGGGCTCTAAAAGGCACCATATGGTCTGTGATTCTTCTGTATGAGTGTGAAACATGGGAAATGGCTTCCACAATCTATTATTCTACAGCCATGCCACTCAGAGACGAGGCTGATGTAGGAAGGACGGTGTGGCTACATCTAATTGATTGGGTGTGGGTAGCAGGGTAGGGTTGGTTACACTATACAGTATATCAAACCGAAGATGTTACACCACTGTGCCTCATTATGGCGGTGCTTCCGCCTTCCAACCTTTAACAGTGACACTGATGCCTTAGCAAACTGAGCTCTGTTCACCAATTACAGACACACTAAATATAGCTCCCATAATGAAAGGAGAGAAGGGTTGACTCCACTCAAGAAACCATACAGCTGCATGTTAGAGGATCTGCGTTTGTGTGAATGTGGAATGGTTGTGTCTCCATTTGTGTGAAAGTGAATATGTAGATGTAACCTATATTTATGTAAATTGCCTGACCGACTATAGAGGGTATTCATGTGTGTAAGCAGTTTGGAGAGAAATCTATCCTCCTACATTAACAATCGGTTGTTGCAGGTTGTTGAATAATAAAGGTAGAGACTGTATTAAATATACTGTATATCAGCATTTTGAATTTTTAAGACAATTTCCTGCAATTCAAACATTTTCTCCATGGAGCTGGGAGAGAGTTTTTCAGTTTTAAAGCTAATTTCCTGAAATTCTACATAATCTGCTATGGAGCTGAGAAAAATGTTTTAGTTCTAAAGCTAATTTTCTCAATTTCTATGCATTTTGACATGGCTAATGCCTAGTTCTTATGCTCAAACATAATAACAAAATCAATACTGCTTTTGGAATTTTAAATTCTCCCTGTCTAGCTTTTATTTTGGTGATAGTTATCAAATATTATATTATGCAAAAAATATATAGGTGTATATATACTTTATATATGGTTTTTACTCTGTTAAGTTTACACTGAAAGTGTTTTTCCATCCCGAAAATGTTTATTATTATTTTTTTATGTTTTAATACTGTTTGTACTTAGGTGGCCTGAAAAAAACACCCATAGATTACAATGTCCAAAAAATCCCTGGCTGTACATAAAGTCCCCATACTGCTTGGAGAGGAGCAGAAGTCGCATTGTGCCACAACCAGAGAAAGATAGGATAGACATTGCAGTTGTTAGTGTTTTTGTTATGTTTCGTTATGTTTTGTCATGTTCTGTTTTTGTTTTGTTTCCTTATTGAATTATTTTACTAATTTCATTTCTGTACAAACACGCACGCATGCGATTGCACACACACAACTGACACCTGCATGCACACCTACATTCCATAGATGACATCAATGTATCTCATTGTACCTGTTCAATGTTGTTACACGTACACTGCATGATCTCACTGTACCTGTTCAACGTTGTTACACGTACACTGCATGATCTCACTGTACCTATTCAATGTTGTTACACGTATACACTGCATGATCTCACTGTACCTATTCAATGTTGTTACACGTACACTGCATGATCTCACTGTACCTGTTCAACGTTGTTACACGTATACACTGCATGATCTCACTGTACCTATTCAATGTTGTTACACGTATACTGCATGATCTCACTGTACCTGTTCAACGTTGTTACACGTATACACTGCATGATCTCACTGTACCTATTCAATGTTGTTACACGTACACTGCATGATCTCACTGTACCTATTCAATGTTGTTACACGTACACTGCCTGATCTCACTGTACCTATTCAATGTTGTTACACGTACACTGCATGATCTCACTGTACCTATTCAATGTTGTTACACGTACACTGCATGATCTCACTGTACCTATTCAATGTTGTTACACGTACACTGCATGATCTCTCTGTACCTGTTCAACGTTGTTACACGTATACACTGCATGATCTCACTGTACCTCTTCAATGTTGTTACACGTACATTGCATGATTGTCACTGTACCTATTCAATGTTGTTACACGTACACTGCACGATCTCACAGTACCTGTTCAATGTTGTTACACGTACACTGCATGATCTCACTGTACCTATTCAATGTTGTTACACGTACACTGCACGATCTCACTGTACCTGTTCAATGTTGTTACACGTACACTGCATGATCTCACTGTACCTATTCAATGTTGTTACACGTACACTGCACGATCTCACAGTACCTGTTCAATGTTGTTACACGTACACTGCATGATCTCACTGTACCTGTTCAACGTTGTTACACGTATACACTGCATGATCTCACTGTACCTATTCAATGTTGTTACACGTATACACTGCATGATCTCACTGTACCTATTCAATGTTGTTACACGTACACTGCATGATCTCACTGTACCTATTCAATGTTGTTACACGTATACACTGCATGATCTCACTGTACCTATTCAATGTTGTTACACGTACACTGCATGATCTCACTGTACCTATTCAATGTTGTTACACGTATACACTGCATGATCTCACTGTACCTATTCAATGTTGTTACACGTACACTGCATGATCTCACTGTACCTATTCAATGTTGTTACACGTACACTGCATGATCTCACTGTACCTATTCAATGTTGTTACACGTACACTGCATGATCTCACTGTACCTATTCAATGTTGTTACACGTACACTGCATGATCTCACTGTACCTATTCAATGTTGTTACACGTATACACTGCATGATCTCACTGTACCTATTCAATGTTGTTACATGTACACTGCATGATCTCACTGTACCTATTCAATGTTGTTACATGTACACTGCATGATCTCACTGTACCTATTCAATGTTGTTACACGTACACTGCATGAGCTCACTGTACCTATTCAATGTTGTTACACGTACACTGCATGATCTCACTGTACCTATTCAATGTTGTTACACGTACACTGCATGATCTCACTGTACCTATACATCTTCTTCTTTTCTTTTTGATTACTTATCAAAGCAGAAGGCTTTTTACATTGTCACATTATTATTACTATTTTCATGTATTTATTTTATTTCGGTCACAATTCATTTGGATAGTACAGATTGTCCATCTGTAGATGCTCTACAGATGGTCATACTATCAACAAACTGTTGATAAGCAAGTGCTTGCTATGGTCACAGTTAGGGTTAGGTTTAGAATAAGAGTTAGGGTAAGGGTTAAGGTTAGGGATAGGGATAGAGTTATGGATAGTAGATAGTTAGTTGAAATGTTACTGACCGTCTGTATATTGTCTGTTAGTCCAAATAAAGTGTACCATTATTTATAGTCCAAATCAAGTGTACCATTATTTATAGTCCAAATAAAGTGTACCATTATTATTTTTTTTAATGTATTGATATCATCTCCCTTCGTTTTAGCAACAGTGGCCTTGTCATTCATGCTAATAAAGCTTATCTGAATCTGAGCGAGCTAGAGGGAGAGAGAGAAAGAGAGATAGTTTGAAAGAAGCTAGAATGTATGATCCTACATCTCATGCCTGCATACGTATCCATATTTCATGGAGATTAACGTAAACATAACTGGACTCCTGGGTGTCATGACAACCTATAGATTATATGTAATGCAATTCATGACACAGGGTTAGAAAATAGAACACTGTATTTTCAATTACTGTACCTGTACAGAGGGCAGGTAAAATCATATGAGTTACATGAAAACATGCATAAAACGTAGGACTAAAAGTTGTTACTTTCAAATGCATGGAAGTTGACAAGGAGCTCTTCATACAGGATGGTTCATTAATGTAAATAAAATGGTTACATAAGTCGCAGAGAGAGAGAGAGAGAGAGAGAGAGAGAGAGAGAGAGAGAGAGAGAGAGAGAGAGAGAGAGAGCTGGATGTTGTGAGAGAGACAAACTCAGAGAGAGAATCAAAAAGAGAAAGAGAATCAGAGCGAGAGAGATCATTGATCACCCTCCCTCAATACTCAGACACAGTGGTTAGGATGATACACATTCATGGTAACTAGCCGATGGAATAAAGAAACAGGGTTGATATTTGCAGCTTGGTTGTTTCCAACATCTACACTAAACAAAAATAGAAACGCAACATGTAAAGTGTTGGTCCCATGTTTCATGAGCTGAAATAAAATATCCCGGAAATGTTCCATATACACAAAATGCTTTTTTTCTCTAAAATATTGGGCACAAATTTGTTTACATCCCTGTTAGTGAGCATTTCTCCTGTGCCAAGATAATCAATCTACCTGACAGGTGCTGCATATCAAGAAGCTGATTAAACAGAATGATCATTATGCAGGTGCACCTTGTGCTGGGGACAATAAAAGGCCACTCTAAAATATGCAGTTTTGTTACACAACACAATTCCACAGATGTCTCAAGTTGAGGGAGCAGTGCAATTGGCATGTTGACTGCAGGAATGTCCACCAGAACTGTTGCCAGAGAATTTAATGTTAATTTCTCTACCATAAGCCACCTTCAACGTCGTTTTAGAGAACTTGGCAGTACGTCCAACTGGTCATCAGTTGTCTTGAACACTCCGCACAAGACGTCATTTCCTGTTGAATGCGGAACAAGGGAGAGCTTGGTTTGTTATTTTGGCAAGTTTGTTGTTTTGGCAAGTTTTGAAAGTTTGGTTACCAGCTAGCTACCTTTTGAGTTTGGATCCCGCGACGCAGTTGGCATCAGTTGCAGGGACCGCTACTATCTGTCCAGTGATCCTGCTGACCAAGGCCGGGTCTGAGGAGCTGCTTTGAGTAGAAGCTAGCCTAAATGCTAGCAAGCTGCCTATCAAGCTAGCAGGGTTTTCTTCAAGGCTTGAACACAGCCTGAGACGCGGTTAGCCATTGTGGCTGGGACAGGGGATTGCCCCGTGTTTGTAACTGTCTAGATCCCTGCTGTTTGTTGTTGTTGTTTCCAATCTTCCCCAGGACCTGCCCTTTCTGGAACTGCGAGGAGTAACAGTGTTGCTACCATGACAAAGACCAAAGCCCGGCGGGAGTACCATTGAGGACAAGAGTTGTTACAACAACAAGAAAATAGCTTCAAGTGTTGTGTACAAATACTGGTGGAGTCAACTAATAAAGGACTGGACGACCTGACCAGTCCAGAGGTTCAGGACCTGAAGAACAGTTTACAGTTCTCCCAGGTTGAGCTCGATGAGTTTAAACAGGAGAAGGACAAGATGGAATTCATTGAGAGAGGACATGAGTTCTGTATGTGAATCCATGATAACAATGACGGAGAAATCAGATTATCTCGAAGGACAATCAAGGCGGAACAACATGTACCGGTACGGAGTCAATGTGTACCCCCGCATACTGACTCGGTACCGGTAGCCGCTGTATATAGCCTCGTCATTGTTATTTCATTGTGTTACTTTTTATTCTTTTTTACTTTAGTTTATTTGGTAAATATTTTCTTAACTCTTTCTTGAACTGCATTGTTGGTTAAGGGCTTGTAAATAAGCATTTAACGGTAAGGTATACACTTGTTGTATTCGGCGCATGTGACAAAGTTACATTTTATTTGATTTGGTTGTGGCTAGAATTGCAGAATCTCCACATGAGACCTGGACGGAGTCGGAGGACAAAGTGAGGGAAATGATCTCTGAGAAACTGAAGATGGACCACAGGAAGATTGAGGTGGAGCCGCACCCATATGACTGGAAAACCCACCACCGGCACAGGTGGCAGGCGCAGTCCGATAGTGGTCAAGTTCCTGAGGTTCAACACAATGTAGCTGTTCTGGAAAGAGACGGGGACTAGCCTGAAGCTGTGCGCCAGAGGAGGAAAGAACTGATCCCAGCCATGAAAGCTGCCAGAGTGCGTGGAGACATTGCTTACATCCGCTATGACAGGCTCATTGTCCACCCTCCCTCCCAGAGGCCTGGAAGGGAAGAGGGCCAAGCCTATGGCTTTGTATCTTCAACCCCACAGCACACATACACACTTACATACACCAACTGATTAATGGACTGCTGAATTTATATTTTTTTATCTTGCTTTGTTTGCTCTTTTCCATATTATGTCTATCTCTGATAAGCAACCCAGGAAAGGGCTGAAAATAGCCCATATTAATATATGTAGCCTTAGAAATAAGGTTCATGAAATCAATAACTTGCTAACATCAGATAACATTCAACATTCATTCATTAGCCATTTCTGAGACTCACTTAAATAATTTATTTGATGATACAGTAATAGCAATACAAGGATATAACACCTAAAGAAGAGACAGAAATGCTTATGGGGTCGGTGTTGCTGTATATATTCAGAGCCGTATCCCTGTAATGCTTAGAGAAGATCTTATGGCAAGTGTTATTGAAGTGTTTTGGTTGCAGGTACACCTGGCACATCTAAAGCCTTTTTTTTGGGGGGGGGGGGGGGGGGGGGGGGGGGGTGTGTTGCTATAGGCCACCAAGTGCTAAAAGTATTTAAATAATGTGTGTGAAATGCTTGATAGTGTATGTGATATAAACAGAGGTCTACTTTCTTGGGGACCTAAATACTGACTGGTTTTCATCAAGCTGTTCGCTCAAAAGCTTCTCACTGTAACCAGTGGCTGTAATCTGGTTCTGGGTATTAATCAACCTACCAGGGTGTTTACAAACACGACAGAACAAGATCATCCACATGTATTGATGACATTTTTACTAATAGTGAAGAACTTTCTAAAGCTGTATCCGTACCCATTGGATACAGTGATCAGAACATAGTGGCCATATCCAGGTTAACCAATGTTCTAAAAGATGGGCCTAAAATAGTGTGTAAGAGATCATACAAAAGATTTTGCTGTGACTCTTATGTGGTTGATGTTAAAAAATATTGTTGGTCTGATGTGATTTAAAAGGAGCATCCAGACGCTGCACTTGATGAATTTATGAAATTGCTTCTTCCAGTTATTGATAAAAATACATATGTTAAGAAACTGACTGTTAGAACTGTTAAGGCTCCATGGATTGATGAGGAATTGAAAGACTGTATGGTTGAAAGAGATGGGGCAAACGGGGTGGCTAATAAGTCTGGCTGCACATCTGACTGGCTGACTTACTGCAAATTGAGAAATTGTGTGACTAAACTCAACAAAAAGAAGAAGAAACTGTATTATGAAGCCAATATCAATGATATAAAGAATGATGGAAAAATAACCTCCTTTGGAGCACTTTAAATAAAATTATGGGCAGAGAGACAAAAACTCCATCTTTCATCGAATCAGATGGCTTTTTCATCACAAAACCATTGGATGATGGCAATTATTTCAATGATTACTTTATTGGCAAAGTGGGCCAACATCAAATGGCCCACTTTGCCATATGATGGCAAAGTGGGCCATTTCTTGCAATCGTACTCATGCAAAAAAAATTAAATACATTAAAAAAGCATTGCAAGTTAGAATTTTGTAAAGTTAATGTGGGAGAGGTGGAAAATGTATTGTTATCGATCAATAATGACAAACCTCCTGGCATTGACAACTTAGATGGAAAGCTACTGAGGATGGTAGCTGACTCTATAGCCACACCTATCTGTCACATCTTTAATCTGAGCCTAGAGGAAAGTGTTTGTCCTCAGGCCTGGAGGGAAGGAAATGTAATTCCGCTATACAAGAGTGGTAAAGCAGACCTATCAGCTTGCTGCCAGCTCTTAGCAAACTGTTGGAAAACATTGTGTTTGACCAAACACTATATCTCTGTAAAAAAAAATATCAGACTTTCAGCTTGCTTTTAGAGAAGGATGCTCCACATGTACTGCACTTACACAAATGGCTGATGATTGGTTGAAAGAAATTGATAATAAGAAGATTGTGGGAGCTGTACTGTTAGATTTCAGTGCAGCCTTTGATATTATTGACCATAACCTGTTGTTGAGAACACTTATGTGTTCTGACTTTCCAACCTCGGCCATATCATGGATTCAGAGCTATCTATCTAACAGAACTCAGAGGGTTTTCTTTAATGGAAGCTTCTCTAATGTCAAACATGCAAAGTGTGGTGTACCACAGGGCAGCTCTCTAGGCCTATTTTTTTACCAATGACCTGCCACTGGCATTAAACAAAGCATGTGTGTCCATGTATGCTGATGATTCAACCATACATTCATCATCAACCACAGCTAATGAAGTCACTGAAACCCTTAACAAAGAGTTGCAGTCTGTTATGAAATGGGTGGCCAGTAATAAACTGGTCCTGAACATCCTCTAAGAGAATTGTATTTGGTACAAATCATTCCCTAAGTTCTAGACCTCAGCTGAATATGGTAATGAATGGTGTGGCTGTTGAACAAATTGTGGAGATTAAGTGACTTACCTTAGATTGTAAACGGTCATGGTCAAAACATATAGATTCAATGGTTGTAAAGATGGGGAGAGTTCTGTCCATAATAAAGAGATGCTCTGCTTTTTTGACACCACAGTCCACAAAGCAAGTCCTGCAGGCTCTAGTTTGATCGTATCTTGATTATTGTCCAGTCATATGGTCAAGTGTTGCAGCTGGCCAGAACATAGCGGCACGTCTTGCTCTTCATTGTAATCAGAGGGCTAATATTAATACTAGGCATGCCAGTCTCTCTTGGCTAAGAGTTGAGGAGAGACTGACTGTGTCACTTCTTGTTTTTATAAGAAACAATGTGTTGGAAATTCCAAATTGTTTGCATATTCAACTTACACACAGCACTGACACACACACTTACCCCACCAGGCATGCAAACAGGAGTATTTTCACAGTCCCCAGGTCCAGAACAAATTCAAGGAAACATACATATTATAAAGAGCCATGACTGCATGGGACTCCCTTCCATCATATACAGCGCAAGTAAACCGCAAACCTGGTTTCAAAAAACAATAAAGCAACACCTCACAGCACAACACCTCTCCCCCATGGACCTACTTGTTGTGTGTATGTACCGACATGTATGTGTAACTGATAGATGCGCGCACACACAAACACACACACACACACACTACATGTTCATGTTTTTAAACGTATGTCAATTGTGAAGTCTTTTGTCTGTAATGTATTTTTTGTTATGTGTTGGACCCCAGTAAGACTAGCTCTCGCCATTGACATCAGCTAATGGGGATCCTAATAAATCAAATCAAACAACCGCAGACCACGTGTAGGGCGTCGTGTGGGCGAGCGGTTTGCTGATGTTGTGAACCGTGGTGGGGTTATGGTATGGGCAGGCATAAGCTACGGACAATGAACACAATTGTATTTTATCGATGGCAATTTGAATGCACAGAGATACTGTAACGAGATCCTAAGGCCCATTCTCATGCCATTCATCTGCCGCCATCACGTCATGTTTCAGCATGATCATTTAAAAAAAATGTATTTAACCTTTATTTAACCAGGTAGGCCAGTTGAGAACAAGTTCTCATTTACAACTGCGACCTGGCCAAGATAAAGCAAAGCAGTGTGACAAAAACGGCACAGAGTTACACATAAACAAACGTACAGTCAATAGCACAATAGAAAATAAAATTTGAAAAATATATGTACAGTGTGTGCAAATGTAGAAGAGTAGGGAGGTAGGCAATAAATAGGCCATAGAGGCGAAATAATTACAATAGTGGAGTGATAGATGTGCAGATGATGATGTGCAAGTAGAGATACTGGGGTGCAAAAGAGCAAGAGGGTAAGTAATAATATGGGGATGAGGTAGTTGGGTGGGCTATTTACAGATGGGCTGTGTACAGGTGCAGTGATCGGTAAACTGCTCTGACAGCTGATGCTTAAAGTTAGAGAGGGAGATATGACTCCAGCTTCAGAACTTTTTGCAATTCGTTCCAGTCATTGGCAGCAGAGAACTGGAAGAAAAGGCGGCTCAAGGAATTGTTGGCTTTGGGGATGACCAGTGCAATATACCCGCTGGAGCGCGTGCTACGGGTGGGTGTTGCTATGGTGACCAGTGAGCTGAGATAAGGCGGGGCTTTTGCACAGCCCATGTCGCAAGGATCTGTACCCAATTCATGGAAGCTGAAAATGTCCCAGTTCTTCCATGGCCTGCATACTCACCAGACATTGAGCAAGTTCGGGATGCTCTTGATTGACGTGTACAACAGCATGTTCCAGTTCCCACCAATCTAAAGCAACTTCTCACAGCCGTTGAAGAGGAGTGGGACAACATTCCACAATCAAAAGACTGATCAACTCTATGCGGAGGAGATGTGTCACGCTGCATGAGGCAAATGGTGGTCAGACCAGATACTGACTGGTTTTCAAATTCATGCCCCTAGGTTTTTTTTAAAAGTTATCTGTGACCAGCAGATGCATATCTTTTTTTCCAGTCATGTGAAATCCATAGATTAGGGCCGAATGAATTTATTTAAATGGATTGATTTCCTTATATCAACTGTAATTGTGTAAAATCTTTGAAATTGTTGCATGTTGCATTTATATTTTTGTTCAGTATAGTTTATGAATGCTTCATTTAGTAACTCAATTTAGCAGCATGTCCCAAATGTGCCTTAAATGGTTTGTGTGGTTTGTATTTTACTGTTAGAAAAGCATCGTTTTCTCTAGACAAAATTAAACATGCTTTAAGTCAATTACAGGGTCCGTTGAATATCTCTACTCCATGTTTAATCATGTCAGAAAATAATCATGGCAAATATGAAAAGTTAACAAGGTAACACTCATAACAATACCAATTATACAACACCTTATTCTTCACTTTGCTCATTTGATTGCTGATAGTGGATGAAAACGCTCTGCTGTGAAGACAGATTTTAGATGTCCACTGGAATAATGATATGGGCCTAGCGCTTAGATTCCTAGCCTCAATTGATTACTAAACCATCACTGCCGTGTATTTCATAATCAAGACATACACTATATTTTAGGACACACTATAAGGAGTATAATGTCACCAAGATGTGTCAAGTACTGTTCACAGATCATAGGGTCTTACAGGAGGCATATACACTGAGTATACCAAATATTAGGAACACCTTCCTACTATTGAGTTGCACACCACCTTTTGCCTTCAGAACAGCCTCAATTCGTCGGGGAATGGACTCTACAAGGTGTCAAAGTGTTCCACAGGGATGCTGGTCCATGTTGACTCCGATGCTTCCCACAGTTGTGTCAAGTTGGCTGAATGTCCTTTGGGTGGTGGACCATTCTTGATACACATGGGGAAACTGTTGAGAGTGGGACAAACCAGTGCGCCTGGCACCTACTACCATACCCCATTCAAAGGTACTGAAATCTGTTGTCTTGCCCATTCACCCTCTCAATGGCACACATACACAATCCATGTCTCAATTGTCTTAAGGCTTAAAAATCTGATTTTCAACCTGTCTCCTCCCCTTCATCTACACTGATAGAAGGTCTAAAAAGGGTTTAAAAGGGCCACTTTCATCATGATTTAAAAAAACAAATTGTTTGTGATACAAATGTAAAAATCATGTAAAGCATACTTCCTCCCAATCAAGTTTATATGTGACAATTGCCAGAACAATCTGAGATACAAAGAATATGTCCACAGGGACCATAGACAGACACAGGGAGGGTGGCAGGGTCACAACTTCATCAATAACTCCCTTCCATGGGCTTTCTGACACTACTACTGTACAGGCCAGGGACCTATTAACCTCTGATCCTTCTGGTCTGGATCAATAGAAGAGATCCACACTCATCCACAGTCACTGAGATGGATTCACATTAGAGGTCTTCACGGATATACCTGTCCATGAATACCCGAGACCCGATCTGGACCCCAATTCTTTTGAGCCCCACCTGTTTAGCTAAACAAAAAGTATATATATATATATATATATATATATATATATATATATATATATATATATATATATATATTTATTTATTTTTATTTTTTTTTTGCCTGTTTTGCATGTCACACACCAGTTTGCAAACAATCCCCCCCAAAAATATTGAGTTAATAAAGCCGCATACAAACATGGCCTCTTTTTTGCTTTCTTGAGTAACGCAGCTCTAAAATGCAGGAGCTTCAGCCTAGCACAGTGCTTTCTGTGGTGGTGGGGCTGCCAGCGGAAAATACTGATCGTAGTGGTTGGTTTTCTAGTTGAGCCGTGATTGGCTCAATGTTCTGTCACTCATGGGGACACTAACATCACCGGAAAACCTACTGGGGGAGCCAAAAAATTCAAGCCCCTTGGGTGCTGCTATAGAGTTACATTAGAAGTGCCCATCCAAAAAGGCTCAAGGTCATTGGCCACAGATAAAATTACATCAAATCACTAATATCTACCGTAGCTTTGATTGGACTGCATCATCATCCTTGGACTGTCAACATCATACTTTCAAAATCATAGCTAGCAAGCTTGCAGTCATCATCATGAATCAAGTCGACAATCTACTGGCAAATCCTTTTCAATCCTTGTCATATGAAGAGAAATTACAGATAAAACGTATCGGTGCTCATCGGCTATTGGTCATAAACAACTTTTTGGACCAGTGAAGATCTCTAATTCACATACATGACAGCAGCAATACAGCTGTTCTAAGCTTTCTGAAAATTTGATGCATGCAGTGTATCATCTATGAAGAGAATCTGCAAAACATCTTCAAATAAATCAGGATAATATTTTGGGATTATTTGATCTCAGATTGGATTCTTAAGTGTAAAGACGGCACACAGAATTACAGGCATATAAATAGACATGTGCATCACGTACAAAAGCCTTAATTAGCTGGCAGTACATAGCGTTACGCACTAGGGATCATTTGGAACCACACACCCAGGAACGTTCTGCAAGTTCAAAGACTTTAATATGGTGTGTGTGTGTGCGCGCATACGCGCGTGCATGCATGTATGTATGCTTGCATGTGTGTGTATGAGACAGAATCTAACCAAACATCCTCTAGCCAAACAGGCCATAATGTTTACCTTCAACTTCTAAGCTCTCATCATAAACAAACACAACACACTAATGATCCTAAACACACTAATGAAGTGCTTAATTTAAAATAGGATAATATCATTACCAAACAGTCCCTTTAATGTGCCTCCAAACTTCCTTTAATGTTCTCTGAAGCTAAGCCAGTACAGTACTCAGCCTCCTGCTGTACTGCTGTTCTGGGTGGGAGAAACAGGGAGACTTGCTCTTCATTGGGGAACAGGTCTAAGTTCACCTGCAGAAGCAGTTTGAACAGAGCTTAAGTTATAGCGGAAACAGTCTAACCCTAAGGCATGGAAGAAGCAGTCTAACCCTAACCCTAAGGCATGGAAGAAGCAGTCTAATCCAAACCCTAAACCTAAGGCATGGAAGAAGCAGTCGAACCCTAACCCTAAGGCATGGAAGAAGCAGTCTAACCCAAACCCTAAACCTAAGGCATGGAAGAAGCAGTCTAACCCTAACCCTAAACCTAAGGCATGGAAGAAGCAGTCTAACCCTAAACCTAAGGCATGGAAGAAGCAGTCTAACCCTAACCCTAAACCTAAGGCATGGAAGAAGCAGTCTAACCCTAAACCTAAGGCATGGAAGAAGGAGTCTAACCCTAACCCTAACCCTAAGGCATGGAAGAAGCAGTCTAACCCTAAACCTACGGCATGGAAGAAGCAGTCTAACCCTAACCCTACGGCATGGAAGAAGCAGTCTAACCCTAAACCTAAGGCATGGAAGAAGCAGTCTAACCCTAACCCTAAGGCATGGAAGAAGCAGTCTAACCCTAAACCTAAGGCATGGCAGAAGGAGGGAATGAGTGGGGGACTGTTTTTCATGGTTCAGGCTAGGCCCCTTAGTTCCAGTGAAGGGCAATCTTAACCCAACGGCATACAATGACATTCTACAAGAGTCTATGCTCCAACTTTGTGACAACAGTTTGGGGAAGGCCCTTTCCTGTTTCAACATGACAATGCCCCCATGCACAAAGTGAGGTCCATACATAAATGGTTTGTCGAGATCAGTGTGGAAGAACTTGACTGGCCTGCACAGAGCCCTGACCTCAACCCCATCGAACACCTTTGGGATGAATCGGAACGCAGACTGCGAGCCAGGCCTAATCGCCCAACATCAGTGCCCGACCTCACTAATGCTGATGTGGCTGAATGGAAGCAAGTCCCCGCAGCAATGTTACAACATCTAGTGAAAAGCCTTCCCAGAGAGTGGAGGCTGTTACAGCAGCAAATGGGGGACCAACTCCATATTAATGCCCATGATTTTGGAATGAGATGTTCGACGAGCAGGTGTCCACATACTCTTGGTCATGTAGTGTAATTCTGTCACAGTGCTTCAGAAACAGAAATGAAAGGGAATATGTTTAGAGTAGAGCCAGGGCTGAGCCAAGGGGGTTGGGGAACTATGGCGGCAGGACACAGAAAGGGTTCTGTGGGCAGGGCCCTCGGTGTAAAATTGTTTGGTGGGAGCTGGTGTGAAAGCACTGGGCACTGGGCTGTCTGCTCACTAATGACATGTCACTGTGAGGATCTATGGAGGAAGAAAGAGGGGATGAGGAGAAGGGAGAAAGAGAGAAATAAGGAGGTAGGGAGAGGACAGAGAGAAAAGAGGACAACAAAAGAGAGAGAGAGCTAATTGAGAGAGCATTGAGAAAGAGAGCAACAGATAGAATGACAGAGTAAGAGAGAGATGGGCCAGATGACTCAGGAGTGCTGTCTAATTCACCTCATTAATGAGAATGTTCCCGTCATTCTGCCAATTTGTCTGCCCCTGCTTCAACAGCTTCAACAGCATAACGGCAGCCATCTCACATTTCTTCTTCCTGCTCACAGCACTACTCCAGACTAACAGCCATGGATGCCGTCACTCCTCTCATCTCCTTTCTCCCAGTCTAACAGAGCATCTTCTCACCTCAGACAGAGAAATGAGGCAGACAGAGAAACGAGGCAGACAGAGAAACGAGACAGACAGAGAAAGAGCAGCCACAGGCAATTTCCTGAGACACACACAGGATAAAATTACAATACACACCAAACCCAATAGAGCAGATCTCATAAGAGAGCAACAATTCTCCAATTCTCCTAGAGAAGCTGAGAGGGCTGTGAGAGAGAAAGAAAGATCATCCCGACTATCCCAACACTGAGCGACACATTCTCTCCCCTCTCTGAAATGAATCAGCTTATAGTTTGGGGTGTCATCCTTGACTTCAGGAGGAGAAAAGCAGAGGGTGTTGACAGCTTGTGGGTGGCTCCCGTCACTGCCATCCCCCTGCCTCTCTCTGCTGAATTACAGAAAGCAGCTTTCCCTGCCACTCCAGTTGTTTACTTTTCTCATTCCCTCTCCCGACACGGAGATTGCCACCGAGGCACCTTCTGCTCCCGAGGTTTCCGGGGTTGGTTTCCTTCATTTGCAATGCAGATGAGTCTGCGGAGGAGATGAGCACACCTGACACCTAGATAGCTAGCGCTGAGGCTAACACTAAAGTCTCCTGTGATGCACCACTCAATGTGTGTTTGGCTCTTAAAGTTTGAATGGGTGGAGAACAGCTATGACGCTAACAAGCTCTGATCTAAATGTGAACACTGAAAGATTAGCCCATCAACATCTACAGGTGAAGGGTGTGGGAGTGATTGAATGTCTTTTCCACTGCTTTTTAACACTAAAGCCAAGAGATTTTCAGCAAGAGACTAAACTTTATACTTGAGATAAGAGCAGGTACCCCAGACTCAGAATGATAAAGTTAACAGACCAGTCTCCTGCTGCCTCTGAGACTCGGTCCCTGATTAAAGCATGTGTGCAGTTTATCAAACAGTTTGGATCAGAGCAGAGGATGTCTACCGCAGCTCATCAGAGTCAGGATCAAAAGAGAGCAGGGAGTTGAAGGGCTGGGCTCTTTCTGGCTGACTGCCATCAACTTGCTCATGTCCACCAAGGACAAGGTCTCTGAAGTGCTGGTCAGTAATGACTAGAGTCTAGACTGGAGTGGTTGGTCAATGCTGACTAGTTACAGGAGCACTAATAATCTCTACAGCACTAGGAGGTGCTAGATTAGATTATTGGTCTAAGGCAGGCCTGGGCAATTTATTTCTATGGAGGACCACATTTGAATATATTTTTGCCATCGCGAGCCATGATCATATTGCAGGATTATACATAATGTGTATGACTGTGTTGACAGACATGCACTACCGTTCAGAAGTTTGGGGTCACTTAGAAATGTCCTTGTTTTTTAAATAAAATTACATTCTTTTGTCCTTTAAAATAACATCAAATTGATCAGAAATACAGTGTAGACTTTGTTAAAGTTGTAAATAACTATTGTAACTGGAAACAGCTGATTTTTTATGGAGTATCTACATAGGCGTACAGAGGCCCATTATCAGCAACCATCACTCCTGTGTTCCAATGGCACGTTGCGTTAGCTAATCCAAATTTATCATTTTAAAAAGCTAATTGATCATTAGAAAACCCTTTTGTAATTATGTAAGCACAGCTGAAAACTGTTGTCCTGATTAAAGAAGCAATAAAACTGGCCAAGTACATTGTTTCTCAAACTAGAGACACTAGACGCCTCACAAGTCCTCAACTGGCAGCTTCATTAAATAGTACCAGCAAAACACCAGTCTCAACGTCAACAGTGAAGAGGCGACTCTGGGATGCTGGCCTTGTAGACAGAGTTGCAAAGAAAAAGCCATATCTCAGACTGGCCAATAAAAAGAAAAGATTAAGATGAGCAAAAGAACACAGACACAGGACAGAGGAACCCGGAGTCGCCTCTTCACTGTTGACATTGAGACTGGTGTTTTGTGGGTACTATTTAATGAAGCTTCCAGTTGAGGACTTGTGAGGCGTCTGTTTCTCAAACTAGACACTCTAATGTACTTGTCCTCTTGCTCAATTGTGCACTGGGGCCTTCCACTCATCGTTCTATTCTGGTTAGAGCCAGTTTGCACTGTTCTGTGAAGGGAGTAGTACACAGCGTTGTACGAGATCTTCAGTTTCTTGGCAATTTCTCGCATGGAATTGCTTTCATTTCTCAGAACAAGAACAGGCTGACGAGTTACAGAAAAAAGTTTTTTGTTTCTGGCCATTTTGAGCCTGTAATCGAACCCACAAATGCTGATGCTCCAGATACTCAACTAGTCTAAAGGACAGTTTTATTGCTTCTTTAATCAGAACAACACTTTTCAGCTGTGCTAACATAATTGCAAAAGGGTTGTCCAATGATCAATTGGTCTTTTAAAATGATAAACTTGGATTAGCTAACACAACGTGCCATTGGAATACATGAGTGATGGTTGCTGATAATGGGCCTCTGTACGCCTATGTAGATATTCCATTAAAAATCAGCCGTTCCCAGCTACAATAGCAATTTACAACATTAACAATGTCTACACTGTAGCCCCACAACATGTGGGGGTGCCACCCACGTGCTTCACAGTTGGGATGGTGTTCTTCGGCTTGCAAGCCTCCCCCTTTTTCCTCCAAACATAACAATGGTCATTATGGCTGAACAGTTCTATTTTTGTTTCATCAGACCCAGAGGACATTTCTCCAAAAAGTACCATCTTTGTCCCCATGTGCAGCTGCAAACCGTAGTCTGGCTTTTTTATGGCGGTTTTGGAGCAGTGGCTTCTTCCTTGCTGAGCGGCCTTTCAGGTTATGTCGATATAGGACTTGTTTAACTGTGGATATAGATACTTTTGTACCTGTTTCCTCCAGCATCTTCACAGGGTCCTTTGCTGTTGTTTTGGGATTGATGTGCACTTTTCGCACCAAAGTACGTTCATCTCTAGGAGACAGAATGCGTCTCCTTCCTGAGCGGTATGATGGCTGCGTGGTCCCATGGTGTTTATACTTGCGTACTATTGCTTGTACAGATGAACCTGGCACCTGCTCCAAAAGCCACTGCTCCAAAACCGCCATAAAAAAAGTCAGACTACGGTTTGAACTGCACATGGGGACAAAGATGGTACTTTTTGGAGAAATGTCCTCTGGTCTGATGAAACAAAAATACAACTGTTTGGCCATAATGACCATCGTTATGTTTGGAGGAAAAAGGGGGTGGCTTGCAAGCCGAAGAACACCATCCCAACCATGAAGCACGTGGGTGGCAGCATCATGTTGTGGGGGTGCTTTGCTGCAGGAGGGACTGGTGCACTTCACAAAATAGATGGCATCATGAGGAAGAAAATTATATGGATATATTGAAGCAACATCTCAAGACATCAGTCAGGAAGTTAAAGCTTGGTCGCAAATGGGTCTTCCAAATGGACAATGACCCCAAGCATACTTCCAAAGTTGTGGCAAAATGGCTTAAGGACAAAGTCAAGATATTGGAGTGGCCATCACAAAGCCCTGACCTCAATCCTATAGAAAATGTGTGGGCAGAACTGAAAAAGCGTGTGCGAGCAAGGAGGCCTACAAACCTGACTTAGTTACACCAGTTCTGCCGGGAGGAATGGGCCAAAATGCACCCAACTTATTGTGGGAAGCTTGTGGAAGGCTACCCGAAATGTTTGACCTAAGTTAAACAATTTAAAGGCAATGCTACCAAATATTAATAGAGTGTATGTAAACTTCTGACCCACTGGGAATGTGATGAAAGAAATAAAAGCTGAAATAAATAATTCTCTCTACTATTATTCTGACATTTCACATTCTTAAAATAAAGTGGTGATCCTAACTGACCTAAGACAGGGAATTCTTACTAAGATTAAATGTCAGGAATTGTGAAAAACTGAGTTTAAATGTATTTGGCTAAGGTGTATGTAAACTTCTGGCTTCAACTGTAAATCATTACACAAAGGCGAGTATTCACGTGGCTTTTAATTTGAATAACAAATACATTTTTCAAAACTTTACTATTGCACATTCTTTATGTGATCTGAGCATGATGCCGCGGGCCGTATTGAATCAGGTCGTGGGCATCATACGGCCCCCGGGCCGGCCTTTGCCCAAGCCTGGTCTAAGGGGTAGTAAAAAAAAAACTTTGTTATTTATGTGGAAGCAGCATCACTCTTTAATTGTCCAAATAAATTTTCCCCTCTGGGACAATAAAGTGCCCTAGCTCAATGAATTGGCAGCAACACAAAGAACTTCGGCCATGCCGTTACACACTCCAACTACTCCATTTCAGCGGTGGTCTAAACAAAATAAAGGGAACAAATAAAGTCTGTCTTCACAACAAATGAGGACAAAGACTTTAACTGTGGAGAGAACATGCTGCTCAGAATTACTTCACAGAGACAGGAAGATGGTTCAACATATATCCATGAGGGACTACACTGAAGCTTTCTTTCATCTTTCACCACTATTACATTATTCATTTGATGAGCTTCTCATGGGCGAAACCACTCTCTGTAGATTTCGCACATTCTTGTATTTATTCCATTTACAAAACCTTATCTTCTCAGTGGCCGACTTGTGAGGCAATCTGGCTGCAAGTAACCTAATGTGTTTGATTAAAAAAAATTATATTATATTTTTTTAACCTTTATTTAACTAGGCAAGTCGGTTAAGAACAAATTCTTATTTACAATGATGGCCTACTGGGGAACAGTGCCTTGTTTAGGGGCAGAACAACAGATTTTTACCTTGTCAGGTCGGGGATTCGATCCAGCAACCTTTCAGTTACTGGCCCAATGCTCTAACCACTAGGCTACCTGCCGACCCAAGAGTAATACCCAGCTCGGCACTCCCTCTTGCCAGTTCCAACATATACATTCTGACATACAGGCTGAATATAACTGGCACTGCCAGTAAATGTATACACTTCGTGATACTTCTGAGATGTCTTCTATGCCTTACTCATATGCCCCCCCACCCCACTAACCTTCCATTAGCAACCGCTTTGCATAGAAACAGACATTGCCATAGTAACTAAAGTAAAAGGAAAAGCTGCCTGTGTTTTGATAAGTGGGTAACTATTCGTGATGGTAGCAAAATATAGTAAGTCAACATGTTTTCAGAACCTTTATGTCCCTGACTGATCAAAACTCGGTTTCTCGTGCTCTCTCGTCTCTCTGCAGCAGACATATAGTGAGCAATATGTTTGGAACATTAAATCGCTATCAAATCGCAATAGATGTAGAATAGTGAGAAACGCAACACATATGGTATCGACACCTAAGTATCGTAATAATATCGTATCGTGAGGTCACTGGCAATTCCAAGCCCTAGTCACTATGTGATTACAAAGTAAAGAAACAGAAACAAAATGTTGCTCTATGGTATCGTATTGTATGGCTCTACATTACGTTGTGACAAAGTCCTTGGAGGGTCTGTATACAGTCTGGGACGTCAGGGAGGACATTAGTTGGAGAAGGTGAAGGATAGACGGAGGGACAGAGGGATGGATTCATCTTCATTTCAGACAGAGTGGTGTGCCAGTGAAGGCATTAGCTGAATTGCTAATGAAACTTCCCCATGTAGGGCCCACCGCAATCCTCCCTCTGCTTCCAAACACCCTTCAGCCAAGTGAAATAAATGAGAGAAACACAGCTCGGAGGAGTAGAGGGTAGAGGGAGAGAGACACAGAGGGTTGAAATGGATGGGTGAAAACACATTTTGGAAAGTTCTTTTCTGCAGAAGCATGAGGCAGACATAACTAATGAGAAACTACTGTAGCTTTGAAATAACATTTCAAATGTGTTCTGCAATCTTCATGTGCTCAGGAAAACAGACACCAACAGGACACTGGATTGCACGTTGGATTGAACCTCTTTTCAGTGTAATTCTGTTGAAATTACAAGCACTATGAACATTTGTGTGTTTTGGGGGGACTTGCTGCTTAGAGAAAGGGATTGAGGAGTGGGGCAGGAGGGTTGGTGACAGGGGCAGGGTGCTGGTCAGAGTGAGACAGATTAAATCAGCAGATGATCTCAATAAGCTGTCTTAATGAGACATTCATCCATATTCATATCCTAGTTACTAATTCTCACCAACTCCAGGGGGTATTTGCTTCTTATCATTTTGCGTATGTGTGTGTGACTGTGAGCCGCTTTGTTGGTTGAAAGGAATACTGGATGGTGATATTGGCTATGCTCTGTGCGTCCACATCATAAAGCCCTGTAGCTTTACCTATTCAAGCAGAGAGGAGAAAGAGGACAGAGAGTGCGAGGACAAGCACGTGAGAAAGGAATACCTCACGGGGGACAACGGAAAACATCCAACTTTCTTGGACCAAAGCTCCTTCCTGTAGCTGGACATCAATCTATTATGCAGTTTATAAAGCAGGCGTGGGTTCTACTTGAAAGCAGTGATCCTCATTCCTGCTCCTGGAAAGCTTTAATACTTCATGTTTTGTCCCAGCTCAGCAGTGAAACACCTGATTCAAGTCTACCTGCTAAGATCAGCCTATTAGTAATCATTGCATACAGAATACACTAATAGATAGGAGAATCAGCCTCTGTGAGAGAAGTCGGCCCCTCAGATTTTTTGTGGCCCCCACCCCCATCAATGTTGCTCATGCCCGAACTAGACATTATTCAGTGACAGATGAGGACCAACCTGTCTGACTTGACCTTGTTCTGTAAGCAGAATATCTAGCGGCATGTAAACAAGAAACAGATCGATCTCTATCTCCTATTCCAAAGCACCAAGGTCAAGTATTGACTACATTATCGAACAATAGGTTCATCTTCTGCACTACTGATTGATACACTTGATTTTACTGTATGTAGGCCTACTTTTAATGGAAGGTGTCCTTGAGTGTTCTGAAAGTCGTCTGCCAAGCAAAACGCATTATTATTATTATTATTATTAATCATTAATGCACTGTTACTATATGTCCTGTCAGATAAATCACCAGACAGAACCTTTTTGTATCAATAACACAACTACAGTATGCAGATACAGTATATAGAAGTAGGTTCACAGAGAATTAAATCTCTATGTAAATCTATAGAATCTTTCATGACTTTTATGGGTGCTAAAACTGCCATTTCTTGGTTAGCACCCAGTTTTCATGATACTTTTACTATGGTTGTTGCAAGAGTGTCTGATCTCAAGATCTCATCATATGTTAAACAGTTGGCCCTCGAGGACAGGTTTTTACTACGGATGCTTCCCATCCATTTACTTTAGGGGATTTTCAGGCTCATTAGTCTGCAGTTGATTGGTTTACATTACGGATAATTGGTAATTCTACAGCGGGCCTCAACTCATAGGCCTGGAGACAGCATGTTGCACACTAGGCAAATCACATTTCAGGCAACTCATATACAATCAGCACAACTCTTCATCCCAACACAACAGCTTTATTCTCAATACTAAGATACCTGCTACTTCCTATTCTACAGCATATGCTCCCGGCCCCCAGACAAGGCGGTTTCTCTCTGCATTGACGTTTTGGTGAGGCTATCTTCTTACTGTTATCTTATGGTTTCCTTCAAATGGCGCATTCACAACTCCTATAACTATTATTCCTTCACGTGATCTAGGTTTTTCCTGATCTGGTCTTTTCACCCTAATCACTACAGCCTCACGCTTAAGCATTCTAAATCAGGTTCCTGGTGTACTATAATAATATCTCTCACTACCACTCAGCAGGTATATCTCTCTGGTCACCCCTAAAGCTAACTCCTCCTTTGGTCGTCTCTCCTTCCAGTTCTCTGCTGCCAATGACTGGAACGAACTACAAAAATCTCTGAAACTGGAAACACTTATCTCCCTCACTAGCTTTAAGCACCAGCTGTCAGAGCAGCTCCCAGATCACTGCACCTGTACATAGCCTATCTATAATTTAGCCCAAACTACTACCTCTTCCCCTACTGTATTTATTTATTTTATTTATTTTGCTCCTTTGCACCATTTTATTTATATTTTAACTTTGAACTTTCTTCAAACTACAAATCTACCATTCCAGTGTTTTACTTGCTATACTTTATTTACTTTGCCACCATGGCCTTTTTTGCCTTTACCTCCCTTATCTCACATCATTTGCTCACATTGTATAGTCTTATTTCTTTCTACTGCATCATTGATTGTATGTTGTTTTACTCCATGTGTAACTCTGTGTTTTTGTATGTTGTCGAACTGCTTTGCTTTATCTTGGCCAGGTCGCAATTGTAAATGAGAACTTGTTCTCAACTTGCCTACCTGGTTAAATAAAGGTGAAAAAATAAATCCTTTCTTATGCTTTAGGCTAATATATCTTCAAGCTTGACCCTGTTCTGCTCATCAATCTTTTCTCATCCCTCTTCAACCCTCATCTGTTTCACTTCTCTTCCATTCTCAAGTAACACAAAGGTGTTTTCTTTCACCTCAACGCTATCTGTAATCTGTCCCTATCGCTTTGTATTACTGCATGCATGACTGGGTTTGAAGCAAAGCAAACATCCCATTATATCATACAAATCGCATTACAGCATACATGGTTGGGTTCTATGTACAAGCATACGTAGCATTGTCTAAACACATCAGCAAATGTTTGATTCTGGTGCCAGCGTGCCGTGCTTTATTTACAAAGTTCACATAATACTTATCCAATTACACTCATGCATATAGCGGTGGCAATCACTCATTATTACACCTTCTCATATTGTAACAATGCAAGGGACTCAGCAGATCAACATTGGGCCGGGACTCTTGGCAGGTGCCCATATCTTCCCGCATTTCGGCATGCACTATTGGGGTCAACGCTCAGCTAGCGTTTCATGTTAATCATGCATATAGCTTTACAGCATGCACTATTGGGGTCAACACTAAGCTAGCATTTGATGTTAATTATATATGTACAGTACCAGTCAAAAGTTTGGACACACCTACTCATTCAAGGGTTTTTCTTTATTTTTACTATTTTCTACATTGTAGAATAAGAGTGAAGACATCAAAAACTATGAAATAACACACAGAATCAGGTAGTAACCAAAAAAGTGTTAAACAAATCAAAATAGCCACCCTTGTCCTTGATGACAGCTTTGCACACTCTTGGAATTCTCTCAACCAGCTTCATGAGGAATGCTTTTCCAACAGTCTTGAAGGAGTTCTCACATATGCTGAGCACTTGTTGGCTGCTTTTCCTTCCCTCTGTGGTCCAACTCATCCCAAACCATCTCAACTGGGTTGATGTCGGGTGATTGTGGAGGCCAGGTCATCTGATGCAGCACTCCATCACTCTCCTTGCTAAAATAGCCCTTACACAGCCTGTGTATTGGGTCATTGTTGAAAAACTAATTATAGAGTGTATGTACGGTGGGAACCACACATGCGGAGATCATCCGTTCACCTACCTTCTCACACGGCGGTTGGAACCAAAAATCTCAAATTTGGACTCATCAGACCAAAGGACAGAGTTCCACCAGTCTAATGTCCATTGCTAATGTTTCTTGGTCCAAGCAAATCCCTTCTTCTTATTGGTGTCCTTTAGTAGTGGTTTCTTTGCAGCAATTCAACCATGAAGGCCTGATTCATCCAGTCTCCTCTTAACAGTTGATGTTGAGATGTGTCTGTTACTTGAACTCTGTGAAGCATTTATTTGGGCTGCAATTTCTGAGGCTGGTAACTCTAATAAACTTATCCTCTGCAGCAGAGGTGACTCTGGGTCTTCCTTTCCTGTGGCAGTCCTCATGAGAGCCAGTTTCATCATAGCGCGTGACGGTTTTAGCGACTGCACTTAAAGAACATTTCAAAATTCTTGAAATTTTCCCGGATTGACTAACATTCATGTCAAACCTCTTAAGGATCGGACCCAAATCTAACTGCCTGTAGCTCAGGACCTGAAGCAAGGATATGCATATTCTTGATACCATTTGAAAGGAAACACTTTGAAGTTTGTGGAAATGTGAAATTAATGTAGGAGAATATAACACATTAAATCTGGTAAAAGATAATACAAAGAAAAAACATGCGTGTTTTTATTTTTTGTACCATCATCTTTGAAATGCAAGAGAAAGACCATAATGCATTATTCTAGCCCAGGTGCAATTTAGATTAAGCCACTTGATGGCAGCAGTGTATGTGCAAAGTTTTAGACTTTGCATATCTGTTCAAAATGTTGTATCAAGACTGCCCAAATGTGCCTAATTGGTTTATTAATACATTTTCAAATTCATAATTGTGCACTCTCCTCAAACAATAGCATGGCATTCTTTCACTGTAATAGCTACTGTAAATTGGACAGTGCAGTTAGATTAACAATAATTTAAGCTTTCTGCCCACATCAGATATGTCTATGTCCTGGGAACTGTTTTTTTTTTTTTACTTAACCTCATGCTAATCACATTAGCCTACGTTAGCGCAACCGTCCCGCGGGGGGGGGGGGGGGACGGATCCCGTAGAGGATAATTATTAAAGTAATGATGGACTGTCGTTTCTCTTTGCTTATTTGAGCTGTTCTTGCCATAATATGGACTTATAGGGGGCTATCTTCTGTACACCACCCCTACCTTGTCACAACGCAAGCTGGTTGAGAGAATGCCAAGAGTGTGCAAAGCTGTCATCAAGGCAAAGGGTGGCTACTTTGAAGAATCTCAAATATAAAATATATTTTGATTTGTTTAACACTTATTTGGTTACCACATGATTCCATATGTGTTATTTCATAGTCTTGATGTCTTCACTATTATTCTACAATATAGAAAATAGTAAAAATAAAGAAAAACTCTGCAATGAGTAGGTGTGTCCAAACGTTTGACTGGTACTGTATGTTGCATTATGGCATGCGTGGTTGTCTAGATGTACATGCAGACGTCTCATGTCAACCCTACACATTAAACGACTTTTGAATTCTACGCTCAACGCACCTCGCATTAATGCTTTCCATTACAGCAGAATTGCAGTTTTATTCTATTCTTCACATGCATCTCTTTTACATCTAATAATCATTGTTTCAATCTTTAGATCCAACCGTTTCTCCGCTGTGTCCCTTCTCCCTATTGAGTAACATATTGATTTTGGGGGGGTTTCGATGCCAGCTGTCTAGCAAAGGGCTATGTGTCATCAGCACTTGGTTCCGAGGAGCATTCCACGGAGACGAGGCCATACCCCAAACTATTTCATATAATTCCATATTGCATTCTGCCTCTGTTCATTCAGTTAAGCCTGTACTCGATTCAAGTGTGACTGGAGGGAATAGCTAGTGCAGGATAAAGATGAAACTGCCTATGAGAATGTAATGTTCTATTAGCAAGTCAGCATTATCCTATTAGGCTCTGATTTCAGTTAATGGTAATATATATCCCTAGAGAAAGGAATAGTGGGTTGTGTAAGTCACTGTGAATATGAAGGTGTGCTAGGAGGTTCAACAAAGTGACGAATAGGGAGGTAATTATACAGTATGCTCTGGATCTGTCAGCTTGACACTCCTTCCCACCCTGGACAATAGGGTATCTCTGCCTCCGGCAAAGGCAACCTGTCAGACTCTTGCTGTCTACTCTACAGTACAGAAACACAGCATAGTCATCCCAACCCCCCATCCCCTGGGTGAAGGAAACTTCCTGTCCGGAAAGTGAAGTGAGCCTGAGAAACTGCTCTACATAGCCTGCTGTCTGCTGCCAGGCTTAAGACACTAAGCTAGCAACTTTCTCTTTGTGGTGGGTTTATTTAATTGTCTCCCTCCCTGAGCATCACATCAGCCACAGCAAAGCCCTGGGTTTTCTAACATACTATGAGTAGCTTTACTGTGTGTGAGAGTTTGTCAGGATGGGGCAGCCAGCCCCTAAAGAAAAGAGAAAGGGAGAGACTCCATGTTTCATTAAATTTGACCTAATCTATATACAGCACCATCTACTTGCCAAAGTAATGACATTCTACACATTTTTAGTCACAGTGGATCAGCTTTCAAAAGCAGTGCAGTAGCATTCAGAATCTGTGCAACAAACAATTACATCTCATGGGGATGCTGTACTTTGTTTTTTTCCCAGAATAGCAGTACAAATTGCTTCAGCAGCATAAATTGAATGTTTTCCTGTGAAGGTACAGTGTACAGACATGGGAGGCGGGTGGGCGGTGGGACAGAGGATAGGCAGGCGGGCTTCACACACAACACACACAACTGGGCACAGGGATAATGAGCTCTGATGTGACTCGTGAAAGAACCTAAACCGACTCCATTACAGCTGCAGGCAGATAGGCATTTCTGAAAGCCTGAAAAACACCCCCGTTTGTACACCGCTTTAGTTAGTATGTGTGTGTCTGTGTTTGTGTGTTGCTCTCCTGTTCAGCGCAGGTTCCTCTGATCCCCATGGTCAAGCAAAAACACTGACACACACTGGGGGTCACACTCGCAAAATAAGATCAAACGGCCATTACACAATAACACTGAGAAAAGGAGACTAATGGCTTGGAGGCCTCAACGGGTTTCATTCAACTGTGTGTGTGTGTGTGTGTGTGTGTGTGTGTGTGTGTGTGTGTGTGTGTGTGTGTGTGTGTGTGTGTGTGTGTGTGTGTGTGTGTGCGCGTTTGTACATGCATGCTGTGTGTGTTTGTTTTCCTACATTATCTGGACTCCAAAGTACTAACATTTCACCTGAATGTCATGAAAAGGTAGTCTGGACTTTTTTCAGGTCCTGAATTTGTTCAAATTTTTAAGGCTTAGATTTAGGGTTAAGGTTAGGTTTACGTTTAAGGTTAGGTTTAGGGTTTTTGGGGTTAAGTTTAGGTTAAGGTTAGGGTTAGTATTAGGGTAAGGGTTTGGGAAAATAGGATTTTTAATGGTCAAACATTTTTACACCACAAAAAGTCCTGAAATTTCACGAAAACTAAGTGTGTGTTTGTGTGTGCGTACATTTTTAGTGTGCGTATACACATATGACTATGTGCATGCATATTAGGTATGCCTTAAAAGTCCTGCTGTGCTTATTAAAAACGTAAGTATAAAACAGTGTTTTCAGACTGAAAGATATAAAGACCTTCAAAATGTTAATTAATTACAATCTCTCTTGTATTGTTGAGTGTCCCAGGGGACAGTGCCACAGTGGGTTCATGTCCTGTTGGGTTTGCTATTTGATTGAGACAGGAGGGTAGCTAATAGCGCTGTAATCTCTGTCTATTTCTTCTTACAAGAGAAATCCTACCATTTCCTGTCTCACTTCTTTGTGTTTGGATGTTGTTGTTGTTGTTCACATAATAGTGACACTGTAGCTGCAGAACATAGATACAAACAAGCCATGAAAACGTTCAATGTGTTCAGATCAACCCAAAAAACGGGCTATTAGCATATCATACAAAGTGTTTCAGAGACCCTGCTTGCTCTGAAATGATTTTGCATAATACATTATTCTCTAGCAAGACCTGAAGCTTGGTGCGACCAAACGAGGACATAAAAGACTATTTAAGCGAGCCAAGCTCTTGGAAGTAATTGGCAGAGGAAGTTCTGAGACATGGTTGTAATAAAACCTAAGGAGATGACAACACAGTGGAACTGCTTTTTAATCAGGCAAGTAGCAGGCCAGCCAATAGGGAAGGCCTGACAGCCCATCAAAAGACTACAGCCACAATTTGGAATAATCTTAGATATGAAGCACATATTAAGTAAAAAGTGAAATTTACCCGGCTTGTTCCTGCTAAATGTGAAATTAAAAGCATACTCTCTCTCTAGGCTTAAACCTCCATGGGCAAGACATGGGTGGCCGTGGTAACGGAGCTGGTTGAACAGGAGGAAAAAACAGGAGAAGACGGATTCAGTTCAGAGGTGGAGAGGAGGCCCAGTTCAGAGGTGGAGAGGAAAAGGCAGGGCCTAACCCCAGCCATGCATGCCATTAAACAAAACCGACAGAAACAGCAACAGAAGAGAAGAGTGAATCAAACGTTGGCATGGTCACACAACCACGGTTAAAAACGATGCTGTTGTGCTCTCTGGGTTGTGTCACCACGGTTAAAAACGATGCTGTTGTGCTCTCTGGGTTGTGTCACCACGGTTAAAAACGATGCTGTTGTGCTCTCTGGGTTGTGTCACCACGGTTAAAAACGATGCTGTTGTGCTCTCTGGGTTGTGTCACCACAGTTAAAAACAATGCTGTTGTGCTCTCTGGGTTGCTCTTCGCCCCAACACACACACACTCTCGCTGTCACACATCTAAATACAAACACACACACACACACACTTGTTGCTAAGCAACAGCAATGCTCGCTTGATCAGTTGACTGCACAACCAAGAGTGTGAGTCAAGGAGTGAGAAGGAAAATGGTTAAAGAGAGAAAAACAGAGTTTGATAAGAGGAGTGAGGGATGGGGAAGAGGTGGGTGAGAATACAGCTGTCTATTCTGCATGATGTGCTGTGCTGAGGGGCTGAGGGGCTAGCCTCAGAGCCAACTGTCACTCAGCTGTCAGAGAGCCATCAGGAAGTATCAGTGGAGAAGCTGATAGGTTGGGAAGTTTAGAGTACAAGTCAGAGACCAGAGGGGTACACTACAAAGCAAAATCAATGAGTTAGCCAACTAACTTTGATAAGCAACCAGAAATAACTATTGATTTTATGGTTAAAATCATAGCTAAACTTAAATATGTCGTTCGTTTGTTAAATTAATTAGACCATGCCCATTTCAAGTTTATCTTTCTACAAAATATCATCACAAATATTTAGACGAGTTAGCTGGCTAATCCTGCTTTGTAGCATACCCCTCTGGCTTATCTTACCACACACAGCATACAGCTGCCAGTCCACACAGCACAGGAAGCCATCACTACCTCACTGACAGACCTCACTGGCACAGTAGGAGCACTACTGAGACATAGCAAATTAAATAGAGTACTGTTGAAACAGAGCTACTGCTCCGCATAGTTCACCTTTACACTCAACACTTTACAGAATACAATGATCATCAATTTAGCCATATCCTGTCTCAAAGATACTTTTTGCCTGATTTGTGAAAACAGCATTAGACGCCAGCAGGCATACTAAAACGGAAAACTCTACAATGAATTATTTGTAAACCGGGATGTTTTAGCTTGCACCTGTAACCAAGATGTTGTGTCATGCCAGACAGCCAATTAAACATGACAGCATGCAATGTCTGTGGATGAAGATAAGGTAGCTGTAGGTCAAGGCTGATATTGGACATGCTTTGGGACAGAGCAGGAGTCAGGTACGCTCTCTGTCTACTGTCTCAACTGATAAATCATTGGCATCCTCTCACATCACACCCCATGTCAACATCACACTCCAACACACAGAGACTAATTGACATATTCCAGAATGAGGCCATCTCTCAGCCAGCTGTGTGACACCCCTATCAAACACTTGTGATGAATAATTAAAACCAAAACAAACAAGAGGGGGAAGTCAGTCACAAAGGCCTGAAAAGGTAACAGAAGTATAATTCCATAAGCTTTACCAGTGATTATTCACAGAGTTTAAAACCATAATTGCTCCCACTCATAGTACACAGAGTGTTTTAACAAAGTTCCACTCTCTCTTGTACCCAGGGATACTTGTGAAAACCAGAAGCCTAAAGTAGAAGCATGTTCACATTCAGACAGCTGTGTATAAACAAACTGAAACTGCCTACAGAAAACACAATGGAAACAACACTTCACCTATGCTGAACAAAGTCACTTGTCTGCCTGTGCTGTTTCCTATCTTCACTATGACTCTATATTATGACCTTGAAAGGTCATAGTGATGCAGCCGTCTGGTAAGTAGTAATGTGAACTGAGAGCAACAGGAAACTGCAGAGGAGCACTTAAAGCTAAACATCCATATATCTCCTCTCTCCAGCAGCTCTTCAAACAGCATAAACATACAGTATTTTACATTTACATTATCAGTCAAAAGTTTGGACACACCTACTCATTACAGGGTTTTTCTTTATTTTTACTATTTTCTACATTGTAGAATAATAGTGAAGACATCAAAACTATGAAATAACACGTATGGAATCATGTAGTAACCAAAAAATATATTTTAACAAGGCACACCTGTTAATCGAAATGCATTCCAGGTGACTGCCTCATGAAGCTGGTTGAGAGAATGCCAAGAATGTGCTAAGCTGTCATCAAGGCAAAGGGTGGCTATTTTGATTTGTTTATCACTTTTTTGGCTACTTCATGACTCCATGTGTTATTTCATAGTTTTGATGTTTTCACTATTATTCTACAATGTAGAAAACAGTAAAAATAAAGAAAAACCCTTGAATGAGTAGGTGTGTCCAAAATTTGGACTGGTGCTGTACATAACCTGAGACAACTCTCAGATGACAGGGAAAGGGGAAATGGTTTCATATCCAATATGTTTACTTAATCAGGAGGAAGTATTCTTCTAAACCACAGCTCGAGACAACAACTAAAGCTCCTCACTATGCATAACAGTCTTAAAGGTCTTAGTGACACTAGTTAATTAGAACTAAAGAGAATCTGCTCCTGAGAGAACTTGGCAGGGCTGTGGATGATTCAAAGTTAAATTATTAAACAGCAGAGTGAGAGGGTTGGAGCTCAACATTATATTATCCTGTTGCAGCAGTAGTCCAGTATGAGGTGGACTCTTACCTTTCTCTAATGAGGTGATGCCCATGGAGGGTTGTCCTAGGCTGGCCTTCCTCTCCCACTTGCCCTCGTCAGGGTTGTAGACCTCCACGGAGGACAGGGGGCTTTGCTGGCCATCCATGCCCCCCATTACCATCACCTGACCCCCCAGGGCCACCGCTGACGCCCCTGCCCGGGCTGTAGGGAGTGGAGGTAGCTGGGTCCATGTCTGGCTCTCTATGTCCAGCACCTCGGCAGTGTCTAGAGGCAGGCCTGTCTCACTGCAGCCCCCGAGCACATAGAGCAGGCCGTCATGGAACACAGGGGTGCAGTAGACCCTGCACGTGGACATGGGGGGGAACACCTCCCAGTACAGGGACTTGACTAGGCTCACTGCCATCTCGAGTATAGGCATCTCTCCTGAGGCTGACGAAGGTGATGGGTCATTACATGCATGGGCGGGTGTGGGGCAAACAAAAACACAACAAACAGAGAAGCAGGGGCCCTGCGGCTCAACCTCCGGTCTTTCTGCTCTGCTACCTGATCCCCTGTCTCAAGTGAGAGAGGGAACGTGACAGAGAAAGAGAGAGGGGGGGAGAGAGAGAGGCTACTTCAGCACTCTGCCAAATGCCTTTACCACCGAATGTTTTATTCATTCATTTGTTGATGTTTTAAAGCAGGGTTGCCATCTGCCCTTTATTTATCCTATTACTCCATTCAAGGGCTTTTATTTTGGTAAAAAAATCACCGCAGTTGATTGTTGTGCAGCTGTGCGCTGCTCTCTAGAGAGGAATACGCTAAAACAAGGTTTTTTTGAAGGCTTCCTATAGCGAACACATGCAAATGGTGTGCCTAGCTTTATGCACAATCCCTGTGAAATGTTAACATCCAGTGGGAGATGGAGCTGGATCAAACAACAACGGGGAAAAACCTACAGGGTGTGACCTTCACGGTAATGAGAATTCATGATAATCCACTGCAATGACTTGGTAGGAACCTGCATTCACATTCTCAGCCAAAGGCAATTATCCTGGGCTTCAGCTGTTATTTGAATCTGGTGAAGAGGGTAATAGCCAAAACCGAACAAAGTCTTTAAATGAAAACTCCATCCGAGTATAATAGGAATAAGCTCTGGAGGTCAGACAGAATATTTCTAATTAGACCAAACCACTAAATTCCAGAAGGCAGCTGTCAGGGCCCAACTGGGGCTGAGGAGTAACGTTTGGTCCCCTGAGACACAGTGAGGCTCCCGTAGAGATCCCTGGCCTGTGGAAAATAAAAGAGCCAGCCCTGTGACCCTGTGGACGATTCAGCCGTGGTCAGCCGGCGCCGTGACATTTACAGCCAGGGCCAATGACAGGGGGTACTGGGGGGGGGGGGGGGGGGGGGGGGGGGTCTAGAACAGCTCGATCCACACACCAGCGGCACTCCAAAGGTCCCTGCTTCCACTGGGGGCTCTCAGGGTTCGGGTCGCACCGACTGAAAGTCTAATTGGTACACAAGCATCGTTAATTATGAGAACAGAGAGAGCATGTGACAGGAATGGGTGTTGTGGAAAAGGAGAAAAAGAGAATGAATGGGGAGGAGGAGAGAAATTGAGAGGGCGAAGTAAAGTAGACAGGTGAAAAAGAACGATAGAGAGAAAACAGACAGAGATAGACAGATATGGGGAGATGTAGAGCAATCGTTAGAGGCCCGGTGGTGTGACGCTGGCTGAGTGCAGGAAGGGTTTTCTCCACCCAGAGTTGTGTTACAGTTCAGGAAGGATCAGGTCTTCTTCTGCAGAGCCTCCTATAAGTCCACAGGTGTATCTTCCACTAGCTCTAACACACCACCCACTGGGCACCCACTGGTTGAATCAACGTTGCTTCCACGTCATTCCAATGAAATTAGGTTGAACCAACGTGGAAAAGACATTGAATTGACATCTGTGCCCAGTGGGCACACTCCAGATGGGCCTCTCCTCTCTACCTCTTCTGATCGGGCTTGTTGTTAGGTATCCCTGCAGCAGAGTACTAGACCTATGTGTTAGTTCCTGAAAGTGTTCAATAGAAACCCACCAGATGGTCCGAGTCAGCTGAAGCAATGCAGGCTCAAAACTAGAACAGTTCCCACAGGATCGATTCCAAGAGGCCAGAGAGGCTGGCAAACATTTCCCCCCCCCCCCTCGTAATCAGAATAGGTGGATTTGAAATTAAGGATGAAAGGTGTAAAAGGATGCACACTTGTTGGTATTCCAGGGGCAGGAATCTGACTCTCCTGGTAGTCTCCTGAAGCTCTACCTTAGTGGTAGGTGTAGTCCAGGGGTGATTGGAGGAGAAGCGGGGAGTTGTGTTGTGGCAGAAAAGGTCCTGGAGGAGCTTACCTAAGCTCTTACTCCTGCAGGAGGGTAAATGAAACAAGACAGAACAGGAGAAAAACAATCAATTAACTCGTTGGTAAACCGTGGAGAGATAAAAAGAGGGAGAGAGATAGAATGAGAGAGAAAGACAGCACCAGTAATTGAGTGCCTCCTCAGGTGGGACTACCTGTCATGTAATTAAATCAAGCTAAACAAATCCCAACGGAACGAACCACAGTGGAATAAACTCCCTTGACGACAACAGTCAGATTCACTTTTATGATTTCCCCTCACAGATTGAAAAAGACATCAAAACACAATAGTAACGGGAAATAGTTTTGACTTCGTTCGTTGGTACATATTTATTGCAATAATGTTCAGGTGCCACTATATTTCCCGGTGGAGTGGGTCCTGGATATCACTGTGGGGTTTTTTTCACAAACGTTTTGAGCTGCTGTGTGTGTGACCTACTAGATAGATTGTCTTTGATGTGTTTTCCTCTCAATAGGTGAATTCAAAGCACTTGACTCTGCAGGCTCAGTCAAGGCCACTGATACTGAGATCAGTACCATGACAACAACACTACCATTATGCCTTTTATATCTGCCTGGCTCACTTAACATCTATTTATATGTCAGTCCACCGATGTTCATTTTACTCTTCAAAAAGAATATGTACTGCATATGAATGCCGAAGAAATGGAATGTAAACAGTATCTTTAAAATGCCAGCTATTGCCTTAAGAATCCCAAAGATTGTGGCGTGTGGAGTATGGTACATTGGTTTGGATGTGCAAATGCCAAAATGTCCAAATTCAAATTCACCCTTTCAGGACTATACTCCTTTTGTTATCTTCGGACGCCCTTTTCCCTCTCTCTTTTCATCCCTTTCTTTCCCTTCCTCCTTGCGCCGGCTGTGAACTCCCCCTCTCTCTTTGAGCAGACAGACAGCGGATAGAGACCCTCTGAAACAGGGAGAGAGGGAAAGAGAGACAGAGACAGGGAGAGAAAAAGACAGGGAGAGAGAGAGCTAGAGACAGAGGCAGACTTCAGACCCAGAGAAGTCCCACTTCCAGCCCCTTAAACCCTATCAGACCCCAGCAGGGCTGCTCAGCTGCATATGATGTCAATGCCACAGTAATAAGCTGTGAGGCAACCCATACGGCGGGCCCAGCATACCCCTGAGCCCCTCCTGTGCATCACATCAAACTCATTCAGTCACGCGTGCAGTTGATATTTTACCACTAGTACGGTTTTGCCAGGAGTACTCTACTCGTATTTAGAAGGGAGCTTAGGTATTCACACAAAAGACAATAGTCAATAGCCAGGATTGTGAAACAAATATGCATATTATTCTTGGTTCTGATTAATATTATCAATATGTAAATTTGACTTGAGTTAAATGTTGAACTAATGATTAAATAATTGATGTGAATCTGAATTGCAGTGTGACTTGTTAATCAGGGGATCACTAAATGAAGCAGTATTATGAATCTCTTATTATTACTATTATGAGTCAGAATCTGGTCAGCAGAATAGGCTATAATAATGTGCTATTCTTCATGTTGCCTCAACCCTTGAAACCTCTTGTAGGCTACAGCAGGAGTACAGGTCTTACTAAGCAGCCTCAGGAGGATGATGTGTTTCACTTATTTGGTTACTACATCATTCCATTTGTGTTATTTCATTGTTTTGATGTCTTCACTATTATTCTACAATGTAGAAAATAGTCAAAAATAAAGAAAAACCCTTGAATGAGTAGGTATGTCCTAACTTTTGTATATACAGTACCAGTCAAAAGGGGCGGCAGGTAGCCTAGTGGTTCGAGCATTGGGCCAGTAACCGAAAGGTTGCTGGATCGAATCCCCGAGCTGACAAGGTAAAAATCTGTCATTCTGCCCCGAGGTGTGCCCCCTTAACCCACTGTTCCCCAGGCGCCGAAGATGTGGATGTCGATTAAGGCAGACCCCCGCACCTCTCTGATTCAGAGGGGTTGGGTTAAATGCGGAAGACACTTTTCAGTTGAAGGCATTCAGTTTTTACAACTAAAAAGTTGAGCACTGGGCTTTTAATTGTCCTGTATTAGCGGACCGATATAGCCATCTGCAGCTTGGGCAAACTACTTCCCTCGGCTATGGTTCCTGGGTAGGTTTTGTGAGGGCTTTTCTGTCTTCTCTTCAGAAAATGCACCCAAAGACAATTGCATAATTACTACAGCTGGCACCTTTCAAGACTAAAACTCAAAACCGTTAAACATTTTTACAGCCACCTCATCAAGGTTCTCCTCTGTCCCTCTGCAACAAACACCCCTCTCCAGTCCCTGCTGACAGTCATCTTACACAAGCCCCCCCCTCCCCCGTGTCCCAGAGGGACTGAGCACAGAGAGGATCTGAGAGTAAGAAGAGCTTAAAAAAACATTATCAAGAGAACAAGCCACAGGCAATAGCAAGCTCAGAATATCGCATATACAGATAAAACCTCAATAGTAATGATAGCCAACATGCAGTAAATTGAAAATTACACACACATTGACAGAGATATGCATGAATATATGCATGGGCATGAGGGTTAAGTTCATTATGGAATGGTAGTAGAACACTGAAATGTGTTGCATATTTAAGTCATTTGGGGTTAAATTATTTTCCACTGATCAGTGCAAATGATTGCGGAGAGACGGTAAATAACTTTCTTCAAAAGGGATCTTCAAATCCTCTTTGAGTATGCATGCCTACAAGCTTGGTAGCTCTTCAGTTTCACAGGAGGTCCAAATATTGCAATCAAAGGAAATATTCATGTTGCCAGCAAAAAAACACTTAATATCAACCCTGAAATGACAAAAAATGTGATGTTATCTCTAAAAATAACAAAATGTCTATCTACATTGTCAGAAACCCTTTAACAGTTGGTATTACAGCATGTCCAAGAGCCTTCTGGTTCTCTGGGCTTGGCAACTAACATGCTGATGAGACAATCACAACCACTCTGGTCGATTTGGCTAAATGGAGATGCCCATGGAGGGCTAATGTCTGTCAGCTGTCTGGGCAGTTCCAGCACATCGTAGAACTAATCAAAGCGTCTTCAGAAAGATCAGGCTGCCCCTTCCCCAAAGAAAAGAGTGATTAACAAATGGAGGAACCAGCAGAGACACACAAAGAGGATGGAGAATTTCAATTGAGATTAAAGTAGCGTGTGAAAAATCATTTACAGTCTGACAGTACACACACACATGCATACACACGCTAATTTATATTGTGAACAAGAGAAAGAGAGATAGAGAGAAAGAGGAATGGAGGAGGTATATATCGAGAGAGACAGACGGAATGAGTACAGGGGGAGGAAGAATGTGAGAGCTAAATACAAAGTGAGAGAACGTGAGAGAAAAAGATAGTGAGAGAGAGAGAGAGAGAAAGAGAGAGAGAAAGAGAGAGAGAAAGAGAGTGATATGATGAATGGTGAATTTGCATTTGAATTTGAGATAGAGAGCGGGACAGGGTTGTGACTATAGGAATTACAGCTATGGCCAGAAGTGACTTTTCGTAGCAAGTTAGGAGAGCATTTTAGCTAACTCTAACCTTTTTCTTAACCTGAACCTAATTCTCCTAAACTGCCAAAAGAATTATCCTAACCTGCTACGAAAAAGTAACTTCCGGTCGTAGCTGTATTCCACCTAATCAGAACCAAGGAAGAGGTGAGAAGAACTGTCTGCCAACTGCTTGCTTGCTAACCCGGTCTGCTAACTGCTAGCTTCCCAGCCCGGGTCTGCTAACTGCTAGCTTGTTTAGCCCCGGCCTACTAACTGTTAGCATCGGCCTGCTAACTGTCTGAACCCATATGTTCACTTGGCTACGCATGCCTCTCTCTAATATCAATATGCCTCGTCCATTACTGTCCTGGTTAGTAATTACTGTCTTATTTCACTGTAGAGCCTCTAGCCCTGCTCAATATGCCTTAACCGACCATGTTGCTCCACCTCCTACATATGCGATGACATCACCTGGTTTAAACCTCTCTAGAGACTATATCGCTCTCATCATTACTCAATGCCTAGGTTTACCTCCAATGTACTCACATCCTACCTTACCTTTGTCTGTACACTATGCCTTGAATCTATGCTATCGTGCCCAGAAACCTGCTCCTTTTACTCGCTGTTCTGAGCGTGCTAGACGGCCATTCGTATAGACTTTAGCCGTACCCTTATCCTACTTCTCCTCTGTTCCTCTGGTGATGTGGAGTTTAATAGAGGTCCTGCAGTACCTAGCTCCACTCCCACTCCCCAGGTGTTCTCATTTGTTGACTTCTGTAACCGCAAAAGCCTTGGTTTCATGCATGTTAACATTAGAAGCCTACTCCCTAAGTTTGTTTTACTCACTGCTTTAGCACACTCTGCCAACCCGGATGTCTTAGCCGTGTCTGAATCCTGGCTAAGAAAAAAACAACAAAAACCCTGAAATCTCCATCGTTAACTATAACATTTTCCGCCAAGATAGAACTGCAAAAGGGGGCGGTGTTGCAATCTACTGCAAAGATAGCCTGCAGAGTTCTGTATTACTATCCAAGTCTGTACCCAAACAATTCAAGCTTCTACTTCTAAAAATTCACCTTTCCAGAAACAAGTCTCTCACTGTTGCCGCTTGCTATAGACCTCCCTCTGCCCCCAGCTGTGCCCTCGATACCATATGTGAATTGATTGCCCCCCATCTATCTTCTGAGCTCGTGCTACTAAGTGACCTAAACTGGGACATGCTTAACACCCCGGCCATCCTACAATCTAAGCTTGATGCCCTCAATCTCACACAAATTATCAATGAACCTACCAGGTACAACCCCGAATCCATAAACACGGGCACCCTCATAGATGTCATCCTAACTAACTCGCCCTCCAAATACACCTCTGCTGTTTTCAATCAAGATCTCAGCGCTCACTGCCTCATCCGTAATGGGTCTGCGACCAAACGACCACCCCTCATCACTGTCAAACGCTCCCTAAAACACTTCTGCGAGCAGACCTTTCTAATCGACCTGGCCGGGGTATCCTGGAATGACATTGACCTCATCCCGTCAGTAGATGATGCCTGGCTATTCTTTAAAAGTGCCTTCCTCATCATCTTAAATAAGCATGCCCCACTCAAAAAATGTAGAACTAGGAATAGATATAGTCCTTGGTTCACTCCAGACCTGTCTGCCCTTGACCAGCACAAAAACATCCTGTGGCGTTCTGCATTAGCATCGAATAGCCCCCGTGATATGCAACTTTTCAGGGAAGTTAGGAACAAATATACACAGGCAGTTAGAAAAGCTAAGGCTAGCTTTTTCAAACAGAAATTTGCATCCTGTAGTACTAACTCAAAAAAGTTTTGGGACACTGTAAAGTCCATGGAGAATAAGAGCACCTCCTCCCAGCTGCCCACTGCTCTGAGGCTAGGAAACACTGTTACCACCGATAAATCCACTATAATTGAGAATTTCAATATGCATTTCTCTACGGCTGGCCATGCTTTCCACCTGGCTACCCCTACCCCGGTCAACTGCCCGGCACCCTCCACAGCAACCTGCCAAAGCCCCCACCATTTCTCCTTCACCCAAATCCAGATAGCTGATGTTCTGAAAGAGCTGCAAAATCTGACCCATACAAATCAGCCGGGCTAGACAATCTGGACCCTCTCTTTCTAAAATGATCTGCCGAAATTGTCGCAACCCCTATTACTAGCCTGTTCAACCTCTCTTTCGTATTGTCTGAGATTCACAAAGATTGGAAAGCTGCCGCGGTCATCTCCCTCTTCAAAGGGGGAGACACTAGACCCAAACTGCTACAGACCTATATCTATCCTACCCTGTCTTTCTAAGGTCTTCGAAAGCCAAGTCAACAAACAGATTACCGACCATTTCGAATCCCACCGTACCTTCTCCACAATGCAATCTGGTTTCAGAGCTGGTCATGGGTGCACCTCACCCACGCTCAAGGTCCTAAATGACATCATAACCACCATCGATAAGAGACATTACTGTGCAGCCGTATTCATCGACCTGGCCAAGTCTTTCGACTCTGTCACTCACCACATTCTTATTGGCAGACTCGACAGCCTTGGCTTCTCAAATGATTGCCTCGCCTGGTTTACCAACTACTTCTCTGATAGAGTTCAGTGTGTCAAATCGGAGGGCCTGTTGTCCGCACCTCTGGCAGTCTCTATGGGTGTGCCACAGGGTTCAATTCTCGGGCCGACTCTCTTCTCTGTATACATCAATGATGTTGCTCTAGCTGCTGGTTATTCTCTGATCCACCTCTACACAGACGACACCATTCTGTATACTTCTGGCCCCTCTTTGGACACTGTGTTAACTAACCTCCAGACAAGCTTCAATGGCATACAACTCTCCTTCCGTGGCCTCCAACTGCTCTTAAACGCAAGTAAAACTAAATGCATGCTATTCAATTGATCACTGCCCGCACCTGCTTGCCCGTCCAGCATCACTACTCTGGACTTAAAATACGTGGACAACTACAAATACCTGGGTGTCTGGTTAGACTGTAAACTCTCCTTCCAGACTCACATTAAGCATCTCCAATCCAAAATTAAATCTAGAATCAGCTTCCTATATCGCAACAAAGCATCCTTCACTCATGCTGCCAAACATACCCTTGTAAAACTGACCATCCTACCGATCCTCGACTTCAGTGATGTCATCTATAAAATAGCCTCCAACACCCTACTCAACAAACTGGATGCAGTCTATCACAGTGCCATACGTTTTGTCACCAAAGCCGCATACACTACCCACCATTGCAACCTGTACGCTCTCGTTGGTTGGCCCTCGCTTCATACTCGTTGCCAAACCCACTGGCTACAGGTTATCTACAAGTCTCTGCTAGGTAAAGCCCCGCCTCATCTCAGCTCACTGGTCACCATAGCAGCACCCACTCATAGCACGCACTCCAGCAGGTATATCTCACTGGTCACCCCCAAAGCCAATTCCTCCTTTGGTCGTCTTTCCTTCCAGTTCTCTGCAGCCAATGACTGGAACGAACTGCAAAAATCTCTGAAGCTGGAGACTCATATCTCCCTCACTAGCTTTAAGCACCAGCTGTCAGAGCAGCTCACAGATCACTGCACCTGTACATAGCCCATCTATCTACTTACCTCATCCCCATACTGTATTTATTTATTTATTTATCTTGCTCCTTTGCACCCCAGTATCTCTACTTGCACATTCATCTTCTGCACATCTACCATTCCAGTGTTTAATTGCTATATTGTAATTACTTCGCCACCATGGCCTATTTATTGCCTTAACTTACCTCATTTGCACTCACTGTATATAGACTTTTTGTTTTGTTTTGTTCTACTCTATTATCGACTGTATGTTTTGTTTATTCCATGTGCAACTCTGTGTTGTTGTATGTGTCGAAATTCTATGCTTTATCTTGGCCGGGTCGCAGTTGCAAATGAGAACTTGTTCTCAACTAGCCTACCTGGTTAAATAAAGGTGAAATAAAATAAAAAAATACTGGACTCAGCTGCTACTCTGATGAAATAGCAGGAAAAATGGCCACTGGTGCCCCTTAGGTCAACTGTCCAATCAGACGCTCCACTGGCCAACACCATGAAGACAGCCCAATCCGGCCTTGGATAATCAGAACTGAAGGCCCTGGTATAACTCGCACCACAGCAGCCACACAACAGACTCATGACCCTATAGGCTCACATACCGGCTGACAAATACCCATGAGCCAGAATAACACCTACGAGGGTTCATCCACCATCCCCATGATCTTAATCTCATCAGTAGTAAAGTAACGTTTGAACTCTGTTCAGCAATTTACAGTATATCCCAGAATATAACAGTATTTCACTGAAGTCAATCAATCACATTTATTAAGCCATTTTTACATCAGCAGATGTCACTAAGTGTATACAGAAACCCAGTCTAAAATCCCAAACAGCAAGCAATGCTGTTAGGTGTTAGGGATCAAACTTAGCTGAGAGAGTGATGGTCATTCTAAAAGCGCCCTCCTTTCAGTCCTGTATGTACAGCTGCAGGGGTCCTGATCCAACCCAGGATAACCCAGGATAACAAGAGGTATTTCCACTGAGACAGCCAAGAGATGAATCTCACTAAAAGAGGCTAAGAGAGAAAATGTAACATGTGCCCCAGCAAATATAAACTGTCAGCAGGTTTGGCCGTTTTCATTAATACAACCATGATATAGACTACAAGCTGGAAAGTTAACCCCTCTCCTTCTTCCACCTAATCAGATGTAGATTTACCTACTGACTTTATAACAAGTCTCATCGATCCCCTATCACTTGCATTTTGCTGTCTTTGTCATTTTTGTTGTCATGGCATAGAGTGCAGGACTGAGACTTAACTGCAAACTGCGTACGTATCAGCCAGAGAGACAGGGAGAGAGAGAGGAAATAGGAGCTGTCATGTCTATGATACCACCACAGCTAAATCTGTGGCCAACAGGGCACTTGCAGAGACAAAACACCTTCCCTTCCACTGATCAAAATCTCTCCACAGAGAGCAAGCAGAACAGCACTGGCACTTTCTCTCTCGGCTGCAGCTTTTTGACATGACTGGGTGTCTAGGGACCTCAGATGTATTCCATTCAGATCATCTACTTCTGAACCTTGATATCCTAGATCTCATGTCCTCTTTAAATAGATACAGGGAGGAAGGGGAGTGAGAAAGGAAGGGAGAGAGAGAGAGGGGAGAGGGGGGAGAGGGGGGAGAGGAGAGAGGTGGACGAATAAAAGGAGAGAGATAGAGGGAGGAATGAGACAAGGTATAGAAACAGCTGAAACCAACAGAGAGATACAGTAATGATGGAATAGGAAAAGCAATGGGAGTCAACAAAATAGATGCATGAATCATCTTCTGTCTCCATAGTGTAGTGGGCTGGGGCTGTTTACCAAACACTTCACTAACGTCCTACTTTTACTACCCAGGCGAGCATGTACCCCCTCACCTTCTCACTCACTCTCGGGGCACTTTCTAATAGAACCCTAGGCTCCCAATGGGACTACCAACAAGCTGTCTAAGAGCAGCACAGGAACACTGTATGCCTCTTAATTATTGAAGTTCCGTGAGTTCCTGAGGGGAGGGAGGATAAAGAGCAAAATAAAGTGATGAAGCAAGCAGTTTTCTAATAACATTAATAGTCATGCTGGGTTGAGCATATGCCCTGACAAACCTCATTTAAGAGGTAAAATATGCTATGGGAGAATTCAGTCCCCTCCTCTTTACAGGGTATCAATACACCTTACACCATCTGCAGCAGGGCAATTACACATTTCCCCAACAGATTGAACTGATAAACCAACTGAGATAAGTGTGTGTGTGTGTGTGTGTGTGTGTGTGTGTGTATGTTCATCTAAACCCGAGCAATGTGTAGTAATTAAGAAGGCAGAAATTACCATCTGCAACAGGCCCCTTCAAACCTTCTTTTAGCGGCTTTAAATCAAATAAAATGTATTTGTAAAATACACAGTTTAAAATCAAATCAATGTTTATTGGTTGCGTACACAGATTTGCAGATGTTATTGAAGGTGCAGCTAAATGCTTATGTTTCTAGCTCCAACAGTGCAGTAATACCAACAATACAAACATAATCCAAAAAATAAATGAAAAAATTGGAAATTAAGAAATATCCGAATGAGCAATGTCATAGTCTGAAATATAAATATACTGTATATACATATAATGGTGTGTATAGACAGTATGGACAATATATGAATAGAAAAGGTGTGCATAGCAGTAGTTATTTAGGATGAACCATGACTAGAATACAGTATATACAGTCGTGGCAAAAAGTTTTGAGAATGACACAAATATTAATTTTCACAAAGTCTGCTGCCTCAGTTTGTATGACGGCAATTTGCATATACTCCAGAATGTTATGAAGAGTGATCAGATGAATTGCAATTAATTGCAAAGTCCCTCTTTGCCATGCAAATGAACTGAATCCCCAAAAAACATTTCCACTGCATTTCAGCCCTGCCTGATTCTCTCGTTAACACAGGTGTGAGTGTTGACAAGGACAAGGCTGGAGATCACTCTGTCATGCTGATTGAGTTCGAATAACAGACTGGAAGCTTCAAAAGGAGGGTGGTGCTTGGAATCATTGTTCTTCCTCTGTCAACCATGGTTACCTGCAAGGAAACACGTGCCGTCATCATTGCTTTGCACAAAAAGGGCTTCACAGGCAAGGATATTGCTGCCAGTAAGATTGCACCTAAATCAACCATTTATCAGATCATCAAGAACTTCAAGGAGAGCGGTTCAGTTGTTGAGAAGAAGGCTTCAGGGCGCCAAAGAAAGTCCATTAAGTGCCAGGAAGTCTCCTAAAGTTGATTCAGCTGCGGGATCAGGGCACCACCAGTACAGAGCTTGCTCAGGAACGACAGCAGGTAGATGTGAGTGCATCTGCACGCACAGTGAAGCAAAGACTTTTGGAGGATGGCCTGGTGTCAAGAAGGGCAGCAAAGAAGCCACTACTCTCCAGGAAAAACATCAGGGACAGACTATGACCTTCCCTGTGACTCAGTTGGTAGAGCATGGTGTTTGCAATGCCAGCATGGTGTGTGCAACGCCAGGGTTGTGGATTCGATTCCCAAGGGGGGCCAGTACAAAAAAAAAAAAAATAACCAAAAAAAAATGCATGAAATGAAATGTATGCATTCACTACTGTAAGTCGCTCTGGATAAGAGCGTCTGCTAAATGACTCAAATGTAAATGTAATATTCTGCAAAAGGTACAGGGATTGGACTGCTGAGGACTGGGGTAAAGTAATTTTCTCTGAAGGATCCCCTTTCCGATTTTTTGGGGCATCCAGAAAAAAGCTTGTCCAGAGAACACAAGCTGAGCGCTACCATCAGTCCTGTCTCATGCCAACAGTAAAGCATCCTGAGACCATTCACGTGTGGGGTTGCTTCTCAGCCAAGGGAGTGGGCTCACTCACAATTTCGCCTAAGAACACAGCCATGAATAAAGAATGGTACCAACACATCCTCCGAGAGCAACTTCTCCCAACCATCCAGGAAAGGTTTGGTGACGAACAATGCCTTTTCCAGCATGATGGAGCACCTTGCCATAAGGCAAAAGTAATAACTAAGTGGCTCAGGGAACAAAACATCGATATTTTGGGTCCATAGCCAGGAAACTCCCCAGACCTTAATCCCATTAAGAAATTGTGGTCAATCCTCAAGAGGCGGGTGAACAAACAAAAACCCACAAATTCTGACAAACTCCAAGCATTGATTATGCAAGAATGGGCTGCCATCAGTCAGGATGTGGCCCAGAAGTTAATTGACAGCATGCCAGGGCGGATTGCAGGGGTCTTGAAAAAGAAGGGTCAACACTGCAAATATTGACTTTTTGCATCAACTTCATGTAATTGTCAATAAAAGCTTTTGACACTTATGAAGTGCTTGTAATTATACTTCAGTATTCCATAGTAACATCTGACAACAATATCTAAAGACACTGAAGCAGCAAACTTTGTGGAAATTAATATTTGTCATTCTCAAAACTTTTGGCCACGACTGTACATAGTGGGTAAAACAGTATGTAAACATTATTCAAGTGACCAGTGTTCAATTACTCTATGTACAGTGCACTCGGAAAGTATTCAGACCCCTTGACTTTTTTCACAATTTGTTACGTTACAGCCATGTTCATATACAAAAACAGGTTTTTAGAAATGTTAGCAAATGTATAATAAAAAACGGAAATATCACATTTACATAAGTATTCAGACCTTTTACTCAGTACTTTACTAAAGCACCTTCGGCAGCAATAACAGCATTGACTCTTCTTGGGTATGACGCTACAAGCTTGGCACACCTGTATTTGGGGAGTTTCTACCATTCTTCTCCGCAGATCCTCTCAAGCTCTGTCAGGTTGGATGGGGAGCGTCGCTGCACAGCTATTTTCAAGTCTCCCCAGAGATGTTTGATCGGGTTCAGGTCCAGGCTCTGGCTGGGCCACTCAAGGACATTTAGAGACTTGTCCCATGTCGTGGAAAATCAGTACTGAGAGAGACTTGGTCTTGGTCATTTCTTCAAACAATCATCTTTATTTAATGTCAATTAATTATTGCAATAACGAGACCGTCAGCCCACCAGTCTTGACAGACTGTTAGGCTGAGTGTCTAGCCTTTACAGACGATGCATTGTTTTAATATACCAAGATTGCTTAGTCAGTCACTTCTAACCTTCCCATAAGCCACCTTGGTTATCTACACAGGATGGTATTTTACTTAGTTTCCCAGATGCCAGGAAGATGAGACAATGAGGCATTGTTCTTAACTCTTCCAGGCTCTCTCTATCTCGAGTCACACACACCACATCTTGTCAATAGAATGCTAGCTTTCAGGTTTTTATCACCAACACAAGTCAATTGTCAGCTTCAAGCTATCTCTAGTAGAACCCATGACCTCAACACCCAGACTAGCTGCAGGGTGCTAGAGTGGAGACCATAAAACACAGCATTAGCAGGACTGAAATATCTTACTGTTCGTTAAGTAAATAATTGTTACACAGCCAACAAATAAGGTGAATACATAATTTTTCACTCACACCCGAAGCAACTCCTGTTTTGTCTTGCCTGTGTGCTTAGGGTCGTTGTCCTGTTGGAAGGTGAACCTTCACCACAGTCTGAGGGCCTTAGCACTCTGGAGCAGGTTTTCATAAAGGATCTCTCTGTACTTTGCTCTCTTTATCTTTGCCTCTATCCTGACTAGTAAGCACGATGTTGCCACCACCATACTTCACCGTAGGGATGGTGCCAGCATTCCTTCAGACGTGACGCTTGGCATTCAGGCCAAAGAATTCAATCTTGGTTTCATCAGACCAGAGAATCTTGTTTCTCATGGTCTGAGAGTCTTTAGGTGCCTTTTGGCAAACTCCAAGCGGGCTGTCGTGCCTTTTACTGAGGAGTGGCTTCCATCTGGCCACTCTACCATAAAGGCTTGATTGATGGAGTGCTGAAGAGATGGTTGTCCTTCTGGAAGGTTCTCCCATCTCCACAGAAGAACTCTGGAGCTCTGTCAGAGTGACCATCAGGTTCTTGGTCACCTTTTGTTTGAAAGTGTATTGGAAAGCTAGCTAGCTTCTTAGTTTGGATCACGCGAAGCAGTTGGCATCGGTTGCTGGGACTGCTTGTCTCTTTCCAGTGATCCTGCCGACCAAGGACCGGACTGAGGAGCTATTTGGCGTCGCAGCTAGCCTAGCTGCTAGCTAGCTGCATATCAAGCTAGCAGGGTTTTCTTGAATGCAGCCCGCGACGTGGTCTGCCATTGTGGCTGGGACCGCGGATTGTCCCGGGTATGTGGCTGTCTAGATCCGTGCTGTTTGTGGTTTTCAATTTTCCCCGTGACCTGCCCTGTCTGAAACTGCGACGAGTAACAGCTTAACCTACGTTGCTAGCTACCATGACAAAGACCAAAGCCGGCAGGAGTACCATTGAGGACAGTGGTGTCTATCACACGTGAAGGACTTTTTATTAAATGAACAAAAAGAGACCTACAAGCAGTTGTTACAACAAGAAAATAGCTTCAAGTGTTTGGTCCAAATACTCGTGGATTCTACAAATAAAAGAATGGACAACCTGACTAGAGAGGTCCAGGACCTGAAGAACAGTTTTCAGTTCTCCCAGGGTCAGCTCGATGAGTTGAAACAGGAGAACGGCAAGATGACAGCAATCTGTAAGTCATTGAGAGAGGTCATCGGTTCTGTGTGTGAATCCATGATAACAATGACAGATAAACCAGACTAAAGGGACAATCAAGGCGGAACAACATGGTTGTGGATGAAATTGCAGAATCTCCACATGAGACCTGGAGGACAAAGTGTCTGAGGACAAAGTCTGAATCTGATGACAAAGCGAGGGAAATTATCTCTGAGAAATTGAAGATGGAAGATTGAGGTGGAGCGTGCCCAAAGGACTGGAAAACCCACCGCCGGACCCAGGTGATAGGCCCAGGCCGATAGTGGTCAAGTTCCTGAGGTTCAAGGACAAGGTAGATGTTCTGGAAAGAGCCAAGAACTTGACAGGAACGTATATCTTCCTCAACCAGGACTATCCTGAAGCTGTGCGCCAGAAGAGGAAAGAACTGATCCCAGCCATGAAAGCTGCCAGAGTGCGTGGAGACATTGCTTACCTCAGCAATGACAGGCTCATTGTCCACCCTCCCTCCCAGAGGCCTGGAGGGGAAGAGAGGGTTCGTAGCCTATGGGTTCGTAGCTTCAACCCTGCAGCGCACACACACGCACACACACATTGATTAATGGACTACTTAATGTATCTTTTTTTCCTCTTGCTTTGTTTGCTCTTTTCAGTATTATATCTATCTCTGATAAGCTACCCAGGAAAGGCCTGAAAATCGCCCATAATAAAATATGCAGCCTTAGAAATAAGGTTCATGAAATAAATAACTTGCTAACATCAGATAACATTCATATATTAGCCATTTCCGAGATTCACTTAGATAATTCATGTGATGATACAGTTGAAGTCGGAAGTTTACATACACCTTAGCCAAATACATTTCAACTCAGTTTTTCAAAATTCCTGACATTTAATCTTAGTAAACATTCCCTGTCTTAGGTCAGTTAGGATCACCAGTTTATTTTAAGAATGTGAAATGTCAGAATAAGAGTAGAGAGAACTATTTATTTCAGCTTTTATTTCTTTCAACACATTCCTAGTGGGTCATAAGTTTACATACACTCAATTAGTATTTGGTAGCATTGCCTTTAAATTGTTTAACTTCGGTCAGATGTTTCGGGTAGCCTCCACAAGCTTCCCACAATAAGTTGGGTGCATTTTGGCCCATTCCACCTGACAGAGCTGGTGTAACTGAGTCAGGTTTGTAGGCCTCCTTGCTCGCACACACTTTTCAGTTCTGCCCACAAATTTTCTATAGGGTTGAGGTCAGGGCTTTGTGATGGCCACTCCAATACCTTGACTTTGTTGTCCTTAAGCCATTTTGCCACAACTTTGGAAGTATGCTTGGGGTTATTGTCCATTTGGAAGACTCATTTGCGACCAAGCTTTAACTTCCTGACTGATGTCTTGAGATGTTGCTTCAATATATCCACATAATTTTCCATTCTCATGAAGCCATCTATTTTGTGAAGTGCACCAGTCCCTCCTGCAGCAAAACACCCCCACAACATGATGCTGCCACCCCCGTGCGTCACGGTTGGGATGGTGTTCTTCAGCATGCAAGCCTCCCCCTTTTTCCTCCAAACATAACGATGGTCATTATGACCAAGCAGTTCTATTTTTGTTTCATCAGACCAGAGGACATTTCTCCAAAAAGTACAATCTTTGTCCCCATGTGCAGTTGCAAACCGTAGTCTGGCTTTTATATGGCGGTTTTGGAGCAGTGGCTTCTTCTTAGCTGAGCTGCCTTTCAGGTTATGTCGATATAGGACTCGTTTTACTGTGGATATAGGTACTTTTGTACCTGTTTCCTCCAGCATCTTCACAAGGTCCTTTGCTGTTGTTCTGGGATTGATTTGCACTTTTCGCACCAAAGTACGTTCATCTCTAGGAGACAGAACGCGTCTCCTTCCTGAGTGGTATGACGGCTGCGTGGTCCCATGGTGTTTCTACTTGCACACAATTGTTTGTACAGACGAATGTGGTACCTTCAGGCATTTGGAAATTGCTCCCAAGGATCAACCAGACTTGTGGAGGTCTACAATTGCTTTCCTGAGGTATTGGCGGATTTCTTTGGATTTTCCCATGATGTCAAGCAAATAGGCACTGAGTTTGAAGGAGGCCTTGAAATACATCCACGGGTACACCTCCAATTGAGTCAAATTATGTCAATAGGCCTATCAAAAGCTTCTAAAGCCATGACATCATTTTCTGGAATTTTCCAAGCTGTTTTAAGGCACAGTCTATTTAGTTTATGTAAACTTCTGACCCACTGGAATTGTGATACAAGTGATTTATAAGTGAAATAATCTGCCTGTAAACAATTGTTGGAAAGATTACTTGTGCCATGCACAAAGTAGAGGCCCTAACTGACTCGCCAAAACTATAGTTAGTTAACAAGAAATTTGTGGAGTGGTTGAAAAACGAGTTTTAATGACTCCAACCTAAGTGTATGTAAACTTCCCACTTCAACTGTACATCAGTAGCAATACAAGGATATAACACCTAAAGAGACAGAAACGCTTATAGGTGAGGTGTTGCTGTATATAGTCAGAGCCACATTCCTGTAATGCTTAGAGAAGATCTTATGTCAAGTGTTATTGAAGTGTTGTGGTTGCAAGTTCACTTGGCACATCTAAAGCCTTTTCTTTTGAGGTGTTGCTATTGGCCACCAAGTGCTAACAGTCAGTATCTAAATAATGTGTGTGAAATGCTTGATAGTGTATGTGATATAAACAGTGAGGTTGACTTTCTTGGGGACCTAAATATTGACTGGTTTTCATCAAGCTGTCCGCTCAAGAGGAAGCTTCTGACTGTAACCAGTGCCTGTAATCTGGTTTAGGTTATTAATCAACCTACCAGGGTGTTTACAAACACTACAGGAACAAGATCATCCACATGTATCGATCACATTTTTACTAATGCTGTAGAACTTTGTTCTCAAGCTGTATCCGTACCCATCGGATGCAGTGATCACAATATAGTGGCTATATCCAGGAAAGCTAAAGTTCCAACAGCTGGGCATAAAATAGTGTATAAGAGATCATACAAAATAGTTTGCTGTGACTCTTATGTGGATGTTAAAAATATTTGTTGGTCTGATGTGATTAATGAGGAGCATCCAGATGCTGCACTTCATGAATTTATGAAATTGGTTCATCCAATTATTGATAAACACGCACCTGTTAAGAAACCTACTAAAATCTGTTTAAGGCTCCATGGATTGATGAGGAATTGAAAAACTATGGCTGAAGGAGATGGGGCAAAAGGAGTGGCTAATATGTCTGCTTCACATCTGACTGGCTAACTTACAGCAAATTGAGAATGAAGCCATGATCAATGATATAAAGAATGATGGAAAAATAACCTCCTTTGGAGCCCTTTAAATTAAATTATGGGCATAAAGACAAATTCAACTCCATCTTTCATCGAATCAGATGGCTTATTCATCACAAAACCATTTGATGTTGCCAATTATTTTAATGATTATTTCATTGGCAAAGTGGGCAAACCTAGGCAGGAAATGCCAACAATGAACAGTGAGCAATTGTATTCATGCATAAAAAAACGAATAATGAAAGAAAGGCATTGCAAGTTAGAATTTTGTAAAGGTAGTGTGGGAGAGGTGGAAAAATGATTGTTATCAATCAATAATGACAAACCTCCTGGCATTGACAACTTAGATGGAAAGCTACTGAGGATGGTAGCTGACTCTATAGCCATTCCTATCTGTCATATTTTTAATCTGAGCCTAGAGGAAAGTCTTTGTCCTCAGGCCTGGAGATAAGCCAAAGGATTTCCGCTCCCCAAGAGTGGTAAAGTGGCCTTTACTGGCTCTAACAGCAAACCTATAAGCTTGCTGCCAGCTCTTAGCAAACTGTGGTAAAAAATAGTGTTTGACCAAATACAATGCTATTTCTCTGTAAACAAATTAACAACAGACTTTCAGCTTGCTTATAGAGAAGGGCACTTCACATGTACTGCACTGAAACAACTAACTGATGATTGGTTGAAAGAAATTGACAATAAGAAGATTGTGGAGGCTGTACTGTTAGATGTCAGTGCATCCTTTGATATTATTGACCATAACCTGTTGTTGAAAAAACGTGGATTCATATATCGTGGATTCAGAGCTTTCTAATAGAACTGAAAGAGTTTCCTTTAATGGAAGCTTCTCTAATGTCAAACATGCAAAGTGTGGTGTACCGCAGGGCAGCTCTCTAGGCCCTCTACTCTTTTCTATTTTTACCAATGACGTGCCACTGGCATTAAACATGTGTCCATGTATGCTGATGATTCAAACATACACACATCAGCAACCACAGCGAATGAAGTCACTGAAGCCCTTCAAGAGTTGCAGTCTGTTTTGGAATGAGTGGCCAGTAATAAACTGGTCATGAACATCTCCAAAACTAAGAGCATGGTATTTGGTACCAATCTTTCCTTAAGTGCTGGACCTCAGCTGAATCTGGAAATGAAAGGTGTGGCTGTTGAACAAGTTGAGACTAAATTACTTTGCATTACCTTAGATTGTAAACTGTCATGGTCAAAACATATAGATTCAATGATTGTAAAGATGGGGAGATGTCTAGACGTAACAAAGAGATGCTCTGCTTTTTTGACACCACACTCCAAAAAGCAAGTTCTGTAGGCTCTAGTTTTGTCTAATCTTGATTATTGTCCAGTCGTGTGGTCCAGTGCTGCAAGGTAAGACCTAGTTAAGCTGCAGCTGGCCCAGAACACAGCGGCATGTTTTGCTCTTAATTGTAATCAGAGGGTTGATATAAATACTATGCATGCATGTCTCTCTTGGCTAAGAGTTGAGGAGAAACAATGTTTTGAAAATCCCAAATTGTTTAAATAGTCAACTTACACACAGCTCTGACACACACTTATCCCACCAGGGGTCTTTTCACAGTCCCAACATCCAGAACAATTTCAAGAAAGCGTACAGTATTATATAAAGCCCTTATTGCATGGAACTTCCTTCCATCACATATTGCTCAAATAAACAGCAAACCTGGTTTCAAAAAACAGATAAAGCAACACCTCGCGGCACAAAGCCTCTCCGCTTTTTGACCTAGATAGTTTGTGTGTATGTATTGATATGTAGGCTGTGTGTACCTTTAAAAAATGTATGTAGTTCTGTCCTTGAGAACTACTTTAATGAATATTTTACAGGCAAAGTGGACAAGTTGAAGAATGCTATGATTCCAACTGATGGCTCCATGTCATATACCCTTATAAAAGATTGTATCATGAAGGAGAGGCAATGCATGTTTGAATTTAATCAAGTAGAAAGGGAAGAGGTAGAAAGGATGCTGTTGTCTCTTTCGGATGGCAAGTCACCTGGTCCAGATAATCTAGACGCCAAATTGCTTAAAGTTACAGCTAACCAAATATCTACCCCAATCTCCCATATTTTTAATAAGTGCTTGATGTATGGGGTGTGCCCAGAAGTCTGGAAAGAGTCAAAGGTTATTCGACTACCTAAGGATTAAAAAATCTGCATTCACTGGTCCTAATAGTCGTCCTTTAAGCTTGCTGCCTGTGTTATGTAAATTATTGGGAAAAAATGTATCTGTGCAAATCAAGGATTATTTCTCATGTAAATGTCTGATAACGGGTTTCCAGCATGCATACATAGAAGGGCATTCTACGAGTACGGCCTTAGCACAAATGACAGATCCTTGGTTAAAGAGTATGGATGACACGAAGTTAGTTGGTGCAGTGTTGCTAGATTTCAGTGCTGCTTTTGACGTAATTGATCATGAACCGTTACTAGGTAAACTCAAATGTTATGGTTGCAGCTCTATCCTGGATGGAAAGCTATCTATCCAGGAGAAGGCAAAACGTGTTCTTCAATGGTAGCTTTCAAAAAGTAAAGATATACACTGTGGTGTTCCTCAAGGAAGTTGCCTAGGCCCACTTCTCAACACTACCTTCACTAATGATTTACCTTCAGTAATGAACAAAGATGACTCCACAATGTATAGCGTAGCATGAGAATATAATGAGCTAACAGATGTACTGAGCAGTGAACTAAGAACATTGTCTGAGTGGGTTGATATGAACACATTTCTAAAACTAAATGTATTGTATTTGGTTCAAGATATATGCTTGCTAATGATCCCCAATTGAATTTGTAGATGAATAGAACACTTTTTTACCTTTATTTAACTAGGCAAGTCAGTTAAGAACAAATTCTTATTTACAATGATGTCCTAGGAACAGTGGGTTAACTGCCTTGTTCAGGAGAAGAACGACATATTTTTACCATGTCAGCTCGGGGATTTGATCAAGCAACCTTTCAGTTACTGGCCCAATGCTCTAACCACTAGGCTACCTGCCACCACACGCATGTAGAGCAAGTGAAAAAAATGAAACTACCAGGCGTTGGACACAGCTTTATCATGGTCAGAACACATAGATAATATTGTTATTAAGATGGGTAATGGAATTGCAGTTACAAGAAAATGTTCAGAGGATGTAACATCAAGCACACTGAATCAGGTGATTTAATCCCTGGTCCTATCACACTTAGAGTACTGTCCAGTTATATGGTCATCTACCGCAAAGAAAGATATAAAAAAGCTCCAAATGGCTCAGAACAGGGCTTCCAGATTAGCTCTTCATTCCTCTAACCGTATGAATATTATCCAAATGCATCAGAATCTCTCATGGCTTCACGTTAAAAACAAATTACTATCCAAGTCTTCTGATTTTCTTTCGGAATTTTATATTTAAAAAAAAAAATAGTATTTTTCAGTCCAGTTAGTACTAGCAACATGCATAACCACCAAACCATACAGGCAAATTCAGGGCAGCTAAGACAACCCAAGTCAAGGACAAATCGCCTTAAATCTACAGTTTTATGTAGAGCCATAGCTGAATGTAACTCTTTACCAATCCATATTTCTCAGGCAAAAAGTAAATCCACCTTCAAGAAAAACATAAAAGAACATCTAATGCGATAGACCATATGACCTGACAGCAAATAGAAAGCATCAACTGAATGTTAAATGCTCAGTTTGGCCGGAAGGCCAGTCAAGGAAGAGACTTTGTGGTTCGAAACATCTTCCATTTAAGAATGATGGATGCCACTTTGTTCTTGGGACCTTCAATGCTGCAGACATTTTTTTGTACCCTTCCCCAGATCTTTGCCTCGACACAGTCCTGTCTCGGAGCTCTACGGACAATTCCTTCGACCTCATGGCTTGGTATTTGCTCTGACATGCACTGTCAACTGTGGGACCTTTTATAAACAGGCATTTGCCTTTTAGTGGTTTGGCTAATTACTAGTGGAATATTTGTAAGGGATGTGTTGGTGCCGACTTCTCCTCTTTCAACAATTCATCTTCTGTACATCTATCACTCCAGTGTTTAATTGCTATATTGTAATTACTTCACCACCATGTCCTATTTATTGCCTTACCTCCCTTATCTTACCTCATTTGCACACACTGTATATAGACGTTTTCTACTGTATTATTGACTGTATGTTTGTTTATTCCATGTGTAACTCTGTTGTGTCGAACTGCTTTATTTTATCTTGGCCAGGTCGCAGTTGTAAATGAGAACTTGTTCTCAACTAGCCTACCTGGTTAAATAAAGGTGAAATAAAAAATAAATAAAAAACTACGATAGCTTCTAGTCAGGGTCTGAAATTTCTCTCTTTAATTTCTACCAGCCACTTTAAAAAAAAAATCAGCGACTTATGAAATCTATGTTAAACGCTTTCTAATTGTAAACACTGAGTCAGTGGTAGGCTCCTTGACATTAGAAATATGGTACATAGTGTAACCTAAATCTATGACTATTCTTAGGTTATTCTTCTATTAATATTATTATGAATGATCTGCCATCGTGGTAGGTGACCTGAAATTTTTACCTGCCACAGCCAACCCTGTATTTGGCAGGGGTTAATTTCATTCCATGTTCTAGCTAATAGATACAGAATATTTATTTTGAAAATATTAAACCTATTCTATGTATCCCACTGGGTTTAGAGTGCTTATTTGCAGTAGAGAATAGTCTGATAAACGCTATAAGTAAGGCACAGGGAGTTTAAAAAAAATTGTGTATTTGCTTTTTCAGATCCTCACCAAATAATCTCATGAACTAATGATCTATATTCATATTCTAATCATCTATATTCATATTCAACTAATCATCACCTACAGATGAGCCTGGTGTGGTGGAGGTTTCAGAGGAGCCAGGTCCTATTTCAAAGACCTTCCATGATGCCCAAACACAGTGGTCAGACCCAGCAATGGAGGACCACACCTACTAAAAAGGACCTATCATCACGTAGCATGACGACAGCACCAGCCCGAGAGGTTACTGTCTGTTAAAGATGTTACATTGAAAGATGATGCAGACTTGTCTGCTGAACACAGGGATTCCAATACTAGAATTCAACACTCGTGTCTAGCTTCTAAGGTTTTGCCCACACATCATCAACAATGCCGGTTGTTGACCAAATTCTGTTGACACTAATGAAACGTAGACAGAACTTTGTTATAGCCGATTTAGCAAGACGCTTCAAAAGGTCACCCGTTCAGGTCAGTAAAACATTGAAATTCTGGATAGATGTCATAGCTGAGCACACCAAGGATCTCATTCTATGGCTGCCTCGTGAGATGATAAAGGCTACTATGCCACAGGTTTTTCAGGAGAATTTTTCAAACACAACTTGTGTTATTGACTGCACAGAAAGTGTTTTGCAGAAGACAAAAAATGTGGACCCAAGAACTGAATCTTACAGTCACTACTATGCCAGTAATACTGTAAAATATCTAGTAGCAACTGGTCCATCAGGAATGGTTATGTTCATTTCAGAGGCTTATGGTGGGAAATGTAGCGATAGGTTCATAACACAGAACTTCTCCACCATTTGCGTGCTGGAGATGAGGTGATGGGGGATCGTGGCTTCACAATTAGGGACTTGCTAGAGGAACGGAATGTACGCTTGATTTTACCAGCATTTACACGCAAGCAATGCCAGTTGACACATAAGCTTGTACTTTGTCCTATGAAAAATAAACTGGTGAGAGATCATTACACTGTGCTTGTGTAGGCATCTCTTAATAAGTTGATTACCTAATATATTAGTATCTTATGTATTATTTAATATATATATTTATTAAAACAGTACTTCATGAAGTAAGTGCACGCTCAAACGAATTGAATTGTGAAATTTTTGGTCGTTACTTTACCGACTTTCCACAGAACTGCTGCAGCATGACTACAAGAGCATCCTGGCCCTAGCAATACATGAGCAACCCGCTGTCTGTATGACACCTGTCGTTGATGCTAGTGCCCACGCCTTGTGATGAGATGTGTCCGCTGTCTGTATGACACCTGTCGTTGATGCTAGTGCCCACGCCTTGTGATGAGATGTGTCCGCATGACACCTGTCGTTGATGCTAGTACCCACGCCTTGTGATGAGATGTGTCCCCTGTCTGTATGACACCTGTCGTTGATGCTAGTGCCCACGCCTTGTGATGAGATGTGTCCGCTGTCTGTATGACACCTGTCGTTGATGCTAGTACCCACGCCTTGTGATGAGATGTGTCCGAATGACACCTGTCGTTGATGCTAGTACCCATGCCTTGTGACGAGATGTGTCCGCTGTCTGTATGACACCTGTTGTTGATGCTAGTACCCACGCCTTGTGATGAGATGCGTGCAGGCTCTGACTCGGTTCTATGTCTGCTTTTAGGTGGACAAGGTCGTCACCAAAATCCTTCAATAACACCCGACCAACTTTGTTACTGTGTAGGTATTGGTACGCCTCCAAACTTTTTAACCTGTTGGGGCTAGGGGGCAGTATTTTCACGGCCGGATAAAAAAACGTACCCGATTTAAACTGGTTACTACTCTTGCCCAGAAACGAGAATATGCATATACACTCTAAAGGTTCTAAAACTGTTTGAATGGTGTCTGTGAGTATAACAGAACTCATACGGCAGGCCAAAACCTGAGAAGATTCCATACAGGAAGTGCCCTGTCTGACAATTTGTTGTCCTTCTGTTGCATCTCTATCGAAAATACAGCATCTGTGCTGTAACGTGACACTTTCTAAGGCTTCCATTGGCTCTCTAAAGCCGCCAGAAAGTGGAATGGGGTGTCTGCTGTCTCTGGGCAAAGAACAGCAGCAGAGTTTGTAAGTGGTCAGCCTGGGGACAGTGAGACTGAGATGCGCGTTCACGAGACCTCTCCATTTCTTTCCTTTCAGCCTTTGAATGAATACAACGTTGCCCGGTTGGAATATTATCGCTATTTTACGAGAAAAATAGCATAAACATTTAATATAAACAGCGTTTGACATGCTTCTAGGTACAGTAATGGAATATTTTGGATTTTTTTGTCACGAAAAGCGCTCGCGCGTTACCCTTCGGATAGTGACCTGAACGCACGAACAAAACGGAGGTATTTGGATATAACTATGGATTATTTGGAACCAAAACAACATTTGTTGTTGAAGTAGAAGTCCTGGGAGTGCATTCTGACGAAGAACAGCAAAGGTAATCCAATTTTTCTAATAGTAATTCTGAGTTTAGTGAGCCCCAAACTTGGTGGGTGTCAAATTAGCTAGCTTGTGATGGCCGAGCTATGTACTCAGAATATTGCAAAATGTGCTTTCGCCAAAAAGCTATTTGAAAATCTGACATAGCGTTTGCATAAAGGAGTTCTGTATCTATAATTCTTAAAATAATTACGTATTTTGTCAACGTTTATCATGAGTAATTTAGTAAATTCACCGGAAGTTTGCGGTGGGTATGCAAGTTCTGAACATCACATGCTAATGTAAAAAGCTGGTTTTTGATATAAATATGAACTTGATTGAACAAAACATGCATGTATTGTATAACATAATGTCCTAGGAGTGTCATCTGATGAAGATCATCAAAGGTTAGTGCTGCATTTAGCTGTGGTTTTGGTTTTTGTGACATATATGCTTGCTTTGAAAATGGCTGTGTGATTATTTTTGGCAGGGTACTCTCCTGACATAATCTAATGTTTTGCTTTCGCTGTAAAGCCTTTTTGAAATCGGACAATGTGGTTAGATTAACGAGAGTCTTGTCTTTAAAATGGTGTAAAATAGTCATATGTTTGAGAAATTGAAGTTATAGCATTTTTGAGGTATTTGTATTTTGCGCCACGCGATTCCACTGGCTGTTGACTAGGGTGGGACGTTAGCCCATAGAGGTTTTAAGTTGCTCATCGCCTTACCGTTGCAAGCTACGTATTCAACAAAGTAAGTAAATATGCTACCGTAGGTGACACAAGGCCACTTCTTCACGTCATCTTCCCAACCATCAATTACGGAGGGTAAAGGTCGGCTAATATTACCCTTTTTGATTTCCGTCAGGTTGTGTTCCCACATCATTATTAGTTTGGCAAACTCTTCATGAATGAATGAACCGTTTACTTCTGAATGGAAACAACGCCCATAATTCACGCAAGGCATCATGGAACATGAGGCTGGGTCTAGTCATGCTATAGATGGTGTTCGACAAAATGATAAAAAGTGTGCAGATGTTGCAGGAGATATGGTGTGTCGGGGGGGTCTGTATAGCTGGGGAAGATGGTTGGATATACGGTTGTAGAAGTGGTGAGGTTTTGGTTATTGTAATGTGTGGTGTTGTTGAGGACGTATCATTAAAGAAAGACAAAAAGTCTCTCCCTCTCTCAGCATTAGACCATTCCATGGACATGTGTGACAGAAGATTTTGAGTGTCCCAGACTCCATCCTAGTTAATCCAATAATGGATATATAGGCCCAGCTCCATACAAGGGAATACCGTCACTCTTGATAAAAACAGCATTTACTACTGGCAATCTCCCCTGCATGGAGACTTCCACTGGAGTCTTACATCTAATGTCCACATGAAATAGGGTTGAACAGTCTGAAGACAACATTTAGAACATCTAAAAGACCAGAGGGACTGAATCTTTCTACACCAGTGGAATAAGACTAAAATGTCACCTTTGAGGACACATCGGTTTCTGTCGTTTATCTGACAAGGGTATTTATAAAAACAAGACTAAAGTCTAGACATGAAGGCAGCTGTAGCATTTAGATAATCAACATACATTAATTCTAAAGTTTATCGTCAACATTTCAGAGATGTATTATATATATTGTATATGTGTATATATATATATATATATATATATATATATATATATATATATATATATACACACACACACACACACACACACACACACACACACACACACACACATACATACATACATACATACATACATACATACATACATACATACATACATACATACATACATACATACATACATACATACATATATATATATACACACATATATATATATATACATACACACATATATATACATATATATATACACACATATATATATACATACACACATATATATACACATACACACACACATACATCCATACATACATATATATACACACACACACACACACACACACACACACACATATATATATACATATATATATATATATATACACTGCTCAAAAAAATAAAGGGAACACTTAAACAACACAATGTAACTCCAAGTCAATCACACTTCTGTGAAATCAAACTGTCCACTTAGGAAGCAACACTGATTGACAATAAATTTCACATGCTGTTGTGCAAATGGAATAGACAACAGGTGGAAATGATAGGCAATAAGCAAGACACCCCCAATAAAGGAGTGGTTCAGCAGGTGGTGACCACAGACCACTTCTCAGTTCCTATGCTTCCTGGCTGATGTTTTGGTCACTTTTGAATGCTGGCGGTGCTTTCACTCTAGTGGTAGCATGAGACGGAGTCTACAACCCACACAAGTGGCTCAGGTAGTGCAGCTCATCCAGGATGGCACATCAATGCGAGCTGTGGCAAGAAGGTTTGCTGTGTCTGTCAGCGTAGTGTCCAGAGCATGGAGGCGCTACCAGGAGACAGGCCAGTACATCAGGAGACGTGGAGGAGGCCATAGGAGGGCATCAACCCAGCAGCAGGACCGCTACCTCCGCCTTTGTGCAAGGAGGAGCAGGAGGAGCACTGCCAGAGCCCTGCAAAATGACCTCCAGCAGGCCACAAATGTGCATGTGTCTGCTCAAACGGTCAGAAACAGACTCCATGAGGGTGGTATGAGGGCCCGATGTCCACAGGTGGGGGTTGGCTTACAGCCCAACACCGTGCAGGGCGTTTGGCATTTGCCAGAGAATACCAAGATTGGCAAATTCGCCTCTGGCGCCCTGTGCTCTTCACAGATGAAAGCAGGTTCACACTGAGCACGTGACAGACATGACAGAGTCTGGAGATGCCGTGGAGAACGTTCTGCTGCCTGCAACATCCTCCAGCATGACCGGTTTGGCGGTGGGTCAGTCATGGTGTGGGGTGGCATTTCTTTGGGGGGCCGCACAGCCCTCCATGTGCTCGCCAGAGGTAGCCTGACTGCCATTAGGTACCGAGATGAGATCCTCAGACCCCTTGTGAGACCATATGCTGGTGCGGTTGGCCCTGGGTTCCTCCTAATGCAAGACAATGCTAGACCTCATGTGGCTGGAGTGTGTCAGCAGTTCCTGCAAGAAGAAGGCATTGATGCTATGGACTGGCCCGCCCGTTCCCCAGACCTGAATCCAATTGAGCACATCTGGGACATCATGTCTCGCTCCATCCACCAACGCCACGTTGCACCACAGACTGTCCAGGAGTTGGCGGATGCTTTGGTCCAGGTCTGGGAGGAGATCCCTCAGGAGACCATCCGCCACCTCATCAGGAGCATGCCCAGGCGTTGTAGGGAGGTCATACAGGCACGTGGAGGCCACACACACTACTGAGCCTCATTTTGACTTGTTTTAAGGACATTACATCAAAGTTGGATCAGCCTGTAGTGTGGTTTTCCACTTTAATTTTGAGTGTGACTCCAAATCCAGACCTCCATGGGTTGATAAATTGGATTTCCATTGATTATTTTTGTGTGATTTTGTTGTCAGCACATTCAACTATGTAAAGAAAAAAGTATTTAATAAGATTATTTCTTTCATTCAGATCTAGGATGTGTTGTTTAAGTGTTCCCTTTATTTTTTTGAGCAGTATATATACATATACATATATACATATTACATATACACATATACATATACATATACATACATACATACATACATACATACATACATACATACATACATACATACATACATACATACACACACACATACACAGTAGCCACCCTTTGCCTTGATGGCAGCTTTGCACACTCTTGGCATTCTCTCAACCAGCTTCATGAGGCAGTCACCTGGAAAGCATTTCAATGAACAGGTGTGCCTTGTTAAAAGTTAATTTGTGGAATTTCTTTCCTTCTTAATGCGTTTGAGCCAATCAGTTGTGTTGTTATTAGGTAGGGGAGGTATACAGAACATAGCCCTATTTGGTAAAAGACAAAGTCCATATTATGGCAAGAACCGCTAAACCAAGATGGCTTAGCAGTCAGACATCTTTGTCCTTCGTCTTGTCGTGTCCCATGTATATATCTTTTAATATCTTTTTTTCGCATATCTTTTTATATTTTTTCTAAACCTCAACTTCAAAACACTCTCCTGCAACCCGCCTCACCCATGTGGTGTGGATCTGTTTTTTTCTAAAGTATTTTTATTTACCTCGGAACCGGAATCCCCCAACAGAAGCTAGCCAGCTCACTAGTTACTAGCCAGCTAACCCCTGCTAGCAGTCATCAGCTAACCTTAAACTCGGAAAGCTCTCGCCAGTTTGTACAATTCAAACCAGAGCATACCGGACCTATTTTCACTCCATATCTCCGGATTCCTACCGCGTGCTCTGGACCTTTTCACCTGGATCATCGTTGCTAGCTAGCTGCTATCTGAGTGACTACTCCTGGCTAACATCGGTCCCGAAGCAAGCACCAATTAGCCTGGAGCTAGCCCATGCTAGAACCTCTCTCCCGGCTAGCTAAAGAGGCCCATCAGCCACTCCTGGGCTACAATACCCGGACCCCTTCTACTGCCGGTTCAGGGCACGGAACCCCGCCAATCCTTCATGACTGGACTACGACGTAATCTGCTCGAGGGGGTACTCAACTGGCCCCTACATCGCAACGTCCCCTGAATGCCCGCTAGCTGCTAGCCGCGGCCCGCTAGCTGCTAGCCGCGGCCCGCTAGCTGTCTAGAGCCATCGGCGAATTTCTTGGGCCACTATACCTATTTTGCCAATTGGACTTGGACCCCTCTACTACTCTGAACCCTACTAACCCATCACGACTTGTCTATCGACGTCACCGCACATGGAGGCTAAAACAGACTTTCCTCCGTCGAGACGTCCCTCTAAGGCCCTTCTGCTAGCTTGCTAGCCCCGGCCTGCTTGCTGTCTGAATCGCCGTGTCTCCAGCCAGCCCAACCACTCACTGGACCCCTATGATCACCCGGCTACGCATGCCTCTCCCTAATATCAATATGCCTTGTCCTTTACTGTCCTGGTTAGTGATTATTGTCTTATTTCACCTTAGAGCCTCTAGCCCTGCTCAAAATGCCTTAACCAACTATTTAATTCCATCTCCCACACATACGGTGACATCACCTGGTTTAAACGTCTCTAGAGACAATAACTCTCTCATCATTACTCAATGCCTAGGTTTACCTCCAATGTACTCACATCCTACCATACCTCTGTACATTATGCCTTGAATCTATTCTATCGTGCCCAGAAACCTGCTCCTTTACTCTCTGTTCCGAACGCACTAGGCAAACCAGTTCCGATAGCCTTTAGCCGTACCCTTATCCTACTTCTCCTCTGGTGATGTAGAGGTTAATCCAGGCCCTGCAGTGCCTAGCTCCACTACTACTCCCCAGGTGCTCTCATTTGTTGACTTCTGTAACCGTAAAAGCCTTGGTTTCATGCATGTTAACATTAGAAGCCTCCTCCCTAAGATTGTTTTATTCACTGCTTTAGCACACTCTGCTAAGCCGGATGTCCTAGCTGTGTCTGAATCCTGGCTTAGGAAGACCACCAAAAACCCAGAAATGTGCTCAATGCAATGGCACTTATAAATGTAGATCCTTCAAACACCCCCAAACAGGGAAATCTATCCCAATTAAACGTGTTATTACGTGTTCCACTAAGGCAGTTATTTATCTTAGAACTTGTCCTTGTGGTAAAAATGATGTGGGTAAAACAAAGCGTGAATTAAAAGTACGTATCTCAGAGCATCGTAGCACCATTAGGTGCAAAAACTTGACTTACCCAGTTGCGGCCCACTTTTTGGAAGCAAACCATTCGATTTCGTCTCTGCGTTATATTGGCATCCATCTCCCGAGGAGAGGGGGTGACCTTGATAATTTATTGTTAAAACGAGAGGCTGCCTGGGTCTTTAATTTAAAGACCCTTGCTCCCTTCGGTCTCAACATAGACTTTGATCTGAAGCCATTCTTGTGATTATTGTGATTTTGCCATTGTAATTGTTTGTTAGATACATTTTAGACTACAAATGCTATGATCGTATGCTATCCATTTGGTTGTCTTTTTGTATGTTCTTTGTATGCCATTTTTTTAAATATTTGAGTTAACCAATGATATTAGGCCATACTTGGCCATGATTACAAACACCTGTGTGTCTCTTGACACTATATAAATGACTCATCTCGCAGTGTTTGTGATGATACCCTGATGAAGACAGCTTTGCTGTCGAAACGTTGGTTATTAAATTTTTGCATCTGAGCTCTTAGAGTGTGCGGCTTTCCCTTATTTTCTAGTTTTCTACTCCGCTAGCCAGCACCTCGCCTTTATAGGTGTGCGTTTCTTTTTTCTAGATTGGATGTCCTAGCTGTGTCTGAATCCTGGCTTAGGAAGACCACCAAAAACCCAGAAATTTCCATCCCAAACTATAACATTTTAAGGCAAGATAGAACTGCCAAAGGGGGCGGTGTTGCAATCTACTGCAGAGATAGCCTGCAGAGTTCTGTATTACTATCCAGGTCTGTACCCAAACAATTTGAGTTTCTACTTTTAAAAATCCACCTTTCAAGAAACAAGTCTCTCACCGTTGCCGCTTGCTATAGACCTCCCTCTGCCCCTAGCTGTGCCCTGGACACCATATGTGAATTGATTGCCCCCCATCTATCTTCAGAGCTCGTGCTGCTAGGTGACCTAAACTGGGACATGCTTAACACCTTGGCCATCCTACAATCTAAGCTTGATGCCCTCAATCTCACACAAATTATCGATGAATCCACCAGGTACAACCCCAAATCCGTAAACACGGGCACCCTCATAGATAACATCCTAACCAACTTTCCCTCCAAATACGCCTCTGTTGTTTTCAACCAAGATCTCAGCAATCACCGTCTCATTGCCAGCATCCGTAATTGGTCTGCAGTCAAACGACCACCCTTCATCACTGTCAAACGCTCCCTAAAAAACGTCCTGCGGCGTTCGGCATTAGCATCGAATAGTCCCCGTGATATGCAACTTTTCAGGGAAGTTAAGAACAAATATACACAGGCAGTTAGGAAAGCTAAGGCTAGCTTTTAAAGCAGAAATTTGCATCCTGTAGCACAAAACGTTCTGGGACACTAAAGTCCATGGAGAATAAGAGCACCTCCTCCCAGCTGCCCACTGCACTGAGGCTAGAAAACACTGTCAACACCGATAAATCCACTATAATTGAGAATTTCAATAAGCATTTTTCTACGGCTGGCCATGCTTTCCACCTGGCTACCCTTACCCCGATCAACAGGCCTCCACCCCCCACAGAAACTCGCCCAAGCCTTCCCATTTCCCCTTCACCCAAATCCAGATAGCTGATGTTCTGAAAGAGCTGCAAAATCTGGACCCATACAAATCAGCTGGGCTAGACAATCTGGACCCTCTCTTTCTAAAATTATCTGCCGAAATTGTTGCAGCCCCTATTACTAGCCTGGTCAACCTCTCTTTCGTATCGTCTGAGATTCCCATAGATTGGAAAGCTACAGCGGTCATCCCCTTCTTCAAAGGGGTGACACTAGACACAAACTGCTACAGACCTATATATATATCCTACCCTGCCTTTCTAAGGTCTTCGAAAAGCCAAGTCAACAAACAGATTACCGACCATTTCGATCCCACCGTACCTTCTCCGCTATGCAATCTGGTTTCAGAGCTGGTCATGGGTGTACCTCAGCCACGCTCAAGGTCCTAAACGATATCATAACCGCCATCGATAAGAGACTTTACTGTGCAGCCGTATTCATCGACCGGGCCAAGGCTGTCGACTCTGTCAATCACCATATTCTTATCAGCAGACTCATCAGCCTTGGTTTGGGATGTTAGACCGCAGAGTCAAGGAAAAGCAGCCAACAAGTGCTCAGCATATGTGGGAACTCCTTCAAGACTGTTGGAAAAGCATTCCAGGAGAAGACGGTTGAGAGAATGCCAAAAGTGTGTAAAGCTGTCATCAAGGAAAAGGGTGACTACTTTGAAGAATATAAAATGTAAATCTATTTAGATTTGTTTAGCACTTTTTTGGTTACTACATGATTCCATATGTGTTATTTCATAGTTTTGATGTCTTCACTATTATTCTACAATGTAGAAAACAGTACAAATAAAGAAAACCCCTTGAATGAGTAGGTGTGTCTAAACTTTTGACTGGTACTGTATATACAGGCTTTCCAAATACAAAGTATACAGCAAAAGGCTTCTTGATTTGGACAATTTCACCATTTGCATTTGCTGAATAACATGTATATAATGTAGGAACTATGAAATATGAACTTTTCTTAGAAAGCATCATGATTGCACTGATTATAAGTACACAACAATGATTCTCCTTTTCTACCACAGAAGCAGTTTGGGACATAAAGGCAGGAACAGGTCCTATTCTCTGGCACAGTCAGGCATTGTGCCATCCAGTACTAGACTGATTGAGGGTGGTATTTAACAGCACAATGGGGACTCAGACACAACAATGCTTCTCTCCTACTATGTAAGACGGGCAGGAAAGCTGCGTGTCAAACTGTAGAAATAATTATGCAAATAAGGACAGTCTGAGCAGGTTATCATTACAGAACATATGGCAATTATCACAATGCGCTGACAGTGTTACAGTAAAGGTGCAATTTGTAACTGTTGTTGACAAATATTGAAATTGACTGAGTAAAAATAGCAGCGAGTGGCATTGATTGTGCTTACATAATGTAGTAGGAACATTGTTAATAGAAAACAATGGCCGCACCCGAATACCCATACTAGCATAATACATACTCAAACGGCATACTATGTACTCGTCATTGCATACTACTTAGCACGAACCCTTTAGTAAAACATATGCAGTATCCTACAGCCGCAATGCAGTAGCGACTCCTGACTGGCTGAGTAGGTGGGGCGGGGCTGAGTGCGGGTGGATTTTATCAAATTCAACAGACATGCGTCACATTAACCAGTCTGATAATGGCTCATCTTCAATTTGATTATTATTATAGATTTTTTTACTGTGAATAGAAGAGGAATGGAGTTATAGGCCTACTCAGGCTGGTTATAGGCAGACTATCACTTGGACCAAAACCGTAGCCCATAGGGCCCATCTATCCTATTTTAGAAAAGGGCTGAAGATAGAAACAGATCATTTGGTCCCATTTCAACACAATTATTAGTGAAACCAAAGTGCTGTAACATATGTAAATGCAATCAAATAGCCTGGTACACGCACCAAAACTGTTCAAATGTTCAAATCAAAAGGCTACTGCACAGAAACAAGTGGACAGCTCGGTGCATCGCAAATTCAGAACCGCTGGACTGGCTGTTTGAGAAGATTTGAATCTGAAGTAAATACCAACATAGCTACTGTAGGTCAAAGCTGTGTGCTGGAAAACCTTGGTAGACATGGGTGAAATAGGCATTGTTGTGCTCATGTGAATTTCCTTTTGTTCCCGGCTTCAGACCAATACCTATTCTCACTTAAAAGTTTTTTGTTTATAATAAACTAAAGCACTCATCATTGGGAACAAGATCATAATGACTGCTAAGGCTTGATCCATAAATTAAATCGTTAAATAGGTAGCGTAGCCTACTAAACTAAAACAATCCATATATTCAAATCAAAACACCTGATTAACATGGCATCAGTAACGCAGCCACATCCAGTGCTGACACCGAGTCCCCCACATTCACAAATCAAAAGATGGTTTAGTATTTCCTTTAAAATCTCTGACCAAGGCTAAGAAACTCTTTTCAATGAGAAAACACAAGTCCACTTTGGGTTGTGCCCCTCATAGGAACTTCAAAAGTAGAGCAGTGCATGAAATTCAGAGATCATTGGACATTGTTTTTGATCGGATCATTACTGAGCCTGGCTGGGATAAAGAAACAGAAAATGAAGGATTTCATGTTACAAGTACATCAGCTGAAAGGTCATTTTCCTGTAAAACCTACCGATGCAATAGTCATGGACAAGAGAGACTCAAAAATGTAAACGGAAACGTGTGTGCTGCATGAACTTAAGTCCAGTGGAGTACATTTACATTTAAGTCATTTAGCAGACGCTCTTATCCAGAGCGACTTACAAATTGGGTGAGTAGGCTACTGTATGACAGAGTCATTTACCAATTTGCCAGCATGAAAGAGAGGATGATGGCATTCCTCTTACAAGTAGGGTAGGTCAACATGTTTTTCTCTTTGGACTGAATTGTTTTTGGTGTTTTAACATTTCTATTGTATTAGGCTGGGCATGTAGTTAATGTTTGTGTTGTCATCTTCGCTGTAAGATGATCCATTTCTATATGCGTACCATGATATTCATTGTTTTAGCTCAGTTTATTTCATGTTTGCTTCCATCTTCGCCACAAGATGGTAATACTTAACTATTTATCTAGTCTGAACTGTTGGCATATATTCTTCACATTTCTTCTAAGTTGCACATATTATTTTTATGAGTCAGTGTGAATGTGCTCGTTGAGATGCTGCCTCACTGCTGGTGCTGTCCCACTGCTGGTGCTGATAGCGGTAGGCCACGCTCTCCAGTAACTCTCCATGGTTCTGAACATATATTTAGAGTGCACTGTTTTAATGCACATCTTGGGGATACCACAGGTTAACATGAGTATTCTGGTGGCTTTTCTATAGTTAGCCTACAACATCTCAAAGTAGAAGTGCATGACAGGTACATTTCCCATTGGCTATTTTAATCTTGCTGCTTCGGAAACATGTTAGTAATGACATCATTACAACTTGAGCCAACAGATGGTGAAATTAACTTTCCCAAATAACTAACTTGCATTTGACCATGCTGTGTAGGTCATGTAACTGTTTGTTACATACAATATTTTTTCTTTGTGGACTTAAACAGGACAGATGTTACTCTCCGGTTTGAACTGTGATGAAACACAAAACGTATGTGGTTGATTTATTCCGCCACGGTGTGACCGTTGTCTTTTGGAACTGTCTGTAAACGAGGTTGGCTGTGGCTTATCAGCCTTATATTGGCTATCACGGTGCCCAATACATGCATTTCTAACGGGTTATAGAGCAAACAACGCAATTATCACAACACAGGTTGTAAAAAAATATATATCCTGCTTGGCTTCCTCATTGATTTTACCGCCCCACAGCTACTGGAATGGAAAGAGACATCTGTTACAAAACACCCAAAAGTTGAATGACATTCTGAGATTGTCAAGCAAAGCCTTCGATACTGGGTAAGCCTACAAGATTTGGAGGAATGTATTTTCTGTTTGTCGAGATTGACATAGCCTATTTATGGTGGTGTTGAAAACGCAAACCATGATATACTGCCCTTAGTCAGTATGCTTTGTTTATTGGTTGTGTGTTGCATTGGCACAGAAACCTGTCGGTGGGAAACTTGTTGCAAAAATTTATAGAATTCTAAATATGGCATCAACATGTAGAACAGCTGACTTCCTTCTAGCTGATCATTGTCTGCAGCCGGCGCTGATCGTAGTGTAATGAAACAGGCAGGGAGAGTGAGCTCGTCTGTGCTGGTCGGTGAACCCTCAACCTTCTGGCCTGTAGCCCTGCGTGGCATCGACTGTGCCACAAAAGCATGCTGAAGTGGCAATGTCGATATCCACATTTATAAACACAGGGTCACTAGAGTTAGTTTGTAGTCGTAAACATTATTTTGTGTTGATACTATGAGGGGGAGGGTGTGCAAATTATTTTGAAGTACACGGGGAGGGTCATGTGAAACTATTTGTAATGTTGGGGAGGGGGGTGCATTTTATTATGACACCTCGAGTTGGACCAGCCTTCCCCCCAGTAAATTTCGATCTGTCCCTAATCTGTGCAGAATCTCAAACAGCATTGTTCCCTTTCACCATGTACATTTAATGTATTCTCAACTGCAAACCAGGTCATTTGGTTCTGCTATTAGATCAAGAACAGTGATAATACATTAATGTTTTGTATAAATAAACCACATATCTGACATTGTATTCCTATTTGAACTTTGCTGTGCTTTTAAATGATTTAAAGCACATTGATAGACATTTGTGACAATTTAACCAAAAATAAGACATTGTTTTTCCATTGTAATGTGGTTGTGCTTTTAGATGGTGGTTGGAAAGATAGCGATAACACATTGTAAATTCAACTAACTTTAGGCTGTCTTTTTGAGTGGGTGAATATACGTCTCATTGATCAACGTCTCAACCAAATATTACCAAATTATCAAAGTTGAAATGACGTGGTGTGCCCAGCGGGCAACGATCCATCAAATCTCTCTGAAGCAGACAACGATGTGTGTATTTCACACCACGATCATTTTTCACAAGGGATGAAAAACATACGCCCAAGTTTTGTATTGTCAAAGTGCCCTAAGAGTGGCGCGGTTGCCAAAAAACGCACACATCGAATGCGTCTGCGCGTGAAATGTGGACAATGCTCATCACCAAATGTACAACGCATTCACGTTGCAGTTATAGCCTACCCTCGCATCAGAAGTCAAGCATAGCCTATTTGCGGCACACATACAATGCAGAGATATATTAGCAATTTAAAACATGCATTACACTGTGGGCTATAGCAGCTGAGTGTCTCCTGAAACCTATTTCCCATTACTAAAGTAACCTAATAAAACACGAACTATAAAGAAAAGTAGACATGAAACAAAAACACAAAAGTTAACAAAACGCACAATACCGTGTTCGACTGCAAGGATATAAACTCAGTCACTGAGCTTGTGAGTCTTCTGGACTCCACACTCGAAGAAGACAGTATGCGCCTGACAGAAATATTGTTCCCGTTTTAGTCTTGAGCAAAGCCGACAGTGAGCAAGTCTTGGGCGCCTTTCCATTGGCTCACTATCGCTCGCTCTGCCCTCCTCCCAACTTCGTGCGCAACAGTATCTGAATGGCGCTCTCGAGTTAATTAATTTATATAAAATACATTTGTTGGCCCTCTTCAACATTTACTTTTCTTTTATTGATATTATTGTTCACTCTGCATTGTTGGGAAGAGCCCGTAAGTAAGCATTTCACTAACTATACCTGTTGTTTACGAAGCATGTGACAAATAAAATTGGATTTGAACAGTCTGATATTTAAGGTGCTATTTATAGACTACTCTCACCTAACAACGTATTTTTTGGTTGGGAATACCACATCAATGCGCAAAAGTTCGTGGTTTCCTCATAGTGATTGGTGTTACCTTATAATTTATTTGAAATAGCCAATCAATAACAAAGACCATCGTGCATTGTTCTTTCAATCAATGATTGAGTCTGAGTATGTAACCTGAGCTATAGCGTGGGTCAGCTAACATTGTAGGTTATTGAGTCGCCATCAACATGCAAACACAATCCATATTGTCATTTCCTTTAGCCTGGGGTGCATTTTGGAATAACTACACAACCTTGGAGAGCTACAGTGAGCAATTTCCATTCTTAGAATAATAATAACCTACAACAAATGTATTCCCTGTGGTGATTCTCTGATGCTCAATAACTTCTACTTCAAATCATAAATTCTACTAGTTTGAAATTCGTGTTGCACATCTCATTTACACAGTAAACATTCACATGAGATTGATGAAAAGATATATAGCAAAATAGCCATAATCTCCACTGCCCTCTTGAGGAAGTTAAAACCATGAGGTGGTGACTGGGGTAGGCTTTATAATGTTTCAGATCAACCCGTGTGTGTGTGTGTGTGTGTGATCGGAAAGATGGCGAAAGCGGTTGATGAAGTGGACTCAATCTAATGGAGGTATAATCAAGGAGAATTGGAATAATGTCCAAAAGAAAGAAAAACAGAGCAAAGTAGAGTACAGGGATGAGAATGTCACTTGTAGGAGTGTACAGTCTGTAAATGAGGAGCAGCTGATGGAATTACCAATCTTGAGGAATCCATTTGAGATTTCCAAACTGGTGGAGAGAATGCTGAGTAGAGTGAAGGCTGTGAGGATCAAGAGAGGCGGGCTTGTTTATATTTTTTTGTGCTTCTGAGGATCAGAAGAAAAGTGTGTTGCATCTCACCCGATTTGATCAATTTGAAGTGTCGTGTGTGTCTCTTAGGAACAGGGCACCCCTCAAGGGGGTTAAATCTGGAGTCTCATGGGAACTAGATGTTGAAGAGATGAAAAATATTCCTGGAGTGATTCATGCACATCGGATGAATCGTGTGGTGCATGAAGAAAAAGTGAAGAGTATCTGTTCTTTTCTTTTTTGATATGGAGTCTCTCCCTACTCAAGTGCAGTTAGGATATATTAACTACAAAGTCAGAGCATTTATCCCAAGACCAACGCAGTGTGATCATTGTAAAGCTTTTGGTCATGTTTCAAGTGTTTGCAGAAGGGAGAAGCCTGAGATGTCCAAGTTGTGAAAAAGATCATATGTGTTATAAAAGTGATGAAAATGTGACGTTGTAATTGTGGTGGGAACCATGAAGCCTTGTCCTTTGAATCCCCCCCAAGGGTGAAAGAGAATGAGGCGTCCAAAGTCAGGGCTATCCAAAGCATATCATATGCAGCAGCTGTTAAAAGGGTTGAGGGTGTGAATGCTGCACTTGAAGAGTCCATGGTGGTGGATAGACCTTCACTGCAGGCTGCAGGGGTTGCCTTTCACCAGCAGGATCCTGACATTTTAAAGGTTAAGAAGGTGGACTTTGTGGCCTTTATAGCTATTGTGATAAATGGCACTGCCAAGGTAGAAAGAAGGTCCAGGAAGATATAAATCATTGTGGAAATGGCGGAGCGATTCCTGGGGCACAGGCCGTACCACTCTCACAGGCCCTAATGCCTGAGAAGGGAGACATGGAGATTTAAAAGGATGAAGAAGTGGGAGTTTTGTTTTGTCAATGTACTATTTTTATTTGGGTGGATTAAGTTAGTTTCACTATCACGTATGGATTTTATTTTTACCTTGTTTTGGTTTCAACCCATCCAGTTGGTGGCGGCAATACACCTTTTTGGGTTGTAGTCCACTGTAAACCCACAGAAGAAGAAGAATTTGTGCGAGATGGAACAGTACTGTACGGCTTGCGAACTCTGACCCAACTTTTCTCATTTTGTGATTATTTTGCTGTTTATCTTAACTTTTTTTGCACGAACTGTATCTGCTATTAATTTCTTATGATCGAACAAGAACCTTTGAACATTAGATCGGCAGTTACTAACCTCAATTCTGGCTTCAACTTCGACTCATCTGCCCTGGGCTCCTTGTGTAATTCCAACACAATTTTCGGTCTACCCAAGAGGAAACGCCGGCATTACAGAGGCAGGAGAAGGGGAGTCCTGGCGGGAAAACTAGCCACCTCTCCCTCCATTCTATTGGCCAATCAGTCACTTGATAATAAGATGAATGACCTCCGATTGCAGATTTGCTATCAACAGGACTCTTGTAACTGAAATATTCTTTGCTTTTCTGAAACATGGCTTTCGGACAAGATACCCCATGGCCATCCAACCCCATGGATTCTCCATTCACCGAGCGGACAGGGCATTACATTCAGGTAAATCGAGAAGAGGAGGGGTATGCCTCTTCATCAACAGCAAATGGTGCGCTGACAAGCGCAGTCGATCTCTCGACCCATTGTTCACCCATCTTGGAATACCTGATGGTCAAACGCCGACCCTTCTACCTCCTGAGAGAGTTTTCAGCTGTTATTGTGACTGCTGTAAATATTCACCCCAGGACAAGAAAAACAACAAGCTGACGTGTAAACTGTACCAGACTCTAAACAAGCAGGAAACAATGCAACCAGGTTAGGCCGTCATTGTAAATAACACATTTGTTCTTAACTGACTTGCCTAGTTAAATAAAGGTTAAATGAAAAATAAATAAATAAAACCGGAGGCTGCTTTCCTTGTTGCTGGTGATTTGATTTCCGCAGCATTAAGACACCTGAGGCCAAACTTCCATCAATATGTCTCCGCCACTAGGGGCGATAAAGTCATAGACCACTGTTAATATACCTAGAAGCAAGCATACAAGGACCTCCCTTGTCCCCTCTTCAGCAAATCAGATCATGACTCTATACTCCTGATCCTGTCTACAAGCAGAAGCTAAAACAGGTAGTACCCATGACGTGCTCCATATAGAGAAATGGTCCTCCATATCGGAAGCTATGCTACAGGACTGCTTTGCTAGTGCTGACTGGAATATGTTCCCGGACTCCGCCGATAGCATTGACGAGCTAACCACCTCAGTCACCGGCTTCATTTGGAAATGCATCGCCGACGTTGTCCCCACTGTGAATGTTTGCTGCTTCCCCAGTCAAAAGCCCAGGTCTACCTATGGCTGAGGACACAAACAAGTACAAGAAGTCCTGCTACGACCTCCGCAGAGCCATCAAAAGGACAATATAGGAACAAGATGGAATCCTGTTATACATGCTCCACCGCCCGCTGCATGTGGCAAGTGATACAGTCCATTATGGATTAAAGGATGACCCGGCCTTGATCTGCCCAACGATGCCTCCCTACCAGACAAACTCAACGCATTTTATGCATGCTTCGACAAAAACATTCCCAACATCTCACTCTCCAAGACCGTCGTGAGTAAGGTTTTTAAATCAGGTCAACAGTCGGAAGGCCACGGGGCCGGTATTCCAGGGCGTGTTCTCAGTGGGGCGGCAAGGTAGCCTAGTGGTTAGAGCGTTGGACTAGTAACTGAAAGGTTACAAGATCGAATCCCCAAGCTGACAAGGTAAAAATCTGTTGTTCTGTCCCTGAACAAGGCAGTTAACCCACTGGGCCATCATTGAAAATAAGAATTTGTTCTTAACTGACTTGCCTAGTTAAATAAAGATGAACAAAAGAGCATGCGCAGAACAGCTGGCAGGCATATTCAAGGTTCTTTTCAAAGTCCCCTTGTCCCAGTCTGTAATCCCTGCATGTCTCAAACTGTTCACCATCATTCCTCCTCCCAAGGCAACCTTCCACAATGACTACCAACCTGTAGCACACATCTGTAATCATGAAGTGATTTAAAAGGCTGGTTATGGCACACATCAACACCATCATCCCAGACACCCTAGACCAGGGATCATCAACTAGATTTAGCCGAGAGCCAATTTTTTCTTGAGCAGATGGTTGGGGAGCAGAACATAATTACAAATAATTAGCAAAATCGACCGCAAGAGTAGCAAACAGATATATGACTAAAACAACATTTCAAACCTTGCTTACGTTAGTATACGATCACCTCTCTATTATGCGTGGGAATACCTGGGAACAGATTTCCAAAATTAAAATCACTTGGAGCGGATGTCCTGGTGTTTTTACAATCTTTTATGTCCAACAATGAAAACTGATTTTTTTTTTTTCCTTGAAAGAAAAAAAATTGCCCTGAAAACTTGGGGGGCCAAATAAAAACACAGCCAGTTGGGGAACCCTGCCCAAGACACACATCAATTTGCACACTGCCCCAACAGATCCATGGACGACACAATCTCAATTGCGCTCCACACTGCCCTCACCCACCTGGATAAGAGGAATACCTATGTGAGAATGCTGAAAATCAACTACAGCTCTGAGGTCAACACCATAGTCCCCTCCAAGCTTGTCACCAAGCTTGTGACCCAGGGACTAAAAACCGCCCTCTGCAACTTGATCCTGGACTTCCTGACTGGCCGACCCCAGGTGGTGAGGGAAGGCAACATCACCTCTGCAACACTGACCCTCAACACGGGGGCCCCACAAGGGTGTGTGCTTAGTCCCTGACTGTACTCCCTGTTCACCCACGACTGCGTGGCCACGCACGACTCCAGCACGATCATCAAGTTTGCTGATGACATGACGGTGGTAGACCTGATCACCTACGACGATGAGACAGCCTACAGGGAGGTGGTCAGTGAAATGGCAGTGTGGTGCCAGGACAACAACCTCTCCCTCAACACCAGTAAGACCATGGAGCTGATTGTGGACTACAGGAAACGGGGGTGTGAGCATACCCACATGGACGGGGCTACAGTGGAGTGGATCGAGAGCTTCAAGTTCCTTGGTGTCCAAATCACCAAGATTTGGACAGCGCCTCTTCCCCCTCAGGAGGTTGAAAAGATTTGGAATAAGCCCTCAAATCCTCATAAATTCTACAGCTGCACCACTGAGAGCATCTTAACTGGCTGCATAACTGCTTGGTATGGCAACTACACCGCCCTTGATCGCATGGTGCTATAGAGGGTGGTACGGACAGCCCAGTACATCATTTGGGGCTCCCTGCCATCCAGGACCTCTGTATCAGGCATTGTGAAAGGAAGGCCTGTACAATTGTTAAAGACTCCAGCCACCCAAACCATAGACTGTTCTCTCTGCTTCCGCATGGCAAGCGGTACCGGAGCAACAAACAAGTCTGACACCAACAGGCTCTTCAAAAGCTTCTATCCCCAGGACAAGTAGCTAACTAAATAGCTAACAAAACGGATACAGACTATCTGCATTAACCCTTCTATTTTTGCTCTGACTCTATGCAGATTGCTACACACTCACTAACACACACTCCCACCCACCCACAACATGCACAGACATTCATACTGACTCTACACACACACACTCACATACAATCATAATATATACTGCTGCTACTCTGTTTATCATATATACTGATGCCTAGTCACCCTACCCCTATATATACAGTAACTACCCCTACCACTCCAGTATCCCTGCACATTGTAAATATGGTATTGGAACTGACCCTGTATATAGCTACTGACCCTGGAACTGACCCTGTATATAGCTACTGACCCTGGAACTGTCCCTGTATATAGCTACTATCCCTGGATCTGTCCCTGTATAAAGCTTACTGACCCTGAAACTGACCCTGTATAAAGCTTACTGACCCTGAAACTGACCCTGTATAAAGCTACTGACCCTGGAACTGACCCTGTATATAGCTACTGACCCTGGAACTGACCCTGTATATAGCTACTGACCCTGGATCTGTCCCTGTATAAAGCTTACTGACCCTGGATCTGTCCCTGTATAAAGCTTACTGACCCTGGATCTGTCCCTGTATAAAGCTTACTGACCCTGGAACTGACCCTGTATAAAGCTACTGACCCTGGAACTGACCCTGTATATAGCTACTGACCCTGGATCTGTCCCTGTATAAAGCTACTGACCCTGGAACTGACCCTGTATATAGCTACTGACCCTGGAACTGACCCTGTATATAGCTACTGACCCTGGATCTGTCCCTGTATAAAGCTACTATCCCTGGATCTGTCCCTGTATAAAGCTTACTGACCCTGAAACTGACCCTGTATAAAGCTACTGACCCTGGAACTGACCCTGTATATAGCTACTGACCCTGGATCTGTCCCTGTATAAAGCTACTGACCCTGGAACTGACCCTGTATATAGCTACTGACCCTGGAACTGACCCTGTATATAGCTACTGACCCTGGATCTGTCCCTGTATAAAGCTACTATCCCTGGATCTGTCCCTGTATAAAGCTACTGACCCTGGAACTGACCCTGTATATAGCTACTGACCCTGGAACTGACCCTGTATATAGCTACTGACCCTGGATCTGTCCCTGTATAAAGCTTACTGACCCTGGAACTGACCCCGTATATAGCTACTGACCCTGGATCTGTCCCTGTATAAAGCTTACTGACCCTGGATCTGTCCCTGTATAAAGCTTACTGACCCTGGATCTGTCCCTGTATAAAGCTTACTGACCCTGGAACTGACCCTGTATAAAGCTACTGACCCTGGAACTGACCCTGTATATAGCTACTGACCCTGGATCTGTCCCTGTATAAAGCTACTGACCCTGGAACTGACCCTGTATATAGCTACTGACCCTGGAACTGACCCTGTATATAGCTACTGACCCTGGATCTGTCCCTGTATAAAGCTACTATCCCTGGATCTGTCCCTGTATAAAGCTTACTGACCCTGAAACTGACCCTGTATAAAGCTACTGACCCTGGAACTGACCCTGTATATAGCTACTGACCCTGGATCTGTCCCTGTATAAAGCTACTGACCCTGGAACTGACCCTGTATATAGCTACTGACCCTGGAACTGACCCTGTATATAGCTACTGACCCTGGATCTGTCCCTGTATAAAGCTACTATCCCTGGATCTGTCCCTGTATAAAGCTTACTGACCCTGAAACTGACCCTGTATAAAGCTACTGACCCTGGAACTGACCCTGTATATAGCTACTGACCCTGGATCTGTCCCTGTATAAAGCTACTGACCCTGGAACTGACCCTGTATATAGCTACTGACCCTGGAACTGACCCTGTATATAGCTACTGACCCTGGATCTGTCCCTGTATAAAGCTACTATCCCTGGATCTGTCCCTGTATAAAGCTTACTGACCCTGAAACTGACCCTGTATATAGCTACTGACCCTGGATCTGTCCCTGTATAAAGCTACTGACCCTGGAACTGACCCTGTATATAGCTACTGACCCTGGAACTGACCCTGTATATAGCTACTGACCCTGGATCTGTCCCTGTATAAAGCTACTATCCCTGGAACTGACCCTGTATATAGCTACTGACCCTGGATCTGTCCCTGTATAAAGCTACTGACCCTGGATCTGTCCCTGTATAAAGCTTACTTACTTTCTCATGTTCTTATTTCTATTTCTCGTGTTTTTGTTCTACTTTAGTTTTTTTTTTAAATAATACTACTGATTACTGCACTGTTGGGAAAGAGCTTGCAAGGCATTTCACTGTACTTGCACATAACAATAACTTGAACCTAACCTCAAATGAAATGCATCTCTAAATTCTCTTCCACATGGTAGCTTGGGTCAGTTCCTATCATTTTAAATTGCAATATTTGGACCATTTCAAACCTAGTGCTAAATAAGCCCCTGTGCATTTTTTATTTGGGCCTAAAATAAACAGCATAAAAGAAAGGCAAATCTTTCGAAGGGAAAACATGTAACGTAATGTGTGTGATAAGAGACTATCATGCTATTTAGGTTTCATATTTATAAAGTCAATCTGACACAGGCTACAACTCAAATCAAATTATTTCCCTGGAGACCTTTACTTGGAGTCAGGAGTTAAATGCAACCTAGTATTGTGAACAGACCATAAACCACAATGAGCACACTGGACATACACACTCTAATGTACTCTTGAGTGAGGGAGTCTCCCTACTGTACACACTGTTCTGCCCCATTTGGCTTGTAATGAAAGGACATAGCGTTTGCTGCTGCAATCAGGCAACACAACAATGGCCATTACTTCACATTAGCCAACCCTGTACATATTGTGCTGGAGATGAGAGATGATGATTGGGTATGCCCAGCCTGAAGAGTGTGCAGAGATAGGACCACAGTATTTATTTCCAGTACCCAGCCATTCAACTCCACAATAATGTTCCTTTCAGGTTACAAGTGTCCAGTCACATGTAGTGAGCTAACTATTTATTACAATGCCTTTACTAATCTGTCGAATCTATTTTCCAGACTAAAATGCTCTAAGAACTATGTTTCACTGTTCAAGTCCCTGTAGTCTGCACACACTGAACTGCTTATGATTCCTGATTGATTAGTTCCCCAAGGTACATTATTCCTGTTCACCGTGTAGGCTGTTAATTGATTTTACATGTTCACTTAACTGTATCCAAAAGGTCTGAGGGGAAATCAATAGTGCTTTTAGGTGACAGTAATACTCTGATCAATACCTGGTCAGTACATTCTCACACACACACAAAAGTACATTTTCTTCCACTCAGGAGGTTTATTGAACACCGCACAAGCTGATTGTTCAGAATGTTCATCATGAAACATACAAGCATCGTCTTACGTCAGGTGGCATCACTCATACGCGTTACTCGTCCCGACACTCGATTAGTCACGCTATCTGACGTAAAACAATGACATACCAAAAGACACTAAGTATATCCAGATTCAAGCATTCAGACTGACTTTGTGAGTGCATGATAAGGTAACAGTCAGTCGATCCAACAGACAATCTTGCGTCTGAATCCGTCTCCCATCAAATGTGACTTTGCCTTAGCAACAATGCCCCATGCCTCTTTTTGTATAATTGCAGTCAAAGGCCTGATTGCTGCTTTAAAAGGCGTCTGCATGCTTCCCAGCCAAAACAGTTTGTGCATATATAATGACAGCACTGGGATGTTTTTGTTCGTTTTGGACTTCAATAAAGGTTTTTTTGGCTGTTAGGACACACAAAACAATGTTCTAGAGGCAAGCCAAAGTCAGTAGCCAGAGTCTACACCTCTTGGTCGTTGATTGGTCAACAGTAGGGATTCTTCAATTAAGTCTTTGTTGTCATTCAACGAGACGACTCGATTTCATGAACATTTTTTCATTGAAAAATACTGCACCAAACAGTTAAATGTAAAATTGCACGACTAAGTTTTCCTTGGCAAAAACATAAAAATGAATGAACGATTTTTTGAGTTATTCTGACTAGATTGAGGAAGTGTATACAACTAGTGTCTCAAAATGGACAAACATTACTATTGTCGCTTTTTCAAGCAAAAGTCTTTTAAGGGAGTATTCGAGCACACTCATTTGGTTCTCCAAGCTGAGTTCGGCTAGGTGCTAGCCAAACTGAAGCATGCTGACGCCTTCTCTTCCACAATTACCCACATCCTGGTGATTGTGATGTGCTACTTTGAAAAGGTGTCTCAAATTTGCAGTAGTCAAACGCCACACTCCCTTCAAGCTTAAAAATAAATATGCTAATACTAATCATTGATTCAACTTATATACTTAGTAAAAACATTAAGAACACCTGCTCTTTCCATGACAGACTGACCAAGTGAATGCTATGATCCCTTATTGATGTAACTTAGGTTGAAGAAGGATTTTTAAGCCTCGAGACATTTGAGACATGGATTGTGTATGTGTGCCATTCAGAGGGTGGTGAACGCGCAAGACAAAAGATTGAAGTGCCTATGAACGGGGTTTGGTATTAGATGCCAGGCGCACCGGTTTGGGTCAAGAACTGCAACGCTGCTGGGTTTTTCCAAGCTCAACAGTTTCTCGTGTGTATCAAGAATGGTCCACACCCAAAGGACATCCAGACAATTTGACACAACTGTGGGAAGCATTGGCGTCAACATGGGCCAGCATCCCTGTGGAACACTTTTGACACCTTGTAGTGTCCATGCCCCAAAAGGAAGGTGTCCATAATGTTTTGTACAGTCGGTGTATAGCGCTTTTGTAGACACCCAAAGAGCTTTACATTGTAACGGGGCCGCTCACCTCATCCACCACTATGACAAACCTTCAAGAGAAAGCGTGACACAAATTCCCTGGATATATACTTTTTGTCTACATGAGAGCGCTTCCAAAGAAAGTAAAGTAATTTTCAGTGCAAATAAACGCCAAACCACATAAACCCAAATTATATTAGGTCAAACTCATCCATTGTTTTGCCATGATAAATAGTCAAACAGCAATACTAATTGTGGTTAATATTAAAGTAATTTGTCTGTAGACTAGAGTATGTATTAAGTTGTAACAGTTAGTCTTACTGCTCAACCATGCAGCTCTCTCTCTTTGTAATATTAGAAACATTCAAGTCTGACCATTCAAGTCTTTTCTGAACACATTTTGGTATACGTAAACAATGCCTTTATATCGATTACTAATTTTTTAAAATATATATTATAATTTAAAAACAGCAGCACAATAATACTACAAAATAATGCCTTCTACATATGCAATATATTGGTTGCCAGTGTCACACACCCTGAGAATATTGACCTTAGAGGACGAGTTGGAGCAACTACAGGATACAGGAGCTCCCTTTTACCTTCCACCTCCAGTCTACAGACCTGAGTTCTCCCAATCCCTTCTCACCCTGGACCTCCAGTCTACAGACCTGAGTTCTCCCAACCCCTTCTCACCCTGGACCTCTGGGCTACAGACCTGAGTTCTCTCAACCCCTTCTCATCCTGGACCTCCAGTCTACAGACCTGAGTCCTCCCAACCCCTTCTCACCCTGGACCTCTGGGCTACAAACAAACCACTCTAGCCTGCCCCCTGCTGAAGGTTCCTGTCATAGTTCTCCTGGCAGATGCTGATGCGCTGGGTGAAGTACTCTGGGTCTGAGATGGCCCTGAGCAGGTCGTTCTGGACCAGACAGAGGTCATACAGCTCTGAGGTGGAGGCTGTGCGGGTCTCTGAGCCATCTCGGTCCAGAAACACCTTCAGAACCATGGAACAAGAACAAAAACAACATGAGAGGATATTTAAGGCAAAAAACGTATCTGCAAGGGGAAACTAATCCACATCCATATGGGTATGCATAAACCATCCAAAAGCACATTAACCGAGGCAAAAACACACCTTTGGATGGACGATGGTGTCTTTGTCATTCTGTCGAATGTTGTCGTCGATGAAGATGTGCTGGACATCCTGGTCGAAGGGGTCCACCCACAGAGGTTTCCCTCCCAGGATGGAGTAGGTGTTCCTGGCCCACCTACAGATAGAGAGCCCAGTGTCCTGACTACATCAACGAGACTGAAACAGGACAATACAGAAAGAACTTCTCCTTTATAACTCAAACTTGGACTAAATTACTTATTGAAAGATGGATTTATGAGCTTGCCCGAAAACTAGGGCACCTCCAATACTCGAGTGCCTTCATTGGTGTGATTAGGCTAGCCGCTAGTCTTTTGGAAAAGGTTCACCTACCAGTCAAAATGGTCCTGGAAGCCCCCCAGGCACTGGACAGAGCTGAGGTACTGGTACAGGGCTCGCTCCCCGTCACGGGTTGACAGACGCTCCCCTGCCCGGGTCAGGACTGCCCCCTTCTTACTGCAGCGGATCTGGCCTGGCGTCTCATTCACACTCAGCTGGGGAGGGAGCAGAAAGAACACAGCTGGCTTTAGCATGTTATACTCTCTCTGATCAGCAGCGTATTAGAGATGTACAGGTATCTAGCAGAAATTATGGAAATCCTCTGTACTTCAGCATAGCTATCATTTTAGATTCAGAGGAAACAATTAAGCTTACAGGTTATGCAAGTTCCAAACCAGCTAAGTCAAATGATCTTCTTTCACCCTCAATCTCTGTGCCGACACTCTTACACAAATAGCCCTTGACAGGAGACAGTTTGAATAAGTCATCATCTGGATGTTTCTTTTTTTTATTGCAGCTAACTGTGTGCCGTAGCAGCCTTTGAGCCTCCTCCCTGCAGAAATCGATGTGTTCTGCTCCAGTAAACGAACAGGTACAAGAACACGCTGAGGGGGCTGAGAAGAGACTGCAGGCACACTCTATACCCAGGGGAGTCGCACCACCCACCCTACATCTCACTGTGAATGACCTTCTGAACAGGGCACTGTTCCAACATCTGGGAACAAGCTTACAGATCAGATTTTTGACCCCTATATCCCACTGCCACAACCTCACAAACACACACAAGCCCAGATGCACACACACAACCACTGTAGTCTTTCAGATGAAACAGACTTGGCCCAAGCTTAAAAATGGGTCTATAATTGTGAAGTGTGGTTGACCTCTTCAAATCAGGCAGAGGAGGAAGAACATCACCTCTCTCAAAGGACTATGACTCACTCTCAGTAGCACATCCACCTGTAACATGGTGTCACCCTCTCAATGACAAGCTGCAACAGAGAGCAGCCCACAATGAGTAATGATTGCAAGTACTGGGCTATTGGCAGGTTAGCTAACAGTAGTGATTATGATAAGAGCAATGTGCCCATTTAATATGGTAGCCTGTGAGTAAGAGCTTGGTAAAATGCCAGGACAACAATCATTATTGCTACTGTCCTAATGACACCACATCCAGCATCACACCCACAACCACCACCCAAAGCACTCATCAAAATGGTGAAAGACTCCAGTAACCCAAGTCATAGATATAGGCTCTCTGCTACCGCACAGCAAGCGGTACCGGAGCGCCAAGTCTATGTCCGAAAGGTTCCTTAACAGCTTCTACCTCAAGCCATAAGACTGCTGAATAATTAATCAAATGGCTATTTGCATTGACCCCCCCCCCTTTGTTTTTACACTGCTGCTACATGCTGTTTATTATGCATAGTCAATTTTAACCATACCTACATGTACAAATTACCTCGACTACCCTGTACCCCCGCACATTGACTCGGTACCGGTATCCCCTGTATATAGCCTCATCATTGTTATTTTATGGTGAAACTTTTTTATATTTTACTTTAATTTAGTAAATATTTTCTTAAAACTGCATTGTTGGTTAAGGGCTTGTAAGTAAGCATTTCACGGTAAGGTCTACACCTGTTGTATTTGGCGCATGTGACAAATACAATTTGATTTGGTTTACCTTAAGTGCTGGAAGGTCAGGGAAGAGTGGGTGGGAGCCCTGAGTGAGTGCACGGGACACTGCAGACAGCACGCGGGGAAGGTCTGAGCCAAAAGTGCGGAACAGGATAGCAAAGTCCCTCCCCTCTGCCACCAGGTCTTTCAGTAGCTGGAAGAAGGAGGGCAAGATCCAGTGGTACAGCTGTCCATCCTCCCCCTTCACAGCCAGCTCCTTGTCCCCCTTCAGCTCCTTCGGCCATCGCAGCATCGCCAGGTGCTCATCCAGCACACCCCGGAACCGCCGACCTGCAGTGGAGCTGGTGAAGCCTGCCACCCGGCCAAACTGGGAGTAGTAGCTGACAGCGCCCTCACATGGTGGAAGTAGGGAAGGTGAGTCACTCATCCACATCCATTTACCTACAGAGCAGATAAAGAAGCAGGTGTTAAGCAATTGCACACAACAATGAGATCACCATGGCAGGTAGGCACAGTAGTGACTCCACTTATTGAATTGTCATGTCATTTATAGAAAAAGGATAGAGGTGTGCCACTACATTGTAAGTGGGGCATTTGCTCCTTGAGAAATATTTAGTTTCATAGACCACTACTTCAAATAAAACTGTCTACATGTAGGAAATAAGTGACCTTTTAGACTGAGGTCGCCTGGCCCCTCAGAGGCTTGTTACTTATATTGCAACCTGGTCTTACCTTGTTTACTCATTTGTCCCCATGTCACTGTGGAAATAAAGTAATCCAAAGCTGCAATAGTTCCTTGACCTGTCACAGCATCAGACACCAAGATGGTGTTATTGAGGTCAACGTGAAGGACAAGCTTTTTCTTCTTTACACACAACCCATGAGGGACAGACACTGTTCGGGCTTCTTCAGTGGCACAGCAATCGTTCGCATGTCCTTTGGAGTGTGGAGTCGGGTGCTTGTTTGTCGCTGGGTCATGTCCATTACGACTGTCCTCATTGTTTAGAGAAGCTGAGGAATTATCACCTGTCTTGTCGCAGTATGCCATTATGTGGCTCCACTCTCGAATTATCAGTTGTGGAAACCTGATTTTCTTTAACTAACGTTAGCTAGCTAACCAAGTTGTCATTGAGAATTGCCAGAGGGTTAAGGCAAGTTACTGAAACCAGAATCTCTTCGTCCACAACAGCAGGTGTATTTGTAGCTAACTAGCTACATGGCTATAAGACAGCTATTACACTTGTCAAAACAGGTTCGTTTTGAAAAACATAATTTAAAAGGGTTGTCTAAGTTGGTATAACTAGTCACATAAAAATACCACACTCCGGCTTTTCCGTTGACTTTTTACTTCCTCATTCTTTAGCGCAGTTTCTTCTTCTCTTACTGTAAAGTGTGGCGTCTGCAAGTAAATACAATAAGATGCGCCATCTACAGGAGCAGTGTCGGTTGGAGGACCAAAAACTTCACAAAACATACACACTGATGGTAAAAAAAATATCGGATTTGGTGAAAAATGAAATGTTCCCAAACTAATCTCTGCCATGAAACTTCATTCGCGTTACTACTGAATCAGTGTGTACACAAACAACCTTTTAGCGCTTCTCAAAAAGGGTTTTATTTATATTAAACCATTTATTATATTCACAGCAGCATTCTCATTATTCCCCACTTTATATATGCAGTCCATTACAAAGGAAGGGAGGGGTGTACAAGACAGTCCACTCAAACAGAAATAAAGATATGTAGCAGGAGAAGTAACCGCATTCTATTCTAGGGCTACTGTGTATCAACATGCACATTTCAGTGTATATCAAGCTGGTATCTTGCCAAAAATTGCATCCACAGGATTGGATAATTTACCAAGTAAAAATAAAATACATCTAAAGGAAAGCAACTAAATCCAGGTGAGTATGAAAGTAGTAAACAGAAAGATAGTAACTTGTTAAAAACTTAAAAAGGTAGACTCAGTGAAATGACGTGGCCACAAGCAGCACCAGAGAGATGAGCGAGATGTAACACGTTTGCATTTATTAGCCCCCCCATGCAACACTTTGCTCTCACACGGTATCTGCATGGGTTCGCTTCAGGCTGTTCACAGTGTGGTAGCCAGGGCACCAAAAGAGCAGAGAAACTTAGCCTCGCACGTCAACACTCAGTTTCGGAAATTGATCCACTATGCCATTTACTCTCTGCATCAGTCATACCGCTGAGTCTACCTTAAATTTCTGCACCGTCACACTTTTACATCAATTGCTACAATTTCAACCCAGCTTACAGAATACAACAAAAATTACAAAACACATCACACCAGGCAATACCTCAATGAGAAGTATCAAATAAAAACAAATGCTTACACACAGACACACACATCTCCCATCCTCCCACCTCACCGTTTCCCCTCATATTCACAACAGGTTGTTGTTGTTCTGGGGGGGAAATTAGTTTGGTGTTGGCGACTTCCCTTTGTGACCTCTGAGCCAAAGCATGATCATGGGATAAATAGGTGTCATTTAAAGTGGCGTTTTAGGGGATACCCAAACAAAGGTGCATTCTATCAGCCAACAATGGGCTGCAACCCAGAGGCTCTAGGACAACAGGGGTGTGGAGGCTTTTGTTGTATGTGCAAACATGCCGTTTGTATGCGTGTGTGCGCTTAGTATGTGTAAGGAAATACATTGCAAGGATATTAGTACATATACAGTATGAGTTGGTCTGGATCAGTCGATGTGTAAATACAGATGAACGTGGAAAATGTGAGTCTGTGGGTCTGTCCACCGCATCTGTGGAGACGGGTACATGTGCTGGTCTTTCGGCCACAGAACCAGTTCTTTCATTTCTAGCATTGCACCAGTGAGGGACACCCTAAAGATGCCGAGTTAATTAGTAAGCACTGAAGTGTCTTTTACTGAGGAGAATATTTCCACAACTGGAACTTTACGCCGTGTCGGTGGCGCCTCAGCTATGCCCTAATCCACCTCCTCCATGTTGCTGTAGGGCGGAGCAGCACATTCTCCAGAGTGTGCAAACAGCTCAGAGGTCACTTCTGGGGTCAGCGGAGGGGGTCCTTCAGGGTCCAGGTCTGTCCCAAAGAGGGCCTGGCTAGAGGCCTGTAAAATAAACCAGTGTAAATCAATCATGCCTTTTCTGGACCAGCTCCCTGACAGGAAGACCAGAACTGTCTGTAAACAATGCAAAAGCAAAAACACTGGACTGACAGAATGACCACTCCTTGCAGCAAAAATAAAAGCTGTGAAAACATAACAATTTCCATGTTTGAAATAAAATCTGAAAGATTCCTGACAGTAACTGAGTGAAAAATAATATTCATTAACACAGCATAAGATTGACAATTTAAGTGCTTGTTTATTGGAGCATCATTGAGATGGAAGTACCTGAACAAATTGCTGGGGAAATGCATTTCTTTTTAAATAATAGCAACTATTCCAATGACAGAGCACCCTTAAAAAGGAAAAATCTACCTAAAATCTATCTTTTGGTATTTATTCCATTAGTCCATTGTTGATATAGTCCCAAAATGTTTTGCATGTCAGCGATTACATTTTCAACATGCATCTTTCAAAATACAGCCAGTATGATGCATTTTAAGAATGAGATGAAATACATACTGCATACCATCACGATTGCATAAATCAATGTATGTGCCCAGACACATACTGGGCATTTAAATCAGATATAGTGACTAGACTCAGCTCTGAAAACCCACCTACAAGGGAGAGACATGACAGAATGCACTGTGAAATCTCTAAGACTTGAACATATTACTACACTCTTACACGGCGTAGTCTATATACCAGCAGCACCGATAATCATGAAACATTGTAGCAACTTATATTGAGACAGACAGCCTCTTTTTCCTAGTGTCTTTAAATCCCTGCTAAGCTAGGAACTGTTTAAACTGTACATTTGTGCACTTTAGAGGCCGCTTCTCAAACAGTCATAAAGCTCGGACATAGCTAGCTACTTCAAAAGTGTAATGCAAAGCAGCACATTAAAAATGTTACTTTTGCTTAAATGGCTTTCATGAAACAAAGAGAAAACAGTTCCAATACAAGTATGACAGGGATAAGTCAAATGAACGGGCAGAAATAAATAAACCTGCTGAATTAAGAGCCGTTGACATCATAAAATCTAAAATAATCAGCAACGTGACAAACAGGAAAGAGCTAGGGCATATAATAGCTTAGTGAGTCTAGAACACTATTCATTGAGAAGGCAAAAACACAATGTTAACTGTCTTCAGGCTGCAGTACAAAGTCATGACTGTACAAGCAAGCAGATATGGCCAACATACAATGACCAGGGTGGTGTTAAGGATGACATATCTGAGTGAGCAGTTCTAACCCTGTATTATTACAGTAGTCCTTCAAGTCATCTCAGCAGCCTTACTTGTGCAAAGGATGGTGCCATATCCATATGTGCATCCATATGTGCATTTCATATTTTAGTACAAAAAAACCTACAGGGTGAGAGACTTGGGAGGAACACAAATAAAGGGGAGAGTACAGTTGAGACCTGTCTTGGTATGTTCAACTAAAATATAGGGTAGATTATAAAATATAGGGACTAAATTATGGACTGCAGTACACAACAACAAAAATGTCAACCAGGCCAAGCCATGCTGAGCAAAGTAACTATTTTGTTTAATTGAACCTTTATTTAACTAGGCAAATAAGTTAAGAACAAATTCTAGTAGCAGTTCAGTGAGTTTCTCTTTAACGATGCATAGAATTGATTAAAGGATATCATGTGTATACTTTTGTTTAATTTCAATGTGTTTAGCAGAATGTTGATTTATAGGCCATCTACAAATACAAAACAATAAAATATATATATAAATAATGGCATAGACATTTAATTTAAAGTGCAATAAATTTGACATAATTTCTCAGTGTATAAGCTTTCATGTGCATCTGTATTGGGGTGTGTATGTAATGGGGTGTGAGACTGGCCACTTAGCCCCAGTTGGCTCAGTAGAGCAGGGGGTAGATCAGGTCCAGGAACAACGCTAGCAGAGCAGCCAAGGTGCCCAGGACCAAATATCGCACGCAGTCGTCATCGGAATAATCTGAGATCCTTTGGCGCCGCCGTCGCACCTGCCCCTCCACCCCCTCCTCCTCCCTCCTCCTGGCTGCTCTTCTCCCCAGGCTGGTGCGGAACAGGCCCCGGGGGCCCTCTTCAAGACCCTCCTCTTCCTCCTCCAGTTCCTGCCATATTAGAGAGGCCTGCGATGGCGGAAACCTGTGTCAGCTTCTGGGAAAGGCTTGGTTCTAAAGCACAGTCCCCTCACCACAGCCAGACTTCCAGGGGCAGGGGTCGGCAACAGGTGCTTTCTTTTGGCCACCCAAAGGGGAGGGGGGGAATTCAGCATAATCAATGATTGAAATGATTGTTTGAAGAGAACAACCTCTTTGTGGGCTTAGTTGTAGTCAATTTGCTTTGTAAATTATGTTCCGGCCCCCCCCGACCATCCACTTTGTCAAAAATCGTTCCGCAGTTGAATCGAGTTGCCTACCCCTGCCATAGGGTCAAGGACAAGCCAGACTCTTTCAAGGAATACATTACTGGGGTTCTGACAAATTAACCAAGATGCCCCTCACTCATTCACATGGCATACACAGCATGAGGACAGCTCAGAGCGAGGTGAGGGGTGCTTTTCAGAAAGCAGATGGATAACACAAATGTGGTGTCTCATATCTCATAAGAGTTAGCTAATAGATTAATTAAATCACATATTTAGACAGATTCCAACTCCCAATATAAACTAATGAGTTCAAGAGAAAATGTACCATACACCCAATCTTTCTCATAGGCATGAACAGACCACTTGCACAAAGGTTTGACTTGATGGTGAACACACACAGCCCCAACTTATTAATTCTGGCAATGAACTTCGTTTTCAGCATTTGGATAGAATACATCTTAAATGCCAATACAGATCAGATCAAAGAGTCAGGAGAAAGCCAATGTCTGTCACTTCAAAACTGTGCACAGGATAATAAGTTGTAAGTGTGAACGGCTTTTTCTCCAAGCACCTATTCAACTTAGAAACAGCTGGTCTTGTATCAAACACTTCTGATGAACAAACCAATGGCCTTGAGAGCAATGAAATTAGATCAAACCTCTTAGTCTCATCCATAGCTTTAGAAGCAGAAACACACATTAGCCCCTTGGCATCGGAGATCATTTCTCTAAAAGGACCACAAGCAAGCAATCAAATATCCCTCCATGAAGAGGAATAGATTAACACAGTATTACATTTCTTACTCAAGTGGTGAACATTTAATAAAAATTAATAATACGATATACCTCAAGAAAGTTTAATTGAATATACTCCTGCTGCACTACACTTTGAAGAGGTTTTCCTACTACCACCCTGTAATGGATCCTGGGCACCCTCACCTGGCTGGCGGTGGCTCCTGCAGCGGTGGGGGACTCGACCCCGAGGGGCCCTAGGAAGCGAGGTGGTCGTTCCACGGGGGAGTTGCGGCGGCGGTAGAACAGCACGTAGGCGTAGCGCGTCACCACCTGGCTCTCCTCGACTGTCGTCACTGTGCTGTCATCAAACAGACGCCAGCCTGGGCGAGAGAAAGGACGACGAGTTAAGTTTAGTTCTTTTTTTCCCCCCCAAGTACATTAGTATAAACAGAACACAACAAACATCTGTTTAAACCAATGTTTGCCATGGACAGAAATACAATATACACAGAGTATACAGTACCAAACATTAGGTACACCTTCCTAGTAGAGTTGCACCCCTCTTTTGCTCTCAGAACAGCCTCAATTCATCAGGGCATGGACTCTAAATGGTGTTCCACAGGGATGCTGGCCCATGTTGACTCCAATGCTTCCCACAGTTGTGTCAAGTTGGCTGGATGCCCTTTGGGTGGTGGACTATTCTTGATACACACGAGAAACTGTTGAGCTTGTAAAAACCCAGCATCGTTGCAGTTCTTGACACAAACCTGTGCGCCTGGCACCTACTACCATACCCTGTTCAAAGGCATTTAAATCTTTTCTCTTGCTCCTTCATGTCGCAATTGTCTCAAGGCTTAAAAATCCTTCTTTAACCTCTCTTGGGTATGTGGGATGTGACCGTCCTACCTGCGGGAGACACTATTCAACAGCCAGTGAAATAGCAGGGCTCCAAATTCAAAACAACAAAAATCTCATAATTCAAATTTCTCAAACATAGAACTATTATATCCCATTTTAAAGATAAGATTCTCGTTAATCCAACAACATTGTCCGATTTCAAAAAGGCTTTACGGAGAAAGCATAGCATTAGATTATGTTAGCACATCACCTTGACAAGAAAAACCACAGCCATTTTCCAAGCAAGGAGAGGCGTCACAAAAACCAGAAATACAGCTACAATTAAGCACTAACCTTTCATGATCTTCATCAGATGGCACTCATAGGACTTCATGTTACACAATACATGTATGTTTTGCTCAATAAAGTTCATATTTATATCCAAAAACCCCATTTTACATTGTTCAGAAATGTTTTTCCTTCAAAAACTTCAGGTGAATGAGCACATCAATTTATAGAAATACTCATCATAAATGTTGATAAAATATTAAACTGTTATTCAAAGAATTATAGATAAACATCTCCTTAATGCAACCGCTGTGACAGATTTCAAAAAAGCTTCACGGGGAAAGCACCCTTTGCAATAATCTGAGTACGGCGCTCAGAAAACAACATCAGGCAATAACAGATACCCGCCATTTTGGAGTCATCTAAAATCATAAATAGCATTATAAATATTCACTTACCTTTGATGATTTTCATCAGAATGCACACCCAGGAATCCCAGGTCCACAATAAATGTTGTTTTGTTCAATAAAGTCCATAATTTATGTCCAAATACCTCCTTTTTGTTAGCGCGTTCAGTAAGCTACTCCAAATGTAGGAAGCGTGCCGAAAATTTCACGACGAAAAGTCAAAAAAAAGTTTTATTTACGTTTGTAGAAACATGTCAAACGATGTATAGCATCAATATTTAGGGCCTTTTTTACATAAATCTTCAATTATATTCCAACCGGACGATTCCAATGTCTTAAAAAATGTAATGGAACACAGCTACCTCTCACGTGAACGCACGCCACTGAAGTCATATTATTTTCTGAGTCACCAACTTACCGGCCTTCTCGTTCGCTCTCTGTTAACTGTAGAAGCCTGAAACAACGTTCTAAAGACTATTGACATCTAGTGGAAGCCTTAGGAAGAGCAAAATGAACCCTAAGTCACTGTATACTGTGAAGGCAATCACTTGAAAAAACTACAAGCCTCAGATTTCCCACTTCCTGGTTGGATTTTTCTCAGGTTTTTGCCTGCCATATGAGTCCTGTTATACTCACAGACATCATTCAAACAGTTTTAGAAACGTCAGATTGTTTTCTATCAAAATCTACTAATAATATGCATATCCTACCTTTTGGGCCCGAGTACCAGGCAGTTTAATTTGGGCACGCTTTTCATCCAGAATTCCGAATGCTGCCCCCTACCCTAGTGAAGTTAACCTGTCTCCTCCCCTTCATCTACACCGATTTAAGTGGATTTAACAGGTGACATCAATAAGGGATCATCGCTTTTAACCTGGTCTGAGTATACACTGAGAATTTGTTGTTTTCTCAGTGTATACTAATGTGAAGCCTATTTCAGTCAACCACTCACCGACATCACTGCGCTGGCTGTTCTGGGCACTGGGCAGGCGTGCGTAGGCTGTGTAGTGACCTCCGATCATGCCCCCGTAGTGATTAATGACAGCATAGAGGTCATAGATTGGCGGCTGCTGCATGTCATCCTTCTGACCAATACAGAACTTACTGAGGTCCAGGTTCCTGAAAGACAAGAAAACATGCCGTGAAAACCTTGTCGTATTTGAGGGAATTCAACCAAGTCATCGAGTGGTGTGAAGGGTAGTATAAAGGGTGTGATATATTAAAGGGATAGTTCACTACACAATTATATATTGGTTTTCTTACCCTGTAAGCAGTCTATGGACAAGGTATGACAGCAATCCATGCTTTGGTTTAGTTTCCCTGGCACCGTTTCCACATGCTAACGTTTTAGCATTTGTGGCACAAATCCCATTCAAGTCATGGGACAGATATGAGCATTTTTTTAATGCATCATGTTCAGATAATCACACAATTCCACAATCAATGACACTTTTGGATGATTTAGACATGATGCGCTAAAAATGCTAGTAGCAGTCCCATGGCTTGAATGGGATTCGTGCCACAAATGCTAAAACGTTAGCGTGTGGAAACGGTGCCAGGGAAACTAAACCAAAGCATGGATTGCTGTCATACCTTGTCCATAGACTGCTTACAGGGTAAGGAAACCAATGAGTAATTTTGTTATTTGGGTGAATTGACCCTTTAACGTCTGTGTATGTCCTTTTTACCTGACAGGGAAGTCGACCATGTCGTTGATCTTGTCCCTCCAGATGAAGCTGCGGAAGGAGAAGCGCTTGAGCTGGATGATGAGGACGTTGGGCAGACGCCACAGCAGCAGCTGCTTGGAGGCTTCCCTGTGCTGCTGGCACTTTGGACAGTACCTGAGAGAGAGAGAAAGAGGAGCGGGAGAGTTCCTGTTAGCTTTGTAATCCATCAAAACAATGGCGAAATCAGTAAGAGAACAATGCCGACGTTAACTGTGCATGTATACGTGTTAGTTCATCGCATTATGTGACTGTAGGGCTACATTTGATTGAGTATGTGTGCGTGTTAGTGTATGTTGAAGGCTATGTTGATATGTGTGTTGTTCCCACCATGCCTCCTCTGGTGCCAGCACCTCAGGCCTAGTGAAGAGGTTAAGGCACTGCTCCAGGGTGAAGTGTCCAGCCCTGGCCGTCTCACTGACCGACCCAGGGTCCTCCTTAAAGTCCAGCTCCTTGGACCGGACCAGCACATACTCCTTGAGACGCTCATTGTTCTTCCACACTAGTGCCAGGGTGGATTCGTCAGGGAGGTCCAGAACAGCCTCTTCTGGAGGGGGGAAAGACATGACAAACACTGAAAAATACATATTGGAAAAGGAATAATGTTGAATAAAACACAGATCAATGCACTTCTGCGTTGCCTTACATTAGGGGTAAAGGATGGGTATGGGATAGTGACCTATCAGACCCTTGTCTTACCCTTTTCCTCCAGTTTCTGCTCCTTGCTGTTGGAGTCGAGGATGGAGATGTAGAACTGAGAAGTATGGCTGGACGCAGATTCTGATGGTTGCTGGTAGCCTGCCACTGCAGCTAACCACACAAACAGTAGAAAATACAGTCATAAATCACCGAGTGACAGGATTAAACAAAGAAAGATATCTATGGTCAGGTGAAAAATCTCATGGAAAAAATGGAAGTAAAAAACTATATTAAATCGATAACTCAATGACAGACTATGCTTGCCTTTACCTTCTGGCCTGACAGCCTTCTCACAGGACGTCTCCTTCTCTCCCTGGAGGTCCTGGGAGCAGGAGGAGGGCTCAGAGAAGCCAGAGTCTGTGGTGCGGGTGGAGAGGGCGTCTGGGTCTCCGGCTGGGTGTGCTGAAGCCTGGGCTGTTTCTAATGGAGACTCAGGGACCAGAAAGGGGCTCTCCTGATCAGAGTCCCCCGCCCCACCGCCCCTTGCCTCATCCCCTGGCCCCACACCCTCAGGGGTCTCTGCTGGAGGGGGGAGGTCAGCCCGGCACTGGGTGCCCTCTGGGGACGTTCTGCCAGACTGGAAGGGAGGCTGGAACACGTTCACTGAATACCTACACAGAGACGGGGAAAGGGGTGTGAACATAGGAATCAGTGACAGTCCAACGATGACAAAAATCAGCACGTTGTATTGACTAGGGATGTGACAAATTTAAAAATGTTTTTAAAATGTTTAAACTGCTATTTTTGCATTATTTAACCATCTAGAGTCGACCTCCATGCCCCCGCTGAAATCTAAAGGAGCATAATAATAGAAAATGTCCTTCAAAATCTGGCTGATTAGCCTAGAGGTATGTTTTTGTATGGGCTCATCTGAAGAAGGTACCGCCAATCTACCAACCTCTGTCTGTAGTGTCTGAACAGTTCGGGCTACACACTAATATGACCCCTCTGTGGATATCTGAGACTAACGAACATGTCGGTTGTTTTGCTTTAGGACGCCCAAAGTCTCACAAAACTCGTCTGAAGGTAGCCCGGTACCACGGATTACAAAAGGGAAAACCAGCCACGTTGCGGACTCTGACGTCTTGCACCCGGACAAGTTAAACACATTCTTTGCCTGCTTTGATGAAAACAGTGCCACCGACGCGGCCCGCTCCCGAGGACTGTGGGCTGTCGTTCTCCGTGGCCGACTTGAGTAAGACGGCATCCCTAGCTGCGGAGTGTTTACGGACATATTCAATCTCTTCCTATCCCAGTCTGCTATCCCCACTTGCTTCAAAATGTCCACCATTGCTTTCTTGGGTACAGGAACAAAGGTAACTAAACGACTATCGCCCCGTAGTACTCACTTCTGTAATCATGAAGTGCTTTGAGAGGCAAGTTAAGGATGATATCACCTCTACCTTACCTGACTCCATAGACCCACTTCAATTTGCATACCGCCCAAAGACTATGCAATTGCCATCACACTGACCTATCCCATCTGGACAAGAGGAAGAGAATGCTGTTCATGGACTATAGCTCAGCATTCAACACCATACTACCCTCCAAGCTCATCATTAAGCTCAGGGCCCTGGGTCTGAACCCCGCCCTGTGCAAATGGGTCCTGGATTTCCTGACGGGGCGTCCCCAGGTGGTGAAGGTAGGAAACAACACCTCCACTTCGCTGATCCTCAACACAGGGGCCCCACAAGGGTGCGTGCTCAGCCTCCACCTGTACTCCCTGTTCACCCATGACTGCGTGGTCAAGCACGCCTCCAACTCAATCATCAAGTTTGCAGACGCCACAACAGTAGCAGGCCTGATTTCCAACAATGAAGAGACAGACTACAGGGAGGATGTGAGGGCCCTGGGAGTTTAGTGCCAGGAAAATAACCTCTCACTCAACAAAACAGCAGAGCACCCCCCAATCCACATAGATGGGACCGCAGTGGAAAAGGTGGAAAGCTTCCGTGGCGTACACATCCCTGACAATTTGAAATGGTCCACCCACACAGACAGTGTGGTGAAGGCGCAACAGCGCCTCTAACCTCAGAAGGCTGAAGAAATTCACCTTGGCCCCTAAGACCCTCACAAACTTATACAGATGCACCATTGAGAGCATCCTGTCGGCTGTATCACCACCTGGTACTGCAACTGCACTGCCCGCAACCACAAGGCTCTGTAGAGGGTGGTGCCTCTGCCCAACGCATCACCGGGGGCAAACTACCTGTAGCACCCGATGTCACAGGAAGGCAAAAAACATCATCAAGGACAACAACCACTCGAGTCATGGCCTTCTCACCCCACTATCATCCAGAAGGCGAGGTCAAAACAGGTGCATCAAAGCTGGGGCCAGGCGACTGAAAAACAGCTTTTATCTCAAGGCCATCAGAGTGCTAAATAGCCATCACTAGCGGGCTACCACCCAGTTACTCAACCCTGCACCTTTAAGGCTGTGTTTACTTGGGTTATCTTTGTGTAATATTTACATTTGTTTGACGATCTGAAACATTTAAGTGTGACAAATGTGCAAAAAAATAAGAACTCAAATACTTTTCCAAAGCACTGTATATACTTTGTGTGTGTATACACACACACACACACACACACACACACACACACAAAAGTTTGGACACATCTTCTCATTCAAGGGTTTTTCCTTATTTTTTCTACATTGTAGAATAATAGTGAAGACATCAAAACTATGAAATAACACATATGAATCATGTAGTGACCAAAAAAAAATTAAAAATTAAAATCAAAATTTTATATTTGAGATTCTTCACAGTAGCCACCCTTTGCACACTCTTGCCATTATCTTAACCAGCAAGGCTACCACAGCATTCTGCCATCCCATCTGGTTTGCGCTTAGTGGGACTATCATTTGTTTTTCAACAGGACAATGACCCAACACACCTCCAGGTTGTGTAAGGGCTATTAGACCAAGGAGGAGAGTGTTGAGTGCTGCATCAGATGACCTGGCCTCCACAATCACCCAACCTCAACCAAATTGAGATGGTTTGGGATGAGTTGGACTGCAGAGTGAAGGAAAAGAAGCCAACAAGTGCTCAGCATATGTGGGAACTCCTTCAAGACCGTTAGATCATTCCAAGTGAAGCTGGTAGAGAGAATGCCAAGAGTGTGCAAAGCTGTCACCAAGGCAAAGGGTGGCTACTTTGAAGAATCTCAAATATAAAATATATTTTGATTTGTTTAAGGCCAGGCACCACAGGCAAAAACTGTGATTTTGCTTCCATCTGTCAATTTTCAGATTGAAATATTTTTTCAACTTCCATAAATTGTACAAATAAATTGGCAATAATGTATAGAAATACTTTATTTGTATAATTTTCTTAACTCTGTCAACTACACCTACCTAATATGTCATTCTTGATAGCATGTTTCATGTAAAACTTTAACCACTTTTTAAAAATATTTTTTTTTAACTCCAACTCCATGTTGAATCATATCATTCAAAAGCTTGTTTAGCGGTGCATAGTGTTAGCTAGTCCATACATGGCTATATCCTTTGTTGACGTAATGCTTCGTGCTGAAAGATTAGTAATTTCTTGACATTAGGTCCTTGTGTAGTGTGATGTTGCACCTCCTACCCAAATTGTCCTTTGAATATTATTTATATGTATATATATGTACTTCCTGTACTGATTGGTTGGTTGTTAAGAAAAAAGGTTAAAAAAAGAATACAAAAAAAAAAATCCTGACATCAATTGGTTACTGTCATTTAAAGACCCTATCTGGCAACCTGATTGCTTCCCCCACGAAGAAGAATCAACGTAAAGAGAGACAAAATCTCGAAGAATATACCTACAGTATGTGAACAAAACTAGGCTCGCTCCGTTTGCCAATGTCAGAAAAGCAGCTAATGAAAGAAAAAAAATGTGCCTGATCCGCTGATTGAGGCAGTGGCAGTACAGGTAGAGGAGGAAAAGGGAAGTACCCGCAGCAACGCATTTAGACGCAAATGAGTTGAGATGAAGATGACAACTAGCAGCTAGCAGCGATCAACCAGACAGCTGACAGTCAACAGCGGCTACTTATTTGAGACTACACGTCTCAAATAAACCAACTTGTACATGATTTGATTTCCCCTAAGTGTCTAAACACTGGACTGAAAATCACCATAGACTTCACCAACCAGTGATTCTGTAATTCTGTCATGATAGAATGTGCAGACTGACGGTGATCGTGATACATTTAGGAGTGTTTACACTTCCTCCAGGCTGCAGGAGTGCTCCAGGGGAGATGTAGCATTTTATATAAATGTGAGGATGGTTCTTCTAGTCCTAGGGATTCCTTCCTTGCGTCTCAGCTCATATCAGAGATATGAGAGAAGAGTGACAGGTAAATAAAAAGGGAGAATGGCACATTGTCAGGTGACTTGCTGTGTATACATAATATTTATTTCCTTGCTCCAGCAAATGTATTCAAAGTTAATAAAACAGAGTGATAGGAAAACAAACTATACAATAAGACTGTCACATAGGCCTACAGTGTCATAGGGCTGTAGCCTAATGCAGGGATGCAAACTGGTGAGGGCCCAAAAAGGTGACCTTTGTTTTGCACTGAAACATGCAACAACAAAAAATCCCTGCTAGGGGGAAATGCAGGTTAACTAATGAAACAAAGAATATGATCTACATGATCAGTCTGTGTAAAATAGTGGTTAATGTCAACCTAACTCAAAGCTAAAAAATGTAAAGAAAGCAATCCAATATTTGTTGCCTAGACTTTACTGCAAATGACAAGTCTTGAGAAGAAGAAAAAAACAATACACTAATATTGCAGTTAGCCATGACAGCCTTGTGACCATAAATATTGCACTTGGGAAAAAAACATCTTAAAAGCATAAATTGTTTCATTCTAACAAGCATTCTATTTTTGCTCTATTATAGTGGCCACTATAGACAACGATCGAGTGCACAAGGGTACATGTGTGCAAAAATAACATTCACTGAGTTTAAAAAAATTGATAATCCCCCCCTCACACGTTAATGTCTAGGTCAACACAAAAACAATATATTTGGCCTACACTGCACATTATACACTTTCTGCCTGTGGACATCTGTTCTACAATGTGCCAGCAAAAGTGAGAAAGAGGGAAAGTGTGTGGTGTTCCTTTCACCTCTAGAGGCATCCAGCTTAAACTTCTTCAGGCTCCTTTTTTTCTCTCCACTTCCTGTCTGAATGACGTGTCCAAAGTAAACTGCCTGTTGCTCAGGCCCTGAAGCCAGGATATGCATATAATTGGAAAGAAAACACTTTGAAGTTTGCTAAAAAAATTTAAATAACGTAGGAGAATATAACAGACCAATAGAAAAACCAACCAGAATTTTTTTTTTTGGAGACCATCCTCTGAGAAATGCAAGAGTAAGGTCATATTGAAAATGAGCTCCCTGGATGCAAATCCTATGGATTCCACAGGGTGTTAGCAGTCCATGTTCAAGGTTTCAGGCTTGGAACTTCAAAAACGAATAAGAAATAGTAGTTTTACAGAAGGACAGTCTTGGAAATTCATGTTTGTGCACACCATTAAGAAATCACGCACCTGCTAAAAATCGGTTTCCTATTGAACATACTTTTTTCCGTAAGAAATATCATAGTTTGATTACATTTTAGGGTATCTGAGGAGTCAATAGAAACGTATTTTGACTTGTTGAAACAAAGTTTAGGGGTAGATTTCCGATTTCCTTTTGCATGTTGAACAAGTGGATTACTCAAATCGATGGTGCCAACTAAACAGACCTTTTGGGATATAAAGAAGGATTTTATCTAACAAAACGACAGTACATGTTATAGCTGGGACCCTTTGGATGACAAATCAGAGGAAGATAATTAAAAAGTGAATATTTAATCGTTATTTGTAAATGTATGAACCCTGTGCCGGTGGAAAAATATTTTGATGTGGGGCGCTGTCCTCAAACAATCGCATGGCATGTTTTCGCTGTAATAGCTACTGTAAATCGGACAGCGCAGTTAAATTAACAAGAATTTATGCTTTCAGCTGATATAAGACACTTATATGTACCTAAATGTTTAATATCCATAATTATTATGATTATTTATTTGAATTGCACACCCTCCAGTTTCACCGGAAGTTCTCCCGCTAGCGGGGCTCCTATCCCTAATTAAGCCAGGCCCAGCTACACTTTTTTTATTTAACCAGATAGGCAAGTTGAGAACAAGTTCTCATTTACAATTGCGACCTGGCCAAGATAAAGCAAAGCAGTTCGACACATACAACAACAGTTACACACATGGAGTATAACAAACATACAGTCAATAACACAGTAGAAAAATAAGTCTATATACACAATGTGAGCAAATGAGGTGAGATAAGAGAGGTAAAGGCAAAAAAAGGCCATGGTGGCAAAGTAAATACAATATAGCAAGTAAAACACTGGAATGGTAGATTTGCAGTGGAAGAAAGTGCAAGTAGAAATAGAAATAATAGGGTGCAAAGGAGCAAAATAAATAAATAAATAAATAAATGTAGGGGAAGAGGTAGTTGTTTGGGCTAAATTATAGATGGGCTATGTACAGGTGCAGTGATCTGTGAGCTGCTCTGACAGCTGGTGCTTAAAGCTAGTGAGGGAGATAAGTGTTTCCAGTTTCAGAGATTGTTGTAATTTGTTCCAGTCATTGGCAGCAGAGAACTGGAAGGAGAGGCGGCCGAAGGAGGAATTGGCTTTGGGGGTGACCAGAGAGATATACCTGCTGGAGCGCGTGCTACAGGTGGGTGCTGCTATGGTGACCAGTGAGCTGAGATAAGGGGGGACTTTATCTAGCAGGGTCTTGTGTACAGGTCGCAGTGGTGGGTAGTATATGGGGCTTTGGTGACAAAACGGATGGCACTGTGATAGACTGCATCCAATTTATTCAGTAGGGTATTGGAGGCTATTTTGTAAATGACATCGCCTAAGTCGAGGATCGGTAGGATGGTCAGTTTTACAAGGGTATGTTTGGCAGCATGAGTGAAGGATGATTTGTTGCGAAATAGGAAGCCAATTCTAGATTTAACTTTGGATTGAAGATGTTTGATGTGAGTCTGGAAGGAGAGCTTACAGTCTAAACAGACACCTAGGTATTTGTAGTTGTCTACATATTCTAAGTCAGAACCGTCCAGGGTAGTGATGCTGGACGGGCGGGCAGGTGCAGGCAGCGATCGGTTGATCCCTTGATCCACTTGTTTAACAAGCAACGTCTCATTTTCACCTAATTCTCTCATTCTGAAAAGTAACCAAATCAACCACATACTGTTAACAGATAGTGGTTAGTTCGTTAGCTAGTTAACATTTCACACAGATTGCCAGGGTCCAATAAGCAACTAATGCGTTATAACTTGAGGAACGGCAAGGAGTCATATACACCAGTTAATACTATAGAGAATTGGTTAGATTACTAATGTTAGCTAGCTGAAGTTACAACATCAGATGAGCTAACGTTAGCTGTCTGACTTCATTAGCAAGCTAATTTTCACACCATAAACTCAATTATTTGATCAGGTGAGTTGGCTAATGTTGCTTAACATGTATCTGGCTAGCTAACGGAGAATTCGATCCAGCTAGCAAGATACTTAACAATGCTAATACTTGTTCCACCACACTTTCTCCCTCACCTCAAACTTGCCAGATGTTTTTCGGTTACAGCTCATGAAGTACGCTTCATCACCTTCTCACCCCGGTCTCCGTGGTCAGGCTTCTCACCTAACGTTAACTCTTCGTTATCGTTCCGGTCGTCGCACTGCCTTTTCCCTCTATGCGGTCTTTCCACAGTGCGCGCTGATGCTGTAACTTGCAAATTGGTTGTCTCTTCTCTCTCCTGTCACTTGTTGCGCTGCATTCTGTTGTTAAGTTAACGATTGGCTGAGCTTTGGATACAGCCAGTACTGCTCAAAACGCTCATCACTCGTTAGCTTACAACCAAATCCACCCCCCAAACTTTTCTCATGGGATCTACACGAATCAGGTAGATCACATATTTTGGATTCAAAACGGCTTATTTCGCCGAAAGGTGACTAGTTTGCATCCCTACTAATGTGATTAGTGAGAAATTAGCTTTACATAACATAAATACATGCTGATATGATAATATTTAGTCCTGCAGTTATGTCTAATGTCGACAGACATGAGTACTTTCCCCCCCACCTTAGTTGCAGAGATTCAGAGATGGCTACAGTCAATGGAGAGTGCCGCAAAGATAATTAGAAGAGCATACACAGATATAGACCCAGACAGGCGGCAGGTAGCCTAGTGGTTAGAGCATTGGGCCAGTAACCGAAAGGTTGCTAGATCAAATCCCCGAGCTGTCGTTCTGCCCCTGCACAAGGCAGTTAACCCACTGTTCCTAGGCGTCATTGTAAATAAGAATTTGTTCTTAACTGACTTGCCTGGTTAAATAAAAAAATAAAAGTAAAAAAATAGCGGAGATGCTGAAGGAGGATGAGGATGCCATCATAGACATTAATGCATCCTTCGATGGCACAAGAGAAGATTCACTTCCAACTATGGGATAGGTGTGTACATTGGTGCTGGTACCAGTGAGCCACAGAAAACAGTGAATATCCACCCTGTCACAAAAACCTTCCCGTATCCATCCATTTTTTAATAAATGTTGCACAGAAAATGGTACCTGTATATCATAGGATGTCAAATCATAATGTCCTCGAAAGAATGTAGCACGGAGGAACCCAGAATGTAAATGAATGTCTGAACTCTGTAATATGGTCACGATACCCCAAAACTGTCTTTGTGGGCAAAACCCGCATTGACAGAGCAGCCAGTATGGCAGTAGCTACGTTCAATGAGGGAGCCACTGAATGACAGCCCTTTGGTGACACTGGAGCAATCAGAGAGGAGTTGAGAGCCGATGCTGCTTCAATGGCGTGTGCCAAGCGTAGGCACAGGACTCAGTCAAGAAAGTAAAGCGACACCAGCAACAACTCATTGGGCCTTACATATGGGGCAGGCATAGCTAATTAATGTTCTGCACATTTCAACAGCCATACAAAATCCTTGTATGTGACAAATTGAGCAAAGTGACTGCCAGGTCGCCATTGCAAATGAGAACTTGTTCTCAACTAGCCTACCTGGTTAAATAAAGGTGGGGGAAAAAATTACAAATATATTTTTTTGCCCAAAACTGCATATTTGCCCAACAGACCAGTATTCAAAGCATATGCTCTATCGCTTCAAACAAATGTATTAAACGTGCCAATGTATTTGTAAAAGGTATATTTGTTGTTTGTCAGTTTAGAAGTGATCTATGAATAAGAGTTTAATTAAATGTAACATTTATGTAAAGTACATTTTAATTGTATTAGCCTATCTTTATTGGCCATTTTCTCAAAATAACATGTTCCCGGTACACAAATAAATTTCAGTCTTCAAAGGACGTACATTCCCATTATTCCACACACAGGTTCTTAGGTCTTATAGGCAGACTGAGGCCTTTTTCTAATATATTGTTTCGTTCTGATTTTAAGTTGTCATTTTATGTGTAAATATATGCAAAATATGCATCCGTCATACATGAAGTGTTTTTTAAATAATTCCATGAAATGACAATATTTTGATAAGACAATGGTCAGGCTTTCACAGATCAGTTTATCACAAAAGCATTCTGCCTTGAAGCAATGTGTTAAAAACTGATTCTCGTAATATGCAAATTAGCGCATATTTAAGAGAGGTTCTCTCATTTGCATAAAATTTGTAATACAATAATATATTGTATTTATGTATACTTTCAACTGGTAAAGATTCAGTCTGATGAGTGTAAAGAAAAAAAAATCCCTATTAGCCTGTGGTGCCTGGCCTTAACACTTTTTTGGTTACTACATGATTGCAGGTGTGTTATTTCATAGTTTTGATGTCTTCACTATTATTCTACAATGGATTGTCATACAGAACTTCACTGCTGTCGCTTCCCTGTCTAACTCTCTGCCATTCTTCCAACTCAACAACAATGACATGCAGAGCGCTTTCTATCCCTGGCAACTGTTAACAACGATGACGTGTGGATCGCTTTCTATTCCTGGCAATATTAACAACGATGACGTGCTTTCTATCCCTGGTAACTCATTTGAAAGATGCATATCTTCTCCTAACGTACAGCATTGTTGTGTTAGGTATTTGTTATGATGTACATATGATAATAATCGGACCTGTTAATGGTATTTTTGCGATAACTGCACTGATTTTAATTTTGTAAAAAACATATCCGTTTTAGGTTAAGAATTTTCTCTCTCAACTTTAACGACCTCAAATTCATTTAAACGTCAGACCCCTAGTAGTGGCATCTATATTTGATTTTATAAAGAGCAGCATTCATATCATCCATCGATTGCGGAGATCCAAGTGGTACCTTGAGTATCCTTCCAGCAGCTGGGACAGACGGACGTAGGTGAGTCTGGACTCAGGGACACTGACCAGGAAAGGAAGCCCCACATTCTCCATGTTGGGGTGACACAGACCCTTGTGGTTGGACCAGTGATTTTTCTGACAAGCCCTGAAACATGAAAAAAAAAATTGGGGTGTTTTTCACAAGTTAGGAATCATTTAGGAGACAAAGGGAAATAGTTGTGAAATAGTTATCCTGTGTCATTGTGTTATTATTGGTAGAGAAACTCAATTGCCTCGCGACATTAGTGCCAGCTGACATTTAGTGTGTTGACTCACTGGTTGCAGTAGCCCACGCGGTAGCAGCGGGTGCAGCGCTTCAGCTTCTCCTCCTCTGAGACGGGAGGCTTCAGGCAGGCAGCACACTTCGAGATGGGGATACTGGGGACCTGAGGCCTCTGGAGGGGGGACAGACACACAGATGTGACTTAAACACAGATACAAGGAACTTCTGTTATAGCTCCGTATGGCTTAAAATAGAAAGGCTAGGGAATTGAAGCTGCCGTTTACCTGCTGGACTCTGAGCACCACCACCCTCTCCTTGGCCAGCTCTTTAGACAGCACCTCGAAGCAGAAGAGCATGTCTGAGGAGGAGACCGTGTCCAGGGAGTGAGAGGGGAGGAAAATCCTGTGGAAGCGACTCTTCACCACCTCTGCCAGTCTCAGGTTCTCTGCCTTGATCCTCACACTCCGAGAGATTGACTCCAGGACCTCGGCTGTGCTCGAGTTCTCTTTACTCACACTCACCAGGAACTGACACACACAAGGTACGAGAATCAGAGTAAATAGAGAATAATCAAATTAATCTGTAAAATAAAATAAACTGAAACCGTCTGAACAAAACCAACATCTCATCTTACCTTGATGGGTTTCTTGTGAGGCTCTTTAGCAAAGTAGAACACGGTGAGGACCTTCTGCTTCTGGGGCAGGGGCACGGGCAGGTAGAGGAAGGGGTCAAAGGTTATGGAAACCTTGAGAGAGTGAGAGGAGAAAGACATCTGACCTTTACAAAACATACAGGTCAGAACAGTGGCACTGTGAATCAGATTACTGAGTTTTAGTGCTCCCTATCGCACCACTGAAGAAATAAGTTAGTTCCACTCTGCCACACAGCCAGCAAGCCATCCACACAGTAAATACTTCTGATGGGTCCATTTCCTCTATTATTAAATCAAGTTTTCCTGCATCTCAGCCTGACAGCCAGGCCCCTGAGTCTCTCATTATCTGCATCATATTAAAAACGGCCATTATCATGGTGCCTTTGGAGCAGACATGCCCAAAACAACAATCAGGGTATGTATTCAGGAGTGGACGGTCGCAACAGAGGTACTATAGTATCATCCCTGTGAGTTTGACTGATGTATTCTAAGACTGACAAAAAAGATCCCAGCTCCACCCTCAATACGAAACACACTTCAATACAAACACCTAGAAATATTCAGACAGGCAAGTATTGCTTGGGAATTGCAATAACTCCTCTGTCTCTTACCTTGGAGCACATAGGGCAGACAAGCTTGGACTTGTACTGGCCCTGGAAGAGGTCCACGATGAAAGAGTCATTCCTCATCTTGTGCCTCTGCCACGCCTCCTCTGCCACCACCTATTACGTCACAACCACACCATCATGTCATTTTCCAGGACAATTGGACTCAAGGGAACAGTGACACAGCAGTCATCAATGTGAATATGCGAATGGTGCTGATCGAACCTCTATTTCACCCACCTCGTCCAGCCGTCCGTCTGAGTCCACCGTCTCTGTGTAGGGCTTGTTCTGGATGCGGTTCAGGTCCTCATGGAGACCATCCAGGAGGAAGGCCATGAACTCTTGGGCATCGTGCTGGGCATAGCCTGTGAACTGGCTGGCCTTACTGGCCACGATCGCCTGGGGGATAAAAGACAAAATATCAAGTTGAGAAGACTAAAGGGAGAGGCTGTACTTAACCCGAATACTGCCGGTGTTAATCCGTGTAGAAGGCATGATGGTGTGGTGGTGAAAATAACAGGAGGGGGTTAAAGATGGGACTCTCAAAAGAGTGTGGATTGTCACCTTTAACTTGGAGGGCTGGAAAGCATGGTGGGTACCCTTCCACAGAGCCCGCAGCAACACAGCAAACCCGATGGCCAGCCGACCACCCGTCCCCAACGGGTTATTACAGTTGATCTCAGTTTCAAACGCCCGGTCTGCACATAGGGGGAAGAGAACATAGTTCATTGTTTAATATCAATCTACAGCAACAGATACTAGCTCCACATGCACATTACAAGATATTTATTTCATAAAAGTAAAATGTGATCAACTTAAAGAATGAAGAGTAGGGAAGACTGACCATGAAAGTAGTCCCTGAGTTCCCGGGTGTTGGACAGAGACTGGATAACGCTGTTCATGAAGCATGTGTTGCCCAGGTTGACCAGGCCTGTGAAGCCTGGCACACACACCTTCTCCTCCTCCTCCTCAACACTGCGCTCGCTGCCAGCAGGAGGCGCGTGGGTCATGGGCTGGACCATACAGGTGGGCTTGGGCTGAGGGGTAGAGGCCGAGAAACAAAGGGATGAAATACCAACCTTCGAAGCTCAAAGGATAGCGTGATAAAGAAAATGAATTCCTTCTCTCTACTCATTTCCAAATCACATTTTACATAATTTTTTTTTTTTACATTTTACTCATTTTTAGCAGACGCTCTTATCCAGAGCGACTTACAGTAGTGAATGCATACATTTTCTTTTTTTCCCCGTACTAGTCCCCCGTGGGAATCGAACCCACAACCCTGGCGTTGCAAACACCATGCTCTACCAACTGAGCCACACGGGACCACCTCAATCACCTCAAACCATTTCCCTTTTTGGCCCATTCTCTCACCATATCGTCCTTGTCAAACTCACCGTGACTGCAGGCTCCTGTTTGATAGGGGCATGGTCAGAGACGGTGCGGGAGGACACATTGTCCAGGCCTCCGTCTTCTGCCCGGGGGAGCTCCTCCTTGGCAGGGAGGGTGTGCTGGCTGCTGCCCGGCTGACTAGTCTGAGATGACGGCCCGGAGGGCACAGCAACCTTTGCGCCCCCCACTGCACCTTAAACAGAGGGGGATGGAGCTTGTGGTCAACGACAAACGACTGTCAGGACCAAGAGAAGAACAATTGCATACGGCCGATGAACTGAGTATTCATTTATCGAAGTACAAACATTATATTGTCTGCTTGCTGTGTTTAGACAGGAGCAACTCGTACAAGTACCACCAACTGCATCTAGGCCTACCAGTATTGTAAACTATATAAAAAGATACCAGTGCCAGCACAACAACAGATATTAGAAGTTAAGGACATACAGAAACACTGCAGTGCCTAAGCTAAGACACCCAAAGACCCGTTGGGTTGGGAGAGCAGCAGACGGGACTGAGGCACACATATTGAGTTACTGGATTAGTTCCAGTGCTCAGATTCCTGTCTGGAAGTGCTGTCTTGAATGTACACACCCACACGCCTGCCTATCACCCAAATCTATATAAGGTCCACACACAAATCCTGGTATCAACCCTCCCACGTAATTCACATGCTTACAGACATATCAGGACTAGCCTTACTGGTTTACTAGAATATTGGTTCAACTGAAAACGTATCCGTGTGCTTTCCAAAACAGCGATATAAAGTAAGTCAGTGAATACATTTGTGTGGAAGTAATTTTGTAGCAACATAAAGTACAGTAAGTCAGTGAATAAATGAGTGTGAAGGTAACTGTGTGTAATGTTGATAAGGGATGCTATATCTCAAACTGTGTGATAGCTAGTGTAATAGATGTGTGTATAGTGGTTGCAGTGTGCAGTAGAAGCCAGGCAGCAGGAAGACCTTGTGTAGCGGGGGCCTCCAGGCCCCCCCAGCGCTGGCTGTGTCTCTTCTTCAGAGTGATGTCTATACGGGACGGGGTGAAGGAGTACGTAGACTGCTCAGGCTGGATGAGGTTCCTGCAACAGTGGATCACCGCTTGTGAAAGTCATGATCTCATTGAGAGCCAAGGGCCCAATTCACATATCAATAGAAACTCCACACACCAAGTTCAACTTCAAAGTCTTACCTGAGTTTGACTTGCCACTTAAAAACGGTATTCGCTCCACAGTCCGCATGAAGGCGCAAGAAATTTGCATCGCTGTTAGAAAGGGAAGATAATTCAGTAAACCAGAAATACCACTAAAATCACATTAAATTTACAAAGGCCACTGAGGTGAAAAGTCAGAAGCACCAAGGTACCTGGTCTGGAAGAGGAGGGTGAAGTCCTGTTCCCTGAAGATCACCCTGGCTGTCTCTCTGCAGATGCTCTTCATGTAAACGTTGACCACCATTAGGTCTGTGCCTTTCTCGTACGAGTCGTTCTTCACAAAATTGAGGTTGACCATTGGCTCTGGAACTGCTAAAAGACAACCGCAGGCAGGCTACGTTTCGGATCACTGCGGACCTCAAAGCTTAGAACAGAGTCTATCCTCACTGCAACTGATCTGTCCATTTCACTTACAAACCACAGTTCTATAGTCATCTTCTGCCTAGAGCTATCCTGACAAATGAATGACGTGACAAAAAGCACATTTCAATCATATTTGTGAAATATCAGTGTCCTTTTGACCCCCAGTCTACTGACCTTCCTCCAGCTGCTTAATCTCCAGAGGTTCCTCTTTAGACTGGTCCTTCTTCTCCTCCTCTGTACTGCTGGTGAACTCAGCCTGCTTGCTTGGTGTTGCAGTCACAGGCTCCCCTGATCCTGGTCCTGACTGCTGGGTTGGTGTTAGAGTGGCCTGGTCAGCCTCATCCTTGGACTTTCTCACTACCGTAGAGGACTCGGTCCGCTCAGCCTCCCCTTGCCTCTCTGTTCTGTTTGTGGAGTCTTCAGCCTTGTGGCTGCTCACAGCACTGGACACAGTGGCTGCCGGTATGCATTCCTCTCCTGCCCGAGCCTTGAAATCAGACTCTGGGGCCTTCTCCAGCTGAAACAAGAATGGGCTTCACAAATCAGATCAAGAGCAGCAGCTAATCAAACACATCTAAACCCACACAGAACTCAGTGCCTGGTGAGATGCTACAGTCTAGAGAAACGGGCACTCACCTGAACTTTCATCTCCTGCTGTGTGTGGCTGACGGCCATCTCGGGTGTTGTACACTCATGACCGTTGCCTAGCCTTTCGACACGATTGTCACCAGCTGTATACGTCTGGGGGTCCCGGCCAGTGGGAGTAGGGGTGTGCGGTTTCCCATTGGCTGTGGACTTGGGGTGTGTATCCTTGGGTGTCTGTGAAGTAGGGTCCTTGGAGGCCTTGGGAGGACGGGCGGTGCGCTTGGCACAAGGCTCCTGAGGCAGGTCCCCTTTACTGACAGGCCTGGTCTGCCCCTCTTCCGCAGCTTTAAGCCCAGATTCTGGCCTGTCTGCTGCTGGTTTGTTCTTCATGGTGCGTTTGACACCTCGCTCAACTTTGCCACGTCTCTGTTCGCTCTGTGCCAGTGGAGCAGACGGGTGGGTGGACAGTTTGGGCTTGTCTGCCGTCTCAGGGACAGATTTCTCTGGCTTTACCACAGGCGGTGGTTTCTGCTCTTTGCCATTCTTGGCCTGCACATTCACAGGCTCCTTCTCCTTTTTAGTTTGCTACAGGGAGAAGAGACTAAATGTTTTTTTTTGTATGCATTTCTTTTGAAATTGTGTTGAAACCATCACAAGGCATAGGCAATAGGTACATTTAAGGTTAGCAGTTGATGCTTTTCAATGAAAGAACCATAAAGCTAAACGACAGGAGGGAGGCAGGAAGGAGGCAGGGAGGGCAGCAGGCAGACTCACCTTAAGGGAGGGCCAGGAGTGAAAGGGGATCTTCTTGTGCATGACCAAAAGCAGGAAGCCGCACTTCTCTTTGTACTGCACTTTGCTGCAGGAGCCCTCAATCTCCTCATGCAGGTGACAGTCCCACTGGCGACCATCTGAAGAGAGGGCAGCGGCCATCAGACTTGTGCTAATGCTGCACGTTCACAGTGAAAGACTAATGCCACGCAAGCACACGCAGCTCAGACACACACGTGTAAAAACAGAAATCATTCAAACACCATCTTAGCACACGCAGACAGGTACACTGCCTTGCAAAAGTATTCATCCCCCTTCGTGTTTTTCCTATTTTGTTGCATTACAACCTGTAATTTAAACAGATGTATTTGGATTTCATGTAATGGACATACACAAAATAGTCCAAATTGGTTTAGTACATTTTTTTTTTTTTTAAATAACATGTATTCACCCCCTTTGTGATGAAGCCCCAAAATAAGATCTGGTGCAACCAATTACCTCCAGAAGTCACATAATTAGTTTAATAAAGTCCACTTATGTGCACTCTAAGTGTCACATGATCTTAGTATCTATACACCTGTTCTGAAAGGCCCCAGAGTCTGCAACACCACTATGCAAGGGGAACCACCAAGCAAGTGGCAACATGAAGACCAAGGAGCTCTCCAAACAGTTCAGGGACAAAGTTGTGGAGAAGTACAGATCAGGGTTGGGTTAGAAAAAAATATCCAAAACTTTGAACATCTCACATAAGCACCATTAAAGCCATTATTAAAAAATTGAAAGAATGGCACAACAAACCTGGGCCGTCCAGCAAAACTCACGGACCAGGCAAGGACAGCATTAATCAGAGGCAACAAAGAGACCACAGATAACCCTGAAGGAGCTGCAAAGCTCCACAGCGGAGATTGGAGTATCTGTTCATAGGACCGCTTTAAGCCGTACACTCCACAGAGATGGGCTTTACGGTAGAGTGGCCAGAAAAAAAGCCATTGCTTCAAGAGAAAAATAAGCAAACATGTTTGGTGTTTGCCAAAAGGCATGTGGGAGACTCCCCAAACATATGGAAGGTACTTTGGTCAGATGAGACCAAAATTGAGCTTTTTGGCCATCAAGGAAAATGTCTGGCACAAACCCAAAACCTCTCATCACCTCGAGAACACCATCCCCACAGTGAAGCATGGTGGTGGCAGCATCATGCTATGGGGATGTTTTTCATCGACAGGGACTGGGAAACTGGTCAGAATTGAAGGCATGATGGATGGCGCTAAATACAGGTAAATTCTGTTTCAGTCTTTCAGAGATATGAGACTGGGACAGAGGTTCACCTTCCAGCAGGACAATGACCCTAAGCATACTGCTAAAGCAACACTTGAGTGGTTTAAGGGAAACACTTAAATGTCTTGGAATGGCCAAGGCAAAGCCTAGACCTCAATCCAATTGAGAATCTGTGGTATGACTTAAAGATTGCTGTACACCAGCGGAACCCATCCAACTTGAAGGAGCTGGAGCAGTTTTGAAGAAATGGCAAAAGTCCCAGTGGCTAGATGGGGTATGCCCCTATAAGCTTGGCACATACCCCAAGAGACTTGCAGCTGTAATTGCTGCAAAAGGTGTCTCTACAAAGTATTGACTTTTGGGGAGGGGGGTGAATAGTTATGCACGCTCAAGTTGTTTTTCTGTCTTGTTTGGTTCACAAGAAAACATATTTTGCATCTTCAAAGTGGTAGGCATGTTGTGTAAATCAAATGATACAAACACCCCCAAAAAAATCTATTTTAATTCCAGGTTATAAGGCAACAAAATAGGAAAAATGCCAAAGGGGGTGAATACTTTTGCAAGCCACTGTCTTACATGTACAATCATCATATACACTTAAGCAGAAGACATGTAGGCGGCCTAGTTAGTTTCATATGTGTGTTTGTGTAGCTTGTTATCTCACCTGGGAAGCAGGCCTGACAGTCTGTGTCAGTGAAGGTAGTGGTGACGTCCTCCACACTCTGAACCCCCTCTCCACAGCGCAGCCTCACTGTCACCTCATTCGCATTCTGCTTCCAGTCCACAAACACATCTACACAGCACCGAGCAGACAGAAAAATCTGTCAGAGGAATAATTGTACACTCAGCAGATCACAGAGAGCACCTTCAAAATAAGAAGAACAGCATGTGCTGTGACTGTTTGGCAAGTAAACAAATCGAAACCCAAGTCAGCCTACAATGGTCTACAATAGATGAACATACTTTGTTGGAGGACTACATCGATACCTTTACAATTACAACTAGATAAAGATCTAACTAATTTATTCATCAGAGAAAATACTTCTAAATATACTGCATCTACACAAGAGACAGATCTACAGAAATGCACACTGATTCAACTTCTTTGGACAATATAGGCCTTAGACAAAGAGGAACCTACTACTAAATAGTAAACTAAGCCTTAAAAATGCACCCCCCCCATGACAGCTGGTCAAAACACTCAAAATAAGATTAGAATAACCATCTTTCTGGTAACAACAAACCGGAATCAGAAATCACAACAAACATTGGCAATGCCTCGGCTAGTCTACACTGTACCTTTCGTCATAGTGAAGCTAGAGTGCCATCGGTCACGCATGTGCCATGTATGAGTTAAATTCAGTCCAAGGTGCTCACGTTCACCCCTACTACAGACTATGCCTTGTTTATTCTCCCTCTCAATGGCTCTCACACACACACACACACACACACACACACCTCTCTCCCCCTCACTCTCTCACACACACAGCTGCTGTAAATAAAAAGGTCACAGGCAACACCAAACCCTCTACAGCTGGGCTCCTAGTCGGGTTGTATTCCATGTGACACCCTCTCCCGAAACCCTGCTACGGTCCACTATGATATCACTGTAGCATTGACATTTTTTGTTCTAATTTGAACTGCCAACCCACTTTACCAATAGGCTAGTCTGTGGTGTCATTTGTGTTTTCTATAAATTGTTGAACGGCCTGTCACTTATTATCAGGGCCTGTCTACCAGCCACCGTGGCAGCTAGATTTTTTTACCAGGCAAAATTGTATTTTTCAAACTAACTCTAAAAAAAAAAAAAAAAAAGAGGAGCAGGCTTAGTAACGTTTCTAAAACAAGGAATGTATTACTAGTAAGAAGTTATGGTATATTGCTCAATTTAATGTTTTGTAACCCAAGTCTTTTAGCCAAAATATCAGACGACAAAAATGTTCAGCCGCCCCTTTAAGGTTACCATGATACCGGGGCCACTCCGGCAGTGTAGCCACCTTAGCGACTTTGTGGCTATATTTAGAGAGTTTTAGACCCCTCCAGCGACTTTTATTGGTATATGATTCTAGCGACAAATTCAGCTACTTTTCAGCAGACCCGGAGCCAGAACGAATCTACCAATCTGCTTGGCAGTTATGAAGCACTAGCCCCCGCCATATGAACACACTGTGATCCATTCATTGGTGGCTAAAGAAATGAGCATATAACCCAGAGATAGGCTTACTGCTGCATTGGCCTATAGAATATAACTTCCATAATCAAGTAAGTAAAATACATAAGCCTAAAGCCGACAAATAAAAACCGTAAAAATTACCTGATGAAACCTGAAATTCTCTCGCTTTTCCGCCTCCATTTCCGTCGGTCTTGACTTAAGCTATTGCTAGTGAAGTTCAACATTGTATCGGTCCAAAGCGGTGCTAACAATCTTTCAACATTGTATCAACTAACCTACTCCTGGTCCTCAAAGTTTTCTGCACCAGTGAGCTCGGGACAGCAAGCTGTTTTATGACATTTCCACTGGATATGTGCAATCAGCAGATCATGATATTCTGCTATTTACATTTAACATTTTAGTCATTTAGCAGATGCTCTTATCCAGAGCAACTTACAGTAGTGAGGTCATATGTTTTCATACTGGTACCCAGTGGGAATCGAAGCCGCAACCTTGGCGTTGCAAGTGCCATGCTCTACCAACTGAGCAACATGAGGCACACCGAAGCTTGGTGATTATCGAGGACGGAAGTGTTGGGAAGATTTTTCAAATTCTGAGAAACTATCATGAGTAATAGATGGAAAAAAGAAGAGAAAAAAGACTTGACTTGTGTGACTAAAATGAGTGGTATACGTGCTGAGTTAATACAATCAGAAATAAGACATTGCCAAACGGGCACATTACTACATATGCATGCATTCCGGAGACGCACCATATCTTGGCCACACCCACCTCCCCTTCTTGATGCAACATTTTAAAATTATACTCAAGACATTACCTTCACACATATTTTAGACGCTTTTCACTGGACAGCTGCAACTCAAATCAGCTAGACCTCTTGCCACACACACACTACCCAAATTGCGGACTTCCTAAACACACTGGTGATTTGAAACAATCCACAGATATAATTTTTTAAAGAAGCTAACGATCCTCTGTGGCTAAATCATGCTCTCTGGTGAAGTATTTTGAATGATTTAATTTAGACAGGAGCAATTATACACAAAATAATACACAACTTCTGATGGCATTGAAGAGTACACCACCAGTCACTGGCTTCATCAATAAGTGCATCGATGACGTCGTCCCCACAGTGACCGTACGTACATACCCCAACCAGAAGCCATGGATTACAGGCAACATCCGCACTGAGCTAAAGGGTAGAGCTGCTGCTTTCAAGGAGCGGGACTCTTAACCCAGATGCTTAGAGGACATCCCGCTATGCCCGCCGACAAATCATCAGACAGGCAAAGCGTCTATACAAGAATGAGATCGAATCCTACTACACCGGATCCGACGCTGGTCAGAAATGGCAGAGCTTGCAAACTATTACAGACTACAAAGGCAAGCACAGCCACGAGCTGCCCAGTGACACAAGCCTCCCAGACAAGCTAAATAACTTCTATGCAAGCTTCCCACTGAAGCATGCATGAGAGCATCAGCTGTTCCGGACAACTGTGTGATCACGCTCTCCACAGCCGACGCGAGTAAGACCTTTAAACAAGTCAACATTCACAAAGCCGGAGGGCCAGACGGATTACCAGGACGTTTACCCCGAGCATGCATTGACCAACTGGCAAGTGTCTTCACCGACATTTTCAACCGGTCCCTGACTGAGTCTGTAATACCAACATGTTTCAAGCAGACCACCATAGTGTTCTTGGGCACAGAGAGTAAGGTAACCTGCCTAAATGACTACCGACCTGTAGCACTCACGTCTGTAGCCACGAAGTGCTTTGAAAGACTGGCCAAGGCTCACATCAAGACCATTATCCTAGAAACCCTAGACTCACTCCAACAGATCCACAGATGATGCACTCTATTCTACTCCACACTGCCTTTTCCCACCTGGACAAAAGGAACACCTATGTGAGAATGCTATTCATTGACTACAACTCAGCGTTCAACACCATAGTGCCCTCAAAGCGCATCACTAAGCTAAGGACCCTGGGACAAAACACCTCCCTCTGCAACTGGATCCAGGACTTCCTGACGTGACGCCCCCAGGTTATAAGGGTAGGTAACAACATCTGCCACACTGATCCTCAACACGGGGGCCACTGAGGGGTGCGTGCTCACGCCCCTCCTGTACTCCCTGTTCACCCATGACTGCATGGCCAGGCACGACTCCAACACCATCATTAAGTTTGCCGACATCACAACAGTGGTAGGCCTGATCACCGACAACGATAAGACAGGCTATAGATAAGTCAGCAGAGACCTTGCCGTGTGGTGCCAGGATAACAACCTCTCCCTCAACGTGATCAAGACAAAGGAGATGATTGTGGACTGCAGGAAAAGGAGGACAGAGCATGCCCCCATTCTCATCGATCCTGTAGTGGAGCAGGTTGAGAGCTTCAAGTTCCTTGGTGTCCACATCACCAACAAACTAACATGGTCCAAGCACACCAAGACAGTCGTGAAGAGGGCACGACAAAGCCTATTCCCCCTCTGGAGACTGAAAAGATTTGGCATGGGTCCTCAGAGCCTCAAAAGGTTCTACAGCTGCACCATCGGAGAGCATCCTGACTGGTTGCATCACTGCCTGGTGTCGCAACTGTTCCGCCTCCGACCGCAAGGCACTACAGAGGGTAGTGCGTACGGCCCAGTACATCACCAGGGCCAAGGTGCCTGCCATCCAGGACCAGGTGGTAAATTAGTTAATAGACCAATAAGAGAGATTTCCAAACCTCTCTAGTTTTCCCCACTCAGACAATGCTAGCTAAGTTCTTGCTAGATAAATTGCTCTTTGCCAAGCCATTTATATATATATATATATATATATATAGCTCAAAAAAATAAAGGGAACACTTAAACAACAGAATGTAACTCCAAGTCAATCACACTTCTGTGAAATCAAACTGTCCACTTAGGAAGCAACACTGATTGACAATACATTTCACATGCTGTTGTGCAAATGGAATAGACAACAGGTGGAAATGATAGGCAATAAGCAAGACACCCCCAATAAAGGAGTGGTTCTGCAGGTGGAGACCACAGACCACTTCTCAGTTCGAATGCTTCCTGGCTGATGTTTTGGTCACTTTTAAAGCACCGCCAGCATTCAACTCTAGTGGTAGCATGAGACAGAGTCTACAACCCACACAAGTGGCTCAGGTAGTGCAGCTCATCCAGGATGGCACATCAATGCGAGCTGTGGCAAGGTTCTCTGTGTCTGTCAGCATAGTGTCCAGAGCATGGAGGCGCTACCAGGAGACAGGCCAGTACATTAGGAGACGTGGAGGAGGCCGTAGGAGGGCAACAACCCAGCAGCAGGACCGCTACCTCCACCTTTGTGCAAGGTGGAGCAGGAGGAGCACTGCCAGAGCCCTGCAAAATGACCTCCAGCAGGCCACAAAATGTGCAAGTGTCTGCTCAAACGGTCAGAAACAGACTCCATGAGGGTAGTATGAGGGCCCGACGTCCACAGGTGGGGGTTGTGCTTACAGCCCAACACCGTGCAGGACGTTTGGCATTTGCCAGAGAACACCAAGATTGGCAAATTCAACACTGGCGCCCTGTGCTCTTCACAGATGAAGCACGTGACAGAGTCTGGAGACGCCGTGGAGAACGTTCTGCTGCCTGCAACATCCTCCAGCATGACCGGTTTGGCGGTGGGTCAGTCATGGTGTGGGGTGGCATTTCTTTGGGGGGCCGCACAGCCCTCCATGTGCTCGCCAGAGGTAGCCTGACTGCCATTAGGTACCGAGATGAGATCCTCAGACCCCTTGTGAGCTTATATGCTGGTGCGGTTGGCCCTGGGTTCCTCCTAATGCAAGACAATGCTAGACCTCATGTGGCTGGAGTGTGTCAGCAGTTCCTGCAAGAGGAAGGCATTGATGCTATGGACTGGCCCGCCCGTTCCCCAGACCTGAATCCAATTGAGCACATCATGTCTCGCTCCATCCACCAACGCCACGTTGCACCACAGACTGTCCAGGAGTTGGCGGATGCTTTAGTCCAGGTCTGGGAGGAGATCCCTCAGGAGACCATCCGCCACCTCATCAGGAGCATGCCCAGGCATTGTAGGGAGGTCATACAGGCACGTGGAGGCCACACACACACACTACTGAGCCTCATTTTGACTTGTTTTAAGGACATTACATCAAAGTTGGATCAGCCTGTAGTGTGGTTTTCCACTTTAATTTTGAGTGTGACTCCAAATCCAGACCTCCATGGGTTGATAAATTGGATTTCCATTCATTATTTGTGTGTGATTTTGTTGTCAGCACATTCAACTATGTAAAGAAAAAAGTATTTAATAAGATTATTTCATTCAGATCTAGGATGTGTTGTTTAAGTGTGCCCTTTATTTTTTTGGAGCAGTATATATCACAATTTTCATTGAAAACAAATCACAGTAAGGTACTTAAGTTTCACCCAGAAATGATTTGATATTGAGATAAAAAAGTCCAATGCAGCCGTATTTAACAATTTCGACTGAACACTTTACGTAAACACTTTTACAGGTAGAAATGTGCAATTACAAAGTTTAGTAACAATAAAACTGAGGGAGATTTTACACGCAGTTTTTCCAGTAAATAAATAAAAATAAATAAATAAATATATATATTTTTTATTTATTTAACTGGGCAAGTCAGTTAAGAACAAATTCTTATTTACAATAATTGCCTACCCCGGCCAAACCCTAACAATGCTGGGCCAATTGTGCGCCACCCTATGGGACTGCCGGTTGTGATACAACCTGGAATCGAACCAGGGCCTGTAGTGACGCCTCTAGCACAGAGATGCAGTGTCTTAGACCACTGCGCCACTTGGGAGCCCAAAATGTACTGTGTAAATTGTTCAAAGTAGTAATTGCGCTTTGTAATGGTTTGTTAAACTTCGAAAACATCTGGGTGTTTTTTGGCAAACATTTTCAAGTAAAAAAACTTGGCGTCTCAGCGCAATTCAGTTTCCGTGGAATTGCCTGTAGCTAGATGAGGCAATAGAGGAGGACACTGTGTGGGTTGGTGGAGAGTCACGCTGGCCGGGCCTCTGAATTGATTGGGCTCGTGTTCTGGTTGGAGAGAGCTGACCAGAGACGCACAGCAGCTCTTGTGACCTTGACAAAGCATGTTTCCCTGTGGCCGGCCTTACACCAGCTAGGATTACAAATCTTCAGCATTAAGCAGAGAGCAGCAACATAAACGGCCGGTGACCATGCATGAGCTCACTCCATCAGCACTCACATCTTACTTTCAAACACAATACATAGGCAAAAGCTGCTGTACATTTGTTTCCTCAGCTGTGTGTCTTGTACTAGACATCATTCGTACTCAGCATAATATTTTCAAGTTCTTCTTTAAGTGGTTATGGGAAAAGTGATAATTCCTGCATTAGCATTTTTACCTACCTCTTAGTATGAACAGATGATCTTATAAATATAAAGCATTATATTTTCTACATACTTTATATCTGGTTTTAGGCGTTTAAGTTTACCCCGGGGGAAAAAAATTGTCCGATTTTTGGGAGTGGCAGAAACAATTTAGCTAAATGAATATAGGGGAAACACTGGAAAGTGACACCTTGTAAGACAAAGAAAATACCTCCAAGGCCCATAACACATTATGTGACCTGTTCTATATACTACAATAAAAGAGAAGGCTGCAAATGACAAACAACTTACTGGAGGATGCTAAAAAAAAAAAAAATACATATATAGACAAATGTAATGTATCAAAAGTCCTTTAGGAACCACAAATGGGGAAGTCAGCAGTACTCCCCATAGATGACACAAAGCAAACCTGAAGTACCCTTCAACACCACTAGTTATCCCCATTGTATGGTCAGGTTTTTGCATTGAGGCTCAACATAACAAACAGGCTTGCTCACAGCAAACACTGCACACATTGCTAGTAAAGAAACACCGCCTGCCTTACCACACCCCAAATATCTCATCTCTAACCCGCTCACCTTTCTTGTGCTCTGCATTGGCCCCTGCTGCTGCTCGCTTGGCCTCCCTGCTCTCTTGGTTGGCCCTGTCCTTCTGCTTCTTCTTGCTGGTGCTGTCATCGGCGCTGCGCTGACCCCCATTCCGCCGGCCTGATTCACTGCTGCTGGCCATCTTCAGGCACTTAGCGCTCACGGGACGCCCGTCGCCTGCGTCGCTGCTGCTGGGGTCTGGTTCTGAGGTGTGCCGCTTTCTGCCCGGTCCAGCTATCTTGGCGATGTAACAAGTTAGAACTCTCCCAAAACAGAATCAAGGGGCCTGAATAGAGTCAGGAGACCAACACAGTAATCAATGAGTGTTGCAGAGCTACATAAGAGTCATGAAGAGTGTAATTTATGCAGTTGGGCCCCAAGTTCAGACCCCCTTTAAAGACATGTTCCGGTACTTTGGCGACTAGTAAGTATTTTTTTTAAACCTCCTGATTTGGGCTGGATGTGTCAATGCGTAGTTCATACATGCATAATCTATGAGCAGAATTACAGTCTTACCTCAACTAGCCATGGAATCCCTTGTTTAAAAAGTGTGTTTCATGGAAGCAGTGAGCCGCCGTTTTCCCTACATTTACCCTCACGTGGGCCAGCACACAAGCAATTCAAGTTTCAGCCCCTTGCCATTTGAGTGACAGCTAGCAAGATACACACACAATAGAGCGAGATAGAAAGCAATGACTTGGTGCACATATCTGCGACGTAGTAGCAGAGTTTCTAAACCCAGAAGTGCAACATCGCGAGACTTCCAGGAACGCTTGCGAAATAGACCAAGCTGGGGTTTGAGAAGTCAATGAGAAAAGCGCAAAATTCTTCCTTAGTTGTTAATATTCTCAAAATCTAAAAGGCACAACCTAGATTCAAGACAATGTCTTAAGTAGTTGAACATGTTATTACTCCAACCGAGTTAAAGTTACACCTTTTGATTTGTCACGAACAACTTTGTATTGAAGGAGTGCCTTTGATTTGACGGCCTGCACATCAAATCAAATTTTATTGGTCACATACACAGTTCAGCGCGAGACGACCATTAGACTCAATGACGCGTTTCTGCGCATGAGCTTAGGTAACCAATGTTGCCATGACATTGCCTACAAGTGTGATCGTGGATTTCTATTGGAGAAGCAATTTCTGCCCATCTTCAATAGTAGGCAATTTTTACGGACCCCTTTTGGCTCGTGGGCACTAATTTCAGAACTACTGGCTAAAAAGTATACAAAAGTACCGGATAATATCTTTAAGTTGAATGCACTAACTGTAGCTAAGTCACTCTGGATAAGAGCTCCTGCTAAACTACTTAAATGTAAATGAAGTGTAAAATGAACCCTCACCCGTTTCAGATTAAACAATTTAACATTTCCTGCATATTGATCCATTTGCATTATCTCTGCAAACTTTCTCTGCATCCATTATTTTATTTAACTAGGCAAGTTAATTAAGAACAAATTCTTATTTTCAATGACAGCCTACCAAGAGGCAAAACACCTCCTGTGGGGACAGGGGCTGGGATTAAAAATGTAAATGTAGGACAAAAACACACATCACGACAAGAGAGGCACCCACAAGCGCACAACACTACATAAAGAGAGACCTAAGACAACACCACAACAAGGCAGCAGCACAACATGGTACAAACATTGTTAGGCACAGACAAAAACACAAAGGTAGAGACAACAATACAACTGTCAGTAAAAGTGTCCATGATTGGGTCTTTGAATGTAGAAATGGAGATAGTGTTTTTTGCAGCTCGTTCCAGTCGCTATCTGAAGCGAAATGAAGAGGAGCGAAACTGGGATGTGTGCGCTTTGGGGACCTTAACAGAATGTGACTGGCAGAACGAGTGCTGTATGTGGAGGATGAGGGTATTAGTTGGTATCTCAGAGGGGAGTGAGGCCTAAGAGGGTTTTATAAATAAGCATCAACCAGTGGGTCTTGCGCCAGGTATACAGATATAGCCAGTTTACAGAGGAGTATAGGAGTGCAATGACGTGTCCTATAAGGTGCATTGGTGGAAAATCTGATGGCCCGAATGGTAAAGAACACTTAGTCTCGCATGCATAGTGACTTTAATAACTCTACCTACATATTACCTCGACTAACCAGTGCCCCCGCACATTGACTCTGTACCGGTGCCCCTGTATATAGCCTCGCTACTGTTATTTTACTGCTGCTCTTTAATTATTTGTTACTTTTTTTTCTAATGATTCTTATTTTTTTTACTGCATTTTTGGTTAGGGCTTGTAAGTAAGCATTTCACTATATGGCTACACTTGTTGTATTTTGGCGCATGTGACATAACATTTGATTTCATTTTGATTTGATCTATAAATTAATGTCTCCGTAATCTAGCGAGGGTAAAATTAATCAGGATTAGTTAGTATTATCTAGCTACTAGAAAGCTAAACCGATTGGTGGTGGCTGTCTAATTTAGATACACATTAAACACCCCAACAATTTGTGATATTAACTGTGGTCTCTAGCTAACGTTAAATGTCTTGAATGTTCTGCCTTGGCTTTTGCAACCTGGATTGTTAACGTTAGTCAATGTGGCTAGCAAATCTCTACCTTTTTGGTACAATGCTGGCTAACTACAATATCTTTAAGTAGCTAGTTATGTTTAACTTTACAAATTGCATTTGGCTATAGCTAGCTCCCTGGTTAACGTTACACCTTGATGTACATTTCTGCCACAGCCTCTTTATCCTCAATGTAATGGCGTCATGTTGCTGCGGCAAGTCAGCTAGCTACTGTAGCTACATCACGTTAGCTATCTAGCATACTAAAATAAGTTACTTGGCTGTCAATGATCATTGGCAAACCAAGTTGTTCAATAATCAGACAATGCAACATTAAAAAAGTGAACATGTGATTTCTCTCATGTCAGTAATGACAGGAATAGCTAAATTGACAATGTAACGTGGGTCGACTAACGACGTTACTAGCCAACGTAGCTAGTTAACGTTACTCAACTAACAGTTTAACGTTAGCTAAGCTAACAACAGTTAGCTAGCTAACAAACTAAAGATAGCTAACGTGTGTTATGTTGACAAGCTAGACAAACAATGCATATTGACAATATCACCTCATGCCTTGTTATAATAAATAAAAATAGCAATTGTGGCGGACTACTTACAAAACGTATAATTTGGAGTATGGTCTCGGGGTCTTTGGGCACAATGCCGGTGAGTCCGTAACGTTACTTCTTCAGTCCTCGCTAAGCTTCTTGAAACAGCCGCGGGCCTCTGCTCATCCCTGCTTGCAATCGAAACCCCGTACTCCGGTGTCTCTCGAAAATTCTCGTTATCCAGGACCCATCTCTTATATATACCGAATATATAAAGCAAATAAATTGGACGTAAATGACAACAAATCTATCAATTGCGTCAACCTACTTTACCGGCCCCCGCGCAATGACTCGCACTTTGTTTTGGAACAAAAACAGTCCAAATCGAAATCCACTCTGAAGAGTAGCCACTTCCTGAAGGCAGCACTGTAGCTACCAAACCCTCACCATGTGATCAAGGTTTTCTTGGTTGGTTCTACAGGCGGCTATGCAAGCAGGGCATGCGATTACTAACACGTTCTTCTTCTTCTTCTATCACGGTGGTCCGCAAACAATCGTGTAAATGCTTTTCGCCGTGACACAGGATTATTATAGGGAGGTTATTATAAGGGGATATTTAATAGGACATGACATTTGTTGACATCTTCTCCTCAGGGGATCCATACCTCTCTCCCCACCATGCCAATGTATGTTTATTATGTGCAGCGATGTTATAGTCACACAATTTCAGTTTCTCGAATGGAGGGTGGAAATGTTTTTTCAATGTCTATTTTCAGGTAACCCCAAAACAGTTCTGTCCATTACAACAAAAAAGAATACAAACCACTTAATGTAAATGGGGTTTAATGAGCACATTCATCCATCATTGAGCCAGGAGAGATATCAGAAACGATGTCAAAGTGACCTTTCATCCAGTGGGTAGGGTACACAACTTTTATTCATTGTTTGTTTATCCAGAACAATGTATTCATACGTATTTTTTGGGGGCATTCTTTATATTATGAATGTGGCAGTGTTCTGGGGTGGTGATCTGAGTTTTGGGCCAAACATCATGTGCAAATTTCAGTATTTTGCATGCAAACATTGACACATTTTAATTGACATGTCATGTGGAGGCACTTCTATCCTTCAGTTGAAAGTCACACAGTAATACACAATGTGGCCACACAATGTTATATTAGTTGTGTGTGAAATCTCACAATCAAAAAGGCACGGTTACACAGTGTAGTCGGACAGGCACCTCCGTGGCGAGGTGCATAGTGTACAGGCTCAGCAGAGTGAAACAGTGGTAGTTTCATATAGCGTCTGTCACTGTTGGTTTGACCAGCCAGGTCCCTGTTACTGACAGGTGTTGTAGATCTGGATCTGTTTGTTGATGTTGTTGAGGATAGCCTTCATCTTGTCTTCTAGGCCGTCCAACTGCTGGGCTTTGCCCTCTAACGTTTTCTGGTTCTCTTCATAGTCTCTCTCTAGCTCTGTGGATATAACGTATGTCAAGTTTATATTTGAATGTTTCATCTTAGAATAACCAGGACTGGCTGACAGACCTACATTTTGGTCTCTGGTCGAAGTACACCACAATCAGACAAATTCAGACAATAGAGTGACACTTTTTAACCACACGAGGGCAATGTTGCCTTCGCTATTCTCCAAGGTTAGCGTGTGAAAATCAAAAGTAATGCTGCTTTAAAACAAAGGCGACCCAGTTCCCTCTTACACACCCGCTAGTCTCTGGAGCTTGTTCTGGGCGTCCTTCAGTAGCTCTTTGGCCTCATCTCTTAGGCGCTCTGCTTTCTTCTTCGCCTCCTGGACGGTCTTGGCTTTCGTGTCCACTAACTCCTGCACTGTGTGATACTTATCCATCAGCTCGCCATCTAAAATCTGCGAGAAAGAAGACCACAAAATCAGTAAGAGACACGGTATGACAGTCACAAATATACACAAACAAACAACACACACACACGCACACACACACACACACCTGCTTGGCCTCATTGGCTTTGTCCCGTGCCATAGTGGCTGTCTCCTCAGCTCGAGCTGCTGCCACGCTGTTGTGGGCACGTTTGAGCTTCAGAGCATTAATCTCCCGACCTAGGTTGCCCATGCGGTTCATGGCATCATTTAGGTCATGTTCACTGCTGGAGGTCTCAGACTCGATCTAAAAGCAGGGAAAACATCAGGAATGTATTATCTTTTGATCCCTTCATCACATAAAACTGCATGCAGATGGTGTCCACACACTTGAGTACCTGTGCTAGTCGATCCTCCGTTTCACCAATGTCAGCCCGAGCCCGCTGTATGGCCTTTTCTGCTGCGGCCTGGGCCTTCTTAGCATCCTCAAGTGCCTGTTTTACCGTCTCTGCTGTGGATTTCACCCCCTCTGCCCGATTCCTACATAACGGAAACACATGTTAGAATCAGGAGCGTCTTGCTCTGCTGGACCATTTCCTTTATCTTGACACGGCTATAATCTACACTGAGTGTACAAAACATTAAGAACACCTTCCTAAGATTGAGTTGCACCCTGCCCCTTTCTCCCCCAGAACAGCACAATTCGTCGGGGCATGGACTTTATAAGGTGTCAAAAGCATTTCACAGGGATGTTGGCCCATGTTGGGTGGTGGACCATTCTTGATACACACGTGGAACCGTTGCAGTTGAAGCACTTACTACCATTCAAAGGCACTTAAATCTTTTGTCTTGCCCATTCACTCTCTGAATGACACACATACACAATCCATGTCTCAATTGTCTCAAGGTTTAAAAGTCCTTCTTTAACCTGTCTCCTTCCCTTCATCTACACTGATTGAAGTGGATTTAACAAGTGACATCAATAAGGGATCATAGCTTTTACCTAGATTCCCCTGGTCAGTCTTTGTCATGGAAATGTTTTGTACCTTCAGTGTATAACCCTCTACATACAAGGCACACACACACACCTGGCCTTCTTGGCCTCCTGCAGCAGCTGCTCTGCTTTGCGCACATCGTCCTGTGTCTGTTGCAGAATGGCGTCTACGTTGGAGAGGCTTCGGACCCGGTCCTTGATCTCCTCTGCCAGGTGTCTGATCTGCTGTGGTGAGGCTGGGATGGACAGCTCCAGGACACGGTTGGCAACTGTCTCAATGCTGTCTGGATCAGCACCCTCCTCTGCAAGGAGATGGATATTCAGATCAGCACAGCTATTTTTGATGTTGATTGGGAAGTTAACACTTAGTGATGATGCGGATCATGATGATGATCCTGAGTTTAAGATAAATTGCTTTTATGTAGACAAGGAACTTACTTTTCCTCGAACATCTGAATTTTCTTTCACTTTAGCCAACTCACGCATGAGGAAGTCCCGGATCTGCTTGATGAGGTCCCGCAGGTCATTGTTGGAGCGCTCCACCTTGTTCTTGGTGTTGGTGGCCTTGTCCAGAGCTGCCTGGGCTTTACTCTTCGCCTCCTCCGCCTTGGTCTTGGCATCTGCAACCTGAGAAGCCATCAGAATCAGGGTTAACTGTTATCAAGTACCCTCATGCTGTAGGTCATACAGCTGTATGCATTAGTGGCATGCCGCAATAGATTTTGCAGGTCTCCATTTCCTGTCAAGACAGTGTTGGTTTAGGTACACTTATTGTAACTGACCTTGTGGAAGAGCTCCTCTACCTCCCCCATGGCTTTGTTCAGCTCTTTCTCTGCGTGCTTGGACCTCTCCAGAGCGTTATCTGCCATCGCTACGGCACCGTTGCAGTTCAGGCCTCCGCAGTGCCTGTTCCCCTCATCGTCACGGCAACCTGCTCCTCCGCAAAGGCTCTCTGCACAGGGGGCATCGCCAGGGGTCCCACAGACCTGATCAAAGGGGGTGGGGGTGGAACATGTATCAGATTACTACATTTGTTTATTACTTTGCCTGAACTCTTCTTCTGGTCTTGTGCTGTTTAAGGGGTTTAATACAATCAGACAGATGATGCATGCTTCACCTTCTCGTTGATCTTCTTCATGTCCAGGGTTTGAGCCTTGGCATTGAGGTCCCCCAGGGCTCGCTTGTTGGCAGCGTTCTTACGGTTGAAGTCATCTTTCTTGGCAGAGATGAGGCGTTCTGTTTTGCGGCGTGTGTCTGCTGATTGGCTAACAGTGCTGGGCGTGGTGGTGGTTGACTGGTTGGCTCGCCGCTCTGCGTCACGGGACTTGTTATAGGAGCTGCGGATGCTGTCATATGCACCTGGAGGAAAGAGAGTGCCAAATAATGATAAGAACATATTTAATACTACAAATAACTAATATTTTTAAAGTATTTCTACAAAAAAACATTAATAACATAAGTCATTAGGGCACTATTTATCCCAGAAACCCTATGTTGGAAGGGGGAAAGGAAGTCTCTGCTCACCCAGGAAGTTGGAGTTCTTGAGGATGTCTAGTTGACGGTGGAGCTGATCTGAGGTCAGGTTTAGCTGTTTGGCCTCTCTCTCCAGAGCACTGAGCTCATTACTGGCCTCAACATTGCTGTTCTGCACACTGGTCAGGTCTCCCTCTAGACGATTCAGTGTGTCTGTGGTCTCACCTATCTGAGACCTGCAGGAGAAAGGGACAGGAAATTACAGTTAAACTCCAAAACTGGAGGAGAGGCATATTTATGGTGAATCTTTATGCAGACTGAAAGTCTATCTATGTATTGTTATGTACAGTATAATACAGTGTCTGTGTGTATGCCTTGTACCTGAGGTCTTCAATGAGCTCCATCAGGCTGCTGACTGCCTCTGCGGTGGTGTTGCGGGTGTTGACGATGCCCTGGGCCTGTGCCAACTTCTTCTCGAGGTCTCTGAAGGCCTTCTCATAGGCTCCAGTCAGGCCCGTGGTCTGGATCTCTTGAGCCCGCTCCGACAGGGTCTTGGTTCGGACAGCCAGGTCCTGCACCACCCGGTCCCAGTCCCCAAAGCACTGATGGCAGGGCTGGCAGTTAGGGAACTGTCCTGAGAAGCCCCGGGCACACTGGTCACAACGTACGCCCGACACCCCCTGCTGACACACACAGTGGCCTGACTTCTGGTCACACTGGGATGTCTCTATGCCCCGGGGGTCACAGTCACAGACTGAGAGAGATAGAGAGAAAGTGAGGGATTGTTAGTATGCAGTGCATTCAGTATTCAGACCCCTTGACTTTTTCCACATTTTGTTACGTTACAGCCTTATCCTAAAATGGATTAAATAAAACATTTTCCTCACCATTCTACACACAATACCATATAATGACAAAGCGAAAACATGTTTTTCGAAATTTTGCTAATTTATCAAAAAAATTAAAATAATAATACTTATGTAAATAAGGTATTCATACTCTTTGCTATGAGACTCGAAATTGAGCTCAGGTGCATCCTGTTTTCATTGGTCATCCTTAAAATTTGAGTCCACCTGTGGTAAATTCAATTGATTGGACATGATTTGGAAAGGCACACACCTATCTATTTAAGGTCCCACAGTTGACAGTGCACGTCAGAGCAAAAACCAAGCCATGAGGTGGAAGGAATTGTCCGTAGAGCTTCAGGACAGGATTGTGTCGAGGCATAGAATTGGGGAAGGGTAACAAAAAATGTCTGCAGCATTGAAGGTCCCCAAGAACACAGTGGCCTCCATCATTCTTAAATGGAAGAAGTTTGGAACCACCAAGACTCTTCCTAGAGCTGGCCGCCCGGCCAAACTGAGCAATCAGGGCAGAAGGGCTTTGGTCATGGAGGTGACCAAGTACCCGATGGTCACTCTGACAGAGATCTACAGTTCCTCTGTGGAGATGGGAGAACCTTCCAGAAGGACAACCATCTCTGCAGCACTTCACCAATCACGCCTTAATGGTAGAGTGGCCAGACAGAAGCCACTCCTCAGTAAAAGGCACATGACAGCCAAATAAGACTCGAGGCTGTAATTGCTGCCAAAGCTGCTTCAACAAAGTACTGAATACTTATGTAAATGTGATATTTCTGGTTTTTATTTTTAGTAAATTTGCACACATTTCTAAAAACCTGTTTTTGCTTTGTCATTATGGAGTATTGTGTGTATAGATTGATGTGGGGAAAAAACAACTGAATCCATTTTAGAATAAAGCTGTAACATAACAAATGTGAAAAAAATGTATGTGGTCTGAATACTTTCCAAATGCACTGTATGTCTGCTGCTGATATTTTGATGCCACACTTATGAATAACACGTTCCATGACTCATGAATAACACGTTCCATGACTCATGAATAACACGTTCCATGACTCATGAATAACACGTTCCATGACTCATGAATAACACGTTCCATGAGTCATGAATAACACGTTCCATGACTCATGAATAACACGTTCCATGACTCATGAATAACACGTTCCATGACTCATGAATAACATGTTCCATGACTCATGAATAACACGTTCCATGAGTCATGAATAACACGTTCCATGAGTCATGAATAACACGTTCCATGACTCATGAATACCATGTTACATGAGTTATGAATAACATGTTCCATGACTCATGAATACCATGTTACATGAGTCATGAATACCATGTTACATGACATTAATGCTGACCTCTGCACTGGATCCTGGGGTCTCCCCAGTAGTGCTCTTGGCAGTCTGTGCAGGTCTTTCCACCGAATCCATCACGACACTGACACTTTCCAGTGAACTGGGGCACAGGGAGGTCAAACATGAGCATGAGGTCACATTAGAGGACTGTCTCATAAAGCACCTTAGTTATGCATTTAGCTACACTATAATCATTTCGGTACACTCACAATAACATCTGCTAACCATGTGTATGTGACCAATAAAATTTGATTTGATAATGGAACCACACACACACACACACACACACACACACACACACACACACCTCGTTGCAGGCCGAGTTGACAGCGTTGTTGGGGTCACAGCCGCAGGCCTCACAGCCCTGCCCACTAGCCAGGTTCCAGTAGTTGGGCTTACAGTGGTCACATGTCAGGCCGATGGTGTTGGGTAAACACTGGCACTGCCCCGTGGCACGCTGGCAGACACACTCATCCCGCGCTGTACACTGGGTATGCTCTGTGCCCAGGAAGCTGCAGGTGCACTCTGGGGAAGCATACAGAAGAGAATAGATTGAACCTTTACTAGGGTGCACGACACATACAGTTTCAATGCAACATTCCTAAAATGAATGGTTCTTAAGTTTTCTGGTGTGTGAAGAGGATGTGTCAACAGAGACTCACTTCTGCAGTTGCGTCGCGAGGCGTCTCCATAGTAACCGCTCTTGCACACGCCACAGTCCGGTCCCTCTGTGTTGTAGAGACACTTCTTACACTCTCCTGTCCGCCGGTCACACGCATCCAGGTCTGACATGTCAATGTTATTACTGCACCTGCACGGCTGGCACCGCCCACCTGGCTGGGAGGGGTTACCGTAGTAACCAGGGGCGCACTGCTCACACCGGGAACCTGTGACCAATAGGAAAAAAGGTTGAGGGAGAAGGTGTGACATTTTTGAAAAGAAAGAGTAGCTAAGTGGAACATCTCATGTTGAGATTGAGATATTTATTGGCTGGGTGATGGAGAAAAATTACTTGGTATTTCCAAGTATTTCCAAACTGTTTTCCAGTGGACTTAAGCGAGACGGTTATAGCGTGACAGCTTCTGCAGACAGAGAGTCATGTGCTGTGTGTGAAACCTACCTCAGTGACTATCAGTAAAGTAGTTATCACAATGTTACTCAAACTGTACACATCATGTTATAAACTTAATTAGTTTTGATATTTTATCATTGTGCAATGCTATTATATCTTGGGTTAAAAGGGAGTTGGTTACCCAGGAGATTAACAGTGATTAGTGAGGATCTCTGTGATCACACTGTTGCAAAGTGGATTATGTTCAGTCTTTCGGCAGACATCGTGAACAATTAGCTTTTCTCACAAAGGGCCCATATCTTCTTAAGATGGATTCAGAGGAAGGGAGACATACTTGCCATTTTTGAGTCCAGCTGACGGCTGCAGGGGGCAGAGTATGCTGGTGTGGGAGGGGGCTGACTTTTGGGTCTGACAGACAACTTACAGCTGCTGGTCTTGTGGTCTCTCCAGCATACTCTGCCCCCTGCAGCCGTTAGCTGGACAAAAAAAAAGGGAAGTACTGTATTCTAACCCATAGTGGAACAAAACATAGGATTTCCTCATTTAACGGACAAGATTTCCTCACTGATTGATAAAGGGGCATTGTGATACTATTATTTTGTGTTTAGGTGATTCATTGTGTCTTTGTTTTTTTGTCTTTGTTTCTTTGTGTCTTTGAGGAGCAAACGAAATATATTGAATAAAAGGATATGCCACATAGAAGGGGCTGTTGATGGTAAGGAGGTTTACAGTAAAGCACATCATATTGAGCTCATTGCAGCAAAGCTGTCTGAAGCAGAGTAAGCAGAATGCTTGTTTGTCTTTCTGCCACAGGCTCACAGTGGATGTGAATGTACAATAGGTTGGCGGATTCTCACAGCTTCAGCTTGTCTTCTATGATATACCTGTTACTGTCTTTTGTGTCTGCAACAGAGGCAGAGAATCACAAGGCAAGATGCAGCGTGGCAGAGATTCTGTTGTTTTCAGCTGGTTGACTGTCTGCCTGCTTAGTGCCTGTGTGAGCCAGCAGGAGTAACAAGCTCGGACTGTATGTGCCCAGTATAACATTATAGTTGTTATACACAGGAGACACTGTAGAAGTTGACCCAGACTCAGTGTCAGTTATTTGTGTTATACAATCAGTCGAAACTGATTCTTGGTCAGTTCTTGGGAGCTCCATCTACTCTGAGGCAGGAGTGCACTGTGGCACAGCACCATAGATGGGTGGGGTGCTGAAGCCATGCAGGTGGCAGGGGGGAAGGGGGGGGGGTCACCATCATCACTACTCACGCTTGAAAGAACCCTCGGAGCGCTTAACCATCCCCCCTGTGCCAAGTTGGGTAAGGGAGGAAACAACACACATTATCATTCCACGTTTATCCTGGTAGGATAAACGTTCTATAAGAGAAGTGTCTATTTGGCTCACCAAAAGACCCACCATGGCAAAGCACTTGGAATATCACACCATGGACATTTCGCTGAGTTAAATCACACTAACAGATCCTCTTTCACAGTACATCATCAACCCTAGGAAGCATCTGCTCATCCATGCAGACATGATCAAACTGTTCTCTTTCACAGTACATCATCAACCCTAGGAAGCATCTGCTCATCCATGCAGACATGATCAAACTGTTCTGCGTCCGCTTACCTGGCTGAAGAAGAGGAGGAAGAACAGTAAGGAGAGAGAGAAGACACCTCAATGGAGAAATGGAGGCGTGGGTTGTACCTGTGTATCCTTGGTTACAGTTGCAGACCACCTGTCTGTTGCGGTTGTCCTGGTAACAGGAGGCAGCGAAGTGGCGTCCGCTGTTTGGGCCATCTGGGCAAGGGCAGGGCCGACATTGGTTACCCATACCTGTGCCCAACACTGGGTTGCCGTAGTAACCGTTGGCACACCTTGAAATACAGCAATAGCAGTATGCTTGTCAATAACATTACATTGACTACCTTAATTCTTATTCAAGATTCCCCACTGACTCCGTGGTGAATCCTAACCTGTCACATTTGTCCCCTCCAGTGTTGTCCCTGCAGTTGAGACAGGCTCCGGTCCTCTGGTGGCACTCCTCAGCATGTCCATTACACAGGCATCGCTTACAGTTGGGGAAGCCCCAGTGTCCTGCCTGGCAGCCATCGCACCGCTGGCCGAACGCACCCGGGCGACACGGGCACTGCCCAGTCAACTGGTCACACGACCGAGTGACCGCACCTTCCAGATTGCACTCACATGCTAGAGAGAGGGGGGAGGGAGGGAGGGAGATTTATTGGAAAGTATAAATTAAGAGAGGAGTGGGTCAGTAGGTAATGAGGCAGCAGGGGGCGCCACCAGTACAGCTGTTCACATAAGTGGGATAGACAGACTGTACAGTCCAATGCACCTTTGCAAAATAAACTATTTGTGTACCTTACAGGATAACACCAGGAGTTTTGCCATTACTCTTTGTGCGGTTGACTGGGGTTACGACACTAACCTTTACATCCTGCAGGTCCAAAGCCGTACGTCCCAGGAGCACACTGGTCACAGCGAAGTCCAATCACGTTTGGCCTACAGCGACACTGACCTCCGTGTGTGTCACACACTGAGCTGACTGAGCCCTGGGGGTCACACTGGCAAGCTGTGAAGAAGAAAGACGTGATGAAAACGTTTTCATTTCATTGTGAAAATAATTACCAGGCATCCTTGATGATAGCAGATCGTGATTATGTGTACCCCTGGAATGACTTACGCAGGGCTCCATGGTTAATGATGGCTGACATGCTGGTGATGAGTTTGGCACAGACGTTGCTGATCTGGGAGCGTGTCACGCTCTTGGCCACCTCGTGGCAGCGGTAGCGCTCGAAGCTCTGCTTCCTAGCGATGGAGGCGGGGTCACCGCCAATGAACATCTCCAGGGAGGAGTAACGAGGGATCAGGGAGATCTGAAGAGGAAGCAGGGAGGAGTATTAGTCGGATTGCATAAGAAGAACACAATTAGACAGAGAGAGAGAGAGGGAGAGAGATAAAGAGAGAGATGTGCAGACAAGCATAATTTGTTGAGTAAGTTTCTTAAAATTGTATATAATTTACTTTGTAATTGTTGCCCTTTTTTAATTCACAGTTACAATCTTGTCTCATCACTGCAACTCCCCAACGGGCTCGGAAGAGGCAAAGGTCAAGTCATGTGTCCTCCGAAACATGACCTGCCAAGCCGTGCTGCTTCTTAACACACTGCTCACTTAACCCGGAAGCTAGACGCACCAATGTGTCAGAGGAAACACTGTTCAACTGATGACCGAGGTCAGCTTGCAGGCGCCCGGGCCGCCACAAGGAGTCGCTAGAGCACGATGAGCCAAGGAAAGCCCCCCAGCCAAACCTTCCCCTAACCCAGACGACAGTGGGGCAATTGTGTGTCACCCTATCGGCTACCAGTCACGGCCAGCTGTGACACACCCTCGGATCGAACCCCCGGCTGTTGTGGCGCCTTAGACCGCTGCACCACTCGGGAGGCTCAATTTTTTGAGTCTTGATACTCACAGAGTCCACAAGAATGTTGGCAGCGGTTGTACCAAGAATGAGAATACTGTTCCCATCCAGATAGCGACTGAACTCAAAGCGAAGAGTGTAGCTCACTCCTCTCTCCATGCATACAGGTGTAGGCAGCACGACAAACCTGCAGCAAACACACACACCACACACAGGAAAATACTAACTTTTAAGAAAATCCACCATGTAGTAACATCAAATTACGCAAGTGTATCACTGTCACCTGAGCCAGACACAAGGGCACTGTATATTCCATGGTGAGGTGTGTGTGAGTTTCTCACCTGGAACCTGCAGGCAGGGACACAGTGAGCATGTCGTCTGCAGGGATGGTGTTTCCACATGGGCTGCTGGTGGGAATGGGCCCTGGCCGAATGATCGTCACACGGACCTCCCCCCAGTCCCGTGGCATCTACACAACACACACACACACACACACACCACAATAACAGTCATATACAGTTACACACTGTACTGTGCACATCCAGAAAACAGAGGGGAGTGTGTGTGTGTGTGTGTGTGTGTGTGTGTGTGTGTGTGTGTGTGTGTGTGTGTGTGTGTGTGTGTGTGTGTACGTATATACAGTTGAAGTTGGAAGTTTACATACACTTAGGTTGGAGTCATTAAAACTCGTTTTTCAACCACTCCACAAAATTCTTGTTAACAAACTATGGTTTTGGCAAGTCGATTAGGACATCTACTTTGTGCATGACACCCATTCTAAAAATGTTTTAGAGTAAAATAATATAATATATACAATTTTGCAGATGCTTTTGTCCAAGGTCATTTTTCCAACAATTGTTTACAGACAGATTATTTCACTTATAATTCACTGTCTCACCATTCCAGTGGGTCAGAAATGTACATACACTAAATTGACTGTGCCTTTAAACAGCTTGGAAAATTCAAGAAAATTATGTCATGGCTTTAGACGCTTCTGATAGACTAATTGACATAATTTGAGTCAATTGGAGGTTTACCTGTGGATGTATTTCAAGGCCTACCTTCAAAACTCAGTGCCTCTTTGCTTGACATCATGGGAAAATCAAAAGAAATCAGCCAAGACCTCAGAAAAAAAATGGTAGACCTCCACAAGTCTGGTTCATCCTTGGGAGCAATTTCCAAATGCCTGAAGGTACCACGTTCATCTGTACAAACAATAGTACGCAAGTATAAACACCATGGGACCACGCAGCCGTCATACCGCTCAGGAAGGAGACGTGTTCTGTCTCCTAGAGATTAACGTACTTTGGTGCGAGAAGTGCAAATCAATCCCAGAACAACAGCAAAGGACCTTGTGAAGATGCTGGAGGAAACAGGTACAAAAGTATCTATATCCACAGTAAAACGAGTCCTATATTGACATAACCTGAAATGCCGCTCAGCAAGGAAGAAGCCACTGCTCCAAAACAGCCATAAAAAAGCCAGACTACGGTTTGCAACTGCACATGGGGACAAAGATCGTACTTTTTGGAGAAATGTCCTCTGGTCTGATGAAACAAAATGACCATCATTATGTTTGGAGGAAAAAGGGGGATGCTTGCAAGCCGAAGAACAACATCCCAACCAACCGTGAAGCACGGGGGTGGCAGCATCATGTTGTGGGGCTGCTTTGCTGCAGGAGGGACTGGTGCACTTAACAAAATAGACGACATCATGAGGAAGGAAAATGATGTGCATATATTGAAGCAACATCTCAAGACATCAGTCAGGAAGTTAAAGCTTGGTCACAAATGGGTCTTCCAAATGGACAATGACCCCAAGCATACTTCCAAAGTTGTGGAAAAATGGCTTAAGGACAACAAAGTCAAGGTATTGGAGTGGCCATCACAAAGCCCTGACCTCAATCTTATAGAAAATTTGTGGTCAGAACTGAAAAAGCGTGTGCGAGCAAGGAGGCATACAAACCTGACTCAGTTACACCAGCTTTGTCAGGAGGAATGGGCCAAAATTCACCCAACTCATTGTGGAAAGCTTGTGGAAGGCTACCCGAAACATTTGACCCAAGTAAGACAATTTAAAGGCAATGCTACCAAATACAAATTGAGTGTATGTAAACTTCTGACCCACTGGGAATGTAATGAAAGAAATAAAAGCTGAAATAAATCATTCTCTCTACTGTTATTCTGACATTTCACATTCTTAAAATAACGTGATGATCCTAACTGACCTAAGACAGGGAATTTTTACTATGATTAAATGTCAGGAATTGTGAAAAACTGAGTTTAAATGTATTTGGCTAAGGTGTATGTAAACTTCCGACTTCAACTGTATGTGTGTATGTGTTAGGCTTGGGCGGTATACCATACGTTTTTCAATAAAATATAATATTTGCAGCTACTTTTTTATTTAATATCTGCAGTCAACTTATGCAATACGGATATAAAGCAGATTGCGTTCTTCATTTCACCTGTCACATTATTTTACATGATTGTCCCTCTCCTTGTTCGGGTGGCATTCGGCGGTCGACGTCACCGGTCTTCTAGCCATCGCCGCTCCACCTTTAATTTCCATTTGTTTTGTCTTGTTTTCACGCACACCTGGTTCACATTCCCTCATCAGACTAAATGTACATTACCATCTGTTTCCCCCATGTCTGTGTGTGGAATTGTTCTTTGTGTAGGGTGTTACGCTGCAGGCTGGCTTGCGCTAGGTTTGTTTCAAACCTGAATCGATGAGCGCCTTATGCTGGGAATGCGGGGAAAACTCAGGAAAGTTGGCTTGCAAAAACAGGTGGGCAACAGAGGGCTCTGGGTGAGAATGGTGTAAGCTCACCTGGGATGACGCCAGAGCGCTCTGCCTGCTGCCTCGACCACAGATGGTGCTCTGCCTGCTGCCTCTCGGGGAAAGCCCTGGAGTGGGCTAACGCCGTGTGGGTAGAAGGAGATGCGGCGCTTGACCACATCGAGGGGTCAAATTCACCCGCAGTCTTCGACCACCCGCCCGAGCGTAGAGCAGCGGGTGAACGTCTCTTCCACCTGAGGCAGGGGACAAGGAGCGCCCAGGAGTTCGCCCTGGACTTCCAGACCCTGGCCGCCGGAGCGGGATGGAACGACAGGGCCCTGATCAACCACTATCGTTGCAGCTTGCGCAAGGATGTCCATCGGGAGTTGGCCTGCAGGGACACCACCCTCACCTTTGACCAGCTGGTGGACCTGTCCATCCGGCTGGATAACCTGCTGGTCACCCGCGGACGTTCAGACCCGGCTCTGTCGGTTTCATCTCCCAGCACCACCGCTCCGGTGCCTATGGAGCTGGGGGGTGCTGCGCTCAGGGAGGCTGGAGGGGGGGCCTTCACGTGCACCATCTGTGGCTGCAGAGGTCACACTGCCGGTCGGTGTCGGGTTGGTTCCTCTGGGGGTCGAGGCAGCAGGCAGAGCGCTCTGGCGTCATCCCAGGTGAGCTTGCACCATTCTCACCCAGAGCCCTCTGTTGCCCACCTGTTTTTGCAAGCCAACTTTCCTGAGTTTTCCCCGCATTCCCAGCATAAGGCGCTCGTCGATTCAGGCGCGGCTGGGAATTTTATCGACAGAGCATTCGCCCATAGTTTAGGGATCCCCATTGTTCCAGTGGTTAGGCCCTTTACAGTTCACGCGTTGGACAGTCGACCATTAGGGTCTGGCTTCATCAGGGAGGCCACCACTCCTTTGGTCATGGTGACGCGGGGGGGTCACAGGGAGAGAATCAGTCTCTTCCTCATTGACTCTCCTGCATTTCTCGTGGTGCTAGGCCTTCCCTGGTTAGCCTGTCATGACCCCACTGTTTCATGGCAACGGAGGGCTCTCACAGGGTGGTCGGGAGAGTGCTCGGGGAGGTGTTTGGGGGTTTCCATTGGTGCTACTACGGTGGAAAGTCTAGACCAGGTCTCCACAGTGCGCATTCCCGAATATTCCGATTTGTCTCTCGCCTTCTCTAAGAAGAAGGCGACTCAATTACCACCCCATCGTCGGGGGGATTGTGCAATAAACCATCAGGTAGACGCCGACACTTCCCAGGTGTATCCCGTCACAGGCGGAGACGGCATCTATGGAGACATATGTCTCCGACATATGTCTCTGCATCAGGGGGACATTCGGTCCTCCACTTCACCCGCCTCCTCGAGTTTCTTTTTTGTGAAGAAGAAGGAGGGAGTTCTGCGCCCGTGCATTGACTATCGAGCCCTTAACCAGATCACTGTGAAGTACAGTTACCCGCTACTTCTCATAGCCACAGCGATTGAGTCAATGCACGGGGCGCGCATCTTCATTAAACTAGATCTCAGGAGCGCTTTCAACCTGGTGCGTATCCGGGAGGGAGACGAGTGGAAGACAGCGTTCAGTACCACCTCAGGGCATTATGAGTACCTCGTCATGCCTTACGGGTTGATGAATGCTCTGTCAGTCTTCCAGCCTTTGTGGACGAGATTTTCAGGGACCTGCACGGGCAGGGTGTAGTGGTGTATATCGATGACATTCTAATATACTCCGCTGCATGCGCCGAACATGTGTCCTTGGTGCGCAAGGTGCTTGGTTGACTGTTGGAGCATGACCTGTATGTCAAGGCTGAGAAATGCCTGTTCTTCCAGCAGTCCGTCTCCTTCCTAGGATACCGCATTTCCACCTCAGGGGTGGAGATGGAGAGTGACCGCATTTCAGCTGTGCGTAATTGGCCGACTCCCACCACGGTAAAGGAGGTGCAGCGTTTTTCAGGGTTTGTCAATTACTACCGGAGATTTATCCGGGGTTTTGGTCAGGTAGCGGCTCCCATTACCTCACTGCTGAAGGGGGGCCCGGTGCGTTTGCAGTGGTCGGCTGAGGCGGACAGGGCTTTTGGTCACCTAAGGGCTCTGTTTACCTCGGCTCCTGTGCTGGCGCATCCAGATCCCTCTTTGGCGTTCACGGTGGAGGTGGACGCGTCTGAGGCTGGGATAGGAGCCGTGCTCTCTCAGCGCTTGGGTATGCCACCGAAGCTCCGCCCCTATGCCTTCTTCTCGAAGAAGCTCAGCCCAGCGGAGCGAAACTATGATGTGGGGGACCGGGAGCTGTTGGCTGTTGTCAAGGCGTTGAAGGCGTAGAGATATTGGCTTGAGGGGGCTCAACACCCTTTTCTCATCTGGACTGACCACCGCAACCTGGAGTACATCCGGGCAGCAAGGAGACTGAATCCTCATCAGGCAAGGTGGGCCATGTTTTTTACCCATTTTATTTTCACCCTTTCTTTCAGACCAGGTTCCCAGAATGTTAAGGCAGACGCACTGTCCTGGCTGTATGACACAGAGGAGCGGCCCATGGATCCTACGCCCATACTCCCAGCCTCCTGCCTGGTGGCGCCGGTAGTATGGGAGCTGGACGCAGACATTGAGCGGGCGTTACGTGCAGAGCCCGCTCCCCTCCAGTGTCCTGCTGGGCATCTGTACATTCTGTCTGCTGTCCATGACCGGTTGATCAATTGGGCCCACATGTCACCCTCCTCTGGTCATCCAGGCATCGGTCGGACGGTGCGGTGTCTGAGTTGGAAGTTCTGGTGGCCCACCTTGGCAGAGGACGTGAGGGTTTATGTTTCCTCCTTCTCAGTGTGCGCCCAGTGTAAGGCTCCTAGGCACCTGCCCAGAGGTAAGCTACACCCCTTACCCGTTCCACAACGGCCTTGGTCGCATCTGTCGGTCGATTTCCTCACCGATCTTCCTCCCTCACAGGGTAACACCACGATCCTGGTCGTTGTGGACGGGTTTTCCAAGTCCTGCCGTCTCCTCCCTCTGCCCGGTCTCCCTACGGCCCTACAGACTGCGGAGGCCTTGTTTACACACGTCTTCCAGCACTACGGGGTGCCTGAGGATTATAGTGTCTGATCGGGGTCCCCAGTTCACTTTGAGGGTCTGAAGGGCGTTCATGGAACGTCTGGTGGTCTCGATCAGCCTTACCTCGGGTTTTCACCCCGAGAGTAATGGGCAGGTGGAGAGAGTGAACCAGGATGTGGGTAGGTTTCTGCGGTCTTATTGTCAGGACCGGCCGGGGGGGTGGGCTCAGAACTCCCTCCGCCACTCCTCCACTAACCTCTCGCCCTTCCAGTGCGTACTGGAGTACCAGCTGGTTCTGGCGCCTTGGCATCAGAGTCAGACCGAGGCACCTGCGGTGGAAAACTGGTTCAGGCGCGCGGAGGAGACCTGGGACGCCACCCATGTTCACCTCCAGCGGGCCGTCCTGCGCCAGAAGGCCAGCGCAGACCGTTACAGCAGTGAGGCCCCGGTGTTCGCACCGGGGGACCGGGTCTGGCTCTCGACCCGAAACCTGCCCCTCCGCCTGCCCTGCCGGAAGCTGGGGCCGCGGTTTGTGGGGCCATTTAAAGTCCTGAGGTGACTGAACGAGGTTAGTTACTGGTTACAGCTTCCCCCCGATTACCATATTAACCCCTCGTTCCATGTGTCTCTCCTCAGGCCGGTGGTGGCTGGCCCGCTCCAGGAGTCTGAGGTGCGGGAGGTTCCTCCGCCCCTTTTGGACATCGAGGGGGCCTGGCGTACTCTGTTCGCTCCATACTGGATTCGAGGCGTCGGGCGAGGGGCCTTCAGTACCTCGTGGACTGGGAGGAGTACTGTCCGGAGGACGTTTTGGACCCTTCTATGCTGCGGGAGTTCCACCGTCTTCCTCCGGATCGCCCTGCACCTCGCCCTCCAGGTCGTCCCCGAGGCCGCTGTCGGCGCGCTGCTGGAGCTGCGCATCAAGGGGGGGAGGTACTGTCATGACTTCCACCAAAGTCGGTCCCTCTCCTTGTTCGGGCGACGTTTGGCGGTTAACGTCACCGGTCTTCTAGCCATCGCTGCTCCACCTTTCATTTTCCATTTGTTTTGTCTTGTTTCCCCGCACACCTGGTTCACATTCCCTCATCAGACTAAATGTATATTACCCTCTGTTTCCCCCATGTCTGTATGTGGAATTGTTCTTTGTGTAGGGTGTTACGCTACAGGCTGGCTTGCGCCAGGTTTGTTTCAAACCTAGGTTTGTTTGTTTTGTTTAATCCGGTTCATGTTACCGTGGTTGTGCTTTGTGCTGCCACGCCTGTGCCTTTGGGCCAGGGTGTATATTAAAGTTCTCCTGTTATCACCCATCTCTGCTCTCCTGCGCCTGACTTCCCGGCAACCTGTCACTCACCCCGTTACAATGATGAAGCTTACCGTAGTTCCCCAGAACAGTTTTTTCATTTGCAATTTCTCTCATTCACTTTCGCTTGTAAATGTCCACACTACTACTAGCTATGCTTGTATAACTTTGTGAGCTGGATTTGCCTATCTTTGCAATTAGTTTATGTTCGTTTTCGCTCGTTAGCATTTAGCATCTATGTGATTTCGCTATTTGTATTGTGCAAATTTTGTTAGCATTCTGGTAATAGAGGCCCAAGGGCTTTTCTTGCGTTTACCGCCCCCGTGTGTGCTATGCTGCTAACAGCGTAAATCCCGGTATGAGAGAAGGACGGTATGACGATATGAACATCTGAATACCGCCCAAGCCTAGTATGTGTGTGACTAGGCACTAACCTGTGGCTCATAGCGGATGAGGAGGTCATACTCCATGGAGTAGGGGATGTTGTTGATGGAGAACTCCAGGCTGCTGCCCTCTGGGACCTTGGCAAACCCAGTGCCAGTCCAGGTGGCAGGGCGCCCAGGCTGGTGCTCCCTCTGCTCCACACTGCAGCCCTGGAGAGACACACAAATACCATCAAGCATTCACACAAAGTCAAACATAGACAGTACAAACAATGCAAATAAGGGTCCACCCCAGTCTTATCTATAAGAAGTAGTAGTTACCTGTCCCAATATGGCCAGCTCAGCCTCATAAGTATAGTGGTCCAGAGCCATAAAGTACCACCCAGACTCCACCTGGGTACATTGACGGCCCATCATATGACTACGACAGCGGCACTGCCCATTCTCCATTGAGCAGCTGGGGAAGACACATAAGAAATCTATGCAGTAAGCATGTAACCCGTCGACAGCACCCCCCAACCCAAAACATCTTCCTGTGGCCACGCTGTCACTCACTGGTTATCTGTGGCTCCGCCCACATCACAGTCACAGTCTCTGCAGCCATTCAGGTCGTGACTCAGTGCCCAGTGTTCTGGCTGTGGGCAGACAGACAGACAGCTGTTAGCACCAGACAGATGACATTCCTGACTATCTACTACCTCAGCCAGGGTTACTGGACCTTACATCATAGGTAACTACTCAGATACTTAAACCAGGTGTTCCTAGCTCCAAAATGACATACTGTAGATACATGCTGCTTATCAAAGTACAGGCTGGTAGAGCTTAAGTTATGGGTGCAAAATAGTGGTTGTCTGTTCTTGACTTTAAAACAAGCCTTTATGCAGCTTATGAGAGTTTAGGATCCACTTCGTCCAGACTACAGCTGACCATTTTTAGCATGCTGTAACCTACACCAACCGGAGAGGCCTGACAACCCTAGACTACATTTAGATATGAAGCCCCAAGCAGGGCTTTACATTCCTGGGTATTGTTACTGGCACGGCAAGGAAGTTATGTGAGAGACAGGGGGATGTGCATGACTCAGAAACACCTATGACTCTTCGGGAGGGTGCATGTATGCATGTACGTATGAATGAATGGAAAGAGAGAGAGAGAGAGAGAGAGAGAGAGAGAGAGAGAGAGAGAGAGAGAGAGAGAGAATCTCTGTGTGTTATGGTTCGAAGAGGGAGGCTCTCCTGGAGCTTTACCAGACACTGGTCACAGCTGCGTCCAGTGACCAGTCGCTTGCAGAAGCAGTCCCCGCTCTCAGGGTCACATTTTGGGCTCTCTGACACAGTACCCCTGGGGTCACACTGGCAGGCTGAGGGGGCAGAGCAGGAATTATGGGGGCATGGGAACACAGAAATGTGGCACATGAATTTTTTCAAAGCGCTGAGAGAGATTAACAAAAGATTGCTCCAAAATATCTAACATAACAACCACACAAAATGAGGGTCATTTGGACTACAATCAGTTCAATTTGTCAGAATGATTCACGATTGTGCTCCTCTCCACTCACGTTGGCAGCCACGGGGGTTTGCTGCACTCAGGCCAAAGAAGCCAGACTTGCATTTGTCACAGCGATGCCCTTCCACGTGGTCCTTACAGCGGCACTGCCCAGCGATCATGCCCAGGGACGGCTCGTCATGCCCGTCACAGATGCCCCCGTTCAGGGAACCATCAGGATCACAGTCACAGGCTGGTAGAAGGAAGACAACAAACATCCTGTTAAACTTAACAACCATAACCATACAGTAGTACGTACTACCTAGAAAACGTGTACACACACTCACATCGAATGGACATAAAGTGATACCAGGGTTTCAAACGTGAAAATAACCTGTACATGTACATACCTATGCCATCACCCATACACAGTACGATAATGTGAGAAATACACACACAGTTCCTGTGCCCCAGTTCTGAGAAGCGGTCGACGCCCTCTACTCACCAGTACAGACCCCGGGGTCTCTGATGTCCCTACTGAGGTCCTTGTAGTAAAATGGTTTACACATCTCACAGTTGCGTCCCATGGTGTTGTGGAGACAGTGGTCACAGACGCCACCGCCGGCATTGCCCGTGGCCAGGTACACCGCCATGTCAAAGTGACACTGGCTGGAGTGACCGTTACAGTTGCATTCTGTGAGAGACCGAGGGTATAGATACTAACACCATAATCAAGATTCTCATTCCTTTGGTTATGACTTATGGTGAGTCCATAATAATAATCAGTGATGTTAGGAGAGGAGTAAGAGACGTTTCTTGTTATGGTGTGGTACACCACCACTCACTCTTGCAGGCGTTGGTGTTGCGTCCCTCAGCCGGTCTCCAGGGCATGTCACTATGGAAGTCATCACACAGCTCACAGTTCAGACCCTTCGTGTTGTGCTTGCAGACACACCTCCCATGGACCTGGGGGACAGGGAGGCTGAATTACACAAATCACAGAGAATTCTAAACAAAACCTCCCATTCTAACTCCCCTCTGCACAGATGCCTCTGCTTTCATACACAGCAATCTATATAGGGTGGTCTTCCTCCATACAACTAAGGGCAGTTCTGTGTCCCCTTACTCACCATGCCCTCCTCATCCTTGATCCCATCGATGGGGGCACACTCGGAGGCGTGGCCATAGCAGAAGCAGTTGCCGCGGACGACCAGCTCGTACATGGCGTAGTAGTACTTCTCCTTGATCTCCACGCGGGAGTCCAGCAGGTTATCTCCCAGAGTGTGCAGCTTGGTGAAGTTCACGCGCAGGTTAGTGATCTTCAGCTGGTCTTCAGGATGCAAGAGAAGAGAGGAAGGGGGGGCAGAGAGATTAGGAGATATACAACAAGCTATTTCAACGTCCAAATGAATACTTCAAAGGAAAAAGGAAAGGTTCCAGTCACACCATTAATTATCCATTAACCCTAACCCCCACCACAGACATAAGCAGAGACACTCTCCCCCGTAAAAGGAAGAAGTCAAGGCCAGCCGAGCATGACATCGCTGAAGGGGGCCGGGACCTGGAGAGGAGGGGTGAAAATAAGGGGGGACTGAAAGGGTCATGGAGGGTGATGTTAGGAGACTTGAGCTGCGTCCCAAATGGTACCCTATTTCCTATATAGTGCACTACTTTTGACCAGAGCCTTATGGCCTTGTGGGCCCTGGTCAACAGTAGTGCACTAGAAAGAGAATAGGGTGCCATTTGGGACGCACACTTGATAAACTCTCACAGAGGGGCGGTAGGTTGCTACTGTGCACAGAACATTCCCTGCTGTCAGTCACGTTCCAGCTGTTCACTAGGAAACGATACACAAAATGTATCATTTGACCAAATATTTATGAAGAGGTCATCACTTCATGGAGTCTGTGAAGGAAGAAACCACATGGAAGAGTGGAAAGCAAGTTAGGTCCAAAAAAACGGATTTTCCCCAATGGCTCATCTTACCCCTACAGACTAGAGAGAGATGCCCTGCAGACAGCATGTGGAATCAATCAGCACTCTCTCTCTCCACTTGAACACAGTGTTTCAACACAAACAAATGGAGAACAAGTCACACCTCTAAGCGAAAAAGCGGTGTTTTGGGGCGGCTACCTTCACTGTACTCATACAAAACACTTAGTATTCTTTGTGTGGTTACTTCCATTACCTACCTTCATTTGACTCACATACAGTGCAGGAGTTATTGTTTCATTCAACTAAAGTTAGAGAATAACATAGAAAGAGATTCGTGCAGAGTTCCTCTGTTACATTCATCTACACTGAAAATGAGAGAGAGGGGAGAGCGGCAGAGCAGCCTCAAATCCGGGCCCTATCAGTACTCCTGGCCTCTATTATCTGAGTGTATCCTTTCTCACACACAGAAGAGGCCTGTTCTCTAGACCTTGACAAGCAAAACACCACTCCCTTTCTCACAAACCAGTGGGACAATAAGTTCCACTGTTCCACAGGACTTTGGGGAATATCAGGCTGTTGCCAGGGCCACAATATGCCATGTCCAACTCTTATGAGTATCTGTCAAGCCACTGGTAAAGTCATTTCATTGTTATTATTAACATACTAATGTACCTCCTGCTAACAGCTCCCCCAACTTCCCTGACAGGATTGCCTCGATCAGGACAGAGCCATCCATCTTTAAACTCCCTAGCTGTGGAGGAGCTCTGCATGGGAAAGTGCTCAAACTAAACCATAGGCATTCTGTAACGGTATTCACCCCTGACAGGCAGGCTTCATTTTAACGCCCTCCTCTCAGACATCCTCCCTCCATGTTGATATTCTGTGACACGCTAGCAGATTCCACTTTACAGCAGGAACACATCAGGTTTCAGCACTTTAATTACTAAACGCCTCAAAATGTGTCTCTCTGTCAAACCCGGGCTAAAGCCCATATAGAGCGAGAGCTCTTTATTTATGCATAGTCACTTTACCTGTAAGGTTCTGCTTTTCTTTTCTTAGTCAACCTTGTGTTCATTTTCTTTGTGTTCTGGAACGTAGCCCTGTTTCTTTGTGTTCTGGAACGTAGCCCTGTTTCTTTGTGTTCTGGAACGTAGCCCTGTTTCTTTGTGTTCTGGAACGTAGTCCTGTTTCTTTGTGTTCTGGAACGTAGCCCTGTTTCTTTGTGTTCTGGAACGTAGCCCTGTTTCTTTGTGTTCTGGAACGTAGCCCTGTTTCTTTGTGTTCTGGAACGTAGTCCTGTTTCTTTGTGTTCTGGAACGTAGTCCTGTTTCTTTGTGTTCTGGAACGTAGCCCTGTTTCTTTGTGTTCTGGAACGTAGTCCTGTTTCTTTGTGTTCTGGAACGTAGCCCTGTTTCTTTGTGTTCTGGAACGTAGCACTGTTTCTTTGTGTTCTGGAACGTAGCCCTGTTTCTTTGTGTTCTGGAACGTAGCACTGTTTCTTTGTGTTCTGGAACGTAGCCCTGTTTCTTTGTGTTCTGGAACGTAGTCCTGTTTCTTTGTGTTCTGGAACGTAGCCCTGTTTCTTTGTGTTCTGGAACGTAGTCCTGTTTCTTTGTGTTCTGGAACGTAGCCCTGTTTCTTTGTGTTCTGGAACGTAGCCCTGTTTCTTTGTGTTCTGGAACGTAGCCCTGTTTCTTTGTGTTCTGGAACGTAGCACTGTTTCTTTGTGTTCTGGAACGTAGCCCTGTTTCTTTGTGTTCTGGAACGTAGCCCTGTTTCTTTGTGTTCTGGAACGTAGCCCTGTTTCTTTGTGTTCTGGAACGTAGCCCTGTTTCTTTGTGTTCTGGAGCGTAGCCCTGTTTCTTTGTGTTCTGGAACGTAGCCCTGTTTCTTTGTGTTTTGGAACGTAGCCCTGTTTCTTTGTGTTCTGGAACGTAGCCCTGTTTCTTTGTGTTCTGGAACGTAGCCCTGTTTCTTTGTGTTCTGGAACGTAGCCCTGTTTCTTTGTGTTCTGGAACGTAGCCCTGTTTCTTTGTGTTCTGGAACGTAGCACTGTTTCTTTGTGTTCTGGAACGTAGCCCTGTTTCTTTGTGTTCTGGAACGTAGCCCTGTTTCTTTGTGTTCTGGAACGTAGCCCTGTTTCTTTGTGTTCTGGAACGTAGCACTGTTTCTTTGTGTTCTGGAACGTAGCCCTGTTTCTTTGTGTTCTGGAACGTAGCCCTGTTTCTTTGTGTTCTGGAACGTAGCCCTGTTTCTTTGTGTTCTGGAACGTAGCCCTGTTTCTTTGTGTTCTGGAACGTAGCACTGTTTCTTTGTGTTCTGGAACGTAGCCCTGTTTCTTTGTGTTCTGGAACGTAGCCCTGTTTCTTTGTGTTCTGGAACGTAGCCCTGTTTCTTTGTGTTCTGGAACGTAGCCCTGTTTCTTTGTGTTCTGGAACGTAGCACTGTTTCTTTGTGGTCTGGAACGTAGCCCTGTTTCTTTGTGTTCTGGAACGTAGCCCTGTTTCTTTGTGTTCTGGAACGTAGCCCGGTCTTTCATTTTTGTTAATTGACTTCACCTGTGTTCGTTTCTCACCTGGTTTCATCAGCTCCTTATTTAGTTCAGTTCTTTCTGTTAGTATAGTTGTGAGGTATTGTTTTTGACTGCCTGCCTGTGTTTGACCATTGCCTGCCTGTGTTTGACCATTGCCTGCCTGTGTTTGACCATTGCCTGCCTGAGTTTGACCATTGCCTACCTGTGTTTGACCATTGCCTACCTGTGTTTGACCATTGCCTACCTGTGTTTGACCATTGCCTGCCTGTGTTTGACCATTGCCTGCCTGTGTTTGACCATTGCCTACCTGTGTTTGACCATTGCCTGCCTGTGTTTGACCATTGCCTACCTGTGTTTGACCATTGCCTACCTGTGTTTGACCATTGCCTGCCTGTGACCACGATTCCTGCCTTCTGCTGAAGGCTTAATAAATATCTGCTGCGCTCTGCGCGTGACTCTACACCTTTTTCTCCCTGAGTATTCATTACATTACCTCAACCTATATGTACATATTACCTCAATTACCTCGACGAACCTGTGACCCTGCACATTGACTCTGTACCAGTACTCCCTGTATATAGCCTCGCTACTGTTATTTTACTGTAGCTCTTTAATTTTTTGTTATTTTTCTATTAATTTTTTTTTACTTAACACTTTACTTAAAACTGCATTGTTGGTTAAGGGCTCGTAAGTAAGAATTTCACTGTAAGGTCTACACCTGTTGTATTCAGTGCATGTGACAAATACAATTTGATTTGATTTGAGAGCTCCCATTAGATGTACCATAAGGGTGCACTAATGAGTGACATAGTCTAAGTCTCCCTTAAACAAGTGGAGAGAAGTAATGAGCATGGCAGTGTGCTAGCTACTCATTCAGAGTGTGTGTCTGGACAACATGGAACATCCAGTTAAAGGGTCAGGGTCAATCCATACCTTGGTTTTATTAGGAACAGAACCTCCCCTGTCACTACTTAGGGAGGCTGCTCTTACTCCTGGGGAAACAGTGAAGTCATGCCAGTCAAAATAGAAGGGACAGCTTGTGTGGGGGAGAGAGAGCAGCTGGTTTTCACATCCCGCTAGGCTTCAGAGTGCAGACTGTCATGTGCCATTCTGTTTAGGTGTTGTACTGTACTGAAATTATACGGTAGGGTGGCAGTTTCTGTATCATGTCAGCGATGTGAGTTTGGCTTAACATGGGGGGAAGTGGTTGCTAGTTGTGGTGACTGGTGAGTGTATCTTACTCTGAATGTTGGGGCTGTAGGGGTCCTCAATGTGGATGGCAGGGTCCAGAACTCTGTAGATCGCCTGGAGGAAGAAGAGGGACAGGACAGGTGGTTGAATGCCATTTTAATGTGTGTATACAACTGTAGTAAACTAGTGAGCACAACACATTGAAAATACATATTTTCAATGTCTATTCAAACAAAATTGTATTTTCAACCAAAAATAAGTATTTTCAACATCTTTCCAATGTCTTGTGGTCTAAGGGAAGAGGGATTTATCCCTAGCCAATCAGACTCACCTCTCCCTCTGTGGACGGCTCGATGTCAGAGTAGCGCGACTCACAGATGACGTCGTCAACTTTGCGCAGGGGTCCCTTGGATACCCCGGGGAAGATCGAGGCACAGTCGTAGGCAAAGTAGCGGTACACCTGCCAGTTACGTCCAAAATCTGCCGATCGCTCAATCACCATGGCTGCTGGGCGAAACGTCTGTGTGCCAGGAGAGGGGTGTGATATGTGACATGTGTAGTTGCTCATTTGAAGACACAGAACATTTGACACACTGTTTAAGGCAGGGGTCTCCAACAGGTTGATCATGAGCTACCACCTATGAGTAGCTCGTCAAACAATTCTGAAAGCACATGCAATTTTCACGTGTTCCACCACAAACTGTCATAAACAAATCTCACAAGTATCCCGACACCGCGAGCTCCCAGCTACTACCTAACCAACTGAGCATTGACATTATCCCACCCCTGGTTAGCCACTATTGGCTTAAAAAGACAAACCTAACACAATATCTGCCAATTAATTTCCAGCAATATTGCCTCTTTCTGTCTGTGTGGTGCAGGAGTTTGTCCATCACTCCATGTGTAGCCAGTTGATATGATAACTAACTTGTGGGTTGACAGAAATGGAAAAAAGGGGAATTAGACAAAAAAAAAAGTATTCTGATGTGATTTAAGCATTGACATCAACTCAGAACATCCAATTTCGCTGTTTCTCTATGAATAACTGTAATGAAAAACCAAACAAAACATCATTTGGGGGGGGAAAACAATTTTGGGAAAAAATAACCGATTTTATAGGGCCCCCTTAGTTGTTTATTAACCATTATTTTACCAGGTATATTGACAGAAAACACAGTGCACGACTTTCTCTTGTACACTAAAGACCCGTAGCTCGTGACATGTTTCATTTTTTAAGTAGCTCTCATGGTAGAAAAAGTTGGAGACCCCTGGTCTAAGGTTTACTAAGTGCTCTGTGTCTAACCTTGAAGATCATGATAAGATGAGTAAAATGGAATTCTGCCTCAAGGTCCAGCTGAATGAAGACATCAGGCTTTCCTGAAGACAAAACGAGAGGGATGGAGGAAGAGAGGGAGAGAGAGAGAGAAAGGATGAGAGAGGGCATGTCAATCTTTATGTTGTTGCTATTGAATCTAAAATGTATGCACTCAATCAACCTGTCAATCTGTCTGTTACAGGAAATGCAAACCCATGTTTTCACCAGTGATAACTCAACTACCAGCTGTGAGGGAAACCCCTGTCTGTCCCTTGGCTTGAGTAATGGCATCTGAACAGGAAAAACCATTCTCGTCTTGGCTGGAGATGTGGTCGTCAACATGGGTAATCCCACACACTTCCTGAGCATGATCCATCCTTAAGAACCACTTGAGTTGGTCCATTATTAACAATGAATTGGTAGAGAAAAAGTCTTAAGTTCCAATAGTAGTGTAGGGGGTTCTGCCTTATGCTCAGGGAGCATGTCCCCTTCTAGCAGTTGGAACATTTAACTGCTACAGCATATAAATAACATAATAACCACAGTAAAAAGTCCCATCAGAAATGTCTATATGCCACAACGTAGTTCAAAGGGAAATCTCTGAAAACACCCAAAACACATGCTCATAAAGCCAAGTGCTTTGAGGATCCTTTCCCCCATCTCCAAATGTAGTCTGAAGTGAACACAAACAGCAGGAAGACAACAGTAAAATCCATAACTCAGCACATGAAAAAACGAGAGAGGTAATGACAGAGTACATCTTCCGGGTTGGCACCTCAACATTAACATCACTAGCTATCTACCCCTCAGGCAGGCTGTGGTGTGGTGTGATGGGAGCCAGGCCTGTGGAAAAGTAACACAATAAAATCAAAAAAGTCTCTGGAGATAACAGAGAGAGAGTCTCACAAATCTTCTGAAGATTCATACAATGATAAACCAACCTGACGCACATATAGTGTAAATACACACAGAGACACACTAGTGAGTAAGAGGTCAAACTTGATTCCGGACATTGGGTCTGTGAGTCTGTGCTGTAGGCTGTGAACCATAACCTGCACTCCTTAATGAAAGGCTAATCAAGGAAGGAAACGGAGGCAGAGGAAACAGAGGCAGAGGAAAGGAGAGGCAGGGTATGCTAGAGCCAAGGAGTCAAGTTGGAGGAGAGGGAGAGAAAGAGAGGGAGAATGAGGAGGAGAGAGAAGGAAAGAGAGAGAAAGGGCAAAGAAAGGGAAAGAGAGATAGAACTGTAGAGTGGGAGAGGGGACACACCAAATAGTTACATTTTTGTTTCTCCCATCACTGCTGTTGTGAGGCTTGGCTAACGGAGAGCAATTAGTAACTGGTACACTCCACTAACGGAACCAACCCACTCGCACATCCTTCTAGTAGCCTACTTGGTACCACTTCAAACAGAGTAGAATTGGCCCGAGCTGCTCTACAGAACAGTGGATAAGGTACCCACCCAACCTAGCCTTTCACTCCAAGCCCTTAAGGAACTAAGTGAAGGAAGGGGCCTCACACCAGAGGGACACAGGGACAGTGGTCTACACACATGTAGGACAAGCAGCCCACTGTGCTCCATGTCACATACTCTAAAGCCCTGCTAGAAACACCATGGAGACCGGGAGTAAAAATAGTGACTGTTTCCTGTCCCCCACCTCTCAGTGTTCGACATAGAGTACAGGCAGTGCTATACTGGTCCACAGTAGTCAATCACTCAGAAATAGACCTGAAATGGGACTTTTGTTTGCAGTGATGTGGGCTCTGTATTAACAATGAAGGGGAATTGCTCAGCTGGTGTCTTGAAATCCATTCTCCAAATCTCATTTTCTATCCCTCCCTCAATGTACACCCTCTCACTCTTTCTCTCCGGCTCCCACTCTTCCTCTGACCCCTTCCCTCCCTCCCCACCCTCCTTTCCTCTCTTCTCTTTCTCGTTCCTCCCTTTGTTGGTGTGCCAGGGTACAGCCTGCTCTGTTATTATCCCCATACAAACAGCTGTGGGCCTGTGGCTGGTCTGGGTCTGGTCCAGGCAGAGGCTACTACAGAGTACAGAGGGTGATTTAGTGTGATGGAGGCCGTGGACCTCTGGGCTTTGAAGGCCCTTCAGAACAGAGCTACCAGAACTCACTGTAATGACGCACTGTGGCTTCCAGGATCGTCGGCCCCATCTCTCTCCCCCATATCTCACCCTCTCACTACTGCTTCCTTTTATGCTCCACTCATGGTCTCTCCCTCTTCCACTCCCCCTCTCTTTCTCGGTCTCTGAACAGACCTGTTATTAATAGTAGTAACCAAGATTAGGCCTCTAATAATACGGCTGATATGGATTCTGTATGAGTTCATACCACTGACAGCTGCATGTTGGGGGTATGTCATGTAACCGAAGGCAGGGGCACAAGTAGAGGACAAATCTGTTTTAACACTGCTTCTCATAAAATCAAAGGTTCGCTATTTAAACATGGATATAATTGCAACCTCTATGAACGCAATCTCAATTCTCACCATTCTCTGACTGCCACCATGACTTCTTGCGGTGTGGTTTGAACGTGGTGATGACGTTCTCAATGCGGTGACTGATGGTGTTGTAGACAGGATCATATGGGCGGCGAGAGTCACACTGGAAACATTTCTTCTCATCCTACAGGGGTCAGAGGTGACACAGGTCAGAGGTCAAACAGAAGCTCAGGACAGAGGGAGGTAGGGGGAGTGAGAGGATGTTAGAGACCCACACACACACACACACACACACACACACACACACACACCTGTAAGTGACTGACGATGCAGTAGGGGTCTTTCTTCCTGGAGCCGCATGTAGATGATGCCTTCAGGCTCTTCTCACGGCCCACCAACAGGTCTCCTGTTGCCGGGTAACAGCTGCCATGGGTACAGCCGTGGGCGTGGTCTGGCTCCCGGGCGGTGGCATATGCCAGGGCTGGAGAATAGAGGAGGGAGAGGAGGTTAAGGAAAGGAAACAACATCACAGCTGGGCGGTGTTATTGCAGAGTCACTTAGAGTGAAGAAAGAAAGACGATGGTTTCGCTAGACAGATCACTCCTCTGTCTTAGAAAACAAATCTCTCTCTCTCTCTCTCTTTCTACGACATTACCACAAACTCTAATCAGTACAGGAAAAGGACATCAAGAGAGGAAGTAAGCCTACGTTTTAATCCTGAGACCAAAACAGAGCCCAACTAAAGCTGCTGCTAGCCCACCTGCAGCTCAACAGTCAATGTTTAATTAAAAGGAGTAACAATGTTGAAAAAACACTAAGAGAGATGATCTTTTGGGTGAATATGTTAGCAGTGCCTCTCTCTCCTGTAGTCCAAAACGGTTGACCTGACATGGGGCCCTACAGCCGCTAAATCTGGAAATGAACCCAAAGGTCAACTAGGAGGTCAACGAGGCCAGGTTCTGACAGCACAGCAGAAAAGTATGTGTGCATGGGTGTGTGTGTGTGTGTGTGTGTGTGTGCACGTGCGTGTGAGCATGTGAGCTTGTGTGTGTCTTTTTGTGTTAGTTTGTGTGGGTGTGCCTGTGCATGCATTTTCGTGTGCGTGTGACTCGATGGATGAACTGTGTGTGGGGTGTTTGAAAATAGCCCAACAGTCGTCAAGCAGTCCAGTCAACATCCTGAAATATATTCCTAGTGAAGCGTCAGTGGGACAGGGAGACGCTCAGTCTAAAGAGCAGGGCCAGGGAGGGGGTCTGACAGGGTCTTACTGAGAGGCTCTTTCTGTCTGTCTGTCTGTCTGTCTGTCTGTCTGTCTGTCTGTCTGTCTGTCTGTCTGTCTGTCTGTCTGTCTACAACAGGTCCTTCTAAGGCACTCTATGGATACAGGAAGCAAAAACATGCAACACAAACAGAAATAAATATGTACACGATGAATCAACATTCAGTATTCTGCTGCATATTACGATTTTAGGACAGCTTTGGATTGTGAGTGTCCTAGGAAAAGTCCTGAGGAGATTTCACAGAGACGATCAACAAAAACATGACACTCTCTAGAGGAAACCTGTGTTTGCCTGGCATACAGACAAGTCTCACACTGGTACCACTGCCAGGCACCGAACACACACACACACCACAGTGATACACTTGGCATTCAGTCAACACATAATAATGACTGCACCTTCGAAAATGTCTTGATCATATGTTTCCTATGCCAACAGTGCATTTGTGTACACAGACAATGATGGGAATATGTTAAACACTTTTCTTTGAGTAAGGATATCACCTCAACACGGAGGACATGTTATCTGAATGCTGTAGTAATGTTATCTCAGTTCCCTTTCCTGTTGCCAGGAAACCTCTGTGGTAAATCAAGCTAGGCCTGTGTAATTATGCTGTAACCCAAAAAATCTGCCCTCAACAATTACTTAGCAAATTAACAATAGAAGAACAGAAGAACAGAGACCAAACTAAATGGCCTGAGACATAACTGCACAGGAAACTTTTCCTTCTTTTTCTGAAAAGGCTATAGTCTTCGGTCGTGAGGGGTATATAGAGAGGAGGGGAGAGAGAGATAAGAAACAGAGTGAGATGTGAAAAGAAAAAGGAAGAGAGGGAGAGAGAGATGGAGTGGGAGAGAGAGAGGGAGAGAGAGAGAGGGAGAAGGAGAAGGAGAGGGAGAGAGAGAGAGAGAAGGAGAAGGAGAGGGAGAGAGATAGAGAGAGAAGGAGAAGGAGAGGGAGAGAGATAGAGATAGAGAGAGAAGGAGAAGGAGAGGGAGAGAGATAGAGATAGAGAGAGAAGGAGAAGGAGAGGGAGAGAGATAGAGAGAGAGGGAGAGATGGAGAGAAAGCCGATGTATAAATACAAAGCCTCTGTAGTGACATAGCAACTTGATATCTATTTTGGTCGTTGGCACACACTCAAAGGTGTGTGTATAGTCTGTAAAGAGCGGCGATGGAAGGGGGGGGGGCAGAGAGGGCTGAGGTACAGACTATAATTTCAGGGCCTCTCCTAAACTATTTTATCTTGTCTCTGTCTTGTCTGTCTCTGTTGGAGAGCTTTCACAGGCATCCTATACCCCTGTCCCAGTCTCTGGACAGAGGCTGAGGGAGTTGACATCACAGTCCCCCCAGAACACAACAAGATTGGCTCACCAGGTTATATATAGTTATAACATCAGTCAACTGAAAGTATTTTTTTCATTTCAGTATTTATTTCTGTTATTTTGATCAAAGCACAACGTGTGAGAAGAGAACCTGTAACCCTATTTGATGATTAACCACCCTCTTTCTGTCAAGTAAGTCATATGGAAATTGGTTTGAACAAATTACATTCCCACTTGATGCTTTAATAACGAGCATATTTGGAATGTTTGATTTCAACCAGAGAGGATGGAAAGGGATGGTTGACTAAGCAGCAGTGTGGCCATCTCATCTCAGCAGCTCTCTCTTACTCTCTGCCATTCTCTCCTCTTACCCATACATGGACAGGCAGTGAGGAATGCAGGCTGATCAGCTGAGAGGGGGGCGTACCTCCGAGCTAATAAAGCCTAGCCTAGCCACAGACCAGGATAGGTTTTTATTAGCTTAGCCACAGAACAGGAGTTGTATTAGCCTAGCCACATACCAGTAGAGGTTGTATTAGCCTAGCCACATACCAGGATAGGTTGTATCAGCCTAGCCACAGACCAGGAGAGGTTGTATTAGCCTAGCCACATACCAGGATAGGTTGTATTAGCCTAGCAACATACCAGGATAGGTTGTATTAGCCTAGCCACATACCAGTAGAGGTTGTATTAGCCTAGCAACATACCAGGATAGGTTGTACTAGCCTAGCCACATACCAGGAGAGATTGTATTAGCCTAGCCACATACCAGGAGAGGTTGTATTAGCCTAGCCACATACCAGGAGAGGTTGTATTAGCCTAGCCACATACCAGGAGAGGTTGTATTAGCCTAGCCACATACCAGGAGATTGCACAAGTGAGCTTAGCCACAAACAGTATATTCTTTTGTACAAGTCAACTGTTGAAAGTAATGCTAACAAGAAGAAACATCCTCCCCTTTTTAGCAGAAATAAAGAGATCAAATCCATTAAATGTGCTCTAAACTGACCATCATGATAAATCTCAGTCAACATGCTGTTCCATTATGAGTGATTCTCTCCTCTGCCCTGGGCTATGACTGGAACTCCACTGCACTATACACTACTGATGTGGTTTATTATGTGTATAATAATAGTTCTTTCCATCTCTTCCCAAAACAAGTGTAATGAGTTTGGATTGGACAGCTCCCAGCATCCTCTCTGTTCTGCATTCAGCCTTGCCAAGGCTAATCTCCCTGTAATGGCCTGGACCACTACACAAAGAGAGGGGGCTTTTCTCTTACCCCCTCTCCCCCTCACTGCCTCTCTCTCACTATTCTCTCCCTCAATCTCTCGATTCTCTCTCTTGATTTTTCATTCAACCTCCCTCTCCCTTTCTTCTCCCATTGTCTCGCTCTCTCTATTTTCTCTGTCTTTCTCTCTCTCTCTGTGTCTGTCAGTGTGGTATATACTGTACTATAAGCATCTATGTGAAACCACACTGCCTGTTCTAGCACACTCTGGAGAGATGGGATTAACACTGCTGTGCCTGTCAGCTTTGTTACACCGCTGTGTCTGTCAGCTTTGTTACACCGCTGTGTCTGTCAGCTTTGTTACACAGCTGTGTCTGTCAGCTTTGTTACACTGCTGTGCCTGTCAGCTTTGTTACACAGCTGTGCCTGTCAGCTTTGTTACACTGCTGTGCCTGTCAGCTTTGTTACACCGCTGTGCCTGTCAGCTTTGTTACACAGCTGTGCCTGTCAGCTTTGTTACACCGCTGTGTCTGTCAGCTTTGTTACACCGCTGTGCCTGTCAGCTTTGTTACACCGCTGTGCCTGTCAGCTTTGTTACACCGCTGTGCCTGTCAGCTTTGTTACACTGCTGTGCCTGTCAGCTTTGTTACACTGCTGTGCCTGTCAGCTTTGTTACACTGCTGTGCCTGTCAGCTTTGTTACACTGCTGTGCCTGTCAGCTTTGTTACACAGCTGTGCCTGTCAGCTTTGTTACACAGCTGTGCCTGTCAGCTTTCTTACACAGCTGTCTGCCACCGAGTCACTTTCTTCTGTTTCTTCTACTTTTCCTCAACTTTCAATAAAGATGTTTGCCACTTTGTTTTCAAAGGAAGACTTAGGTGGAGGATTGTAAAAAATGAGACCTCCAGTCATTGTCCCCCATAGTGAGAGGAACAGGGACCTGACATGTCACTGCTTTGTGTTAGGAAAGAGACAGGAGGGATGGCGATGTGACATCAAGACAACACATTCCAATCTGACTGGGTGACAGAGACGAGAAAGAGTCTGCTCTCAGCAACTTCCTAGGAGTAAACACTGGAACCAATCATGAAGACAAACACACTCGCATTCAGTACACAAATACACAGACACTCATAGAAGATTAAAGGGAGATTTTTACCGCCAAAAAAAGGAGAGCTTTGGAGATGATGCTACTGTACATCTAGAACACTTGCTTTTAGGAGAGTTGATGGCAGCAATTTGAGCTTTTGGAGCACCTTGCATGGGACGTGAGGAAACAGAATCAGAATAGCACTGCAGACAGACAAACATCCCTGCATGGCATACAGTACCTGACTGTGAGTGTGTGTTTGAGAACACAGATAAGTATAGAACTGGCCCAGGGCAAACTGGCCTCCACAGGGCAGGAGAAAGTCAACAGCCTTTTATTTTTAAACCCTCCTGCTAATTAGTTTACATTCGCTCTATCCTCCTTTCTTTCCCTCCTCTCTCTCTCTCTCTCTCTCTCTGGTCTCTTCTAATGATCCGTCTACTCCCACATCCAGAGAAGGGTGACTCTCTGCTCCTTCTCCTCCTCCCTTCCAGCATGGAATTCTGGATACAACAGGTGTAAACCTTAGAGTGAAATGCTTACTTACAAGCCCTTAACCAACAATGACGTTTTAAGAAAATACCCCCCCCCACACAAAAAAGTAAGAGATAAGAATAACAAATAATTAAAGCGCAGCAGTAAATAACAATAGCGGGGCTATATACAGGGGGTACCGGAACAGAGTCAATCTGCAGGGGCACCAGTGTCGAGGTAATTGAGGTAATATGTACATGTAGGTAGAGTTATTAAAGTGACTATGCATAGATAATAACATAGAGTAGCAACAGCGTAGAAGGGGGGGCAATGCAAATAGTCTGGGTAGCCATTTGATTAGCTGTTCAGGAGTCTTATGGCTTGGGGGTAGAAGCTGTTTAGAAGCCTCTTGGACCTAGACTTGGTGCTCCGGAACCGCTTGCCAAGCGGTAGCAGAGGGAACAGTCTATGACTAGGGTGGCTGGGCCTTCCTCTGACACCGCCACAGTAATGTACTGGGCCGTACGCACTACCCTCTGTAGTGCCTTGCGGTCTGAGGACGAGCAGTTGCCATACCAGGCAGTGATGCAACAAGTCATGATGCTCTCGATGGTGCAGCTGTAAAACCTTTTTAGGATGAGGACCCATGCCATATCTTTTCAGTCTCCTGAGGGGGAATAGGTTTTGTCGTGCCCTCTTCATGACTGTCTAGGTGTGCTTGGACCATGTTAGTTTGTTGGTGATGTGGACGCCAAGGAACTTGAAGCTCTCAACCTGCTCCACTACCGCCCCGTCAATGAGAATGGGGGGGTGCTTGGTCCTCCTTTTCCTGTAGTCCACAATCATCTCCTTTGTCTTGATCATGTTAAGGGAGAGGTTGTTGTCCTGGTACCACACGGTCAGGTCCCTATAGGCTGTGTCATCGTTGTTGGTGATCAGGCCTACCAATGTTGTGTCATCAGCAAACTTAATGATGGTGTTGGAGTCGTGCCTGGCCGTGCAGTCATGAGTGAACAGGGAGTACAGGAGGGGACTGAGCACGCACCCATGAGGGGCCGTCGTGTTGAGGATCAGCGTGGTGGATGTGTTGTTACCTATCCTTACCACCTGGGGGCGGCCCGTCAGGAAGTCCAGGATCCAGTTGCAGAGGGAGGTGTTTAGTCCCAGGGTCCTTAGCTTAGTGATGAGCTTTGAGGGAACTATGGTGTTGAACGCTGAGCTGTCGTCAATGAATAGCATTTTCACATAGCTGTTCCTTTTGTCCAGGTGTGAAAGGGCAGTGTGGAGTGCAATAGAGATTGCATCATCTGTGGATCTGTTGGTGCGGTATGCAAATTGGAGTGGGTCTAGGGTTTCTGGGATAATGGTGTTGATGTGAGCCATTACCAGCCTATCAAAGCATTTCATGGCTACAGACGTGAGTGCTACAGGTCGGTAGTCATTTAGGCAGGTTATCTTAGTGTTCTTGGGCTCAGGGACTATGGTGGTCTGCCTGAAACATGTTGATATTACGGACTCAGACAGGGAGAGGTCGAAAATGTCAGTGAAGACACTTGCCAGTTGGTCAGCGCATGCTCGGAGTACACGTCCTGGTAATCCATCTGGCCCTGCGGCCTTGTGAATGTTGACCTGTTTAAAGGTCTTACACCGGCTGTGGAGAGCATGATCACACAGTCGTCCAGAACAGCTGATGATCTCATGCATGTTTCAGTGTTACTTGCCTCGAAGCGAGCATAGCTCGGGCCCCTGGGCAGCTCTTGGCTGTGCTTCCCTTTGTACTGTAGTCTGTAATAGTTTGCAAGCCCTGCCACATCTGATGTGCGTCGGAGCTGGTGTATAACGATTCGATCTTAGTCCTGTATTGACGCTTTGCCGGTTTGATGGTTCATCGGAGGGCATAGGGGGATATCTTATAAGCTTCTGTGTTAGAGTCCCGCTCCTTGAAAGCGACAGCTCTACCCTTTAGCTCAGTGCAAATGTTGCCTGTAATCCATGGCTTCTGGTTGGGGTATGTACGTACGGTCACTGTGGGGACGACGTCCTCGATGCACTTATTGATAAATCCAGTGACTGATGTGGTGTACTCCTCAATGCCATCGGAAGAATCCCAGAACATATTCCAGTCAGTAAAACAGTCCTGTAGATTAGCATCTGCTTCACATGACCACTTTTTTATAGACCGAGTCACTGGTGCTTCCTGCTTTAATTTTTGCATGTAAGCAGGAATCAGGAGGATAGAATTATGGTCAGATTTGCCAAATGGAGTGCGAGGGAGAGCTTAGTACACATCTCTGTGTGTGGAGTAAAGGTGGTCTCGAATTTTTTAACATGCTGATAGAAATGAGGTAAAACTGATTTAAGTTTCCCTGCATTAAAGTCCCTGGCCACTAAGAGCGCCGCCTCTGGATGAGCATTTTCCTGTTTGCTTATGGCAGTATACAGCTCATTGAGCGTGGTTTTAGTGCCAGCATCGGTCTGTGATGGTATGTAGACAGCTAAGAAAATACAGATGAAGACTCTCTAGGTAGATAGGGTGGTCTACAGCTTATCATGAGATACTCTACCTCAGGTGAGCAAAACCTTGAGACTTCCTTAGATATCGTGCACCAGCTGTTGTTTACATATATGCATAGGCCCCCGCCCCATGTCTTACCAGAGGCTGCTGTTCTATACTGCCGATAGTGTATAACCCGCCAGCTGTATGTTCTTAATGTCGTCGTTCAGCCACGACTCGGTGAAACATAAGATATTACAGTTTTTAATGTCCCATTGGTAGGATATACGTGCTTTCAGTTCGTCCCATTTATTTTCCAGCGATTGAAGGTTAGCTAGCAGGACAGAAGGCAAAGGCAGATTAGCCACTCGTCGCCTGATCCTAACAAGGCACCCTGATCTTTTTCCGCAAAAATCTCAGTTTCCTTCTCCAGCAAATGATGGGGACCTGGGCCTGGTCGGGTGTCTGTAGTATATCCCTCCCGTCCGACTCATTGAAGAAAACTTTTCGTCCGATTTGAGGTGAGTGATCGCAGTTCTGATGCCCAGAAGCTCTTTTCGGTCATCAGAGATGGTAGCAGCAACATTATGTACAAAACAAGTTACAAACAAAGCGGAAAAACAAACAAAATAGCATAGTTGGTTAAGAGCCGATAAGACGGCAGCCATCCCCTCCAGCGCCATCATCTCACTGCAGATCGTGATTCCCCAGGGGAGGGGAGAGGTGTCACAGGCAGGCAGGCAGATTGGCTGAGCGAGGATGGAAAACAAAACTCCCGTGGGGCCCTCGTTGCCACGGTGCTGTGCTGAAAGAGCCTGCCTCGTTACTTACCCAGCTGTAAGAATAACTACGCCTGCCACTGAGAAGCATCTGCTCCTGCTGGGTGTAAAACACTCTGGTACTTCCACCTCGGGAAAAAGTCGAGGACCACCAGACAGGTGGGCATGAGAGACCAATGCTGGATACACAGCTGTTGCCCATGGTCTGGCTGCCCCAGTTCCATTCCCAGAACCTGATATAACATAAAGCCCAAGCCCCAGGTCTCTGACTCCAGTCTCCAGAGTCCTATGACTGCCCCAGACCCATGCCATACCGCTTATCCCCTATGGTACTCCCAGGTCCCAGACCTACTCCCAGGCACCAGCCCCTGGCCATGTTGCTGAGTCAAACTCTAAGGCGCAGTCAGACACACATGTGCAGCAGATGTTGGGTGCAGCCAGCCAGTCAAGTGGCTGTGGGTTTGATTTACATACTGATTACTGCGCTTGGTTTGCCTCCTCACCAGCTGGAGTGACCGAATGGAGATTCAGTCAACATCTCCATTGGATCCATTGGACCGAGCAGATGTGAACATGAGCTAATTACACTCACACAAATGTGTTTCTACTTAGAAAGTACATAGGGGATTTGTAATTTTGTTATACTCCAAGTGTACTCCAGTCTCCTGATACATTTTATCAGGGAGACAATCAAAGACTTTTGTGTAAATCTGTCTGGTATTTAAATTGATTTCCTGTACAATCTTTGAATAACTATGGGATTAGATAAAGTCTGTTATGTTCTGTTCAGTGTGTGTGTGTGTGTACTGTACATCTGAGCCTGAACATAACTCCGTTCATATGTGTGACAGTAGGAAGCCATTTCTCTTTCCCCTTCAGTTGAACCAAGACGAACAGCTGGCCCTTCCTATGCCTTGGGACACAGAGGAATGCGGCAGGTAGCCTAGTGGTTAGAGCATTGGACTAGTAACCGAAAGGTTGCAAGATTGAATCCCCGAGCTGACAAGGTAAAAATCTGGCAGTTAACCAACTGTTCCTAGGCCGTCATTGAAAATAAGAATTTGTTCTTAACTAACATGCCTAGTTAAATAAAGCTAAAATAAAAAAACAGTGGAATGACCTGGGTAAGGCAGGTGTCTGACATCCAGAACGCCAGACCATTCCTCCCATTTCTGTCCAGGTATTCCCAGAGTGTCACGTCCTGACCATAGAAAGCTTTTATTTTCTATGGTAGAGTAGGCCAGGGCATGACAGTTTTTTTCTAGTTGTTATTTTCTATGTGGGGTTCTAGTTTAGTTTTTCTATGTTTAGGTGATTGGAGTGATTCTCAATTAGAGGCAGCTGGTAATCGTTGTCTCTAATTGGGGATCATACTTAAGTAGCTTGTTTTTCACTGGGGGGTTATGGGATATTGCTTATGTTTAGTTGTATTATAGTCACGGTTCGTCTATTCTTTATTTGTTTTGTATTTGCATTACGTTTCACTTTATAATAAATTATGTGGAACGCTACTCACGCTGCGCCTTGGTCCGATCATTTTTATGACGAACGTGACAGAATATCCCATCCGACCAGGACCAAGCAGCGTGACCAGGTGAAGGAGTCCTGGACTTGGGAGGAGATTCTGGATGGGAAGGGATCCTGGACTTGGGAAGAAATCCTGGCAGGAAAGGATCGCCTTCCATGGTGGGAGACGCAAGCGGTGAAGGAAGGACAGTGACGACGACAGGGTTCGCAGCCACGACACAAGCATAAGAAGCAACCTCAAAATATTTTGGGGGGGGGCACATGGGTTGGTCGGCGAGGCCGAGGGGCGAGTCGGGGAGCGAAGAGGAATATTGGGGTGAGTCAGAGTTTGTTGAGGAGTTATTGGATAAATTGGAGGAGAGTGAATGGAGGGGAGATTTAGAGACTTTTGAGGAATTGTTGGATAAATTGGAGGAGAGTGAAGAGAGAGAGAGCTGTTGGTTTGGCGTAGTATGCATGGCATTTGCCCTGAGGAGCGTGTTAGTCGTTCAATGCCACCTGTGTCAGCTTCCCGTACTCGTCCTGAGAAGCGTGTTAAATTTCCGGTACAATTGAGGCCGGCTATACGCACCAGGTCTCCAGTGCGCCTTTACAGCCCAGTACGTCCTGTGTCACCTCCTCGTACTCTCCCTGACGTTTGTGTCCCTAGTCCGGTATGTCCTGTGCCTGCTCCTCGCACTCGCCTTGAAGTGCGTGTTCCCAGTCAGGAATGTCCTGTGCCTCCTCCTCGCACTCTCCCTGAGGTGCGTGTCACTAGTCCGGTGCCACCTGTACCGGTCTCACGCATCAGGCCTCTAGTGCGCCTCCCTAGTCTAGTACATCCTGTGCCTGCTCCTCGCACTCGCCCTGAAGTGCGTGTCACCAGTAAGGTATGTCCTGTGCCTTCCTCCTCGCACTTTCCCTGAGGTGCGTGTTTTTAGTCCAGTGCCACCTGTACCGGTCTCACGCATCAGTTCTCTAATGCGCCTCCCTAGTCTAGTACGTCCTGTGCCTGCTCCTCGCACCCGCCCTGAAGTGCATGTTCCCAGTCAGGTATGTCATGTGCCTCCTCCTCGCACTCTCCCTGAGGTGCGTGTCACTAGTCCGGTGCCACCTATACCGGTCTCACGCATCAGGCCTCTAGTGCGCCTCCCCAGTCTAGTACGTCCTGTGCCTGCTCCTCGCACTCGCCCTGAAGTGTGTGTCACCAGTCTGGTGCCACCTGTCCCGGCTCCACGCACTAGGCCTCCAGTGCGCCTGCCCAGTCCGGTGACAGTCTCCAGTCCAGAGCTTCCGGCGACAGTCTCCAGTCCAGAGCTTCCGGCGACAGTCCCCAGTCCAGAGCTTCCGGCGACAGTTCCCAGTCCAGAGCTTCCAGCGACAGTTCCCAGTCCAGAGCTTCCAGCGACAGTTCCCAGTCCAGAGCTTCCGGCGACAGTTTCACAGTCCGGAACCTCCAACGACGGTCCACAGTCCGGAACCTCCTGAGACGGCCCACAGTCCGGAAACTCCTGAGACGGCCCACAGTCCGGAACCTCCTGAGACGGCCCACAGTCCGGAACCTCCTGAGACGGCCCACAGTCCGGAACCTCCTGAGACGGCCCACAGTCCGGAACCTCCTGAGACGGCCCACGGTCCGGAACCTCCTGAGACGGCCCGCGGTCCGGAACCTCCTGAGAGGGCACGCGGTCCAGAGCCTCCTGAGAGGGCTCGCGGTCCAGAGCCTCCTGAGAGGGCTCGCGGTCCGGAGCCTCCAGCGGCGGTCTGCGGTCCAGAGTCTCCAGCGACGGTCTGCGGTCCAGAGTCTCCAGCGACGGTCTGCGGTCCAGCGTTTCCAGCGACGGTCTGCGGTCCAGAGTCTCCAGCGACGGTCTGCGGTCCAGAGTCTCCAGCGACGGTCGGCGGTCCAGAACCTCCAGCGACGGTCGGCGGTCCAGAGCTTCCACCGATGATGGCGGATTCGCAGGATGAGAGGGTTCGTCGTCCTGCACCAGAGCTGCCTCCTATGCTGGCGGATAAGCAGGATGAGAGGGTTCTTCGTCCCGCACAAGAACCGCCTCTGATGCAGGAGGATCCGCGGGATGAGGTTCTTCGTCCTGCACCAGAACCGCATCCTATTCTGGCGGATCCACAGGAGGAGAGGGTTCTTCGTCCTGCACCAGAGCCGCCACCGACACTAGACACCCACCCACCCTAACCCTCCCTTTTTTTTGTTGTTTCAGGTTTTGCGTTCAGAGTCTACACCTTTGGGGGGGGGGTGGGGGTACTGCCCCGTCCTGACCATAGAAAGCTTTTATTTTCTATGGTAGAGTAGGTCAGGGCGTGACAGGGTTTTTTTCTAGTTGTTATTTTCTATGTGGGGTTCTAGTTTAGTTTTTCTATGTTTAGGTGATTGGTGTGATTCCCAATTAAAGGCAGCTGGTAATCGTTGTCTCTAATTGGGGATCACACTTAAGTAGCTTGTTTTTCACTGGGGGGTTATGGGATATTGTTTATGTTTAGTTGTATTATAGTCACGGTTCGTTTATTCTTTATTTGTTTTGTATTTGCATTATGTTTCACTTTATAATAAATTATGTGGAACGCTACTCACGCTGCGCCTTGGTCCGATCATTTTTATGACTAACGTGAGACAGTGAGATGAGTAATGGAGCAGGGAAGACCTAAGAGATCTCACTTCCAGACGACTGGAACATACAGTGCCTTCAGAAAGCATTCAGACCCCTTGACTTTTTCCACCTTTTGTTATGTTTACAGCCTTATTCTAAAATGGACCAAAAAATATATACACTACCGTTCAAAAGTTTGGGGTCACTTAGAAATGTCCTTGTTTTTGAAAGAAAAGCAAATTTTTTGTCCATTAAAATAACATAAAATTGATCAGAAATACAGTGTAGACATTGTAAATGTTGTTTATGACTATTGTAGCTGGAAATGGCTGATTTCTAATGGAATATCTACATAGGCATACAGAGGCCCATTATCAGCAACCATCCCTCCTGTGTTCTAATGGCACGTTGTGTTAGCTAATCCAGGTTTATCATTTTAAAAGGCTAATTGATCATTAGAAAACCATTTTGCAATTATGTTAGCACAGATGAAAACTGTTGTTCTACTTTAAGGAAACAATAAAACTGGCCTTCTTTAGACTAGTTGGGTATCAGTATTTGTGGGTTCGATTACAGGCTCAAAATGGCCAGAAACAAAGAACTTTCTTCTGAAACTCGTCAGTCTATTCTTGTTCTGAGAAATGATGGCTATTCCATGCGAGAAATTGCAAAGAAACTGAAGATCTCGTACAATGCTGTGTACTACTCCCTTCACAGAACATCGCAAACTGGCTCTGACCAGAATAGAAAGAGGAGTGGGAGGCCCCAGTGCATAACTGGGCAAGAGGACAAGTACACTAGAGTGATTAGTTTGAGAAACAGACGCCTCACAAGTCCTCAACTGGCAGCTTCTTTAAAAAGTACCCGCAAAAAGTCTCAACGTCAACAGTCTCAACGTCAACAGTCTCAACGTCAACAGTGTCATGATGTGCCCTGGGGGGAGGATCATAGCCCCCCCACCTCTCTCTTTCTCTAGAGTTTATGACAGTCGTAAATACTCTGCTTCTGGGTCTGTAGTATTGAGATTGGAATGTGTGATTGTGGGACACAGATCAATCTACACACAATACCCCATAATGACAAAGCGAAAACAGGTTTTTAGAAAGTATTCAGAACCTTTGCTATGAGACTCGAAATTGAGCTCAGGTGCATCCTGTTTCCATTGATCATCCTTGAGATGTTTCTACAACTTGATTGGAGTCCACCTGTGGTAAAGTCAATTGATTGGACATGATTTGGAAAGGCACACACCTGTCAATATAAGGTCCCACAATTGGCAGTGTATGTCAGAGCAAAAACCAAGCCATGAGGTTGAAGGAATTGTCCGTAGAGCTCCGAGACAGGGTTGTGTCGAGGCACAGATCTGGGAAGGGTACAAAAAGCTTTGAAGGTCCCCAAGAACACAGTGGCCTCCATCATTCTTAAATTAAAGAAGTTTGGAACCACCAAGACTCTTCCTAGAGCTGGACGCCCGGCCAAACTGAGCAATCGGGGGAGGACCTTTGTCAGGGAGGTGACCAAGAACTCCATGGTCACGCTGACAGAGCTCTACAGTTCCTCTGTGGAGATGGGAGAAACTTCCAGAAGGACAACCATCTCTGCAGCACTCCACCAATCAGGCCTTTATGGTAGAGTGGCCAGACAAAGCCACTCCTCAGCAAAAGGCACCTAAAGACTCTCAGACAATGAGAAACAAGATTCTCTGGTTTGATGAAACCAAGATTGAACTCTTTGGCCTAAATGCCAAGCGTCACTTTGGAGGAAACCTGGCATCATCCCTACGGTGAAGCATGGTGGTGGCAACATCATGTTGTGGGGATGTTTTTCAGTGGCAGGGACTGGGAGACTAGTCAGGATCAAGGCAAAGATGAACAAGCAAAGTACAGAGAAATCCTTGATGAAAACCTGCTCCAGAGCACTCAGGACCTCAGACTAGGGCGAAGGTTCACCTTCCAACAGGACAACTACCTTAAGTACACAGCCAAGACAACACAGGAGTGGCTTCGGAACAAGTCTCTGAATGTATTTGAGTGGCCCAGCCAGAGCCTGTACTTGAACCCGATCGAGCATCTCTGGAGAGACCTGAAAATAGCTGTGCAGCAATGCACCCCATCCAACCTGATATAGCTTGAGAGGATCTGCAGAGAAGAATGGGAGAAACTCCCCAAATACAGGTGTGCCAAGCTTGTAGCGTCATACCCAAGAAGACTCGAGGCTGTAATCGCTGCCAAAGGTGCTTCAACAAAGTACTGAGTAAAGGGTCTGAATACTTATGTAAATGTGATATTTCAGTTTTTAATTTTGTATAAATTAGCAAACATTTCTAAAATCCAGTTTTTGCTTTGTCATTTAATAAATTTTAGAATAAGGCTGTAACCAAACAAAAGGTGGAAAAAGTCAAGGGGTCTGAATACTTTCCGAAGGCACTGTACCTTTAGCCAATAGGGGAAGACATTCACCTTCTGGCCCCTTGTTCACAATTTCACATAAACCAAATCCACATGTAATGCCAAAGTAAGCAAGCCAACCCAACACTCCCTATGGGGGTATCTTTAAATCAGTCAATTACAGGTGAGCACTGACCTGTCTTTTTATGACCACACATAGAGCTCATCTGGGTTTAAAGGTGAGTGGTTTTACGAGGCAGCCGTCTGTCCCTATGATTATAACTGGGGCAGTGGAGACTGGAGACTGTGCAGGGAGAGGGAGGGCGGTGTTAGAGGGACTTTGGTTGACTGACCATCCTCCTCAGGCACCATGCAATGAACTTCATGGCCACTCTTAAAGCGGCAATCAGCAGTAGATATATACTGTGTGTGTATATATATATATATATATATATATATATATATGTATATATATATATATATATATATATATATATATACAGTTGAAGTCGGAAGTTTACATACACTTAGGTTGGAGTCATTAAAACTCGTTTTTCAACCACTCCACAAATGTCTTGTAAACAAACTATAGTTTTGGCAAGTCGGCTAGGACATCTACTTTGTGCATGACACAATACATTTTTCCAACAATTGTTTACAGACAGATTATTTCACTTATAATTCACTGTATCACAATTCCAGTGGGTCAGAATTTTACATACACTAAGTTGACTGTGCCTTTAAACAGCTTGGAAAATTCCAGAAAATTATGTCATGACATTAGAAGCTTCTGATAGGCTAATTTACATCATTTGAGTCAATTGGAGGTGTACCTGTGGATGTATTTCAAGGCCTACCTTCAAACTCAGTGCCTCTTTGCTTGACATCATGGGAAAATCAAAAGAAATCAGCCAAGACCTTTGGAAAAAAATTGAAGACCTCCAAAAGTCTGGTTCATCCTTGGGAGCAATTTACAAACGCCTGAAGGTGCCAGGTTTATCTATACAAACAATAGTACGCAAGTATAAACACCATGGGACCACGCAGCCGTTTTAACGCTCAGGAAGGAGACGCGTTCTGTCTCCTTGAGATGAACGTACTTTAGTGCGAAAAGTACAAATCAATCCCAGAACAACAGCAAAGGACCTTGTGAAGATGCTGGAGGAAACAGGTATATGTCCACAGTAAAATGAGTCCTATATCGACATAACCTGAAAGGCTGCTTAGCAAGAAAGAAGCCACTGCTCCAAAACCGCCATAAAAAAAGCCAGACTATGGTTTGCAACGGCACATGGGGACAAAGATCGTACTTTTTGGAGAAATGTCCTCTGGTCTGATGAAATAAAAATAGAACTGTTCGGCCATAATGACCATCGTTATGTTTGGAGAAAAAAGGGGGACGCTTGGAAGCCGAAGAACACCATCCCAACCGTGACGCACGGGGGTGGCAGCATCATGTTGTGGGGCTGCTTTGCTGCAGGAGGGACTGGTGCCCTTCACAAAATAGATGGCAACATGAGAAAGGAAAATTATTTTGATATATTGAAGCAACATCTCAAGACATCAGTCAGGAAGTTATAGCTTGGTCTCAAATGGGTCTTCCAAATGGACAATGACCCCAAGCATACTTCCAAAGTTGTGGCAAAATGGCTTAAGGACAACAAAACCAAGGTATTGGAGTGGCCATCACAAAGCCCTGACCTCAATCCTATAGAAAATTTGTGGGCAGAACTGAAAAAGTGTGTGCGAGCAAGGAGGCCTACAAACTTGACTCAGTTACACCAGCTCTGTCAGGAGGAATGGGCCAAAATTCACCCAACTTATTGAAGCTTGTGGAAGGCTACCCAAAATGTTTGACCCAAGTTAAACAATTTAAAGGCAATGCTACCAAATACTAATTGAGTGTATGTAAACTTCTGACCCACTGGGAATGTGATGAAAGAAATAAAAGATTAAATAAATAATTCTCTCTACTGTTATTCTGACATTTCACATTCTTAAAATAAAGTGGTGATCCTAACTGAGCTAAAACAGGGAATTTTTACTAAGATTAAATTTCAGGAATTGTGAAAAACTTAGTTTAAATGTATTTGGCTAAGGTTTATTTAAACTTCTGACATCAACTGTTTTTATACACACACTATATTTACAAATGTATGTGGACACCCCTTCAAATTAGTGGATTTGGCTATTTCAGCCACACCCATTGCTGATAGGTGTATAAAATCGAGCACACAGCCATGCAATCTCCATAGACAAACATTGGCAGTAGAATGACCTTACTAAAGATCTCAGTGACTTTCAACATGGCACCGTCATAGGATGCCACCTTTCCAACAAGTCAGTTTCTGCCCTGCTAGAGGTGCCCAGGTCAACTGTAAGTGGTGTTATGTTGAAGTGGAAACGTCTAGGAGCAACAACGGCTTAGCCGTGAAGTGGTAGGCTACACAAGCTCACAAAATGGAACTGCCAGGTTCTGAAGTGCGTAGCTCATAAAAATTGTCTGTCCTCGGTTGCAAACACTCACTACTGAGTTCCAAACTGCACCTGGATGCAACGTCAGCACAAGAACTGTTCGTCGGGAGCTTCATGAAATGGGTTTCCATGGCCGAGTAGCAGCACACAAATCTAAGATCACCATGCGCCAATGCCAAGCGTCGGTTGGAGTGGTATAAAGCTCGCTGCCTTTGGACTCTGGAGCAGTGGAAACGAGTTCTCTGGAGTGATGAATCACGCTTCACCATCTGGCAGTCAGACGGATGAATCTGGGTTTGGCGGATGCCTGGGGAACGCCACCTGCCCCAATGTATAGTGCCAACTGTAAAGTTTGGTGGAGGAATAATGGTCTGGGGCTGTTCATGGTTCGAGCTATGCCCCTCTTAACGCTACTGCACACAATGACATTCCATGCGATTCTGTTTCCAACTTTGGGGCAACAGTTTGGGGAAGGCCCTTTCCTGTTTCAGCATGACAATGCCCCGTGCACAAAGCAAAGTCCATACAGAAATGGTTTGTCGAGATCGGTGTGGAAGAACTTAACTGGCCTGCAAAGGGCCCTGACCTCAACCCCATCGAACACCTTTGGATGATTTGGAACGCCGACTGCGAGCCAGGCCTAATCGCCCAACATCAGTGCCCAACCTCATTAATGCTCTTGTGGCTGAATGGAAGCAAGTCCCTGCAGCAATGTTCCAACATCTAGTGGAAAGCCTTCCCAGAAGAGTGGAGGCTGTTACAGATGCAAAGAGGGGACCAACTCCATATTAATGCCCATGATTTTGTAATGAGATGTTCAATGAGCAGGTGTCCACATACTTTTGTCCTTGTGTGTGTATATATATATATATATATAATGATTTTAGTAAAAAAAAAAGGTTTATATATTTGATTTATTAATATTACTATTATGAGGTTTTTTTTCTGCATTGTTGTGAAGGACTCGTAAGTAAGCATTTCACTGCATTTCACCTGTTAACGAAGCATGTGACAATTAAAATGTGATTTTAAACAAAAACAAAGCGTTCTCACCACCCATTTCTGTAAAAAGCTGAGGGATGGGGCTGGAGAAATATAACCTCTCAAATGTGTAGTCTGAGCTATGGATGCAAGGATTGAGCATCCATGATATCAACATTATAGTTTTAACCATGTTCTGAGGCTATATTGTGTTTGTTTATATGTACTTTGTTTACAAATATTGGAGTAAAACAAGCTTATATTTTGGGTTCTGATAGGTTACAACAGTAGAACTAAACTCATGAGGCTAGGTTATATTCTTCAAGAATCAATGGGTACATATCTTTCATTTCTAAGTTCAAAAATGGATATAGCAACTGCAGATTGCTTTAAATACAGGTGCGTAAGTAACTGCCTTTGAGTGTTTTTTAACGAGACGCACAACAGAACCTGTCATTATACAAAGCGCTTGGCTGTAGATACATACAGCAGGTGAGATGAAGAGGCAGAAGCTGGACAGGCCTGGAGGGGCCACACAGTCCAGGCTTTCTCCTCCCCTCACCAGGGGCCTTGTCTGTTCTGTTTCTAAGAGTAAGATTAGAAGAGAAAGCAGCCCATCAGAGTACGTAGAGGAAGTGCTTCTTTCCTAGCAAAATGATATTTGCAGAGTAGAGAAACAGCTAATGGGAACACCGTAGGCACTGTGGTTAAAGCTTGAGAAACACACATGATCTTATCAGGTTTTCACATGCAAGCCCACAGCAAGACGGGGCTATGGACAGCGGAGAGAGTAAGGGCAAGGTAGAACATATAGAAATACTACACTTCGAACATGCACCCACTGTTTCAAGTGACAACTGGTAGGAAGCAATCCTAACTTTTACGTGTCGCATTGTGTTTACACTCTTAACTTCAAGTGCACTCACGTTATACACAACCTCAACTTAACTCTAACAACTAGTCATTGTCGATAATATACAAGCCCCAAAACACAGTCCACAATAGCCACTGTGGTAATCTAAGCTGATAGCCATGACAGACCAGGTGAATCAGGGAGAAAGCTATGATCTCTTATTGATGCCACTTGTTAAATCCACTTCAATCAGTGAAGTTGAAGGGAAGGAGACAGGTTAAAGAAGGACTGTTAAACCTTGAGGCAATTGAGACATGGATTGCGTATGTGTGCCATTCAGAGCGTGAATGGGCAAGACAAAATATTTAAGTGCCAGGCGCAGCGACGCTGCTGGGTTTTTCATGCTCAATAGTTTCCCATGTGTATCGAGAATGGTCCACCACCCAAAGGACATTGTAACGCCCTGGCCATAGAGAGGGGTTTTTGTTCTTTATTTTGGTTAGGCCAGGGTGTTACATTGGGTGGGCGTTCTATGCTCTTTTTCTATGTTGGTTTGTTTTGTTGATTTTGGCCGTGTGGCTTCCAATCAGGCACAGCTGTAGAGTGTTGTTGCTGATTGGGAGTCACACATAAGTGCCTGTTTTTCCGTTGGGGTTTTGTGGGTAATTGTTTCTGTTAGTGTTTTGCACCTGACAGGACTGTTTGGCTGTCGGTTTTCTTATTTTTGTATAGTGTTCTTTCGTCTATTAAATATTCAATGATGAACACTAACTCCGCTGCACCTTGGTCTACTCTCTCTCACGACAGCCGTTACAGACATCCAGCCAACTTGACACAACTGTGGGAAGCATTGGAGTCTACATCGGCCAGCATCCCTGTGAATGCTTTCGACATCTTGTAGAGTCCATGCCTCAACAAATTGAGGCTGTTCTGAGGGAAAAGGGGATGCAACTCAATATTAGGAAGGTGTTCCTAATGTTTTTCACGCTCAGTGTATATGAACTACACTGGGGTCAGATTAAACACGTGGATACCAACAATGCCAGTCTCCTCCTCCTTTCACAAAGAAAAGTCCCTGCCCACGGGAGGGAAACCTAACCCCCTCTCTCTCGCTCTCTCTCTCTCTCTTCCTCTCTCTCTCTCTCTCTCTCTTCCTCTCTCTCTCTCTTCCTCTCTCTCTCTTCCTCTCTCTCTCCCTCTGGTTGCGGCAGTTGGCTTTTACTGGCCCATTGTTCTGGAATCCACCAAGTTCCGGAGTCTCTGCTCACAGAGGGGCTCAGGATCACACAGCTCCCGCCCCTGGGCGCCAGACCGTGCCTGTCGCTCACCTGCCCGCCTGCCCGCCCGCCCTCACTCACACACACGTCTATGGAGAGCATAGCACAACAACAAAAAACATACCATTGCTCCAGGAGACTATGAGAATGCTGTGTAAGACAGGATTTAGTTCTATAGTTTAAGCAAAGCTTCTGTCCTTTTTCATGTGAGCCTAATCACTCATCACCAGCGTACAGCCTTTCAGAGGAAGATTCATTAAAAAAACACAGTTTGTTCAGCCTTTTAGGAACCCTATTTTTCTTCTCTCCTTTCTCTCTACAGTAACGAACGTCCCTGTTCAGGGTCTTTCTTAACACTGCTGCTGATAACTTTTGACAAATCACTAAATTAGGGGCTCACGTGTAAAAACACCTGCTAGTCTTTTCACAATGTTTGGGTGGAGACTACAGTGATACAAATGACCCAATGATTATAACCACCATTTCACCACAGCCTGTCATGCACTGGCTGTCAATCAGCAGTGGTCCCACCCACCCATAAGACCTCCAGTTAAACATGTTGAGGGTGAGACAGGAGCCTCAGCTGCCCCCCCCCCCCCCCCCAGCCCTCTCATCCTATAGCATCATCAGAGGAGGAGGAGAAAAGATGAGACAAGTGAAAGGGAGAGGAGAGGAGGAGCAAGACAAGAGCTGAGCCTTGTCTGTGATCAGCCTGGCCCTTTTACCCACTCATGTAGAGCAATTAACCTAGTCTGGCCCATGACCTGAGGGGATGGAAATGAACCCTGACCTCCAGGAGGTCACTCTGTATCTCTATAATGACAGGCTGCTGGGTAGACAACACTCATAGGTAGAATACTCTAACAAAGACCTGTCCTCAGCTGAAGGTTTAAATAAAGCTTCAACATGTTAGGAAGAGCAACAACAAACTGCATAACCCCTATGGCAAACATGAATCAGTTGGTATATGGGCCTATAGATTAAAAACTGGACACAATCAAATCAATCAGGTACCATTATGATGTGATCTAAATGCCAGAGGGAATCTCTTTTTCTGAGAACTTTGTTGTGCCCTATTAACCACTAATCCCACCCTATCACCCCTCATACTCACACACACACGCACGCACGCACGCACGCACGCACGCACACACACACACACACACACACACACACACACACACACACACACACACACACAGTGATGCTGTCCTAGGGGGGTATGGATTGTCTCTATTTGCGGATTCAGCTGGGCTGTTTTAAGAGGACCATAAACAGAGTTGATGGTTAGCCTCCCCACAGCGCAGAGTGCCTCCCAGGGACCTCCAACACCACCCAGGAAGGTCCGGAGGGGAATTTAACACCAAGAACAGTTGCCTGGTTTTGAACAGGGAAGTAACCTCCAAAGAAGAGAGGAAATCCCCCAAAAGAAGCAGGCTGTCTTGTCTCAGAGCTGGAGACAGTAAACAACCCTCTGCCTCCCTCTTTGTCCCAACCATCAGCCATGTACAGCATCTGTCCATTTGTTTGAATTATGAACGCTTGAGGTACACACATTTCGCTGTGATTGTAACGTATAAAGTCTGCATCACAAGTTCACAACACATCTACTCAACAAAGACACAACCACAGAGCAGTTCTCAACTCATGCCCTTTTTCATTGCATCATTAAGCTGTTGGTTGGCATACGAATATGTTCATTGCCTTCAAAGCACTGTGCACAAGGCTACTTACCACATATGAACATTACCAGTGACGCGTGCATGGTTTTATGTTCATGGGTCAGTCCTCTTTGACTTGTACAGTAGATTCAGCCTGAAAATGTTACGTAGAAATAGCCTGGTATGAATAATGTCACACGTTAACTCAATCAATAAAAAAAGACGGAGCTGTTTTGATTCTGCACTTATTTATTTAAAAAAGAAAACTACTTTAAAAAACTGATACGGCATTAGAATATAACGTTTGCTGGTTGGAAAGTAGGTTTAATATCATAGTTAAACTATAATAAACAATGTCAGAGAGATTAAAAAAAAAAAAAGACACTTACACTTTAATATTAGTAGGTTTGATCCCCCTGTCTTTTAAATCAACACGAATCCATACGATTCCCCCTGTTTCATTTGATGCGAGGCTGAGCGGAGTTAGCAGTATTATCTGAAGTCTGACCACCGCTCTCCAAAGTATTTGATATCTGATGACCACTCTCCAAAATTCTGTCCCGAGTCTCGTTTGATGGAAACTCCGCAACGGAGCCTCGTTTCGTAGGAATGGACCCTAGAGCGCTTCTGACTGCTTATTGTGGTGTAATAACATCAAAGCAAAATCCACTATTATACGTTTTTAACATTAATTATGACTACGATCAACATAAACATTGTTAATACGGGAATCGCTGACTAGACTCGATGCTGCATAAACGTGTGACTTTGATCAAATCAAAAGCGAAGATTCAGATAATAATTTTGCCATGATTGATACACATATAATGACAGTAGACTCAGATGCATTTAGCTGCCGAGCCTGTACCTTGAAGAAGTTAGTGAAGTTAATTCAAGAAGTGTGTAAAGTCCACCACCGGTTTTCAGAAGACCCTAGTGTCTGTCAGAGAGAATAGATGTGCGCCTTGGAAACAGGAATGCGCGCTCAGGGGAGAACGGATTAGGTTCCCTTTGATTGCTTCAGTGAACAATCCATGCTGCGCACATAACCACCTACCACACTTACCATCCCACTCTTCGCAGGCTCTAAAAAAGCAGATGTTTCCAGTTTTCAGGGATACAGTATTTTTCAACCTAACTTGTTTCCCCTGAAAAAAACCGAGGTGGGGATTCCGCTCAGGTGTCTTGTTAGGCCTACTATGTTAGGTTAACCATCACCAGACCATGCTCCTTCACAACAACAGGTGGTTGGGAAAAAAATCCTGTTCATTTGGTTGTAATTCCTACAGGCATTTTAATGAATTGGAACATGTTTTCAGACAGAAAACAACATTGCATCTTATGATTACACATGTTATATATCTCTATTAGGCTATTCGATTTTCATAATGGTTAAACGACATACAGTGTATGTAACAATGTTAGCACATCCTGAAACATGCCTACGGATAAATTGTGAACTTGTGATGTTACATTCGCTCTCTGTGGACAGTCAAGCTTTTTATTTTACCCCCTAAACCTGGGACTAGTGGCGCGCATCGTTCTCTCGCTCTCTCTCAGGACTGGGTGAGGGAAAGAATTTTCACTCAATGCGCACAATGAATGCACACTGAACGTTAAGACGCACACACAGTTGAGGTAGGTAGAAGCCACAATGCATTCTCACAACGTAGCAAGGGAGAAGCAACCTACAAAAAGCCCCAACCAACATATGATGTTAACTAACACAAAGAATGAAACAAACAAAGGCTGGCCGAAAGGCTTCTGGCCTCACCTCAACAAGAAAAAAATCCTCCTCTTACAAAAATCCTGATTGCCCACACCTGAGTAATTATCAAGGCTTTCTGGCAGAGCACATCCTCTGCTGCCCCCTGGGAATGAAGGGGTAATACTCATTACACATGAGTATGTTGTCCATCTATGTGCCTAAACTACATATCATAACATGCCCAACAAAAAACTTCAACATTATATCAAATGTATATTTATTTTTCATAGATGTCTGTTTCAATTATACATCAATGGGGCTGAAATTTGTGTAGAACATTTTTTGTTTGTGTGAGTGATTTTTGTGTGTAATGTACAGTATCTCACAAAAGTGAGTACACCCCTCACATTTTTATAAATATTTGAGTATATCTTTTCATGTGACAACACTGAAGAAATGACATTTTACTACAATGTAAAGTAGTGAGTGTACAGCTTGTGTAACACTGTAAATTTGTTGTCCCCTCAAAATAACACAACACACAGCCATTAATGTCTAAACCACTGGCAACAAAAGTGAGTACACCCCTAAGTGAAAATATCCAAATTGGGCCCAAAGTGTCAATATTTTGTGGGGCCGGCATCATTTTCCAGCACTGCCTTAACCCTCTTGGGCATGGAGTTCACCAGAGCTTCACAGGTTGCCACTGGAGTCCTCTTCCACTCCTCCATGACGACATCACGGAGCTGGTGGACGTTTGAGGATGCCCCACAGATGCTCAATAGGGTTTAGGTCTGGAGACATGCTTGGCCAGTCCATCACCTTTACCCTCAGCTTCTTTAGCAAGGCAGTGGTTGTCTTGGAGGTGTGTTTGGGGTCGTTATCATGTTGGAATACTGCGCTGCGGCCCAGTCTCCGAAGGGAGGAGATCATGCTCTGCTTCAGTATGTCACAGTACATGTTGGCATTCATGGTTCCCTCTATGAACTGTAGCTCCCCAGTGCCGGCAGCACTCATGCAGCCCCAGACCATGACACTCCCACCACCATGCTTGACTGTAGGCAAGACACACTTGTCTTTGTACTCCTCACCTGGTTGCCGCCACACACGCTCGACACCATCTGAACCAAATAAGTTTATCTTGGTCTCATCAGACCACAGGACATGGTTCCAGTAATCCATGTCCTTAGTCTGCTTGTCTTCAGCAAACTGTTTGCGGGCTTTCTTGTGCATCATCTATAGAAGAGGCTTCCTTCTGGGACGACAGCCATGCAGACCAATTTGATGCAGTGTGAGGCGTACGGTCTGAGCACTGACAGGCTGACCCCCCCACCCCTTCAACCTCTGCAGCAATGCTGGCAGCACTCATACGTCTATTTGCCAAAGACAACCTCTGGAAATGACGCTGAGCACGTGCACTCAACTTCTTTGGTCGACCATGGCGAGGCCTGTTCTAGGTGGAACCTGTCCTGTTAAACCGCTGTATGTTCTTGGCCACCGTGCTGCAGCTCAGTTTCAGGGTCTTGGCAATCTTCTTATAGCCCAGGCCATCTTTATGTAGAGCAACAATTCTTTTTTTCAGATCCTCAGAGAGTTCTTTGCCATGAGGTGCCATGTTGAACTTCCAGTGACCAGTGGGTATGAGGGAGTGTGAGAGCGATGACACCAAATTTAACACACCTGAGACCTTGTAACACTAACGAGTCACATGACACCGGGAGGGAAAATGGCTAATTGGGCCCAATTTGGACATTTTCACTTAGGGGTGTACTCACTTTTGTTGCCAGTGGTTTAGACATTAATGGCTGCGCGTTGAGTTATTTTGAGGGGACAGCAAATTTACACTGTTATACAAGCTGTACACTCACTACTTTACATTGTAGCAAAGTGTCATTTCTTCAGTGTTGTCACATGAAAAGATATACTCAAATATTTACAAAAATGTGAGGGGTGTACTCACTTTTGTGAGATACTGTATATGTGTGGCTGACGAAAACGTATTTTCTGAATCAAGACCATACTTGGTTACAACAACAAGAAATGTAACATCCGTCACTCCTAGGTATCACATATGACTTTTTCCATATGTCATATTGTACATAAGTACTGTAGACAAAATAAATCAAAAATAATTCCCAAAAGGGCATTTAATTGGTCAAAAGAACATATTCCTCTGTAAAACATTCTCTCTGATCTCTTTTCTTCAATTCATTCAAAAGTCAATCTACCTTGGAACACAAAACATGTTTAATTGGTCCATATCCATTTGTCGTGTTAAAGACATAGCTAGACAGCAAACTTGTGCAGATGGCATCATGTCAAAACCATGAAATGAATGATTGGGAGTTACTGACAGAAGCAGATGACCTATGTAGTGCAGACAGTTCTACTGACAGTTTTACTGGCATATTCAACATCAGAAGGAGCTCCCTGCTATGTTCTAACAGACTACAGCTGTACAGTACACATGACCCAGTGTTCCTCCCGACACTAACAGTTGCCGTATATCTTTATTTTTTTTTGGTGATAATATTCTTTATTAAATTCATTTTCCAATTTGACAGAGAGAGAATGGGAATGAAGCACCAGTGGTACATTTTCATGAATACAGTTTTTCTCTCCTACATCGTTCAATTCACATGATCAGTTACAGTTGTTGTATGTCTGCACCTGCTTTCGTATGGCCTCCCGTGCTTCCGTGGCGTTCCTCTCCAGCTCTCCTAGCTCGCTCTGCTGGTCCAGCATTTTCTGCTCATTATTACGGAACTTCTTCTCCAGCTCTGAAACAACGGAACAACAGAGAACAGATTATGGGAAGACGACAATAGAGGGACATTCTTTGAAAAGCTTAGCTGTGTCTCAAATGGCACACTAGTCCCTATATAATGCCCTACCTCTGAGCAGAGCCCTATGGGCCCTAGTCAAAAATAGTGCACTATGTAGAGAACATCCAGTTACGACCACATCTGCATACAAAACCAAAGACACTATATTGATATCCTTTGGCCATGGACTACTCTTAACCATGATTACTCTTTATGGATTCATACCACTCTATCTACACCTGTTGAGTATGTATTCTGTATCATATGCTTCAGAGGGCAGTACAGTAACGTTACATACTCCGTAGCGTTTCTATGCCCTTGTTGGCCTTAGTGAGCAGGTCTTCAGCCTCCTTCTTGATCTCCTTGGCCCTCTGGTTGACGTTCCCCAGGCCCCCCGAGGCCCCACCCAGAGAGTCCACCTTCATCTGCAGTTCCTTGTACCGATCCTCCGTTTCATTCAGCCTCTGGAGCACAACCAGACACATAGAGCAACAAGTCAACGTGCCGGACCACATGGATATCTATTGTCAAAATGAATAGATTTCTTCCCGTGGCTCCCCCTTCTGGCTATTGGGATAAAATTCATAGTGTGGTTTAGAAATGTATATGGCAAGGTAAAAGATAAAATGAACACGTTTACAAATAGGGGAAGACGCAGGAAGACTATCCGTACCAAACTTTAAATTGTATTTCAAGGAACTAGCATTTCGGCTCTTCCTAAATCGATTTAGACATGATTCTTCTGCCCCCTGAGTATGGAGAGAAATATGATGTCTCCTATTGCTCTGGAAGAGGTGCTCTTCACTGACACTGTACAGTGGGGGGGGAAAGTATTTGATCCCCTGCTGATTTTGTATGTTTGCCCACTTACAAAGAAATGATCTGTCTATAATTTGAATGGTAGGTTTATATGAACAGTGAGAGACAGAATAACAACAAAAAATCCAGAAAAATGCATGTCTAAAATGTTAAAAATGTATTTGCATTTTAATGAGGGAAATAGGTATTTGACCCCTCTGCAAAACATGACTTAGTACTTGGTGGCAAAACCCTTGTTGGCAATCACAGAGGTCAGACGTTTCTTGTAGTTGGCCACCAGGTTTGCACACATCTCAGGGGGGATTTTGTCCCACTCCTCTTTGCAGATCTTCTCCAAGTCATTAAGGTTTCGAGGCTGACGTTTGGCAACTTGAACATTCAGCTCCCTCCACAGATTTTCTATGGGATTAAGGTCTGGAGACTGGCTAGGCCACTCCAGGACCATAATGTGCTTCTTCTTGAGCTACTCCTTTGTTGCCTTGGCCGTGTGTTTTGGGTCATTGTCATGCTGGAATACCCATCCACGACCCATTTTCAATGCCCTGGCTGAGGGAAGGAGGTTCTCACCCAAGATTTGACAGTACATGGCCCCGTCAAATGATGCGGTGAAGTTGTCCTGTCCCCTTAGCAGAAAAACACCCCAAAGCATAATGTTTCCATCTCCATGTTTGATGGTGGAGATGGTGTTCTTGGGGTCATAGGCAGCATTCCTCCTCTTCCAAACACGGCAAGTTGAGTTGATGCCAAAGAGCTCCATTTTGGTCTCATCTGACCACAACACTTTCACCCAGGTGTCCTCTGAATCATTCAGATGTTCATTGGCAAACTTCAGACGGGCATGTATATGTATTCTTGAGCAGGGGGACCTTGCAGGCGCTGCAGGATTTCAGTCCTTCACGGCGTAGTGTGTTACCAATTGTTTTCTTGGTGACTATGGTCCCAGCTGCCTTGAGATCATTGACAAGATCCTCCCGTGTAGTTCTGGGCTGATTCCTCACCGTTCTCATGCTCATTGCAACTCCACGAGGTGAGATCTTGCATGGAGCCCCAGGCCGAGGGATATTGACAGTTCTTTTGTGTTTCTTCCATTTGCGAATAATCACACCAAATGTTGTCACCTTCTCACCAAGCTGCTTGGCGATGGTCTTGTAGCCCATTCCAGCCTTGTGTAGGTCTACAATCTTGTCCCTGACATCCTTGGAGAGCTCTTTGATCTTGGCCATGGTGGAGAGTTTGGAATCTGATTGATTGATTGCTTCTGTGGACAGGTGTCTTTTATACAGGTAACAAGCTGCGGTTAGGAGCACACCCTTTAAGAGTGTGCTCCTAATCTCAGCTTGTTAACTGTATAAAAGACACCGGGAGCCAGAAATCTTTCTGATTGAGAGGGGGTCAAATACTTATTTCCCTCATTAAAATACAAATCAATTCATAACATTTTTGACATGCATTTTTCTCGATATTTTTGTTGTTATTCTGTCTCTCACTGTTCAAATAAATGTACCATTAAAATTATAGACTGATTATTTCTTTGCCAGTGGGCAAACGTACAAAATCAGCAGGGGATCAAATACTTTTTCCCCCCACTGTATATCCCTTAACCAATGTAAACTATGCTTTGGTCCTATTATTGCTCACACAATTTATTTTTGGCGCAAATTGAAAAACAATGTAACTGGGAATCAAAATGGCATGCCCATGCTACAATATTTCACAATAATGCCTTGAGATCTGGAGGGCACCCTTTTGCATCCTCCCAATGGCCCAAATGTGGAATCCGTACCCTTGCTGATATCATGGAGAGTAATGGTTGAGAACATTCCAAGATTTGAAAGACACATACACATTACCAGGCAACTCCTTTTTTCAATATTTACAACCTAGGTCAGTTAATGCTGGCTTATGGAGTCCCTTGGGGAACCCAACTACCGAACCCTCTAATGATGGGATTTATAAATAAATGATCTGGGCTCCCAAAAGGACTGGTCTATATAATATATAAACTACTTTTGGAAAGCTCATATTCTAAGCTAGCCATTAAAAAAGTATGGTCCGGGTACAAACAAACAACAACTAACAGACACACAAACAATGACTACATCTCCTCTGCCCAGACCTGCATGCTCACCACCTCATCCCTGGTGTCTGCATTATTGTTTGTCACTTGGCTTGGAAATTGTACCAATTTTTTTTTCTCGGTCGCCCATGTTATTTCAATATTTCAATAGTAAATCATTAGATTTTTACATTGTGTTAACGACGGCGAATTGATTGATTTAGAAGTTTTTTGTATATATTTTCTCCAGATGAGTGATGAGAAGATAATCGTCCAGCCCATTGAGTATCTCACTACACCCCCATATGCCATGTCTTGAAATATACAGACAGACGGATTACAAGTTTACGTTGTAATACTTCTAACAGAAAACGTTCCAGCTCCGCCCACAACTTCTGGACTTCATAGCATTAAACAAAAGCATGGATTATTAAGTCTTAATTAGTTTTACACTTAGGGATATCTTTGTATGTATTTCTTTGATTATTTTGGTACCTGTAACCCCCTTAAAAATAAAGACTAAATTAAATGAAATGTTGGTCACAAAAAAGCATGGAGGACCACAACCAGGACACTCATCCAAACACACACTTATGCCGGCACGCAGGCAAGTACACAGTCACGAATGCACACACACCTGCTCCAGTCCCGATGCTGCATTAGTGGCATTTTGGGCCTGGTTCTTGGCATCTTGGGCCATCTCCCTGTTCTGATCGGTCTTAGTTTTTAGTGCCTCTACCCCCATCGACAGGTTGGCCAGTCGCATCATAGCATCCATCTGCTTGGCCTCCAGATCCTGAAGATTCTCCTCCACCTGCACGGGGACAGAACAAGATAGATAACAGAATGAAAACACACACACACACGGTGGTGTGGCTGTGGACAGTACCGTTGCGGTGGTGTTCCTGGTGCTGTTGAGGTTGTTTAGGGCCTGGTCCAGGGCTTTGGTTGCTTTCTGAATAGCCTTTTCAGATGCATCCAACGCCTGCTTAGTCGTGTTGGCTGTGTCCTTCACTCCTTCTGCTCGTGTCCTTCAAACACACACAGGACACGTGTGAGACCGGGAGCTCTGCTGTTCTATGAAAACACGCTCTGTGCATGTCCCGTGTTCCATGTTATATCACATAGGCTAATAACAGAGGAACTACTGGTGAACAGACAAAGATCATCATCATTGACGTAGGAGTCTATACGTCTAAGTCTAACAGGCCTCTCTTTGCCTCTTTCTCCCTCTGTCTTACTTGGCATCCTTAGCTCGGTTGAGCAGCTCCTTGACCTGTTGGAGTTGCTGGGAGGTGTGGTTGAAGACCCCCTCTACGTCTGTCAGGTTGTTAATGTTGTCTTTAATCTGCTGGACCATGCTGTCCAGAGTGGTTCTGTTGACAGGAAGTGATATGGCCAGCACCTGCTGAGCCACCTTCTCTATGCTCTCTGGGTCCGCACCCTCCTCTGTACACAACACACAGTGGAGAAGGACCATGATCAATTTCATATCATAAGACGTGTTCCACAGAGAGAAGTTATCTGAAAGGTTACTGGCATTAACAAACCAGTCAGGAAATCTTTGATCTTCTGAATGAATTCCTTGAGTTTTTTATTGGAGTTTTCAAATAAGTCCTTCTTCTTCTGGGCTTTGTCCAGGGTGTCCATGGCTTGATTCTTCACATCCTGGGTCAGCATAGCAATGTCCTGGAGCTGGAAACATAAAACTGGGGATTACTGTACATGCAACACATATACAAAACATGCTAGGATTGCACTCACAAGAGCGCTGACGAACACATAATACATCCCCTTTTAGAGAAGTTAAACGGCAGATTTTGCTCAGCGATTCAGCTTATACTGAGATGCAGTACATGCATGCAGAGGTATAGTGCATGTGAGATATTTAGGCAGACAGACCTTCTTCGCCATACCCTGGAGATCCTCACTGGCAGCAGTCAGGTTGTCTGTGACATCATTGGCATGTTTCAGTCCCTTTAGGGAGGCGCTAACAGTCCCGTCACACCCGTCCCCTCCACACACCCGCCGACCGTCATTGTCATGACAACCAGCACCCCCACATGGGCTGTCGTGACATGTGCCATTGGAGCTGGCATTGGAATGGCCACCACATACCTGGAAGAAAAACAACAACACCGGTGGGGTTAGAGAGCTACAGGGTACAGAGAGCTACAGGGTACAGAGAGCTACAGGGTACAGAGAGCTACAGGGTACATATCTAGGGCAGGGATAGTGTAACAGTTGTCACTAGTGAAATCATGACAGGTCTGACAGTTAGCTCTATGTGACAGGGATGACCGTCCTGCTATGATAGGCGACTAGCTTCCATTTAGGATACAGACCCCACTACATTGTCCCCTACAGGCCCCTACACTCTTAGAAAAAAAGGTTATTTGTTTGTCCCTATAGGATAACAAGTTGTGGTTTCAGGTAGAAAGAACCCTTTGGTGGTGAAAAAGGTTATACTTAGAACCTTTTTGTGTTGAAAGAGTTCCACGTAGAACTTTGTATAAGTGAAAGAGTTCCACGTAGAACTATGTATTAGTGAAAGAGTTCCACGTAGAACTTTGTATTAGTGAGAGTTCCACGTAGAACTTTGTATTAGTGAAAGAGTTCCACGTAGAACTTTGTATTAGTGAAAGAGTTCCACGTAGAACTTTGTATTAGTGAAAGAGTTCCACGTAGAACTTTGTATTAGTGAAAGAGTTCCACGTAGAACTATGTATTAGTGAAAGAGTTCCACGTAGAACTTTGTATTAGTGAAAGAGTTCCACGTAGAACTATGTATTAGTGAAAGAGTTCCACGTAGAACTTTGTATTAGTGAAAGAGTTCCACGTAGAACTTTGTATTAGTGAAAGAGTTCCACGTAGAACTATGTATTAGTGAAAGAGTTCCACGTAGAACTATGTATTAGTGAAAGAGTTCCACGTAGAACTTTGTATTAGTGAAAGAGTTCCACGTAGAACTTTGTATTAGTGAAAGAGTTCCACGTAGAACTATGTATTAGTGAAAGAGTTCCACGTAGAACTTTGTATTAGTGAAAGAGTTCCACGTAGAACTTTGTATTAGTGAAAGAGTTCCACGTAGAACTTTGTATTAGTGAAAGAGTTCCACGTAGAACTATGTATTAGTGAAAGAGTTCCACGTAGAACTATGTATTAGTGAAAGAGTTCCACGTAGAACTATGTATTAGTGAAAGAGTTCCACGTAGAACTATGTATTAGTGAAAGAGTTCCACGTAGAACTATGTATTAGTGAAAGAGTTCCACGTAGAACTTTGTATTAGTGAAAGAGTTCCACTTTGAACCAAAAAAATGTTATTTTCAGAGGGTTCCCCTTTCGGGGACAATCTTTGAACCCTTTATAGCTCTAGGTAGCACCTTCTTTTCTAAGAGTGTACCTTGTGGCTCAGGTGGTGGACTTTCTTGTCTACGTCCTGGGCTTTGTCCTGCAGCTCTGACAGTGATTTCTTCTGGGCCGCCACCGTGCGCAGGAACTTATCCCGCCTCTTGTTCAGAAGGTCCTCGGTGTGTGCGCGTGTGGCTTTAGACTCCTCCACGGGGCTGAAAGGACCGGACACTGAGGCGCTGCACTTCTGTTGAGCCTTCTGGGACTCACTGTAGTACTTCTTCACATTGTCAAACTGATCTGGGACGGGACAAGAACAAGGCCAAAGACATGAATGAAAGAGACTAACTAGTGCACTACATCTTAATGTGTGTGTTTAATTATACTAGAAGTCCCCATAAGAACAGTAAACAAACAAAAAAAATTGACCAATAGGGGCATTTCTTTAGTCCCCACGATAGGGCTGGGCGATATGGCCAAAATGTCTTATTCCGATATAGGTCATTTCATATCCCGATAACATAACATATCACGATATAGCACATTTTCTGTAAATTCAATGAATAAATTGTTTATATAAAATGACCACATGTAAAGGCCTATTTCTTATTACATGTGGAATTATACTCAACAAATAAAAGGTACTTAGTCATATTTGATTATTTCTCCTTTTATTTAGAACCTTTGTGCACATTTTCAATTAAGCATGTAACAAAATATATAATATTAATGTATAAATCTAAAAAGGTAAATAGAAAACACCTCAACTATAGTTGCAAACAAAATAAATATAGGTCTAATATATATATATATATATATATTGGGGGGCTTGCCTGTTTTACATGTTATTTTGGCATTAATATGTGTCACATATCAATTTGCATTTGGTACCTTGGGTCGAGTGTTCGCACCAACTCACGAAACCCCCGTTTCTCGACCGTGTAAATTGGGGCCATGTTTTTGTAGATGTAAGTTGTAACTGCAGCTGTTATCTCCTTCCATCTTCGTGATTCTTTACCATATGGTGTGCCGCGGGCAAAAGCCTCTTGCCATGTCTGAGTCGGGGGTTTGTTTTCGACTGTACTTTTTGGGTCTCATCCGTACTGTTTCACATGATTCTTGCGTAGGTGGTAAAAGAGGTTAGTGGTGTTTGAGCCTGTTGTCGGGACAGGCCTGCGGCATATTTTGCAGAGGACGGTTTTCTGGTCCGTGTCAGACTGTTCATACCCAAACCACGTCCATACGACCGAAGTAGCCCCTCTTTTAGGTACGAGCTCTGTGTCAAGTTCACTCTTCTCCATGTTCGTTTGCGTTGCAAATTTCCTTCCACACGGCACGTGTGCAAAGCGCCGTCCAATCGACTAAAAATATTGCCGTAAAGAGTGTTATTTGCGACACGACGAAATAAACAATAGAGCATAATATGAAACAATAGACGTTTTTCTATCGTCACACGATACATATCGTCAAATCGCCCAGCCCTACCCCACGAGATCAAATGCTACTTCTAGGGGGTTTAGGGTTAAGGTTAGAATTAGGGTTAGGTTTAGGAGTTAGGGTTAGTTTTAGGGTTAGGAGCTAGGTTTAGGGTTAAGGTTAGGTTTTCGGGGTAAGGGTTAGGTTTATGGTTAGGGGTTAAGGAAAATAGTATTTTGAATGGGACTGAATTGTGTGTCCCCACAATCTTAGTTGTACAAGACTGTGTGTACATGTGTGTGAAATTGTCACGTGTATATGTGTCTATGTGTCTGTTTTGGTGACTGGGGAAGAAGAGCGTGTCCAGAGGAAGGCGTTACCTTGGAAACCAGAGCTGAGGTTGCTCTCCTGTTTTTGGCGCTGGTGCATCAGAGTGGTGTTGAGGTCTCTGAGTTCTCTCTCCATCTGGGTCAGGTTCCTCCTCAGTTCCTCGTCCTGCACCGCTGTTCCATTCAGCTCCCGGGCCACACCCATCAAACGGCCGTCAGTCAGAGCTATCTCTGCTCTGGAATGCCACATAGTCGTGTTGGACTTCTGACTTCTCATATGACTCAGTCCATAGTCAGTGGGCATTGTCATTTTCACACAGATTCCTGTTTTATGTATGTACTTTATGTTAGTATGTCATCAGTGGATTGAACTGCTCTATACTGCAAGAGGTCAAAGAGCACTTCCAGTCTAGTGCCACCTACAGTACAGTACAGTATGACGCTGTTACCTGAGGTCATCGATGGACTGGCCAATCAGCTGGTGTAGTCTGTCTGAGTCTCCGTCTTGGATCAGGTCCTGTACCTGGGCCAGTTTGTTCTCCAGCTCGCGGATGCGTTTGTCTCCCACCCCGGGCGTCTCTCCGCTCTCCAGGATCTTGTGGATTTCATGGCGGATGTGGTCCAGGTCCCGGCGGATCATACACACTGCGTCGTCCCACAGCTCAAAGCAGGGGTGGCACCGGACACACTTAGGGAATACCCCGGTGAACCCGCGGGCACACTCGTCACACCGCCGCCCCACCGCCCCCTCCCTACACTCACACACCCCCGTCACACGGTCACACTGGGCCATCTCCGAGCCCAGCAGGTGACAGTTACACTCTGAGGGAAGAGGGAGAGGGAGTAGAGAGATGGAGAGGGGGAGAGAGATGGAGAGGTGGAGAGAGATGGAGAGGTGGAGAGAGATGGAGAGGGGGAGAGAGATGGAGAGGGGGAGAGAGATGGAGAGGGGGAGAGAGGTGGAGAGGGAGTAGAGAGATGGAGGGGGGAGAGATGCAGAGGGGGAGAGAGATGGAGAGGGGGAGAGAGGTGGAGAGAGATGGAGAGGGGGAGAGAGGTGGAGAGGGAGTAGAGAGATGGAGAGGGGTAGAGAGATGGAGGGGGGAGAGATGGAGAGGGAGAGAGATGGAGAGGTGGAGAGAGATGGAGAGGTGGAGAGAGATGGAGAGGGGGAGAGAGATGGAGAGGGGGAGAGAGATGGAGAGGGGGAGAGAGATGGAGAGGGGGAGAGAGGTGGAGAGGGAGTAGAGAGATGGAGGGGGAGAGATGGAGAGGGGGAGAGAGATGCAGAGGGGGAGAGAGATGGAGAGGGGGAGAGAGGTGGAGAGAGATGGAGAGGGGGAGAGAGGTGGAGAGGGAGTAGAGAGATGGAGAGGGGTAGAGAGATGGAGGGGGGAGAGATGGAGAGGGGGAGAGAGATGGAGAGGGAGAGAGAGATACACATGAAGATGTACATAGTGAATATGAAGGTGGCAGTAATGCAGAATATAGAATTAAAGACAGACTTTGAAAAGCTTATTGAACTGTGTCATGTGATCACCTTCACACTGCACACGTGGGTCTCCCCAATGGAACTGCTCACACTCAGTGCACTGCCTTCCCCCAAAGCCTTGCTGACAGTGACACTGTCCACTAAACTACAGGCAGACAGAGAGAGGGACACCACTGATAAAGTCAAGTACACGAAACAAAAGTATGTAAAACTGCCTTTGCCAACTATAGGGCCTACCATGTTGCAATGTGATCCCATAGCGTGCAGAGGATGGCAGCCACAGCGCTCACACCCCCTGTCTGTGCCATAGTTCCAGTGGTCGGGGGCACACTGGTCACAGTTGTGGCCGACCACATTGTCCCGACACGGGCATGCCCCTGTCTGTCTGTCACAGTGGCAATGACCGTCAGGGCAGTAGGACTGCTGTGTACCTGCTGTTACACAGGTGCAACCTGCAGATGAAATAAGACACACATGTCAGTCACAATACAACACTCACAGAGCAGAGAAGGTCGTACTATATACTGGAGCGAATGTGCCCTGCAGACACGTATCATCACAAATGCCAATTGTTTGTTTCCAGTGGGCATGACCAGTCCCTTATACACATAAGAAAACGCAGAGACAGAACTCAGTAGAGGTTCAACCATCTATTGTCATGTAGTAACTCACGCCTGCAGTCCTGGGCCAGGGCGTTGCCGAAGTAACCACGTTTACAGTCGGAGCAGGAGGCGCCGTCCGTGTTGTACAGGCACCTCAGGCATTGTCCTGTCCCGGGGTCACATGACTCTGGGTCCTGGGTGTCGATGTTGCCACTGCACTGGCACGGGCGGCACTGCCCGCCTGGGTGCTCAGTGTTGCCATAGTAACCAGGGGCACAGCGTTCACAGCGAGAGCCTAGGGTAGGGAAGGGGTTAGGTTAGAGTTGAGGGGTTTGGGTTAGGTTAGAGTTGAGGGGTTTGGGTTAGGTTAGAGTTGAGGGGTTAGGGTTAGGTTAGAGTTGAGGGGTTAGGGTTAGGTTAGAGTTGAGGGGTTAGGGTTAGGTTAGAGTTGAGGGGTTAGGGTTAGGTTAGAGTTGAGGGGTTAGGGTTAGGTTAGAGTTGAGGGGTTAGGGTTAGGTTAGAGTTGAGGGGTTAGGGTTAGGTAAATAAGTGAAATACCGATAAACCAAGCTAGGATGCATTTTTTTGTGAGCTAAACTGTATCATTGGGACTCACCTGTATATCCCTGTTTACAGTTGCAGAGGATCTGATTGGATGAGATGTCAGTGTGACAGGAGTCCCCATTGGAGTGTCCACTTCCTGGGTTCCCAGGACAGGGACATGGTCGACAGTGATCTCCAGACCCCAGCACTGGGTTCCCAAAGAAACCCTTCACACACCTGGGCAGGGAGGGACAGAATATGTGTATTTGAGTATTGTGCATTACCCATCATCCCACTTTTATCTATTGGACTATTACTGATCAAACAACTATCTGATCCAACCATACTACCCCGACCAATCACTACCCTGTCTATCTCACTCCCGCTGCCCACCTTTCACAGTACTGTCCATCAGTGTAGTCTCTGCAGTTCTGGCACTCCCCTGTCTGCGGGTTGCAGTCATCAGTGTGACCGTTACACTGGCATGGCCTGCAGCTGGGGAAGCCCCACTGGCCAGGCTGGCAGTCTGAACACTGGCGCCCACTGGCCCCCTGTCTGCACGGGCACTGCCCCGTCACCGGGTCACACTGGTGCCCCAGAGAGCCCTGGGAATGGCAGTCACAGGCTGTGAAGGGAGGGGGAGAAAGAGAGGGGAGAGGAGAGAGAAAAAGAGGGAGAGGGAGAAAGAGAGAAGGGGAAATAGTATTTTGGATCTTGTGTGAGGTTATCCAATGTTTGACACACACAAGATGTAGCACATGCCACATATAGTATATAAACTGAGTGTACTAAACATGCATTTTCAATGACATAGACTGACCAGCTGAATCTAGGTGAAATACATGATCCCTTACGTCACTTGTTAAATCCACTTCAATCAGTGTAGATGAAGGGGAGTAGACAGGTTAAACAATGATTTTTAAGCCTTGAGGCAATTGAGACATGGATTGTGTATGTGTGCCATTCAGAGGGTGAATGACAAAAGATTTAAGTGCCTCTGAACAGGGTATGGTAGTAGGTGCCAGGCGCACCAGTTTGTGTCAAGAACTACAACGCTACTGTGTTTTTAATGCTCAACAGTTTCCTGTGTGTATCAAGAATGGTCCACCACCCAAAGGACATCCAGCCAACTTGACAACTGTGGGAAGCATTAGAGTCAACATGGGCCAGCTTCCCTGTGGAACGCTTTTGACACCTTGTAGAGGCCATGCCCTGAAAAGGGGATTCAACTCATAATGTTTTGTACACTCAGTATATATATATATATATATATATATATACAGTGCCTTCGGGAAAGTATTCAGACCCCTTGACTTTTTACACATTTTGTTACATTACAGCCTTATTCTAAAATGGATTAAATCTCAATCTACACACAAAACCCCATAATGACAAAGCAAAAACAGGTTTTCAGAAATGTTTGCAAATGTATTAAAAATAAAAACAGAAATACCTTATTTACATAAGTATTCAGACCCTTTGCTATGAAACTCGAAATTGAGCTCAGGTGCATCCTGTTTCCATTGATCATCCTTGAGGTGTTTCTACAACTTGATTGGAGTCCACCTGTGGTAAATTCAATTGATTGGACATGATTTGGAAAGGCGCACACCTGTCTATGTAAGGTCCCACAGTTGACAGTACATGTCAGAGCAAAAACCAAGCCATGAGGTCGAAGGAATTGTCCGTAGAGCTCAGAGACAGGATGTGTCGAGGCACAGATCTGGGGAAGAGTTCCAAAAAGCTTTGAAGATCCCCAAGAACACAGTGGCCTCCATCATTCTTAAATGGAAGAACTTTGGAACCACCAAGAATCTTCCTGGAGCTGGCCACCTGGCCAAACTGAGCAATCGGGGGAGAAGGGCCTTGGTCAGGGAGGTGGTCACTCTGACAGAGTTCTAGTTCTCTGTGGAGATGGGTGAACCTTCCAGAAGGACAACCATCTCTGCAGCCCTCCACCAATCAGGCCTTTGTGGTAGAGTGGCCAGACGGAAGCCGCTACTCAGTAAAAGGCAGTTTTCCAAAAGGCACCTAAAGACTCTCAGACCATGAGAAGTAAGATTCTCTGGTCTGATGAAACCATGATTGAACTCTTTGGCCTGAATGCCAAGCGTCACGTCTGGAGGAAACCTGGCACCATCCCTACGATGAAACATGGTGGTGGCAGCATCATGCTGTGGGGATGTTTTTCAGCGGCAGGGCCTGGGAGACTAGTCGGGATTGAGGGAAAGATGAACGGAGCAAAGTACAGAGAGATCCTTGATGAAAACCTGCTCCAGACCGCTCAGGACCTTAGACTGGAGCGAAGGTTCACCTTCCAACAGGACAATGACCATAAGCACACAGCCAAGACAATGCAGGAGTGGCTTTGGGACAAGTCTCTGAATGTCCCTGAGTGGCCCAGCCAGAGCCCAGACTTGAACCCTATCGAACATGTCTGGAGAGAGCTGAAAATAGCAACGCTCCCCATCTAACCTGAAGGAGCTTGAGAGGACCTGCAGAAGCTCCCCAAATACAGGTGTGCCAAGCTTGTAACGTCATACCCAAGAATGCTGTAATCGCTGCCAAAGGTACTTCAACAAAGTACTGAGTAAAGGGTCTGAATACTTACGTAAATGTGATATTTACGTTTTTTTTTTATAAATTAGCAAATATTTCGAAAAACCTATTTTTGCTTTGTCATTATGGGGTATTGTGTGTAGATTGATGAGGGGAAAAAACTATTTCATAAATTTTAGAATAAGGCTGTAAAGTAACAAAATGTGGAAAAAGTCAAATGGTCTGAATACTTTCCGAAGGCACTGTATATATATATATATATATATTAAACAAAGATATGATTAATGACTGAAAGATGCTCACTCACCAGTACAGCCATATGGTCCAAAACCGTAAGTGCCAGGTGCACACTGGTCACACCGTTGTCCAATCACGTTGGGTTTACAGCGACACTGACCTCCGACCCTGTCACACTCAGCACTGAGAGACCCCTGCGGGTCGCACTGACATTCTGTAGGGAACATGAGAGGAGAAGAAAAGTGTTTAGTCAAACAAGCCATGGGTGATGGCATACGGAGACAATATCAAATTGTGTTACTACAGAGTTACATTCAGTGTTGCCAATTTAGCGACTTGGTCGCTATATTAATTGAATTTTCAGGCCACTCCAGTGACTTTTATTGGAAAAAGAGGCTAGTGACAAATGCACTACTTTTCAGGCTTTTTTTGAGGAGTTTTGCCTCTGAGAATTTCTATGGTTTTGATAGCATTTAGTGACTTTGAGTGGGAAAAGTCACAGCAACGGTGCACACACAGGCAGCTCAAGGGGAGGGGGTGCGTGGCGGGAGGGGGGGGGGCGAAAACGCTGCGTCAGGGACCGCAGCAAATTGATGCTGTGACGTCGTCGCAAAACGCAATCTAGCGACTTCTAGCGACAAATCAAGGAGCCAATGATTCTTACTGAAAAATTGTTGGCAACACTGGTTCCATTGTGTTACTGATCATAGTGCAGCTTGTAACAGTAGATTGGTAAGTAAAGTGATTCAATAGTTGGACCGGAGAAGTATTTGATACCCAGTATTCAATAAGAAGGCATTAATGGAGGCATTGCCTAATGTTCCCTTTCCTTTGATATTTGACCCCTGACCCCCCGGTTCAGTGTGTGGTTGTGCGAGGGTCCACTCACGCAGGGCTCCATCATGCAGGATGGCAGAGATGCTGCAGATGAGCTTGGTGCACGTCTCTGCCAGCATGGGCATGGGCATGGCCATGAAGGAGTCCAGACACATGTAGCGCACCATCTCATCACGGCGCTCCTCCGCCGCGGGGTCGTTACCCTGGAAACCAGGCAGCTCCGTGTACTTGGGGATCAGCACCAGCTGGGGGGAGGAATGGAGGGATGAAAGGTAGTAAAGAAGGTGAGAGAGAGGTGAAAGGAGGTGAAATGTAAAGTGAATTTGGTACCTACTGCAGTCTTACTCTTAATGTAAGTGCACTTTTGTATTCAGACCACTAGGTTGCGGTATCTGGTCAACAGTTACTATCACACCACTGCTGATTGTTCCATCACACACATAAAAAGGTCATTTTGCTTCCTGTTTTACACGAGCTCCATCTAATGCAGGGCTTTCACACCAGAGTCTGACTGACTCACCGAATCAACAAGGATGAAAGCGGTCAGGTGTCTCTGGGACACTCCGTGACGCTGGAATCTGATGGCCACGACGTAACGGTTACTGGGCTCAAAGCAGAAAGGCCTGGGCATCTGGACATACCTGTTGGGTCACACAAAGAGATTCTCTTAGCCAACAATCTGATATGACATTGTTCTTGTGTGAGTTGTGACACAGCCGTATGGCCCTTTTAAAGATGAAAAGAAATACAGCCAGAAAAATAAACGTAAAAGAAATCAAAGCTAGTGTCACGAATCCCACCGAAGGTGGCTCCCCTGCCTGCTCAGGCGGCGCTCGGCGGTCGTCGTCACCGACCTACTAGCCGCCGCTGATCCTTTTTTCCTTTTCGTTTGGTATGTCTTATTGTTTGCACCTGTCCCTCATTTGGTTTATTGATTTTGGTTATTTAAGCCTGGTTAGCCCGCCCAGTGTTGTGCGGGATTATTTAGCGTCAGGTTGTGTTTTTGTATTTGGATGTGCTGGCGATCTACTACTGTTATCTTTTATGCATGCTGTGCACCTGTTCTGGGCACTTTGCATTTTTTCCACGCCGGTTGTGTTGGCGTCGATCATGTTGTGTTTTATTTAATAAACACAAAGTTCCTTACCTCTGCTCTCTGCGCCTGACTCCTACCACCACTCCTAGCAACTACTGACAGAATCCCGCACCAACTATGGAGTCAGCAGGAGCAGCCTCCCCTCCTCTCCCATCGATGGAGGAACGGGTCCTTCACCATACCACCATCCTCCACGAATCGGCTCAGCGATGGAGCAGATGATGGAAAGGATGGACCGATGGGAGAGGAGTGGCCTCCCTACCGCATCCCCAGCCCCAAATCCCCCTCCACCATCTACCCCTCCACCGACGTCCGGACCCGGAGCCCTACGCCTGGCTCTCCCCAGGGAGTACGATGGAGCGGCGGCTGGGTGCCAGGGGTTCCTGCTACAGTTGGATTTGTACCTGGCTACCGTTCATCCAACTCCCTCGGGAGAGGAGAGCGTAAGCGTCCTCGTCTCCTGCTTAACGGGACGTGCCCTGGAGTGGGCCAACGCAGTGTGGTATGGTCCAGACTCGGCAAGGGATCATTACCCCGAGTTCACCCGCCGTTTCCGGGCCGTGTTCGACCACCCAGCTGAAGGCCGGGCGGCGGGTGAACGGCTGTTCCACCTGCGTCAGGAGACGAGGAGCGCACAGGACTTTGCTCTGGAGTTCCGGACCTTGGCTGCTGGAGCGGGGTGGAACGACAGGGCCCTGATGGACCACTATAGGTGTAGCCTCCGGGAGGACGTCCGCCGTGAGCTAGCCTGTCGGGACACTACCCTGTCACTTGATGAACTGATCGACATGTCCATTCGTCTTGACAATCTGCTGGCTGCGCGCGGGCGTCCAGACGGGGCCCTGTTGGTTCCACCTCCAGGTCCTCCAGCTCCCATTCCTATGGAGCTAGGGGGGGCCGCGTCCAGGGGAACCGGAGGAGGAGGCTCCCCTTGTCCCCAGTGTGGTCGGAGAGGACACACTACCGACCGGTGCTGGGGGAGCTCCTCTGGGAATCGGGATGGCAGGCGGAGCACTCCTCGTCCATCTCAGGTGAGTAAGCACCAACCTCACCCAGAGCCCCCTGTTGGTCACATGTTCGTTTTAGTAACTTTCCCCTTGTTTTCTCCCTCTTTCCAGCATAAGGCGCTAGTCGATTCAGGCGCAGCTGGAAACTTTATGGATCGTGGGCTCGCATTAAGGCTAGGGATTCCCCTTGTATCGTTGGACCAACCTTTCCCCGTGCACTCCTTAGATAGCCGACCATTAGGGTCAGGACTGGTCAGTGAGGCCACGGTGCCACTGGACATGGTAACGCAGGGGGATCATGGGGAACGGATTAGTCTCTTCCTCATTGATTCTCCTGCGTTTCCAGTGGTGCTGGGGATTCCCTGGCTGGCCAATCACAATCCCAATATTTCGTGGAGACAGGGGGTTCTCAGAGGGTGGTCAGAGGAGTGCTCAGGCAGGTGTAAGGGAGTTTCCATCGGTGCGACGACGGTGGAGAGTCCAGACCAGGTTTCCACAGTGCGCATTCCCTCAGAATATGCCGATTTGGCTATCGCCTTCTGTAAAAAGAGGGCGACCCGATTACCACCTCATCGACGAGGGGATTGCGTGATAAATCTCCAGGTAAACGCTGCACTTCCCAGGAGTCATGTGTACCCATTGTCACAAGAGGAGACGTTGGCTATGGAGACATATGTCACGGAATCTCTGAGACAGGGGTATATACGGCCCTCCATGTCACCCGTCTCCTCGAGTTTCTTTTTCGTGAAGAAAAAGGATGGAGGTTTGCGCCCGTGCATTGATTATAGAGGTCTAAATTCCATCACAGTAGGGTTCAGTTACCCACTACCTCTCATCGCTACGGCGGTGGAATCATTTCACGGCGCGCGGTTTTTCACGAAACTGGACCTCAGGAGCGCTTACAATCTGGTGCGTATCCGGGGAGGAGACGAGTGGAAAACCGCATTCAGTACCACATCGGGCCACTATGAGTACCTCGTCATGCCGTACGGGTTAAAGAATGCTCCAGCCGTCTTTCAATCCTTTGTTGACGAGATTCTCAGGGACCTGCACGGGCAGGGGGTGGTGGTGTATATTGACGACATCCTGATTTATTCCGCCACCCGCGCCGCGCATGTCTCCCTGGTGCGCAAGGTGCTTGGACGACTGCTGGAGAATGACCTGTACGTCAAGGCTGAGAAATGTGAGTTTTTCAAACGAGCCGTTTCCTTCCTGGGGTATCGCATTTCCACCTCGGGGGTGGTGATGGAGGATGACCGCGTTAAAGCCGTGCGTAATTGGCCGACTCCGACCACGGTAAAGGAGGTGCAGCGGTTTTTAGGGTTTGCCAATTACTACCGGAGGTTTATCCGGGGCTTTGGTCAAGTTGCGGCTCCCATTACCTCACTGCTGAAGGGGGGTCCGGCGCGCTTGCGCTGGTCAACAGAGGCGAACAGAGCGTTCAGTCGCCTGAAGGAGCTGTTTACCGTTGCTCCAGTGCTGGCTCATCCGGATCCCTCTTTGGCATTCATAGTGGAGGTGGACGCGTCCGAGACTGGGGTGGGGGCCGTGCTATCACAGCGCTCGGGCACGCCACCCAAACTCCGCCCATGCGCTTTCTTTTCTAGGAAGCTGGGGCCGGCGGAGCAGAACTATGACGTGGGGGACAGGGAGTTGTTAGCTGTGGTCAAGGCTCTGAAGGTGTGGAGACATTGGCTTGAGGGGGCTAGGCACCCTTTCCTCATCTGGACTGACCACCGTAATCTCGAGTACATCCGGGCAGCTAGGAGACTGAATCCGCGTCAGGCCAGGTGGGCCATGTTCTTTACCCGTTTCCGGTTCACGATCTCTTATCGGCCAGGTTCACAGAACACGAAGGCCGACGCACTGTCCCGCCTATATGACACCGAGGAGAGGGCCATCGATCCGGCTCCCATTCTTCCGGCGTCGTGTTTGGTAGCTCCGGTGGTATGGGAGCTGGACGCGGAGATCGAGCGGGCGTTACGGTCGGAACCTGCACCATCGCATTGTCCGGCAGGTGTTCAGTACGTACCGCTTGGTCTCCGTGATCGATTGATTCGATGGGCCCATAATCTCCCCTCTTCGGGTCACCCTGGGATTGAGAGGACAGTGCGGAACCTGAGGGGGAAGTACTGGTGGCCCACCTTGGGTAAAGACGTGCGGTTCTATGTTTCCTCCTGCTCGGTGTGCGCTCAGAGCAAGGCTCCTCGACACCTGCCTAGAGGGAAATTACACCCCCTCCCCGTTCCACAGCGGCCGTGGTCACACTTGTCAGTGGACTTCCTCACTGACCTTCCCGTATCTCAGGGGAACACCACTATCCTGGTCGTTGTGGATCGGTTCTCGAAGTCCTGTCGTCTCATCCCGTTGCCCGGTCTCCCTACGGCTCTGCAGACTGCGGAGGCACTGTTTACCCATGTCTTCCGGCACTACGGGGTGCCCGAGGACATCGTTTCTGATCGGGGTCCCCAGTTCACGTCCAGAGTTTGGAGGGCGTTCATGGAACGTTTGGGGGTCTCGGTCAGCCTGACCTCGGGTTTCCACCCCGAGAGTAATGGGCAGGTGGAGAGGGTGAACCAAGAGGTGGGTAGGTTTCTAAGGACGTATTGCCAGGACCGGCCCAGAGAATGGGCGAGATACGTGCCATGGGCAGAAATAGCCCAAAATTCTCTACGGCACTCATCTACCAACATGTCACCGTTCCAGTGCGTGTTGGGCTACCAGCCGGTCCTGGCTCCATGGCACCAGAGCCAGACCGAGGCTCCTGCGGTGGAGGATTGGGTGCAGCGCTCGAAGGACACATGGAGAGCCGTCAAGGACGCACTCACCAAGGCGAGTGGACGGCAAAAGAAGAGCGCTGACCAGCACCGCAGTGAGACCCCTGTGTTTGCACCAGGGGATCGAGTCTGGCTCTCGGCTAGAAACCTGCCCCTCCGCTTGCCCTGCCGGAAGCTGGGTCCGCAGTGTGTAGGGCCGTTTAAAGTCCTGAGGAGGATAAACGAGGTGTGTTACCGATTACAACTTCCATCTTACTACCGTATTAACCCCTCGTTTCATGTGTCTCTCCTCAGGCCGGTGGTGGCTGGTCCCATGCAGGAAGGTGAGGTGCCGGAGGTTCCTCCCCCCCCGCTGGACATTGGGGGGTCCCCGGCGTATAGGATACGCGCCATTCTGGACTCCAGACTTCGGGTGGGGGGGGGCCTACAGTACCTCGTCGACTGGGAGGGGTACGGCGCGGAGGAGAGGTGCTGGGTACCCAGGAGGGGCATTTTGGACCCCCCACTACTGAGGGAGTTCCACCGCCTTCATGGGGATCGCCCTGCACCTCGTCCTCCGGGTCGCCCTCGAGGTCGGTGGCGGCGCGCTGCGGGAGCCGCGCGTCAGGAGGGGGGTACTGTCACGAATCCCACCGAAGGTGGCTCCCCTGCCTGCTCGGGCGGCGCTCGGCGGTCGTCGTCACCGACCTACTAGCCGCCGCTGATCCTTTTTTCCTTTTCGTTTGGTATGTCTTATTGTTTGCACCTGTCCCTCATTTGGTTTATTGATTTTGGTTATTTAAGCCTGGTTAGCCCGCCCAGTGTTGTGCGGGATTATTTAGCGTCAGGTTGTGTTTTTGTATTTGGATGTGCTGGCGATCTACTACTGTTATCTTTTATGCATGCTGTGCACCTGTTCTGGGCACTTTGCATTTTTTCCACGCCGGTTGTGTTGGCGTCGATCGTGTTGTGTTTTATTTAATAAACACAAAGTTCCTTACCTCTGCTCTCTGCGCCTGACTCCTACCACCACTCCTAGCAACTACTGACAGCTAGCCTTGTCACCAGCTGACGCACAGACATTGGCAGCAGCTAATGGGGATCCATAATAAATACAAATACAAATACAAAATAAAAAAACACATTCACACCCACAGACACTATACAAACACACATACTCACCCACAGACACTATACAATCACACATACTCACCCACAGACACTATACAATCACACATACTCACCCACAGACACTATACAAACACACATACTCACCCACAGACACTATACAATCACACATACTCACCCACAGACACTATACAAACACACATACTCACCCACAGACACTATACAACACACATACTCACCCACAGACACTATACAATCACACATACTCACCCACAGACACTATACAATCACACATACTCACCCACAGACACTATACAAACGCACATACTCACCCACAGACACTATACAATCACACATACTCACCCACAGACACTATACAAACACACATACACACCCACAGACACTATACAATCACACATAGTCACCCACAGACACTATACAATCACACATAGTCACCCACAGACACTATACAATCACACATACTCACCCACAGACACTATACAAACACACATACTCACCCACAGACACTATACAATCACACATACTCACCCACAGACACTATACAAACACACATACTCACCCACAGACACTATACAATCACACATACTCACCCACAGACACTATACAAACACACATACTCACCCACAGACACTATACAATCACACATACACTATACAAACACACATACTCACCCACAGACACTATACAAACACACATACTCACCCACAGACACTATACAAACACACATACTCACCCACAGACACTATACAAACACACATACTCACCCACAGACACTATACAAACACACATACTCACCCACAGACACTATACAATCACACATACTCACCCACAGACACTATACAATCACACATACTCACCCACAGACACTATACAATCACACATACTCACCCACAGACACTATACAAACACACATACTCACCCACAGACACTATACAAACACACATACTCACCCACAGACACTATACAATCACACATACTCACCCACAGACACTATACAAACACACATACTCACCCACAGACACTATACAAACACACATACTCACCCACAGACACTATACAAACACACATAGTCACCCACAGACACTATACAATCACACATACTCACCCACAGACACTATACAAACACACATACTCACCCACAGACACTATACAATCACACATACTCACCCACAGACACTATACAATCACACATACTCACCCACAGACACTATACAATCACACATAGCCACCCACAGACACTATACAATCACACATACTCACCCACAGACACTATACAGACGCACATACTCACCCACAGACACTATACAATCACACATACTCACCCACAGACACTATACAATCGCACATACTCACCCACAGACACTATACAAACGCACATACTCACCCACAGACACTATACAATCACACATACTCACCCACAGACACTATACAATCACACATACTCACCCACAGACACTATACAATCACACATACTCACCCACAGACACTATACAATCACACATACTCACCCACAGACACTATACAATCACACATACTCACCCACAGACACTATACAATCACACATACTCACCCACAGACACTATACAATCACACATACTCACCCACAGACACTATACAATCACACATAGTCACCCACAGACACTATACAATCACACATACTCACCCACAGACACTATACAATCACACATACTCACCCACAGACACTATACAAACGCACATACTCACCCACAGACACTATACAATCGCACATAGTCACCCACAGACACTATACAATCGCACATACTCACCCACAGACACTATACAATCACACATACTCACCCACAGACACTATACAATCACACATACTCACCCACAGACACTATACAATCACACATACTCACCCACAGACACTATACAATCACACATACTCACCCACAGACACTATACAATCACACATAGTCACCCACAGACACTATACAATCACACATAGTCACCCACAGACACTATACAATCACACATACTCACCCACAGACACTATACAATCACACATACTCACCCACAGACACTATACAATCACACATACTCACCCACAGACACTATACAATCACACATAGTCACCCACAGACACTATACAATCACACATAGTCACCCACAGACACTATACAAACACACATACTCACCCACAGACACTATACAAACACACATACTCACCCACAGACACTATACAATCACACATACTCACCCACAGACACTATACAATCACACATACAGTAGGGACAATGACAGGATGAAACAGGGAGGTCTGGGACCCCTTGATTGAAAGAGACAGATGAACAGTCTCTGTCAGAGGGCCTTTCTCCTCCTGCTCTTCAACACTGGTAAACAAACAACAGAAGGATAACCTATCCATTGTGTGTTTTTAGAGGTGCTGCATTCCACAAAAACGAATTGCACACAAATAATTGAGAACAGGTGTTTGAGTTCATAAAGAGGAGGAGTTTATACCCCACCACCTCTTTAATCGCTCCACTCTCCACAAAGACTGTGTGATCCAGTCTACCCGCCACTGATGCCCTGGCATCCTGTCTGACTTCTGACTCGCTGTCTGTGTTTTGGGTCGCTTTGCTAATTGGTTCTGCCCGAGGCGCCAATCATAGAGCAGAACAGCAGGGGGAGCCACGGTCCAGTGAGCCAGTAAGATCCGGGCTAGGGAAGCCGGAACTCTTCCTTACACTAAAGTTCATTCTAAGGGAAGTTTCTCAACATGTATAGGTTGGTTAACCAGAGAATAGCCGGGGTACAGACCATACTAGGCAGGTAAAAACAGAGAGGTAGACTGTCAGAGAGTCTTTATTAGATGGGGTGGAGAAGGAGAGGAAGAGTTGAACTGGCCAGTCTCCATGGTGATGGTTGACAGGGTGTGAGAGAATGAGTGTGGACAAAGAGCATGCTGCAGGACAGGCGCGTCCATATACAGAGGAATGTGGTGGCAGGACTATTTTCCAAAGCAAAGTTCAGAGGAACTAAATCTTTATTGCTGATAGCAAACAGTGTACTGTATATTGCCTGTAATCAAGTACATGTTCTCCTATTCACTGCAAGGCCCCCCTCCCAGGTGAACAGTCATTGTGAACAGCCATACACACAGGGAACATTTTCTCAAACAAATCATTCATGCGTTATCTTCTGGCAAGCTTTTATCTTAACCATCTGCAATCTCAAGGATGCGCTCAGCTAAATAAATGTAAAACGAACTCAGTGAACCGACAGCAACTTGCTCTCACCTAGACTGGGCGTTTTCACGGTTACCCAATCTCAATACACTATCAATTTACTTTAACAGAAGTATGTGCTCTCTCACCCATGTGCTTGGCCAGAACCAAGTTCCAGGAGACAGTATATTGGCTCCTCTGTATCCTAACAGTGAAATATCCAAAATACCCCTTCGGGAATGTTGCGAAATCCTTAGTTACCAGATGATCAGCTGGATTGTAAACATTGCTAGAGGTTTAGATAATATAATAGGAGTCACTGTTAGATTTATACCTGGGTAATAAGCAAAAGACCACACACACACACTGACATACAGGCTGGCACACGTTAATGACACATATATGGGAAACATACACAACAATTAAAACCTGTACTAAAACCCTCTCTCTCTCTCTCTCTCTCTCTACCTCTCTCTCTCTCTCTCTCTCTCTCTCTCTCTCTCACCTTAAAACTCTCTCTCTCATGCACATGCACGCACACACGCACGCACGCATGCACACGTACACACACGTACACACACACACATGCTGTTGGTATCAGTAGTACCTCCTGTTGTGCGGCAGGGTGACAGTGTAGAGCTGTTCAGTGGGAAGCAGGTTGCCACAGCGGGAGCTGGTGGGCAGCAGCAGGGAGGTAACACTCACTATGGCCTCCCAGTCCTCAGTAGACTACACACACACATAACAGACAGTGTTTTAAAGGTAGGAAGCAGCATTTGTTTTACTCTGTTCCATTGTCACCCTGTTGCATTGTTCCTGCACTGACACTCGCCCTTGTCTTTTCTGACCAGCACCGGCTTTGCTGATGTCTGCTTTACTGAGGAACGGTTTGACTTACTATGACTGTGATATGTGGTCGTTCCACCTAGTTATCTTAAAATGAACGCACTAAGTTGCTCTGGAGAAGAGCGTCTGCTAAATGACTAAAATGTAAATGTCAAACGTTATCACAATTATCATTTCCAACTACCCCCTGTGGAGTAATAAAATGAGGGAGACGACGTTCAGATCATTTATTTCAAACAGTGTAATCTTGTCATACTGTAATACTGTATATTGGGTTTGAATTAAGGTGCCATTCTGAAAGTATACAGACCCCTTTACTTTTTCCACATTTTGTTACGTTACAGCCTTATTCTAAAATTGATTAAAGAAAAATAATTCCCATCAATCTATACACAATACCCGATAATGACAAAGAAAAACAGTTTTTTATACATTTTTGCAAATTTATATATATTAAAAACAGAAATATCACATTTATATAAGTATTGACCTTTTACTCAGTACTTTGTAAAAGCACCTTTGACAGCAATTACAGCCTTGAGTCTTCTTGGGTATGACACTACAAGCTTGGCACATCTGTATTTGGGGAGTTTCTCCCATTCTTCTCTGCAGATCGTCCCAAGCTCTGTCAGGTTGGATGGGGAGCGTCGCTGCACAGCTATTTTCAGGTTTCTCCAGAGATGTTCGATTGGGTTCAAGTCCGGGCTCTGGCTGGGCCACTCAAGGACATTCAGAGACTTGTCCCGAAACCACTCCTGTGTTATCTTGGCTGTGTGCTTAGGGTCGTTGTCCTGTTGGAAGGTGAAGGCCCTGAGCGCTCTGGAGCAGGTTTTCATCGAGGATCTCTCTGTACTTCGCTTGTTCGTCTTTCCCTCAATCTAGTCCCTGCCGCTGAAAACATCCCCACAGCATGATGCTGCCACCACCATGCTTCACCGTAAAGATGGTGCCGTGTTTCCTCCAGACATGACGCTTGGCATTCAGGCCAAAGAGCTCAATCATGGTTTCATCAGACCAGAGAATCTTGTTTCCCATGGTCTGAGAGTCCTTTAGGTGCCTTTTGGCAAAGTCCTGTCATGTGTCTTTTACTGAGGAGTGGCTTCAGTCTGGCCAGTCTACCATAAAGGCCTGATTGGTGAAGTGCTGCAGCGAAGGTTCTCCCATCCCCACAGAGGAACTCTAGAGCTCTGTCAGCGTGACCATTGGGTTCTTGGTCACATCCCTGACCAAGTCCCTTCTCCCCCCAGATTGCTCAGTTTGGCCGGGTGGCCAGCTCTAGGAAGAGTCTTGGTGGTTCCAAACTGCTTCCATTATTCTTCCAAGAATAATGGAGGCCACTGTGTTCTTGGGGACCTTCAATGCTGCAGAAATGTTTTGGTACCCTTCCCCAGATCTGTGCCTCGACACAATCCTGTCTCTGAGCTCTACGGACAATTCCTTCCACTTCATGGCTTGGTTTTTGCTCTGACATGTACTGTCAACTGTGGGACCTTATATAGACAGGTGTGTGCCTTTCCAAATCATGTCCAATCAATTGAATTTACCACAGGTGGACTCCAATCAAGTTGTAGAAACATCTCGAGGATGATCAATGGAAACAGGATGCAACTGAGCTCAATTTCGAGTCTCATAGCAAAGGGTCTGAATACTTATGTAAATAAGGTATTTCAGTTTTTTATTTGTAATACATTTGCAAGCATTTCTAAAAACCTTTTTTCGCTTTTTCATTATGGGGTACTGTGTGTAGATTGATAGAGGAAAACAATTAATTTCATCAATTTCAAAATAAGGCTGTAATGTAACAAAATGTGATACAATTCAAGGGGTCTGAATACTTTCCGAATACACTGTATATGGTTCATTGTGGGGAAGACATGGAGGAACTCTGAGTGTGAAGTGTACCTCTGGCTCATAGCGGATCATGATGTCATACTCCATGGCATAGGGGATGTTGTCAATTGTGAAGACCAGTCCAGCGCCATCCTTGACCCGGGCAAAACCAGGTCCAGTCCAGGTGACCATGTGACCCTGAGATCTCTCCCTGTGAACACTCCTTACATCAGGCTGGAACACACACATAGAAGATGACCCGTGAACAAAGCCGATTAACTGGACCCTCACAGTCAACAGGTGTACATTCCTGCCTGCATACTGAACTATGCCAACAAGACGAGTCAAATGAACAGCATCTAAAACAGCCCTGTTTAGTCATCCTTGACAGGTAATCTAGTCTGTGGTGGAGGAGAGAGACTATCCAGGGAGCAGGTTAAACAAACACATACCTGTATGGATTGTATGGCTGGACTCAGATTCCTGCTGTCAAGCCCTGGTTGCCTGCGCCCACTGCCCACCCCATAACCACCTGACTGGTCTATGGAATATGTCTGTGTGGAGACATTCTCCACTATCTCTACCATGTGCGGGCCACTTTCACTGAGATATATAAGCAGAGCTCTTTAAGTGCACTGAAAAACCGAAACATCCCAATCGCTCTGTATGTGATAATGTAATCATTCAACCGATATGAAATCGCTTTGCCGTGGTTCAAGGCAAAGGGAAATCAGAGGTTAACATAGAGGTCAGTAGTAGTATTTATGTATATGAAGGGAACAGACAGCGAGCGTTACCGTTTGCTGCAGCTGGCGGATGCGTCTCAGTGCTGCCCTCTGCTGCTGGGTGGTGGCGATGCGTCTGTGGCGTCTGTGTCTCCTCAGCTGGTTGTTGAGGTGCTCCACACAGTCAACCTCAGCCTGGGGCCTGGCCTTGCCCTGGGAAGAGGAGAAGGTGGAGGAGAGGATTAGTTCAACTGATTTACTGACTTCCGACTTTATAGACTTAGTGTACCTGCCTTGCTAGGAGCAGAATTGCTGTATCTTGACTAGGCTGAAACGAGTGACCATGAGGATATTAAATGGAAACTTTTACATTCATTTCAACAGAGAGAGAAAGAAAGAAAGAAAGAAAGAAAGAAAGAAAGAAAGAAAGAAAGAAAGAAAGAAAGAAAGAAAGAAAGAAAGAAAGAAAGAAAGAGAAAGTGCATGTGAGGGAGTGGTGCTGTTAGAGATATTTCTAAATCGTGTGTGTGGGAGAGAGAGAAAGAGGCAGAAAGCTGTGGCTTTGTGTGTGTGTATGTGTGTGGCAGGCAGCACTAACTCTCTGTGACAGGCTGGCATCTCCTCTACCGTCTGATCTTTTTCCGGGTCACTTCAGCTCTGGGCCAGTGTCATAGCTCTGAGTGTCTGTCTATGAGCTACTGCGCTCCGCTCTGTCTGCAGGCCCACTGCACACTACTACTGTAGCTAACAGACAAAACATACGCCAGCCAACACTCGCTTATCTGACCTCTGATATACACAACATGCTGCCACCCTCATCTAATGCAAGGTCGCCCTCAAAAGAGTGCAGTTTGAATGACACTACGAAACCTGAGAAAACCTGATCAATCAATCAATCAAATGTATTTTATAAAGCCCTTTTTACATCAGCAGTTGTCACAAAGGGCTTTACAGATACCCGGCCTAAACAGCATGCAATGCTGAAGCAGAAGCACAATGGCTAGGAAAAACCGCCTAAAAGGCAGGAATCTAGGAAGAAACCTAGAGAGGAACCAGGCTTAGAGCTGATGCTAAGCATGAACTGATGCCATGTCAATAAAAAGAGAAAGAGATGCCAGGAAATTAGAAAGTATAATCAGTATCATGTTAGCTAGAAAGAGAGGGGATGTGGTGCAAGAAAGAATAATGTTTATTATCACATGACCACCCCTGACACCACATTATAATAAATCAAGTTTCCAAAAGTGACAGCTACTGCATGACCCACAATCCCCTGGTCCTGTACTCTATTGTACTCTACAAACAGATTCTTACGTACTATATCTCATACTTTCACATTCCTTATTTCATTTTAGCTTTTGTCTGGGATGTTGAGGCTTGTCCTGGGGGAAGTGAGGAGACAGGCGGTATGATATGAGATAACATAACAGAGGCCTGCTGCCTGCAGGCGTTGTCTGTCTGTCTGTCTGATGTGTTCTGTTCTGTTCCAGCAACTGTCTGGGTGAGTAGGGAGGGGGTCTGTACACGCAGCAGGTCATCTGATTGAGCAATCTTACTCTCACATGGGTTGGAGGACAGAGAGGAGTGTAAACCCCTTTACCTGTGGGAGCCAGACTATCAGTACCTTCCATAGTCCACACACACACACACGCACACACACGCACGCATGCACGCACGCACACACACACACACACACTACTACTCCTCCTCTGCCCACACAGAGACACATTCTCCTGGTCTGATACCCATCTCTCTAGCTCTGCCTGTACCTGCCAGGCACAGCTAAACGCAGTCAAACATCACAACATGACCCAGATACAGACCTCTGATAGTGTTCCGCACAGAGACTTAGCAGAACCGACACAGACATACAGTTTCTAATCCACTACGAACGACCTTGGATGTGAAATAATACAGTCAAATCTCCTTATGTTAACAACTTGTGCCCAAGACCAAACATGGAAAAGTTGAGTCTGAAAACCACCTCGCACCGATATAGAATCGCAAGGTCGGATAGTATATCAGTGAAAGGTGCTTACACACACTATTTAAAGCTCAAGAGAAAGTACCAAATCCACAGAAAGACCTTTCACTTCCTAACGGTCCTACAAATAAAGACTTAACATATTCCAAGGCAAGGACATAATATTCAAGGTTTGTACATTTAGCAGTGAAGCAGGTGAGAGCTGTGAACAGCAAACACTGGTATGCTAAATTCACACTAGACTATACTCAATTTACATTTATCAATAGTGCCCTATCGTTCAGTTGTTCTGCTTGCACTGTATAGGCTTACCGGAAGGTTGTGGTCACTAGGTGAGTGGCCAACGGCGTCCTCTGCCTCGTATTTGTAGTAGTCTAGCGGAGCACAGAAGTACCCAGGCTGCACGTCAGAACACTGACGACCAATCAGGTGCCTCCTACAGTCACACTGGCCATTTTCAACCACACACCTGTGTACAGACAGACATACAGTACACACAGACGTCATAGCCTGGTTCACTCACAACTCACCGGTCAAGACACGGTAAGAAAGATCGACGCGTACGATTATTCCATTTAACACCTAATAATGAAGACTTGTACAACACTAAGAGCTAAGTCCTATTCAGTGTCATTAATCATACACACACACACGCACACACACAGTGAGAGAGAGAGAGAGAGAGAGAGAGAGAGAGAGAGAGAGAGATAAGAAATTATCCTGAAACGTCAGACATACCTGTTGCTGTAGGCTCCACCAAAGTCACAGTCACAGGCCCGGCAGCCTGCTAGGTCATTCCCGAGACCCCAGTACTCCGGCTAAAGGAGAGGACACACACAACATGGCGACCGCATCCTCAGAACCCAAACGCAATCCTTACAAGACGGAAGACGAGGCATCAGAATAGGCACGGCGTGTGAGATGGTAGACGATGGGTCTATAAAGAGCGCAGGGCCAGTCTTACCAAACACTGGTTGCAGTGGCGGCCTGTGACGTATCTCTTACAGGAGCAGCCCCCGCTGACCTGGTCACATGGCGCTCCCAGCATTATGGTCCCACGAGGGTCACAGTTACACGCTGAGAGAAACAAACAGCAGACACACATATGGTTTACACTGTCTGCGGCAACACACACACACACACACAGATGCATACACAGGTTAAGGTATACACACTCACGTTGGCAGCCCTGTGGGTCGTTGTGGGCCAGGCCGTAGTAACCCTCCTTGCAGTAGTCACAGCGGGTGGCCTTAACGTTGAGCTTACAGCGGCACTGCCCGGCGATCATGCCCATGTCCAGGTCTGTGTGGCTGTCACACACACCTCCCTCCATGGAACCCACAGGGTCACAGTCACACGCTGGGGAGAGGGAGAGTGAGAATAGGACGATAGAGAGAGACAGAGAAACAGTCACACAATGAGAGTGGTGTGCAGAGAGACCAAGATGGGTCAAAGGTGAGTCGTCCATCTACACCGTATTACCATGAACACATGGATAGTGCTATACAGACAGCAGAACATTAGGTTGAAGTATTGTACTCCAGGTTTGCTCACCAGTACAAGCGGCGGGGTCTCTGATGTCCCTGCTGGGGTCCTTGTAGTAAAATGGTTTACACATCTCACAGTTGCGTCCCATGGTGTTGTGGAGACAGTGGTCACAGACGCCACCGCCGGCATTGCCCGTGGCCAGGTACACCGCCATGTCAAAGTGACACTGGCTGGAGTGACCGTTACAGTTGCATTCTAAGTAAAGAAGCCAAAAAAATCACAAACATCAGAAATGGTGCAGCATGTTGTTTCTGCGGCTGTGTGTATCCTGTAGTGTTACTTCTACATATACTGTAGGGTTGGACATCGACAGGTTCCTCCCAATCCAAGTGAGTGTGTGTCGTCTTACCACTACAGGGGAGTAAAGTTTAGTCTCACCTCTGCATGTGTGAGGGTCGTTGGCCTCGGCTGGGCTCCAGGCCAGGTCGTTGTGGAAGTCTCTGCAGCGTTCACAGTTCAACCCCTCAGTGTTGTGTTTACACACACATCGCCCGTGGATCTGACCAATCCCAACACAAAAAGAAAACCTGAGGGCTACCATTGTCTCTTGGACATTTCTCACAGTCATCGGCGTATGCAATGACCAAGGGTTCCCACACAGAGACAACATATGACATTTTCATTTTTGTCATTTAGCAGACGCTCTAATCCAGACTGATTTACAGGAGCAATTAGGGTTAAGTACCTGGCTCAAGGGCTCATCGGCAGATTTTAAACCCAGACGGCTCGGGATTCGAACCAGCGACATTTCAACGCTATTAACCACCAGGCTAGCTGACACAAACTGAGGTGTAAAAAGAGTTGGAGACTGGATATTTTCTATGCCTCGGTCCTACCCACCATGCCACTGTCCCTGGCATCAACCCCTGGCACGGGGGCACACTCTGAGGCGTGTCCGTAGCAGAAGCAGCTGCCCCTCACCACCAGCTCATACAGGGAGTAGTAGTACTTCTGCAGCACGTCAGAGCGCCGGTCCAACAGGTTATCTCCCAGGGTGTGCAGCTTGGTGAAGTTGATCCGCAGGTTGGTGATCCGCAACAGCTCTACCGAATAAAAGGGGATGTTTACACAAATTTTTCATTATGTCAATTAATGGAGTCCTATAAAATGTAGAGTTTATAGGTCACTTTCAGTAGTCCTCTGATTGTCCTCTTAATTGATCGAATTTCCCAAGTATTTGTCCCACCTTGAATCTCCAGACTGTAAGGGTCTTTCACATGTATGGCAGGGTCGAGGACTTTATAAATGACCTGCAAGAGAAAAGAGAGTAAACGAGAGTCATCTCACAGCTCAGATAATCAGCAAATGCGCATTTCTTCATCTGAAGAAGGAAACTCCGTCATTGTCCCTAACTCGCTTCATGGCCTCACCTCTCCTTCCGTGGAGGGCTCGATGTCAGAGTATCTCTCCTCACAGATGACATCATTGATGTAGTGGAGGGCGTGGACGGGCACGCGTGGGAACGTCTTGGTGCAGTTGTAGGCAAAATAACGGTACGGTCTCCAGGAGCGACCAAAATCAGCCGACCGCTCGATCAGCATGGCGGCCGGTCGGAATGTCTATGGAAAGAGAGATGGAACAGCCGGAACAGAATTCAGGAACGGCAGGGACTTGATTCAGAATGATTGATGTGACAGTTATTACTTCGTCTGTTTTATGGGTAATAATATGTTTGGCGATAGTTTGGATTCCTGTCTCTTGGATATTACTCAACACATTCCTGAGCTGGCATCAGACAGCAGCACACACACACATACTCTCACCTTAAACTTCATGATGAGGTGAGTGAAGTGGAATTCTGCCTCCAGATTGAGTCTGATACTGACACCCTCCTCTCCTGTAGGGAATAAATCACACAAAACATAATGAGAGATTATTACAGCTGAGACACACACACACACACACACACACACACCGTTGATGGACTGCCACCATGTGAGGTCTTCGTTGCTGTCCTTGAGTTGGATGACATTCTCCACGCGGTGACTGTTTTTGTGGTAGTACGGGTCATAAGGCCGCTGAGAGTTACACGCAAAACACTTGTCCAATTCCTACAGGGAGACAGAAGCAGAAGGTATAACAGTATGTTTACGCCACATGACCCCATTTGGGATTTGTTTACTTGTGTGTGATACAGTAACGCCTGACTTAAATAGACATGTTCCTTGAATTACAACATTCGGCTGACGTGTGTATCTAGGAATTTGACACCACCAACAGGAAAACCCTGGTTGCCTATGGAAACTCGAAATGTAGGTCGGCCACTCATTTGCAAGTCACAATGGCAGCAAGCGGGACCGGAGCCAGGCAGTGGTAACATGGTCCCCTGGATCATAGGCTTAATTACTGTGGAGCGGATTGGGTGGATAGCGAGGGGGGCAGAGAGGACGTGGGGGGGGCATGGAAAAACGCAAGAGCAGGGTCTCTTAACTAGGTTGTTGTTAAGGGAGATTACGCCTCTAACAACACTTATGTGAAAGGATTGCGGGGAGAAATCAATAGGAAAGCATAAAGTGTGTAGGTGGGTTCCCCAACACATGCACATGACTGTCCCACCAGCTTTAAACCCTAAAGCTTTAAACCCTAAATCTCCTTTTCACACCCTCATTTAGGACCTCGTCTTATAAAAGCATTCCTCTCTTCAAGCTAAGGCTAAGTCTTACACTGATCCTCCATCGCCAAACCTCTCTGCCTCTCCTCACATCTTAGACGTATTTACCCCCCATTAGTCAAGCTCGGGGGACACTCAAATTATAACTAGCACTCATCAGCACTCATCTAAGACGTTGATTTGACTGATCTTGATTGACACAGGAAGATGGTGGCTTATGAGTGTCTCAGCCCACTGGCTCCCCCATCCTCCATCCAGTGGAAGCTGGGATAGCGTTAAAGCTTTAGTTCCAGTCCATCAGGTGGGTCGTGGGGCCAGACGGGAGCCCCTCTGATGGAGAGTCACAACAAATAGCCCATAGGAAGATTACTGCAGATCAGTCCCCAGCCCTGGACTTGGACCAGCCACCACACTGACATCATTAGATTACTGTAGGACCAGCCACCACACTGACATCATCAGATTACTGTAGGACCAGCCACTATACTGACATCATCAGATTACTGTAGGACCAGCCACTACACTGACATCATCAGATTACTGTAGGACCAGCCACTACACTGACATCATCAGATTACTGTAGGACCAGCCACCACACTGACATCATCAGATTACTGTAGGACCAGCCACTATACTGACATCATCAGATTACTGTAGGACCAGCCACTACACTGACATCATCAGATTACTGTAGGACCAGCCACCACACTGACATCATCAGATTACTGTAGGACCAGCCACTACACTGACATCATCAGATTACTGTAGGACCAGCCACCACACTGAGATCATCAGATTACTGTAGGACCAGCCACCACACTGACATCATCAGATTACTGTAGGACCAGCCACCACACTGACATCATCAGATTACTGTAGGACCAGCCACCACACTGACATCATCAGATTACTGTAGGACCAGCCACCACACTGACATCATCAGATTACTGTAGGACCAGCCACCACACTGACATCATCAGATTACTGTAGGACCAGCCACTACACTGACATCATCAGATTACTGTAGGAAGATGCAGGAAGTGACCAGTAGCTGCATTTGTTACAAAATGAATTGAACAGGCAAACTTTTTTTTAATCATACTTTTTGTGCACCTTCCACTACAGGTATTATAAAAAGAAAACCAGGACAAAATGAGTACAACTACCGAAAAAGAGGAAAAAACACAGTGGAATGAATAGAACTGATTGAGACAGGGGTGTTGGGTGTGGGCCGGTGAAGAAGCAGTTGAGTGATTTGACTGACAGGTGATAGTTCCCACCTGGAGCTACAGTATGAGGGGCTGTCACCATGTCAATCATGTAACCCTATAACACTCCACAATGTGTTGCCGTATCTGCTGCCCACAATGAGGTAGAGCACAGAGAGGGAGGGAGAGGGAGAGAGGGATGTAGGGAGGGGTGGGAGGAGGGAGGGAGGTGGGATCCGCTGTACACCTGGGACATTGAGACATTGGGAGGCTAGGCAGTCGGGGGGGGGGGGGGGGGGGGGGGCACACTTAGAGATGGAAACAGACAAGCCCCTCACCCCACCGGATGTCCTGACTTCTACTGAGAGACATGAGGTAAGATGAGGTGGGGTAAGGTGGATAATGGGGTCTTATTTCCAACACAGGTTTAGGTTCAAGTCCAGGTGTGTGTGTGCGTGTGTGTGTTCTCACCTGCAGGTGGCTGACTATGCAGTAGTGTTCAGGCCCATGAAGACCACAAGTGGAGGTGGCGCTGAGATTAATGGCTCGGCCAATCAACAGGTTGCCTGTTGCCGGGTAACAGCTGCCCTCCATGCAGCCATGCGGGCTGGAGGGGAGCTGCTGTCCCACAGCACTCAGAGCTGAGGGGGGATTGAGGACAGGGAAGAGGAAGGAAAATAACACAAAACACCTCCAGATTAGTTCCTCTATCATTTATAAAGCATATGGATTGAAGAGTTCAATATTATGGAGATCGGAGACCTAAAGAAATGACATATACACAGTTTTACTCAGGTATCATGTTATATTTGCAGTCTGTAAAGAGAATTTAAGGGTAATGACTTCATGCTTCGTGACTGGAGACAATGGGCTTGTCTTTCCACAGGAGTGATATCTGTATCACTAAGAGCATAGTGTTTACAGTGTTCAGTCAGCAGGCAGGACAAGAGGATGAGCTCACTCTGCATACAGCCACTCCTGTACGCTACGCTAGGTGCGCTACAGTCCCACCCTGACTGGGAAATCACAGGAAAACATCTCTGTTTTCCATCATAGACAATTCTACAGTGGTTACTGGGTTACTACTAGTGTTGGGGAGTAACAAAATACATGTAACAGGATGCCATATTTTCGATGTAAACGCAGTAACTGTTTTCCGTTGCAGACCTGTAGTAATTGTCATGACAGACAGGTCAGATAGAGTCAGTGTCAAGTTAACTAATGTAAATAATGGTATCACATCAGGTTACATAGGGGTCGTTCCATTTGATTTCAATCCCTTTTTGAGCACCCCTTTTGTTTTGAACAAAACTTGATACATATTTGCCCATGGTAGAAATGGTCAGAAAGTCACTTTTTGGACCTGAATGCCTGTAACGCCCTGGCCATAGAGAGGGGTTTTTGTTCTTTATTTTGGTTAGGCCAGGGTGTTACATTGGGTGGGCGTTCTATGTTCATTTTTCTATGTTTTTGTATTTCTTTGTTTTGGGCCGTGTGTGGCTCCCAATCAGGCACAGCTGTAGTTCGTTGTTGCTGATTGGGAGTCACACATAAGTAGCCTGGTTTTCCTTTGGGTTTTTGTGGGTGATTGTTTCTGTTTAGAGTATTTCCTAACAGGACTGTTTTGCTGTCGTCTTTTGTTCATTTTTGTAGTGTTCTCTTTTTTCTAATTAAATTTCAAGATGAACACACGTCCTCCGCTGCACCTTGGTTTCATTACGACGACACACCTTACAATGCCAAAACATTTCGGAGATATAGATGCTCCAAGCTGACCTTTTTTGCATACCCCACCCTTAGCCTGGCTGACACGACTCACATGGTAAGCGAGGAAGACCTGACGCACTGGTCTGGACAGGAGGCCATTGTAAATGCAGTATTCGGTCAGAGTTGTGCTTATTTCTGGCTGAGCTTTGATCGGTTTTCTCAGATGTAAAATGTTTTCCTGGGGGGTTGAGACCTCACTGTCACGACTTCCGCCGAAGTCGGCTCCTCTCCTTGTTCGGGTGGCGTTCGGCGATTGACGTCACCGGCTTTCTAGCCATCGCTGCTCCATTTTTCATATATCCATTTGTTTTGTCTTGTTCCGTACACACCTGTTTTTCATTCCATAATCAACTGCATGTATTTAGTCCTCTGTTTCCCCTCCATGTCTTTGTGTGTAATTGTTTATTGCTATGTGGATATTGTTCAGGCGCTATACTTTTGTTATGTTCCGTGTTTTTGGCACGTTTATGTTTTTATGTGCTGTCGTTTTTGGACCGGAATTAAAGTGCGCCTGTTTACTACACTCTGACCTCCTGCACCTGACTTCGCCTCCGTACACACCCCTATGGTAGGGTGTTGTATGCAAAATGGGTCAACTTTGAGCACCTCTATCTCCTAAATGTTTTGGCATTCAGGTCCAGAAAGTAACGTTCTGACCACTTCTACCATAAGCAAATATGTATGGAAAGTTTTGTTCTAATCAAAAGGGGTGTGGTCAAAAAGGGATTGAAATCTAATGGACAAGGGTCAAGTTGCTTTACTGTCCTTAAGCCAGGAGTCTGAGGTGAACATTGAAGAGAGGTAAATAAATCACTGATTCCCCGAGGCTGTCTCTAGGACACTGGTCGGACTCTCTGACATACTACTGCTAGTGCTGCTTCGGGCTCCTCACAGCTGAATGGTGGCTGTTAAAATAGAGACCATAAATGTTGTTGTCATTATTGCGACCTCATTTTTAACGCACTGCCATAATCTGTGAACTATGAACTGCACAGCTCCTTCTGCACCTGGAGGAGACCCTTGTGTTCAAGGTAGCTGTTCAGAAGGGGCCAGGGCCACTGCAGAATTGCCCTATTATGCCCTATTTTGGGCTCTGAGTATTACACCCTGTTGTCCCTCTCACCCACGTAAATGTTGTCTACACATCGCTGACTCTGAAAAACCACTCTCATCATGGTTGAGAGCAACAAGAGAGGAAGCGAGAGTGATTGAGTGAGGGGAATAAAAAAAAAGGCAAAGAGAGAAAGAGAGTGAAGCGGTAGGAAGAGGGTGACAGAGAAAAGAAATGGTGGACTGATGACTTTCTACAGAGCGGGAGAAATAGAGAGGCATCTAGAGATGTGAAAAGAGATACAGAGATCGCTGGGGCCCCTTTCAACATCAGAGGCCCAGGTAACATCAAACATACAGCATGTTGGGACACGATGGAGGTGGAAGGTGTGATGTGGAATTAAAAACATCCTGTGTTACCCATGAGAAATGAAATATATCATATTTCCCAGAGACACCCAGTCATTAGGGCATGATAAGGAGAACCAAGTAAACATAGGGCCGAGTCTGAAATTTCTAAGTGGAAATTACAAGCTTCAGAAGCCTTCTCCTGCAACAGGGTGATCAAATGAAGATCCTATACCTGTGCCGTGAGTTGGCCCCTGTTGAAGTAAAATATTTAACTGAAGCAGATTCCCTGAATTCCAGTAAAGGAGAAGTAAAGCATTCACACAAGGCAATATGCCACTGGGCCTTAATTAACCTGAGACATTCAGCTACTCACACACACGTACAGGTACAGTAAACCTGCAGTTAAATCAAAGTGTGACCTTTGGAATGTTGATATCTGCACATGTCCGACTCTCCCTGGGCAAACAGAACAGTCTGTTTAGGAGTGCTGTACATTAGCCCACAGAGAATACCTGAAGCTCACCGGAGATGTAGGACAAAGATGGCGGCGGGTGGGAGTGACTGTGACGCCTAGGACCCCTCCCTGGCTGTGACAAGCTATCTCTCTGACAGTGATACAGAGCCTAATGGCTTCTCTGAGCTGCAATGTCGGTGTGTTGCATGACTGGACATTGGAAGGAGCAATCTTCTCTATCTCAGTGTGTTGAATTGTCCACAGTATGTGGTGTTGGAGGTTATATCTTCCCTTCATATGACTTTTCTATTTTCTCACCGATGTTGAAATATACAGTGCACCTAGTCTGGGTTTTGGCTGATAATTACAAGGCACCACTGCAAACGGGTGTTCTGTTAGCAGACAACACACACATATCATTTTTCTAAATAGCTCTGACTTCTTAGACTTGACCGTGATGTCAAGCCCCTCCTCTCTGATGGGTGATACGGTATCTGTAATATATCCTTTACCTTGTTTTCTCCTGCACCGACGAGCAAAGAGAATGTGTGTGTGTGTGTGCGTGTGTGTGTGCGTGCGCGCGTGCGCGCGTGTGTGTGTGTGTGTGTGTGCGTGTGTGTGTGTGCGTGTGTGCGTGTGTTTTGTAAGAGTGTTTTTGGGGAGGGCCCTGGTAAAGCCACCCCAGGGTCTGCCTTCACCTACTCTGTTATTGCACTCATTCGTCTTTCCCCCCCCAAAATAACAAAAATAACAACATACACTTCAAAGAGCATTTCAAATCCGACCTAAGCACCCATTGTTTAATATACAGTAGACCAGTGTAGACGCTGTTGTCCCTTCTGCTCAACTCCTCTTCATGTTCTCTTCTTAAAACTCAAGAGAAGGTATGGCGCAGCTGCTCACGGAAATAACTGATGAAATTGACATATATGAAGTCAAACTACCATTTACATCACGGGTCTCAAATAACACCCTTTTAGCTCATTCCTGACGCCATGTGAGAGAACGTTACTGTTAGATCGGGTCCTGATGCAAATGTATTGGAGCGTGCAGAGAAAAACACAGCTGTTGACAACAGCTGGTTTCTCATTCTGATTACAACGTTGGTCAAGCACGTGTCTGTACGCCGCCCGCCACGTAGCTACACACACACACGCATGCCGAAGAAGGAAGGCGTAGGCAGACACACACTTGCCCAACATCCCATTTCCGGCGCTACAGTAAAAATGCAGCGAGACTGCGAGAGGGGAAATGTGTATTTATTAAGAAAAACATTCCAGGTGTCAGACATGGACTGTTCCAAACACTCCGCCCCATCCCACAATGCCCCTGTGCAGAAGTAGAACATGTGTGTTGGAGTGTGGAGGGCCCGTCCAACATGCTCTGTGGTGCTTATCTCTGTACGGGCTGGGCCAGGGAGGGCAGAGGAACCAGCCTTAGGCCGTCAGGCTAACAGCATATGGATCCTCCACGCTACTGGGCTTCAGTAGCTGTCTTTCCTCTGGGAGTCAAGGCTTAATCCACACACCACCTGACACTTTCTCAGCCCCTGGAATGGAGCACAGAATCCATTGTCTGTCAGAGCTGCTAGGGCCAGGACCTGTCAACCTCTGATTCCTCTACTGGATCTAACACTGCTTACTGTGCTCAGAGATCATCTCTCCCAGATTTCTCCATAGGCTATTCATCGGTTGGTCCACTGCCCTCATAACTGTCATTGTTGACCCTTATCCAATAACAGCAGCTCCTACAAGCTGTCTCTGAATCCTCACTCCCTATTTTCTTTTACATTTGATTTAACTAGACAAGTCAGTTAAGAACAAATTCTTATTTTACAATGACGGCCTACCCCGGCCAAACCATTCCCCTAACCCGGACGACACTGGGCCAGTTGTGCGCCGCCCTATGGGACTCCCGATCATGGCCGGTTGTGATACAGCCCAGGATCGAACCAGGGTCTGTAGTGATGCCTCCAGCACTGAGATGCAGTGCCTTAGACCGCTGCGCCACTCGGGAGCCCAAGTGTACTGGTCAAGCATGCAGCATCAGAGATCCGGTGATCTGTTGGATTTGAATCCAGTCCCTTCAAATCCCTCTCTTCTCTGACACCATATTCCAGTCAGTGGAATGGCCTCACAGCACTAAAGCCCAGTGTGTCAGTCACTTTACTGTCATCATTAGACAATCCCAAGAATTGATGGATTGTGAATCAGACAACTATAGGGGGCTGTGCTGTGATTGGAAGATGTGTACATATTCTCACTGATGGTTAATTTAACATTGAACAGGACCAGTGGAGGCTGCTGAGGGGAGGATGGCTCATAATAATGTCTGGAATGGTTTTCATGTGTTCGATACCATTCCATCCATTAAACTCCATTCCGGCCATTATTATGAGCCATCCTCCCCTCAGCAGCCTCCACTGAACAGGACACAGTCTAGAAAATATCCAGTTCTGTATTGATTGTACAGTAGGACAGCGATAGCAAAGCACCAATTGATACAGATTGAAGGTAAAAGGTAACAGTTCCACACACTTGCAATACATGTTTCCCAGTTACAGTCATTAACAGAGAAAATGACCCAGATTCCTGACTGCAGGGGAGTGAGGAGAAAAGGGCACATATCCCAGAACACCTAGCAGTCTGAACTTTGTGCCAGTGCCACCCAGAGAAGGAGAGAGAGGGGAGGGTTTAAGAAAATCACAAGACCCGGTAATCTGTCTTTAACTGGATTAGAGCTGAGTTCCTGGGAAAGAAACGATGACGCCCAGGTGGAAGAGGAGGAGCGGCGAACGGTTGTCTGGCTCCTGGGCTGGGAGGACAGACAGACAGTAGTCACCGGAACACACTTCATAGCTCACTGGCTGCATATACTGTATGTGTGTGTGGACCGGACCCCTCTGTCAAAACACACCTCAGTCACCAACGACCCCTGAAGAGGCCCATTCTGACAACCACACAGAGACAAGAGCTGCTGCTAGTAACCTATCATTTGCCAGACATTCCAGAAATGCCCCAAATTCTGTTGGATTTAAATAACAGATTCTCAACTGAATCTTCCCCTGTGAGATTACCGAATAAGGTTGCATGAACAGAGAAGTTAAAAAGAATCATTCAGAGCATCAAAGCTTTCAGTGCTCACTGTTCTGGCATCTTAAGTTACGGTGGTGGGACCCCTGTCATACAGAGGGCACCCCTGAATTCTGTCATTCTCAGGTTCCATCCATTCAACCCTGGTTGTCAAGATATTTTACAGAGAACTCCTATACCTCCTGTGTGTTGTATAGCAATTACCTCACACATTACGTAAACAAAGGGTGGCGCTGCAAGTGCAAAGCTATACAGAACCATTACTGCATCAGATCTCGCCTGAACAGCTGTCTGAGGAGTGGCTCCTCTTTTGTAGGAAGAGACTGGTGAAAGATCAGAGGCAGGACCATCAGTCAGCAGAACAATGGCAGCAACACAGTAAAGCAGAGACAAATCCCTTCTCTGCATAAAACTCAACCTGTGCTGTGCTGTGCTGCGCTGTGCTGCGCTGTGCTGCTCTGGAGGAAACACCATACACACATGCGGTTTAGCGCCCTGCGCTATAACAAAATACTTCCAATACATCACATCATACTTTCTTTGAATCGTTTAATACATGTGTTTCTAAAATGTGTCAAAACATCACATTACATGAATGGCTGCCTATAGTCCATCTCTCTGTAATAATCTTCTGTCTCCAACATATGAATTTGTAAACAACTCATGAAACCTCAACTAATTTTCTGTCGACTAAACATTCCCTTGTTTCTTCAATGTTAACTATTCTAACCTAAGGTGGGCTGGGTAGACTGTCAGTCACCTTCATAGCTGCAGCGGGGTTATTCTGCCACATAATGCAGGCTATGTGTTAATTACTGCACATACTCTCCATATCTGTCCGGTGGTTTGACAACTCTGCCATGAGAAGTCATTGGCACTGGAGTCTGTGGTGCTGTGACAGGAGGTGGGTCAGCATCTGAAACAAGTAAGTGCAACTCTGTGTCACACTCTGGGTGTTCCTCTCCACCTTTTGGAGAAGTCTCTGGAGCAGGGAGTACAGGAGGGGACTAAGCACACATCTTGGAGGGGCACCCGTGTTGAAGGTCAGCGTGGTGGAAGTGTTATTTCCTACCCTCACCACCTGGGGCCGTCCCGTCAAGAAGTTCCTAGCAGGATTTCTTCCATGTGTCCATGTCTGTGTCCCATTTCTTGGAAGCGGTAGCTCTAGCCTCCAAGACAGCTTCTACCCCCAAGCCATAAGACTTCTAAATAGCCATAAGACTTCCATAAGACTTCTAAATAGCCATAAGACTTCTAAATAGCCATAAGACTTCCATAAGACTTCTAAATAGCCATAAGACTTCTAAATTGCCACAAGACTTCTAAATAGCCATAAGACTTCTAAATAGCCATAAGACTTCTATAAGACTTCTAAATAGCCACAAGACTTCTAAATAGCCATAAGACTTCTAAATAGCCATAAGACTTCTAAATAGCCATAAGACTTCTATAAGACTTCTAAATAGCCACAAGACTTCTAAATAGCCATAAGACTTCTATAAGACTTCTAAATAGCCATAAGACTTCTAAATAGCCATAAGACTTCTATAAGACTTCTAAATAGCCATAATACTTCTAAATAGCCATAAGGCTTCTATAAGACTTCTAAATAGCCATAAGACTTCTATAAGACTTCTAAATAGCCATAAGGCTTCTATAAGACTTCTAAATAGCCATAAGACTTCTAAATAGCCATAAGACTTCTATAAGACTTCTAAATAGCCATAAGACTTCTAAATAGCCATACGACTTCTAAATAGCCATAAGACTTCTAAATAGCCATAAGGCTTCTATAAGACTTCTAAATAGCCATAAGACTTCTAAATAGCCATAAGACTTCTAAATAGCCATAAGACTTCTAAATAGCCATAAGACTTCTATAAGACTTCTAAATAGCCACAAGACTTCTAAATAGCCATAAGACTTCTAAATAGCCATAAGACTTCTAAATAGCCATAAGACTTCTATAAGACTTCTAAATAGCCACAAGACTTCTAAATAGCCATAAGACTTCTAAATAGCCATAAGACTTCTATAAGACTTCTAAATAGCCATAAGACTTCTAAATAGCCATAAGACTTCTATAAGACTTCTAAATAGCCACAAGACTTCTAAATAGCCATAAGACTTCTAAATAGCCATAAGACTTCTAAATAGCCATAAGACTTCTATAAGACTTTTAATAGCCATAAGACTTCTAAATAGCCATAAGGCTGCTAAATAGTTCATTAATGGTTACCTGAACTATCTGCACTGACCCTATCTTGCACGGACTCTATGCACACTCACAAGACTATATATACATTCCATATACACAGTCACACACACACTAGACTGACACTCTCACACAAAACCCACACTCACATACGCACACACACACACATAACACACACACGCATACCAACAACACCAACACACATACACACATGCATACTGACACAAGACACACACACACACACACTTTTACACTCATCATATGCTGCTGCTACTCTTTATTTTACTCGTATTATTATCTATCCTGATGCCTAGTCACTGTACTCTGCCTGCATGTACATATCTAACTCAAATACCTCGCACACCTACCTGCACATTGATCTGGTACTGGTACTACTTGTTTATAGCTCCATTTTTGTGTTTAATTTCTCTTGTGTTACTATTTTTCTTTATAGATATATATATCTGCATTGTTGGGAAGGGCTCATTAGCAAGCATTTCACAGTTAAAGCTGCAATATGTAACTTTTTGGGAGACCCAACCAAATTCACATAGAAATGTGAGTTATAGATCTGTCATTCTCATTGAAAACAAGTCTAAGAAGCGTTAGATCTGTTCTACTTGTGCTATTTCTATGCTTCCCGGTCTTAAGTTAGGTTTTTGCGTCTTTTAGGTTCAGTTTTGTACACCAGCTTCAAACGGCTGAAAATACAATATTTTTGGTTATGGAAAAAATATTTCACAGCGGTTTAGATTGATTATAATGATTATCTACACTATACTTGCTTGTTTTGTCACGTAAACTGAAATTAGGCAAACTATTAGAATTTTAGCAAAGAGGAAATATCTTTAAGTCTACACCCTTTTTATTTGGTGCATGTGACAAATCAAATTTGATTGATTGATTTGAGGAAAGTGGTGCAACAGTCTGTATGTGCAAGTGCTGCAGAGCACAGAGACTGGGCTCTCTCTGCTTTCTCACACTGCTGGTAATGAAGTTGTGCTCTAATAGCCCTCCCTTTCTCCATCACCCCTTTCTTTCGAATATGGACACTAATGAGCTTTTCTTACTCTCACACCCTTGCTGTGCTCTCTCTTTTCTCTATGTTCTATACAACCACCAATTACTGACCTCTGTCTTCCTTCTCCTCCTCTCCTCTCTGTTATACCCTCCTTGCCTAGTCTCTCCTCCTTTCCCTTCATTCCAGCCTTGATTTTTGGCTGCATAAACATGGGATATGTTAAATAATCAAATCTTTCCAACTTTAATTTCAGTGTGCTGTGCAATAGGATTCTCCAGACCCCAGGGCTAAACTGTCTGATCTAATTCTTATCCAACCCACCCCTGGAGAGAGGCAACAAAAAAGCAGTGGTTCTGTTTGAGAAATAGAAGCTTGCCAAGGTGAGCTGGCAAGCTTCTATTTCTCAAACAGAACCACTGGTTGGAAGGAAGGGAAAGTAGGACTGACTAGGCAAGGAGGGTATAACAGGCGAGGAATTTACCACATTAGTCATCGGCTTCATTAATAAGTACATCAACGACGTAGTCCCCACAGTGACCATACGTACATATCCTAACCAGAAGCCATGGATTAAAGGCGAAATCCACACTGAGCTAAAGGCTAGAGTGACGCTTTCAAGGAGTGAGACACAAATCTGGACGCTTATTAGAAATCCCGCAACGCCCTCCGAAGAACCATCATTTTTTCAAGTAGACCACTTGAGTCCCTGTACCCAAGAACGCCAAGGTAACCTGTCTAAATGACTATCACCCCGTAGCACTCACATATGTAGCCCTGAAATGCATTGAAAGGCTGGTCATGGCTCACATCAACACCATCATCTCAGACACCCTGAACCCACTCCAATTCGCATACTGTCCCAACAGATCCACATATGATCCACAGATCCACAATGCTCTTTCCCACCTGGACAAAAGGAACACCTAAGTGAGAATGCTGTTCATTGACTACAGCTCAGCGTTCAACACCATAGTGCCCTCCAAGCTCATCACTAAACTAAGAATCTGGGATTAATCACCTCCCTCTGCAATTGGGTACTGGACTTTCTGATGGGCCGCCCCCAGGTGGTGAGGGTATGCAACAACACATTCGCCACGCTGACCCACAACACGGGTGCCCTTCAGGGGTGCGTGCTTAGCCCCCTGTACTCCCTGTTCACCCACAACTGTGTGGTCGCACACGACTCCAACACCATCATTAAGTTTGCTGACGAAACGACAGTGAAAGGCCTGATCACCGACAACGATGAGACAACCTACAGGGAATCAATGCGGCTGTAGTGGACATGATCGAGAGCTTCAAGTTCCTCGGTGTCCACATCACTAAGGACCTTTCATGGTCCAAACACATCAACACAGTTGTGAAGAGGGCACAACCATGCCTCTTCCCCCTCAGGAGGCTAAAAAGATTTGGCATGGGCCCTCAGATCCTGAAAATGTTCTACAGCTGCACCATCGAGAGCATCTTGAATGGTTGCATCACCGCTTGGTATGGCAACTGACTGGCATCCGACCGCAAGGCGCTACAGAGGGTAGTGCGTACGGCCCATTACATCACTGGGGCCGAGCTCCCTGTCATCCAGGACCTCCATAACAGGCAGTGTCAAAGGAAGGCCCTAAAAATTGTCAAAGACTCTAGCCACCCAAGTCACAGTCTGTTCCCTGTGCTACCGCATGGTAATTGGTACCAGAGAGCCAAGTCTGGGACAAAAAGGCCTTTGAACAGCTTCTACCGCAAAGCCATAAGATTGCTGAACAGTTCATTAAATGGCTACCCGGAATTTCTGCTTTTCTCCCCCACCTACATGTACATAGTACTTCAATCAATCACCTAATCAAACCTACATTTACATATTACCTCAATTAATCACCCCAACTACCTCGTACCCCAGTACACTGTCTTGGTACCGGTAGTCCTTGTATATAGCCTGTATATAGCCTTGTTATTGTTATTTTATTGTGTTTCTATCTTCTTTTTATCTACTTGTTTATTTTCTACTTTTTAACTGCATTGTTGGGAAAGGGCTCGTAAGTAAGCATTTCACGTTAAAGTCTATACTTGTTTTATTCGGCGCATGTGACAAATAAAAGTGTCTTTAATTTGATTTGAAAGAACCACAAACACAGGGTTCTGAGCGAGGTAAGTTCAGACGTTACACTCCAAAAAATACTGGGATAAAAACAACCCAACATTAACATGTGATAACCACAGAACAGATGAACTGGGATGACATTTACTCTCCTGGGAGGCCAAAAAGGACTATCTTAAAGGCTTACACAAGTGTACTAAGCCACGCCTCCATAACCCAGCATCAAAAACCCAGCAGTTTCGTAAAGAAAACAACCCGGAAGTGACCCAATGCCTGCAACCCAGCAACACAGCATTTCTTTGAGTGTAGTGTGACTGGAGGAGTGGAGACAACAGTGAGTTGTTGTGGCCTGTGGGGCTCTTATGTATAGTACAAGGTCATCAAGGCCTGTTTTCAAAACCAGATGCCTCAAACTATTGTTGTCCTCCAGTGTGGGAGTCTACGGCATAATATGCCCATAGCTGATTCAGGTATGGGCATATTATATATTCAGGTATGGGCATATTCAAGTAAGAGTTGGAAAATTAGTATTTTCAATACTCAATAAACTCATGAAATACAACATTCATCCTGGTGTTCAGGGTAAGCAGCTGATTCTGAGTGACAAACATCAACAATATATATTTCAACACTGAGAGTATTTGTGTACTCAGAGCGCTGTGGTTCTGGATGGGGGTGATGAGAGAACTGTAGTCTAGTCGCCCCTCTCTCTGGTGGACAGTTTCCCCTGTCTTTTGTGTGTACCTTTCGTCGGTGAGTAGAAAGCAGAGGCGCTCACACACAATAATCTTAATTGAACCTCTTCAGAGAGGGCGCAGCCATGTGTGTCAACAGTTAATGACAGAGGAGGGAAAACACGAGTGTGGATAATAAAAGAGTCAGGAGAGAGAAAGGGGAGCCATGTCTGTCTGTTGACAGGACCAATAATAACACAATGTCTGAGGGGCTGTTTAGAATCAAGGTCTATAGAGTTAACACACAGACATACTGATGTAGAATCTTAATTTGATCACCCTGTTGCAGGAGAACTTTCCTGCAATGGAAAAACATTTTTATTTTATTTATTTTGTAATGTTTTTTTGTTTTTTGGGGGAGGGGAACATTTAAATGTGTAGTGTATTTTAGGTTGAACCTTTTACTGCAGTGGGCTAAATCAGGGTCACACTGAGTGTTTCTTGGAAGTCTTAAACAAATCTACTTTGAAACAAAAGTATACACCTCACACACATGGTTATGCGTATAAGACACCTGTACCATGTCAGATATAGAGTTGTAATGTATTACATTTTGAGTTTGCATCCCAATATTACACTTTATATAGATCACAGAAGACTGAAATAAGAAACCCGTGCTGACATAGAAACACCAGATTTGAAAAAGATTGTTTAATAATTATGAAATTATGATAAATATTAATAACATTCCACCCATGAAGCCACTAGGTCATTTGACTGCAGGAAAGGGCTACGAAGGCTTCTGAAGTTGGCAATTTCCACTTTGAAATTACGACAAACGTACCAACCCTTACAAAAATGTCCATAATGCTCATAATCCACATAATCATTTACATTTCCTGTTGCTGCAGGATTATTTTCCTGCTGTAGCAAACTGGCTCTAATTAAGATCCTACATCTATATTGTCTGCGATGTGTTGTTCATCTGCCACCAAGATAGATTATACATCACCTCAGAGACCTACTGTAATACAGTGTTAACAGAGAGCAGGATAAAACTGAAACTTCCACTCACCTAAAATAAATATGCCCAGATATGCAGCCATGGCGGATGTCAGTCGATTTTGACAGAAGGCCATCCGGAAGGCTGAAACACAGAGTAGGAGAGAGTACGTGTTAATAAGACAAAATATACCTGGTCTTTTTGGTCATCAATGTCATAATATCATCATTTTGCATCATAATACACAATGATCCTCTATTGAAATGCTGGAGGGCCCAACAATTTATATCAATAAATCCATTAGGAAATGTGTGTATGTGCTGCTGACCCTAACCCACTTGACCTCAGGGGGCCAGGGGCGCCTCTGTGACCGTGTCGTGACACTGTGGAGAGAAAGGAGTTGTGTGTGCACAGTCTCCACAAACACAGCTCTAAGGACTGAATGTGACCGAGCATGTTCCCTACAGATCTGTGCGTGGGAACACAGATTACAGATGTCCAACTATTCTAATCTGACTTGGCTCAAACAAATTCAAGTTGTTGTCGAATAGTACTACATCCTACCAAGTGACAATAGTACAATTTCTAATACTTTTTTCAATGTGGGTTAACGTGGCAAATATTTTTTTACATAATCCCACCAGCAATCCTTCAAACAAACCTTCAATACAGAACACTGTACATTTGCATCTGTAACAGATTAACATGTACTAATAGTGAGGCCGAGGGATGCCGGTACCACACAGTGATGTCATATCCATTGTACAGGGATAGCTAACTCCACGTGCTGCTGTTCTCATATGGCCAAGGACCAGACCAAACCAATCCTCTATAATGCAGAATAACAAGAGAAAAAAGAAAAAAAAATCCCAATAAAATAAAAAACTCTGCAGTGTTACAATCCCAATAAACTCAGCAAGCTGAGTATTGACAAGTAGAATTACAGCGGGGAAAAAGTGGAAGAAAACGCTATTGCACTGCGGAGTTCCGTATCGCTGCTTGGTTCCCTACCTACTGCAGCCTGGGGACAGAGGGGCTGGCTGGCTGGCGGGTCTCTCTGTGGGTATAAACCCTTGAGAGGATCAGGGCCCCTCACTGCAGCCACTCTACTCGGCTGAAGAGTGTCCAACACTGGGACAGGACAGCTCTGCATCATAATGCCGCTACCACAGTTTCCCACCAACATAAAACAACCACAGGGAGAACAGTTAAGAGCAAATGAAGTGATTTTAACACAGCTGACAGTTTACCATAGAAACAAGACAACCTGCCACAGAAACCTGACAGTTTACCACAGAAACAAGACAACCTGCCACAGAAACCTGCCAGTTTACCACAGAAACAAGACAACCTGCCACAGAAACCTGCCAGTTTACCACAGAAACAAGACAACCTGCCACAGAAACCTGCCAGTTTACCACAGAAACAAGACAACCTGCCACAGAAACCTGCCAGTTTACCACAGAAACAAGACAACATGCCACAGAAACCTGCCAGTTTACCACAGAAACAAGACAACCTGCCACAGAAACCTGCCAGTTTACCACAGAAACAAGACAACATGCCACAGCAACCTGCCAGTTTACCAGACACACTTATCTACCACAGAATGCCAATTCAGTATCTCACAAAGTCACATCTACCATGAAGTACAACAAATTCACCATAATAACAAAATAATAACACAAATCTCTGACAGTATGTGTTTACAAAAATGGAGTGTCTGTATGTAAAAAAGACTCAGATAGAGTCCATTTTTAAAAAAGAAAAAGGGTGCAACACACTAGTAGACAAGATGTTCATTCACAAAGACAAAGTTCTGAAACGGCTGGGAATTACCAGGGACCTCACGATACCATATAATCACGACACTTAGGTGCCGATACCATATGTATTGCGATTCGATACTGCGATTTTATTGAAATTTCATGTTCCAAGCATATTGCTCACCATATGTCTGCTGCAGAGAGACAAGAGAGAGACATGAGAAAATGTGTTTTGATCAGTCATGGAAATAAAAGTGATGAAAAAATATTGTCTCACTCTTTAAAAAGAGATGGAGAAGAAGCTATAGGATGAAAAATACAGCAGGTACAGCCGACTAGCGCTGCCTAGCAAAAACAAACTGGAGTCAAAGTATCGATATAATATCATCCAAAATAATATGTAACTGTATCGATTTATTCCCCCATCACTATCAAACCTGTTCAGACAATCAATCCCACACAACATCTGTTAGGTCCAACTTCTGAGAAGTGATGTATCTATACAGATTAATAGCATAAATAAGATCTAAGTACTCACACAGCCACGCAAGTAAACTCAGTCCTCTCTGTGGTGAGAAGCTTTCTGCAGGCTGGTTCACTTTTAGTGTGCGTGTGTGTGTGTGTGTGTGTGTGTGTGTGTGTGTGTGTGTGTGTGTGTGTGTGTGTGTGTGTGTGTGTGTGTGTGCGCAGTATGGACAGCGATTCTTATTCAAATTCAGCTGTCACTCTGAGAGCCACTGTGTGAAAGGGGAAATGGTCTCTAGGCAGGCGGAATGCACTGCCCCACTTTTTTGTGTGTGTGTGTGGGGTGGGGGGTGGGGGTTGAGTTGGGATGGAGGGAAGGAGAGAAGGAGAGAGGGAGGGGTTGGGGCGCTGTGTTGGCTGTCCCTGGGCCGTCGGTGCAGGGACACCCCCTCCCTGCCCCCAGAGAGAGGAGCATCCAAACTGACCACCAGAGAGACGACACAGGACCTCCGGTCCAGGGAAAAATAACCTGCTGAGTTTGTGGCATAAGTACTTCCTGTTGCAGACAGGGTTGTTCCTGTGCACTACATGACATAGGAATTACAGCTTAACTAAGAAGTTGAAATGAGGAGAGAAAATAAAAACATGCTCTATATTTTCATTGGATGAAATAAGAAGATACCCCACAACCTTGAAGGTTGAACTGTGTTACTTTAGCATAATGTGGCACAACAACTTTAAGTTGATACAGTAAGTCTCTATCAATAGGACACAGTAGTTTACTAAACTCTGACAAAGTCAGAGAAACTGTGGTTTCCAATAACATGATATCCTTTCAGTTCCATACCTAAGGTGGGAGGGACTCTCATATACCATGCTTAAAACCCTTTAATTGCCTCTTCTTCAAAAACATGTCAAACATTAAATTACTATTACTAACAACTCAAATAAGAACTTCCAATATTTGTTTTAACTTTATGTTTATTTGGGGAATAACAGAGCTCTACCAGGCTGTTGAGAAGTCAAAAGAGGGTCATACCAGCAATGCCATATTAGAATGGCAATTTCCATTACATTTTTGTTCATCTCAATAATACTACAAAAAATGACCTTAGGTCTGCTTCAATGGCTTTTATAGGTAGGTAAGCATTATTAAAAGAGTAATTATGATAATTGTACACATCCAAACATGAATATTCAATTACATTGAAATATACGTTTAGTGTATATAGTGCAATGTCTATCAAAATGGTTTTCTTACATTTCAAATGATCCAGGTTCTTCCACCGTCTTTTCCACATATTCAGACTGCATTTTTAGATAATAAATTACAAAGTACCGTTTTTAATTACTGTTATAGGCATTCTTTTATAGGCGACCTTAAAGGCCCTTCTGAATATTGATTAAATGACTCCATTGGTCAATTTATGTTGCCTAATATAGTGTGTTTTCAACAATTCAATCCTATTTTTTTATAAAAAATATAACATATTAGTTCACAATATTTGTCACTGACATATCAACCCCCTGGATGAGCACATTTAAAATATATATTGCTTTTTAGCCTTTTTACATTTTAAATATTTATTTTCATATTTCTACTCTTCAAGGTCTCTACTAACAGGAAATGTGCAATATTTATCCATCACCAACTGAATTCCTGCCTTTTATCCCATATCTTTGGTGACTGATTTTGAGTTTTCTTACAGACCAAAATGGGCAAAATTAGAGTGCCACAACACTGAACTGTAGCAACCCAAAACAACGGATACAAATTATGTTAATTGTTGCAGGAGGGCTGGGGGAGTTGACCAATCAAGTTAAAGTGAATATTTTTTTTCATATCTACTTCTAACTCCATTGCCAAACATGCTCTACCAGCTGGTTGAGGGCTAAAGCAGTGGTCACCAACCTTTTCTGAGTCAAGATCACTTTCTGAGTCCAAATGCAAGCTGAGAGCTACCGCTCAGATTTTTTATATGACTTAAAAAACTTAAGTCTATGCAACATTATTCTTTTAAAAACAGTTCTGTAGCAATGAGGTTTGTGCAGTAGGCTAGGCTATTGTCACGTTCTTGAAAATGATTGGACCAAGGCGCAGCGTCAGTATAGTTCCACATATTTATTTAAGTGAAACTAACAAAATAACAAAACTTACAAAGACCGTGAGGACGTAGTGACCAAACACACTAACAATCAATCAATATCCCACAAAACACAGGTGGGGAAATAACTACCTAAATATGAGCCCCAATCAAAGGCAACGATAAGCTGGACTGGACTGGATGCCGTTCCTGGACTGGGCACCGGCGCAGAGGAAGGCTCCTGCCCTGGAGCTGGACTGGACACCGTGCCTGGAAGCTCCGGACCATTGACCGTCGCCGGAAGTTCCGGATCGGGAAACGTCGCCGGAGGCTCCGGACCGGGAAACGTCGCCGGAAGTTCTGGACCGGGAAACGTCGCCGGAAGCTCCGGACAGGGAACCGTCGCCGGAAGCTCTGGACTGTGAATGTACACTGGAGGCCTAGTGAGTGGAGCCGGTACAGATGGCACCGGACTGGTGACACGCACTTCAGGGCGAGTGCGGGGAATAGGCACAGGATGTACCGGACTGGGGAGGCGCACTGGAGGCCTGATGCATGTAGCCGGCACAGGTGACACCGGACTGGTGACACGCACTTCAGGACGAGTGTGAGGAGCAGGCACAGTACGCACCGGACTGGGGACACGCACTTCAGGGCGAGTGCGAGGAGCAGGCACAGGACGTACCGGACTGGGGAGGCGCACTGGAGGCCTGATGCGTGGAGCCGGCACAGGTGGCACCGGACTGGTGACACGCACTTCAGGGCGAGTGCGAGGAGCAGGCACAGGATGTACCGGACTTGGGACACGCACTTTAGGGCGAGTGCGAGGAGCAGGCACAGGACGTACCGGACTGGGGAGACGCACTGGAGGCCTGATGCGTGGGGCCGGCACAGGTTGCACCGGACTGGTGACACATTCTTCCGGGCAAGTGTGAGGAGCAGGCACAGGACGTACCGGACTGGGGAGATGCACTGGAGGCCAGATGCGTGGAGCCGACACAGGTTTCACCAGACTGCTAACCAGATCTTCTGGTCGAATGTTGAGCAGAACACACTTGCACAACATCTCTCTCTCAACTTCTCCATTGCCTCCCTGACAGTCTCTGGCTCTTCCCGCGGCTCAGCCGCCAGCTCCATGTGCCCCCCCCCCCCAAAAAAAAAATCTTGGGGTTTCTGTGGCAGTGGTCTGACGACACGCTACTCAGAGTTTGCCATTCAGGCTCTGGCACTCTCCTCGGCGCGACCGGCCACCCCTTGTGCCCCCCCCCAAAGAAAACTTGGGGTGGTCCTTGGGCTTTCTGTGGCTGCGAACCCTGGCGCCGTCGCTGTCCTCCATTATTACCTTCCGTCTGCCGTCAAGGAAGGGTTTCGCATCCACCCATCACTTCTTCCCATGTCCAAAACTCCTTTACCTGGTGAACACGCTGCTTGGTCCTGGTTTGGTGGGATATTCTGTCACGTTCTTGAAAATTATCGGACCAAGGCGCAGCGTGAGTATAGTTCCACATACTTATTTAAGTGAAACTAACAAAATAACAAAACTTACAAAGACCGTGAGGACGTAGTGCCCAAACACACTAACAATCAATCAATATCCCACAAAACACAGGTGGGGAAATAACTACCTAAATATGATCCCCAACCAGAGGCAACGATAAACAGCTGCCTCTAATTGGGAACCATATTAGCACCAACATAGAAATAAACATACTAGATCACCCCCTAGTCACGCCCTGACCTACTACACCATAGAGAACCAAGGGCTCTCTATGGTCAGGGCGTGACAGTTATAGGCCCAATACATTATCACTGCATATTAGCTTTGCTTGAATTGCTCTGCCAATCCATTGCTGTTCGGACCGTTTAAAAAATATATATATAAACATTTTGAGGTAGACTATATGATCACACCGGTAATAGATCAGTTGTTGTATTACGTGTGAGGCACAGCTGAGTGAGCATACATTTAAATAATTCGCTTTTTATTTGTATTTTACTGGGCTGATGGATGCCTGCGCATCTGATGGTCAGTCTCAGCAGAGGGTTAGAGCAGCAGACTGAGGGCCCGCCTCTCAACGTCCCTCCGCTCTCCCTTTCCTCTGCTGACGCTGAGCAAAAAGGGACACTGTCTTCCAGCTGATGGCGAAACTGTAGTCCCACCGCATTATTTCTGCCTCATGCACAAATCCATGTTTTTACTCCTACGAACAGAGAAGGTGAAATATTCCTCTGCTAATAATAACGGAGCAAGTCTATCGATACACTTTCCTACTCATTCATTACAGCTGTAGTGCAGGTTGTAGCACAAGTGGAAGTAGGGAAAAACGCACATTTCTATGACTTATAAAAGTGTTGAATAAAAAGTGCGGACAGCGCTGAGTAAGCACTTAAACATGAACTCACTGAGAACTACAGCAGCACATGGCTGTATTCGTTGACAGTCGATCTCTAGTCATGGTTTTAAAAGTTTTGAAATCTCACAGTATCAACTTTGCTGTAACCTTTCTTTTATGCCCGCTAGGTTACTGCAGACACGGTATTTTGAGCCATCCGATTGGCCAGCGGTAGGCCTACAGTGCACTTCATTTGCTCTCTGGGCCCGCAGGGAAGGCAGAGTTTGTACCTTCAGAAATATTTCAAAATGTGAAGAATTCCACAACCCGGCGAGCAGGGCAGCTGAATTGGGTGCACCTACCACCAACAGCATGAGACCAATACAAATAAACATAGGAACGCAAGGCTTTATCATTAGGTTTTTTACAGAAACGTTTGGAGATGGACCAGTCGATCAACCTGTTGGTGACCACTGGGTTAAAGGTTAAACCTTTGTATGAGATGGCAGTAAGGTCGTGTGTCAACCAGCCAAACCACACAACGGAACCTCACATTCACTGCTCTGTGGTTACATGACCTTTGAACCTGAGATGGAGTCCGATGCGGGGCAACCGCAGCACATTCAGAACCTGAGGAACAGTGATTTTATAAGCATGTCGCTATGGTCTGATCTTGATCTTGCATGTGTTTTTTTGCCAAAAAGTGGATGTATGTGTTGACATTGAGAACATAATGGTAACCCGATCGAGTCCCAATCAAGACAGAGATGACTATAGCTCGCCTGTTCACAGACTAGTGGGGATGGGATAACATAGCCAACTACATCCTCTCTGTGAATTAAAATGCCAATTCAATGGCTCCACAGAGGAACTCTCCACTTTAAAAAAAAGAGCAATACATGACTGCATTCATCCTTCCGTCAAATAGGTATTGTAAGACATCCATCCTAAGGGTGGTGGTGGTACGGTAAAGCACAGCGAACACACAGGTCAAAACCCCCTCAACACTATATTCTTTCTGCTAGCCTTTTATCCTGAACTTCCAAGAACATGTCCAGGCCTCTGGCCTAGACTACAGTTGAGTGAAAAAAATGGAGGGTCTTAAAGTAACTGTCCAGTTTTTCCAGATTTCTATGAAATATTGCCTATAATTAATTGTAATATGAGTGAAATAGTTTCCCTTCCAATTTTGTGATTTTTTATTAAGTATGTTAAAAAGCAGCTCTTCTGTGTTGGAATGGTGTGGGCATACCCCAACAACAGAATGTGGGCATACCCCAACAACAGAATGTGGGCGTACCCCAACAACAGAATGTGGGCGTACCCCAACAACAGAATGTGGGCATACCCCAACAACAGAATGTGGGCGTACCCCAACAACAGAATGTGGGCGTACCCCAACAACAGAATGTGGGCGTACCCCAACAACAGAATGTGGGTGTATACCGGACATTCAAAAGATTAACGCGAGTAGACCGCTGATTGGCCAGCTCATCCTAAACAGGTCTATTTCAGATACAAGGTTTTAAGTGTTTTTTTCTGAAATGTATGCTTTGGACAAAAATATGAGTCAACAGCATTATTTGGGTATGTGTTAACAGAATATGAACTTTTAAAAGTGACATTTTCACTGGACAGTTACTTTAAAACAAATCCAGGTAATACAGTCATACTTCAGTTCAGTTCAGTATACTCAGTGCACGCGCGTGCACACACCCACACTGACACACATTTTAATAGGAGGGAGACATGCTGTTGGAACAGTGCTCACCACTATGCCTCCCCAGTAAAAGTCAGATGAAAGATAAAGTGTCCTGGGGACACTAGACAAAATAATCCCTGGCTTCCATATCATTGAACACAATAATGATAAGCCTTGCCATGTGTGTGTGTGTGTGTGTGTGTGTGTGTGTGTGTGTGTGTGTGTGTGTGTGTGTGTGTGTGTGTGTGTGTGTGTGTGTGTTTGTGTGTGTGTGTCATGTAGACGGAATAAAGTGATATTAATTTGTATTGACACCAGCTGTGTTTTCATGGACAAGCAGTGCTTCAGAACAGTACTGAATGAAATGTACACATCATAATGAACTCATTTCGACAGCAGCTGTGCATAGGCAACCATTCAATAACACATTTCTTTAAAGTTGCACTAAGCAGATATCACTCAGCCATTTCCTGGTTGCTAAAACTCTAATAGTTATGTGGTAAAATAAGCTAGAATCATTGTACCATCTAAACCGCTGTGAAATATATTTTCCATAAGCAAAAATATTGTATTTTCAGCTATTTGAAGCTGTTGTACAAAACCAAAAGTAAAAGATGCAAAAACTAAACTTACGAACAAGAAGCATAGAAATAGCGCACATAGAACAGATCTACCGCTTCTTAGACTTGCTTTCAATGATAGATCTTTAACTCACATTTCAGTGTGAATTTGGTCGGGTCGCCCAAAAAGTTACATTTTGCCACTTTAACTGTCCTGAGTCAATGTTCACTGGGACATAATCCAAAGAAAGGTTGACACCTAAAATAAACTCATTATGTCAGTCCGACTTATTTCTTATTAACTGACCATCTCGATAAATGACAAAGATTATCCATTGTGTATGCGGCCATCAGACCAAAAGTAGAAGGACAGGCAGAGGCAAAAGGAGTGACAGCAGGCCAAGTACGACAGAGCTTGGCAACATCAGGTTGCTGCTCACTCACATTAGGTCATGATGGAAGAGTCTCTCTCTTTACAAAGGCAGATGACTCAGCGTGGCAACCTTCACAAACAACATGGTCCAAACTCAACACTGAAATAACGTCAATGAAACATTAACAGTAAAGGAGTAAAATGGTGAGTGATTAGGATCAGTGTTTAGTCTCTGGATGATCCTCAGGACATTTAAAACCCTTTCCAGAGCTGACCTGAGACCTGCTATCTATCACTAACCCAAATATACTGCTGTGAGTCCTTGAACAAACTAGTAGCCTGCACATTGTATGTCATTGTTAACCTGTTTGTACTTAATGCAATTTGACTCTTTGTGCTGTAAGTAAGACTATGACCAATAACCCGTCTAGATTCCCCCTGATCAAATAGGCCTCTCCATTCAGTACGGCTGGGAAGGAGACAGACCACCCAAAAGTGACATCCCAACAGAAGAAATCTCTATAGCTATGTAATGATTAAAACCCCACTTCAAATACTGTATAATCCTCTGAGAACTTCAAACATACACTACTGGAAATACAGGAGCCTCTTCCCTGACAAATTACATGACATAATCATATACCGTCTGCATGGCAACTTCTGCTGTGTTTTCAACAGGGTTGCGATTAGAGCTGCGATTGATATTATGACGATTTTCCTTCCAGAAATAAAAAGACATCTCCAGATTTAAATCCAGGATCATCTGAAATATCTTTCTGTGCCGATCTCCGCAGTAGCCTAATTGGCCCAAATCTTCAATGACGCAGACAGAGTGTATCTGAATGACAGACATACAACAACTTGTTTGTCTCCTTCCAGTCCCCTTAACGGTAATGATTTTTTAAAATCAGATCCAGGGTCTCAATGCAAGCTAACTAAGCCGCTGCAGGTAAAATATCACATCAACTATTCTTTAAGCCAACACGCCAGCACACCTGAGGTCTACAAGGTGCTCACCAGAGGGCAAGACCAAACAGTAGCCAAATAGAAACATTAGAGCTAACCCCACCTGGCCCATCAAGACCACCACTACCGCATACAGAATAAGTCATACAATATACAGGTAACTGCCAAAGTAAAGGAAACACCAACATAAAGAGTCTTAACAGGGCGTTGGGTCAAAACGAGCCAGAACAGCTTCAATACACCTTGGCGTAGATTCCACAAGTGTCTGGAACTCTATTGGAGGGATGCGACAACATTCTTCCACGAGAAATTACATATTTTGGTGTTTTGTTGATAGTGGTGGAAAACATTGTCTCAGGCACCACTCCAGAATCTCCCATAAGTGTTCAATCTGGTTGAGATCTGGTGACTGAGACGGCCATGGCATATGGTTTACATCGTTTTCGTGCTCATCAAACCATTCAGTGACCACTCGTGTCCTGCGGATGGGGGCATTATCATCCTATGGGGGCATAGCCATTGTCCTGCCTTCTAGATCTCCACTTGGTCATTTTGTACATATATATTAGATTCTGTAACATGCGCCCATCTCGTTAATATGAAATTATTAGAGGTACACAAGTTGTTTATGAAATAGGTCACTGGAATTATTTCTACGGACACCGCGCGTCCTGCGTGTAATGGTCACATGGGCGGGTGTTCCAACAGTTTCCAACATGTTTTTTTTTTACTGTTTCCTAGGTTTTAACTTGAACCCATTCGTACGAATATCATCCTTTATGACCACATGTACCTCTGGGATGAATTATGATTGACTGTACGCAAAAGTGAATTGAATGGTTTCCACACCCACCATGCGTCATGTGTGTAATGGTCATACGAGGTGAAGTGTGTGCATTCTGGGAAGTGAGCACTCGGTCTGTAGTCAATAAAGCAGTGAATTGGCAGCTTAAACAGTGTGCGGGCCTTCCTGATCTTTACTGGCATAGCCATGGTAGACAAAATAATGGCCTGCCCAGCATTTTCATACGTGACCCTAAGCTTGATGGGATGTTAATTGCTTAATTAACTCAGGAACCACACCTGTGTGGAAGCACTTGCTTTCAATATACTATGTAGCCCTCATTTACTCAAGTGTTTCTGATATTTTGGCAGTTACCTGTACATTCTCCTATCTCTTTGTAATCATTTGTTGAGCTATGGTTCATTACAATGATAAAAATTCCAGACATTTTGAAAGATGTGCTCTGTGTCTGGGCTGAAGTTGAGGGCACTTTAGGGACATGTAGCTGCTGCCACTCTAACCTGGTGGTCCCAGCGCGCACGACCCACGTGGAGTTCCAGGTCTCCGGCAGCCTCTGGAACTGCCGGTCTGCGGCCAACAAGGCTGAGTTCATCTCAGCCTATGCTACCCTCCAGTCCCTAGACTTCCTGGCGCTGACGGAAACATGGATTACCACAGATAACACTGCTACTCCTAGTGCTCTCTCCTCGTCTGCCTACGTGTTCTCGCATACCCCTAGAGCATCGAGCCAGCGGGGTGGTGGCACTGGAATCCTCATCTCTCCCAAGTGGACATTCTCTCTTTCTCCCCTGACCCATCTGTCTATCTCCTCATTTGAATTCCATGCTGTCACAGTTACCAGCCCTTTCAAGCTTAACATCCTTATCATTTATCGCCCTCCAGGTTCCCTTGGAGAGTTCATCAATGAGCTTGATGCCTTGATAAGTTCCTTCCCTGAGGATGGCTCACCTCTCACAGTTCTGGGTGACTTTAACCTCCCCACGTCTACCTTTGACTCATTCCTCTCTGCCTCCTTCTTTCCACTCCTCTCCTCTTTTGACCTCACCCTCTCACCTTCCCCCCCTACTCACAAGGCAGGCAATATGCTTGACCTCATCTTTACTAGATGCTGTTCTTCCACTAATCTCATTGCAACTCCCCTCCAAGTCTCCGACCACTACCTTGTATCCTTTTCCCTCTCGCTCTCATCCAACACTTCTCACTCTGCCCCTACTCGGATGGTATTGCGCCGTCCCAACCTTTGCTCTCTCTCTCCCGCTACTCTCTCCTCTTCCATCCTATCATCTCTTCCCTCTGCTCAAACCTTCTCCAACCTATCTCCTGATTCTGCCTCCTCAACCCTCCTCTCCTCCCTTTCTGCATCCTTTGATTTTCTCTGTCCCCTATCCTCCAGGCCGGCTCGGTCCTCCACTCCTGCGCCGTGGCTCGACGACTCACTGCGAGCTCACAGAACAGGGCTCCGGGCAGCCGAGCGGAAATGGAGGAAAACTCGCCTCCCTGCGGACCTGGCATCCTTTCACGCCCTCCTCTCTACATTTTCCTCTTCTGTCTCTGCTGCTAAAGCCACTTTCTACCACTCTAAATTCCAAGCATCTGCCTCTAACCCTAGGAAGCTCTTTGCTACCTTCTCCTCCCTCCTGAATCCTCCTCCCCCTCCCCCCTCCTCTCTCTCTGCGGATGACTTCGTCAACCATTTTGAAAAGAAGGCTGATGACATCCGATCCTCGTTTGCTAAGCCAAACGACACCGCTGGTCCTGCTCACACTGCCCTACCCTGTGCTTTGACCTCTTTCTCCCCTCTCTCTCCAGATGAAATCTCGCGTCTCGTGACGGCCGGCCGCCCAACAACCTGCCCACTCGACCCTATCCCCTCCTCTCTTCTCCAGACCATTTCCGGAGACCTTCTCCCCTACCTCACCTCGCTCATCAACTCATCCTTGACCGCTGGCTACGTCCCTTCCGTCTTCAAGAGAGCGAGAGTTGCACCCCTTCTGAAAAAACCTACACTCGATCCCTCCGATATCAACAACTACAGACCAGTATCCCTTCTTTCTTTTCTCTCCAAAACTCTTGAACGTGCCGTCCTTGGCTAGCTCTCCTGCTATCTCTCTCAGAATGACCTTCTTGATCCTAATCAGTCAGGTTTCAAGACTGGGCATTCAACTGAGACTGCTCTTCTCTGTGTCACGGAGGCTCTCCGCACTGCCAAAGCTAACTCTCTCTCCTCTGCTCTCATCCTTCTAGACCTATCTGCTGCCTTTGATACTGTGAACCATCAGATCCTCCTCTCCACCCTCTCCGAGCTGGGCATCTCCGGCGCGGCCCACGCTTGGATTGCGTCCTACCTGACAGGTCGCTCCTACCAGGTGGCGTGGCGAGAATCTGTCTCCGCACCACGTGCTCTCACCACTGGTGTCCCCCAGGGCTCTGTTCTAGGCCCTCTCCTATTCTCACGATACACCAAGTCACTTGGCTCGGTCATATCCTCACATGGTCTCTCCTATCATTGCTACGCAGACGACACACAATTAATCTTCTCCTTTCCCCCTTCTGATAACCAGGTGGTGAATCGCATCTCTGCATGTCTGGCAGACATATCAGTGTGGATGACGGCTCACCACCTCAAGCTGAACCTCGGCAAGACGGAGCTGCTCTTCCTCCCGGGGAAGGACTGCCCGTTCCATGATCTCACCATCACGGTTGACAACTCCCTTGTGTCCTCCTCCCAGAACCTTGGCGTGACTCTGGACAACACCCTGTCGTTCTCCACTAACATCAAGGCGGTGACCCGATCCTGTAGGTTCATGCTCTACAACATTCGCAGAGTACGACCCTGCCTCACACAGGAAGCGGCGCAGGTCCTAGTCCAGGCACTTGTCATCTCCCGTCTGGATTACTGCAACTCGCTGTTGGCTGGGCTCCCTGCCTGTGCCATTAAACCCCTACAACTCATCCAGAACGCCGCAGCCCGTCTGGTGTTCAACCTTCCCAAGTTCTCTCACGTCACCCCGCTCCTCCGCTCTCTCCACTGGCTTCCAGTTGAAGCTCGCACCCGCTACAAGTCCATGGTGCTTGCCTACGGAGCTGTGAGGGGAACGGCACCTCCGTACCTTCAGGCTCTGATCAGGCCCTACACCCAAACAAGGGCACTGCGTTCATCCACCTCTGGCCTGCTCGCCTCCCTACCTCTGAGGAAGCACAGTTCCCGCTCAGCCCAGTCAAAACTGTTCGCTGCTCTGGCACCCCAATGGTGGAACAAGCTCCCTCACGACGCCAGGACAGCGGAGTCAATCACCACCTTCCGGAGACACCTGAAACCCCACCTCTTTAAGGAATACCTGGGATAGGATAAAGTAATCCTTCTAACCCCCCCCCCAAAAGATTTAGATGCACTATTGTAAAGTGGTTGTTCCACTGGATATCATAAGGTGAATGCACCAATTTGTAAGTCGCTCTGGATAAGAGCGTCTGCTAAATGACTTAAATGTAAATGTAAATGTAGCTTAAGACTACTGCCTCTGACTTTCTGTCAAATGGATTAGAACCAAAGTTGGTGAATTCTAAGTGTATGCACAACGCCATAATGCATAGCAGTTGTTCAGTCACCAAGAGAGAAGATATCGAGACTTCATTTCCAGAACATCAGGGTGAGCATATGTGTATTATTCTATTCGTTTGTCTTTATTCAGAGTTACCAGGAGAAGACAACGGCTTGGACAGCTGACATGGGAGACAGGCAGAGTATTTTGACAGCTCTGTCGCAAAGGGGCGTGGCCGCAAGTTTGAATGGTTTCCTGTTATTAGTGAGATATATTTCAGACGCAATCAGGCATTTCCCTGGAGATTAGCATCAGCTCAGATCATCAGAGGACGTGCATGTGCGTGCGCCTGTGCGAGCGTGTGTGTGCGAGCGTGTGTGTGTGCGAGCGTGATTTTACTGAAAATTAAATGGATTTCCTGAAGATCACTTTATCAAGGAGTTAAGATGACATCTTCTGTGAAGACAGACTAGGCCTCAACTGTGAGTCATGTATTATTCCATCAGACTGCTTCAATCACATGGTTTTGCCAAGGGTACATGACATTATTTGACAGACAGGGGCTTATCTTCAATTATCTCTTTACATCGTAGCAGAACAGCTGTCTGGAGTCACACTGTAAACCGAACCGAAGCCAGATGTAATTGAGAGACGAATCACTAATACAAGTCCCAAGTCCCATGTCAGGAGGAAACAAGGGGGTGATTTCAGTCAAGGAACATGATTAGGTTTGACTCACAACCCCAGAGAGAATCTCAAATGTCAAAGACATATTGATACAGTGTTTTTGGGCTTTGGAAGGGGCCCCTCTCCACACACTAGCTCCTCAGAGCAGAACAGGGCAAAGGCTGAGGCAGCAGGTGCTGACGGACTGGGGTGAGAGATGAGGCTGAGGCCCTCCCAGGGCTGCTCGGGGCCAAGACTTGCAGATCTCTTGAACCCCTTAGGTTAGGGACACACACAGCAGTGGTGCTAAATAACAACCAGGAGCTGATTAAACCTATACTAACTTAGCCCACAGACAGAGACCATGGAAACCTTTCAGATGTTTAAACAGTTGCCTGGCTACCCAAACTCCTTGCTCCAACCAAACGCTACGTCACACCCATGGACGTTAGTGGCTTCTCCGCAATGAGCCTGTACCTGAGTAGCTCTCTGGCGATTTCTAGACTGGAAATTCATTTTAGACCGTCTGTTTGGTCCCAGAAACCGGGTTGAACCAGAGCCGGAACACACGTGGGTAAAGCAGCGTTTGAAAATTCGTCATTGGCTTTGATATTCTGATTGGTTAGAGATGATCCAATAGCTGATGACTTTGTTTTGTACAACACCCCTCCTTTTGACGTCACCACAAATGACTTCAGTGATGGCAGTCTCAGACTGAAGTCCGTAGCAAACGGTAGAGCAGCGGGAAAAATTCAGTTGGAGTTGCCATGCAATCTAAACAGTGCCATATGATGCATTAGATATTGATTGGGTACATTTGCAGGGACCACAAACCTAAGAGCGATGGTCAACTTTGTCCAACTCGTGTCACAGTTAACAAACAAAAGTAAGAAGGATTTATAAGGGCTATTTTCCAGCTAAAGCCTCATGTCATAGAATAGTCCTACATATACATTGGGGACTCCCTAATCAATCTAAAATCTTTACTGTGATTGAAAGTGATTGAACAGGAGGTCCCACTTTCAATGTTCATTTGAGTAGCTTCCTAATCCCAGTGGAATGTGTGAAATGGTGTCAGTAATCTGCTCGCCCTGACCCTGTGGCCAGTGGAGTGGTAGAGGGCCATGCGCAGCACAGAGCAGAGCTGCTCTAGTGTCAAGCAGTAATAAAACAGGAACAAGGTATTGTGCGAACAGGACAGCAAATATAAGGAAGAAGTTAGAAATGGGTATAGAGAAAGACCAAACTCATGGAAAATTGTATACTTCAGTGAATGGTCATGAATGTCATTATTTTCATAACCACTGTAATTTTACTTCCATTTTTATCTCAACTTGCCTTGTTCCCTTTACTAAAATCTCAGTCAATAGACCAGGGGTTAGGACTGAGAGCTGGAGTGTTAGCCTATGATCTTCCTCCATCCCATACCTCTCGATTACAATATTTGACCACAGATGAGGAGATACCTCCGCAGCTCCTGATCGTCAATATCTGATTATCCATAGCAAGTTGAATCACTTTATGTGTTATGCTCTAAGTTACAGGCTCCCTAATATCCATCTGCATGAAAACTAGATGCGAACTATGGAAGTTATTACATTGATTATAACGAGTAGGATACAGTTCCTCCCATAAATCAATGTCACTTAGAACACTCTTCTGTACACTTCCTTAGGGTTCTACAAACACAGGTCAGGATAAACGGTCGCAATACAGCAATTATGTATTACCATAAATGACCGATAAGTGTTTGAGAAATAAAGAGTGCAGTGAAGTTTAATTCTACAGCTAAAACGAAAAGGTAAAAATGTGCAGTAGTCTCACCTGTTCACAACTTCTCTGATCCACTGTCTCTGCTTCCCGAGCTCGCCTCGACCACCTGTATGAGTCCTGTGTACAGTTTGGTCTGCAGTCCAGTACTGTACGGAAAGGAGGAGTCGAAACCAGCGGTTATCAAAATTAATATATATATATATATGTAGGCCTACCCTACTGTACAAACAAGGTAGATTTCTGTTAGGTATGGGCGTCACCCCGACGCTACACTGACTGGGCTACAGTACTACACAGTTCAACCCCCGACATCGAGGTCTTTCAGTCAGGTCGCTGGTAGGTTATAGGCTAACGTTATGACGACAGAATGTTACCTTATCGTGCTGGAGATCAAAGTTAAACTTGGACGAAGAAGGACAAAGGCTCGGTTTGTTTGATACACATTGCAATTCCCTATACCTAGTTTCTTATAATTTCCCGTAATAGTCACTTGCTCCTTTTCCCATCTGCCTCTCTCTCTCTGTCTGTAATCTTTCTACAAATATTGATTTCCCGCTCCTCTCCAATAACTCTGATCAGGACAGGTATATCCCGAGTCGTTACACATTTAGGATCAGAAATGGAAATAAGAGGGGGGTTGAACATGTTTCATTAGTTCATTTCCCGTGATAATTCTTAATAGTTAGGTTATGGGTCATTTCCTTTGTCAGAAATAATTTAGTATTTGTTTTTTTAGTGCCTCCATGCAAGCCTGTTGTAGGTACTGCAGCTGGGTATTTTGTTATGAGGAATATAAACATCTTTATAGAATGATGATGACAAAAGCCATCAACAAGCTCATTATCTGGTGCCGGCCAAATCTGACTGGGAGATAAACCTCAGAAAACAGACTTCTGTCGAGCACAGGAACAAGAGAGCAGTCTGTTGTTCAAGGGGCTGATGGGGGTGATATTGTGTGGGGATGGGTAGTGTGGTAAATCTGTTATGTCGTTTGCTGTTCATTACTGTATTGATTTATTGTATTGGGTTTGGAGTTGTCCCCATCGCAGACAAATACAACACTCAGATCCATAACCAAGTCCTGCACCAGCATACCTCACATTCCCTCCCACTAAAGGATTCCCCTCATCATAACGCCAACATGGTAGAGAGGGCTGTTAGACCCTGTCTAGCTGGACCAGGGATTGTTATAAATATACCTCCTCCTCCATTCCCCTTCACACTAGGTGTAGAAATATGTTCATGTGACAGGTGAGGGCAAATCATGGATTTATGGGTTTGGTTTGTGAGGGTCAATTAAATAATTGTTTTTTGAGGGTCAAATATTTTTTTTTTTGGAGTAACGTGCATAACTCTGCGCTGTACATACAGTAGTCCATAGGACTGCAAAATGTATTATATTTTGTATTATCTAGTGTATTTTTAGGATTTGTGGGCTCAGGGCTATATAGGTCTGAATTCCACACTTCCATGAAGTCAGTGGCAGTATTGGCACAGTTAATACATGATGGACGGACACCATCACACACGCCCCTCTCCCACCATCCATCTTCCTTCCTGCTTCAGGTGTCAAATTGTGGGTTTTGGAGCTGTAATTTCACAGAGCTGTACTCTTCCAGGTGATTGATGCATGGCCATGGTAAGGGAAAATTAACCACTGTGAAATCTAAAGTACCTTCTTGCTTTCATACTGATCGTGTTTGGCTGCAATCAGACGTTTATGTTTAGTGTGTCTATCCTTTGGGCCTGCATACCACCAATCAGGAGCCTGGTCTGTATGGAGGCTCGTTGCCCTGAGAACCGGAGCAGTGTGGAGTAGGATTCAATGATGTGTCTATAACAGAGGTCAGAGGTCATTGAAGAGTGCTGAGTTGACATATTGCAGGTTCCAGCCATGGATGCACAATCACACTCACACACTCTTCCACGTCCAACCATACAAGCACACAAACATACAGTATAAAGCAATGCACTTGAGTGAAGATGCTTCATAGCTCTTTTCATTCAGCTGACAGTTTATGGTATCCACTTAGATTACATTTAGGATCAATATGGTGATTTTGATTGATAATACTTATTATTCATTTGGACACTGAATGATTCAATCAATTAGACTTGCCACGTGTCACTTTTAATTACAAACTCACAGAATAATACACAGTTTCACAAACACAATAATGACTATTTGTTGAAAACTATTAGTGGAAATGATAGAAATACAATTCTGAAAGTACAGCTTGTCATATTAAAGTGAAAACTAACAGCGTAAATTCAACTAAACATTCATCCTCTTAATCTGGGACTGCCCTCTTGTGGAAGATTTGTCCCCGTATTACACACAAATTCAAATTTCACTGACACAAAGGGATTTTTGTTACAATACGAATAACACAGCATAAGCACATTTAATAACACAATAGCAGTAGTTATATTACCAATAGTGATAGCTAATGCTTATTTAATAATGCTAGGTTTCCCTTCACCTGTTTATTTGTGAGATAGGCTGGTAACTATGTGGTCCCTCAAGCTCCTCCAGGTCATCTAGGAGCATAGCTGGATTGTTGAGGGAGAGAACATGGGCAGAGTAAGCCTGGTGGAGCTGGGCCAGGTTGAACATATACCTGACCCCTGCCAGGTGCCGTAGGTGACCCCGCTCTCTCTGTCCATCCTGGTCCACAGAGACTTTCACCAACTGTGGACAAAGGGACAGGAAAGTGAAGTCATAGCGGTGTATGAGAAATATCAACCTCAAACATATTTTGTTCTGCATTTTTATCCCTGACTTTTGCTGACAATGTGACCCTGACCAGGAACCGCTCAGGGGCATTACTCATTAGTACTTATTAGCCAGGGTAATGAATAATTAGCCTGACCTCAAGAGACTCAGATTCCTCCTCCTCCTCTAGGTCTCTGAGTCGTCTGGTGGAGTGTTCTCTCAAGGTGTCCCACAGGGCCTCAGCACTCACCTCATCTGACACACAATCAATCAATCAAACGTAATTTATAAAGCCCTTTTTACATCAGCAGTTGTCACAAAGAGCTTTAACGATCCCTAGCCTAAAACCCCAAAGAGCAAGCAATGCAGAGACAGAAGCACAGTGGCTAGGAAAAAACTCCCTAGAAGACAGGAACCTAGGAAGAAACCTAGAGAGGAACCAGGCTCCGAGGTTTAGTTCTGGCTACACAACACAATAAATACATAACACAGAGGCACATTGGTCACATGAAAAGCTACGGACAACACACTGCAAGACACTAGATGGCAATAAATACATTAGCAGTGGGAATTAGTCTGTTGAACCACTAGGCTAGATAATGGGACTTTTCAGAAAGGTGAAATGGTGGACATCACAGTGCTTGCTTAGCCGGGCTGTACCACTTCCTCCCGCTCCAGTTAGAACACACTTGAATGCCTTCTGGAAACGTTCCAACCAGTTGCGCCACCAAAAAAGGGTGCATTTGCATACATCATTTGCATACAACATTGTCACCTAAAAGGGAAGATGTACTTTTGTATTATAACAGTTACCTCCCATGTTCTTCATCAGTTGTGTGTACCAGGTGGGTGAGGAAGTGTGGACAGGAGATGGGTTGAGGAAGTACTCAGCTGTCTCCTTCCCGAACAGCCTACCGAGAGACAGCAGCTGATCAAACAAACACATACATACACACACGCACCATGCCCTCAGTATGTCAACCCGTACTTTGCATCACACAAACAAACACTTCCGTCCAATTATATTGCCCACATTATATAAAAGTGCAGTGTTGTGAGGATTGTATGATACCCACAGAGATTAATGCATTCTGAAAAAATGACCTAAGACATACAATTCACACCCATAAACACTAATTCACTAATAATTACTATTACACACACGCATACATGTAATAGTGCCAGACATGCACACAAACATATACAGTTGGCATTGCTGTTATGATTTCAGTTGTCCTTGATGTCCTTTGTTTAAAAAATATATATATATATTTTTTTTGCATTGTTGTTTGCTGTTTTCTTCTGTCTTTTCCTTTTTCTCTTTAGTTCATTCTCTTGGTTGTTGGTGCATTGGGGGGTTCTTGGGGTGGGGAATGGAATTAATTGTTGGTTTTTTCCCGGGGGGGGGGGGGGGGGGGGGGGGGGGGGGGGGGGGGGGGGGGGGGTGCTGTGGGAGGGGTCTCGAATGGTTGAGGGACAGCTATTGGGGAACTGTGGGGGGGATCTTGGAGGGTTCGGGTTTCACAAGATCGTGATCATGAAAAAGGAAACAATGACATATATTTTATATCACTATCATGCACATGCACCCTCACACATAAGGATGGCTCTGTTGCGGAAAGACTGATACATGTTTGATAGTGTCTTGATGCTGTATTGTTTGTCCTTCATGTTCTAATACTTTAATGTTACCCCTTCCTTGTGTTTTTTGTAATAATTAATAATAAATTAAAAAAATAGCTGTAAGTAAACAGATATAATTGGAACATTTAACATCCACACAGTATGCATATGGTTCCAATATACTGTATGTGCAGCATACAGATCTACACTCGCTTACTTAAACCCAAAGAAACACACGGACATCCAGTACCTGTGCAGGTAGAGGCAGTAGTCCTGTTCAGTTCCAGCCCCAGTGATTGGTTCAGACGGGCTGTGACTGGGCCCCAGAACATCTGTCGCAATACCCTGTGTGCTCATATCGACAGGGAAGCTGAACAGGCACAGGGATGGAGTCCTCAGTCAGCACCATATTATTTGTATTTGGTTGAATGTATTAGTTATTTTCTGTAATTTCCAACTCATCTGTCTTCTATAATCTATTCCCAGTGTAACAGCAACAAAGATAAACATCAAAGTAATCACACATCAGAGATCATACACTCCCTCATCTCTCCTGTCAACAGGAAGAATTACACAATCAAATCCCTAGCTGTTCTGTCCTCATTTAACACTGTGCTCATTATCACATGAAATAGAGAGGTGACAGGACCTCACCAATTCAAACAGATAGCTAATATGTAAAACCTACCTCTGCATTAGGTGATGAAAGCTGCTGTGCGGGGCTTTGTGTGTGTGCGCAGTTTGCTGCTGGGCTGTTTTTATGAAACAGAGAAACGCCTCTGTTTCACATCAGTGGTCAGTGTAGAGACACTGCATCTCTCAGCAGCTCCACAGGGCCCTGTTACTCTAGGGGCAGTGGGTTGTTGTTACGCCCACAGAGAGGTGATGGTTGCCAGGCTGCGGGGAGCACCTGATTCCCCTTGTTGGAAGAGAATACAAAAGCTCTCCTGGCTCTCAATCATTCTCTCACTGTCTCACATCCTGTCAGATGGAGAGACCTCCATCTGACAGGATGTGTGTGTGTCTGTTCCAGTCTAATTATTAACCAAGACTGCGCGCCCAAACTCGCCCTGTTAATCCCAAACCAATCACTAGTCAAAAGGTAACAGAATAAATACATTAGTGAGAGACGACAAGCGAGGGGGGTGAGAAAGTCATCTTACATTACAGGCTGAAAAAGACAGAAAGCCTAATGCTTACTGGAAGAAAATCACGGCATGCAGTGAATACCATAACTAAACAAATTAGTTAGAAACCACTAGTCAGATTTGTCACACAATTAGCATACAGATTCTCACATGCCTTGATCCACTCCATTTTCTCCATGCCAAAATTGTTGTGACATTAAATGTAACCGTTTCAATTAAATGTTAGACCAGTAATGACATATCTCTGCCCCTCTATAAATAAATGAAAACATCTACCTAGCCCTAGGCAGAGTTGCCATAACATGAGATTCTGGAGATAGCTGGAACCGTTTGATGGCTGAGGTCTCCCTTTCTCTCTGTGTTGACTAAGAGGTGCCATGCCCCTTCAACATAACTGATTTAAAATGGTGCTAGAAAGCTCCAGTCCACTCTGAACACCAGAGGAAATCAGTCATGCTGGGAAAAGGCAAAGGTCACAGGTATCAGGCAGCATCTGTCACATCCCTGGAAAGTGGAAACAGAAGGCCAAATTAAAGGCCAGCAATAGTCGAAACAAAAATGTGACTCTATAGTCGGTAAAGAAACGTATGCCCATATAATAGTGTCTTACAATAAACTGTGTAGATGTTTGATGATCATGATGTTTTTATTACCAATAGAGAAGATTTAGGCAAATGGGGATACCTAGTTAGTTGTACAACTAAACGCATTCAACTGAAATGTGTCTTCCACATTTAACGCAACCCCTTTGAATCAGCGAGGTGCTGGCAGATGCATTTCTCTCAGTGTTATGTCCTATAATTAACAATACTTTCATCATTAATATTAAGTCATTTTGGCTTGGCTAATCTATCAGTGGCTGTGTATCTATCTGTGTGTCTCTCTCCTGTGTCCACTCCCTTGCAGAGCACTTACAGGTCAGACTGAGGTTGTGAAGGGGTTATCTTCAGTGGACATTCCCATGGGCTGGTGTCAGTTAGCATTTCCCTCCAAAATATAGGGTGATTGTGGGGCCTTCCGTACCCCTGCAGTAGCCCCCCCGTCATGGGGGGGTCAGAGGACGCTGCACCATGTCATAACAGGTTAGCCACGGGCCGCTGCAGCTCAAAGCAGGGTTCCTGCAAGAGAACACGACATCGAAGTGGAACATACACACCATCACATACAGTATATATTCATTAACTTTCCCATTCCCTCTGGTAAATGACATATAGAAACCAACGGCATCCATGTAGGTGAACAAGGAGGATTCATTCCGGAAGGATGCAAACAATGAGAGATCTGAGGCTGGAGAAAATCGAAAGAAATCTATGGAGCTCATTATTCTCACACAAAATATAATTACGTCTTGATTAATCACTCAACTAGTTCATTCTCATTTCATTCTCAATCTTCACCTGTGCTCATATTAATGGATATTCCCAGGCAGCGTCTCGCCCCTAATAACATGCCCCACCACTGCCCCACCCTGGGGAGCGTTCTCATCTCCACGTGGTGACAAAGACAGGTTGTGATGGGGGAGGGCAGGAGATCTAGGGCGGTGGTCTCAAATTATAACGCCCTGGCTACCAGCATGTCTAGCACAGCATTGTGTACAGTATATTGTTAGGACAAACCCATTTAAAGTGACCATCAAGACTTGATTATTACTGTTATTTAGCCAGTAGCTATCACATATTTGACAAAATGACGCAAAAGTAGGCCACATTTTTCATAATTGCACATAGATTGAAGGCTGCTAGGACAAAACAACTGAGAAGATTCTGACAACCTAGTAATTTCACACCATAGATATTTCAGTCAAAACAGATCTCTCCCTCTTATGCTGTCAGAAATAATGGTACGGGCAGGGCCTATAATGGTTATTTAGTCTTTTTAATCCTTCATACACAGTATGTTGGTCTACATCCTGTTCTGTGCTATTTAATCATGCAAAAGAAAAAAAGTAACTTCGGTTACTCTATGTCCATTAATAAAACGATTTGATTTGCTGTTGTTATACATTAGAAAAGTGAATAATTGGACCATGAATCTCATCATTCTATCCTTGTTTCATATATCTATAGATGGAACATCATTTGTGAAACAGGGAGGGAGATCAATTTCAACTTGGCCTCCATAACTTGTCCATCTCTCACACGGAGCAGTTACCACCATGTGAGACCTTAGAGGACCTTCGCTCACCACACCCCAGCCTCGATTACTTTGATTAGTTTCATATATCTATAGTTATAATATCAAACAGAGAAGTTGTCCATCATACCTTTAATGTTAATCTCACAATAACCCCCATGTGAGACTCCTTTAGAGGCCATGACTATAATCAAACAAACCCTTGTAAGGAAGACAGTGGAGTAGTATTGATTCAAGGAAAGCAATCAACTCTAAAACAACAACACCCAGCTTCAGTTTCTCTCAGACAGCCACCTCTTGCCCAGTACAGAGTCCAACACCCTGCACAAAGCCGCAGCATGCCATGGCAACACACACTGTGCCACCCCTGTGACTCACACACATTTCTTGCTGGCACACCGCTGGTATTGTTCGGAGAAAAGCCCCTGAATGGTGACCTAAAACAGAACTATCTAACGAACGGCACCTGCGTTTTAATATCCAACTACAGCTCCCTGTAACTCTGTCAACGTGCTGTGGCGAGAGGATATAGTCCTTTTTGCCCATACTGTTACTCTTCTACATGGTTGGACACCCATAGACTTCAATGACTAAATACAACCCCATTTTCATATTTCGCTAGAACTGGACATCCTAGAAGAGAGACATGGACTTACCCCTTGATGCAGTAGGCAGAGTGGTGGCGGTGGTGTCTGAGCTTTGCCCGGTGGCGTGGGCAGGGGGCACCCAGTGCTCCAGAACCGGGCCAGTGGCAGGTCAAACCACTAAGCAGCTCTGACACAGTGACACAGAAACACTACACTAAAGGGAGAGGGAGGGGGGGAAGGAAAGGGGGGGTAGGAGAGATTAAATGAGAGGGACAATATAGAAAAGGACAGTAGAGAACATGGAAGAGATGAGGAAAACTAAAAACTAGTATTTGTGGGAAATTGTTTCAAAGGAGACAGATAGATGAAACAGGCGATGAAGGAGCGAGCTAAGCAACCAGGGTCGTTAAAAGAGAGCATCAAAAAGGGGGAGGAGGAGAGCGAGTAGAGGAGGCAGGTCCATGCTGCCCCCCTTCACTACACAACTGTACCCCTAAGTGCCCTTGTCCTACTATCACATGCAGGCTCTGTGAGGCTCCGCCCACACAGCTTTAATTAACTCTCAAAATGAGGGTTTCTGAGAAACATCCCCTGTCTGCATCATGCTGCCTGTCACTATAGTAGGCCTACACATACAAGTGACGGACAAACATGTACACAAATAGATTAGACCCCCTCACAGACACTACATTGTATATCTGTACTAATATACATGCATAACCTCACTATCTCTAGTCACTTTCTTTACTAACACTCACGGTCAGAAATGAATGGTACATTATGTATTGTGTCATTCTGGAGACACTTTTATTGTAAATAAGAATAGAATATGTTTCTAAACACTTCTACATTCATGTGGATTCTATACTGAACAAAAATATAAATGCAACATGTAAAGTGTTGGTCCCATGTTTCATGAGGTAAAATAAAAGATCCCAGAAATGTTCCATATGCACAAAAATATTATTTCGCTCAAATTTTGTGCACAAATGTATTTACATCCCTGTTAGTAAACATTTCTCCTTTGCCAAGATAATCCATCCACCTGACAGGTGTGGCATATTAACAAGCAGATTAAACAGCATGATCATTACACAGGTTCACCTTGTGCTGAGGTGTCACGATCATCGTAATAATTGGACCAAGGCGCAGCGTGAGTAGCGTTCCACATCTTTATTATAATGTGAAACTTAGCAAAATACAAAAACAATAAATGAACAAACGAAATGTGAAGACAGTGAAGTGGAAATAGGCACCTACACAAAAACAAGATCCCACAAACACAGGTGGGAAAAATAACTACTTAAATATGATCCCCAATTAGAGACAACGATTACCAGCTGTCTCTAATTGGGAATCATACAAATCACCAACATAGAAATAATAACCTAGAACCCCACATAGAAATAATAAACTAGAATACCCCCCAGTCACACCCTGACCTACTTCACCATAGAGAAACAATAGCTCTCTATGGTCAGGGCGTGACAGTACCCCCCCCCCCCCAAAGGTGCGGACACCAGCCGCAAAACCTGAAACAAAATAGGGAGGGTAGGGGAGGTGATTAGTGTCTGTGGTGGCTCTGGTGGGGGACGAAGTACCCGCTCATCCCACCAGCATCGGGGGCGGTTCTGGTGCGGGACGAAGAACCCGCTCAGCTCGCGGATCCAGCCATGGACCCAGAGTGAACACTGTGCCTGGACTGTATCTCGATGCCGAGGAAGGCTCCTGCCATGGAGCGGGACTGAACACCGGCCCTGGCCTGGACATCGGTGCAGAGGAAGACTCCTGCCATGGAGCGGGACTGGACGCCGTGTTCGGAAGCTCCAGACCGTTGACCCTCGCCGAAGGTTCCGGACCGTGGACCGTCTCAGGAGGTTCCGGACTGGAAACTGTCGCCGGAAGCTCTGGACTGGAAACTGTCGCCAGAAGCTCTGGACTGTGAAGGCGCACTGGAGGCCTGGTGTGTGGAGCTGGCACATGACGCACTGGGCTGTGGAGGCGCACTGGAGACCTGGTGCGTAGAACCGGCATCAATGGTACCGGTTCAATGACACACCTCGCACGGCAAGTGCAGGGAGCTGGCACAGGATACACCGGACTGGGGACCCGCATTTCAGGGCGAGTGCGAGGAGGAGACACATGACGTACCGGACTGGAGAGGTGCACTTGAGGCCAGAAGCGTGGAACTGGCACAGGTTGCACCAGACTGCTAACCGGATCCTCTGGTCAGATGTTGAGCAGAACACACTTGCACATCTCACTCTCTCCCAACTTCGCCATTGCCTCCCTGACAGTCTCTGGCTCTTCCCTCTGCTCAGTCGCCAGCTCCATGTGCCCCCCCCCCAAAAAAACTTGGGATTGTCCTTGTGCTTTCTGTAGCCGCGAACCCTGTCGTCATCGCTGTCCTCCATTATCTCCTTCCGATGTCCAGAAATCCTTCACCTGGTGAACACGCTGCTTGGTCCTGGTTTGGTGGGATCTTCTGTCACGATCGTCGTAATAATTGGACCAAGGCGCAGTGTGAGTAGTGTTCCACATCTTTATTATAATGTGAAACTTAGCAAAATACAAAAACAATAAATGAACATACGAAACGTGAAGACAGTGAAGTGCAAATAGGCACCAACACAAAAACAAGATCCCACAAACACAGGTGGGAAAAATAACTACTTAAACATGATCCCCAATTAGAGACAACGATTACCAGCTGCCTCTAATTGGGAATCATACAAATCACCAACATAGAAATAATAACCTAGAACCCCACGTTGAAATAATAAACTAGAATACCCCCCAGTCACACCCTGACCTACTTCACCATAGATAAACAATGGCTCTCTATGGTCAGGGCATGACATGAGGACAATAAAAGGCCACTCTAAAATATGCTGTTTTTTCACACAACACAATGCCACGGAGTGTCTCAAGTTTTGAGGGAGAGTGTAATTGGCATGCTGACTGCAGGAATGTCCACCAGAGCCCATTGCCAGAGAATTGAATGTTCATTTCTCTATCATAAGCTGCCTCCATTGTTGTTTTGGAGAATTTGGCAGTACGTCCAACCGGAATCACAACCGTAGACCACGTGTAACCACGCCAGCCCAGGACCTCCACATTTGGCTTCTTCACCTGCGGGATCGTCTGAGGGAGCTGGGGTGCTGAGGAGTATTTCTGTCTGTAATAAAGCCCTTTTGTGGTGAAAAACAAATTCTGATTGGCTATGCCTGGCTCCCCAGTGGGTGGGCCTGGCTGCCAAGTGAGTGGGCCTATGCCCTCCAAGGCCCACCCATGGCTGCACCCCTGCCCAGTCATGTGAAATCCATAGATTAGGGGCTAATTCGTTTATTTCAGTTGACTTATTTCCTTATAAGAACTGTAACTTAGTAAAATCTTTGAAATTGTTGAATTTTTATATTTTTGTTCAGTATACCATGATTACGGTGTCTTGAATTGTGAATAATGATGAGAGAGAAAGTTATTTGTGTGAGACAGACACACACATATCATACCCCTCTCACCATTACAATAACAGGGGAGGTAGGCATTTTTGGGGGCTATGATATTTGTGTCTATAATTTTCTCCCTCATCATTATTCACAATTCATTCAGGACTATCCGTAATCATGGTAACATCCACATTAATGTAGAAGTGTTTAGAAACATATTCTATTCTTATTTACAATAAAAGTGTCTCCAAAATTACACAATACATTATTTACCATTCATTTCTACTGGGCATAAAATAATCTGAAACACAACCAAAACAAACAGCAACTGCACCTAACAACGTTTTAGAGTCACAAGCTTGATGTAATCATTGCATGCTGGGAATACAGGACCCAATACTAAACTTTAGACTACTTTAATACACATAAGTGAATTCTTTTCTAATAATTTGGTCCCCTAAAATGGGGGGACCATGTACAAAAATGTCTGTAATTTCTAAACAGTTCCCCCGATATATTAAAGCTGACAGTCTGCACTTTAACCTCATAGTCATTGTATCATTTCAAATCCAATGTGCTGGAGTACATTGCCAAAACAACAAAAAGGTGTCACTGTCCCAATACTTCTAGAGCTCACTGTGCATGTTGCTAAGACAATTCTTACTTTAAGACTCAAAACATAACTTTTTTGGCAACCCAACCAAAAACCACATAGAAATGTGTGTTATAGATCTGTCATTCTCAATATAAATACAAGCAAGTCTAAGAAGCGGTAGATCAGTTCTATGCGTGCTATTTTATGTTTCCCGTTCTTAAGTTTCGGTTTTGTGTCTTTTACTATCGGTTTTGAACAAAAATACAATATTTTTGGTTGGGAAAGGGTATTTCACAGTGAGTTAGATAGTACAATGATTCTCTACACTATACTCGCTTGTTTTGTCACATGAACTGAGATTAGGTGAACTATTAGAATTTTAGAAACCAGGAAATGGCAGAGCGATGTCTGCATAGCGCATCTTTAATGTCTGTTGGGTAATATGGCTTGCGGAAGTCTACATTCATGTATATGGACCGAACGTCTTATTCCTGTATTCATCCTTTGTTGTTTTCTTGATGCATTCGGTGATGAATAAGAATGTGGCTTTGTGCAACATTAATTACAGTCTATATTACCCGTCTATATACCCTTAGCCAATTATAATTGAGCGAATTAACCCAAGCATTATTAAAGGATGAAGGACATACAGTTCATATGATTTGGGTTTAGTAGACATCATTAAGGAAGTAACACATTGTCCGCATGCTAACATACCAATTTATTCTAATCAACACAATTTATTCTAGTCAGCTGGAGCATATCGCACAGGAGGACAACAGCAACCCTCCCTCATGCAGGATTTGAATTTGGCCTGACACTTGAGTACTATAGAAATTACACACATTTTTGTACATGGTCCATCCATTTTAGGGGACAGTCTGTTGTGTAACACCTGATTCTGTTGGGTTTAAAAACAAATGATAAAATCATATGAATCTCAGGCATAAATGGGGTTCTGGAAGTTGGTTCTACTTAATGCCAGCCAACATGTGGATCCACCAGTTGGCCTGCACCGTCCAGCCCAGTTCCTCGCACTTCGCTATCTGCTGGTGGAAGTGGTCCCGTGCGCTGTCCTCCCCCTTGTCGTCCTGCAGTGCGTCCCGGAGGTAGCGCATGTCCTCTGCAGCGCTGAGCTCAGGGATCCCCGTCAAGAGCATGAGGGAGAAGAGGGTCACCAGCAGGCGAGAGTGGGAGCGCAGGGACAGGTAGGCCTGGGTACATATGTCCTGCAAGTGGGGATAACCACTCGTTTGACACAACCACACACTTACACAAACATACACAAACTCAGAAGACAAGGATAGACAAAATAATAAAGAACTCCAACAGTTATTTAGTCTTCACATTTAAAAGAAAGTGAGGACCTTCAGATAGGCAGCTTACCCTGAACTTCTGGAAGTAGAGACTGGGTTGACCTTTGATCCTGCCCATGACGTAGAGGAAGTCAGGAGTGAGGACAAAGGGGACCCTCTCCCTGCTAACCCCCAGGAACCGTTTGGTGTTCCCCAGGATGTGGCCAAAGTCAATGTGAAACAGATTCCCTTTGGAGCAGAAAAACATGCTTTACATTTTTAACTCTCCACATCAAGAGGACAGTGAATCAATCAAGAAAATGTATTTATAAAGCGCTTTTTACATCAGTAGTTATCACAAAGGTCTTTACAGATACCTGCCTAATACCCCAAAGAGCAACCAATGCAGATGTAGAAGCACAAGGGACAGGATATGAAAAGGGACAGGCTGTTTCATTGAGACTGACGACCTTGCCTTGATTTTTTTTTACATTGCAGGTACTGCATGTAAAACTTTATATAAAAAACAGTTGCCACTGACAACTAAATGTACATGCTTCAATCTGCTCAGAATACATACAAATGCTCATCTTTATTTTGGTCTTTGAACACTGGCCACAAATTATTTTGTGACTTTGTGATTTTGTCAAACAAAAAACAGATAATGCAGAAAAGGTGAACCTGACATGAGTGAAAAGGTCACCAAAGACGTATTTCTGGTGCTGTGTTACTCAACCATGTTCCCTTAAGGCCCACTGTGAATGTTTGAGCAGCTTGGCAAAATTAACTGCAGTTAGTACATCTAATTGGTGCACTAATTCGTCACACAACACACATATGGTTGATGACAAATCAACAACAAATGTACATATTTTGAACCATTATAATTATTTATATTGGTACATTTTTCAAATGTATGTTATGGATTCTTGTTAATGGAAGTTATTTGTCAAAATGAAAACCTGCATAGTGCAATTCATTGGATTCAATTAGGTTGCCAGTACCGGACTAAACTCTAGGACTACTAAAACTAAATAAAAACACTGGAGAATATTGAACCAATGGATGCATCTATTTTTTCCAATCCATATGTGTAACGGGCGTCGTAAGGATTAGACCAAGGTGCAGCGGGAACGTGTATACTCATCTTCTTTATTAAATCAAAAGAAGGGAAAAAAAAATAAAAATCACGTATACAAAACAACGACCGACACTAAACAGTCCTGTCAGGTGCACAGACACAAAACAGGAAACAACTACCCACAAACCCCATAGAAAAAACACCCCATTTAAATAAGACCTTCAATTAGAAGCAACGAGGAGCAGCTGCTTCCAATTGAAGGCCAACCCCATTAACTAAACATAGAAATAGAAAGACTGGAACTAACATAGAAAAACACTAACCTAGAACATAGACCAAAAACCCCGGAATACTCTAAACAAACACCCCTCTTACATAATAACATAGCCCAACAAACCCCGAACCACATAAAACAAACACCCCCTGCCACGTCCTGACCAAACTGCAATAACAAATAACCCCTTATACTGGTCAGGACGTGACAATATGTGTGATGGGTCTGCACTCAGGCTACAATGGAAGGTTACCGTTGCGTGGGAGAATAAATATGTTTAGGCTTCTATGCCTTCATCAGTGCTCTACAAGCACTGGTACGGACTGATGAAGCCATATAAGCCGAATGTCATGAATCCCACCGAAGGTGGCTCCCCTGCCTGCTCGGGCGGCGCTCAGCGGTCATCGTCGCCGGCCTACTAGCCGCAGCTGATCCCTTTTTCCTTTTCTGTTTGTAATGTCTTATTGGTTGCACCTGTTCCTTATTGTCTTGATTTGTGTTTATTTAAACCTGCTTAGCCCGCCCAGGTTTGTGCGGGATTATTTTCTGTCAGTGTGCTTTTTTGGATGTGCTGGCTATTCGCCGTAATTTATCTTTCCGGCCTGTGTGCCCGTTGTTTCTGGGTTGGTCATTTTGTTCACGTGCCTGTTGTGTTGGCGTTGACCGTTTTCTGTACCGGGAAAAAATAAATTCATTTTTTCCTTACCTTTGCTCTCTGCGCCTGACTCCTACCACCACTCCTAGCAATTTGTGATACCGAAATATGTGCTGTTTTCTGTTTAGAATTGTTTTGTGGCTCGCACTAGCACCTTTTGTTATTCTTTCGAGCATGTATTAAATTACGTTTATTTTTGCATCTCGGCCTCCTTTGTATTCCTTTTCATGTTTTCAGCTGTGTCTTCCATTCTTCTTTTCTGTTAGTGAAAGGTATAATAATATTCTCATTCTTACCTTGGTCTGTAATCATGATGTTGTCATTGTGGCGGTCCCCTATCCCCATCACATACGTGGCTACGCAGTATCCAGCACAAGAGTTAACAAACCTCTCCATAGCCTGATAGTGCTGAGATTAGGTGGGAGAAGGTCAGGGAATTGTAAAAGCATGAGCATAAAATGTCACAATGTCACTGGGGAAAAGCGAAATTACTTCTGTACAGTCTCTCATAAACTACTGTATCATGTCTAAGATTGAAAAGGGATTTGTGGAGATAGGAGGTATAGCTATCGATCCATATTGAAATGAGGGAAGAAATTGTGATATTTCTGTGTTATTTACAATCTCTTGGAGTGGACACTTCCCCTTGAGCCACTCAAACAGGGCATCGTTCTTGAAGGCTCCTGTTGTGCCTCCTTGGATCCTCTGCAGGGCAGCGATGGTGACGGCATCTCTCACAATCTCTATCATGCCTGAAAACAGATAAGTAAGTGGTTATCAATGATTGTAACACAGTGCATTTTCAATTAGAGACTGAATATCGAACTATTGTTAATGACCTATATTGTATCCTGTAGAGATGCAGCCATAGGGCACAAGATTCAGATCCAGTGATTTCTCCTGCCATATAGAATCCATCACCACCAGTGTCTGGAAACATCATACAAATGATCAATCAAATATAAGTCAAACATTACCTGACAATGAAATAAGATACGTTTTAAGTCATATAATCACTTTTTAAATATCGTATTTTCCACCGATCATTTAGCTAGTCTTTACTCACCTGAATCACCAGCATGTCCTGTCGGAGGTCATCCCCTTGTTTGAAGATGATGCCTACAGGGGGACCAGAGGGGCATGGAGAGTCCATGGAGGAAAACTCAAGCCACAGAGGCTTCTTCTTGGAGGCCATAACCTTGCACCTGTCCAGCTAGAGTTGTGGGGATTGGAGGATTGGGAATGGGATTGGCCAGAGGGAAGCGACTGTTAACATATTATAATATGAAATGACAACCAACAACAGGAATTATTAAAGGTCATGAACAGTCAAAATCATGTTTTTCATGAACCAACATTGGAGAAGGACAACATTGGAGAAGGCCAACATCGGAGAAGGCCAACATTGGAGAAGGCCAACATCAGAGAAGGCCAACATCAGAGAAGGCCAACATCGGAGAAGGCCAACATCGGAGAAGGCCAACATCGGAGAAGGCCAACATCGGAGAAGGCCAACATCGGAGAAGGCCAACATCGGAGGTGTGTTTGCAGAGGGGCGTGGTTTACATAGTTAGTTAGCTACTCTACTGGTGCCAAAATGTGACTGTAGGGTGTCAGCAAGTATAATTAAAAGTTTATACTTCATCTATGGCAAAGACACTTATGTTTCCCTTTTCATCTGTGTCTGGTGTTTGCTAGTTACTGGCTAGCTAAGGTCTTCAGCCAGCATGGAACAAAATAGGAGGGAAGGATCGTTCAAAACTTAACGCAGTTGTCATGTCAACATATCCATCACTGCTGCTGTGAACCGCATCACAAGAGACATGTCAAATTGGAGATATACATTTTTTTACACAATTGATGCAATTTCAATGTTGTTTGAGTTGCTTTGTTAATAACCAAATTTGATTGAGATAATTTTATTGCAACATTTCTCACTACACTATATCCAAGTTTCTTGATATAGGCGTTTCAAAGAGCTGTCAGTCAATGCGAGCTCATGAATATAAGCTCCACGCCCACTCAGCCTGTCTTTTCAAACTTCCTGGTAGTTAGCCATGAGAGAAAAAAGTACTTCAAAAGGATATTTTACATGGGAATCAGAATGACTGTTAAGATAAATCAAGTTCAATTTCACCTCGGGACTCATTGAAATTAGAGTGTAAAATACATGGGGGGTTAGAATCACAGTAAGTTGTTTTTGTGACCCTGAGAGCAACAACACATTCTGGCTAAAATGTCCCTTCCTGCTATACAGACACTGAATTAACCTTACCAGGATTCTGCCTGCTCTGATGCGTGGGTCAAAGGGCACTTGGAAGTCTGATGGGAGATTACATGTCCTCAGGAGCTCCTGAAGCCTCTGGGCAGCTGGGGAACAAACAATCTGTTACCAGCTTTATATAATTCGATCAAATTTGATTTTATAACACTCCAAAGGCTCCAAAGAGATGAATGTGCCTATTACTGGGGGTATATAGTATCTAGTGTATGAACCTCTAAGGTTCCAGCTATGAATTGCGCAGTACTACTTCAAGAGACAAGTATGACCATTCCAACGTTCACAGCAATATATTTAGACCACTCTGACCCAATGAAATTTGTTCTATTTATATTCTATGACATGTTCTATGTTCTATATCCCAGTGGAGCCAGGCCAGAACCCCACCTGTGGATGGGAGGTCCGTCTTGTCAGGGTAGAGTCTCTTGACCACACTGGCTACCTCATGTAGTGCCTCCACAGCCTGCACCTGACTGATGAAACTGCTCAGCATGGCCTGGCCACAGCCCAGCAGGTAGGCCTCTAGCACCACAGCCATACGCTGACGGAAGAACGGGCAGCCCGCCACCTCACTGCGCAGGTACCAGAAGAAGAAGTGGCCAATTCTCTTGCTCTGTACGCCAGAGGAAAGTTAATTGAAGTATATCTTACTATAGCTAATGTATGTTATTTATGCATTACAAGCATAGCAGGGTACAGGTTCACTCCCGTGACCCCAATAAATCACAGTCAATAATTTCCTTGGAAACTAAAACATAGAAGTTCACACACAGGTCACATACTCTGAGAGCTCTTTGGATGAGGAATCTAGCCAGGAAGCTGTCATGGTAAGGCTCCACTTTGAGAGTCTATGAAAAAGAGAGAAATAATAACACAATACTGGTCACAAACATCCCAGTGTGCACAGTGAAAAGCTGCCCTTTGTGCTATGTCAATGTTTGCTGAGCAACATGAATGAGTGACTTCTTGGTAACAATCGTTACTCTCTTGTATTCTATCAAATAAAATGTTATGTTACATGCACCGAATACAATGGATGTAGACTTAACAGAGATAATACAATTGTCCAGTTCTAAGAAATACCAGGTAATAACCAGGCTGTAAAATAACGTTAACCATAGATATCCTATTATTAAAGACTTATTTCAAGTTGTTTTTTTCAATGTTCAGAAGGACAAATCAATCATATGATTCCATCTATTCCATATTCGTCCCCTATTCAACGTACCTGAACCAGCTGCAGCAGATACTTCAGCATCTCATCATTAGACAAGCTCTCCAGTCTCTGGACAGCCAGCTTCCTGACCCTCTCATCGGCAAAGTCCACACTGAGCAGCTCCAGGGCCACGGAGACATCCAGGTCTGGGGGTTCCCAGTGACTCAGCAGCCAGTGGACATCCTGCACAGAGCTGGGTTTTAGCCAGTCTACGCTGCGCAGGAACTGGGGGAGGTTGGAGGCATACTGGACACTCTCCTCCCTGAACCTCCTCAGACGGGCCCTGTCTGTGGTCACTGGGGACGAGGAGGATCTGGCAAACGGGTCGCTCACGATGGGAGACAGGCTTTTATCAGATAAGCTGGAGTCGGGTGAGGATGAGGGGAAAGACTGACCAGGAGAGGAGCAGGATCCAGGGGAGGTTGTGCTGTGAGGGAGAACCACAGGGAAACTGTAGCGGTCCAGGAGGAAGGTGATAGCCATGGATTCTGCCACGTCTGGGTTGGTGGCAGAGGAGAGCTTATCCGCCTTATAGGTAAAAGCCTCTTCCTCCATCTCGGGATAGGCCCACATGTGAAGGGTGTGTGGCCCTTGGCTAAGGACGGACCTGTGGTCTATCAGAAGGAGATTCACAAAGTACAGCAGCTTTCCCTTCCCTCTCTGCTGGTCTGGAGCTTTAAGACCAGAGGATGGGGACTTGTATTCCTTTGTTGCGGCGCTATCATGGGTGCAAGCATTGATGGTCAGGCCCAGCTTAGCTCCACGGGGAAGATTCCTGAGGAGGACATCAAACTCCAACCACTCGTTCCACAGAACTTCATCAGCAAAGGCCTTGGGTGTGGAACAAACAGAGGTTACCACCTTGCTCCCGTAGAGGATAGAGGCCTCCACGTGGATGAACTGAGGAGGCTTGCCAGGGGGTTGGGGTATGTCGAAGCCCAGGAGCTTCACTCTGAACTTTCGGTTACAGTCCCAGAGTGAAATCATGAGGATGTCGTCCACATCCTTTCCCTCCAGGGCCAGCTCCTCGTGGGAGCTGGAAAGCCCAGTGAAGCTGTCCACAAGGGGCCAGTCTTCGGCCCTCACAGTGTCCTCATCAAGCTGCGCCATGGGGACCACAGACAGATGGAGCGCCTGCATGGACTTCAGACACTGCCGTACCCACAGGGAGTCAGAGAAAGGGAAGTCTCCAGAGAGGAACTCCTCCCTGCCACAGACCTTGAGAACCATGTCACCAGACTCACATTCCAGAGCATGGTCTACCATGATTTTTCGGAAGACCTTTATGAGACCTTCAGGTGTTATATTAATATCCACCTTTACACTGAAGCACACATCATTGTGATGCATGGTGACTGATATCTTTCGGCTGAACTGTTCCTCCTGGATCTTTGGGACGGGGGCTGAGGTGGTCCATGGCTCTGTTGCATAGGCCCTGGCATCCCGCCTTCTTAGCTCTTCCTGGCGGGGAGAAGCCAGCTTCCTGCGTGTGAAGCTGAGCTCACCGAGCCTATTTGCTGCTACTGTATCCAGGTCATGGCCAATCAGGTTGACCAGGGTACGGTGGTGGCTCTGCCTCTCCTCTGTGTCATCTGGCTGAGGCGACACCACTATGCGAGCTACCTGCCGTCCCCGGGAGTCACATGACCATGGTACATCCAGAGTCCGGAGAACCTGGCAGTCGTCAAAGATCTCATACCAGTCCTCTCCCTTGGGGTAAAGCAGTATGAACTTTTCAGGGTCCAACAGGCTTAATGGATCGGGATGGCAGTTCAGCTCTTGAGTTTGCATGCAGATACGAAGACGTAGCTGATGTACACTGCATTGTGCTGGTAGCCTCACCACTACCAGGTCTTTCTCTTGCCTCTCCCCAGCCTGGAGGCCCTTACCTGGGCGTAACTCACAGATGAACTCCAGGCTGTTCTCAGAGCAGCTGGCTCCAGACGTATCTGTTGCAAAATCTGCATATTCCCTGATGCCTTGACCAGAGTTCGATTCAGTAGCCATTAAATCTCCTAGACTAACAAGAAAAACAATGATCTAGAATTAAAAGCTTTCCTCGTTTTGATACTGTGCATTAACCGCACGCACACACACACGCACACACACACGCACACACACACGCACACACACACACACACACAATAGCCTACACATAATTCCCACCTTTCAATGAGACAGTTCATCTGAAATTGTAGATTAGAATGACATCTTACTTGATGATAGAAAGCTTTACTTTCAGAAAAACTATAAAAAATCTCACCTGAACAGATTTGTCCTTCACCACAGCAACAATGAATGACTGACTCCGTGTGTACGTACTTAAATAAAATTTCCCCTTCTGTAATTCTTGGATACTTCCTCATTCCTTTTTGAGTTGCTACCCATAAGTCAAGTCAAAGAGAAATAAATCCTTGTAATGGCCTGATAAGGAGTTCCTCTATTGTGGTCTGATAAGAGTTTACTGTAAACTGATCGGTAACCTAACAGAGGAAGCATTACCAGTAAAGTCCCTGTGGATTGAAACATGCACGCATGAAAGTACAGAGACAATAACAAAGCATTTGTACATTTGTGGAAACCTGTTTAGCTTGTTGTCACTCATAGCTCAAATGCTTTCCATCCATATTTTTTTGTGAGTGTATTGTCATACTTGGTCCCTTTCAGTCAATTTGTGTGAATTCAACGCAGTTCGCTTAATTTTTTGTGCAGTGTGACCACTCCAAAGGAACTCAGACCACTTAAAAGAGCCCCCGAAGCGAACCCGAAGTGAGACCATCTCTAGAGGTGGTCCGAGTTCGGTTCCGAGTTCGGTTCGCTTGAATTCCACGGTCCGGTTCCCTTTTTTAGGGCAATGTGAACACAAAGCTCATCAGATTCACTTGTCATTGTTCCCGTACCCAGAGTGTGAATTACGGGAGAGTTAAGTTCCTGAATTTAGACATGAGCTCCTCTAAAGGCAAACAAGTCAAACTTTGTGGAGGTCTCCAAATATTGATCACTTGATTGAGAAGCGCGCCGACAGCAAGACGTATCAATCTCACCAGAGAAAGCATCCGAGAATTAAGAACACCTTGCTAGTATTGAGTTGCACCCCCCCATTCTTCTGCTCTCAGAACAGCCTCAATACATCAGGGCATGGACTCGACAAGGTGTCAAAAGCATTCCACAGGGATGCTGGCCCATGTTGACTCCTATGTTGACTCCAATGCAGTTTGGGTATTGGACCACTCTTGATACACACGGGAAACTGTTGAGCGTGAAAAACCCAGCAGCGTTGCAGTTCTTGACACAAACCGGTGCGCCTGGCACCTACTACCATACCCTGTTCAGAGTCACTTAAATCTTTTGTCTTGCACATTCACCCGCTGAATGGCACACATACACAATCCATGTCTCAATTGTCTCAAGGCTTAAAAATCCTTCTTTAACCTGTCTCCTCCCCTTCATCTACACTGATTGAAGTGGATTTAGCAAGTGACATCAATGACGGCTCATAGCTTTCACCTGGTTAGACCATGTAATGGAAAGAGCAGGTGTTCTTAATGTTTTGTATACTCAATGTAATTCGTACTCTGCCCGCACCACACTAAACTACTGCAACGCCGTTTCCCTTGCCATAACCCCTCACATTGGTGCCACAAAAGAGAAAATTATGATGTGCTCTTTTTGGTTGTTGATTAGTGATTGTCAAGGATGAACAGATATTCCAAAATATGTGTGGCGCTTTAGTTCAAGATTACTTGTTTGCAATATGTGATTTATAGGCTAAGAGAGCTTCATAAGCTGTTTATTGATTGCGGGGTTTGAATAGTGTGAGAAGACAACATATTTGGTGAGAATCACAACATAGGGTGCAACATCAACTCTTGCTCTTAAAGGGGCAGTAGCCTACATTGGGTGTACAATTTTCAATAACAGCATTATTTAATATGCAGTTATTATTCTTCTATTTATTCTGAGATTGATTATTTTAAAGAGGACTACAGTATATGTGAAAACACCCTCTATGAGCAGAAAAGGAAAACAGCCACAGTTAGAATGTCTTACAAATGGTTACATTGTAGCTAACAATTGCAGTTGTCAATGTACATTTAGATTTCTAATGTATTCATCTTATTATCTTTTTTACATGTTGTCATAGTGCTCCTGACGTAATCACTTCAACTGCTAACGTATCCCGATTATGAAGATGGAAATGGTTGAGAATCCACAATTAACTTACTGCATGGCTTCAGGAGATGAATTAGAGTACCATGGTAACAACACGATACAGCCCCTGGCTTATACACTGTATAGGCGGATGTCTTAAGTTCATCATCAAATGTTAGCCGAATCTTGTTTGGCCAGCTTTATGTGAACCAGTTTGAGACTACAGAGGCTGGCTCACAAGGCTAATGCAATGGTACTGGCTAAACGGGTATTAAAACCTCTTAAGGATCGGACCATTTTTTTTAAATTTATGCCTAAAATGACATACCCAAATCGAACTGCCTGTAGCTCAGGACCTGAAGCAAGGATATGCATATTCTTGATACCATTTGAAAGGAAACACTTTGAAGTTTGTGGAAATCTGAAATTATGTAGGAGAATATAACACATTAGATCTGGTAAAAGATAATACAAACAAAAAAACTGCCGTTTTCAATTTTTTTTGGTTCCATCATCTTTGAAACGCAAGAGAAAGGCCATACAATAAGATAGGATTCAATGTGTATTTTAGATGTTGTTCACAAGATGGCAGCAGTGTGTGTGCAAAGTTTCAGACTGAACCAGTGAAGAATTACCTCACTACATATTTTGCATCAAATCTGCCAGGAGTATGCCCAAATTTGCCGAATTGGTCAATTTATACATTTCCAAGTACATAACTATAGAGAACATACAAAAATGCTATGGTAATAAAAAATAAACGTTTACACACTCCCAGGAATGTCATACATGATGTATCATTACCATCCCTACAGAAAAAACGCGTCTAGATGGCTGGGCGGGGTGGGTGTGGGTGTGGAGCCAGAGACAGGAGTGCGGTTAAACTGTAGAACCCAGTTCCTACATTTGAATATAAAAATGTATTTTATCTCTGGGACCCTCAGGATGACAAATCAGAACAAGATTCCTGATTTACCTTCAGAGATGAATGTATCAAACCAGTTGCCATGATAAAAGTGTTTTGTTGTTGTGAACAATAGCCTGGTATTTTATTTCTGTAATAGCTACTGTAAAATGGACACTGCAGTTAGATTAACAACAATTTAAGCTTTCTGCCCAATTAAGACATGTCTATGTCCCAGAAAGTTGGCTGTTGGATACAACATTTTCTAGTCACATTATCGCATATTGAGCAACAACCGTCCCGGCATTAAAACCTCCTTAAGAGTACCCTTTTAGCTAACTCCTAACCTTAACCCCTAGAGCTAGCAAACTTTAGCGTTAGCCACCTAGCCACCTAGCTAACTTTAGCCACAACTAATTGGAATTTGTAGCATATTGTACATTTTTAAAATTCGTAATGTATTGTATGAATTACAATTTCGTAACATATTGAACAAATTGCAATTTGTAACAAATCATACAAATTCTTATTTGTAACAAATCATACGAATTGTTATTCGGAATAAATCATACAAAATGGATGATGGACATCCCCAAATGAATAAATACCATATAAAATGTAACATATTATACTAAATGGAGTGTCTTGGATTTATGTACCTAATAATATGAAATGCCCTGAGACCGTGGTGTTTTGGGAATCGTACAATATACACAAAAAATACAGATTTCCATTTTGATGAACAATAAAGCTGTATTGTAATGCCTGCCATCAGCCCACTCATTTTCATAACATACAGTCGGGTCCAAAAATATTGGAAACCTTGATAAAGATGAGGCAAAAGTACTGAGCTATATTGTGTGAAAAAATGTTTTAAATTATATTTATACTAATACAATTATTGCTCAGAGAAAGAGATTAAAACTTCTTCGGGATCGGTGTGCCTTTCAAAGGACGGTTGAGCTAACGTAGGCTAATGCGATTAACAAGAAAAAATCCCAGGACATAGACATATCTGATATGGGCAGAAAGCTTAAATTCTTGTTAATCCAACTGCACTACCCAATTTACAGTAGCTATTACAGTGAAAGAATACCATGCTATTGTTTGAGGAGAGTGCACAATTTTTAACATGAAAAGTTATGAATAAACAAATTAGGCACATTTGGGCAGTCTTGATACAACATTTTGAACAGAAATACAATGGTTCATTGGATCAGTCTATGACTTTTCACATACACTGATGGCATCTAGTGGCCAAATTCTAAATTGCACCTGAGCTGGAATAATACATTATGGCCTTTCTCTTGCATTTCAAAGATGATGGTACAAAAAAATAGAAAAGAATGGTTGGTTTTTTCTTTGTATTATCTTTTACCAGATCTATTGTGTTATATTCTACAACATTCCTTTCACATTTCCATAAACTTCAAAGTGTTTCCTTTCAAATGGTACCAAGAATATGCATATCCTTGCTTCAGGGCCTGAGGTACAGGCAGTTAGATTTGGGTATGACATTTTAGGCAAAAATTGGGGGGGGAAAGGGGCGGATCCCATTAAGTAAAAAAATTAATCTCAAAAAGATAGGTGTCAAAATTATTGGCACCCCTAAAGATTATTATGAATAAAAACAAACTAAATTAAATCTGCATTAACATTCTACTTTTTAAAATGAATCCCAGTTTAAGGAACTGTATTGTGGGGTATAAAAATGAGGTAAAAACGCATGTTAAATCCCTTTTACATGTGGCAAAGAACTCACAAACTAAAAGAGACAAATGGGTGTTGACCTTCATAAATCAGGCAATGGGTACCAAAAAAATGCTCAAAAAACAAATATACCACTTACCACTATTAAGGGAACAATTTGGTAAAACTTGGTAAAACATATATATTTCAAAAGGAATCGTTTCACCATATTCAAACAACTTGGAGAAATGTTGGGGTTAAGTGGGTTAAAATATTCCTAGAAGTTACAGAGGGTGCACAGAGCAACATGCCAAAATGCTGAATTTTGGCACTTTAGCAAGTCTTCATTCATATTAGAAATCTGATTAAAGGGAAATTGATTTTATATAACAGGCTTTTAAAATTCAATATTGACGCACAATTTCTACTTAAAATATTAAAGGAACACAAAAGTCACTAATTTCATGGAACGACCCAGCAACCCTCTGGTTGCTGGCTCACTACACCATATTTTTTCCCTTCAACCCTGACATTCAAACTGCACTTCTCTAGACCTGAGGTTATCACATCCCTCCAGTTGATAACCAGTTGATCCAGCTGGAATGACTGTTTTAGTATTTGGGCATAGTTGTTGGTGGAGCAGTGTCCATGTTTATGCGATAACAGGCATGTAACACCAGGGGGTCCAAGAGAGTTTCAATGGCTCTGCAGAAGAAGAGAGGACATATGTAAAATACCAGCAGGTCAAATTATTCCTAAATTCTACCAGGCAACAGGGTAGTGATTGCAATGAGAACCACTACAACCCATTTGTAAATAGACAATGATCAATTATCATGCAATATCCACTGACACTCTCATCTGCATGAAAATAATATTTGTTATTTATTTAACAAGGCAAGTCAGTTAAGAACACATTCTTATTTACAATGACGGCCTAGGAACATTGGCTTAACTGCCTTGTTCAGGGGAAGAACGACAGATTTTCACCTTGGGGATTCGATCGAGCAACCTTTCAGTTATTGGCCCAACGCTCTAACCACTAGCATACCTGCAGCCTCACAATACATCTTGCAAATCAGGGTTCTGGCCGCCCGCGGGACAAATCCGGCCCACAAGCAATATTATTTGGCCCCCCAAATTAATTATGAATATTTTTTTCATACAAAAATACGTATAATCATTTAAAAAATATATCAGAACCGAGATGCAAAAACTCCCAAATGCGATTTCCCAAGAAGGAAGTTACCCTACCTAAATAATGCAAAAGTTACATTTTATCTAAACCCTTGTGCTTCGCTGAAAACTATTTTACGTCCATTGTGGTATGGGTCAGATTGACTCGCACAGTTTAAACACACTCAAGACAGTAAAGAATGAAGTAAAAACAGTCAAAACTTTATTTTGTCTTATCAGACATTTTAGAAAGAAGACATACAAGAACATTTGATTTTAAAAACTTCCTATTTAAGAACTATTTGTTAAACATTTCCCTTCTCACAAACAAGCATTTTCTGTTTGGGGCTAATTTTTTGAGTGTTTGTGTCAGAGATCTGCTGCTCTTGCACTGAAAAGGAGAAGCTTGGGAAAGATGTCTGTATCTGAATGTCTGTATCAAGGCACAAGGCGAGACCCAGATGCAGACACAAGAGGCAGATGGTAGGAGTCTTACAATGTTTATTTATCCAAAGGGGTAGGCAAGAGAATGGTCATGGACAGGCAAAAAGGTCAAAACCAGCTCAGAATCCAATAGGTACCGAAGGGCAGGCAGAATCAAGGTCAGGGCAGGCAGAATCAAGGTCAGGGCAGGCAGAATCAAGGTCAGGGCAGGCAGAATCAAGGTCAGGGCAGGCAGAATCAAGGTCAGGGCAGGCAGGATGATCAGGCAGGCGGGAAAGTAGTCCAGAGTCAGCCAGGGGTCAAAACCGGGAAGACTATCAAAAAGAGAATAGAAAAGGAGTACGGGGAAAAACAAGCTGGTTGACTTGACTAAACATACAAGACGAACTGGCACAGAGAAACAGGAAACACAGGGATAAATACACTGGGGAAAACAAGCGACACCTGGAGACAATCACAGAAACAGGTGAAACAGATCAGGGCGTGACATGTCTGTATCGGGAGAGCTTGCTCCTGTAAAGACAGAACAAACAGAAAATACTGTCAACTTGAGGCCTAAATATCTCTGGATAAGCATTCATAATAATGTTAGTATTTACTAATTACAGTTATATAGGCCACTAAATTAGTTACTCAATGGGAAAAGTTGCATTTCCCCTCGGACACTATCTTATGGATGTCGCGTGAGATGGATGTGATTTGATGCGCAGGCAGTCCTCGATTGATTTGTGTGAAAGCAAGATCCTGTGGTTAATCTATACTGCGTTCAAATAGGAAAATTAGGACTCGCAGGCGTAAATCGATCCAAACATTGTTAGCAAATAAAATGCACGTTTCTTTATTGTTCTGTATTCCTCTGAGCATACCACCCAAAACGCTCACAAAGACAAGGCACTCCTGAGTGCACCTCTGAGATGGCTCGATGTCTGGAATTCAATTAGTTCAGGTTGAATTGCGGCCTCATCCAGCGAGGTTATCGTTTTCTTAGCAAGGGAGGATAATTATCCACCTGGGCGGATTTTGAGAGGATCACGTACAAACGCAATATCCTTGGGCATGCTGTAGCCTTCAAATCTGGTGGAGAAGTTGTCTGGTCCCTCTGCCTGGCATTCTTCATTGTGCTGAAGTGCAATAGCCTTCCAGATGAAAATCAAACAACTCAAACCTCCTAGTAAAGGCCTCAAGTTTTTCCACCATGTCCGCGACTGTCTTCCCTCTTCCTTATAACTGCAGATTTAACCTGTTTAAGTGACTGAATTGGTCAGCCAAAAAAGCCATGTGTGTAGCTTGCAGTTAACGCTTCTGTCTGGAGCGGGAGGCCACTTTTAAAGTTCCATGTTTAGATTCATAATGACGTCTGATATTTAATTATTCGCAAACAGCGACATTTTCATTGTAAATAAGACACACTGGCTTGGCATTGGGAAAAGATGGTAAGATGAACACATATCTCTGTACATTCTTCCCCGAAACTTCGATTTTCATTATCCACCTTTCTTTCGTTTGATACTTTTTGAGAGCACATTTTCTCTTGCTATCAATCTAATTGTTCTGAACGAATGTTGACGTTAAAAACAATGGTGTAGCATACAGTAGGCTACGTAGACCTGTTTTCCCCACCAATCAATGCGCAGAGAAATAGACAAAGATAATAATTGAATAGAGACATGGAGATTTTATGAGCGTATTCAGATCGAAATGATTATGTTATTGTCACTGAGTTTATTATTTACTAATCCGATGTTTAACATGTTTCATTTGTAGTGTAGGCCAATTCATTGTGCTAATAGTAATTAATAGTAATTACTAATTATGTTCTGGCCCTCCGACTTGTAGCTCAGAAACAATGTGGACCGAGGCCAAAACAAGTTGATGAAGCCTGCAGTAGATTATGTTTGAAAATGTGGCAGAACAATCAGTTGAAGAATAAACCCTGACAACAATCATCTATACTACAGATTGTGTGTATTAATCAGAAGTGCAAAAAACAATATGGGTTCATTATGTTGTCTTTCAATGAAACTGAAATAGAATGCTTCCACTGGATGCAAACAGAGAAAAAAAGATGGTAAAAACATCTCTCAACTGAAGACAATTTCATTAGAGATATAACATGTATTCCCAATTATCATGCCAACAGATTAGTTTAAAAACATGATTCATTTTATTCAAAGAAAAAACAGAAATTGGATGTTGAACTTGAATAATCCAGATGTGATCATCTGAAAATCACCTGACCTTGTGTAACTTGAGCAAAATAACTATAAACAGCGAGTGAGTATGTATGAAGGCTGATGGAACATGTTATGACAGTTTCTATCCAGGATATCCCACAAAGATAAATCAATAAATGAAATACCCGGACAAGAAGGCAGCTGCTCCTGTAATAAAATGAAAACAATCATACTCTCAGAACATTAAATAAAATATACAAAACGTCCATCTATGACTTTAAACATGTACCCACATCACACTGTTATTGCCTCATCCTCACTGCTTCGCTAACAGAATTTGGGGACATGGGCACACCATCTTTCTTTCATTTTCTGCCTGAGTACAGAGAAAACATTTTCAAATGCAAGACTGAGAGCCAGTGGTGGGAAAAAGTACTCAATTGTCATACTTGAGTAAAAGTAAAGATACTTTAATAGAAAGTACCCAGTAAAATACTATTAGAGTTAAAGTCTAAAAGTACCTGCTTTCACATGTACTTAAGTTCAGTGGTGGAAAAAGTCCTCATTTGTCAACAACAAAAAAGTAAATGCTGTACATCAAATTCCTTATTTAAGCAAAGCAGACGGCATGATTATCTTGTTTCTTTAATTTAGGGACAGCCAGTGGCACACTCCAACACTGAGACATAATTTACAAAGTCAGTAATTGGAGGCTGCTGAGGGGAGTACTGCTCATTATATTGGCTGGAACGAAGCAAATGGAATGGCACCAAAAACATGTGTTTGATGTATTTGATACAATTGCACTTATTCTGCTCCAGCCATTACCACAAGCCCGTCCTCCCCAATTAAGGTGCCACCAACCTCCTGTGAAGTCAGTATTTGTGTTTAGTGAGTCCACCGGATCAAGGGCAGTAGGGATGACAACGCATTATATTGATAGGTGCATGAATTGGACCATATTGCTGTCCTGCCTGAGCAATCGAAAGGTAACTTTTGGGTGTCAGGGAAATGTAGTGGAGTAAAAGGTACATATTTTATTTAGGAATGTAGTGGAGTAAAAGTAGTCAAAAATAGAAATAGTAAAGTACAGATACAACAATTGATTTTACTTAAGTAGGACTTAATTTTGACTTAGTTACTTTACACCACTATTGAGAGCCACTCATGATGAGATATTGAAAGAGCATACAGCAAAAGAATGAGAACCTTGTCAATGAAAATAAATGATTAAAATACAATATCAAGTGCCTCAGTTTACACTACACAAACAATACACCAATAACAGTCAGTATAATATTATAAAACTGGTCATTTTGGTCCCTACTGTACTCTTTGTCCTTACTATGTATCCTTGATAACCATTGTACATTTCCTTCCCAGGTTTTTATCTCTCCTCCCAACTTCAATGCTCCTCATCGTACCTCTCCTCAGTTGCCATATCTGGGAGACCCACGTCCTGTCCATGTCTAGCTCAGGGCGTTCACCCTTCCACCAGAAGAGTCTGGGCAACGCCTGACGCACCTCCCAGTTGCGGAGGCCATAGATGAGGGGGTTGATGCAGGGAGGCACCAGGATGAGAGCCAGGAGGGAAATGTGCAGGGTGCCGGCCGACAGCGAGGTCCCAGCCCCAGAGAGAGTCGTCAGGGGAGCCATCATGGCCCCTGTGCCCTCCAGCTCCCACAGAGCATCTGAGGTGATCTTGAGGAACATAGGGAGCAGCTGCAAGAACAGCATCCCACAGTAGAAAAGCACAGTGTTGCGTGCCTGCGTGTTCACCGTGTTGAAGGGCACCACAGTGTTGCGGGCGTCCTGGTACATCCGCACATAGGCAAAGAAGTAGCTGAGGAGGCAGAGTAGGGTGATGATGAAGCCCACCAGCTTGCGGGTGATAGCCGCTGCCCTGGGGAAACCCATGTGGCGTTCCACGGTGTCAGGCTCACATATGAGTCCAGAGGTTGCTGTGCCATATCCCCCCTCACCCAGGTGTAGTAGGGTGATGTTAATGCAGCCAACGCTGATGGAAAAGACCCAGGTGAGGCTGATAGTGAGGCGAAGGCGCAGTGGGGTGAGGATGGACAGGTAGTGGATGGCATGGCACACATACAGGTATCGCTCAATGGCCATGCAGGTGATGGTGATGAGTGTGCAGAAGATACAGGTGCTGCCTGTGAAATACTGGATGAGGCACCAGGTGTCGAAGTTCATTGTCCTTCTCTGCCATAAGCAGTGAGTCACAAATGGGCCCAAATTGATGGTTTGCACAATGTCACTCAGAATCAGGTTCTTCAACAGGGCATAGCGTGGCTCCCAAGACAGGTCCTCCGAGCATCCAAGTCCAAACAAAGTGAATCCGTTAAGAGCCAAAGAGAGGATGGTGAGCATCAAGAACACACAAATCAGCACATTTACTTCATAATCAAATGGCATCATGGACAAAAAGAGGCATCCACCGAGGTCGAAGATGTGATTGTCATCTTCCGTTCCGTTCTCGAAAGGTTGCGCAATGCATGGACCGGTGCGGTTGAACACCTGACTGGAATTCATGATTTAGGAACTCATGTGCCGTGGCCTAGCTGAGCGCATTGTTTTATTCTCTCTCTCTCTCTCGCTCTCTCTCGGTATCGATCACCCGCTTGCGCGCTGGAGAAGGATGCTAAGGCTGTGTGTTACACAAAATCCACCTGTAGAATCAGTGGTTGCAGACTTTCATGTTATCTGTTGCTAATTTAGCTACAGTCCCTTGTAGGCTACATGTTTAAATGTATATTTTATTTAGTATACTTTTATTACTCATTAGCTTTCTTTTTGTCTTATTTATTTATTGCACTATTAGGCTATAAGCTAGTTACACTTTCTACTCAAATTGTAAAGACGTTATATCGATGGCTCCATAATCATCATGATATTGATCTTTGTGGGTTTGATAATACATTATAACAACAGCATCGTCATCACCATCCTTGTAATTGACATTGTCATTATCTACTAGCCTTCTATATACAAATGGATTTGCTTGATTTAACAATGGCTTAAGTAATTGTATTGAATATATTCTTGTTTGGTTATAAATAGAAAATGCACTATCCTAAAAAAGCTGTATCTCATCTGCGGCAGCTGTGTGCATATAATTACTTAATTATTACTATGTAATTCGAAATGACGTGTGGGAGGTTGTGTGTGACTTGTTTTCAAGACAATCATTTATTTGATAATGAAAATCATTATCAAAGGTTTAACTTATTTGTAGGCCTAGTTCAGATCTATATTCTCAGCAATCCTACACATCAATTGGGTCAATGCACCAAAATAGTGCATTTTGGGTAGTCTAATTTGCTAACAAAACAAAAATTGTGTTGACCATAACAGGCTTGATGATTGAATCTTAAATAACCATAAATTCCCTTGCAAGTTTACATTTCTAGCCTATCTATGGGTAACACGGTTGACTTGTTATGCTTGACTCACACAGTTTTCCACCACAAAACGACCAAAAAGAGTAGAACCAGCTCACCTGCTTTTACTCTATGATTTGACTATTAGATGTTTCTTTTGAATAAAAAATAAAAAAGGAGTAGTAATATTAAAACGAGAGTTCAGTTCACATAATAAGGTTGACCTTAAAATGAGGGACAAATGTAAATGAATCACTAATCACATAATAAACTAGCAACGTTGTGGGGCTTGCTATAGCTGTCAAGGATACTCAAGGAAGCAGGAGGGGTGAAGTCAGGCGCAGGAGACTAATGTCCGTGAAAACATGTTTAATAGGCACAATCCACAACTGCCAAAAACAGGTAAGACATGGCAACAATATAAATAACGGAACGAGCCCGAAAACAGAGTAGGGGCGCAGCCCAAAATTTGCAGCCTTACAAACAAAGGCAGAGGGAAAAAACACCTAACCCCAGCCTAACAAACCTGACAAAAACAATCACGCACAAACCCAAACCTAAACAGAAAGACTAAATAACCCCCCCACTAATGAACTAACACAACACAGGTGCAAACCTAAACTAGACCTAACCAAAAGAAAATGGACAGAGGATCGGTGGCAGCTAGTAGGCCGGCGATGACGACCGCCGAGTGCCGCCCGAACGAGGAGAGGCGCCACCTTCAGTCGACGTTGTGACAATAGCTCTGTAAAAATATTTTTGTGGTAGTAGAAGAAGTTTAAAAAGTTGCACTTTAAATAAATTATTCAAATAGTGAAATTATTTAAATTGCTTATCCTAGTAATTGTGGTCAGTAGTTGTGGTCAGTAGTTGTTTGGTTCAGTAGTTGTGTTGTAAATAGTTTTGTGGTTGTGGTCAGTAGTTGTGGTCAGTCGTTGTTTGGTTCAGTAGTTGTGTTGTAAATAGTTTTGTGGTTGTGGTCAGTAGTTGTGGTCAGTCGTTGTTGGTTTCAGTAGTTGTGTTGTAAATGGTTTTGTGGTTGTGGTCAGTAGTTGTGGTCAGTCGTTGTTGGTTTCAGTAGTTGTGTTGTAAATAGTTTTGTCGTTGTGGTCAGTAGTTGTGGTCAGTCGTTGTTGGGTTCAGTAGTTGTGTTGTAAATAGTTTTGTGGTTGTGGTCAGTAGGTGTGTGCACTCCAATTAGTATAATATGTTACAAATCTTATGGTATTAATTTGTGGATGTCCATCATACATTTCGTATGATGTTACAAATTAGAATTATGAATTTTCAGAACTTATAATGTTACGAATTTGCTAAACGTATGTTATGTTACGAATTCCAATTTGTCCGTGATGAGATTTGAACACCCACCCTTTGGGTTGCTCGACATTCGCATTACACACCTACCCATCCACCCTGACCAACCACCCTCCTTTCGTTTTTGCCTTAAGTAACCTTCTGTCTTATGTAACCATACCAGACGTAACATATCATACTCATTTCAGTGTCTCAGATATACATTTACTATGTTATGTCGAGTCTATGAGAGCAGGCTGCCTACCCAGGCCCAAATGCTTCTGCCAAATTTAATGAAACCCAAAATCAGAAATAACTTCCTCCACTAATAAATCCATTAGCTGTTCCTCTCTGTCTGTCACTTGATTTCTCCCTGCATGCAAGCAGTACACTCTGCATACACTCTGCTCATGGTGGCTCTCAGTGTGTAGGTTTCCATAACAACAGCTTCGCTTGGGATGCTCTGCTCAATGAAGAGATGTGAGAGAGCTGTTAGCTACTTCTCATCACTCTAAATTCCGGGCAAAACTCAAGGAGCATTATTATTTTTTGTTAAATAATCTCTCCTGCTTTATATTTTTGATGAGGTTGAAGCACTTCTGACACCATGTTGTGATCTTAGTCAGATATGAGTGTGTTGTGCAGAAGAGCATAAGCAAATGACTCAGCTTCAAAATGTTAGTGATCAATTTAGTGATACTCGAGTTCTACCTGTACCCTAGCCCGATGTATAATGTTGGGGCCCATCGGGCTCGGGTCGGGTAGCAGAGCTCTACTAATAAGCATTAGAAATCTTTGCTGTATCATTCCAGGTCATTCAGACCGGGGAAGCATTAGAAATCTTTGCTGTATCATTCCATGTCATTCAGACCGGGGAAGCATTAGAAATCTTAACGCTAGCTGTTCGGTCCAAAACAGATTCACAGATCATGGGAATTTGTCAACCCCCCCCGTAAGTGTTGCTAGGCAACAGTAGCCTTGGCAACACTGCTAAAGCCAGTGTGAGAAACATGCTAGCTAACAACAAACGTTTTTGTTTTAAACTAAATAAATACTGCACTATGACCCACAAAACGTATTTGCTAGATTCATGATAATGTTGTTAGACAAAGCAAGGAAAGTGAACTTGAATGTGATGTAGTTTTTTTGAAATCTGCAGTTGTTGTTGGTAAGTAATGCAGTTGATGGGTTACTAAAACAGCTCGTTCTATTGATTGGTCGAAGCTATTCCTAGTAGTGGAAGATTTTTGTCTGACTTTTCGGGGAGTGGTCAAAACCGCAGTTGTTTGCAAAAAGGTTACAGGAAATGTTGTTGATGCAGTTACTAAAACAGCTGTAACTTATTATCAGAATAATATATTTTTGTTCAAACGCCAGATGAGTAGCAGAGAAGTTAACAAAGACTGTCTAAGTTGTTGCAAAGCAGTCAAAGTAGCTGATTTGTGTCAAAAGTTGCATTATTGCATTTACAGTGAATAGAATATTGGAAGTGATTCATTAGAATGATGAGGAAATGCCATTAAAGTGAACAAAGATTGACAAAAAGAAGGGCAAACAAAATACAAGTAACTCAATCCAGACCAGTCTACACATTTTACACAAGTTTGAACTGCGTTTCTAGCTTAAACGGTGTAGGAGTTGAGTGCTAAAGAATAACTATATAATAATCATTATTATGTCGATGATTTAAGTTACAATAATAATCTTCAGGCATGACTGTGAAAGCTACAAAATAACAAGTGCTTTACAATTATGGCCTTGAGGGACCACGCTTTGAGCCAACGAGTAGTCATTTTGACTCAAACATTGTAACAGTCTAATAAATACATTTCATATATGCTATTCGAAAAATAAACCTTTGGTTGTATATATGAAGGTCTTGGGCAACATCAGAATACAAAAAAATATTATTTCAAAGAACACAACAGCATTTCCATTATTTTATGTTACTGTAGGCTATCTGTTGCCATGTGCTTCATGGAAAAAGTTATATTTTGAAATAGAGCTCATCTCTTCAATTTTGAGAATTATTTGGCAATGGTAAGGGTTTTCCAAACCTCAGAATCTGCTCTTTCTGATACTACAGTTGAAGTCGGAAGTTTACATACACCTTAGCCAAATACATTTAAACTCCGTGTTTCACAATTCCTGACATTTAATTCTAGTAAAAATTCCCTGTCTTAGGTCAGTTAGGATCACCACTTTATTTTAAGAATGTGAAATGTCAGAATAATAGTGGAGAGAATGATTTATTTCAACTTTTATTTCTTTTATCACATTCCCAGTGGGTCAGAAGTTTACATACACTCAATTTGTATTTGGTAACATTGCGTTTAAATTGTTTAACTTGGGTCAAGCGTTTCTGGTAGCCTTCCACAAGCTTCCCACAATAAGTTGGGTGAATTTTGGCCCATTCCTCCTGACAGAGCTAGTGTAATTGAGTCAGGTTTGTAGGCCTCCTTGCTCGCACACGGTTTTTCAGTTCTGCCCACATATTTTCTATAGGATTGAGGTCAGGGCTTTGTGATGGCCACTCCAATACCTTGACTTTGTTGACCTTAAGCCATTTTAAGCCACTTTAGAAGTATGCTTGGGTTTATTGTCAATTTGGAAGACTCATTCGCGACCAAGCTTAAACTTCCTGACTGATGTCTTGAGATGTTGCTTCAATATATCCACATAATTTTCCTTTCTCATGAAGCCATCTATTTTGTGAAGTGCACCAGTCCCTCCTGCAGCAAAGCACCCTCACAACATGATGCTGCCACCCCCGTGCTTCACGGTTGGGATGGTGTTCTTCGGCTAGCCTCCCCCTTTTCCCTCCAAACATAACGATGGTCATTATGGCCAAACAGTTCTATTTTTGTTTCATCAGACCAGAGGACATTTCTCCAAAAAGTAAGATCTTTGTCCCCATGTGCCGTAGTCTGGCTTTTTTATGGCGGTTTTGGAGCAGTGGCTTCTTCCTTGCTGAGCGGTCTTTCAGGTTATGTCGATATAGGACTCGTTTTACTGTGGATATAGATACTTTTGTACCTGTTTCCTCCAGCATCTTCAAGGGTCCTTTGCTGTTGTTCTGGGATTGATTTGCACTTTTTGCAGCAAAGTACATTCATCTCTAGGCGACAGAATGCGTCTCCTTCCTGAGCGGTATGACAGTTGCGTGGTCCCTTGGTGTTTATACTTGCGTACTATTGTTTGTATAGATAAACGTGGTACCTTCAGGCGTTTGGAAATTGCTCCCAAGGATGAACCAGACTTGTGGAGGGCTACAATTTTTTTTCTGCGGTCTTGGCTGATTTCTTTTGATTTTCCCATGATGTCAAGCAAAGAGGCACTGAGTTTGAAGGTAAGCCTTGAAATACATCCACAGGTACACCTCCAATTGACTCAAATTATGTCAATTAGCTTATCAGAAGCTTCTAAAGCCATGACATCATTTTCTGGAATTTTCAAAGTTGTTTAAAGGCACAGTCAACTTAGTGTATGTAAACTTCTGACCCACTGGAATTGTGATACAGTGAATTATAAGTGAAATAATCTGTCTGTAAACAATTGTTGGAAAAATGTATTGTGTCATGCACAAAGTAGATGTCCTAACCGACTTGCCAAAATTATAGTTTGTTAACAAGAAATTTGTGGAGTGGTTGAAAAACAAGTTTTAATGATTCCAACCAAAGTGTATGTAAACTTCCGACTTCAACTGTATATAGAAACAAAAACGTCTTTCCTGCATGTGACTGCGATTTGAAAAAGTCACTTTTTGGCACTCTGGGAAAAAATGACGTCCTCTTAAAACTGCTTTTAACCCAATTCTGTTTGTGATATCAAAATTCTTACAACATACACTACAAGGCCAAAAGTATGTGGACATCCGTGACTTTCAACATGGCATCATCATAGGATGCCACCAGTTTGTCAAATTTCTGCCCTGCTAGAGCTGCCCTGGTCAACTGTAAGTGCTGTTATTTTGAAGTGGAAACATCTAGGAGCAACAACCGCTCAGCCGCGAAGTGGTAGGTCATATAAGCTCACAGAACGGGACTGTCGAATGCTGAAGATAGCGTGTACAAAATCGTCTGTCCTCAGTCGCAAGACACACTACCGAGTTCCAAACTGCCTCTGGAAGTAACGTCAGCACAATAACTGTGTAACGATTGTCGTCTGGTGACGAGGAAGCGGACCAAAACGCAGCTGGGAGCGAATACATGTTTATTCAACACACTAGAATTAAACATGTACACAAAAATCAAGGAAAAACTGCCAATACGTTACGTGCTCAAATAACGAGACAACAACCCACCAACAGCGTGGGGAAAACAGCACTTAAATGTGATCCCAATCAGAGACAATTAGCGACAGCTGTCTCTGATTGGGAATCGACAGAACCCAACCTAGAATTTCCCACCTAGAGCCTACACAAGGCTAAAACGTAAACAAAACAAAAACCAAGGAAAAATACCTAACATGACACACCCTGACCCAATATCCCCGAGTTCACCTGGTCAGGGCGTGACAGAACCCCCCCCCAACGATGCGTACTCCCGGCGCACCAAACTTAAGTCTATTAGGGGGGGACCCGGGTGGGCGCCTCACCCTCGGTGGAGGCTCTGGCCCCGGGCGTGTTCTCTCCCCCGCCTTCACCTTAACCCTACCCCTCTGGCCCGGACTGGACCACTGTGGAGCGGCATGCTCAGGCTCCGGAACGGAGCCGTCGACCGGAACAGGATTGGGCACCGGTGGACCGGACACGGGCCGGACTGTGGACACGCACCGTGGGCTTGGTGCGGGGAACAGGAACGGGCCGGACAGGACTGTGGACACACACCGTGGGCTTGGTGCGGGGAACAGGGACGGGCCGGACAGGACTGGGGACACGCACCACTAACCTGGTGCGGGGAGAAGGGACGGGCCGGACAGGACTGGGGACACGCACCACTAACCTGGTGCGGGGAGCAGGGACGGGCCGGACAAGACTGGGGACACGCACCACTAACCTGGTGCGGGGAGCAGGGACGGGCCGGACAGGACTGGGGACACGCACCACTAACCTGGTGCGGGGAGCAGGAACGGACCGGACTGGGGACACGCACCACTAACCTGGTGCGGGGAGCAGGGACGGGCCGGACAGGACTGGGGACACGCACCACTAACCTGGTGCGGGGAGCAGGGACGGGCCGGACAGGACTGGGGACACGCACCACTAACCTGGTGCGGGGAGCAGGGACGGGCCGGACAGGACTGGGGACACGCACCACTAACCTGGTGCGGGGAGCAGGGACGGGCCGGACAGGACTGGGGACACGCACCACTAACCTGGTGCGGGGAGCAGGGACGGGCCGGACAGGACTGGGGACACGCACCACTAACCTGGTGCGGGGAGCAGGGACGGGCCGGACAGGACTGGGGACACGCACCAATAACGGACTGGGGACACGCACCAATAACCTGGTGCGGGGAGCAGGGACGGGCCAGACAGGACTGTGAACATGTACTGGTGACCTGAAGCGTGGAGCCGGTTTAGCCACTCGTCCTGGCTGGATGCCCATCCTAGCACGGCATGTGCTGGGCATGTCCACCGGACGCACCGGGCTGTGCGGGCGCACTGGCGACACAGCGCGCAACTCCGCTTCCCATGGCTTGGTGCGGGGAGCAGGAACGGGCCGGGCAGGACTGTGGACACGCACCGTGGGCTTGGTGCGGGGAACAGGAACGGGCCAGACAGGACTGTGAACACGCACTGGTGACCTGAAGCGTGGAGCCGGTTTAGCCACTCGTCCTGGCTGGATGCCCATCCTAGCACGGCATGTGCTGGGCATGTCCACCGAACGCACCGGGCTGTGCGGGCGCACTGGCGACACAGCGCGCAATTCCGCATACCATGGCTCCTCCTCCAGATCTTCCCTCTGCAGGTCCTCAATCAAACGCCTCATCTCCTTCTCTTCCTCCGCCGTCATCCCCCACGAGAGCAGTGGTCTGGGCTCTTCCTCTGCCCTTCAGGACCACCCCATTAGCCCCCCCAAAAAAATTTCTTGGGGGTGTTTTCCGGGCCTCCTCGACCGCTGCCTGCGACTCCGTCTACCGGCTGGCTTTACCTCCTCGACCTGGGAATCCTTCCGCCAGGGTCCTTTCCCCGACATGATCTCCTCCCAGGTCCAGAACTCCTTCCCCTCGCGAGCCCATCTCTCGCGCTCCTTTTCCTCCCGCTGCTTGGTCCTGGTTAGGTGGGTTGTTCTGTAACGATTGTCGTCTGGTGACGAGGAAGCGGACCAAAACGCAGCTGGGAGCGAATACATGTTTATTCAACACACTAGAATTAAACATGTACACAAAAATCAAGGAAAAACTGCCAATACGTTACGTGCTCAAATAACGAGACAACAACCCACCAACAGCGTGGGGAAAACAGCACTTAAATGTGATCCCAATCAGAGACAATTAGCGACAGCTGTCTCTGATTGGGAATCGACAGAACCCAACCTAGAATTTCCCACCTAGGACCTACACAAGGCTAAAACGTAAACAAAACAAAAACCAAGGAAAAATACCTAACATGACACACCCTGACCCAATATCCCCGAGTTCACCTGGTCAGGGCGTGACAAACTGTTCGTCGGGAGCTTCATGAAATGGGTTTCCATGGCCGAGCAGCCCTATACAAGTCTAATATCACCATGTGCAATGCCAAGCGTCAGCTGGACTGGTGTAAAGCTCTCCGCCATTGGACTCTGGAGCAGTGGTAACGCGTTCTCTGGAGTGATGAATCATGCTTCACAATCTGGCAGTCCGACGGACGAATCTGGGTTTGGCGGACGCCAGGAGAACACTACCTGCCCCAATGCATAGTGCCAACTGTAAAGTTTGGTGGAGGAGGAATAATGGTCTGGGGCTGTTTTTCATTGTTCGGGCTAGGCCCCTTAGTTCCAGTGAAGGGAAATCTTAACACTACAGCATACAATGACATTGTAGACGATTCTGTGCTTCCAACTTTGTGGTAACAGTTTGGGGAAGGCCCTTTCCTGTTTCAGCATGACAATTCCCCCGTGCACAAAGCGAGGTCCATACAGAAATGGTTTGTTGAGATCGGTGTGGAAGAACTTGACTGGCCTGCACAGAGCCCTGACTGCAACCCAATCGAACACCTTTGGGATGAATTGGAACACAACAGAAAAACAGAAAAGCCCGTAGATGTAGCTAGCTATATGCTCTATTGGGTAAATAAATTAAACAAGCTCCAGTAGACTAATCTTTTTGAGTGTGAACTGTATTACTGTACTATAATCTATTATACTGTATGATATGGACTGGAATTATGCACATCTTTCAAACCATGATAAAGCAGGAAGAAAACATGCAATTCTGGTGCAGCACATACAAAGTTACAAGTATAGGCTAGCGAATTTAATTTGAATTTTGAAATAGAAAAGCCCTATTTGTATAACCAGTAATAGGCTGACGCATACAGTATATACCGTTTATAATATTTCCCCTAATGTTATTAGCATACCTCCTCTTTCTCTCTATTGTTGCTTCATTCCTTCCTCGCTTTCAACAGTTAAATGAAATAATTTCCTTTGTCATTATCTTCATCATTCTGATGACATCCTTGAATAATATAGGACTAGAATTAGATGCAGAAGGCTTTCACTTCACTTCACAAAGATTGAATGGTTATGGGTCTAAATAAATAACTGCTATAGCCTACCACCATTGCGCGTTTGCTCTTCTTTCAAACAACCCGTGAGTTCTATTGGCTGTTGTATATAACATTCAGCAAACAAGAGCTTGCTTCCCTCTTCGAATAGTCTATTGGTATAAGAAATGCAAAAACAATAATATCCAGCAAGCTGTTCTAGCTTTTCCTGCATGGGACTCCAAGAGCATGGGACTCCAAGAGCATGGGACTCCAAAAGCATGGGACTCCAAGTAGTGTTTTTTTACCTCTAAGGGATTGGTGTCCCTCCCCGCGGGACGGTTAAGCTAACATAGGCTAATATGATTAGCATGAGGTTGTAAGTAACAAAAAGAAATCCCAGGACATAGACATATCTGATATGGGCAGAAAGCTTAAATTATTGTTAATATAACTACATTGTCCAATTTACAGTAGCTATTACAGTGAAATAATACCATGCTGTTGTTTGAGGAGTGCACAATTATGAACTTGAAAATGTATTAATAAACCATTTAGGCACATTTGGGCAGTCATGATACAACATTTTGAACAGAAATGCAATGGTTCATTGGATCAGTCTAAAACTTTGCACATACACTGCTGCCATCTAGTGGCCAAGATCTAAATTGCGCCTGGGCTGGAATAATACATTATGGCCTTTCTCTTGCATTTCAAATACGATTGTACAAAAAAATTATGTTTTCTTTGTATTATCTTTTACAAGATCTAATGTGTTATATTCTCCTACATGAATAGACTATGCTGCAGCAAATATAGGCCTACCTGTTACAATGCTGAGATGGGCTGTCTGTCCCCACCCTCATTCATCATGCAGAGGCCGTAGAGAAGGCAGATTTAGACATTGCATATAGTTTAACAATTTCATTTCACACCATGCTTGTCACGTCCTGACCAGTAAAAGGGGTTATTTGTTATTGTAGTTTGGTCAGGGCGTGGCAGGGGGTGTTTGTTTTGTGTGTTTCAGGGTTTTTGATTTATGTTCTATATTTTCTATTTCTTTGTTTATTCTAGTTTTCTATTTCTATGTTGTATTTTTCAATGGCCTCTAATTAGAGGCAGCTGATTGTCTTTGTCTCTAATTGGAGGCCATATTTAAGTGTGTTCATTTTTCACTTGTGTTTGTGGGTGGTTGTTCCTAGTATTGTCTGTGCACCTTAATGGACTGTTTTCGTCATTTGTTTGGTTTAAGTGTCTTTTCTTTAATAAAATAAAGAAGATGATCAATATACCCACTGCATTTTGGTCCACTCCTTATGACACCCGTGACAATGCTGTTCATATAAGTAACTTATTATGATTTACCGTTCTCGCAGTTATTTATCCCTGGAAAAGGTAAGTGGTAAATCTCGGTAACCGGGTTCCCGCCATTCACCCCTAGTTTACACAGCATTTCCAACTGGACATTAAAACCAGCGTTCATTTACGGACAGTGTTGAATATAGACAAAATGACAATAGGCTAAATTGAAATGTCCCTTGCCTCAAATATCCTCTTTTGCCATTTTAGTATTGTGCACAAGTTGCTAGGCAGAAATGTTAGGCATAAATGCAAAAGATCTTGCCTATGTTTGAGCAGTCTTTCCCAACTCCAGTCCTGGAGTACCCCTTGGCAGCACACATTTTTGTTGTAGCCCCTGGCTAATTTGTATAAACAAAATGTCACATGAACATATTCAAACCCCCAGTTTTTGGGAAACATAGAAAAGGGGTGGCCAACCCTCTTGGAGAGCTCCCTCTAGGCAACATATTCTACAGTTCTACGGTATTTTAAAGGGATAGTTCACCCCAAATAATTACATATTTACATGTTTGTTTCTTATGGACAAGGAGAGACTGCAATCCATCCTATGGTTAGCCACTGCCACCAACCGTTGATATTGGCATTTTCTAACCAAAAACCAATGTAATTCAATGTCCCCCAGTTAGCAAACTCTAAATGTCACGCCCCAATAATCTCAAATTATCTTCAAATCAAGTCATGACATTTTTAAGTGGGGGTTCAACTGTAAAATGATCCTGAATACACCTGACCTGTGATTTCTAAACATGTTTATTCCAAATGAACCACTGGATTCTTCCTTCCACTTGATGGAGCGGCATTTACACCTTATTGTTTCATCATGGACAATGTGGGCGTCATGACAGCAAAGAAACCCAGTTGTCTCCATGACAACAATAAGGTTTGCTGCTTATTTAATTAACACACTTAATCAAAGTAGGCACAGAAAATAAATCCTCCACACAATATAATAATGGATTTGATACAGTATATTGCCTCTTCTAGTCCTACTCTTTGTCCTCCTGCTTATAAATACAACATTGACTCCTGTGCCCGGCAACTAACTGTCAGTCCACTAAGCCGTCTCCAAGGACTGGGAAGTGTGAAAGGGACGGAGGGGAGGAGTACACATGCCTCCCCTAGCCTTATTTAGTTTGGAACGTCATGTGGTAGGTCTCGAGCTTCCAGCTGCTTTACTTGGAAATTTCCAAGAATAGAGTGAGAAAAAGAGGAGGATGGGGAGGGGTTAAGGGAAGGGGAGAGAGAGTGAAGAAGAGGCAGGGTGAAGGCATCGGGATCAGCTGGTTCCGTCTGTCAAGGATAGATTAGACACTTGGACTAGCAGAGGTGACATCAGTGGTCCCAGGAAGGGAGGCAGCAGAGGAAGGAGAGAGGAAGGAGAGAGGGAGGAGAGAGGGAGGAGAGAGGGAGGATAGAGAGGAGATGTGTTAACTGAGCCCTCTCCTTGGTATGAGGGAAGGAGGAGATAGATAGACTCCGACTGCTATTTACGAGGTAGGTTGGATGATTAGAAGCCAAACAGACAGGTGTGTTGTTACACTTTGGGTAGCTCAAAGTCCGTGATGACAGGCCACTGAATCTGCAGCTGGTACACAAAGACCTTGTTTTCCTAACCATGTTACACAGTAGTATACTGCATACTTGTGAACCCCACTGCACAATAGAAACGTAGATAAAGACTTCATAATTTGACATTCACTTTCACGCAAAGATTAAGATCATTGCCCCAATAGTAGCCCTTTTCTGCAGTCAGATGACCTAGTGGCCTCATGGGTGGAATGTAATTAATATTTTTCATAATTTCATAATTAATAAACATTATTTTTTTTTTTAAGCAGAAAATCTGGTGTTTCTGGTGTGTCTATGTCAAGCAGTTTTGTAATATTTCAGTCTTCTGTGATGTATATAAAGTGTAATATCGGGATGTGAACTGAAAATGTAATACATTTCAACCCTATCTGACATGGTACATGTGTCTTCTTTTTTTAAGTCCATAACCATGTGTGTGAGGTGTATACTTTTGTTTCAAAGTAGATTTGTTTAAGGCTACCAAGAAACACCGTGCGACCCTGATTTTGCCCACTGCAATAACAAGTGAAGGAATTTTACGCAAGGCGCAAAGGCTGTGTTTACACAGCCACCCTAAGAACCCAATTCTGATGTATCGTTTTTTTCTGTCCACACTCAGTTTTGTATGTGACCCATATCAGATTTGCGCATTCACACTGATGCAGTCTCTGAAGTAGGACACAGATGCAATACTCATTTCCTGTCATTGTTCCTTTAAATCTGGGGGTAGTTGTCTTGGTACTGGCAGAACAAGTGGAAAAAGCCACAAAAAAAATCCATCTGGACTGAGGTCGCATATGGAACATCAGAATTGTATGAGGTTTCAGATAAATCTGAACTGAAAAGATCAGATTCCATGAAAAGATCAGATACGTATCAAATATGCCAAATAATTAGCAAAAGATCTGAACTGGGTTGCCTGTGTTAAAGCAGCCAAAGTATTGTTGGACAAATTGTCTTATTTCAATGACTAGTGATGATTCCTATTGTTATAATTTTGAGGCTGTTTAAATATCTAAATGTATTCAGCTAGGGACCCTGTTGTTACTGTGTCTGTACAAAACCCTCTGACTAAAGCAATGAAGGAGGTTAAATAGAGTGGTTACATTTACTGTAATATACAATGAGTGTTAAAAACATGAGGAACACCTGCTCTTTCCATGACATAGACTGACTAGCTGAATCCAGGTGAAAGCTATGATTCCTTATTAAGGTCACTTGTTAAATCCACGTCAATCAGTGTAGATGAAGGGGAGGAGACAGGTTAAAAACTGACTTTTAAGCCTTGAGACATGGATTGTGTACGTGTGCCATCCAGAGTGAATGGGCAAGACAAAATATTTAAGTGCCTTTGAACAGGTTATGGTAGTAGGTGACAGGTGCACCGGTTTGTGTGTGTCAAGAACTGCCACACTGCTGGGTTCTTCACACACAACAGTTTCCCGTGTGTATCAAGAATCGTCCACCACCCAAAGGACATCCAGCCAACTTGACACAATTGTGGGAAGCACTGGAGTCAACATGGGCCAGCATCTCTGTGGAACGCTTTCGACACCTTGTAGTCCATGCCCCGACGATTTGAGTGGGTGCAACTCAATATTAGGAAGGTGCTCCTAATGTTTTGTACACTCAGTGTATGTCTCTGTGGTTGAATCATGTCATGTCACTCTCAGGATATTATGCCTATTTAAGGCATGTGCAAACTGACTTATCTTTGTTATATACAGTCATATACAGGTACCTGCCAAAATAAAGTGTCTTAAAAGGGCGCTGGGCCGCCGGAACATAGATTCTACAAGTGTCTGGAACTTTATTGGAGGGATACCATTTTTCCACGAGAAATGTCATACTTTGGTGTTTTGTTGATAGTGGTGGAAAACAAAGTCTCAGGCACCACTCCAGAATCTCCGATAAGTGTTCAAATGGGTTGAGATCTGGTGACTGAGACACACACACCCTTTAAACACATAATGCTTCTTTGAGACCTCTCTTTCAAAGTCACTGAGATCTCTTCCAGCCATGGTAGCCAAAATAATGGGAAACTGGTCAACCTAAGCATGATGGGATATTAATTGCTTAATTAACTCAGGAACCACACCTGTGTGGAAGCACCTGCTTTCAATATATACGTTGTATCCCTCATTTACTCAAGTGTTTCCTTTATTTTGGCAGCTACATGTACAGTACATTCGGAAAGTATTCAGACCCCTTGACTTTTTCCACATTTTGCTACGTTTTTAAATAAAACATTTTCCTCATCAATCTACACACAATACCCCACAATGACAATTCAAAAACAGGTTTTTAGAAATTGAAAAACAGAAACATATACAGAAAAGTACCTCATACCTACAGTAAAATATGGTGGTGGATCTTTGATGTTATGGGGATATTTGACTTCCACTGGTCCTGGGGCCCTTGCCCTCAATGAACTTTACCAAGTACCAGGTAATTTTTTGCCAAAAACCTGGTTGCCTCTGCTAGGAGGCTGACACTTGGCCGCAAGTGGGTCCTCCAGCAAGACAATAACCCCAAGCACTAATCAAAATCAACAAATAAATGGTTAATTGACCACAAAATCGCCATTTTACAATGGCCATATCAGTCCTGGACTTGAACTCCATTGAAAACCTGTGGTTTGAATTGAAGAGGGAAGTCCATAAGAGTAGATGAAGGATATCAAGGATCTGGAAATATTCTGTATGGAGGAATGGTCTAAGATCCCTCCCTCCCAAAGTGTTCTCCAATCTCATGAAACATTTTAGAAAAAGGCTCAGTGCCGTTATCCTCGCAAGGGAAGGGTGCGAGAGTATAGAAAACAGGTGTTAAGGGCGTCGTATAGAGGAGACCAAGGCGCAGCGTGTAGAGTGCTCATCGTTATATATTTTAATGAAAACAAACACTAGACAAAATAACAAAATGACAGCCAACAGTTCCGTCAGGTTAACAAACTAAACAGAAAGCAACTACCCACGAAAACAAAGAGAAAAACAGGCTGCCTAAGTATGGCTTCCAATCAGAGACAACAAATGATAGCTGCCTCTGATTGGAAACCATACCCGGCCAAAACATAGAACACAACACATAGAATGCCCACCCACCTATCACACCCTGACCTAACTAAACAGAGAAAACACAGCTCTCCTAGGTCAGAGCGTGACAACAGGGGTGCCAATAATTCTACTTGTTAAACAAAATCTCTTGCTCTGACCAATTTTATTAGTATAAACTAATATAATTTCCCCAAAAAATGTTTGCATACAATATAGCTCAGCATTTGTATTATTTATTTTATACAGACTTTTTTGCTCATATTTATCAAGGCTGCCAATACCTATGGATCTGAATGTAAATTGGACCCTATCACGTTTTAGAGAAGACCCAGATGCAGACAGTGTCGAAGTAACCAAAGTTTATAACTAGAACAGAGGCAGGCAAAACAAAAGGTCAAGGGCATGCAGAGGTCAGTAATCCAGATCAGAGTCAAAAGGTACAGAACGGCAGGCAGTCTCAGGGCAGGCAGATGTTAATAATCCAGGGCAGTGTGACAAGGTACAGAACAGGGTCAGGGCCAGGGTCAGGGCAGGCAGAATGGTCAAAATTGGGAAAACTAGAAAACAGGAACTGTAGAAAACGACAGGAGCAAAGGGAAAACCGCTGGTAGGCTTGACGGACAAAACGAACTGGCAACAGACAAACTGAGCACACAGGTATAAATACACTGGGGATAATGGGGAAGATGGGCAACACCTGGAGGGGGGTGGAGACAAGCGCAAAGACAGGGGAAACAGATCAGGGTGTGACGCTCTCAGATTTAAGTTTGGGCTAAAGTCCTTATTTTAAATTATTAGATTTGGTCTGGAATTTGATTGTTGCAGTTAGTGCTCTCTCTGTGTTGTGCTTTCATTTGCACTGCAGAATGTTTCAGTGTAGGATGAGTAGCATCATATCCCCACCATCAAAAGGTTTTCCTTTAGTTAGTCTATTTATCTGATCATTAACTTAACAACCACATTAAACCTGATTTGTTTTTGAATGAATGATCATTTGGTAGTGGTTCCTAAATCCTGGTATTTTGACACTATACGGCTGTATTTACACAGGCAGCCCAATTCTGATCTGCTGTCCAATTATTGGCAAAAGAGCTGATCTGAATGGTAAAAAGTTTTTTTCTTTTAATCAGAATTGGGCTGCCTGAGTAAAGGCAGCCTAAGTTACATGTAATCAATGACATATCGACCTGATGGTGGATCTGATTTGTTTTTCACTTCACACTGTGAATTAGTGTTTCTCTTTGACAGTATGCTCTGTGTTGGTCTGTTTACTGTAATCATCTAAAGATACAGTGATAGATGCCTGTTTGTATGTGTTTGTTTGTATCTTTGTGCACCGGTGAGTCCATGTGAGTTATTTGTAATAAATACATCACATAAGCAGAGGGTGGTACGCTCAGCCGAACGCACCATTAGATGCACACAGCCTGCCCTCCAGGCAGTGGCGATTTTAGCATGTAAATCTTGGTGGGGGAAAAAAAAACTAAAAGTGGGATGCATGCCAACAAAGCCACTACACAACACAACACTAATACATGAATTGCACTATAACGGTGACAAACAGTGCCCACAAACTGTTAGCGCCTACATAAAGCTGTCCAAACAGCAGTCCAAACATCTTACCCATGCTACACCTGGCTTTCAGCGGAGCCTTGTCTGGCAGCAAAACAGTTCATTCAGCCTCATTTACTGCATTTAAAGAAAACATAGCTGATATGGCTGACTTGCTTAAACAAATGTGGTTTCTAATGACAATTTTGATGTACAAAATTGGCATAAGGGGACGACAAGTGGATAAGAGGCAACCCGGAATTTCGATTAAGACATTAATGAGCGAGCTCGGACGGACGTAGTCAATATAACTATTTGTTTAGCACTTTTGAAATGTACAGTGACAGAATTCAGAACATGGCCCATTACAGTTTTCTCCTTGTACACCAAGTCAGAACTGTAGGATAAATAAAGGGCGCATATAAGCAGACAATGAAAGCTCTTACAATATTCGATGATTACATTTCTCAAAAACAGGTTATAGGCTACATGTGTACGACCAAGTCAGAACAGTAGGCTAAATTAAGAGGAGTAAATAGACCAAATTATTAGGGTGAGGCACATGGGCTATTAACATCTTACTACACAACATACAATTAGTATCACTTTCTTAGCTACAGTATACATATCTCCCTGGCATTTTACATAATTTTTGCAGCAGCATACAAGACATTTTTGGACTCGTGTTGTGCTGTGCTCACTTGAACAGGAACGTGGCACAGCGGTCCTTCGTGGGCAAATTTTGTCATCAAAGTCTGTCATTCTCTGGTGTTATGGTGCTTTCAAAACAACTGGGAACTCTGAAAAAAACAAGGTCGCATCATGATGACATCATTGATCTTCAGGTCATGGCTCTAGAAAGAGGCCGGATTTACAATTCCGAGTTGGATTACCGTTCAAAACGTATTTTCCCAACCAGAGCTCGTTTATTCCCGACTTCCCAGTTGTCTTGAACTCACTGAAGTCAAGTTCTCAAGTCCAAGTTAACAGTTGTTTTGAGCGCGGCACAAATCATGCTTCATTGACAGCATGGCCAATGTTGAATGTTTATCATTTTAAACTTGGAAAAGAGACCCTTAATCCCAGATTTGGGACCACACAGCCACTGTCACTGATTCCTTCCAAACCACTCATTGTTGAGTTTGCGATTTCCAACTTGTTGTGTAATGTTTATGTCCAATTGCTGATGATCACTGATACGTTCCATCTATAATTTCTCTTCATTATTTATCTTCATATTTAATTTTATTAAAAAAAAAACATTATTTAACCAGGTAGGCAAGTTGAGAACAAGTTCTCATTTACAACTGCGACCTGGCCAAGATAAAGCAAAGCAGTTCGACACATAACAACACAGAGTTACACATGGAGTAAAACAAACATACAGTCAATAATACAGTAGAAAAATAAGTCTATATACAATGTGAGCAAATGAGGTGAGATAAGGGAGGTAAAGGCAATAAATAGGCCATGGTGGCGAAGTAAATACAATATAGCACTGGAATGGTAGATTTGACAGTAGATGAGTGTGCAAAGTAGAAATACTGGGGTGCAAAGGAGCAAAATAAATAAATAAATACAGTAGTGGTAGAGGTAGTTGTTTGGGCTATTTATAGATGGGCTATGTACAGGTGCAGTGATCTGTGAGTTGCTCTGACAGCTGGTGCTTAAAGCTAGTGAGGGAGATAAGTGTTTCTAGTTTCAGAGATGTTTGTAGTTCGTTCCAGTCATTGGCAGCAGAGAACTGGAAGGAGAGGCGGCTAAAGGAATAATTGGCTTTGGGGGTGACAAATGAGATATACCTGCTGGAACGAGTGCTACGGGTGGGTGCAGCTATGGTGACCAGCGAGCAGAGATAAGAGGGGACTTTACCTAGCAGGGTCTTGTAGATGACCTGGAGCCAGTGGGTTTGGTGACGAGTATGAAGCGAGGGCCAGCCAACAAGAGCGTACAGGTCGCAGTGGAGGGTAGTATATGGGGCTTTGGTGACAAAACGGATGGCACTGTGATAGACTGCATACAATTTGTTGAGTAGGGAGTTGGAGGCTATTTTGTAAATGACATCGCCAAAGTCGAGGATCGGTAAGATGGTCAGTTTTACGAGGGTATGTTTGGCAGCATGAGTGAAGGATGCTTTGTTTTGCGAAATAGGAAGCCAATTCTAGATTTAACTTTGGATTGGAGATGTTTTATGTGAGTCTGGAAGGAGAGTTTACAGTCTAACCAGACACCTAGGTATTTGTAATTGTCCACATATTCTAAGTCAGAACCGTCCAGAGTAGTGATACTGGACGGGTGGGCAGGTGCAGGCAGCGATCGGTTGAAGAGCATGCATTTAGTTGTAATTGTATTTAAGAGCAGTTGGAGGCCACGGAAGGAGAGTTGTATGGCATTGAAGCTCGTCTGGAGGGTTGTTAACACAGTGTCCAAAGAAGGGCCAGAAGTATTCAGAATGGTGTCGTCTGCGTAGAAGTGGATCAGAGACTCACCAGCAGCAAGAGCGACATCATTGATATATACAGAGAAGAGAGTCGGCCCGTGAATTGAACCCTGTGGCACCCCCATAGAGACTGCCAGAGGCCCGGACAACAGGCCTTCCGATTTAACACACTGAATTCTGTTGGAGAAGTAGTTGGTGAACAAGTCGAGGCAATCATTTGAGAAACCAAGGCTGTTGAGTCTGCCGATGAGGATGTGGTGATTGACAGAGTCGAAAGCCTTGGCCAGGTCAATGAATACGGCTGCACAGTACTGTTTCTTATCAATGGCGGTTAAGATATCGTTTAGGACCTTATATGACCTTATATGACAAGGATTTGCCAGGAGATTGTCGACTTGATTCATGATGATGACTGCTAGCTAAGATTTTGAAAGTATCATGTTGACATGATCAGTCCAATCAAAGCTACTGTACATATAACGTGATTTGACGTCATTTTATCTGTGGCCAATGACCTTGAGCCTTCTTGGATGGGCACTTGTAATGTAACTCTATGGCAGCACCCAAAGGGCTAGAATTTTCGAGGTCTACCCTTAGACTTGGCAGTGACGTAGTGTCCCCATGAGTGACAGAACACTGAGCCAATCACGGCACAACGCTCCGTATTTTCTGCTGGCTGAAACACCTACATTTTGGAGCTGCCTCCCTCAAGAATTAAAAAAAGAAACCATGTTTGTATGCGGCTTTATTAACTTAATGATATATATATATTTTACATTGTTTGCAAACTGATATGTGACACATATTAATGCCAAAATAACAGGCAAGCCCCAAGAAGAAAAAAAAATATATATATATATTTTTTTTCTGCTAAAAATGTGGTCTCAAAACAGGTGGGCTCTGCCCCACCTGCCCTGACTGACGGGTCGCCACTGCCTCCAGGAGACCTACAACACCTGGTGTCGCAGGAAGGCCAAGAAGATCATCGGGGACCTCAGCCACCCGAGTCACAGCCTGTTCACCTCGCTCAGACGCGGGTAGTACAGGAGCACCATGGCTCAAATGAACAGACTGGTCAATAGCTTCTACCCCCAGACCATCAGGCTGCGGAATAGCCACCACTAGTCAGCCCCCACTCATTTAGCACTGTGTGTGCATGTGTGTGTGGGGAGGGGTGGGTGTTGACTTTGATCGCTTGGTTAACAGACAGAGCTGGTATGCCACATGTATGTGAGGGAGACGGTCCCGCCTCATGCCCAGCCCATTCCACATAGAACACTATCCTAATGTGCGTGTGTGTGTGTGTGTGTTAGATCCTCTGTTATGATTCTCAGTTGAACCCTTGCCATAATAAATGTCAATGAGACTGCTACTCTTGTCCTTTAGTTAAATATGGGGGATAGGAGGGAACTTAAGGAGGAAAGGGGTAGGCGGTATGACTGAGGTGGAGGTTGTGTGGGATTGAAGTAAGCAGCAAGTGCTTCATGCCCAATCCGGATCATATTCAGACAAAGAGTTGAGGGGGTACTTATTGCGTACTCATAAAGCTGTGTATCAACCATATATCAGAAAGCCACTCTTCCCTGCAGTTCCATTAACCTGTCTGTTGTCTGTTGCAGCGGAGCCAGCCAACATACTGTAAGAAGAGTCCGTAGAGGGTGAAACAAAGAGAGAAAGAAGATAATTATATTTTAATGAGCAGATGTCTTAGGATTGTTTCGCTCATTCTGATTTTCCACAGATGTGATCAGATTTTTTTTATTATTTTCAGATATTTTTTTCATTGTGGGAAATGGAGTGGAATTGTCGACTGAAGCTGGACTAATGTTTACCTGGTTTGGATTTTGATGTTTAAGGCTCATATTTTGTTGTTGTGGCCCACACACAAACACTTGTCTTTTTTCAATTCTGTTTTTTGGATTGGCTTTTATGAGAGTGATATTAGGTTGCATTTACCATATACCAAACATCATGCAGTGTTATATGTACTGTATGCATTTCAATTCACGTTGTCGTTGTGTTCGATGTTGGTTAGGTTTTTCAAAGCCACCATGGTCACCAAACGTTACTGAGACAGTGGTTGCTGGCTAGACAGAAGATGGTGACAAAATGATTGAAAGTGACAAAGTGAGTAATTGATAGGTGGAATGCCTGCATATTTATATCCGTGTCACGGGGTAACCATAGTGACTAGTCATGACTAGGAGCATCTTTACCATGGCGGCCAGAGGGGGTCAGTACAAGGAGTTGTTGAAGATGGATGAATCAGTATTGTGGCAGAGTGGTGGGACATGGCTGTGATTAACTATCAACTCCCCCTGGAGGTGTTTTAAATCTCTGTCATATTGTTCCTGTTGAACCAATGGTTCAAGGAGCAAAGACAAAAATAAATAGCCCCATCTTCCTTCATGACTTCTTGGAAATAATCTATATTTTTATTCATCACATGTAAAGACATGAAATAATGTTGTTTGATTTTGATTATCTATCATGGACCTTTTCAATACTCTGCGTCCCGTTAATGGATAATTGGTTCTAGACTGAAATGCTAATTGAAATTAAGGTGCTAAAAATGGAACATTTGAGAATCAGGGGACGAGACACGGCTTCCCTTGTAACCCACCACACCGAGTTAGGGTTCAAGATCAACCAGAAAGAAAGCTGTTTGGTGCCCACACAGAGAATAGAATACCTAGGTGTCAATCTGGGTTCTCTCTCTTATCGGGCTACACTATCGGACCACCGCATCACATCGTTCCCGACAGTGCCTCTCCCTGTTCGACATTGGGGCACTCGGTCACGCTTAGAGCGCGTCTCTGGGTGCTGGGGTTGTGGCGTCCACCATCTCCACCACTGGGACTACTGAGAATGGGAGACTTCCAGCGTTGGGTATCTGACCAATGTCTGTGTACATGATGTCACCTCAATCAAAAGATAATGGTAACCTCATAATGTCCCTTGGTTCTCTGTCACTGGAAGAGCCCCTCGATATTTGTTTCTGGCACACCCCTAAAGGTAGTATCAAGGTGGTGACGGCAGACACCACTCACAGGGTGGGGCGCAATTTACGAAGGAAGAGCAGTAAACGGATAGTGTTTCTTTCCTTGAAAAACGTTCTACCCTGCCTTCGAATTGTCACATCCTGGTCCGGACAGACAATACGACCGTGGTGGCATTCATCGACCGCCAGTGTGAAGCAGAGTACACCTACTCTCACTACGCGTGGCTCATGTCCCAGGAGTACTGAATGAAGGAGCGGATTGGAGACTCCATCCACAAGTGGTGAACCAGATCTGGGAGAGATAAAAACGTCACACCCCTTGATGTTTTCCACATTTTGTTGTGTTACAAAGTGGGATTAAAATGGATTTAATTGTCATTTTTTGTCAACGATCTACACAAAATACACCATAATGTCAAATTTGCCTTGTCACCTAAAACCCTCAAAAACTTTTACAGATGCACAATTGAGAGCATCCTGTCGGGCTGTATCACCGCCTGGAAAGGCAACTACACCGCCCACAACCGCAGGGCTCTCCAGAGGGTGGTGCGGTCTGCACAACGCATCACCGGGGGCAAAGTACCTGCCCTCCAGGTCACCTACAGCACCCGATGTCACAGGAAGGCCAAAAAGATAATCAAGGACAACAACCACCCGAGCCACTGCCTGTTCACCCCGCTATCATCCAGAAGGCGAGGTTAGTACAGGTGCATCAAAGCTGGGACCGAGAGACTGAAAAACAGCATCTATCTCAAGGCCATCAGACTGTTAAATAGTCTATGTATATAGACTTGAAATCACTGGACACTTTAATAAATGGAACACATAAACTTGAAATCACTGGCCACTTTAATAAATGGAACACTAGTCACTTTAATAATGTCACTTTAATAATGTTTACATATCTTGCATTACTCATCATCTCATATGTATATACTGTATTCTATACATGCTCATCCATTTATATATTCTTTACTTAGATTTGTGTGTTTTAGGTATTTGTTGTGAAATTGTTAGATATTACTTGTTAGATATTGCTGCACTGTCGGAACTAGAAGCACAAGCATTTCGCTACACTCGCAATAACATCTGCTAAACACGTGTATGTGACAAATAAAATTTGATTTGATTTGGAAAGCAGACTGAACCTGGTTTTTCTAAAGGACTTTGCCTGTGCTTTGCTCTATTCATTTCCTTTTTATCCTAAACAAACTCCCTAGTCCTTGCCGTTGAAAACCATAGCCATAACATGATGCAGCCAAAATATGAAGAGTTGTACTCAGCGATGTGCTTCGTTGGATTTGCCCCAAACATAATGCTTTATATTCAGGACAAAAACTTCATTTCTTTGACACATTTCTGCCTTATTGCAAACAGGATGCATGTTTTGGAATATTTTTTATTCTGTACAAGATTCCTTCTTTTCACTCTGTCATTTAGATGATTATTGTGGAGTAACTACAATGTTGAACCATACTCAGTTTTCTCCTATCACAGCCATTAAATTCTGTAAGTGTTTTAAAGTCACCATTGGCCTCATCGTAAAATCCCTGAGCCGTTTCCTTCCTCTCCGACAACTGAGTTAGGAAGGACGCCTGTATCTTCGTAGTGACTGGGTGTATTGATACACCAAGTGTTATTAATAACTTCCCCATGCTCAAAGGGATATTCAGTAGGTGCCCTTCTTTGCAAAGCATTGGAAAACCTCTCTGGTCTTTGTTATTAAATCTGTGCTTGAAATTCACTGCTCGCCAGATAATTAATTGTATGTGTGGGGTACAAAGATGGGGTAGTAATTAAAAAATCATGTTAAACAGTGCAACTTATTAGATGACTTGTTAAAGGTGCAATATGAAGAAATCGCTCCACCATTTCCTGGTTGCTTAAATTGGAATAATTTCAGTTTATGTGACAAAATAAGTCATGTGCAGAGAATCATTTTACCATCTAAACTGCTGTGAAATATATTTTCAATCACCAAAAATACAATATTTTAAGCTGTTTGAAGCTGGTGTACAAAAACTAAAGTAAAAGACGCAAAAACATTTAACATTTAAGTCATTTAGCAGACGCTCTTATCCAGAGCGACTTACAAATTGAAAAACAAAACATAAGAATGGGAAGCATAGAAATAGAGCACATAGAACAGGTCTCACATTTCTATGTGAATTTGGTTGGTCAGCCAAAAAGTTACATATTGCAGGTTTAAGATAATGTTTTGTCCTGAAGTGATTTAGGCTTGCCATAACAAAGGGGGTGAATACTTATCAAACCATTATTCCACATTGACATTATGGGGTTTTGAGTGTAGATCAGTGGCACAAAGTCTAAATGTAATCCATTTTAAATTCAGGCTGGAACACAACAAAATGTGGAAAAAGTCAAGTGGTCTGAATACTTTCTGAAGGCACTGTACATCTCATTCATATTCTCAAAGAACTGGGGTTACGAAAGTAACCTTAGTTTCTCACCCTGGTTCAATAACTAGGAATACCAAAAGGTGGATGGCCTGTCAAAGGACCTGCCTCATTATGAACCTTTAATGACAATTAGCTTAATTTCCCTTTTAGTTCAGGAAAAATACAGCAGCTGTGTGTAACATTTTTCAAATGTATCTACACTGAAATGGCGATGGTGAGGAGCTTAATGACATCATGGCCACCAATGGAAAGCCAGTCAATGAGGAGGAATGTACCGAGCTAATGAAAAACGCAGACTTTAACAAAGACAACAGGTTTGATTTTGATGGTAAGACACACACGTACTCATACACACGCTCAATTTTCTCCAATGGAAATAACATTCACATGAATGTATTGTGCTTATGAAACAGAAATTGGTAGATGACTAATGGTCAATAATAATATCAACTTTGACTAGTGATTGGTTTGGGATTAACGGGCAAATTTGAGAACGCAGTCTGTGGGTAAATAATTTGACTGGAAACACACATAGACACACACACACACACACAGAGACTATTGTTGACATATTATGATGAATATTTAATCAGGATGTTATAGCACAAACAAGCAGGTGCACTATGGTAATGTGTGTAGGCAAGTTTATTTCTGTTAATTATTATTAATGAACACAAGTCATGACTAAACTCAACTCCCACTGTTCTGGGTTTCTCTACTGCTAATATTCAAAAGAGAATACAGTGTAAGTACCACATCGAGACATGACATATCCAATCATTAACATGAAAAGGCTAATAAGACATTCATCCTCTGGTGACTGGACACAAACAGGGTTATGGGGGAGTTACTATATATCATTGGGTAAGGGTTGTGGTTCCCAAGTGGTGCAGTGGTCTAAGGCACTGCATCTCAGTGCAAGAGGTGTCACTACAGTCCCTGGTTCAAATCCAGGCTGTATTACATCCAGCTGTGATTGGGAGTCCCATAGGATGGTGCACAATTGGCCCAGTGTTGTATGGGTGGGGTATGCTGGCATTGTAAATAAGAATGTGTTCTTAACTGACTTGCGTAGTTAAATAAAGGTTCAAATTTAAAAGATAAATTGATGATACAGTGGGTGCTTTGCTATCACTGAAAAGGGATAAGGGATTGGCTTAAGAGGGAGAGGATCAAATTAACCATTTTTTCTGTGTTCCAGAATTGCTGAAAATTAACAAGACCAACATTTCTTTGTGACCCTTTGCATTTGCCACTTCTGCTTGAAGAAAATAACAACTATGTTTCTAAATAAAAAATGAAATACACACCCTCTTGAGTCTTGTCAATTAAAAACAGCAAAGAGTACCCAAAAACACTACAGGAGAGTGAAAAGGGCGTTTGATAAAAGACAATACATGGAGGTTCTTCACCCTATCCTAGACACTGACCTTTTCAGTCATGTTGACTCTGTGGCTATACATATCTGTCCAACCCTTATAAGACGAAGGCTCTTCCCCTCCCTGCCACCGAACACTTCCCACCCAGCTGCCCCCTTACACCTGCTCCCTCAAGAAATGCTAACCCCCTCCCACTGTGTCTCTCCCCTCGCGCTTCTTGAGTGACAACCCTGTGCAGAATGCTTTCAAAATGAACCTACTTTCATCTTTAACGTACGCTTCCAACGCCTTGTCATGTTGTTAGAGTAGACTGGATCATTGTCTACAATTTCTTTGTTGATCTGTATGTCTGTCTTCTGAAACTATCTCTCACGTTCAGTTTTGGTTTAACATTGAAAATGTGCCTAATGTGCCTTTGCCAAACATAATGTGCCACCATCACTCTAATGACTGCCTCGCCTGGTTCACTAACTACTTCTCAGATAGAGTTCAGTGTGTTAAATCGGAGGGCCTGTTGTCCAGACCTCTGGCAGTCTCTATGGGGGTGCCACAGGGTTCAATTCTCGGGCCGACTCTTTTCTCTGTATATATCAATGATGTCGCTCTCTACGCAGACGAAAACATTCTGTATTCATCTGGCCCTTCTTTGGACACTGTGTTAATAAACCTCCAAACAAGCTTCAATGCCATACAACACTCCTTCCGTGGCCTCCAGCTGCTCTTAAACGCTAGTAAAATCAAATGCATGCTCTTCAACAGATTGCTGCCCGCACCCGCCCGCCCGACTAGCATCACTACTCTGGACGGTTGTGACTTAGAATATGTGGACAACTACAAGTACCTAGGTGTCTGGCTAGACTGTAAACTCTACTTCCAGACTCATATTAAGCATCTCCAATCCAAAATTAAATCTAGAATCGGCTTCCTATTTCGCAACAAAGCATCCTTCACTCATGCTGCAAATATACCCTCGTAAAACTGACTATCCTGCCGATTCTTGACTTCAGCGATGTCATTTACAAATTAGCCTCCAACACTCTACTCAGCAAATTGGATGCAGTCTATCACAGTGCCATCCATTTTGTCACCAAAGCCCCATATACTACCCACCATTGCAACTTGTATGCTCTCGTTGGCTGGTCCTTGATACATATTCGTTACCAGACCCACTGGCTCCAGGTCATCTATAAGTCTTTGCTCGGTAAAGCTCCGCCTTATCTCAGCTCACTGGTCACCATAGCAACACCCACCCATAGCACGCGCTCCAGCAGGTATATTTCACTGGTCATCCCCAAAGCCAACACCTCTTTGGCCGCCTTTCCTTCCAGTTCTTTGCTGCCAATGACTGGAACGAATTGCAAAAATCATTGAAGTTGGAGACTTATATCTCCCTCACTAACGTCAAGCATCGGCTGTCAAAACAGCTTACCGATCGCTGCAGCTGTACACAGCCCATCTGTAAATAGCCCATCCAACAACTACCTACCTCATCCCCATATATATATTTTGTCTGCTCTTTTGCACACCAGTATTTCTACTTGCACATCCTCATCTGCACATCTATCACTCCAGTGTTAATTGCTAAATTGTAATTATTTCACCACTATGGCCTATTTATTGCCTTACCTCCTTACTTAATTTGCACACACTGTATACAGATTTTCTATTGTGTTATTGACTGTATGTTTGTTTATCCCATGTGTAACCCTGTGTTGTTGTTTTGCCTTATCTTGGCCAGGTCACAGTTATAAATGAGAACTTGTTCTCAACTGGCCTACCTGGTTAAATAAAGGTGAAATAAAATAGAAAATAAAAATAAATAAAACATTCCACTTTCTCCTCCGCTCTCCTATGCCCATATGACAACTATTCCCACTAGACAGTCAGTGTCCTTGGTTTCTGAAAACACTTTAGCTCCAAAGTCCATAGAAAACTGTCATCTTGATTGTCTCTGCCTAATCCTGCTGAGGTCCTTGTTCTTGTTCTTCTTGTGATGAATCTTGAAAGACTCATGAAAATATGTGAAAGAGAAATAGGCGTACAACATGAGGTAAAGGAGCATGCAAAGTCAAAAAAAGAAAGGAGGACTAAAATAAAGACAGTAGGCACAGAAAACGTTCAAAGGCCTCTAACTGCGTATATAATGCAACATGCGATAGCAATGATCTTCTCATCACTTGATTGATGTCATCCATGATAACCAAAAAATAGCTCTCAGCACTCAACAGCAACAAGAATGCTCTGACACTGCTCTGTCTCCAGGAAGAGGCCCCGAAGGATGCAAATACCAGATCAGTACAGTAAGATGCCATCCCCTAGGGCCCTGACAACGCTGCCAGATGCAACAGCTTATCTTGAAGGCGTCTGGAATAAGAACCTAGAGGTTTTAAATGTGTAGCTAGTAGCACCTAACCAAATCCTTCTAGTTGAGTATATAGCCCTTAACACCCCCCCCCCCACTAACAACATGACATCCCCTTCTACCTCAAGTAACTGCTCATCATAATATTCCCGTATCCCACCCCTCCTCCTCCCTCTCCAACCCCAGGAAACGCAGGAAACTTCCACTATACAAGGAGAGTCAGGTCTTGAGTGGATGGCCTGTTTATTGGATATGATACTGTGATTAAAGGCGGGTTCCCCGTACAACCAAAAATCATCTGGTATTCAGGGCACAGCACAGCCAGCTTCCAGCTCTGCAGCACTTTTCCACAGGGTTAGGGTTTCACACCCAGAAGGAAACGCCATCCCACAGCCACCACCCACTCTGGGCCCACCCTTCTTTATCAGCAATACAGAGGCCTACCTTTAGTTTACAGTATGGAAACTGTCAATCCCCATATTTGCTTGAACTCACGAGTGCATGCTTGAAGATCAACTACACGTTGTTTTAGAAATGACGTTTCCGAATTGATTATTTTCAAATGTTGTTTAAAAGGGCTTACTTTGTTCCCTTCTGGAAATCTGCAAAAGAAGGGGTAATGTTGTTACTTTGAGAGTGGGACCAGAGAGACCAGAATTTGTTTAGGTTGATGAGCAAAAACATTGTGTCTGACAGGGAATACCTAGGCCTACTGTTACATGCGGGTACCTTAAAACTGCTGCACTTACAATCACAAGACAAATGTTGCCTTTCAATAGTGACATCTACCTGAAAACTTCCTTATAGCTATGTTTACCCCGTCAATGAAATGATTGTAGCTTCAAGACCATCACTGTCCACTCCAGATTTCGATTGGCTTTTGGGGGCCTCAGAACCCTACAAGTTCAAGATTCTAAATCTGGAGTCCTGTGAGCACCCGGGGGTGTGTCTTAAGTGACCAGTTTAAAGTGTGTCTGAACTCTCACTTGAGGTTTAGTCTTTGTGTAGGGGTGCACACGGATTGACCACTCCTTTGGGATTTATTTCTGTGGATATTTGGGGGAAAGCTCATTCGCAACCATGGTAAGACCAATCATTTGAACACACAATTACATGAATAAAAGCATGAATAAAAGCATAATAAACAGCAAGTTTGTATAGGGTTACATTTACAAGTTACATTTGGATGGGCAATTAAGATGATTAATTCGCCTAATTTGTAAATAATTTTTTTGACCATCATTTTGACAATGTATTGTCTCTTGCAGTCATGTTCATTATTTCATAAAGTGTAAGGTATAAAACGACTAAAACAGTAGTCATTTCCTTAGACCATGATTATCTGGATCTCATCTTGATGAATAAAAATCACTAAATTGCTTAATTAACCAAATAATATGAAGTATTTATAGCAGTATTTCTGGAGCATGACTTTAGGAAAGTTATGCATGTTCAGCAGGCGCAGGCTAGATGGGCTATGGGTTTATGGGTGCTTATTGAGTAGATACTGAGTATCAGACTGTCACACAACCTAAAAGGTCCGGGAGCAAGGCTGTCCGGGTGCGGATTGTGTTAAGGCGACAAATTCCGTCGGGAATGTATATCCGTATGGCCATATACAGGGGGGGTAATGTGTTGAGCCTTAAATAGCATGGCAAATTTGTCAGTATGCCTATAGGCTAAGGCTAACCTTTTTGTGGGGATACCTTTCTGAATGTCAATACGACAAAAATACAGTCATCTGATAACATCACTGTAGCCCCCCCCCCCCCCCCCCCCAAAATATAGATATAAGTGACCATTTGAGAAATTGTCACTACTACTATGACCTGACAAATGTGGCGCTGTTTTTCCTCTAGACTGATGCACAACAGGAGGCCCGCTCATTCTTGAGCGAGGAAATGCTTAACGGTGAGTTGGTCCATCGCAAAACCATGTTGCCCTTAATTAATAACTTAAATGTGTCAGGTCTAATGAATACAATAATTAGTGTCCCGATACGTATCATCATTCCAGAATTCAAGGCTGCCTTCGACATGTTCGACACCGACGGTGGCGGTGATATCAGTACCAAGGAGTTGGGTCAGGTCATGAGGATGTTGGGCCAGAACCCGACAAGACAGGAGTTGGATGAAATCATTGAGGAGGTCGATGAGGATGGTGAGCAACGGCTGAATCTAAAATATACTATATATTAACCTACATTAATGTATGTAAGCTATATAGTTTAAATGGCACGTGTGAAGTGTGGCGCGTAATTAGGCTACTTTTGGGTAACTTATGCCCATGTTATGCTCAGGTGACCTGAGCATGATACATACCTCTTCATATTGTTGTACTTACCTGTTATTTTCGAGCTTGATGCATAATCGATCGGACCCTTCACCTTAGGCAGCGGCACCATCGACTTCGAGGAGTTCTTGGTCATGATGGTGAGGCTCTTAAAGGAGGACCAGGCCGGAAAGTCTGAGGAAGAGTTGGCGGAATGTTTCCGTGTGTTCGACAAGTATGTCACCGGTTTTAGGGTGAAGGGGTTACGTTTTACAGTTTACGTTCATATGTCGACAAGTTGTTAAACTCCCTCCAAATGTGTGTTGCTTACGCAGGAATGCCGACGGCTACATCGACAGAGAAGAGTTCGCCATCATCATCCGCAGCACGGGCGAGCAAATCTCAGAGGAGGAGATTGATGAGCTGCTGAAGGATGGAGACAAGAACGCTGATGGCATGCTGGACTTTGATGGTATGACAAAGCCACGACGCCTTTCATAATAATAATGGTGATTCTGATTGGACAATTAGCCTACATATTGACCAGCATTCTCATTTTATTTTTTACAATTTTATTTCACCTTTATTTTACCAGGTAGGCTAGTTGAGAACAAGTTCTCATTTACAACTGCGACCTGGCCAAGATAAAGCAAAGTAGTTCGACACATATAACAGCACAGAGTTACACATGGAATAAACCAAACATACAGTCAATAATACAGTAGAAAAAAAGTGTATATACAGTGTGTGCAAATGAGGTAAGATAAGGGAGGTAAGGCAATAAAATAGGCCATAGTGGCGAGGTAATTAAGATATAGCAATTAAACACTGGAATGATAGATGTGCAGAAGATGAATGTGCAAGTAGAGATACTGGGATGCAAAGGAGCAAATTAAATAAATAAATACAGTATGGGGATGAGGTAGTTGGATGGGCTATTTACAGATGGGCTATGTACAGGTGCAATGATCTGTGAGCTGCTCTGACAGCTGGTGCTTGAAGTTAGATAATGAACATTCATAATGAATGTTAGGCCTGTTATTGACCATGAATTACATCACCGTGATTTAAATGATAATTTTCATAATGGATTTGTCACTCTTTTTCAGAATTCCTCAAAATGATGGAAAACGTGCAGTAAAAGAGAGACTCAAGGACATCCCTTTGACCCCCTGCTGACCTATTCTGATCCTCTTTTGACCCACTGCAATTCTCCCTCACTCTTCGCCCCTTACTGGTCCATTGCCTATGTTCGTCCACCTCGATTAAACTAAACCTCTTCAACAGACAGTCACCTGGTGGGGGTAACCAGGGCTTTTGAGCCCTTCTTGCGTGTGATTATGATGCCCCACTGATGCCAAGCTGCTGCTGTTCCCCCAAATCAGGAGGGAAAAGCCAGGATGTGAAATTCACTGCAACATCACAGAATGGGTCAGTGGATCACTTACCACCTCAACACCCTCAAGCTGGGAGTTCAGTCTAGATGGGCAGCTTGTGATAGCTGCTTAGACCAAGGCCAACTGTTGCCACTTCACTGTAATAACAAACTATTGTTTGAACCGAGATAATACATGAATAAACACATGCTCACTGGTAGTTGGTCTGACATAATTATGGTCAGTACGCTATTGTTTTGAGGAATATCAATAAAAAAATATTTTATATATATATATTTTTTCCCATTTTTGTTTGACCCACACAGCCATAAGGCGTAACAGATAAAGCTAGATCAGGCATATTTACTTATGGCAAAACACAAATTAAAAAATGAATATTATGAAATTATATGCCACACGGAACCTCCTGCCAAGTTTAAATTCTTCATCATTATACAAACTGAACTTTAGGTAATCAAATGAATTACTGATTACTGATACAGTGGGTTAAGGAACAAAATAAAAAAATCTACATTTTCTCTACGTCATATTCATCATCTCCAGCACAATCCCAACATCAACACGTGAAAATGACCCGTTTCCATGTAAAGATAAAGGAAGATACAGTAAGTTTCCAATGACATCATCAGCCAATTAGTAGGCAATGCCTACTCAAAATTGGTTAAAAGCACACCGATAATGTCATTGGAAACACTTACACTGCCTTCAGAAACTATTCACATCCCTTGACTTTTTCCACATGTTGTGTTGCAACCTGAATTTAAAATGGAATAAACATAGATGTTTTGTCACTGCCTACACACAGTACCCCATAATGTCAACGTGGAATTATGTTTTTAGAAATGTTTACAAATGAATTAAAAACGAAAAGCTTGAGTCAATAAGTATTTAAATCCTTTGTTATGGCAAGCCTAAATAAGTTCAGGAGAAAAATGTGCTTAACAAGTCACATAAGTTGCATGGACTCACTCTGTGTGCAATAATAGTGTTTAACATGGTTTTTGAATGACTACGTGATTTCTGTACCTCACACACACAATTATCTGTTTAGTAGTACATTTCAAACACATATTCAACCACAAAGACCAGGGTGGTTTTCCAACGCCTCACAAAGGACACTTACAGTTGAAGTAGGAAGTTTACATACACTTAGGTTGGAGTCACTAAAAGTCGTTTTTCAACCACTCCACAAATTTCTTGTTAACAAACTATAGTTTTGGCAAGTCGGTTAGGACATCTACTTTGTGCATGACACAAGTAATTTTTCCAACAATTGTTCACAGACAGATTATTTCACTTATAAGTCAATGTATCACAATTCCAGTGGGTCAGAAGTTTACATACACTAAGTTGACTGTGCCTTTAAACAGCTTGGAAAATTCAAGAAAATGATGTCATGGCTTTAGAAGCTTCTGATAGGCTAATTTACATAATTTGAGTCAATTGGAGGTGCACCTGTGGATGTATTTCAAGGCCTACCTTCAAACTCAATATTTTTTGCTTGGCATCATGGGAAAATCAAAAGAAATCAGCCAAGACCTCAGAAAAAAATTGTAGACCTCCACAAGTCTGGTTCATCCTTGGGAGCAACTTCCAAACGCCTGAAGGTACCACATTCATCTGTACAAACAATAGTACGCAAGTATAAACACCATGGGACCACGCAGCCGTCATACCGCTCAGGAAGGAGACGCGTTCTATCTCCTCGAGATGAACGTACTTTGGTGCGAAAAGTGCAAATCAATCCCAGAACAACAGCAAAGGACCTTGTGAAGATGCTGGAGGAAACAGGTACAAAATAATCTATATCCACAGTAAAATGAGTCCTATATCAACATAACCTGAAAGGCCGCTCAGCAAGGAAGAAGCCACTGCTCCAAAACCGCCATAAAAAAGCCAGACTACGGTTTGCAACTGCACATGGGGACAAAGATCATACTTTTTGGAAAAATGTCCTCTGGTCTGATGAAACAAAAATAGAACTGTTTGGCCATAATGACCATTGTTATGTTTGGAAGAAAAAGGGGGAGGCTTGCAAGCCGAAGAACACCATCCCAACCGTGAAGCGTGGGGGTGACAGCATCATGTTGTGGGGTGCTTTGCTGCAGGAGGGACTGGTGTACTTCACAAAATAGATGGCATCATGAGTATTATGTGGATATATTAAAGCAACATCTGAAGACATCAGTCAGGAAGTTAAAGCTTGGTCGCAAATGGGTCTTCCAAATGGACAATGACCCCAAGCATACTTCCAAAGTTGTGGCAAAATGGCTTAAGGACAACAATGTCAAGGTATTGGAGTGGACATCACAAAGCCCTGACCTCAATCCTATAGAAAATTTGTGGGCAGAACTGAAAGTGTGTGTGAGCAAGGAGGCCTACAAACCTGACTCAGTTACACCAACTGTCAGGAGGAATGGGCCAAAATTCACCCAACTCATTGTGGGAAGCTTGTGGAAGGCTACCCAAAATGTTTTACTCAAGTTAAACAATTTAAAAGGCAATGCTACCAAATGCTAATTGAGTGTATGTAAACTTCTGACCCACTGGGAATGTGATGAAAGAAATTAAAGCTGAAATAAATCATTCTCTCTACTATTATTCTGACATTTCACATTCTTAAAATGAAGTGGTGATCCTAACTGACCTAAGACAGGGAATTTTAACTGGGATTAAATGTCAGGAATTGTGAAAAACTGAGTTTAAATGTCTTTGGCTGAGGTATATGTAAACTTCCGCCTTCAACTGTATGTGAAATAAGTCATTGAGTATGAATATTACTTTCTTCCTCTTTTTACCTACAAAACATAGAAACACACCATTTTCACATATGTTGATGTTGGGTTGGTGCTCATGAATATGACGTTGGAAAATGTAGAAATGTACCTTTAAGGCTCAAACACATCACACCTAATTTAGATCTAGTGTTCATCTGCCGATCGTTCAGCACGCTGTTTTAAGGACCACCCACTGTAGATGTCTGACTGCCAACATTTCACATGTAAATTCAGTGCACACTCGGTTCGCAAATTAGGTTCAGATGTGCTAAGTACTCTCGGCCAGCAAACCCTATAGGTGTGTCTGAGCCCTTAGTCCTGCGGAGATAATTAAAGTAACATTCAGAGGGTTTTATTCCATTCACAATAAGGTCCATCTACAGAATTTGTGCGTTCATTTGCACAAATTAAACAAAACATTTAAGTTTTGAAGCTATATCCATTGTTTCAAGGTGTAGAAATCAAATTGTATTGGTCACATACATTTCTTTAGTAGATGTTATAGCAAATGTAGCGAAAGTGAAATGTTTCAGGAAAGACAACCCATCCATGGATTAATATAGAAAGTCTACATTTGAACTCCGCTCTGGGCCCATGTCCTGAAATCCCACAGTAAAGGATGGATGAAAGCGTCAAGGAGTGGGAGTTACTTTATTCATAAATGTCCATTCCACCATTATGTCACTATCCTTACTGATAAACAGGACAACAATTCTCACCTAAGAGACATTTCCTCACAGGACCTAATGATTGATACTGTAATGTGATATCCTTCTGTGGATACGGCACAGTATACGATAAATAAAACTACTTTCTAGTATTAGATGTGTGTATGTTAATGGGGCGGCTGGTAGCCTTGTGGATAGAGCATTGGGCCAGTAACCGAAAGGTTGCTAGATCGAATCACCAAGCTGACAAGGTAAAAATCAGTCTTTCTACCCCTGATCCTAGGCCGTCATTGTAAATAATAATTTGTTCTTAACTGACTTGCCTAGTTAAATAAAAATAGAAAGTTGTCTATAGAAGGCATAAGCATTTCACATGAGCACAAACATATCTTTAGTCACAAGTGGATGATCAATTAACAGTATCCACATCTGCAACAACAAACTTTAAATCCTAAAAAAAACATGTCAAATGAAGTGAAAGAGTAGTTTAAAAAAGGGAAAGAAGACATGTATTTGCGGTGAAGGCCAAATCCCTCTACCAAAGGCCCTAAGAGCCATAGTTCGCTTCATCAAAGGCCTTGCGGGCTCTCTTCAGCTCCTCGTTCATCGTCAAGAGATCTTTCACTCTGGCAAACTTCCTTGGATCTTTCCGGATAAGAAAAACAATGTCCTCCACCTGGACACGGCCCTGGCGTCCGATGGACATGGCTTTGTGTGTCATCTCCGTGACGAACTCGATCACAAGGTCCTCCAGGATGTCCACTGACTCGGTGTAGGGATTCTGGTCATCTCCAAATCCATACATCATACACCGAAGTTCTTTAGAGAACAGCCTTTTCCTTTTGCCGTGGTTCCCATCGGCTCCACCCGCCCCGTCATCCAAATCCTCGTCAAAACCAGCTTCGTCTTCCTCCTCCGCCATCCTCACAGACCCAACGGCGTACTAGAGCTAGCAATTGTAGCTAACGCTAGCTGGCTATGGGATTATCTAACTAGTAACAAAACCCAGTGTGCCCAACGATATTTCGCAAACCGTGCAGGTTAGATGCAATTGGAGTCCTGGCCGTTTATTTTTTGTTGCGTTGTGGCAGCTTTTTGACTTTATATCAATGACAACAACTCCTCAACCAAATTGTCAATTTCTTCTTCGCTGTAGTTGCCGGAAGTAGCTACAGCAACTGGCTACGTTGTTTTGCTTGGAAAAACAAAAATACTGCCACCTAGCTGCAGTGCTGGAGTCGGGCGCACTTGATTCAGGTCACCCATCGGACCGGGTAGGCAGAGTGATCCATTGCATTGGATCAAGGTCTACATTCCACCAAGCACCGACGCGCGTCGGGGAAGCAAAATCAAGTGCATCGCTTGTCTGGCTGCGCTTAGTCCACGTAGAGCCTGCGGTTTGTACTGATGAATCGATGCCGTGGCCCGTGTGTAGAGTGGACTAACTGGCAACAACAAAGTAACGTTACTGTAATTTGGAAAGTAAAACAATGTTCAATTACTCTGTACAGCCCTGTGTTTATATGCATCGCTTGATAGCTAAGCTAGCTAGCCAACGGTACGTTATTTAGACGCAGCTTTGTATAGCAGTTAACAGGACCGGTCACACTTTGCTTAGTTAACGTTAGTTAGCTAGCTAGTTTACCTGCTTTCGCCACCGTTCGCCAGCAGGTGAGTTCAGTCACACAGTAGCTAGAGTTTAAAATGTTTTCATAAGATATCTGGTTCAGCTAGCCATTGTAGCTAACAAGTTATCCACTGTCTTCCCCAGTGGCTTGCCCCTCCATATTTTATGTGCTTTGTTAGCCATGCCATATGGCTCAGGTTTATGTTTTCCAGTGCCTTCATCATCAGCAGCAATGCATCTATTTAGTTTGGCAACATAGGTTTATCTGAGATTATAGCTACAATGTTAATTATGAAAAAAATCTGCACGTTCATGTACAGTATCCCCACAACACACTATGGCTGTGTCAGTGCTAACATACAGCTGGGAGTATGCTCATTACTCACTGATAAGACTGGTCAAACAGATTCCTCAACGCAGTCACATGCTCAGCCAGCAGCAAATTATATCAGTTATTTTGTCTTTGATTATATTGTCAACTTATCCCATCTTTCTCGCTCTTCCCTCTTCTCTCCCTTCCCCGCTTTCAGCACATTGCTCCTGTTTGAAGACGGTGCCTCTGCAGTAGTTCCTGTGGGGAAGGGTGAAGCAGCACCATGGCTTGCCCTGTCCAGTTCCTATGCCGGGCTGTCCGCACTGTGGGCCTGGTCCTCGTTTACTATGTCTTCTCCATCGGCATCACCTTTTATAACAAGTGGCTGATGAAGGTCAGTCTGAGGCTGGCTCACACTCCTCATGCGACATAACATTGTGATCTTGGTATGTTTGCTTTGCATGCAGTGCCATGTAGCTTAACTCACTGTCACTGTTCCCATCCCTTTCCCTCTTTCTCTCAGGGCTTCCACTACCCACTGTTTATGACGCTGGTCCACCTCACCATAATATTCTGTCTCTCTACCCTGACCCGCTCGGCCATGCAATGCTGGACAGGGAAGCCTCGGGTCATGTTGAACTGGACAGACTACCTCACAAAGGTTGCCCCAGTCGGTGAGTGCATATATTAGAAGAATGTACGCCAAACAGTTTGAGTTGTATGTGACACGATATAATCAACATGGACTTCAGTCTGCATAATAAAAGGCATAGTCCGTCTGCGTGATAAGATACCACTGTCTGCTCTTCTCTCTACTAATCTAGGCTGTAACTACTTAAATACATCTTAAAGGGGCAATCTGCAGTTCAAACTATAACAGTGGTCACACCCGCCACCTGTTTGGTAAATAGCTGAGGGATGGGGTTGGAGAAATGTATCCACTCTCAAATTCATAGACAGAGCTATGGATGGAAGGACTGACCATCCATGAGATCGAAATTATAGTTTTAACCATGTTTTCAGCCTATACAATGTTTGTTTACATTTTACATTTGAGTCATTTTGCAGTTGCTCTTATCCAGAGGGACTTACAGTTAGTGCATTCATCTTAAGATAGCTAGGTGGGATAACCACATAGCACAGGCATAGAAAGTAAGTCAAGTAGTACAAGTGCTGGTTCAGTTCTTTTTTTTGTGTGGGGGGTTGAGGTGAGGGAGGATTATTTAAGATACTTTCTGAAGAGGTAGGGTTTCAGATGTTTTTGGAAGATGGGCAGGGACTCTGCTGTCTTAGCTTCAGGGGGAAGCTGGTTCCACCATTGTGGTGCCAGGACAGAGAAGAGCTTGGACTGGGCTGAGTGGGAGTAATTGTAAACAAAAACTGTATAGGCTGAAAACCTGGTTAAAACTATAATTTTGATATCATGGACGGTCAGCTACCATCCCGTAAGGGTGGGAGGGCCAAGAGACCTGAGGTGGCAGAACGGAGTGCTCGGGTTGGGGTGTAGGGTTTGAGCCTAAAGGTAGGGAGGGGCAGTTCCTCTTGCTGTTCCATAGGTAAACACCATGGCCTTGTAGTGGATACAAACAAAGGCGTGAAACAACCATATACTGTATTTGGGGTTTTGAGGGGTATACTACAAAGCAGGATCAATGAGTTAGCCATCTAACTTGCCTAAATATAGATGCACTGAAAATGTTCATGGTCTAATCGACTCAACAACCAAAAACACATCTAAGTTTAGATTTAATAAATGAACCAGAAAATCAAGTTATTTCTGGTTGTTAATCAAAGTTGGCTGACTAACTAATTGATACTGCTTTGTATACTGAAGAAACATGCAACAATTTCAAAGATTTTACTGAGTTACAGTGAGGGGGAAAAAGTATTTGATCCCCTGCTGATTTTGTACATTTGCCCACTGACAAAGAAATGATAAGTCTATCATTTTAATGGTAGGTTTATTTGAACAGTGAGAGATAGAATAACAACAAAAAAATCCTGAAAAACGCACGTCAAAAATGTTATAAATTGATTTGCATTTTAATGAGGGAAATAAGTATTTGACCCCCTCTCAATCAGAAAGATTTCTGGCTCCCAGGTGTCTTTTATACAGGTAACGAGCTGAGATTAGGAGCACACTCTTAAAGGGAGTGCTCCTAACCGATCAATCAGATTCCAAACTCTCCACCATGGCCAAGACCAAAGAGCTCTCCAAGGATGTCAGGGACAAGATTGTAGACCTACACAAGGCTGGAATGGGCTACAAGACCATCGCCAAGCAGCTTGGTGAGAAGGTGACAACAGTTGGTGCGATTATTCGCAAATGGAAAAAACAAAAGAACTGTCAATCTCCCTCGGCCTGGGGCTCCATGCAAGATCTCACCTCGTGGAGTTGCAATGAGCATGAGAACGGTGAGGAATCAGCCCAGAACTACACGGGAGGATCTTGTCTATGATCTCAAGGCAGCTGGGACCATAGTCACCAAGAAAACAATTGGTAACACACTACGCCGTGAAGGACTGAAATCCTGCAGCGCCTGCAAGGTCCCCCTGCTCAAGAATACATATACCTGCCCGTCTGAAGTTTGCCAATGAACATCTGAATGATTCAGAGGACAACTGGTGAAAGTGTTGTGGTCAGATGAGACCAAAATGGAGCTATTTGACATCAACTCAACTCGCCGTGTTTGGAGGAGGAGGAGGAATGCTGCCTATGACCCCAAGAACACCATCTCCACCATCAAACATGGAGGTGGAAACATTATGCTTTGGGGGTGTTTTTCTGCTAAGGGGACAGGACAACTTCACCGCATCAAAGGGACGATGGACGGGGCCATGTACCGCCAAATCTTGGGTGAGAACCTCCTTCCCTCAGCCAGGGCATTGAAAATGGGTCGTGGATGGGTATTCCAGCATGACAATGACCCAAAACACACGGCCAAGGCAACAAAGGAGTGGCTCAAGAAGAAGCACATTAAGGTCCTGGAGTGGCCTAGCCAGTCTCCAGACCTTAATCCCATAGAAAATCTGTGGAGGGAGCTGAAGGTTCAAGTTGCCAAATGTCAGCCTCGAAACATTAATGACTTGGAGAAGATCTGCAGAGGAGTGGGACAAAATCCCTCCTGAGATGTGTGCAAATCTGGTGGCCAACTACAAGAAACGTCTGACCTCTGTGATTGCCAACAAGGGTTTTGCCACCAAGTACTAAGTCATGTTTTGCAGAGGGGTCAAATACTTATTTCCCTGATTAAAATGCATGCCAATTGCATGCCAATTGCATGCTCCCTCAACTTGAGACATCTGTGGCTTTGTGTTGTGTGACAAAACTGCACATTTTAGTGGCTTTTTATTGTCCCCAGCACAAGGTGCACCTGTGTAATCACCATTCTGTTTAATTAGCTTATTGATATGCCACACCTGGCAGGTGGAAGAATTATCTTGGTAAAGGAGAAATTTTCACTAACAGGGATGTAAACAAATTTGGGCTCAAAATTTGAGAGAAATAATATTTTTGTGCATATGAAACATTTCTGGGAATTTTTATTTCAGCTCATGAAACATGGGACCAACACTTTACATGTTGCATTTATATTGTTGTACAGTATATTTCACCCCTCTGATGGGGTACAACAGTTGAACTAATCTCATGAGGCATTCACCTTCCTGTCAGTAAGAAAGAAACCCTTTGTTAGTAGGAATAAAACAGTGTGCCATGATATGATCAACAGTCCTAAAAAGCTGTCTCTTTCAGCCATTGCAACAGCGCTGGACATTGGACTCTCCAATTGGAGCTTCCTCTTCATCACCATCAGCTTGTAAGTGTGTGTGTGTTTACTACAGTGGCTTCAGAAAGTATTCACACCCCTTCACCTTTTCTGCATTTTGTTTCAGCTTGAATCTAAAATGGAATACATTTACATTTTTGTGTCATTGGCCTACAGTACACACAATTCCCCATAATATCAAAGTGGAATTATGTTTTTAGAAATGTTTAAAATGAATAAAAAATGTTTTGAGTCAGTAAGTATTCAACCCCTTTGTTATAGCAAGGCTAAATAAGATCAGGAGTAAAAATGTGCTTAACAAGTGACATAATAAATTGCATGGACTCACTCTGTGCAATAATAGGGTTTAAGATAATTTTTTAATGACTACCTCATCTCTGTACCCCACAAATACAATTATCTGTAAGGTCCCTCAGTCGAGCAGTTGAATTTCAACCACAAATACCAGGGAGGTTTTCCAATGCCTCGCAAAAAGGACACATATTGGAAGAGCAACAAAAATAGACATTGAATATCCCTTTGAGCATGGTGAGTCAATCCACCCAGTCACTAAAAAGAAACAGACGTCCTTCCTAACTCAGTTACTGGAGAGGAAGGAAACCCCTCAGGGATTTCACCATGAGGCCAATAGTGACTTTAAAACAGTTAGAGTTGAACAACATTGTAGTTACTCCACAATACTAACCTAATTGACAGAGTGAAAAGAAGTAATGCAAAGAAATGACCTATTTGTCCTGAATACAAAGCGTTATGTTTGGGGCAAATCCAACACAACACATTACTGAGTACCTCTCTTCATATTTTCAAGCATGGTGGTGGCTACATCATGTTATGGGTATGCTTGTCATCAGCAAGAACTATTAAGTTGTTTAGGATAAAAATAAACGGAACAGAGCTAAGCACAGGCAAAATCCTGGACGAAAACCTTGTTCAATCTGCTTTCCAAAAGACAATAACCTAAAACACATGGCCAAATATACACGAGTTACTTACTAATATGACATTGAATGTTCCTGAGTGGCCTAGTTACAGTTTTGACTTAAATCGACGTGAACATTTATGGCAAGACTTGAAAATGGCTGTTTAGCAATGATCAACAATCAACTTGACAGAGCTTGAAGAATTCAAAAAAATAATAATATGCAAATAATGTACAATCCAGGTGTGCAAAGCTCCTAGAGACATACCCAGAAAAACTCACAGCTGTATTCGCTGCCAAAGGTGGTTCTAACATGTATTGACTCAGAGTTATGAATACTTATGTAAATTAGATTTTTGTATCTCATTTTCAATACATTTTGAAAAATGTCTTAAAACATATATTTTCTCTTTGTCATTATGTGTTATTGTGTGTAGATGGGTGAGCTGTTTTATTTATTTAATACATTTTTGAATTGGGGCTGTAACACAACAAAATGTAGAATAAATCAAGGGGTATGAATACTTCCTGAAGGCACTGTATGTATCTACCTAACTTTGATCATCAATGTTCTGAATACCATTAGAATGTCTTTGTATGTTTCCTCCAGGTACACAATGACCAAGTCTTCTGCGGTGCTCTTCATCCTCTTCTTCTCATTGGTTTTTAAACTAGAGCACCCGGTAAGTCATTTTCACCTGAGATAGGCTAACTGTTTTTTTTTTTGTTCTTGGTCATTATTTATCCAGTAGTATTTATGGGTGTTGCATGACAGACAATTGCATTTAAAATTCACTCTTTGTTCATACTACATGTTTGAAAGACAGTGTTCCTGCGTTCGCAGAGACCACATTCACAGTAAACGCTGCATATGTCGGTTCAATCAGAAATTACTTTTAAATGGTGCATTGTCCAAATCCGCGTTCGAATCCTGGCTTTTATAATAAAATGTTGCTGAACTTTGACGAAAAATAAGTACAATGTTCTGTATTTATGTTAAAAGTAGAACAGGTATGAAAAGCAAAATAAGGCTTCCTTTTCACTCTGTCAATTAGATTAGTATTGTGGAGTAACTACAATGTTGTTGATCCATCCTCAGTTTTCTCCTATCACAGCCGTTAAATGTAGCTGTTTTAAAGTCACCATTGGCTTGGTTGAATCTGTTTGAAATTTACTGCTCGACTGAGGAACCTTCCAGATAATTATGTGTGGGGTACAGAGATGTGGTAGTCATTCATGTTAAACACTTGTATTGCACACAGGGTAGGTCCATGCAACTTTTTAAGCACATTTTTACTCCTGACCGTATTTAGACTTGACATAACAAAGGGGTTGAGTACTTATTGACTCAAGACATTTCAACTTTTCATTTTTCTTTCATTTGTAAAAATGTAGCATCGAAGTTTCCCTTATGGCTCAGCTCAGGTGTATACACGCATCATAGAAATATACATAATTTACACACACACACAGAAGTCAGCTCAGGCAGATCCAGCTCATGAGCTCCATCAGCAACAGTTTTCATTTAGAATGGAAAATGAATGTGTTTATGCAACAAATGTTGGTGCATTGTATCACATCGAACCACATCGGTTCATTCCTCGAATCCAACCCGAATCGCACCGAATTGTTGTCCACTAAAACGTAGACTATCGTTCCTGTATTGTATCGGAGCCCATGTATCGAACGTTAGATACGTATCGAATCGTCTTGAAAGTGAAAGATGCACATCCCTTATACCTAGGTGTACCGTAGCCGCTCACATGGTTAGCCCATTCTCATTAAAGGCTTTCTTACCACACCCCCTCACAAATTACACTGTGTAATATCTGGCTCATTCATTACTACAAAGGCAAGACTTGCCTCATTGAAGTCTCTGCGGTTGCAATCTTCCCACCAAGACACTCACTTTCCAATGTTCTAACGAGCTATAGGATTCAGTGAATGGATTCTCTTTTCATGCATAGGAGGAAGTTCTATTCCCTTCAGGTGTATCTAACTATGTGTATATGCACTTTGTGAAATGTGTGTGTATTTTATTTATTTATATATATATATATATATATATGGTTGTGTACTCTGGTTCCATGCCCTTGATGTGAGAAGATGAGGAAGTGCGTAATGTATGCATGTGGACGAAAGGTTTCTGTTCTGACCCCCAAGTTACTGTTTTTACAGAACCCATACCTGATCGTGGTGGTCCTTCTGATAGCCAGCGGCCTGTTCATGTTCACCTTCAAGTCGACCCAGTTCAACCTGAAGGGCTTCATCATGGTACTGCTGGCATCGTTCATCGGCGGGATCCGGTGGACCCTCACGCAGGTCCTGATGCAGAAAGCAGAGCTGGGTCAGTTAACACCTAGTCTCAGATATCCCAACCTGGGAAACAGTGGATGTCGGAACAGGGTTAATATGGGAGGCAACCCTTCTGCCTAGGGAGACTAGTTACCGAGCGTCATTGTGTTGTTGTTTGGACTTGTCCTTTTATTTCCTGATTAGGCATTCAGCCCAGTAACCCCACTCTTCCACATTCCACTCCCACAGGGCTCCAGAACCCAATAGACACCATGTACCATCTACAGCCACTCATGTTCATGGGCCTCTTCCCGCTCTTCCTCTTCAACGAAGGTAACACTTTTGCTATGTTTCTCTCTAACCTGTTTGTGATAATCAGTCTGGGCATGACATAAGTGCCTCTATCTGTGTGTCAGTACTTATCCATTTCTCTCCATCTGATTCTGTCTGCAGGGCTGAGCCTAAGTACCTCAGAGAAGCTGTTCCGTGTGAATGAGCTCTCTCCCCTGCTCTACACTCTGGTCATGCTGAGTATCGGCGGATCACTGGCCTTTGGCCTGGGCTTCTCCGAGTTCCTGCTAGTCTCAAAGACCTCCAGTCTCACTTTATCCATAGCAGGGATCTTTAAGGTAAGGAGGATAACACAGTATATCACAAGTTACCCTCTCTGTATCCCTTCAGCTCCCTCACTTAAATTGCTTCCTTTTGCACCATCTCTCCCGCTGCCTCAAGCACTCCTTGTTTTACCTCCCCTACACTCTTTATTCAAAGTGTGTTTTTCATCTATCCCTAACGTACCCTCGCTGTCCCCACTAGGAGGCGTGTACTCTGCTGCTGGCAGCAGGCCTGATGGGGGACAGGATGAGTGGACTCAACTTGATGGGTTTCGCTGTCTGTGTTTCTGGCATCTCCCTGCATGTGGGGCTGAAGACCTACTATTCCAAAAGTAAGTGTTCATACAATTACTATATGTGGTATCCTACACTGTAAAATGAAAGCAAATTGTTGTCAATCTATCCCTGGTGTAGTCGGTATATTAGGTATGTTGTAATTGCTTGTTAATCAAGCCAGCGCTACTGAAGGTACAGAGGCTAATGGAAAGGTATTTCAACAAGCTGTCCGTCATATCCAGTAATTGGGTGTCCTTTTTCTAATGTACTCCAGGTAAAATTCACTCGTTGAGACAGCTGCCCGTTAAAAACAGCCAAGACCTGGAAGTACCACTATTATGTCATAATGAAGATGAGGGGGAGGAGACAGCTGCTGATGATGATAAAGAGCAGGAGATTCTACTCTGAATCAAACAAGATGGCTGACTGACTGTCTTGTTCCAGAGAGGCAAAGAGAAGGGACCACTGCCTCTACCTCCCTTTCCAACCGAAGTGCATGAGTTGAGGAGCAAATTGAGGTTGAGAGGAGATTCTGGAACACTTGGAGGACAAATGGAATTAAATAAAAAAAAGTGTATTTATTGCAAAAAGTATAGCCAACGTGTTTTGGCTTTCGGCCTTCTTCAGAGAGGCCACAGAGGAACAGAAAGGAAGGCTTCCGACCCTCTACAGCCAACATTCTCTATAGCATTTGTCCAAAATCGCTGAGCATTACCGACAGTAACATGGACGGACACCCTAAACTTTATCAAATGCATTTACTGTTGCCTTTTAAGGGCCTTCAGTGATGTGAAAGAGAAGTGTTTACCTTATAATGTGAAATGACCAAACCATATGTGCCATTATAATGATACATGTTTCTAGAAATGGGGGACCACTTGCCTAAACATCAGACTGTTACCATGCTTACTCCATGATTGTCAGTCTGACCAAAGTCGCCCTACAAAAAATAAACAATATTCTCTATAAGCCAAAATGTTGAATAAAATTATATTTACACATACTTTATTGCTTGAACGTGCTGTTGGTCCTTCTGGTGGTAGGTGGAGATAGGGTATCCACAGCAAAGTGTTGTTTACCAGACTTTTTGCGGTGGCAGTAGGTTCTGTCGCTTGTATTTTCAATCTCTTGACTCATTGCACGTGCTGCACAATATGTAAACAATAGCTGTTTGCTGTTCGGTCTGTGGTTCGGCTCGGCCATATTGGGCAAGTGCTCGTCACGTGCGAATTGCATCAGTATTGAAAATAAAAACAGGAAATAGAAACTGATATACAGACCAGTGTACTAAAGTCCGTGTTGATAATACTTCCCTGTGGATATTTTGTATTAAATTACGTCCGACATAGGGACAAAATTGGCAGGTGAAGTAAGTTCAACATTCTGACTGTTTGGAAATGCTAACCCTCCATGTTAGAGACGAGTGTATAAATATTTCATTTTAGTAATTTAGCAGACACTTATCCATAGCGACTTACAGTTGTGAGAGCACACATTTGTCATACTTTTTCATACTGGTCCCCCGTGGGAATTGAACCCACAACCCTGTTGTTGCAAGTGCCATGCTCTACCAACTGAGCTACACATGACTCCACATTGTCAAATGCTAATTACATTTCATTATTTGAGTTAAAAGCGATTTCTAAACAATTTGGTTGTCATTTGTTTATGTTGAATTGGGTAAGCACAGAGCTTTTGTTGCTGCTACTATGTACTGTATGTTATTAAATAAAACATTTGCACAATTATTCAGAACTGTATGCATCATTTCTTCACCGAGGTCTTTCAAATAGCTGTACTCTGTGTGTTATGTGGTCCTCACCTGCTGGCCGACCATATAATCATAATCAGATTTAACATGATGTGCACCGCCAGGCCTTCAGCTGCCTTTATTAGATTTTCTCATTTTGAATCCCATACCGGCCCTATTTTTTCTCGAGGCGCCCATTATTAGCCAAATAATTTTCATTCTGTGCAAAACCCCCAATTTAGACAGAGCCACAAAGCAAAAGATGGACCAGCTCATCTGGCATTTGTCCGAACTGCCCTATGGCCAGTCCGTCTCTGACTGACATGGCTATGTGGTAAAACTGTCATCTCTATTGGGTTTATAACCAGAGTAGACCATGAATGATAATGTTTACAACGTTTTATCTTTACATTCACTTTTGCATTTGCCATTTACTGTTTTCATTGGGTGTTGTGTTTTGGTCCAGTAAATGTTTATTTTGTGTAAGAACCCTTATTCAGTCTTATTCAGAAAACAACACTTTTTTACATTACTTTTTCGCCTTTCATATACTGTATTAACCTGCCTGTTGCCCCATTTTTTCCCAGGTCGCATGCACCCCAGCTTCAGCACGTATACTAAAGTTCAAAGGAAACAATGAATTAAATAATGTCGATATTCTATTAAACATTATTCTTATGTGCTAAGTGAGGAGAGGCATCTGACTAGGCATGTTAAATCAAACATGAAAGTAAGGGCTGTTCTCTTGGTAATTTACACGTCTCTGAAACGGTGCACCACGCCCATGTTCGGGTGTAGGAGGGCTGCCTGCAGTGTCGAGCGATCATATTTCATCCCCAACTCCAGAAGACAGAACTTGATGGGGGAGCAAAGCTGTCCTAGCGGAAGTTCTGCCTGTTGACATCCTCACCTTTGGAATGCAAAAGTCTCATCTCTCGCTGAAGGAATAACCTGGACGTAACTTGCGACCCCAGGTAGGCTGATTGGCTCTGTAACATGTGAAATTGTTGCTACTTCATTGTTACATTGTAGGCCTACATCTAGTTTATATTAGCCTACATGATATAGTAGGTGAGTCACAGAACATGCTTCGCAGTCGCGCCTGGTTTGCTCTCTCACTCGCATAGTGCAGGTAGACAGACTGAAACAAAGATGTAACCCAGCCCCGACATCGCTTATCGGTTCTATTTTGAGAGGAGTGTGAAACTCGGGATGTAGTTCAATGGCGGGGGTGGAGTGATAAATCTCAGCAACATTGTATGGCCGTGATGAAATGCCTTGTAGTTTCTCCCGCCCTAGGCTTATAGGAAGCGACCCCATCCACCTGCGAGGTCTACTGAAATAGGCAAGTATGTATGGAATTCATTAACAAAGAAATCACCTGGGCAAATAATTATATTGGGGTTGTGGTTAACATGCCTTGCAACACTGCTGTCAGAAGTGGGGGCATGGTGCTGTCAGAGGTACCGGTAGATAACTGAAAAGGCATTAAACAAAGTTGCAGCACGGAGAGGTGCTTCCCAAAGCATGTTTGACTTGGAACCAGAGAGCTGGGTCTAACAATAGTCACCAAAAGCTGTTTTGTGAGAGGCCAAGCAGCAAGCACTGGCAGTATGACACCTTATTTCTAGTATAGACCATTATTTTCCTCTCTCTGGTATGTACAGGAGAACAGTTTTCATTGCATAACCCTAGGCCTACTTTGTTCTGTCCAGTGTCTGACAGACAAGAAGTATGGAAGAAATACAACAGAACCGTCGATTGATTTGCCCTCTACCCCAGTGTGACGAAACATAAAATTTTACAACAATCAGACAAGTAGCTACATGTCAACACCCTCTGGCTGGAAAGGATGAGTGTACTGTACACATATATAGGAAAATAGTTGTCATATGTAAGCTAGGCCTTTGACTTCTGCAGAAGAGGGTAAAATAATATTACTGAATATTTTGAAATTTAAAAATGGTTGTTGAACACAGTTTTTCGTGTGGACTGGTGCCCATTGCATGCCTAAACATGCACCCAACAGTTTCCTGATACACACACACACAGCTGTCCTCTCAGTTTAGTGTCTCTTCATGTTATCAGCCTCACATGACTGCATGCTTTGATGCTGGTGACCCAGCTCTGATGCCCCTCCCTGTCTCCTACCTCAGTCAGACACCTGTAGTATAATGGGTCTTAGAGTGCTGTCTGTCTGTCTGTGGAATTAGACCATTCAAATTAGAGGGCTGTCCTAATGGCGGGCAGACAGTATTTAAGCATCTGTACTGGCCTTGGTGTCAGTGGGATTCAGCATTTTCAATGTTCCCATTGGAAAAGCGAGGGACACTTGGGGCAGTGATGGTCCTGGTATTAAGGATGATGGTAATTGGCCAGCCAAATGACTGCTGTCACCATAATAACCGTTCGAATAGCGTTTAAAAAATATATTAAAAAAATAAAATAAAAATATATATTAAAATAAAATATATATGCGCGCCGAACCAGTCAAAAGTTTGGACACACCTACTCATTCAAGGGTTTTGTAGAAATGTATTTATTTATTTTATTTAACTAGGCAAGTCAGTTAGGAACAAATTCTTATTTACAATGACGGCCTACCAAAAGGCAAAAGGCCTCCTGCGGGGACGGGGGCTGGGATAAAAACAATTGTGTGTGTATGCATGCATGTACAGTTGAAGTCGTAAGTTTACATACACCTTAGCCAAATATATTTAAACTCAGTTTTTCACAATTCCTGACATTTAATCCCAGTAAAAATTCCCTGTTTTAGGTCAGTTAGGATCACCATTTTATTTTAAGAATGTGAAATGTCAGAATAACAGTAGAGAGAATTATTTATTTCAGCTTTTATTTCTTTCATCACATTCCCAGTGGGTTAGAAGTTTACATACACTCAATTAGCGTTTGGTAGCATTGCCTTTAAATTGTTTAACTTCCATAAGCTTCCCACAATGAGTTGGGTGAATTTTGGCCCATTCCTCCTGACAGAGTTGGTGTAACTGAGTCAGGTTTGTAGGCCTCCTTGCTCGCACACGCTTTTTCAGTTCTGCCCACACATTTTCTATAGGATTGAGGTCAGGGCTTTGTGATGGCCACTCCAATACCTTGACATTGTTGTCCTTAAGCCATTTTGCCACAACTTTAGAAGTATGCTTGGGGTCATTGTCCATTTGGAAGACCCGTTTGCGACCAAGTTTTAACTTCCTGACTGATGTCTTGAGATGTTGCTTCAATATATCCACATCATTTTCCTTTCTCATGATGCCATCTATTGTGTGAAGTGCACCAGTCCCTCCTGCAGCAAAGCACCCCATAACATGATGCTGCCACCCCCGCACTTCACGGTTGGGATGGTGTTCTTCGGCTAGCAAACCTCCCCCTTTTTCTTCCAAACATAACGATGGTCATTATGGCCAAACAGTTCTATTTTTGTTTCATCAGACCAGAGGACATTTCTCCAAAAATTAAATGTCCTAACCGACTTGTCAAAACTATAGTTTGTTAACAAGAAATTTGTGGAGTTGTTGAATAACAAGTTTTAATGACTCCAACCTAAGTGTATGTGAACTTCCGACTTCAGCTGTATCTCATCAGCCACCTGGTGGAAGGGACTTTGTATATCTGAGGCTCTTTTTCCTGTTGCTTCCATCATCCTCCAAATCCCACCAACATGAGCACAACTGGTCCTTGTTTGGGAACACACACACCAAAGCACGCAACAGGCTGACCAATACAAGGGTTGAAAAATTGGTGGCCATCCGGGCGAATTTGAGGCTTTTTGAGCATGACAATGAGGTTGGAAAGTACTGAAGATGAGGCCTCAGACTGATGTTCAAGTGGAGGACATTGAGGAGGTCTAGGGAGAAGACATGGAAGCCTGAGAGGAAGACAACCAAAGCTTTAGTTTCTAGGTCAGTGAAATCATCCAATGTGAAGTGTCAACTCATTTAAATAAAGTTCAATTCGTAACAATGTTTTTATTTTTATTTCTATTGGAAGGATTTAAGCATTTACAATTGTTTACTTATGATAATGTAAAGGTTTATGTTTCTGTCTCCATATGATATGGTAAATATATCCAATGCAAAAAAAATCAACATTTTAAATGGTATTAATATTCATTTGCATATATTTTCTGTTAATTTCCATATATTCCTACGGCAAGTTTCCACCTCTGAATATTCCCCAAAATGTGCAACCCTAATAGTGAAGACATCAAAACTATGAAAGAACACATATGGAATTATGTGTAACCAAAAAAAGTGTTAAACAAATCAAAATATATATAAATATTTGAGATTCTTCAAAGTAGCCACCCTTTGCCTTGATGACAGCTTTGCACACTCTTGGCATTCTCTCAACCAGCTTCACCTGAAATGCTTTTCCAACAGTCTTGAAAGAGTTCCCATATGCTGACCACTTGTTGGCTGCTTTTCCTTCACTCTGCGGTCCAACTCATCCCTAATCATCTCAATTTGGTTGAGGTCGGGTGACTGTGGAGGCCAGGTCATTTGATGCAGCACTGCATCACTCTCCTTCTTGGTCAAACAGCCCTTACACAGCCTGGAGGTGTGTTTGGTTTAGAGGTCGACCGATTTAATACTGGTTATTGGAGGACCAAAAAAAGCCGATACAGATTAATTGGCCGTTTTTTTTATTTTTTTTATTATTATTATTTTTTGACTTAATTTATTAATATTTTTTTTCCTTTTTTAACATTTTTATCATTTCTTTATTTTTAAATATTTGAATTTTTTTCAAATTCTTTTCAAATTTTTTGTTTTTAATTTAAATGTATATATTTTTGTAATAATGACAATTACAACAATACTGAATGAGCAATGAACACTTATTTTAACTTAATATAATACATAATCTATTTAGTCTCAAATAAATAATGAAACATGTTTAATTTGGTTTAAATAATGCAAAAACACAATGTTGGAGAAGAAAGTAAAAGTGCAATATGTGCCATGTAAAAAAGCTAACGTTTAAGTTCCTTGCTCAGAACATGAGAACATATGAAAGCTGGTGGTTCAATATTCACAGTTCTTCAATATTCCCAGTTAAGACGTTTTACGTTGTAGGAATTATAGAACTATTTCTTTCTATACCATTTGTATTTCATATACCTTTGACTATTGGATGTTCTAATAGGCACTTTAGTATTGCCAGCCTAATCTCGGGAGTTGATAGGCTTGAAGTCATAAACAGCGCTGTGCTTCAAGCATTGCGTAGAGCTGTTGGCAAATGCAGGAAAGTGCTGTTTGAATGAATGATTACAAGCCTGCTGCTGCCTACCACCGCTCAGTAAGACTGCTCTATCAAATCATAGACTTAATATAATAAACACACAGAAATACAAGCCTTAGTTTCTGGATTTGACCATATTAATGACCTATCATTTCAAAAACAAAATGTTTATTCTTTCAGTGAAATACGGAACCGTTCCGTATTTTATCGAACGGGCGGCAACCCTGTCTAAATATTGCTGTTACATTGCACAACCTTCAATGTTATGTTATAATTATGTAAAATTCTGGTAAATTAATTACGGTCTTCGTTAAGAAGAAATGGTCTTCACACAGTTCGCAACGAGCCAGGCAGCCCAAACTGCTGCATATAGCCTGACGTGAATGCGCTTTTGTTAAATCATCACCCGTTTGGCGGAGTAGGCTGTGATTCGATGATAAATTAACAGGCACCATATTAATTATATGCAACGCAGGACAAGCTAGTTAACTACACATGGTTGATGATATTACTAGGTTAACTTGTGATTATGTTAAGAATTATTGGTTTTTATAAGATACGTTTAATGCTAGCTAGCAACTTACCTTGGCTCCTTGCTGCACTTGCGTAACAGGTGGTCAGCTTGCCACACAGTCTCCTTGTGGATTGCAATGTAATCGGCCATAATTGGCATCCAAAAATGCAGACTAGCGATTGTTATGAACTTGAAATCGGCCCTTATTAATCGACCATGCCGATTAATCTGTCGCTCTATAGTAGGTTTATTGTCCTGTTGAAAAACAAATGATAGGCCCATTAAGCGCAAACCAGATGATCTGGCGTATCGCTGCAGAATGCTGTGGTAGCCATGCTGGTTAAGTGTGCCTTGAATTCTAAATAAATCACTGACAGTGTCACCAGCAAAGCACCATCACACCACCTCCTCCATGCTTCACAGTGGGAGCCACACATGCGGAGATTATCCGTTCTTCTACTCTGCGTTTTAGAAAGACACGGCGGCTGGAACCAAAAATCTCCAATTTGCACTCCAGACCAAAGGACAGATCTCCCCTACCAAGCAAAAAGGCAGTAACTGCTCATTTGGTCAAATTAGTTAATGTAATTTTTGCTACTTCAAATACATGCTTAATCATGTGGACAAGTATCCTGCCTCTATTGTGGGGGGTCATATTAGCAGTGACTGCATAAAGTTACTGTGAAACCAAGGTAAATAATAGCCATTTTTCTCAGTTCCACGCTATGAGCAGTTACTGCCTTTTTGCTTGGTAGGGCCATTGCACGTTTTTCTTGGCCAAATCATGTGTCTTCTTCTTATTGGTGTTCTTTTATAAGTGGTTTCTTTGCAACAATTCAACCATGAAGGCCTGATTCACACAGTCTCCTCTGTACAGTTGATGTCTCTGTTACTTGTACTCTGTGAAGCATTTATTTGGGCTGTGTCTTCTGAGGCTGGTAACTGTAATGAAATTATCGTCTGCAGCAGAGGTAACTATGAGTCTTCCTTTCCTGTGGCGGTCCTCATGAGAGCCAGTTTCATCATAGCGCTTGGTTTTTGCAACTACACAAAGAAACTTTCAAAGTTCTTGAACATTTCCAGATTGACTGACCTTCATGTCTTAAAGTAATGATGGACTGTTATTTCTCTTTGCTTATTTGAGCTGTTCTTGCCGTAATATGGACTTAGCTCTATTTGGTAAAATACCATCTTCTGTATACCACCCATACCTTGTCACAACACAACTGATTGGCTCAAACGCATTAAGTAGGAAAGAAATTACACAAATTAACTTTTAACAAGGCACACCTGTTATTGAAATGCATTCCAGGTGACTACCTCATGAAGCTGGTTGAGAGAATGCCGAGAGTGTGCAAAGCTATCATCAAGGCAAAGCGTGGCTACTATGAAGAATCTCAAATATAAAATGTTTGATTTGTTTAACATTTCTTTGGTTACTACATGTGTTATTTCATAGTTTTGATGTCTTCACTATTATTCTACAGTGTAGGAAAAATCAACAAAAACCCAGCAATGAGTAGGTGTCAACTTTTGACTGGTACTGTATATACTGAACAAAAATATAAATGCAACAGGCTTCAATTTCAAAGATTTTACTGAGTTACAGTTCATATAAGGAACTCAGTCAATTTAAACAGATTAATTAGGCCCTAATCTATGTATTTCACTTGACTGGGAATACAAATATGCATCTGTTGGTCACAGATACCTTTAAAAAAAAGATAGGGGCATTGGTCAGTATCTGGTGTGACCACTATTTGCCTCATGCAGTGAAACACATCTCCTTTGCATAGAGTTCGTCAGACTGTTGATCAAGGTCTGTGGAATGTTGTCCCACTCTTCTTCAATGGCTGTGCGAAGTTGCTGGATATTGGCGGGAACTGGAACGCGCTGTTGTACACATCAATCCAGAGCTTTCCAAACATGTTCAATGAGTGACATGTCTGCTGAGTATGTAGGCCATGGAAGAACAGGGATGTTTTCAGCTTCCAGGAATTGTGTACAGACCCTTGCGACAAAGGACCGTCCATTATCATGCTGAAGGCAGATGAATGGCATGACAATGGGCCTCAGGATCTCGTCACGGTATCTTTGTGCATCCAAATTGCCATTGATAAAATGCAATTGTATTTGTTGTCCGTGGCTTATGCCTGCCCATACCATAACCCCACTGCCACCATGGGGCACTCTGTTCACAAAATTGACATCCGCAAACTGCTCGCCCACACAATGACATACACGCTGTCAGCCATCTGTCCGATACAGTTGAAACCGGGATTCATCCGTAAGGCACACTTCTCCAGCGTGCCAGTGGCCATCAAAGGTGAGCATTTGCACACTGAAGTCGGTTCCGATGCCAAATTGCAATCAGGTCAAGACCCAGGCTAGGTCGACAAGAACGCAGATGAGCTTCCCGGAGACAGAATTTCTGCACAAACTGTCAGAAACACAGGTTGTGCAAACCCACTGTTTCATCAGCTGTCCAGATGGCTGGTCTCAGATGATCCCACAGGTGAAGAAGCCAGATGTAGAGGTCCTTGGCTGGTGTGGTTCCACATGGTCTGCGGTTGTGAGGCCTGTTGGACGTACTGCCAAATTCTCTAAAACGATGGTGGAAGTGGCTTATGGTAGAGAAATGAACATTCAATTTTCTGGTAACAGCTCTAGTGGATATTCCTGCAGTCAGCATGCCAATTGCATGCTCCTTCAAAACTTGAGACATCTGTGGCATTGTGTTGTGTGACAAAACTGCACATTTTAGAGTGGCCTTTTATTTTCCCCAACCCAAATTCCTCCTTTAAGTGATCATGCTGTTTAATCAGCTTCTTGATATGCCACACCTGTCGGATGGATTATCTTGATAAATGCTCACTAACAGGGATGTAAACTAATTTGTGCAAAAAATTTGAGACAAGCTTTTTGTGTGAATGAAACATTTTGGAGATATTTTATTTCAGCTCATGAAACATGGGACTATCACTATGTTTCGTATTTTTGTTCTGTGTATACATGTATATATTTTTTTACGCATGTTCTAAATCGGCCCTTTCCTAATCCATGGATGGAGATTTGGACTTGTGGATTTGGACTTGTGGAATTCTCTGTACAGGCCAATGATTTATGATGGCGATTCTGATTTAACCATACATTTGCATATTTTTCCACTGACCTGAGATGATTGAAGGTCAATATGTAGCCTAGTGGGCTCACATTAACTAACGAGCTAGCTAACTTAGCTGGTTCATTTTTGCCCATGTGAGGAAGTTAGGCTACCTAGCTAAAATGATTGCTAGCCTATGAAAACAAAAATGAAAGGTGTACTGAATGACAGAGACACAGACCGTTTTGGTGTCCAAGTTTGTTTTCAGTGTATTAAACTGAGCATAATATTACCTTGTTGATTTGATTATGTTAAAGTTGAAATGGTGCTGGAAGAGCAGAGACAGTGGTCTTGTTGTCTTTGTGCTGACTTGCGGTAACTCTGTGGTTCTAAATCAGTAGTTGTAAACTGTCGAATACATTAACTTTCTTGACCATGCTGCAGGTCAACTGTTTAAGTGCAGTATTTGTCTTGTGGACTTATCCAGACCAATGTGGCTCTCCGGTTTTGTGATGAAACAATGTATGTGTAGTTGAATTTATTCCGCCACTGTGTGACTGTTGTCACGGCCTTATTGTAAATCACGGTGGCGAATAAACACATGGGTTATAGAGCAAACAGCGCAAATATCACAACAGGTTGTAATATGGCTTTTTATTGTCTTGGCTTCCCCAGTGATTTTTACCTACGCACCACGTAGGATTTTCGTAGAATCTGTCATGATTTAGTTTGTGGAATGGGACACAATGTGCTTACGTAAGGCAAATTTTTATATTTTGGTGTGTTTTTGCTGCATAACATGCAGAAGTTGTCCCTTTTCAGGTTTAGAAGAAGTGACTGCTAAATACGAACTCCCGTTCGTATAAACTGGTTAGCATAGCTAGCATACAGAAATCGTTAATGGTAGTCAGTTGTTTTTAACTGTAATGCAGTTGAATGGTAAAGGTGACATGAACATGTTTTGGGGTTGACATCCATACAAGCATTATACTCTGATTTTTACCTCAACATAGTGTAAAATACACATAAACAATAGCCTAAATCTAGACTAATTTTGCTGGTGGGCAATGAGGAGACTTGGGATCTTTCCCCCATGGCTCTTTCCCCCATGCGTTTTCTATGGCAATTCCATTGTTTTGGTCAAGTTCCATTGAGACCTTCACCACTTCTATTGTAACAGTCAAATTGCCAGGGTTAAAGGTTCCAAGCCTGTTCTATTGATTCTTTTTTTATGTGTGCTGTTTCTAAACCCAGCGAGCCAACATCGTGGGACTTCCGGGAACACTTGTGAAGCAGACCAGGCTGGGGTTTGGGGTTTGCGAAGTCAAAAAGGGAAGTGAAAATTTACCAAGAGAAAATTCTTCCTTAGTTGTTAATTTTCTCAAATCTAAAAGGCACAACCTAGATTCAAGACAATGTCTTAAGTAGTTGAACATGTTATTGCTCCAACCTCATGAAAGTCACAAACTGACATGTTGAAATTTTAGTCCAATTCAACTTCATAGACCGCTGCGCAACTCAGGAGGCCTAAGTCACTGCATCACAGTGCTAGAGGCGTCACTACAGACCGGGTTCAATCCCAGGCTGTGTTGTAGCCGGCCGCGACCGGGAGACCCATGAGGCGGGGCACAATTGGCCCAAAAATATTCAACTTATATTGACGGCCTACACATGCGCAGTTCGGCGGTAAACGACCGTTAGCTGTGTCGCCAACAGTTTTTCAGTGAGATCCATTGTTGGCTCCTAGATTTGTCGCTAAATTACATTTTACCAATTTTCCTTCCTGCGATTCCCGACGTAGAGTTTTTTGCCTCTCCCACCGCACACCCCCTCCCCTTGTGCTTCTCTGCCTGTGTGTGTGCCGTTGCTGTGACTTGTGTTGGACAGACAACTTCTCTCACTCTTGAGTGGGAAAAGTTGCTTAAACCCTTTGTGTTAACTCCCCAAAGGCAGCCTGAAAAGTAGCTGAACATGTCGCTAGAATCAAAAACATTTTGGTTGGGTATTTTACCCCCTTTTTCTCCCCAATTTCGATCTTGTCTCATCGCTGCGGGCTCAGGAGGTGAAGGTCGAGTCATGCGTCCTCCGAAACATGACCCGCCTAACCGCGCTTTTTAACACCCGCCCGCTTTAACCCGGAAGCCAGCCGCACCAATGTGTCGGAGGAAACACCATTCAACTGACAACCGAGGTCAGCCTGATGGCGCCCGGCCCACCACAAGGAGTCGCTAGAGTGCGATGAGCCAAGTAAAGCCCCCCCGCCATATTGGGTCACTCCAAAATATCCTTATGTGCGGCAGGACACATTCCGAGTAACAATTTCAGACTCTCACTCCTTCCTGTTGGAGTGATATTGAACACAGTCCACCACCGGGAGCAAGTGTGCACCGATGCCTCGCCAGCAGGTTGTCCCCCATGGAGTGGCAAGCACATCAATGGCGCTCAGGGCGGTTCGCCTGGCACTCCAACAGTTCCTGCCCTACTTGGAGGGGAAGCATGTCCTGGTCAGATCAGACAACAGCACGATAGTGGCGTATATCAATCACCAGGGGGGTCTGAGATCACGGCACCGCCACGAAATGGCTCTGTAGCACTTGATGTGGGCTCAGACACACTCGCGTTACTGCGGGCAGTGCACATCCCCGGGGTCTTGAACCGGGCAGCGGACATGTTTTTGAGAAATGGCCTGCCGGAGGGGGACTGGAGTCTACACCCTCAGGTGGTGTTATAGCTGTCGGAAAGGTTTAGGAGAGCGCAGGTGGACTTGTTTGCATCTCAGGAGAACACTCATTGTCCCAGCTGGTTTTTGATGTAGGACCCTCCAGTCCCTCTGGGTTTGGCCTGCAACAACACTTTATGCATCCCACCATTTCCCCTGATCAGAGCTACGCTAGACAGGGCCAGTTTGAAGGGCCACCGGCTGCTCCTGATGGCCCCATACTGGCCGAGACAACCATGGTTCAGCCTCCTGTCTCTCCTTTCTGGGACCCCATGGCAACTGCTGCTGAGACCCGACCTGCACTCTCAGGCTCGGGGATGCTCTGGCATCCGGATCCACTCCACTTCTAGCTTTTGGCTTGGCCCCTGAGATGCGTAAATGGGCAAGTGTAGGCATTCAGGACAATGTGGTGAACACGTTATAGAACGCCAGGTCTTTCTCCACCAACATGTATCAAATGCGGTGGGGCATATTCTGTACTTGGTGTGAAGTTCATAATGTTGCCCCCGAGTCGTGTAATGTACAAACGGTTTTACACTTTTTACAATCACCGATTGATGCGGGCCGAGCGGCATCTACTTTGAGAGTGTATTTGGCTACAATTTCGGCGTGCCATGACGATGGCCACCCATTGCTCTCCAAATTTGTGAAGGGAGCTGGATGCAGACGTCTACTAAGGCCCGCTCAGTGCCAAACTGGGACCTTGACATGGTGCTGTCAGTACTTGCTAGGCCACCCTTCAAGCTCCTGGGGTTAGCGTCTTTGAAGCACCTTTCCATGAAGGTGGCATTCCGGTTGGCTATTACCTCTACTAAGAGGGTTAGTGAACTTAATGCTCTTTCAGTGAGCGCTGAATGTTTCAGAGTAGGTGCAGACAAGGGGAGTGTTATCCTATGGCATAACCACTCTTTCTTGCCGAAGGTCGTGTCTGACAGACATGTGAACCGGCACTTACATTTGTCCGCTGGATTTTTCCCCAAGTGTGCTGAACCCAGTGAGGACACTAGACACTTACAGTTTGAAGTCAGAAGTTTACATTCACCTTAGCCAAATACATTTAAACTCAGCTTTTCACAATTCCTGACATTTAATCCTAGTAAAAATTCCCTGTTTTAGGTCAGTTAGGATCACCATTTTATTTAAAAAATGTGAACTGTCAGAATAATACTAGAGAGAATTATTTCTTTCAGCTTTTATTTCTTTCATCACATTCCCAGTGGGTCAGAAGTTTACATACACTCAATTAATATTTGGTAGCATTGCCTTTAAATTGTTTAACTTGGGTCAAACGTTTTGGGTAGCCTTCCACAAGCTTCCCATAATAAGTTGGGTGAATTTTGGCCCATTCCTCCTGACAGAGCTGCTGTAACTGAGTCAGGTTTGTAGGCCTCGTTGCTCGCACACGCTTTTTCAGTTCTGCCCACAAATTTTCTATAGGATTGAGGTCAGGGCTTTGTGATGTCCACTCCAATACCTTGATTTTTGTTGTCCTTAAGCCATTTTGCCACAACTTTGGAAGTATGCTTGGGGTTATTGTCCATTTGGAAGACCCATTTGCAACCAAGCTTTAACTTCCTGACTGATGTCTTGAGATGTTACTTCAATATATCCAAATCATTTTCCTTTCTCATGATGCCATCTATTTTGTGAAGTACACCAGTCCCTCCTGCAGCAAAGCACCCCCATAACATGATGCTGCCACCCCAACAGTGCTTCACGGTTGGGATGGTGTTCTTCGGCTTGCAAGCCTCCCCGTTTTTCCTCCAAACATAGCGATGGTCATTATGGCCAAACAGTTCTATTTTTGTTTCATCAGACCAGAGGACATTTCTCAAAAAAGTGCAATCTTTGTCCCCATGTGCAGTTGCAAACCATAGTCTGGCTTTTTTATGGCGGTTTTGGAGCAGTGGCTTCTTCCTTGCTGAGCGGCCTTTCAGGTTATGTTGATATAGGACTCGTTTTACTGTGGATATAGATATTTTTGTACCTGTTTCCTCCAGCATCTTCACAAGTCCTTTGCTGTTGTTCTGGGATTGAATAGCACTTTTCGCACAAAAATACATTCATCTCTAGGAGACAGAACGCGTCTCCTTCCTGAGCGGTATGACGGCTGCGTGGTCCCATGGTGCTTATACTTGCGTACTACTGTTTGTACAGATGAACGTGGTACCTTCAGGCATTTGGAAGTTGCTCCCAAGGATGAACCAGACGTGTGGAGGTCTACAATTTTTTTTCTGAGGTCTTGGCTGATTTCTTTTGATTTTCCCATGATGTCAAGCAAAGAGTCACTGAGTTTGAAGGTAGGCCTTGAAATACATCCACAGGTACACCTCCAATTGACTCTAATGATGTCAATTAGCCTAACAGAAGCTTCTAAAGCCATGACATAATTTTCAAGGAGTTTTCCATGCTGTTTAAAGGCACAGTCAACTTAGTGTATGTAAACGTCTGACCCACTGGAATTGTGATACAGTGAAATAATCTGTCTGTAAACAATTGTTTTACATTTTTTTTGTCATGCACAAAGTAGATGTCCTAACCACCTTGCCAAAACTATAGTTTGTTAACAAGAAATTTGTGGAGTGGTTGAAAAATGAGTTTTAATGACTCCAACCTAAGTGTATGTAAACTTCCCACTTCAACTGTACGTTACACAGACTAAGCTGTTCGTGTGTTATGTTCACAGGCTCATCTACAGAACTCCACTGAAAGAGACTCTCACATTGTATTGTGGATAGTATTACTACAGCGTATCAGCTGTCCTTTGCTGTCTGCTGTGGTGACACATTCTACTAGAGGAGTAGCTACATCGTGGGTCCTGCTCTGAGGAGTTCCCCTTGATAAAATGTGTGCCTCGGCCAGTTGGACGTCGTCTAGCACTTGCTAGGTACTATTGCGTCAATACTGCTGCCGCCAACCAGGTCTGGAGAGGGCCGTGTTTAATGGGGTCAACCGCAGCACTACCCGGTACCCGGGACTAATCTGAAATTCTTACTTTGAATGTATCGTAACGAGCGGAAGGATACCATATTGGAGTGATCCACTGAACCTTGATTACAGACATAACATCGACTCCTAACAACCAAGTTTAAGGTCGAAACGGACTCAACCACACAAATGCTCGGGCATCACGTCTTCAGGGTTTCCACTAGATGGTGCAGCCACAAAGTCAAAATTGGCTCTATCATAAAAAATCATGAAAACAAAAATGTGCTTTTTGGTCTTAATTAAAGGTTAGCAGTGTGGTTCGGTTTCAAATCGGATTTTAAGAAATAGGCAGGATTTATGACGTTGTGGTAACTAGTGACGACCCATCTTCAGTCAGCTGTTTGTTCCCAAAGAAATTCAGCATTTTTCTTTTACAGTTATGACTTATTTTATTTTAATGACTGTCTTCATCCATAACTGTTGGTTATACGGTAATTGTCCTAGCCACACTACCTGCCTTATCCATTTGCTTAAGTGAGTTTCTTCGAGATTAAAGTTTGACAAAATGGCTTTCGACAAACTCTCATTTGTGCTCCCACAGGTTTTGACCTACGCACAGTACTCACCAATATTGGCAATAATCAAATTGTTATTAACTATACTATTAGCTATGAACTATGACCATTGTTTGCCTTCCTTTTTCAGGTTTCTATGTTTTAGTCGTCATGCCTCTTCACTGCCTCCGACCTGGCTGCCCAGCGCTGATGGTGCCTTACCTGGTCACTCTCCTGGTGCTAATGAACTCTGGAGTCCATAGCCAAGGTACCATGTACTTCATTATTAATACATCATCACTACTATGTATCAGATCATGTTTGTACCATGTGACCGTAGTATTCAATGGATATTTTGTTCTAGCTGTAGAAGCATACAAATCCCCTGGCATTGTGCAATCTCTCTAGACTGACATGTAAATGGCTGACATGCAGACTCATGTTAGCAATTACACAAACTCTCAGGACACTAATGTGAACTCATTCACTCCTTTTTGTTGCCCCCCCCCCCCCCCACACACACACACACACACACACACACACACACACTAAGCTGTTTATGTTCGATAATCATATAATAATGACCGGATAATATTATTGGCTGATATTATTCATGGGTTTAAACAAAACAATTAATTTTGCCAGATTTTTCAGTGTACCTTTTTTTTAAATGTTTCATTATCAGTATGCAACATTGCTCCCTCAGAGCTCCCAGTGCAGTGATGACTGATCTCTGGGCTGTTGTTGTTATTCATGGAAGTGCGGGGCATTGACCCCAGTCTCCAGATCCCCTCTGATCCTCTGCCAGAACTAGATGCAGAGACAGGGGGACACTACTAAAGCATTTCCATGTGAACAGAGACCCTTGCCCCTTACCCCTGTCCCAGCCCCCACCTCCCTGAATGAAGACTGTGCCTAAAGTCAGGCATTAACAGTAAGTGCTATGATTCATATCTTCACTCCTCTACAATGTCTTCGGTTTTCCCCATGACGTTGTGTATAAGGTGCCTTCAAACTGACCTTCAACCTAAGGCCCTAAACGGATTTCCTGTTCCTCTTGCTATCCCAGTGGAGAACACAAGGCCTGCTTTGAGCAGACGGGCAGCTGGAGAGGAGAGAGGACGACAGAGAGTGACATATGAAAGAAGAGGATTGTTGGGAATCCCCCGTTGGAAATTATGTAGATGACCCGAAAACAAGAGACTGATTTGATTAGTGAAGGAGGAAGAGGGATGGGAGGCTCCTGCTCCAAAATTGGTTGTCTGAAAAAGGTTTAGAACCTACTAATAAATTCATTTTGGGGGGGGAATTCCTTTGATCTTAGAACAGCCCACCATCACCACAACCACCCATTGCCAAGTTCACCGCCATACTCGTACCCAGAATCACTTCCACAGCAGATACACAGCTCAGTTGGTCTCTCACAACAAGTAATCACTGCATAGATGTTCACGTTTCAAGTGCCTCGTGTTGATTATGCTTTTGTCTGTGTGAGACAAAAATCTGTTGTTCCAATCACAAGTTGATTGTTTTGTTCTGTGCTGTGGCGGGTATACTTCTGAATAGCAGTCTGATTTGTCTGATTGATTTGATGTTAGATGTGGACCTATTCCTAACTTGGGTGCGCGTGTGTGTTGGCTCCACTGCAGGGCGTCTGAAGCTGACAGTGCTGTCTCAGGATCGGCTGCAGATGAAGTGGAAGGAGGCTGAGGGGCCGGTCCAGGGATACAAGGTCCGCGTGAAGCCCATCTCAGGTGAGACAGCAGTGCTGGTGTGTACTGTGAGGTTGAATCTATCTAAGAGTTCACAATGTTGGGTCACAATAACTCGAAGCTGGAATCCTTAATGGTGAAACTGTCACGTCCGTTTGCGATATTAAAACAACAGTGTTTCTTTCCCTCTGAAGTCATTGCACGCGTGTTAGAACAGCAGCATATGTACAGCATTTTTTTCACCCTGATTAGCGATGCACCCCACCTCTGGTTTGTAAACAAAATCAATAACAACGGCTATGGGGGCGGACAGTGGTGCTGTTTTCCCCTACGATACTACGGATTACATATTTAACCAAGACCACTTTAAAAAAAATGTATTTAACCTTTATTTAACTATGCAAGTCAGTTAAGAACAAATTCTTATTTACAGTAACGGCCTAGGAACAGTGGGTTAACTGCCTTGTACTTATGTACAGTATATAATTACCCAAATTAAAGTGAATTAACTATAGGTAACTGCCTCAAATTATTTTCCATTGTGTTTCTTTTATTTGCCTCTTTTTGAATGATTTTCCAGCACCCTACAATTTCCCACCCAGCTGCCTGTTCTCCACAATAAAGCTGCCATGCTGTCCCTCCCACTTAACTCCATACCATCTGGAGCCAGAGTTGATCAAAGCACTGGCCACTGGCTAGTAAACACCTCCTCACTCTAATTTAGTTGGAAACCGTTCAACGGTCAAGCTGACAGAGCCACAGGGTACAAGGGCTGCCCTGCTACTCTGTTTAGCTAGACGTCTCTCTCCTTTGTTCTACTTATACAACTCTCTTTACTTTACATTCTCATGTTATATAATAAATAGGTGTGAAACATTATTTCATAAGAGTATTTTCTCATTGTTTCAGCTCTCTTTCCACCCCCCCCTTCCACATTTGTTTCTCACTGTCATATAATCTTTTTGTTTTATCTCCAGTTCTCTCAGTCATTGCTGTGTCCAGACAGGTCTGTGATAGTAAGACTCAGATACGGTTAACAGTGAAGCAGACATGAGACATGCCTGCTTACCCTGCAGCTCTCTAGAGGGAGATGAGGAGATAGGGGGGAACAGAGCAAGAGCAGAGGGGACCACTATGGAAGAAGCACAAGGAGACATTAGGGAATTTGGAGAGATGGGGACGATGAAGAGATGTGGCAGTGGGCTAGAAGAGGGAAAAGGAGTATAGTATATCTGGCTCAGTTGATGTTGTAAACAAAGCCTCAAGGAACAATAGATCTTTTTGATGTTTTGGCTGCTGCAGCGTGAACACACCTGGCTGTGGAGGCTCTCACCTGATAGCTTAGGGAGATATGCTGTGGCTTATCCAACCACCTTCTGGGTCGTGACTCACACATTCTTTTTATAGAACAACAGATAAGTCGTCTCTCTTCCTTGTCGATTTGTTGCCTTTTTATAAAAACCGCTGCACATCTTTTTGTCAGTTAAAATGTTTCTTCTGCTCACTATCTCTTTCTACCATTTGTTGTGGTAACACCAGCTGTATATGGGGTCTGTCTATCAGTTGCTCTCTCACTTCTGTAACAGTCTGAGAGGCGGTCTGTGATGTGTTCATGTCTCTGTCCTCCAGAGGTTCCCCAGCCGGAGCTGATGCTGACGACCACGCGTGGCCGGGCTACAGTGGCAGGTCTGGACTCCAGCCAGGAATACGCCCTCCAGGTCCTAGTGCTCAACGGCACACTGGAGAAACTCATCGCCAAGAGACGCTTCACCAGTAAGAGACGGCGTGTTGAACAGGGAGGAGAGGAGGAAGAACAGGGGGAGAGGGAGTGTTGAACAGGAAGGAGAGGAGAGGAGAGGAGAGGAGAGGAGAGGAGAGGAGAGGAGAGGAGGAAGAACAGGGGGAGAGGGAATGAATATGGAGGACTTAAGAGGGAGATGAAATGATGTTAGGAGGAATGTAATGGCGGAGGTTAATGATGAGTAGAATTAGTATAAAAGAGGAAGCAGTGACTATGAAATTAAGGATGTGAAGGACAGGAGGAAGATGGATAAAGAGCCAGAGAGGGAGAGCTTACAGTAAGGGGGGACTGGAGGGAGAGAGTGTTCGATAGAGTGGGAGGTTAGGTGAATGTTTGGAATGACCGGTATGGGGAAATGAGAGCGAGAAGGAAAGAGTAACAGATGTTAGAGAAAGATTACTACTATACAGAGAAGGAGAGCGTGAAGGGCACAGCAAGGGAGAGCTGTACAGATACAAAGATCAAGAGTGACGACATAGGCCCTTATGCCCACTCTTGTAGGCCTATGTCTCATGCCCACCACCGAATTTTGCGAATTCCCTTAAAAACCGCAGTTGACCTCAGTGGGCTTTACCAAATTCACTTTATCTCTGGCTGGTGAACTGGTCATCACAAAGCAACTGTTATTCTCTGTCAGGTAACAAAACATATTATGCCTGTGGGTTGAGAAAAGAAGCCTTTATAGACCCAAGTTATTTTCCCCCAGTTATTTGGGAATTTCTAAATACCTGTGTGCCTTTGACGTTTTAATGTGTGTGAACACTTCCGTGTCATTCCATTCCATGTAACCACACACCCATATCAGCCTTTCTTTCACAAGGGACTGTCTGTAATTGACACATTTTAAGAGGATTCTTGCACAATTACAGGTTGTGATTATTACGGGAGGGAGACAGAAGCTAGGTTTCCATCCAATTGATGACAGATTTACATGCAAATATTCTAAAATCTGCATAAAAACAATATGCTAATTTTCCCTCCAGAGATATTGCCATCAAATTGACTTGTTGCAGATTAAAGGGTGTGCGTGATTACGTAGTCCACAAAATGCTTTTTGCTGTTAAATTCCCATGTGCCGATTTAAAAAACAAAACAAAAAAAAAACAAGTTAAATGGGTTTCCATCGCATTTTCAACACTACAGTCGTGGCCAAAAGTTTTGAGAATTACATAAATATTAATTGTCACAAAGTTTGCTGCTTCAGTGTCTTTAGATATTTTTGTCAGATGTTACTATGGAATACTGAAGTATAATTACAAGCATTTCGTAAGTGTCAAAGGCTTTTATTGACAATTACATGAAGTTGATGCAAAGAGTCAATATTTGCTGTGTTGACCCTTCTTTTTCAAGACCTCTGCAATCCGCCCTGGCATGCTGTCGATCAACTTCTGGGCCACATCCTGACTGATGGCAGCCCATTCTTGCATAATCAATGCTTGGAGTTTGTCAGAATTTGTGGGTTTTTGTTTGTCCACTTGCCTCTTGAGGATTGACCACAAGTTCTCAATGGGATTAAGGTCTGGGGAGTTTCCTGGCCATGGAAACAAAATACCGATGTTTTGTTCCCCGAGCCACTCAGTTATCTCTTTTGCCTTATGGCAAGGTGCTCCATCATGCTGGAAAAGGCATTGTTCGTCACCAAACTGTTCCTGGATGGTTGGGAGAAGTTGCTCTCGGAGGATGTGTTGGTACCATTCTTTATTCATGGCTGTGATCTTAGGCAAAACTGTGAGTGAGCCCCACACATGAATGGTCTCAGGATGCTTTACTGTTGGCATGACACAGGACTGATGGTAGCGCTCACCTTGTCTTCTCTGGACAAGCTTTTTTCCGGATGCCCCAAACAATCGGAAAGGGGGTTCATCAGAGAAAAGGACTTTACCCCAGTCCTCAGCAGTCCAATCCCTGTATCTTTTGCAGAATATCAGCCTGTCCCTGATGTTTTTCCTGGAGAGTAGTGGCTTCTTTGCTGCCCTTCTTGACACCAGGCCATCCTCCAAAAGTCTTCGCCTCACTTTGCGTGCAGATGCACTCACACCTGCCTGCTGCCTTTCCTGAGCAAGCTCTGTACTGGTGGTGCCCCGATCCCGCAGCTGAATCAACTTTAGGAGACGGTCCTGGCGCTTGCTGGACTTTCTTGGGCGCCCTGAAGCCTTCTTCACAACAATTGAACCACTCTCCTTGAAGTTCTTGATGAATCAATAAATGGTTGATTTAGGTGCAATCTTACTGGCAGCAATATTCTTGCCTGTTAAGCCCTTTTTGTGCAAAGCAATGATGACGGAATGTGTTTCCTTGCAGTTAACCATGATTGACAAAGGAAGAACAATGATTCCAAGCACCACCCTCCTTTTAAAGCTTCCAGTCTGTTATTCGAACTCAATCAGCATGACAGAGTGATCTCCAGCCTTGTCCTCGTCAACACTCACACCTGTGTTAACAAGAGAAACACTAGAAAATAAAGGAAAGCCGCACACTCTAAGAGCTCAGATGCAAAAATTTAATAACCAGCGTTATTAATAACCAAGAGAATCACTGACATGATGTCAGCTGGTCCTTTTTGTGGCAGGGCTGGAGTGCCGTGGAAATGTTTTTGGGGGATTCAGTTCATTTGCATGGCAAAGAGGGACTTTGCAAATAATTGCAATTCATCTGATCACTCTTCATAACATTCTGGAGTATATGCAAATTGCCATCATACAAACTGAGGCAGCAGACTTTGTGAAAATTAATATTTGTGTCACTCTCAAAACTTTTGGCCACGACTGTACTGATGGTTTTCTCACAACAAAATGTGCGTTATATAGCGAGTGTGCCCATTCTGGTATTAGCATGTGGACTCTAGCCAACAGCACTGTACATTAAATTATTATTATTATTATGGATAACAGAGCAAGATTATTTTTGTAAAAATGGCAGCCAAGCCTCAATTATCATATCACCAGAATAAGACGCTCAATATTTATTGTAAAGGAGCATTTAAGCTCATCACCTTGCAATTTCACCACACTGAAGTTCATTTATTTCCAGGGGCGCAACTTTGTTTTTAGAAGTGGAGGGGACATAATAATTATTAATTTTGTATTCAGTTGGGAAAACACTCCAACCAGCCTACCCGACCGCTCGGAGGCGTCCGCATGGTCCTAACGCACACCTAGTTTTGTATCACATTCCGATGATAAAACTGGTGGGGACAAAAATGCAATTTCAGAATGTGGGGGGATATGTCCCCCGTCCCATCCCCAGTGAAGTTGGGCCCATATTTATTTAATCTGTAGCCTAATAAACTGCATGAGTCGTAGTGGGAGGACCACACAACATGTCATCATGTGACTCCCAAGTTTACTTCGATATGATGGTTATTATATCAATATTTGTGTATAAAAGCGTTTCCACCGACACAAAAAGATCCCAACTTGTCTAGTGTATTTTGTTTATGTTGACATTTGGAAAGTTTACGTAAAAATGTTCTGTTTCCATCAGGCATATGTCATGACATTTTTTATCCGATGTACTTTAGTCGCGTAAAAAGGTTGGATGGAAACCTGGTTTATGTAAAAAGCTGTTATAGGAACAAAATGCCCTTCAAAATGTTTCTTATTGTTGCTAGCCTTTCAGTGATAGTGGGTTACTGTGTCAACAGAAGCGCGTTGGGACAAGTCAGACTTTTGTGTTGACTGGGAAACATCTGGCTGTCATTCAATAATGATCCTAGTCTGGGAGCTCCTTCCTGGCCTCTCTTCTCAAACCCCAGCCCCACTTGTTATTTCTATAGAAATGTCATACTCATTTTCTGTCGCACATTTTCTCAAGGCAACAGTTGCCCTTTTCCCGGTGCTCTGTATGTGCTGGCATTTTATATTTGTCAAGCTCTGCATAAAAATGGTATGTTTAGAATGTACAATTATTTAGATTCATTTACTCATCTGCTGTTGTTCCTCATTTCCTCTTTCCTTCTCAATTCCTCCTCTTCCTCTCCTTCTCGTTCAACCACTGCTGTCACTTCTCTTCCACCATCTTTTCCTCCTTCATTTCTCTATGCATGAATCTATTTCCTTTCTTCTGTCCTTCTGCTCTCTCTATCCTGCCAGTTGAGGGCTTGCGAGAGGAGGAGTTGGTCCGTAGTGGCAGTCGTGAACAGCGGAGGAAGGCCCTACCAGGGGGGTCAGGGTCAGGTGAACTGGATGACCCCATAGAGGCCCTGCTAGCTGTACCCACTGTGGTCTACCATGAGCCGGCAACCACCACCACCACTACAGGTAGGGGGTGTTCTCACCCAGGGAGGGCTTTTAGGTCAAAGGATTTTACACTGTAGAGCAGGGGTATTAAAATCTTAACCTACGAGGTCGAGAGTGCCACAGTTTTTCTGTTATACTTGATCATTAATTGAACCTACCTGGTGACGGCTAAATCAGTCTCTGATTATAATGGGGGGAAAAAGCAGTGGAATTGTTTTTCAGGTCCAGATTTGAATTTGACGGCCATAGAGCAATGCCCAAGAACCTTACTCTGGCCAATAAGCACTGACGTTAATAAATGGTCATCCTCAATGTGCTGTAACAGGATTGTATGTTCCGAGGGTTATTTCACTTCCTGTTTACTGTTGTAATTGTATACGTCACACTACAGTGCTGTTGGCAAAAGGTATGCATACCATATCTAATATGTTCGGGTCTGATAATTGCTTTGTTTGTGGGTGGCAACAGTGGCACTTAGAGAAAATACAAAACTCAATCCCCTCACATCCTCCCCGTAGTTGATATTGTGTTCTCCTCTCTGTTTCGCCATGGGCTCTGTCATTATGTGTGTTTAACTGGCAGAGTGGGGGCAGGCGCCTGTGTTCTCACACTAGGTCTGTAATGAGAGCGCTGATGCAGTGCCACAGCTGTAAGCTGCCCTGTCCAGCATGGGAGCTGGACTGCACTGGAGAGAAACAGGCCTGAGAGGAAACAGGGAGTAGACATGGGGTGTGGGCTAAGGGACGGGTACAAAGGGGTTTTACTAGTTCCCTGTATCTTAACAATGTCTCATAAGAACTGGAGATCGGATATTACTATGACCTATTCCTGAGTGTTTGTCATCATATAAGAACTGGGTGGCCTGAAATGATTATGCTGTTGGAATTTCTGTCAGAGACGTTGTTTCTTTAACACGACCAACTGTCAAATTGTGTATCTGTAGAACCTCCAACTACTCCAGAAACCACTACCCAGAATAATGAGTTGGTGACAGAGAAGGCCCCCAAAGAAAAGAGGAAGAGGAAGAAAGAGAAGGATCGCGCCAAGGTGGACAATAAGGAGGAGCAGGGGACAGCTCAGGGGAAACCAGTAGAGGATGTGAACTCCGACAGGGAGAAAGTCAGGAAGACAATCCCCACTCAGCCTGTCACAGGTACACCAACTTCCATCCATCCCACCTACAGCAAACAGTTTGGAAAAACACTATTATTATTATTACTTCAAGATGTGCCAGGCAAAATGTTTTTTGTTTAAAAAGCCTGTGTATGTATTTTCATTGTTGTAAGTGAAGTACCCTATTTAGAGCCCGTAGTATGCACACTCTTCTAACGCTAAAAGATCAAGTTCAGTCCTAGAAGAGGAGTTCGGGCTTTACTTTGTCATCCTCGGCACTGCAATCATAGAGAAAATATTCCAGTGAGTGGCAATTTCAGATCTGATGACAGCGTTTCCTGAGGAGGGGAACACAGAGAGGACAGGATAATGATGGGGCCTCTGGAGCAGAAATGTGCTCGCACTCTCCTGTATTCCTCTGTAACACACACACACACACACACCTACTTCCAATACCACTACTAATGCATTCTCCTTAGTTTGGATCAGCCGGTTTTCTTGATTGGAGAGTGTTTCTTCGTTAATCCAGGGGTGTCCACTCAGAAGGCCTTTGAGTGTGACACGACAGCAGCCGCTGACGTGGTCATGTTGGTGGACGGCTCCTGGAGCATTGGACGCACCAACTTCAGACGTGTCAGGGACTTCCTGGAGGGTCTAGTCACGCCTTTCCATATCGGCCCAGACAGGGTGCAGATAGGTGAGACACAGCAGACTCTTTCTGCTGAATTAGCGTTTTGGGTTTCTGATGAAAGGGTGTGTGACGTGATCTCATAATGAATATAATAATAAGCCACATATATAAGACGCCCCCAGGCAGAAGCCTTTTGATCTGAATGATTCTCTTTTGTACATTTTCTTTCATCTAAATCCTGGTGGTTTTGGCCACTTTCCTGTTTCTGCAGCTGTAAACACTAGACCTATAACAGAACTCGCCTCTGTTAGGTTTTTACTTTACGGGACACCAATAACTGTCGTGTGGAGTGATATTAACAGTTTATTGCCCCTCTGTTTCCCAGCCCTTTCTCAGTACAGTGGGGACCCTCGCACTGAGTGGCAGCTCAACAACTTCACTACCAAAGAGCAACTACTGGAGGCAGTCAGGAACTTCAGGTACAAGGGAGGCAACACCTTCACAGGCCAGGCTCTGCTGCATGTCCTGGAGGAGAACCTGAGACACGAGTCGGGAGCGAGGCCGGACACCCCTCGTTTCCTGATCCTCCTGACGGATGGGAAGTCGCAGGATGACGCCATCGCTGCAGCCAACCGGCTGAAGAACACAGGCGTGGAGATCATCGCTGTAGGTGAGATCTACCCTGGTTGTGCAGCCGGTTACTTTTGAGGGTTTAGTTTGCATAATAGGAAGTACAGGAGTTTGTGTGGCTTTGTTTTTGCATGTTATTTATGCTTGGTTGTGTTTGTCAGTCATTTGTGCGTCTGTTCGTGAATGTATTGCCGTGTGAAAAAAGGACTGTCCCTGTGTCTTTCAGGTGTAAAGAACGCAGACGAATCAGAGCTGAGGCAGGTGGCGTCTGAGCCTCTTGAGATCAACGTCTACAATGTGAATGACTTCCCTCTGCTCAGCAAACTGGTGGACCGACTGGTGCGCATCCTCTGTGGGAAGATAGAGGAGCGCAGCATTGCTAAGAGTGAGTTTATGCAAACTCTTACAAAACTCTATTTTTGTGAGAAAATACCAAGTAGAGTTTCCTCATTCTCTGTTTACCGCGTAGGAAACGAAAGGCCGACAGAGGACCCTGTGCCCTACTACCCAAGCCCCACAGACCTGGAGTTCTCTGAGCTGGGCCCCAGGGAGGTGCAGCTGAGCTGGACTGGACCTACCCGACCTGTCCTGCAGTACAGAGTGGTGTTCCACAGCGCCGAGGGACAGAGCCCACAGGAGGTCAGAGATGGACAGAATTGTCTCATGAATGTCTGCATTTACAAGACATTGCAGTTATGGAGCTCTAGAACTTTAGTCATGGGGGAAAAAACTTGTGTCAACATGTAGCTATTTGGTGGTCTTGGCTGTGAGTGACTTGATCTGTGTGGCGTCTGTGTTCAGGTGGTTGTGAATGGGACCGTCTCCAGTGTTCTGCTGGGTGGACTCTCCTCCCAGACCCACTACCACATATCAATCTTTCCTGTCTACGATGACAACGTTGGTCTGGCCCTCAGAGGGACCATCACCACATGTAAGGCAGAACCCATCTGCCACATTCCTCACACATCATGTACTTCATAATGCAAATAACTACACGTAACCATGGAAATAACTTCTGATACATTCCCACTACCTTGGAAATAACTTCTGATACATTCCCTCTACTGTGGAAATAACTTCTGATGCATTCCCTCTACTGTGGAAATAACTTCTGATACATTCCCTCTACTGTGGAAATAACTTCTGATACATTCCCTCTACCGTCTCCTTCTCTCTCTTTCTCTCCTCTCCTGGATCATCAGTGCCCCTGGCCATGCCAGAGGGTCTGGAGGTGACCCCCTCGTCCCCCAGCAGTCTGAGGGTGCGTTGGGGTGCCACGGCGGGGGCCACTCAGTATATGGTCCTCTACTCCTCCCTCAGCCACGGAGAGCCCGACGATGCCAAGGAGGTGAGGTTATTGGAGTATGGCAGAGTGACGTGTGTAATATGTTGACGTGTGTGGATGTGTAATATGTTGACGTGTGTGTGTGTGTGTAATATGTTGTGTGTGTGTGTGTGTGTGTGTGTGTGTGTAATATGTTGACGTGTGTGTAATATGTTGACGTGTGTGTGTGTGTAATATGTTGACGTGTGTGTGTGTGTGTGTGTGTAATATGTTGACGTGTGTGTAATATGTTGATGTGTGTGTAATATGTTGACGTGTGTGTAATATGTTGATGTGTGTGTGTGTGTGTGTGTGTGTGTGTGTGTGTGATATGTTGACGTGTGTGTAATATGTTGACGTGTGTGTGTGTGTGTAATATGTTGACGTGTGTGTAATATGTTGACGTGTGTGTAATATGTTGACGTGTGTGTGTGTGTGTGTGTGTGTGTGTGTGTGTGTGTGTGTGTGTAATATGTTGACGTGTGTGTGTGTGTGTAATATGTTGACGTGTGTGTAATATGTTGACGTGTGTGTAATATGTTGACGTGTGTGTGTGTGTGTGTGTGTAATATGTTGACGTGTGTGTGTGTGTGCGTGTGTAATGTGTGTGTGTGTGTGTAGTGTGTGTGTGTGCGTGTGTAATGTGTGTGTGTGTGTGTGTAGTGTGTGTGTGTGATATGTTGACGTGTGTGTGTAAAATGTTGACGTGTGTGTGTAATATGTTGACGTGTGTGTGTAATATGTTGACGTGTGTGTGTGTGTGTGTGTAATATGTTGACGTGTGTGTGTGTGTGTGTGTGTGTGTGTGTGTGTAATATGTTGACGTGTGTGTAATATGTTGACGTGTGTGTGTGTGTGTGTGTGTGTGTGTGTAATATGTTGATGTGTGTGTGTGTGTGATATGTTGACGTGTGTGTGTGTGTGTGTGTGTGTGTGTGTGTGTGTGTGTGTGTGTGTGTGTGTAATATGTTGACGTGTGTGTAATATGTTGACGTGTGTGTGTGTGTGTGTGTGTGTGTAATATGTTGACGTGTGTGTGTGCGTGTGTAATGTGTGTGTGTGTGATATGTTGACGTGTGTGTGTGTGTAATATGTTGACGTGCGTGTGTGTGTGTGTGTGTGTGTGTGTGTAATATGTTGACGTGTGTGTAATATGTTGACGTGTGTGTAATATGTTGACGTGTGTGTGTGTGTGTAATATGTTGACGTGTGTGTGTGTGTGTGTGATATGTTGACGTGTGTGTGTGCGTGTGTAATGTGTGTGTGTGTGATATGTTGACGTGTGTGTGTGTGTGTGTGATATGTTGACGTGTGTGTGTGTGTAATATGTTGACGTGTGTGTGTGTAATATGTTGACGTGTGTGTGTGTGTAATATGTTGACGTGTGTGTGTGTGTGTGTGATATGTTGACGTGTGTGTGTGTGTAATATGTTGACGTGTGTGTAATATGTTGACGTGTGTGTGTAATATGTTGACGTGTGTGTGTAATATGTTGACGTGTGTGTGTGTGTGTGTAATATGTTGACGTGTGTGTGTGTGTGTGTGTGTAATATGTTGACGTGTGTGTAATATGTTGACGTGTGTGTTAGGATCATTTTGTGTATTAAATCCCTGTCCCAGGTGAAGTTTGGGGCAGACCAGACTGATGTGATGCTGGGTGGTCTGATGCCAGTGACAGATTACTCTGTCACCCTGTACGCCCTGTATGACGAGGACCCCAGTGACCCTGTCACCGCCATCGCCACCACATGTGAGGGAGTCATCACTGCCTATTATTAATTACCTTTCAATCCATTTGTTTTATTTTTGTGTGTGTAATTTTACCCCCTTATTCTCCCCAATTTCGTGATATCCAATTGCGATCTTGTCGCATCACTGCCACTCCCCAACGGGCTTGGGAGAGGCGAAGGCCGAGTCAAGCGTCCTCTGAAACATGACCCGCCAAACCACTCTTCTTGACCCGGAGGCCAGCTGCACCAATGTGTCGGAGGAAACTTGCAGGCGCCCGACCGCCTTACGGAGTCGCTAGAGCGCAATGAGCCAAGTAAAGCCCCTCCCCCCCAGGCCAATCCCTCCCCTAACCCGACGACGCTGGGCCAATTGTACGCCGCCCTATTGGACTCACGGTCACGGCTGGTTGTGATACAGCCTGGGATCGAACCCCAGGCTGTAGTGATGCAGTGCCTTAGACCGCTGTGCCACTCAGGAGGCCCCCAATCAACCTTTGATCAACTCTTTGTTAACCCAGACAATGTTACAGTACTGATACGCGTGAAGTTTGAAAGATTTATGCGTTAAGTCCTTCCCCTTTCACTCTGTTTCTATCCCACTCTCTGCATCCTTTCTACTCTCTCTCTGTCTCTCTGTCTGTCTCTCTGTCTCTCTCTCTCTCTCTGTGTAGACCCGTTGCCCTCCCCCGTCAGTATGCAGTTTCCCATGGTGAGCCACAGCATGGTCAGGGTCAGCTGGGTTCCTGGAGTGGTCGATGTTCCCGGTCACAGAATCACCTGCAGCACCAACCATGGCAGTGACGTCAAACAGGTGCCCCCCATTTAACTGCTGTGGAATAAAACACACCCTACTCAATAAACATGTTTTATTTGAAGATGTTTCCTTGATTGATTCATTTAGTATCTCCTTCTCTCTGTCTGTCACTTTCCCACTCGCCTCTCTTCTCTCCAGGTGGAGGTGACGGGTGTGAACTCAGTGCTGCTACAGAATCTGTCCTCTCTGTCTAGGTACTTGGTGTCGGTGCAGTCGCAGTATGAGCAGGGCCTGTCCTCGCCGCTCACAGCCAACGTCACCACATGTAAGAGCATGAAACCTAGCACGTCTCACACACACACACACACACACATTTCCACATCCATACATGACCTGTGCATATGACAGAGATTGTGGTTTCTCCCCCCCCTTCCCTCTGCCCCTCTATCTATCTCTCTCTGTCAGTGAGGGTACCAGCCCCCTCTGATCTCAGGGTCACAAACTTCTCAGGAAGTGACATCACAGTTCGATGGGAGTCAGCCGCTGATGATGTTGTCTCCTACCTGATTAAATGGATCTCACTCAGTGGAGGGGACCTCAGACAGGTATGTGGAGGGGACCTCAGACAGGTATGTGGAGGGGACCTCAGACAGGTATGTGGAGGAACCCTCAGACAGGTATGTGGAGGGGACCTCAGACAGGTATGTGGAGGGGACCTCAGCTTGTCTGTTAAGACTAATAAGACGCACCATATTTCATTGCCAGTTCAGCACTGTGTTGCATCTATTTTAGTGATACATTTGCTGTGTGTTTCAGTTGAGGGTGGATGGGGACAGCGAGGGGGCCATATTGGAGGGGGTGCAGGACGATAAGGAGTATCAGATTTCGCTCTCTGCCCTCTACGCCGACGGAGCACAGAGTGAGGCAGTGGCAATACGATACAGCACCTGTGAGTACAAAATACACAGATTGTCACAGACCTGGAGATGTTAATGGGGTCAATATGTAATATTGGGATGTAGTGGTGTAGTTCTCAGCTTAAAGAGCACGCCTTAATGTGTCCTAGTGTCAGGTGGCGGCCCTTCCAGTGTGTCCATCTCAGAGGAGACAGCGGTCAGTCTCCTGGTGAGCTGGGTTCCTCCCAACGCCCATGTACTGCAATACCATGTCTCCTACACCGCCCTGATGGGAGGAGAGACACAGGAGAGCACTGTGAGTAACACACACACACACACAGGTCAGGTTAGGTTGGTTGTTACAGTGTTATGCCTCTGCAGGTGTTGGTTTCAGGCAGCGAGAGACGAACATTGCTGCAGACCCTGCTCCCCGACACGCGCTACAGCATCCTGGTCACTGCGGAGTACCGCGACCGAGAGGGAGGGAGCGCCTCCGCACAGGGCAAGACCAGTGAGTCACTTACACACTGTCATTAGTAGTCTATCGCCTAGTGAATGCATGGTCTCGCATGCTCTAGTGTACGCAGACGCCCCGTCAGTCTCTCTCTGTCTGTTTCTCCAGTCAGTCTGCGAGTGAGCAGTGTCAGTGTGATGAGGTCTGATCACTCCAGTATCTGTGTGTCTTGGAGGCCTGTTTCAGCAGTCAGCGGTTACCGCATTGCCGTCCAGTCTTTCAAAGGTAACAAGACCTTTTTCTAGCACATCTCCAAGTGACACGGGTAGTCAGGGATCTTGGTTTTGGAGCTGCCCATCCATCGCTGTTTCTTACAGGGATATTGTGTGTGGCGTATGGTTTTTCTCTATGTCCCTGGCTGTGTTTGGGAGCCCAGACAAGCAGACAAAGCAGGAGATAGTGGATGCATCAAGCAGCAGCTACTGTTTCACTGAGCTGGAGCCAGAGACTGTGTACCGCATCAGTGTGCACTCCCGCCTCGACACTGTAGAGGGAGCTGCAGTCTCCATTCTCCACCCCACAGGTCTGTATAACATCAGCATTGGGAAAGGGGGGGATACCTTGTCAGTTGTACAATTGAATGCCTTCAACTGAAATGTGTCTTCCGCATTTAACCCAACCCCTCTGGATCAGAGAGGTGCGGTGGGCCGCCTTAATCGACATCCACGTCTTCGGCGCCCGGGGAACAGTGGGTTAACTGCCTTGCTCAGGGGCAGAACAACAGATTTTGACCTTGTCAGCTCGGGGATTGATTGTAGATGTGAACAGATCACTGGGGTACATTCCTCTTGATATAGAGTGGATAGATGCGGCGTAACATTACACATTCATGAAAGTAGAACTAGGTAGAAGTAATGAGCATTTGGATTTTGACCCCCACAGCATCGGCTCCAGCCAGAATCCCCATTCATCCCAGACTGCACCCAATTCGCAATGAAGGTACTTCTTTATATTACAGTTAACTGTACACAACAGAGCTATATTGACAGTGCTGTAACATAACTTTGTTTGTGATTAAACACTGCCCTCTTGTGTTACAGTATGCCCTGAGGTGACCATCAGAAACAGCATTGTAAAAGGTAGGGAAATTATGTTTGTAAAGTAAAAAGCTTTTGTCATATACTCATGGGTGTGTGAGACAGTCTGTGTGTGTTTCTGCACCAGGGTTCGATATGATGGAGGCTTTTGGTCTGACCCAGAGGGCTTATTCATCTGTGGAGGGGGTGGCTGCTGAGCCTTTTGTCTTCAATACGCTACACACCTTTACTGTGTACAGGGACATCCAACTGACCCAGAGCACAGGGTGAGGCATTTACACACACACACACACACACACACACACACACACACACACAGGTCACTTATCTCTATATTGTCCCATCCACAGGTTCATCCACCCAGCAGGCTTTTCTCCAGAGCACACCATCAGTATAGCTTTCCGTCTGCTACAGGACACGCCCAGGGAGCCCTTTGCCCTCTGGCAACTCACCGACAACGACTTCCAGCCCAAGATGGGCGTGGTGCTGGACCGTGAGTCTGAGGAGAGGGATGGGGTTGAGGACTGCCATTTTGAGGGATTTGTAGTTTTTACTGTTTGTTGTGCTCAGGGATCTCACTATATTTCCTTCAGCCATCCTGGCTGTTTACATTTTACATTTTTTAGCGACTTACAATTAGTGCATTCATGTTAAGATGGCTAGGTGAGACAATAATACATCACAGTACATTTTCCCTCAACAAAGAATTTATTAGCAAAGTCAGTGCCAGTAGGAAAAGACAAGTGGTTTTTTTTGGGGGGGGGCACCGTGAGTTATATAAGACACTCTTCAAAGAGGTAGGGTTTCAGACATTTTCTGAAGTTGGGCAGGGACGCCGCGGTCTGACTTTAGGGGGAAGATTGTTTACTCATCATACGGTGGATCATTTCCCCCCAAAAAGTAATGACAACTGTTTTTCAGTTCTCCCCCTTTCTCTCTCTCTCTCTCTGCCCCCCAGCTGTGAGCAAACTGCTGCTGTACTTCAGTCTGGACTACAGAGGGGAGGTTCAGGAGCTCACCTTCGACCAGCCACAGGTCCACAGGCTGTTCTACGGAAGTTTCCACAAGGTGAACGAGAGAGAAAAGACTTGATAAATAGAAGGAAGAAAGGGGGAGAGAAAACGAGGGGCAGTTCAACACCAAGACAATGCTGAGTTTTAGATGGTGATTAGAGAATGTGACCGTAGATAATGTGTTGTCTATGGTTCTGACATACAGCACGAGTCGTTCTAACACACCCTTCTGTCCTGTGATTGGCAGATCCACCTGTCTATCAGCCAGGTGAGCGTATCCCTGTCTGTGGACTGCCAGCATGTGGGTGAGAGGCCCGCGCGGCCCCTGGGGACTCTGCCCACTGACGGCTTTGAGACACTGGGCAAACTGATGAAGACCCGTGGACCACACAGCGGCTCTGCCCCAGTTAGTTGGATCATAACTGTTACTTTTACCCACACATAACATATACTGTAGTAACCAGACTACTGTAGTAACCAGACTCTTTGGGTTTTTTGCCTCCAGTTCCAGCTGCAGTCCTTTGAGATTGTGTGCAACACCACCTGGGCATTAGAGGACACCTGCTGTGATTTGCCAGGCCTGGTTAGTGACACACAGTAACTCTATTAAAGGTCATGGGAAATGAATAAATACCCACGTCTAGAGGAATATGGAGTTAATGACTGCATTAGAAGCGGAGGCCCTCTGGCGTCCTGCCCTGAATATCACTAACTTCATTGACTGTAATCCTGCCTGTGTGACTATCTCAGAGGGATGAGGAGAGCTGCCCCGCCCCTGCCTATGCCTGCACCTGTACCTCCGACATTCCTGGAGCTCCTGGGGTCACTGGGCCTCCTGTGAGTCACAGTGTTACAATGTTGTATTATGATTACAGCAGAATAAATGGATTCAATTAACTGTAATGTAGTTGTGAAGTTATTAGCAATTGCAATGATTTCATGACTGATCCTAAGATTATTATGCAACAATCCTTGTCCCTGTTTTTTAGGGCAAACCGGGTCCTCGTGGAGAAAAGGGTGAAAAGGGAGAGGAGGGCCAAAAGGTCAGAGGTCCTGACACTTGTGAAGCCTATACAGAAGCGCCTGAACAGTTCACTATACACAGCTGAACACCATCTGTATTGCATCATAGCCTATTTTCACATGTACTGTACACCATCATGTTTGTCAGAATGTGATGGTGACAGATTTTCCTATATTTTAACCTCTGTTCTCAGGGTGAGATAGGCCCTTCAGGGAAAATGGGGTCAGAAGGCGTTCTTGGGCCCCTGGGAAATCGTGGCCCTCGGGGATTGACAGTTCAGGGCAAAGCGGTGGGTCGATTTTTAAATGATTATTTTAGAGCATCCTAATTGCTCTCCATGTTTAGAAAGTGCTACATTGCTTCTTAAATGCATCTATCATGTTTGCCCTTTTGAATTGGAAAAATATGTTATTGTGATCAATTGTGCAATGTCAGCATATTGGAGATCTGTGCCGTGTTATTATGCGATTACAACAATATGTATCACTTATGACCTCTGTCCGTTCCGTCTCTACAGGGACCTCCAGGGGCGAGGGGTGTGAAGGGGGAGGTGGGAAAGCCAGGTGGGCAGGTGAGTCTGATTTACAACATTCCCATTGAATAAACATAACAGCATATTATTTTGATTTTACCAGTCTCCCAACATTTGATTCACTGTGCTGTAGTTTGCATTATGGTTTTCTTCTTTTGATCCCTCCACTTTCCTTCCCTATAATCTCCTCCCCTCCTCCATCCTCATCCCTGTGTTTCTGTAGGGTTTACCAGGTCCTCCTGGACCCAAAGGGAACGAAGGAGCCCCAGGCCCCAAGGTGAGCTCAATCGCAACCCTCATTCAAACACGTTCCACAATTCATGCCTGGAGCTCAAGATTCCAAGTGTTTGTATTATTAGTTATGTGTATCAGTCTGAATCCAGCTCTGACCCTGACCTTTGCCTCCCCGGTGTTTTTCAGGGCATCAGAGGAGTTGAGGGGAACATGGGCGGACCAGGGATTACTGGATCTAGGGTGAGAATGGGATGAATGTCAAGCGGAGACATACGTGTCATTGCTTTTCTAGTGATCTCTCTCTCTCTCTCGCTCCTCCCCTAATCCACCCATCTGTGTTTTCAGGGTTTCCAGGGTATGCCAGGACACCCAGGGGTTGTTGGAGAGAGAGGACCTTTAGGGGGGGTGGGGCCGACAGTAAGTACTGAGGCACAAACGGAGCTTCATACCCTGGGACTGTCGCATCCAATATACTGTTGAAAACAACAATCACGCCATCACACAATTTCAGTATGCTCAATGTTAACTCATTAAGTGATAATCCATTGTCTGAGGTGAACCAAATTTGTATTTGTAGCGATAATGATTATCAACTAGTTGACCGTAGTTTCCCTTTCTATTGACAGGGTCTTCCTGGGAATAAAGGTGAAAGGGGAGAAAAGGTACGTTTTTATCATGCAAGTTTGTCTCTGTGCAAGAAAATGTGTTTGTGCTCTCTTGACCCGTTGATTGACAGACATGCTCTGTGTGTTAGGGAGAACCTCAGTCCATGGCAATGATCTTCCAGCTAGTCACACAGGCCTGTGAGCAACTGGTGCACAGTAAGTACTGCAATGCTGTACTTGTGTTAATGTAAGGTGATGTTTGAGCGAGTGCACATAGTTGTGTGCGTATCTATGTGGACTTATTCACGATTGTTTTTCAGACGAGGTGCTGAAGCTGGATTTGTTCCTGAATGAGATGAGCCGTAAGCCTGTGCCCATTGAGGAGCCAGTGGGTCCCCCAGGAGAGCCTGGTATACCAGGGGGAAAGGGCCCACCAGGACAGAGGGGGAACCAGGGAAGACTGGGAACTAGTGGGGAACCAGGGAAGTCTGGATACCCAGGAGAGCAGGGTGAGGCCTTGGGTTTTACTGATAATTAGTGGTGGTGGTGGTATATATTCTGTCCTGGTCTGACTTCTTAAGTGATAAGTGTCTCTCATCAGTGGTTCCTTCTTCCCTTCAGGACGTAGAGGTGCCCCTGGGGAGAAAGGCAGCTTAGGGCCCAATGTCCAGGGACCACAGGGAATCAAAGGATTTGCAGGTACACTCATCAGCTGTGTCTCTGAGCAGAAAAATCAAGAAATGGTCCTAAAAGGTTCATTGCTGCTGTCAACTTAGTGATTAGGGGTTTTTGTGATTGTGTTTGTGCAGGTCTCCCAGGAGAGGCCAAGCTGGGCAGTCCTGGCCCTAGAGGAGAGGATGGCCAGACGGGACCTCCGGGCATCGCAGGAGCAGTCGGGCAGACAGGAGAGATCGGTCCCCCTGGTGTTTGTGATAGCAGTGGCTGTCATAGAGGTGCTCAGACGCAAGCAGGTACAAGAGCCATATCTAGGACCATTTACAGTAAATATTTCCATATTGAAGATTTTACCATAAGTGCTTGGAGATATTACCATGCTATTTTAATGTTTTGACTGCATGTCATTTTCCAGAGGACCCATATTTTGGATACCAGCCTTGAACACACAGTGGAAGCCGAATTTTCTTGTGACATTGTGGTCCAGCTCCTGTCATCTCCTTCATTTTAAGTGGCCATAGAGCACTTGTGCCATTAGACCTGATGGACAGACTGGAGCTGACGAAGCACCACAGTGGAGCGTGTTTGGTGCATTGGAGCTCAGTGACTCAGAGACACATGCACCACTATTAAGGGGAAAAGGAAGTTGACGTGGTGCCTCTTCTTCACTTCTCCTTCTCATGAAACACAAATGTATCAAGTGTTTCCACTTACATAAAAACTGATGAAAAGTACATTTTTAAGTATTTGAATAGGTCTACCTGTTAATAAACTCTCTAACATATTGTAAAGGCCTATGTTTTAATGGAGGCTATGTAGTGGATATTTTGGTAGACAGTAGGCCTATTGTTATAGTTAACTGATGTATGTTACCACCTTCGCACTGAAAATGTTAAATCTGTTCCTTACTATGTCCATGTTTTTGTACTCATGCACTGTAACATATTACTTGTTAAGCATAAATTCAAATATGGTTACTATCTGTAGCTTTTTTTTTTACCTAAACTGCCTCAAAATGTTAATCCAAAGAGTTAATTTTGTAAAAAAAAAACTATTTTGTTTCAAACAAATGATATACTGTGAGAATGTCTTAATTATTGTATAGATATATACTGTATATGATAAATTGAATCTTGTTATTCTCATTTTACACTAACATGCAGATTTCCTGTATTACATTTTGTATGTTGTCTCACAGGAAAGCCCTGTTTACAATTCCTGCTTCATGTGTAAACGGCCATTGGCAGTTGTAATGTTGCCATGTGTTCTTGAAAATATTTTATGTTTTACTTTTTTTCTACTCCGAAGTGTGTGTGTGTGTGTGTGTGTGTGTGTGGCATTAGACCAGCTTTTACATAAATATGGTAGTCTAAATACTTAAACTGCAGGAAGCCAATTGAGAGTAATAAAATCAGGACCTAAAAAAGTCAATTTGCCTGAACTCTTTTTTTCTTAATCCCTAAAGAGTGGACCACTTTTGACTTTAATTAGAAAATGATTATGTACTGCAAGACAATGAAAGATAGGCTACTGTTAATGTTGAATTGAATATTGGCGTGATCTGTATTACCCATTATAAACTGGATGGTTCAAGTTCTGAGTGCTGATTGGCTGACATACCACAGGTGTGACAAAACATTTATTTTTACTTCTGTTAATACGTTGGGAACCAGTTTATAATAGCAATAAGGCACCTCGGGGGTTTGTGGTATATGGCCAATATACCACGGCTAAGGGCTGTATTCAGGTACTCAGCGTTGCGTCTTTGAACAGCCGCTAGCCATGGTATATTTGCCATATACCACACCCCCTTGTGCCTTACTGCTTAAATATACCTCGTCAATGATATTTGATGCAAGAGCTCGGATGCAGAGTAGCCCACGTTTTACCAGCATGGAGAGGCCAGAGAAAGACAGACTAGTAAATTGGGCCAAGGAACCGAAGTTGGGTATTGGATGAAGGCCATCCGCGCGTGTTCTGCAAACAATACAGCAGATGAAGGCGCGGCATGAGCGTGGAGAACGGACAGAAGTGGTTATGGACAGCTAGGAACAATGAGAAGAGCCGAGTGTAGAGGGAAGTTGAGGAAGAATGGCGCCAAGTGGGCCTACAAACCGTACTCTGCTGTCTCTGATGGAAATTGAACCCTGACGAGAGTGGGGATGAATTACCTGCGGTGGCAGGTGTGGTGAAGACTGACCTCCAAGTCCGAGCCTCACCCCAATGGTCATGCAAAGTAGCGATGCGAGGGTTGACTCTAAACCCACAGTCACGGCAGGTTTAGGGTCACGAAATATTGTGTGTGGGTGGCGAGCGGGTTGAATAAAAATAAAACGATATCTTTAAAAAAATCCCTAAATGTATAATTATTGTGCAATTTATATCTATAGCCTACACTGAGTTTTTCATTCATTATTTTGTTGCAATTGTGGTGGGGATCATGATCCTGAGTTCCTTGAGTGCCCTGTAAGGGTGAAGGGGATTGAGGTGGCAAAAGTTAGAGCGGTCAATCAAATCTCCTATAGGGAGGCGATTAAAACGATTGAGAAAAGAAGTGATGCTAGTGAAGAGATATTAGTGGATACACCACAGGCTGCAGTAAATGTTCGCTTCCAGACAAAATATACCCTGTGTGTTAAAAAGGTGGATTTTGTTGCGTTCATTGCCACAGTTATAAACTGTACAGCACAAGTCTCAAAGAAGTCTAAGAAACTGGACATTATTGTGGCTGTGGCAGAAAAGATTTTGGCACTTCAGGATTTTAGATTAAGATTTACAAGGGGTACTGACGCCGGAAGATCCGCCCTCCCAGGTTCCCCTTGAGCCTGTGTAGTGATCAGATCTGTAAAAAACAAAATGTAACAGAAAAGCTGTTTGATTTATACATTTTTGGGTCATTTTTTGGTAGGTGTGGATGACTGGGGGTGATACACGCTGGGTGGAAACGTATGGTGGTGTTGCCGTTTGTAAAACCAGGTAAAGATCCCGGGCGGGCAGTTATAGGCCTATCGCACTGACATCCAACGTGTAAGTTGATGGAAAAGATGTTAGTGAGTAGGATGATGTATTTCTTGGAAGTTAGGGGTTTGATGAGAGTAGCACAGAGTGGCTTCAGGAGAGGGAGGTCTGGCATGGATGCCCTGGTGACAGTTAGTACAGAGATAGCCAAGGCCCTGACAATATAAGGTGATGACTGTTGTGTATTTTGACATTTGACATTGAGAAAGCTTATGATACCATGTGGAGGGAAGGGTTGTTGATCAAGCTGAGTTCATTCTGGAGACGTCTGTATAACTGGATCATGGACTTCCTGTTAGATCGAGTCATACGGGTGTGGGTGGGTCAGAATTGTCAATGCCGTTTGAAGTGAACAATGGTTCTCAGGGAAGTGTGGTTAGTCAGATGTTATTCACCCTGCTGATAAATAACATATTAGAAGACGTGGGTTTAGGATGTCTGTGTCCAAGTCCTGCTTTATGGTGTTTTCTAGGAGGAAGGTTGAAGATGTTAGGCTGAAAATATACAGTCAGGATATAGGTAGGGTGTCTGAGTTGAAGTATTTAGGTATGTGGTTTGATGAGAGGCTTACGTGGAAGAGACATGTTGAGTATATTGAAATTAAGTGTAGGAAGATGCTGAAGGGCAGTGGCAGGATATGATTGGGGGTCGGATAGACAAACACTGTTATATATGTACCAGACATTGATTTTAATTTAATTTAACCTTTATTTAACTAGGCAAGTCAGTTATGAACAAATTCTTATTTACAATGACGGCCTACCAAAAGACAAAAGGCCACCTGCGGGGACGGGGGATGGGATTCAAAATAAAAATATATGAATATAGGACAAAACACATCACGACAAGAGATACAACACTACATAAAGAGAGACCTAAAATGACAACATAGCAAGGCAGCAACACATGACAACACAGCATGGTAGAAACACAACATGACAACAACATGGTAGCAACACAACATGGTAGCAGCACAAAACATGGTACAAATATTATTGGGCAACAGCACAAAGGGCAAGAAGGTTGAGACAACAATACATCACGCAAAGCAGCCACAACTGTCAGTAAGAGTGTCCATGATTGAGTCTTTGAATAAAGAGATTTAGATGAAACTGTCCAGTTTGAGTGTTTGTTGCAGCTCGTTCTAGCTGCAGCGAACTGAAAAGAGGAGCAACCCAGGGATGTGATTAGGTCATCTTTGGATTATGTGTGCTTTGTATATGGATCGGCAGCCAAAACGGTACTACAGTGCATGGAAAGGATACAGTCAAGGGCCCTGAGACTGTGTGTGTAGTGCCTTCAGGACAACACCTGTTGAGGCATTGCAGGTAGATAGTGGGGAACTGCCACTGAGGATAAAGCGGGACAAACATTAGCATACTGGGTGAGGTAGAAAGGGAGTTCAGAAGGACATCCGAGCGAGGAGGGGTTAAGCAGAGGGCACACGGGTGGACAATCTGGCAGAAGGTGGTAGAATATGGACTGGGGGAGAGAGAGATTGCATTGGGGAACATTCGTCCGTGGCTGTTCCAAAACAAATGTAGGTGTGGTTGAAAGGATCCAGTCAGTGGAAGGGTGGGGGCAGGGGTGTGTATTCCAGATTTCAATGTTAGAGTATGTAAGCGGTTAACTGGTTATGTGTCAGTGTATGCGGCCGAGTTGATGGCCATGATTATAGGTTTGAGATGGGTGGAGGAGGTGAAACCACTCAGAGTGATGATCTGCTCTGATTCGGCTGCAGTGTCGAGTAGTGTGAAGACGGGCAGGTCAGATAGGGGAGACTTGTTTGTGGAGATGATAGTGCTGTTGGAGAGGATGGAGTGGTGTCAAACGTTTGTAGGGTTCCCGCCCATGTGGGTGTGAAGTGTAATGAGAAGGTCGATGTGGTGGCTAAGAGTGCAGTGAGGAGAGAGGGGGTAGATATTCAGGTCAACTGGGACGCAGGGAAGTCAAGTCCTTGAACCGGCCAAAAAGGCTCAGTCTTTGGCAAATGGAGTGGGATGCTGGTAGTAAGGGGAGGCAATGTTATTGCATGTCGATATCAGTGAGTAAAGGAAGAGGGGAGAGCATGGGATGTAAGCGAGAGGAAGTTGTGTGGAGTAGACTACGGTTTGGGCACACAGGTTTGAATGTCACGTTGTGGATGATAGGGAGACATGAAACAGGTCTGTGTGATGAGTGTTTAGCGGAGGAAACGGTGGACCATGTGTTCATATTTTGTGAATTGTATGACGTAGATGGGGAGAGATTGTGTGAAAGGGTTAGAGAGGCTGGATGGGGTTGGGGTTTGGGTGGTGTAGTGGGGGGAGGGAAGTGGTGTCTAGGGCTCTATTTCACTTTCTTAGAGGAACATGACTAATGAAGATCATTTCATGTAGTTAGGCTGTGACTGGCCTCACACTCCAGTACAGTAGGTGGTGATGTATGCACATTGAACGTTGGATGCGATCTGCCAACCCAATGCCGAAGAAGCAGAAGAAGAAGAAGAAGAAGAAGAAGAAGAAGAAGAAATCCCGTAGAGTCAAATATATTTATAACTACTGTATGTGGCGGCACCTAGTGGTATGTATAATATTAGGAACCAAATTTTGAAGAATTTGTTGCAGCGGTCAATATTTTACAACGCACCCGCATCCGGCTCAATAACATTCTAACCAACATGGCAAGCCGAAAAGGTTCACAGCAGAGCCGGGTCGGTGGTGATAAATACTCGGTGTTGTTGCCCACTTACAATGAACGAGAGAATCTACCGCTTATTGTGTGGCTATTGGTAAAATACTTCGGTGAAAGGTAGATCATTTCAGGTTATGTTGTCCAGAGTGTGTGACAAGATGTCAGTGATGAGCTGTCACTAAAATCAGATTTTCCAAGAGGGAACAGCCCTCATTGGGATAGTCAATGGCTTACTTTTGCAATCTGTTGCGGGTGAGTATAATTTGTGGAACATTCCAACAGGAATCTGTTCCAAAAACTTCTAAAGTATAAGGTTGCCAACAAACAACGCATCCAAAGTAGCATGATCAATTCACCTAGCTAATTAGTTGCCAAATACGCATCAACTCACCGCGTAGCTTATTCCCTAATGTTTGTCCATAGGCTACCAGAGTGAGAACAGACATTTTTCGGGAATAAACGTGGTGAGTGAAAAACGTAATTAAATAGCCCATTCCCTACCCGGTATCTTATTCTGCCGCTATACAACTTTGTACATACTAAGTTGTTGGAACGTTCCACAAATTATACCCACCCATCTTTTGCTGTGATTACCAGCCGCACATTGATTATTTCAGCTAATGACATACCCTCTGATTTGTGTGTGTGTGTGTGTGTGTGTGTGTGTGTGTGTGTGTGTGTGTGTGTGTGTGTGTGTGTGGAATATGACTTATATAAATACCTCTATGAGCTTATTACAGCTGTCTTACCTCTGCGGTCTTCATAACAACACAAGGCAGTTGTGAGTGGGCCAAGCAATGATGTAAACATGCAACATTGTACTCCATAGACATCATAGACTGCAATAACATTTTGCAGGTTGTACCTTTATAAGAATATAGCATATAACTAACAAAATTTGAACAGATATTGCATATTTGAAAGACTGACTGAAATTCAAGCTGTAACTGGAACTATGATGGAGCTCATTGTAAAGTCCTTGTTTTCATCCAATGTCAGATTAGCATTTGTTGTGTGATGGTTTGAAACGTCTTTTTACTTATTCACAGTGGATACGACTACGAGATTATTGTCATTGATGATGGAAGTCCAGATGGGACACTTGAGGTGGCAGAACAACTGCAGAAGATATACGGAGAGGACAAGATAGTAAGTGAATTTAATAGATGAGTTGTTATTTTTGTACATACTTTAGCATTCACGTTCCTGCTGGCATAGCAAGACACTCATTCACTCTCTGCTCTTTGTGGTTATTTTTCAGCTCCTTCGACCAAGAGCAAAGAAACTAGGGTTAGGTAAGTGTCACATACTCATTCATCGGCGTGAACACCGTGTTATTGAACACTATCTCAGGTACACATGTCAGGTAATGTCCTTTTAATTCTGCATTCAGGAACTGCCTACATCCATGGCATTAAACATGCCAGAGGGAACTATGTCTTCATAATGGATGCAGACCTCTCCCATCATGTGAGTGGATCTCCTGTATATCTGGACAATACAGTATCAGAGAAGCAGGTTGGGATGATGGCACCGGACCCTGTACATACAATAATAACAATTTAAAAATGTTTCCAAGAACAGGCTATTTTCTAGTCCCTTTTTCTAATCAGGAGGTTACTTGTGGTGTTACATTGCTTGGTTGGATATTTGTATCAAAATGCTTCATTGCCAGGATAATCTTTTATGGAATCCTTTGAATGCTTACATCCTAAAATACATAATTTTATCTTTCCTTGCAGCCTAAATTTATTCCAGAATTCATAAAGTAAGTCTATCTATTTTAATTCATCGCAAAATGTGAATGTGTATATTTTTGGGGAAAATGTAGAACATAGAATTCTGAATATAGTATGTCTGCTAGCAATCTACATCTCTACCATATGATCGTCTGTTACCAAGTATCTGATGTGAATGTGTTTGTCTCCAAGGAAACAGAGAGAAGGCGGGTATGACCTTGTGTCAGGCACCCGATACAGAGGAGATGGGGGCGTATACGGATGGGACCTGCGCAGGAAACTCATCAGGTGACTGCAGGGGCACACTCCCGTCTGCTACATCTACACTACCATTCAAAAGTTTGGGGTCGCTTAGAAATGTCCTTGTTTTTGAAAGAAAATATACTTTTTTGTCCATTTTGTTGTAAATGACTTTTGTAGCTGGAAATGGCAGATTTTTAATGGAATATCTACATGGGCGTACAGAGGCCCATTATCAGCAACCATCACTCCTGTGTTCCAATGGCACGTTGTGTTAGCTAATCCAAGTTTATAATTTTAAAGGCTAATTTATCATTAGAAAACCCTTTTACAGTTATGTTAGCACAGCTGAAAACTGTTGTGCTGATTTAAAGAAGCAATAAAACTGGCCTTCTTTAGACTAGTTGAGTATCTGGAACATCAGCATTTGTGGGTTCGATTACAGGCTCAAATGGCCAGAAACAAAGAACTTTCTTTTAAAACTCATCAGTCTATTCTTATTCTGAGAAATTAATGCTATTCCATGTGAGAAATTGCCAAGAAACCTAAGATCTCGTACAACGCTGTGTACTACTCCCTTCACAGAACAGCGCAAACTGGCTCTAACCAGAATAGAAAGAGGAGTGGGAGGCACAACTGAGCAAGAGGACAAGTACATTAGAGTGTCCAGTTTGAGAAACAGATGCCTTACAAGTCCTCAACTGGCAGCTTCATTAAATAGTACCCGCAAAACACCAGTCTCAACGTCAACAGTGAAGAGGCGACTCCGGGATGCTGGCCTATTAAGGAAGAGTTGCAAAGAAAAAGCCATATCTCAGACTGGCCGATAAAAAGAAAAGATTAAGATGGGCAAAAGAACCCAGACACTGGACAGAGGAACTCCGGCAAACAGGCAAAGCGTCAATACAGGGCTAAGATTGAATCGTACTACACCGGCTCCGACGCTCGTCTTATGTTGCAGGGCTTGCAAACTATTACAGACTACAAAGGGGAGCACAGCCGCGAGCTGCCCAGTGACACGAGCCTACCAGACGAGCTAAATCACTTCTATGCTCGCTTTGAGGCAAGCAACACTGAGGCATGCATGAGAGCATCAGCTGTTCCGGACGACTGTGTGATCACACTCTCCGTAGCCGATGTGAGTAAGATCTTTAAACAGGTAAACATTCACAAGGCTGAGGGGCCATTAGGATTACCAGTATGTGTGCTCCGGGCATGTGCTGACCAACTGGCAGGTGTCTTCACTGACATTTTCAACATGTCCCTGATTGAGTCTGTAATACCAACATGTTTCAAGCAGACCACCATAGTCCCTGTGCCCAAGAACACTAAGGCAACCTGCCTAAATGACTACAGACCCGTAGCACTCACGTCCACACCCATGTGGACCAAGTGCTTTGAAAGGCTGGTAATGGCTCACATCAACATCCCAGAAACCCTAGACACACTCCAATTTGCATACCGCACCAACAGATCCACAAGTGATGCAATCTCTGTTGCAGTCCACACTGTCCTTTCCCACCTGGACAAAAGGAACACCTATGTGAGAATGCTATTCATTGACTACAGCTCAGCGTTCAACACCACAGTACCCTCAAAGCTCATCACTAAGCTAAGGATCCTGGGACTAAACACCTCCCTCTGCAACTGGATCCTGGACTTACTGACGGGATGCCCCCAGGTGGTGAGGGTAGGTAGCAACACATCTGCCACGCTGATCCTCAACACTGGAGCCCCTCAGGGGTGCGGGCTCAGTCCCCTCCTGTACTCCCTGTTCACCCACAACGGCGTGGCCAGGCACGACTCCAACACCATCATTAAGTTTGCAGACGACACAACAGTGTTAGGCCTGATCACTGACGACGACGAGACAGCCTATAGGAAGGAGGTCAGAGACCTGCCCGGGTGGTGCCGGAATAACAACCTATCCCTCAACGTAGCCAAGACTAAGGAGATGATTGTGGACTACAGGAAAAGGAGGACCAAGCACGCCCCCATTCTCATCAACGGGGCTGTAATGGAATAGGTTGAGATCTTTAAGTTCCTTGGTGTCCACATCACCAACAAACTAGAATGGTCCAAACATACCAAGACAGTCATGAAGAGGGCACGACAAAGTCTATTCCCCCGCAGGAAACTAAACACATTTGGCATGGGTCCTCAGATTCTCAAAAGGATCTACAGCTGCAACATTGAGAGCATCCTGACGGGTTGCATCACTGCCTGGTATGGCAACTGCTCGGCCTCCGACTGCAAGGCACTACAGAGGGTAGTGTGTAGGGCCCAGTACATCACTGTGGCTTAGCTGCCTGCCATCCAGGACCTCTACACCAGGCGGTGTCAGAGGAAGGCCCTGAAAATGATCAAAGTCCCAAGCCACCCTAGTCATAGACTGTTCTCTCTACTGCCGCATGGAAAGCGGTACCGGAGTGCCAAGTCTAGGACCAAAAGGCTTCTCAACAGTTTTTACCCCTAAGCCATAAGACTCCTGAACAGGTAACCAAATGGCTACCCGGACTATTTGCTTTGTGTGCCCCCCAACCCATCTTTTACGCTGCTGCTACTCTCTGTTTATCATATATGCATAGTCACTTTAACTATACATTCATGTACATACTACCTCAATTAGCCCGACCAACCGGTGCCCCCCACATTGGCTACCCGGACTAACTGCATTGTGTCCCACCACCCGCCAACCCCTCTTTTACGCTATTGCTACTCTCTGTTTATCATATATGCATAGTCACTAACAATATCTACATGAACATACTACCTCAATCAGTTCTACTAACCGGTGCCTGTATATAGCCTCGCTACTGTATATAGTCTCGCTACTGTTATTTTTCACTCTTTTTTTTACTGTTGTTTTTATTTCTTTACTTATCTATTGTTCACCTAGTACCTTTTTTAACTTAGAAATTGCACTGTTGGTTAGAGCCTGTAAGTAAGCATTTCACTGTAAGGTCTACTACACCTGTTGTATTCGGCGCATGTGACAAGTAAACTTTGATTTGATAATCAAACCCACAAATGCTGATGCTCCAGATACTCAACCAGTCTAAAGAGGGCCAGATATTTTGTTTCTTTAATCAGCACAACAGTTTTAAGCTGTGCTAACAGAATTGCAAAATGGTTTTCGAATGATAAATTAGCATTTTAAAATGATAAACTTGGATTAGCTAACACAACGTGCCATTGGAACACAGGAGTGATGGTTGCTGATAATGGGCCTCTGTACACCTATGTAGATATTCCATTCAGCCGTTTCCAGCTGCTATAGTCATTTACAACATTAACAATGTCTACAGTCGTGGCCAAAAGTTTTGAGAATGACAAAAATATTAATGTCCGCAAAGTCTGCTGCTTCAGTGTCTTTAGATATTTTTGTCAGATGTTACTATGGAATACTGAAGTATAATTACAAGCATTTCATAAGTGTCATAGGCCTTTATTGACAATTACATGAAGTTGATGCAAAGAGTCAATATTTGCAGTGTTGACCTTTCTTTTTCAAGACCTCTGCAATCCGCCCTGGCATGCTGTCGATTAACTTCTGGGCCACATCCTGACTGATGGCAGCCCATTCTTGTATAATCAATGCTTGGAGGTTGTCAGAATTTGTGGGGTTTTGTTTGTCTACCCGCCTCTTGAGGATTGACCACAAGATCTCAATGGGATTAAGGTCTGGGGAGTTTCCTGGCCATGGACCCAAAATATCGATGTTTTGTTCCCCGAGCCACTTAGTTATCACTTTTGCCTTATGGCAAGGTGCTCCATCATGCTGGAAAAGGCATTGTTCGTCACCAAACTGTTCCTGGATGGTTGGGAGAAGTTGCTCTCGGAGGATGTGTTGGTACCATTCTTTATTCATGGCTGTGATCTTAGGCAAAATTGTGAGTGAGCCCACTCCCTTGGCTGAGAAGCAACTCCACACATGAATGGTCTCAGGATGCTTTACTGTTGGCATGACACAGGACTGATGGTAGCGCTCACCTTGTCTTCTCTGGACAAGCTTTTTTCCGGATGCCCCAAACAATCGGAAAGGGGGTTCATCAGAGAAAAGGACTTTACCCCAGTCCTCAGCAGTCCAATTCCTGTAGCTTTTGCAGAATATCAGTCTGTCCCTGATGTTTTTCCTGGAGAGAAGTGGCTTCTTTGCTGCCCTTCTTGACACCAGGCCCACCAGGTGCACTCACACCTGCCTGCTGCCATTCCTGAGCAAGCTCTGTACTGGTGTCAGGTCTGTACTTTTGTGGCAGGGCTGGAATGCAGTGGAAAGGTTTTTGGGGGATTCAGTTAATTTGCATGGCAAGGAGGGACTTTGCAATTAATTGCAATTCATCTGATCACTCTTCATAACATTCTGGAGTATATGCAAATTGCCATCATACAAACTGAGGCAGCAGACTTTGTGAAAATTTATATTTGTGTCATTCTCAAAACGTTTGGCCACGACTGTACACTGTATTTCTGATCAATTTGATATTATTTTAATGGACAAAAAATGTGCTTTTCTTTGAAAAACAAGGACATTAGTCGTGTAGGTTGTTGGCTGTCAGTTATTCTGCTTATACAGAAGGCAAGTATTAAACTCTCATCTGTGTGTGTCCCTCCCTCTCTAACAGTCGGGGAGCGAACTATGTAACACAGGTTCTGCTGAGACCTGGGGCATCAGACCTGACTGGCAGCTTCAGGTAAGGGGCTAAATGTAAATAGGTGTGAAGAACAGCAGGCACAGTAATCACACTGACAGTTGAAGTCGGAAGTTTACATACACTTAGGTTGAAGTCATTAAAACTCGTTTTTCAACCACTCCACAAATTTCTTGTTAACAAACTATAGTTTTGGCAAGTCGGTTAGGACATCTACTTAGTGCATGACACAAGTAATTTTTCCAACAATTGTTTACAGACAGATTATTTCACTTATAAGTCAATGTATCACAATACCAGTGGGTCAGAAGTTTACATACACTAAGTTGACTGTGCTTTTAAACAGCTTGGAAAACCCCAGAAAATGATGTTATGGCTTTAGAAGCTTCTGATAGGCTAATTGACATAGTTTGAGTCAAATGGAGGTGTACCTGTAGATGTATTTCAAGGCCTACCTTCAAACTCAGTGCCACTTTGCTTGACATCATGGGGAAATCAGCCATGACCTCAGAAAAACTGTTAGACCTCCACAAGTCTTGTTCATCCTTGGGAGCAATTTCCAAATGCCTGAAGGTACCACATTCATCTGTACAAACAATAGTAAGCAAGTATAAACACCATGGGACCACGCAGCCGTCTTACCGCTCAGGAAGGAGACGCGTTCTGTCTCCTAGAGATGAACGTACTTTGGTGTGAAAAGTGCAAACCAATCCCACAACAACAGCAAAGGACCTTGTGAAGATGCTGGAGGAAACAGGTACAAAAGTATCTATATCCACAGTGAAACGAGTCCTATATCGACATAACCTGAAAGGCCGCTCAGCAAGGAAGAAGCCACTGCTCCAAAACCGCCATAAAAAAGCCAGACTATGGTTTGAAACTGCACATGGGGACAAAGATCGTAGGGGGAGGCTTCCAAGCCGAAGACCACCATCCCAACCGTGAAGCACGGGGGTGGCAGCATCATGTTGTGGGGGTGCTTTGCTGCAGGAGGGACTGGTGCACCTCACATAATAGTTGGCATCATGAGGAGTGAAAATGATGTGGATATATTGAAGCAACATCTCAAGACATCAGTCAGGAAGTTTAAGCTTGGTCGCAAATGAGTCTTCCAAATGGACAATGACCCCAAGCATACTTCCAAAGTTGTGGCAAAATGGCTTAAGGGAAATAAAGTCAAGGTATTGGAGTGGCCATCACAAAGCCCTGACCTCAATCCTATAGAAAATTTGTGGGCAGAACTGAAAAAAACGTGTGCAAGCAAGGAGGCCTACAAACCTGACTCCGTTACACCAGCTTTGTCAGGAGGAATGGGCCAAAATTCACCCAACTTATTGTGGGAAGCTTGTGGAAGGCTACCCAAAACGTTTGACCCAAGTTAAACAATTTAAAGGCAATGCTACCAAATACTAATTGAGTGAATGTAAACTTCTGACCCACTGGGAATGTGATGAGAGAAATAAAAGCTGATATAAATCATTCTCTCTACTATTATTCTGACATTCCACATTCTTAAAATAAAGTGGTGCTCCTGACTGACCTAAGACAGGGAATTTTTACTATGATTAAATGTCAGGAATTGTGAAAAACTGAGTTTAAATGTATTTGGCCAAGGTGTATGTAAATGTCTGACTTCAACTGTACTTACATACTGGTACATCTTCCTTTATCAGTGTGCCAGTTTGTGTTATCTCACTGTTTTGTTTTTTATGCATGGTGTTCTCAGGCTTTACAAGAAGGAGGTACTGGAGAGTCTGGTGGAGAGGTGTGTGTCCAAAGGCTACGTCTTTCAGATGGAGATGATTGTCCGTGCCAGACAGCTGAACTACACCATTGGAGAGGTGAGGCCTTTTAACCCTTTGTGTGTGTTTTTTGTGTTGTGTAATTTTGTTTAGTTTCTTAATCATGAGATGTTTTATTTGTTTTTACTGTCGAGGACCACATTTGGACACAGTGTTTTAATTAATACTTTTAAGGGCTATCCTCTGGGAATACATTATACATCTGTTGTATATGTTTTTACCCAAATAAATTAAGTTCTGTTTATCATGTCAATAGTTTGTATGTAGCTTAGTTAAAGAGACAGTTTTATCTACTTTTTGTGGATACCATTTTTATGTCTCTGCATGCAGTTTGAAGGAAGTTGCTATCTAGTGTACAGTTGCTAACTAGCGTTAGCGCAATGACTGGAACTACCTCTAACTTTCTACATACTGGAGGCAGATACATAAAAATGGTATCCTGAAGTTCATCTGACTCTTCATTGCCAAAATCCAATCTATCCCTTAAACTATATTTTTCCTTCTTCCAAACAGGTTCCAATTTCGTTTGTGGATCGTGTTTATGGGGAGTCTAAACTGGGAGGAAATGAAATAGTGTCGTTCCTGAAAGGACTGCTTACTCTCTTCGCGACAACATGATTTATGATGCTCTAGGTTTGGACTCAGCACTGCTTTTTAGTTTTTCATTCATGGCCTTTAGTGCAGTAATTAACCTACATCAAAATCATTGGCGTAGGATGCACCCCCACAGCCCACGCGAGGCGGGGGCCCCCAAGATTTAGGGAGCATCAAACCAACTTTTTTATTTTGGTTGGGGCACCCCTAAAACTCAGGGAGCCTCCCAGAAAGCAAATGAACACTTCATAAGCCCTGGCAAAATGTTTAGAATTACAGGAAATTTGCTTTAAAACTGCAACATTTTCTCTCACTCTCATGGCAAAATGTATAGAATAGCATAAGATTAGCTATAAAACTGCATATTTTTCTCTCAGCCCCATGGCAGAATGTGTAGAATTGAAGCAAATTTGCTTTAAAACAGCAACATTTTCTCTCAGGGGTGGGGGGGGGGGGGGGGGGGCTTGCTTGAACCGTGCATGGGAACCTCGCGAAATTGCACTATGTCACTGATAAAAATTAGAGTAGGGGAAATGGACAGACTATGCTCCTTTCTATGAGTAGTTGATTATTGACAAGTCAAAGCACAGAAAGTAATACATTAAAATATTCAATCTTCACTGCCTCTGCTTCAGATGGATCTCCAATCATACATAAAGATGTTGAAGCATCAAGCTTCTTCCTATGTATTATTGTAGATTGATTAACTGCTTTCTGTTCATTACTTTCACATTTTGGTGGGTTTACACTACCGGTCAAAAGTTTTAGAACACCTACTGATTCAAGGGTTTTTCTACATTTTCCTATATTTTTCGCTCAACCAGCTTCACGAGGAATGCTTTTCCAACAGCCTTGAAGGAATTCCCACATATGTTGAGCACTTGTTGGCTGCTTTTCCTTCATTCTGCGGTCCAACTCATCCCAAACCTTCTCAATTGGGTTGAGGTTGGGTGATTGTGTATGCCAGATCATCTCATGCAGCACTCTCCTTGGTCAAATAGTCCTTACACAGTCTGGAAGTATGTTGGGTCATTGTCCTGTTGAAAAACAAATGATAGTCCCATTAAGCGCAAACCAGATGGGATGGCATATCGCTGCAGAATGCTGTGGTAGCCATTCTGGTTTAGTGTGCCTTGAATTCTAAATAAATCACTGACAGTGACACCAGCAAAGCACCCCCACACCATCACACCTCCTCCATGCTTCACAGTGGGAAGCACACATGCGGAGGTCATCCATTCACATACTCTGCATCTCACAAAGACAAGGCGGTTGGAACCAAAAATCTCTCTTGGACTCATCAGACCAAAGGACAGATTTCCATCGGTCTAATGTCCATTGTTTGTGTTTTTTGGCCCAAGCAAGTTTATTCTTCTTATTGATGTCCTTTAGTAGGGGTTTCTTTGCAGCAATTTGACTATGAAGGCCTGATTTACGCAGTCTCCTCTGAACAGTTGATGTTGAGATGTGTCTGTTACTTGAACTCTGTGAAGCATTTATCTGGGCTGCAATCTGAGGTGCAGTTAACTCTAATGATCTTATCCTCTGCAGCAGAGGTCATTCTGGGTCTTCCTTTCCTGTGGCGGTCCTCATGAGAGCCAGTTTCATCATTGCGCTTGATGGTTTTTGCAGCTGCACTTGAAGAAACTTCAAAGTTCTTGAAATATTCCACATTGACTGACCTTAATGTCTTAAAGTAATGATGTACTGTCATTTCTCTTTGCTTATTTGAGCTGTTCTTGCTATAATATGGACTTGGTCTTTTACCAAATAGGGCTATCTTCTGTATACCAACCCTACCTTGTCACAACACAACTGATTGTCTCAAACGCATTAAGAAGCAAAGAAATTCCACAAATTAACGTTTAACAAGGCATACCTGTTAATTGAAATGCATTCCAGGTGACTACCTCATGAAGCTGGTTGGGAGAATGCCAAGCCTGTACAAAGCTGTCAAGGCAAAGGGCTACTTTGAAGAATCTCAAATATAAAATATATTTTGATTTGTTTAACACTTCTTTGGCTACTACATGATTCCATATGTGTTATTTCATACTTTTGATGTCTTTGCTATTATTCTACAATGTGGAAAATAGTAAAAATAAAGAATAACCCTTGAATGAGCAGGTGTGTCCAAACTTTTCACTGGTACTGTATATGTTTAAATATAAAATCATAATCACCAAAGTAGTGCACTGACCCTTTACTAGTCTTTAATTAGCAGACCGAGATAGCCATCTGTGGAGCCGTTGACAAATAAGTCTCCGGAAAAATATAACAGCACCCCCACCCCCAAACTACTTCCTTTTGGTCAAAGGGTATGAATACTTTCTGAAGTCAATGTAATTCCACTTTGATATTATGGGGTATTGTGTGTAGGCCAGTGACACAAAATCTCAATTTAATCAATTTTAAATTCAGGCTGTAACACAACAAAGTGTGGGAAAGGTAAAGGGGTGTGAATACTTTCTGAATGTAATGTATGTACATACAGCTGATAGACTTGAATGTACCCGACCACGGCTCTGCATAGCCTAGAGCAGTGGTCACCAACTGATCTCCATGGAATTCCTAGTCGATTACAAAACATTTCTGTTAAAACCCCAACGATAAAGCCTTGGTTCCTGTTTTGTATTGTTTTTTTTTGCACTGTTGGCAGTAGGTAGACTTGATTGAACAGCCCAAGTGCCAGGAAGGCAAAGTGTTCCCATTTTGAACCATTTCATGTGTCTGAAGGTAGAACTTCGCCTACCCAGCAAAGAGCAAATCAAGTGCAGTTATAGGCCTACCACTGGCCAATCACATAGCTCAGATCACTGTATCTACACAGTTTGCTCCATAGACTGAAAAATTAAGCCTCAAATGCACAGCAAAGTTGATGTGAGATTTCAAATTTTTTAAACAATGACTAGAGAGAGAGACTCGACCAATACAGCGAAGGGACAGTGTCGGTGATTCGGGTGAGAGGCAGCTTCACCGCTGCTCCCTCCCTTCCCTCAGACTGACCATCAGATGCAGGCCATCAGTCCAGAAATATAATTGCAAAATGGTCTGAAAAGAACAACATTGGAAGGGCAATTTAAGCATAGCCAATATGCATTGATTATGTATTGGGCCTATAGCCTACTGCACAAACCTCATTGCTTTGTAACTGTTTTTAATTGGTTAATATTGCATAGGCTTACGTTTTTTTAAGTCATGTTTGTAAAACAAATCTGAGCGTTAGGTCTCGGCTTGCATTTTGACTCAAAGTGGTCTCGCTTTGGATAAAAGCTTGATTTAGAAAAGGTTGGTGACCACTTGCCTGTAACATATTTATTTTACGCTAATAAGGTGAATTTATTGACATATAGAAGGCCTAGCCAGCATATAAAAACCTATTCATTAACCAGAAGAGCAACTTGGCTGATAAACATTTTTTTTGTCACTAAGGTCCAATTTGTTTTGTTTTACCTTTATTTAACTAGGCAAGTCGGTTAAGAACAAATTCTTATTTTCAATGATGGCCCAGTGGGTTAATTGCCTTGTTCAGGGGCAGAATGACAGATTTTGACCTTGTCAGCTCAGGGATTCAATCTTGCAACCTTTTGGTTACTAGTCTAATGCTCTAACCACTAGGCTACATGCCTCCCCAATGGGTCTAGGTCTGGTTGTCGTTGGGTCTGTTTGAGTCCGGGTCCCCCTTTTAAATTAATGATCGGGTCTGATTGTCCTCAGGTCCGTTCGGGTCCGAACCCGAGAATACCTCTACTTGGAAGACAATCCATGCACAGCAAGAAGCTGAGAGACCTCCAACGAGGTCATGTTATACTATCCATGTCATACTATCACCAATCAATTGAAATCCAGTATTCACATGAGGTCTCTCCATCCACCCCCACCCCAATCTCTCCAAGGGGCCCATGCTAAAATGGACAGAGAACAATATGCTCTCAGGCTTGGTAGCTGCCCAGTCTCTGAGGAAAGTAGTCCCGGTGAGTTAAGTGCCAGCATAGAACAGCGCCACCTACTGTTCTCATAGCACTCTGACATTGGGCAAGTGCAAAGGCACTGTGTTAGTACTGAGGCACTGTATACATCCGACCCTCTGCAGGGGAGGGCGCCAGTTGTAGCTAGTCCTAACGCATGCGTTCACGCTCAACTAGAGGGCGCCTCCTGTTGGTTCAATCTGGTAATTGCAGATCGAGCTTGTTTACCCCAATCCCCCAGGCATAGACTTTGACAGACGTTGAAGAACGACCGAGGCCAAAATCTGAGGCCTGTCTTGCACGGTAAGAGGTTAGATTTGATTACCACACAGTAATTTAGTTTTATAAATCTCGACTCATTTTGATATCACAATTAGCTTTTTATGCTAATCAAACATATGTCACTTCCGCCCTTTCAATTGCGCCATTTTGGATAGGGCAGTTTATAGTCTAGGATGGGTGTATTGTCTTTATAGGGAAGAGATGGGTATGCATTATTATCAGTAAACAGTCACAGAGTTTACCCAGTTTTGGATGAGGGGTAGCTACGTCGTAATATTTAAAACAACGCTACTTTATCTTTTCCTGCAATGAGCATTTTCGATGTTTATCTAGCTAAATTAGTTCCAGCGGCACTTCATCCCCGGCATCCGAGAAGGATACTCTGTGTCGGATAGTGAGAGGAGTCGAGCTCCCTCACGGTGTGGTGTGACCGCTTGGAGAGTAGACGGCAAGGCGGTTATTCCCGGCTGCTTATTTGGAGGAATAGGAGGGAACGTGAGTGCCCAACGATTTATCTCACCGTTTCTCGTAATTGAAATCATTTACACCAACGGGACCACCGTATTTCAAACCAGGTAAACTCGTCACTCCGCTTTCCATACAACATCGCTAGCTAGGAGGGTTAACTACGATGATGCGTTGCCGCTATTCGTTCTTTGCTATGGTCGGCGAACAATGTAGACTTAAGCTTTATGTCTTGATGATAACAAATTGAACAATATTACGTAGAGTGTTATGATGCCGTATATCATAAGTTGTCGGTGACATTGTACCACTTTTGCCCAGCTAAACTTGGGCACCGAGTAACGCTCAAAATCAGCACCTACTGAAGAGCTCATGCGGGGCTCCTTTCTAGTACTCTCATGTAGCAGCTGCTAGCTCGCTGTGTTTTACTTGCGCTTCCCTTTGTGGTGGGTGACTAGATACTGCGAGGAAGCAATCAGCTATCGTTCTGGTAACAGTATTACCAAGTCAGACGTTATTAAGGTGTAGAACCATGAGGTGTGATACACGTAGTAGCTAATCGTGTAAGAAATGTTTGTATCCTCTTTCATTGGTCGACCAGATAGCCATATACGATATTCATCATTGACTTCAATCAAAGCCATCATTTAGCCAAATTGAAGGAGGGAGACGATAGTTCGTAACCTCCTCTAACGTCACTCCTAGTTAATAGACACATTTGACCTTTATCAAATGTAATGGTATTTCCCCCCCACCCCATTATTTAAAATATAACTGAACCGGGGTGTTATAATCTAGCTGGTAGCTAACTGGTACGTTAGTCAGACTCATTCAGCAACTTGCCTACAGCGTGTGTGTATAGGTGACAAGGAGTTGTGATCTGCAGGTCGTACATTTGATTTTGAATGTGGAAACACAAGTGACGTCAGATGGCTAAGTAGTCTCACCTCACGTTATTCACCTCACAATTATCATAATGGCTATCTGATATAATGTTGCCAGCAACTTATATAAGGTGTCAACATGGTCTTCGGGGTTGGTTTTATGCTGGTACTCTATTGATTTAACCATATGTTCCCATGGTCCCTGTGTGAGGGCCATCAGGAGAAACAATGTGGTGGTCCTGATTTAACCTTAAGGTCATTTAGATAGGTGTTCTACTTAAATGCCAACTCCCTTCTTTTTGGTGTGTGTATGGTCATAGGTGACAATTTGCTAAAAGAGGATATGACTGATACAATCAACTTTTATTTTTGTAAACAATGTGAGTTTGGAGGATCTGATGGTGACCAGAGGGAATGTCGTCATTGATGCTTTGAGGACAGAACACACTTATAGATTTTAGGTAGTCTATATTTTACCCATTAGGCCTAATATAGACCATCTCCTTTTGTGCTATTCTCCTCTTCCTCTCCTCCTCTTCCTCTCACCTCAGCTGTAGAGAGTGGCTATTCTCTGCCAGCTACCCACCCAGCCCCCACTCCCCTCCCCCCAAAAATACACTGCAGACATATTGTAAATGTTGGGCTCTGCTGCTGACTCAATAGGAGGCGCCATTCCGTGATTGCAGAGAGGCTGCAAAAAGGGGGCAGGCAGAGCAATGGAAGCCTTACATAATGGAGGCAGAGCTGTCCTCTAGCGCCATCTACAAGCGATGGGAGAACGCATCAGAGGGAGTAAGCCTAGCCAGCAAGGGAGTCAGACAGACAGACAGCCAGGCAGACGGCATTCAGCTCAGCAGCACTGTACCATAGTTGCATCTTAAGGAACATACAACTAGAGCTATGACATCACTGGATAGGTGAAGAGTTTTTGGTCTCATGCTGCTTGTCACTAAAGCATCTTGTCCTATCTGACCTTTGACCTGAGTAGAGAATCCATTCTGCAGTGTTTTGATTGTTTAGCGTTGACTGGAATATATAACAAACCAATCAGTCCAGACAGACATAAAGATGGTGGTAGGATCATTATGGATAGACATGATGAGTAATGCCGCTGAGGAAAATGATTGATGGTTTTATGACGAAAGGTGACTAACAGACAGCTAGTTCTCTTGTAGCTTTTTTTCCCCCCCATAGGTGCACTAGTCACTCCAGTGATTATGTTAATGTAACTCTAGTGTAATTCTTTGGGACGTGTGTTTCGGTCACCCTGGGTAACACTAAGGTTTTTGTGTTGGGTCTGCGGAACTCTGCTCTCTACAACAATGCTTAGTACATATGTTGACCTACCTGACCTCACCTATTAGTCACACCTGTGTCCCTCCCTTCTCCAAGTGGCCAGCATGTTCCAGCTCCCGGTCAACAACCTGGGCAGCTTACGGAAAGCCAGAAGAAATGTCAAGCGGGTTCTGGGAGACATCGGCCTGGAGTTTTGTAAAGACCACATTGAGGTGAGCAGCACATGGCGTTTACTATTATCTGTGAATGAGCCTCATGCCTTTGACCACACTGTTTTTTCAAACTTTAAGAAATAATAGCTCATTCATGAATAGCTCATGAAACAATCAGTCATTGTTTCAGCCATCAACACAGGAGTTGTCAAATGTCTCCCGTTTATGATGTCCATCACTTTGTCAGTTTGTTATATTAAGCCCAGTCCACAACCATAATAACTTTCCCAAAGGCTGAGGCCTTTAAAACCCCTCCTAGCAAATCACCTCTATCTGACTTGGTTTTTATTGATGTATATATTAATTGTGATTATGTCATTCTCTCTCCTTAGGACTACAAAGACTATGTCCCTAATGAGTTCTACATCAAGCACACCACCTGGGATGATGTGTGTATGTGGGATCCTTCACTGACCAAAGCCCAGGTGAGTGGCTCACTGGAACCCACTGTTCATTGTATTGTTATTGTGTCTGCTTATTTTCAATAAACAATGCATTTACATTTGATTAACATCAACAACTGACTTGCCACTGTCGTCTTATTTTCCCCTTGTCTCCCAGGACTACAGATCAAAGCCTTTCTGTTGTTCCGGCTGCCCCTTCTCTTCCAAGTTCTTCTCGGCGTACAAGAGCCACTTCCGCAATGTCCACAGCGAGGACTTTGAGAGCCGCATCTTGCTTAACTGCCCCTACTGCACCTACAATGGGAACAAGAAGACCCTGGAGACGCACATCAAGCTGTTCCACATGCCCAACAACGTGGTGCGACAGGGTCCCGGAGGCATGCAGGGGCTAAAGGATGGCATGCAGCTGGGCAAGAGGCCTGGAGAGAGCATCGAGCAGGCGGTGTACTACTGCAAGAAGTGCACCTACAGGGACCCGCTTTACAACGTGGTGCGCAAGCACATCTACAGAGAACACTTTCAGCATGTGGCCGCACCCTACCTGATTAAGCCTGAGGAAAAGACCACACCTAACGGTGCTGCAGCAGGTGCGGGCACAGGGAACACAGACAGCAGCAGCAACACCAATGTCAATGCTAACAGCAACACCATCCACTGCAAGCGCTGCCTCTTTGTGCTACGTACCTATGAGGCACTCGTGCAGCATGTTATTGAGGACCACGAGCGCATTGGTTACCAGGTGACTGCCATGATTGGTCACACAAACGTGGTGGTGCCACGGGTCAAGCCTGTCATCATGGTATCCCCCAAGCCAGGAGAAAAGACTGTCATTGGTGTAGGACCCAAAGGTCAGCTGGTGACCACCACTGTGGGGGGAGTCCGCTCCCTTCCCACCCAGCAGCTCAGCAGGATCGTCATCCCAAAGCCAGGCCTAAGCTCAACGGGACTCCTGTCTGGGTCTCACCTGAAGCAGGGGGCTTTTGGGTTAAAGAGTGGGACCACTCAGTCCTTCTCTATAGGTGGGCAGCAGGTGAGAATCACTCTACCTGGCAACGCACAGGTCTCTGTGCCCCAGCATTCGCAGGCTGCCAAACAGAACCTCCCTGGTGGCTTGCGGAGCCCCATAGTGGTGAGTTCCTCCTCGTCTACACTCAAGCCCACCCAAGGAAGAGGGGAGAGCATGGGATGTAAGCGAGAGGAAGTTGTGTGGAGTAGACTACGGTTTGGGCACACAGGTTTGAATGTCACGTTGTGGATGATAGGGAGACATGAAACAGGTCTGTGTGATGAGTGTTTAGCGGAGGAAACGGTGGACCATGTGTTCATATTTTGTGAATTGTATGACGTAGATGGGGAGAGATTGTGTGAAAGGGTTAGAGAGGCTGGATGGGGTTGGGGTTTGGGTGGTGTAGTGGGGGGAGGGAAGTGGTGTCTAGGGCTCTATTTCACTTTCTTAGAGGAACATGACTAATGAAGATCATTTCATGTAGTTAGGCTGTGACTGGCCTCACACTCCAGTACAGTAGGTGGTGATGTATGCACATTGAACGTTGGATGCGATCTGCCAACCCAATGCCGAAGAAGCAGAAGAAGAAGAAGAAGAAGAAGAAGAAGAAGAAGAAATCCCGTAGAGTCAAATATATTTATAACTACTGTATGTGGCGGCACCTAGTGGTATGTATAATATTAGGAACCAAATTTTGAAGAATTTGTTGCAGCGGTCAATATTTTACAACGCACCCGCATCCGGCTCAATAACATTCTAACCAACATGGCAAGCCGAAAAGGTTCACAGCAGAGCCGGGTCGGTGGTGATAAATACTCGGTGTTGTTGCCCACTTACAATGAACGAGAGAATCTACCGCTTATTGTGTGGCTATTGGTAAAATACTTCGGTGAAAGGTAGATCATTTCAGGTTATGTTGTCCAGAGTGTGTGACAAGATGTCAGTGATGAGCTGTCACTAAAATCAGATTTTCCAAGAGGGAACAGCCCTCATTGGGATAGTCAATGGCTTACTTTTGCAATCTGTTGCGGGTGAGTATAATTTGTGGAACATTCCAACAGGAATCTGTTCCAAAAACTTCTAAAGTATAAGGTTGCCAACAAACAACGCATCCAAAGTAGCATGATCAATTCACCTAGCTAATTAGTTGCCAAATACGCATCAACTCACCGCGTAGCTTATTCCCTAATGTTTGTCCATAGGCTACCAGAGTGAGAACAGACATTTTTCGGGAATAAACGTGGTGAGTGAAAAACGTAATTAAATAGCCCATTCCCTACCCGGTATCTTATTCTGCCGCTATACAACTTTGTACATACTAAGTTGTTGGAACGTTCCACAAATTATACCCACCCATCTTTTGCTGTGATTACCAGCCGCACATTGATTATTTCAGCTAATGACATACCCTCTGATTTGTGTGTGTGTGTGTGTGTGTGTGTGTGTGTGTGTGTGTGTGTGTGTGTGTGTGTGTGGAATATGACTTATATAAATACCTCTATGAGCTTATTACAGCTGTCTTACCTCTGCGGTCTTCATAACAACACAAGGCAGTTGTGAGTGGGCCAAGCAATGATGTAAACATGCAACATTGTACTCCATAGACATCATAGACTGCAATAACATTTTGCAGGTTGTACCTTTATAAGAATATAGCATATAACTAACAAAATTTGAACAGATATTGCATATTTGAAAGACTGACTGAAATTCAAGCTGTAACTGGAACTATGATGGAGCTCATTGTAAAGTCCTTGTTTTCATCCAATGTCAGATTAGCATTTGTTGTGTGATGGTTTGAAACGTCTTTTTACTTATTCACAGTGGATACGACTACGAGATTATTGTCATTGATGATGGAAGTCCAGATGGGACACTTGAGGTGGCAGAACAACTGCAGAAGATATACGGAGAGGACAAGATAGTAAGTGAATTTAATAGATGAGTTGTTATTTTTGTACATACTTTAGCATTCACGTTCCTGCTGGCATAGCAAGACACTCATTCACTCTCTGCTCTTTGTGGTTATTTTTCAGCTCCTTCGACCAAGAGCAAAGAAACTAGGGTTAGGTAAGTGTCACATACTCATTCATCGGCGTGAACACCGTGTTATTGAACACTATCTCAGGTACACATGTCAGGTAATGTCCTTTTAATTCTGCATTCAGGAACTGCCTACATCCATGGCATTAAACATGCCAGAGGGAACTATGTCTTCATAATGGATGCAGACCTCTCCCATCATGTGAGTGGATCTCCTGTATATCTGGACAATACAGTATCAGAGAAGCAGGTTGGGATGATGGCACCGGACCCTGTACATACAATAATAACAATTTAAAAATGTTTCCAAGAACAGGCTATTTTCTAGTCCCTTTTTCTAATCAGGAGGTTACTTGTGGTGTTACATTGCTTGGTTGGATATTTGTATCAAAATGCTTCATTGCCAGGATAATCTTTTATGGAATCCTTTGAATGCTTACATCCTAAAATACATAATTTTATCTTTCCTTGCAGCCTAAATTTATTCCAGAATTCATAAAGTAAGTCTATCTATTTTAATTCATCGCAAAATGTGAATGTGTATATTTTTGGGGAAAATGTAGAACATAGAATTCTGAATATAGTATGTCTGCTAGCAATCTACATCTCTACCATATGATCGTCTGTTACCAAGTATCTGATGTGAATGTGTTTGTCTCCAAGGAAACAGAGAGAAGGCGGGTATGACCTTGTGTCAGGCACCCGATACAGAGGAGATGGGGGCGTATACGGATGGGACCTGCGCAGGAAACTCATCAGGTGACTGCAGGGGCACACTCCCGTCTGCTACATCTACACTACCATTCAAAAGTTTGGGGTCGCTTAGAAATGTCCTTGTTTTTGAAAGAAAATATACTTTTTTGTCCATTTTGTTGTAAATGACTTTTGTAGCTGGAAATGGCAGATTTTTAATGGAATATCTACATGGGCGTACAGAGGCCCATTATCAGCAACCATCACTCCTGTGTTCCAATGGCACGTTGTGTTAGCTAATCCAAGTTTATAATTTTAAAGGCTAATTTATCATTAGAAAACCCTTTTACAGTTATGTTAGCACAGCTGAAAACTGTTGTGCTGATTTAAAGAAGCAATAAAACTGGCCTTCTTTAGACTAGTTGAGTATCTGGAACATCAGCATTTGTGGGTTCGATTACAGGCTCAAATGGCCAGAAACAAAGAACTTTCTTTTAAAACTCATCAGTCTATTCTTATTCTGAGAAATTAATGCTATTCCATGTGAGAAATTGCCAAGAAACCTAAGATCTCGTACAACGCTGTGTACTACTCCCTTCACAGAACAGCGCAAACTGGCTCTAACCAGAATAGAAAGAGGAGTGGGAGGCACAACTGAGCAAGAGGACAAGTACATTAGAGTGTCCAGTTTGAGAAACAGATGCCTTACAAGTCCTCAACTGGCAGCTTCATTAAATAGTACCCGCAAAACACCAGTCTCAACGTCAACAGTGAAGAGGCGACTCCGGGATGCTGGCCTATTAAGGAAGAGTTGCAAAGAAAAAGCCATATCTCAGACTGGCCGATAAAAAGAAAGATTAAGATGGGCAAAAGAACCCAGACACTGGACAGAGGAACTCCGGCAAACAGGCAAAGCGTCAATACAGGGCTAAGATTGAATCGTACTACACCGGCTCCGACGCTCGTCTTATGTTGCAGGGCTTGCAAACTATTACAGACTACAAAGGGGAGCACAGCCGCGAGCTGCCCAGTGACACGAGCCTACCAGACGAGCTAAATCACTTCTATGCTCGCTTGAGGCAAGCAACACTGAGGCATGCATGAGAGCATCAGCTGTTCCGGACGACTGTGTGATCACACTCTCCGTAGCCGATGTGAGTAAGATCTTTAAACAGGTAAACATTCACAAGGCTGAGGGGCCATTAGGATTACCAGTATGTGTGCTCCGGGCATGTGCTGACCAACTGGCAGGTGTCTTCACTGACATTTTCAACATGTCCCTGATTGAGTCTGTAATACCAACATGTTTCAAGCAGACCACCATAGTCCCTGTGCCCAAGAACACTAAGGCAACCTGCCTAAATGACTACAGACCCGTAGCACTCACGTCCACACCCATGTGGACCAAGTGCTTTGAAAGGCTGGTAATGGCTCACATCAACATCCCAGAAACCCTAGACACACTCCAATTTGCATACCGCACCAACAGATCCACAAGTGATGCAATCTCTGTTGCAGTCCACACTGTCCTTTCCCACCTGGACAAAAGGAACACCTATGTGAGAATGCTATTCATTGACTACAGCTCAGCGTTCAACACCACAGTACCCTCAAAGCTCATCACTAAGCTAAGGATCCTGGGACTAAACACCTCCCTCTGCAACTGGATCCTGGACTTACTGACGGGATGCCCCCAGGTGGTGAGGGTAGGTAGCAACACATCTGCCACGCTGATCCTCAACACTGGAGCCCCTCAGGGGTGCGGGCTCAGTCCCCTCCTGTACTCCCTGTTCACCCACAACGGCGTGGCCAGGCACGACTCCAACACCATCATTAAGTTTGCAGACGACACAACAGTGTTAGGCCTGATCACTGACGACGACGAGACAGCCTATAGGAAGGAGGTCAGAGACCTGCCCGGGTGGTGCCGGAATAACAACCTATCCCTCAACGTAGCCAAGACTAAGGAGATGATTGTGGACTACAGGAAAAGGAGGACCAAGCACGCCCCCATTCTCATCAACGGGGCTGTAATGGAATAGGTTGAGATCTTTAAGTTCCTTGGTGTCCACATCACCAACAAACTAGAATGGTCCAAACATACCAAGACAGTCATGAAGAGGGCACGACAAAGTCTATTCCCCCGCAGGAAACTAAACACATTTGGCATGGGTCCTCAGATTCTCAAAAGGATCTACAGCTGCAACATTGAGAGCATCCTGACGGGTTGCATCACTGCCTGGTATGGCAACTGCTCGGCCTCCGACTGCAAGGCACTACAGAGGGTAGTGTGTAGGGCCCAGTACATCACTGTGGCTTAGCTGCCTGCCATCCAGGACCTCTACACCAGGCGGTGTCAGAGGAAGGCCCTGAAAATGATCAAAGTCCCAAGCCACCCTAGTCATAGACTGTTCTCTCTACTGCCGCATGGAAAGCGGTACCGGAGTGCCAAGTCTAGGACCAAAAGGCTTCTCAACAGTTTTTACCCCTAAGCCATAAGACTCCTGAACAGGTAACCAAATGGCTACCCGGACTATTTGCTTTGTGTGCCCCCCAACCCATCTTTTACGCTGCTGCTACTCTCTGTTTATCATATATGCATAGTCACTTTAACTATACATTCATGTACATACTACCTCAATTAGCCCGACCAACCGGTGCCCCCCACATTGGCTACCCGGACTAACTGCATTGTGTCCCACCACCCGCCAACCCCTCTTTTACGCTATTGCTACTCTCTGTTTATCATATATGCATAGTCACTAACAATATCTACATGAACATACTACCTCAATCAGTTCTACTAACCGGTGCCTGTATATAGCCTCGCTACTGTATATAGTCTCGCTACTGTTATTTTTCACTCTTTTTTTTACTGTTGTTTTTATTTCTTTACTTATCTATTGTTCACCTAGTACCTTTTTTAACTTAGAAATTGCACTGTTGGTTAGAGCCTGTAAGTAAGCATTTCACTGTAAGGTCTACTACACCTGTTGTATTCGGCGCATGTGACAAGTAAACTTTGATTTGATAATCAAACCCACAAATGCTGATGCTCCAGATACTCAACCAGTCTAAAGAGGGCCAGATATTTTGTTTCTTTAATCAGCACAACAGTTTTAAGCTGTGCTAACAGAATTGCAAAATGGTTTTCGAATGATAAATTAGCATTTTAAAATGATAAACTTGGATTAGCTAACACAACGTGCCATTGGAACACAGGAGTGATGGTTGCTGATAATGGGCCTCTGTACACCTATGTAGATATTCCATTCAGCCGTTTCCAGCTGCTATAGTCATTTACAACATTAACAATGTCTACAGTCGTGGCCAAAAGTTTTGAGAATGACAAAAATATTAATGTCCGCAAAGTCTGCTGCTTCAGTGTCTTTAGATATTTTTGTCAGATGTTACTATGGAATACTGAAGTATAATTACAAGCATTTCATAAGTGTCATAGGCCTTTATTGACAATTACATGAAGTTGATGCAAAGAGTCAATATTTGCAGTGTTGACCTTTCTTTTTCAAGACCTCTGCAATCCGCCCTGGCATGCTGTCGATTAACTTCTGGGCCACATCCTGACTGATGGCAGCCCATTCTTGTATAATCAATGCTTGGAGGTTGTCAGAATTTGTGGGGTTTTGTTTGTCTACCCGCCTCTTGAGGATTGACCACAAGATCTCAATGGGATTAAGGTCTGGGGAGTTTCCTGGCCATGGACCCAAAATATCGATGTTTTGTTCCCCGAGCCACTTAGTTATCACTTTTGCCTTATGGCAAGGTGCTCCATCATGCTGGAAAGGCATTGTTCGTCACCAAACTGTTCCTGGATGGTTGGGAGAAGTTGCTCTCGGAGGATGTGTTGGTACCATTCTTTATTCATGGCTGTGATCTTAGGCAAATTGTGAGTGAGCCCACTCCCTTGGCTGAGAAGCAACTCCACACATGAATGGTCTCAGGATGCTTTACTGTTGGCATGACACAGGACTGATGGTAGCGCTCACCTTGTCTTCTCTGGACAAGCTTTTTTCCGGATGCCCCAAACAATCGGAAAGGGGGTTCATCAGAGAAAAGGACTTTACCCCAGTCCTCAGCAGTCCAATTCCTGTAGCTTTTGCAGAATATCAGTCTGTCCCTGATGTTTTTCCTGGAGAGAAGTGGCTTCTTTGCTGCCCTTCTTGACACCAGGCCCACCAGGTGCACTCACACCTGCCTGCTGCCATTCCTGAGCAAGCTCTGTACTGGTGTCAGGTCTGTACTTTTGTGGCAGGGCTGGAATGCAGTGGAAAGGTTTTTGGGGGATTCAGTTAATTTGCATGGCAAGGAGGGACTTTGCAATTAATTGCAATTCATCTGATCACTCTTCATAACATTCTGGAGTATATGCAAATTGCCATCATACAAACTGAGGCAGCAGACTTTGTGAAAATTTATATTTGTGTCATTCTCAAAACGTTTGGCCACGACTGTACACTGTATTTCTGATCAATTTGATATTATTTTAATGGACAAAAAATGTGCTTTTCTTTGAAAAACAAGGACATTAGTCGTGTAGGTTGTTGGCTGTCAGTTATTCTGCTTATACAGAAGGCAAGTATTAAACTCTCATCTGTGTGTGTCCCTCCCTCTCTAACAGTCGGGGAGCGAACTATGTAACACAGGTTCTGCTGAGACCTGGGGCATCAGACCTGACTGGCAGCTTCAGGTAAGGGGCTAAATGTAAATAGGTGTGAAGAACAGCAGGCACAGTAATCACACTGACAGTTGAAGTCGGAAGTTTACATACACTTAGGTTGAAGTCATTAAAACTCGTTTTTCAACCACTCCACAAATTTCTTGTTAACAAACTATAGTTTTGGCAAGTCGGTTAGGACATCTACTTAGTGCATGACACAAGTAATTTTTCCAACAATTGTTTACAGACAGATTATTTCACTTATAAGTCAATGTATCACAATACCAGTGGGTCAGAAGTTTACATACACTAAGTTGACTGTGCTTTTAAACAGCTTGGAAAACCCCAGAAAATGATGTTATGGCTTTAGAAGCTTCTGATAGGCTAATTGACATAGTTTGAGTCAAATGGAGGTGTACCTGTAGATGTATTTCAAGGCCTACCTTCAAACTCAGTGCCACTTTGCTTGACATCATGGGGAAATCAGCCATGACCTCAGAAAAACTGTTAGACCTCCACAAGTCTTGTTCATCCTTGGGAGCAATTTCCAAATGCCTGAAGGTACCACATTCATCTGTACAAACAATAGTAAGCAAGTATAAACACCATGGGACCACGCAGCCGTCTTACCGCTCAGGAAGGAGACGCGTTCTGTCTCCTAGAGATGAACGTACTTTGGTGTGAAAAGTGCAAACCAATCCCACAACAACAGCAAAGGACCTTGTGAAGATGCTGGAGGAAACAGGTACAAAAGTATCTATATCCACAGTGAAACGAGTCCTATATCGACATAACCTGAAAGGCCGCTCAGCAAGGAAGAAGCCACTGCTCCAAAACCGCCATAAAAAAGCCAGACTATGGTTTGAAACTGCACATGGGGACAAAGATCGTAGGGGGAGGCTTCCAAGCCGAAGACCACCATCCCAACCGTGAAGCACGGGGGTGGCAGCATCATGTTGTGGGGGTGCTTTGCTGCAGGAGGGACTGGTGCACCTCACATAATAGTTGGCATCATGAGGAGTGAAAATGATGTGGATATATTGAAGCAACATCTCAAGACATCAGTCAGGAAGTTTAAGCTTGGTCGCAAATGAGTCTTCCAAATGGACAATGACCCCAAGCATACTTCCAAAGTTGTGGCAAAATGGCTTAAGGGAAATAAAGTCAAGGTATTGGAGTGGCCATCACAAAGCCCTGACCTCAATCCTATAGAAAATTTGTGGGCAGAACTGAAAAAAACGTGTGCAAGCAAGGAGGCCTACAAACCTGACTCCGTTACACCAGCTTTGTCAGGAGGAATGGGCCAAAATTCACCCAACTTATTGTGGGAAGCTTGTGGAAGGCTACCCAAAACGTTTGACCCAAGTTAAACAATTTAAAGGCAATGCTACCAAATACTAATTGAGTGAATGTAAACTTCTGACCCACTGGGAATGTGATGAGAGAAATAAAAGCTGATATAAATCATTCTCTCTACTATTATTCTGACATTCCACATTCTTAAAATAAAGTGGTGCTCCTGACTGACCTAAGACAGGGAATTTTTACTATGATTAAATGTCAGGAATTGTGAAAAACTGAGTTTAAATGTATTTGGCCAAGGTGTATGTAAATGTCTGACTTCAACTGTACTTACATACTGGTACATCTTCCTTTATCAGTGTGCCAGTTTGTGTTATCTCACTGTTTTGTTTTTTATGCATGGTGTTCTCAGGCTTTACAAGAAGGAGGTACTGGAGAGTCTGGTGGAGAGGTGTGTGTCCAAAGGCTACGTCTTTCAGATGGAGATGATTGTCCGTGCCAGACAGCTGAACTACACCATTGGAGAGGTGAGGCCTTTTAACCCTTTGTGTGTGTTTTTTGTGTTGTGTAATTTTGTTTAGTTTCTTAATCATGAGATGTTTTATTTGTTTTTACTGTCGAGGACCACATTTGGACACAGTGTTTTAATTAATACTTTTAAGGGCTATCCTCTGGGAATACATTATACATCTGTTGTATATGTTTTTACCCAAATAAATTAAGTTCTGTTTATCATGTCAATAGTTTGTATGTAGCTTAGTTAAAGAGACAGTTTTATCTACTTTTTGTGGATACCATTTTTATGTCTCTGCATGCAGTTTGAAGGAAGTTGCTATCTAGTGTACAGTTGCTAACTAGCGTTAGCGCAATGACTGGAACTACCTCTAACTTTCTACATACTGGAGGCAGATACATAAAAATGGTATCCTGAAGTTCATCTGACTCTTCATTGCCAAAATCCAATCTATCCCTTAAACTATATTTTTCCTTCTTCCAAACAGGTTCCAATTTCGTTTGTGGATCGTGTTTATGGGGAGTCTAAACTGGGAGGAAATGAAATAGTGTCGTTCCTGAAAGGACTGCTTACTCTCTTCGCGACAACATGATTTATGATGCTCTAGGTTTGGACTCAGCACTGCTTTTTAGTTTTTCATTCATGGCCTTTAGTGCAGTAATTAACCTACATCAAAATCATTGGCGTAGGATGCACCCCCACAGCCCACGCGAGGCGGGGGCCCCCAAGATTTAGGGAGCATCAAACCAACTTTTTTATTTTGGTTGGGGCACCCCTAAAACTCAGGGAGCCTCCCAGAAAGCAAATGAACACTTCATAAGCCCTGGCAAAATGTTTAGAATTACAGGAAATTTGCTTTAAAACTGCAACATTTTCTCTCACTCTCATGGCAAAATGTATAGAATAGCATAAGATTAGCTATAAAACTGCATATTTTTCTCTCAGCCCCATGGCAGAATGTGTAGAATTGAAGCAAATTTGCTTTAAAACAGCAACATTTTCTCTCAGGGGTGGGGGGGGGGGGGGGGGGCTTGCTTGAACCGTGCATGGGAACCTCGCGAAATTGCACTATGTCACTGATAAAAATTAGAGTAGGGGAAATGGACAGACTATGCTCCTTTCTATGAGTAGTTGATTATTGACAAGTCAAAGCACAGAAAGTAATACATTAAATATTCAATCTTCACTGCCTCTGCTTCAGATGGATCTCCAATCATACATAAAGATGTTGAAGCATCAAGCTTCTTCCTATGTATTATTGTAGATTGATTAACTGCTTTCTGTTCATTACTTTCACATTTTGGTGGGTTTACACTACCGGTCAAAAGTTTTAGAACACCTACTGATTCAAGGGTTTTTCTACATTTTCCTATATTTTTCGCTCAACCAGCTTCACGAGGAATGCTTTTCCAACAGCCTTGAAGGAATTCCCACATATGTTGAGCACTTGTTGGCTGCTTTTCCTTCATTCTGCGGTCCAACTCATCCCAAACCTTCTCAATTGGGTTGAGGTTGGGTGATTGTGTATGCCAGATCATCTCATGCAGCACTCTCCTTGGTCAAATAGTCCTTACACAGTCTGGAAGTATGTTGGGTCATTGTCCTGTTGAAAAACAAATGATAGTCCCATTAAGCGCAAACCAGATGGGATGGCATATCGCTGCAGAATGCTGTGGTAGCCATTCTGGTTTAGTGTGCCTTGAATTCTAAATAAATCACTGACAGTGACACCAGCAAAGCACCCCCACACCATCACACCTCCTCCATGCTTCACAGTGGGAAGCACACATGCGGAGGTCATCCATTCACATACTCTGCATCTCACAAAGACAAGGCGGTTGGAACCAAAAATCTCTCTTGGACTCATCAGACCAAAGGACAGATTTCCATCGGTCTAATGTCCATTGTTTGTGTTTTTTGGCCCAAGCAAGTTTATTCTTCTTATTGATGTCCTTTAGTAGGGGTTTCTTTGCAGCAATTTGACTATGAAGGCCTGATTTACGCAGTCTCCTCTGAACAGTTGATGTTGAGATGTGTCTGTTACTTGAACTCTGTGAAGCATTTATCTGGGCTGCAATCTGAGGTGCAGTTAACTCTAATGATCTTATCCTCTGCAGCAGAGGTCATTCTGGGTCTTCCTTTCCTGTGGCGGTCCTCATGAGAGCCAGTTTCATCATTGCGCTTGATGGTTTTTGCAGCTGCACTTGAAGAAACTTCAAAGTTCTTGAAATATTCCACATTGACTGACCTTAATGTCTTAAAGTAATGATGTACTGTCATTTCTCTTTGCTTATTTGAGCTGTTCTTGCTATAATATGGACTTGGTCTTTTACCAATAGGGCTATCTTCTGTATACCAACCCTACCTTGTCACAACACAACTGATTGTCTCAAACGCATTAAGAAGCAAAGAAATTCCACAAATTAACGTTTAACAAGGCATACCTGTTAATTGAAATGCATTCCAGGTGACTACCTCATGAAGCTGGTTGGGAGAATGCCAAGCCTGTACAAAGCTGTCAAGGCAAAGGGCTACTTTGAAGAATCTCAAATATAAAATATATTTTGATTTGTTTAACACTTCTTTGGCTACTACATGATTCCATATGTGTTATTTCATACTTTTGATGTCTTTGCTATTATTCTACAATGTGGAAAATAGTAAAAATAAAGAATAACCCTTGAATGAGCAGGTGTGTCCAAACTTTTCACTGGTACTGTATATGTTTAAATATAAAATCATAATCACCAAAGTAGTGCACTGACCCTTTACTAGTCTTTAATTAGCAGACCGAGATAGCCATCTGTGGAGCCGTTGACAAATAAGTCTCCGGAAAAATATAACAGCACCCCCACCCCCAAACTACTTCCTTTTGGTCAAAGGGTATGAATACTTTCTGAAGTCAATGTAATTCCACTTTGATATTATGGGTATTGTGTGTAGGCCAGTGACACAAAATCTCAATTTAATCAATTTTAAATTCAGGCTGTAACACAACAAAGTGTGGGAAAGGTAAAGGGGTGTGAATACTTTCTGAATGTAATGTATGTACATACAGCTGATAGACTTGAATGTACCCGACCACGGCTCTGCATAGCCTAGAGCAGTGGTCACCAACTGATCTCCATGGAATTCCTAGTCGATTACAAAACATTTCTGTTAAAACCCCAACGATAAAGCCTTGGTTCCTGTTTTGTATTGTTTTTTTTTGCACTGTTGGCAGTAGGTAGACTTGATTGAACAGCCCAAGTGCCAGGAAGGCAAAGTGTTCCCATTTTGAACCATTTCATGTGTCTGAAGGTAGAACTTCGCCTACCCAGCAAAGAGCAAATCAAGTGCAGTTATAGGCCTACCACTGGCCAATCACATAGCTCAGATCACTGTATCTACACAGTTTGCTCCATAGACTGAAAAATTAAGCCTCAAATGCACAGCAAAGTTGATGTGAGATTTCAAATTTTTTAAACAATGACTAGAGAGAGAGACTCGACCAATACAGCGAAGGGACAGTGTCGGTGATTCGGGTGAGAGGCAGCTTCACCGCTGCTCCCTCCCTTCCCTCAGACTGACCATCAGATGCAGGCCATCAGTCCAGAAATATAATTGCAAAATGGTCTGAAAAGAACAACATTGGAAGGGCAATTTAAGCATAGCCAATATGCATTGATTATGTATTGGGCCTATAGCCTACTGCACAAACCTCATTGCTTTGTAACTGTTTTTAATTGGTTAATATTGCATAGGCTTACGTTTTTTTAAGTCATGTTTGTAAAACAAATCTGAGCGTTAGGTCTCGGCTTGCATTTTGACTCAAAGTGGTCTCGCTTTGGATAAAAGCTTGATTTAGAAAAGGTTGGTGACCACTTGCCTGTAACATATTTATTTTACGCTAATAAGGTGAATTTATTGACATATAGAAGGCCTAGCCAGCATATAAAAACCTATTCATTAACCAGAAGAGCAACTTGGCTGATAAACATTTTTTTTGTCACTAAGGTCCAATTTGTTTTGTTTTACCTTTATTTAACTAGGCAAGTCGGTTAAGAACAAATTCTTATTTTCAATGATGGCCCAGTGGGTTAATTGCCTTGTTCAGGGGCAGAATGACAGATTTTGACCTTGTCAGCTCAGGGATTCAATCTTGCAACCTTTTGGTTACTAGTCTAATGCTCTAACCACTAGGCTACATGCCTCCCCAATGGGTCTAGGTCTGGTTGTCGTTGGGTCTGTTTGAGTCCGGGTCCCCCTTTTAAATTAATGATCGGGTCTGATTGTCCTCAGGTCCGTTCGGGTCCGAACCCGAGAATACCTCTACTTGGAAGACAATCCATGCACAGCAAGAAGCTGAGAGACCTCCAACGAGGTCATGTTATACTATCCATGTCATACTATCACCAATCAATTGAAATCCAGTATTCACATGAGGTCTCTCCATCCACCCCCACCCCAATCTCTCCAAGGGGCCCATGCTAAAATGGACAGAGAACAATATGCTCTCAGGCTTGGTAGCTGCCCAGTCTCTGAGGAAAGTAGTCCCGGTGAGTTAAGTGCCAGCATAGAACAGCGCCACCTACTGTTCTCATAGCACTCTGACATTGGGCAAGTGCAAAGGCACTGTGTTAGTACTGAGGCACTGTATACATCCGACCCTCTGCAGGGGAGGGCGCCAGTTGTAGCTAGTCCTAACGCATGCGTTCACGCTCAACTAGAGGGCGCCTCCTGTTGGTTCAATCTGGTAATTGCAGATCGAGCTTGTTTACCCCAATCCCCCAGGCATAGACTTTGACAGACGTTGAAGAACGACCGAGGCCAAAATCTGAGGCCTGTCTTGCACGGTAAGAGGTTAGATTTGATTACCACACAGTAATTTAGTTTTATAAATCTCGACTCATTTTGATATCACAATTAGCTTTTTATGCTAATCAAACATATGTCACTTCCGCCCTTTCAATTGCGCCATTTTGGATAGGGCAGTTTATAGTCTAGGATGGGTGTATTGTCTTTATAGGGAAGAGATGGGTATGCATTATTATCAGTAAACAGTCACAGAGTTTACCCAGTTTTGGATGAGGGGTAGCTACGTCGTAATATTTAAAACAACGCTACTTTATCTTTTCCTGCAATGAGCATTTTCGATGTTTATCTAGCTAAATTAGTTCCAGCGGCACTTCATCCCCGGCATCCGAGAAGGATACTCTGTGTCGGATAGTGAGAGGAGTCGAGCTCCCTCACGGTGTGGTGTGACCGCTTGGAGAGTAGACGGCAAGGCGGTTATTCCCGGCTGCTTATTTGGAGGAATAGGAGGGAACGTGAGTGCCCAACGATTTATCTCACCGTTTCTCGTAATTGAAATCATTTACACCAACGGGACCACCGTATTTCAAACCAGGTAAACTCGTCACTCCGCTTTCCATACAACATCGCTAGCTAGGAGGGTTAACTACGATGATGCGTTGCCGCTATTCGTTCTTTGCTATGGTCGGCGAACAATGTAGACTTAAGCTTTATGTCTTGATGATAACAAATTGAACAATATTACGTAGAGTGTTATGATGCCGTATATCATAAGTTGTCGGTGACATTGTACCACTTTTGCCCAGCTAAACTTGGGCACCGAGTAACGCTCAAAATCAGCACCTACTGAAGAGCTCATGCGGGGCTCCTTTCTAGTACTCTCATGTAGCAGCTGCTAGCTCGCTGTGTTTTACTTGCGCTTCCCTTTGTGGTGGGTGACTAGATACTGCGAGGAAGCAATCAGCTATCGTTCTGGTAACAGTATTACCAAGTCAGACGTTATTAAGGTGTAGAACCATGAGGTGTGATACACGTAGTAGCTAATCGTGTAAGAAATGTTTGTATCCTCTTTCATTGGTCGACCAGATAGCCATATACGATATTCATCATTGACTTCAATCAAAGCCATCATTTAGCCAAATTGAAGGAGGGAGACGATAGTTCGTAACCTCCTCTAACGTCACTCCTAGTTAATAGACACATTTGACCTTTATCAAATGTAATGGTATTTCCCCCCCACCCCATTATTTAAAATATAACTGAACCGGGGTGTTATAATCTAGCTGGTAGCTAACTGGTACGTTAGTCAGACTCATTCAGCAACTTGCCTACAGCGTGTGTGTATAGGTGACAAGGAGTTGTGATCTGCAGGTCGTACATTTGATTTTGAATGTGGAAACACAAGTGACGTCAGATGGCTAAGTAGTCTCACCTCACGTTATTCACCTCACAATTATCATAATGGCTATCTGATATAATGTTGCCAGCAACTTATATAAGGTGTCAACATGGTCTTCGGGGTTGGTTTTATGCTGGTACTCTATTGATTTAACCATATGTTCCCATGGTCCCTGTGTGAGGGCCATCAGGAGAAACAATGTGGTGGTCCTGATTTAACCTTAAGGTCATTTAGATAGGTGTTCTACTTAAATGCCAACTCCCTTCTTTTTGGTGTGTGTATGGTCATAGGTGACAATTTGCTAAAAGAGGATATGACTGATACAATCAACTTTTATTTTTGTAAACAATGTGAGTTTGGAGGATCTGATGGTGACCAGAGGGAATGTCGTCATTGATGCTTTGAGGACAGAACACACTTATAGATTTTAGGTAGTCTATATTTTACCCATTAGGCCTAATATAGACCATCTCCTTTTGTGCTATTCTCCTCTTCCTCTCCTCCTCTTCCTCTCACCTCAGCTGTAGAGAGTGGCTATTCTCTGCCAGCTACCCACCCAGCCCCCACTCCCCTCCCCCCAAAAATACACTGCAGACATATTGTAAATGTTGGGCTCTGCTGCTGACTCAATAGGAGGCGCCATTCCGTGATTGCAGAGAGGCTGCAAAAAGGGGGCAGGCAGAGCAATGGAAGCCTTACATAATGGAGGCAGAGCTGTCCTCTAGCGCCATCTACAAGCGATGGGAGAACGCATCAGAGGGAGTAAGCCTAGCCAGCAAGGGAGTCAGACAGACAGACAGCCAGGCAGACGGCATTCAGCTCAGCAGCACTGTACCATAGTTGCATCTTAAGGAACATACAACTAGAGCTATGACATCACTGGATAGGTGAAGAGTTTTTGGTCTCATGCTGCTTGTCACTAAAGCATCTTGTCCTATCTGACCTTTGACCTGAGTAGAGAATCCATTCTGCAGTGTTTTGATTGTTTAGCGTTGACTGGAATATATAACAAACCAATCAGTCCAGACAGACATAAAGATGGTGGTAGGATCATTATGGATAGACATGATGAGTAATGCCGCTGAGGAAAATGATTGATGGTTTTATGACGAAAGGTGACTAACAGACAGCTAGTTCTCTTGTAGCTTTTTTTCCCCCCCCATAGGTGCACTAGTCACTCCAGTGATTATGTTAATGTAACTCTAGTGTAATTCTTTGGGACGTGTGTTTCGGTCACCCTGGGTAACACTAAGGTTTTTGTGTTGGGTCTGCGGAACTCTGCTCTCTACAACAATGCTTAGTACATATGTTGACCTACCTGACCTCACCTATTAGTCACACCTGTGTCCCTCCCTTCTCCAAGTGGCCAGCATGTTCCAGCTCCCGGTCAACAACCTGGGCAGCTTACGGAAAGCCAGAAGAAATGTCAAGCGGGTTCTGGGAGACATCGGCCTGGAGTTTTGTAAAGACCACATTGAGGTGAGCAGCACATGGCGTTTACTATTATCTGTGAATGAGCCTCATGCCTTTGACCACACTGTTTTTTTCAAACTTTAAGAAATAATAGCTCATTCATGAATAGCTCATGAAACAATCAGTCATTGTTTCAGCCATCAACACAGGAGTTGTCAAATGTCTCCCGTTTATGATGTCCATCACTTTGTCAGTTTGTTATATTAAGCCCAGTCCACAACCATAATAACTTTCCCAAAGGCTGAGGCCTTTAAAACCCCTCCTAGCAAATCACCTCTATCTGACTTGGTTTTTATTGATGTATATATTAATTGTGATTATGTCATTCTCTCTCCTTAGGACTACAAAGACTATGTCCCTAATGAGTTCTACATCAAGCACACCACCTGGGATGATGTGTGTATGTGGGATCCTTCACTGACCAAAGCCCAGGTGAGTGGCTCACTGGAACCCACTGTTCATTGTATTGTTATTGTGTCTGCTTATTTTCAATAAACAATGCATTTACATTTGATTAACATCAACAACTGACTTGCCACTGTCGTCTTATTTTCCCCTTGTCTCCCAGGACTACAGATCAAAGCCTTTCTGTTGTTCCGGCTGCCCCTTCTCTTCCAAGTTCTTCTCGGCGTACAAGAGCCACTTCCGCAATGTCCACAGCGAGGACTTTGAGAGCCGCATCTTGCTTAACTGCCCCTACTGCACCTACAATGGGAACAAGAAGACCCTGGAGACGCACATCAAGCTGTTCCACATGCCCAACAACGTGGTGCGACAGGGTCCCGGAGGCATGCAGGGGCTAAAGGATGGCATGCAGCTGGGCAAGAGGCCTGGAGAGAGCATCGAGCAGGCGGTGTACTACTGCAAGAAGTGCACCTACAGGGACCCGCTTTACAACGTGGTGCGCAAGCACATCTACAGAGAACACTTTCAGCATGTGGCCGCACCCTACCTGATTAAGCCTGAGGAAAAGACCACACCTAACGGTGCTGCAGCAGGTGCGGGCACAGGGAACACAGACAGCAGCAGCAACACCAATGTCAATGCTAACAGCAACACCATCCACTGCAAGCGCTGCCTCTTTGTGCTACGTACCTATGAGGCACTCGTGCAGCATGTTATTGAGGACCACGAGCGCATTGGTTACCAGGTGACTGCCATGATTGGTCACACAAACGTGGTGGTGCCACGGGTCAAGCCTGTCATCATGGTATCCCCCAAGCCAGGAGAAAAGACTGTCATTGGTGTAGGACCCAAAGGTCAGCTGGTGACCACCACTGTGGGGGGAGTCCGCTCCCTTCCCACCCAGCAGCTCAGCAGGATCGTCATCCCAAAGCCAGGCCTAAGCTCAACGGGACTCCTGTCTGGGTCTCACCTGAAGCAGGGGGCTTTTGGGTTAAAGAGTGGGACCACTCAGTCCTTCTCTATAGGTGGGCAGCAGGTGAGAATCACTCTACCTGGCAACGCACAGGTCTCTGTGCCCCAGCATTCGCAGGCTGCCAAACAGAACCTCCCTGGTGGCTTGCGGAGCCCCATAGTGGTGAGTTCCTCCTCGTCTACACTCAAGCCCACCCAAGGAAGAGGGGAGAGCATGGGATGTAAGCGAGAGGAAGTTGTGTGGAGTAGACTACGGTTTGGGCACACAGGTTTGAATGTCACGTTGTGGATGATAGGGAGACATGAAACAGGTCTGTGTGATGAGTGTTTAGCGGAGGAAACGGTGGACCATGTGTTCATATTTTGTGAATTGTATGACGTAGATGGGGAGAGATTGTGTGAAAGGGTTAGAGAGGCTGGATGGGGTTGGGGTTTGGGTGGTGTAGTGGGGGGAGGGAAGTGGTGTCTAGGGCTCTATTTCACTTTCTTAGAGGAACATGACTAATGAAGATCATTTCATGTAGTTAGGCTGTGACTGGCCTCACACTCCAGTACAGTAGGTGGTGATGTATGCACATTGAACGTTGGATGCGATCTGCCAACCCAATGCCGAAGAAGCAGAAGAAGAAGAAGAAGAAGAAGAAGAAGAAGAAGAAATCCCGTAGAGTCAAATATATTTATAACTACTGTATGTGGCGGCACCTAGTGGTATGTATAATATTAGGAACCAAATTTTGAAGAATTTGTTGCAGCGGTCAATATTTTACAACGCACCCGCATCCGGCTCAATAACATTCTAACCAACATGGCAAGCCGAAAAGGTTCACAGCAGAGCCGGGTCGGTGGTGATAAATACTCGGTGTTGTTGCCCACTTACAATGAACGAGAGAATCTACCGCTTATTGTGTGGCTATTGGTAAAATACTTCGGTGAAAGGTAGATCATTTCAGGTTATGTTGTCCAGAGTGTGTGACAAGATGTCAGTGATGAGCTGTCACTAAAATCAGATTTTCCAAGAGGGAACAGCCCTCATTGGGATAGTCAATGGCTTACTTTTGCAATCTGTTGCGGGTGAGTATAATTTGTGGAACATTCCAACAGGAATCTGTTCCAAAAACTTCTAAAGTATAAGGTTGCCAACAAACAACGCATCCAAAGTAGCATGATCAATTCACCTAGCTAATTAGTTGCCAAATACGCATCAACTCACCGCGTAGCTTATTCCCTAATGTTTGTCCATAGGCTACCAGAGTGAGAACAGACATTTTTCGGGAATAAACGTGGTGAGTGAAAAACGTAATTAAATAGCCCATTCCCTACCCGGTATCTTATTCTGCCGCTATACAACTTTGTACATACTAAGTTGTTGGAACGTTCCACAAATTATACCCACCCATCTTTTGCTGTGATTACCAGCCGCACATTGATTATTTCAGCTAATGACATACCCTCTGATTTGTGTGTGTGTGTGTGTGTGTGTGTGTGTGTGTGTGTGTGTGTGTGTGTGTGTGGAATATGACTTATATAAATACCTCTATGAGCTTATTACAGCTGTCTTACCTCTGCGGTCTTCATAACAACACAAGGCAGTTGTGAGTGGGCCAAGCAATGATGTAAACATGCAACATTGTACTCCATAGACATCATAGACTGCAATAACATTTTGCAGGTTGTACCTTTATAAGAATATAGCATATAACTAACAAAATTTGAACAGATATTGCATATTTGAAAGACTGACTGAAATTCAAGCTGTAACTGGAACTATGATGGAGCTCATTGTAAAGTCCTTGTTTTCATCCAATGTCAGATTAGCATTTGTTGTGTGATGGTTTGAAACGTCTTTTTACTTATTCACAGTGGATACGACTACGAGATTATTGTCATTGATGATGGAAGTCCAGATGGGACACTTGAGGTGGCAGAACAACTGCAGAAGATATACGGAGAGGACAAGATAGTAAGTGAATTTAATAGATGAGTTGTTATTTTTGTACATACTTTAGCATTCACGTTCCTGCTGGCATAGCAAGACACTCATTCACTCTCTGCTCTTTGTGGTTATTTTTCAGCTCCTTCGACCAAGAGCAAAGAAACTAGGGTTAGGTAAGTGTCACATACTCATTCATCGGCGTGAACACCGTGTTATTGAACACTATCTCAGGTACACATGTCAGGTAATGTCCTTTTAATTCTGCATTCAGGAACTGCCTACATCCATGGCATTAAACATGCCAGAGGGAACTATGTCTTCATAATGGATGCAGACCTCTCCCATCATGTGAGTGGATCTCCTGTATATCTGGACAATACAGTATCAGAGAAGCAGGTTGGGATGATGGCACCGGACCCTGTACATACAATAATAACAATTTAAAAATGTTTCCAAGAACAGGCTATTTTCTAGTCCCTTTTTCTAATCAGGAGGTTACTTGTGGTGTTACATTGCTTGGTTGGATATTTGTATCAAAATGCTTCATTGCCAGGATAATCTTTTATGGAATCCTTTGAATGCTTACATCCTAAAATACATAATTTTATCTTTCCTTGCAGCCTAAATTTATTCCAGAATTCATAAAGTAAGTCTATCTATTTTAATTCATCGCAAAATGTGAATGTGTATATTTTTGGGGAAAATGTAGAACATAGAATTCTGAATATAGTATGTCTGCTAGCAATCTACATCTCTACCATATGATCGTCTGTTACCAAGTATCTGATGTGAATGTGTTTGTCTCCAAGGAAACAGAGAGAAGGCGGGTATGACCTTGTGTCAGGCACCCGATACAGAGGAGATGGGGGCGTATACGGATGGGACCTGCGCAGGAAACTCATCAGGTGACTGCAGGGGCACACTCCCGTCTGCTACATCTACACTACCATTCAAAAGTTTGGGGTCGCTTAGAAATGTCCTTGTTTTTGAAAGAAAATATACTTTTTTGTCCATTTTGTTGTAAATGACTTTTGTAGCTGGAAATGGCAGATTTTTAATGGAATATCTACATGGGCGTACAGAGGCCCATTATCAGCAACCATCACTCCTGTGTTCCAATGGCACGTTGTGTTAGCTAATCCAAGTTTATAATTTTAAAGGCTAATTTATCATTAGAAAACCCTTTTACAGTTATGTTAGCACAGCTGAAAACTGTTGTGCTGATTTAAAGAAGCAATAAAACTGGCCTTCTTTAGACTAGTTGAGTATCTGGAACATCAGCATTTGTGGGTTCGATTACAGGCTCAAATGGCCAGAAACAAAGAACTTTCTTTTAAAACTCATCAGTCTATTCTTATTCTGAGAAATTAATGCTATTCCATGTGAGAAATTGCCAAGAAACCTAAGATCTCGTACAACGCTGTGTACTACTCCCTTCACAGAACAGCGCAAACTGGCTCTAACCAGAATAGAAAGAGGAGTGGGAGGCACAACTGAGCAAGAGGACAAGTACATTAGAGTGTCCAGTTTGAGAAACAGATGCCTTACAAGTCCTCAACTGGCAGCTTCATTAAATAGTACCCGCAAAACACCAGTCTCAACGTCAACAGTGAAGAGGCGACTCCGGGATGCTGGCCTATTAAGGAAGAGTTGCAAAGAAAAAGCCATATCTCAGACTGGCCGATAAAAAGAAAAGATTAAGATGGGCAAAAGAACCCAGACACTGGACAGAGGAACTCCGGCAAACAGGCAAAGCGTCAATACAGGGCTAAGATTGAATCGTACTACACCGGCTCCGACGCTCGTCTTATGTTGCAGGGCTTGCAAACTATTACAGACTACAAAGGGGAGCACAGCCGCGAGCTGCCCAGTGACACGAGCCTACCAGACGAGCTAAATCACTTCTATGCTCGCTTTGAGGCAAGCAACACTGAGGCATGCATGAGAGCATCAGCTGTTCCGGACGACTGTGTGATCACACTCTCCGTAGCCGATGTGAGTAAGATCTTTAAACAGGTAAACATTCACAAGGCTGAGGGGCCATTAGGATTACCAGTATGTGTGCTCCGGGCATGTGCTGACCAACTGGCAGGTGTCTTCACTGACATTTTCAACATGTCCCTGATTGAGTCTGTAATACCAACATGTTTCAAGCAGACCACCATAGTCCCTGTGCCCAAGAACACTAAGGCAACCTGCCTAAATGACTACAGACCCGTAGCACTCACGTCCACACCCATGTGGACCAAGTGCTTTGAAAGGCTGGTAATGGCTCACATCAACATCCCAGAAACCCTAGACACACTCCAATTTGCATACCGCACCAACAGATCCACAAGTGATGCAATCTCTGTTGCAGTCCACACTGTCCTTTCCCACCTGGACAAAAGGAACACCTATGTGAGAATGCTATTCATTGACTACAGCTCAGCGTTCAACACCACAGTACCCTCAAAGCTCATCACTAAGCTAAGGATCCTGGGACTAAACACCTCCCTCTGCAACTGGATCCTGGACTTACTGACGGGATGCCCCCAGGTGGTGAGGGTAGGTAGCAACACATCTGCCACGCTGATCCTCAACACTGGAGCCCCTCAGGGGTGCGGGCTCAGTCCCCTCCTGTACTCCCTGTTCACCCACAACGGCGTGGCCAGGCACGACTCCAACACCATCATTAAGTTTGCAGACGACACAACAGTGTTAGGCCTGATCACTGACGACGACGAGACAGCCTATAGGAAGGAGGTCAGAGACCTGCCCGGGTGGTGCCGGAATAACAACCTATCCCTCAACGTAGCCAAGACTAAGGAGATGATTGTGGACTACAGGAAAAGGAGGACCAAGCACGCCCCCATTCTCATCAACGGGGCTGTAATGGAATAGGTTGAGATCTTTAAGTTCCTTGGTGTCCACATCACCAACAAACTAGAATGGTCCAAACATACCAAGACAGTCATGAAGAGGGCACGACAAAGTCTATTCCCCCGCAGGAAACTAAACACATTTGGCATGGGTCCTCAGATTCTCAAAAGGATCTACAGCTGCAACATTGAGAGCATCCTGACGGGTTGCATCACTGCCTGGTATGGCAACTGCTCGGCCTCCGACTGCAAGGCACTACAGAGGGTAGTGTGTAGGGCCCAGTACATCACTGTGGCTTAGCTGCCTGCCATCCAGGACCTCTACACCAGGCGGTGTCAGAGGAAGGCCCTGAAAATGATCAAAGTCCCAAGCCACCCTAGTCATAGACTGTTCTCTCTACTGCCGCATGGAAAGCGGTACCGGAGTGCCAAGTCTAGGACCAAAAGGCTTCTCAACAGTTTTTACCCCTAAGCCATAAGACTCCTGAACAGGTAACCAAATGGCTACCCGGACTATTTGCTTTGTGTGCCCCCCAACCCATCTTTTACGCTGCTGCTACTCTCTGTTTATCATATATGCATAGTCACTTTAACTATACATTCATGTACATACTACCTCAATTAGCCCGACCAACCGGTGCCCCCCACATTGGCTACCCGGACTAACTGCATTGTGTCCCACCACCCGCCAACCCCTCTTTTACGCTATTGCTACTCTCTGTTTATCATATATGCATAGTCACTAACAATATCTACATGAACATACTACCTCAATCAGTTCTACTAACCGGTGCCTGTATATAGCCTCGCTACTGTATATAGTCTCGCTACTGTTATTTTTCACTCTTTTTTTTACTGTTGTTTTTATTTCTTTACTTATCTATTGTTCACCTAGTACCTTTTTTAACTTAGAAATTGCACTGTTGGTTAGAGCCTGTAAGTAAGCATTTCACTGTAAGGTCTACTACACCTGTTGTATTCGGCGCATGTGACAAGTAAACTTTGATTTGATAATCAAACCCACAAATGCTGATGCTCCAGATACTCAACCAGTCTAAAGAGGGCCAGATATTTTGTTTCTTTAATCAGCACAACAGTTTTAAGCTGTGCTAACAGAATTGCAAAATGGTTTTCGAATGATAAATTAGCATTTTAAAATGATAAACTTGGATTAGCTAACACAACGTGCCATTGGAACACAGGAGTGATGGTTGCTGATAATGGGCCTCTGTACACCTATGTAGATATTCCATTCAGCCGTTTCCAGCTGCTATAGTCATTTACAACATTAACAATGTCTACAGTCGTGGCCAAAAGTTTTGAGAATGACAAAAATATTAATGTCCGCAAAGTCTGCTGCTTCAGTGTCTTTAGATATTTTTGTCAGATGTTACTATGGAATACTGAAGTATAATTACAAGCATTTCATAAGTGTCATAGGCCTTTATTGACAATTACATGAAGTTGATGCAAAGAGTCAATATTTGCAGTGTTGACCTTTCTTTTTCAAGACCTCTGCAATCCGCCCTGGCATGCTGTCGATTAACTTCTGGGCCACATCCTGACTGATGGCAGCCCATTCTTGTATAATCAATGCTTGGAGGTTGTCAGAATTTGTGGGGTTTTGTTTGTCTACCCGCCTCTTGAGGATTGACCACAAGATCTCAATGGGATTAAGGTCTGGGGAGTTTCCTGGCCATGGACCCAAAATATCGATGTTTTGTTCCCCGAGCCACTTAGTTATCACTTTTGCCTTATGGCAAGGTGCTCCATCATGCTGGAAAAGGCATTGTTCGTCACCAAACTGTTCCTGGATGGTTGGGAGAAGTTGCTCTCGGAGGATGTGTTGGTACCATTCTTTATTCATGGCTGTGATCTTAGGCAAAATTGTGAGTGAGCCCACTCCCTTGGCTGAGAAGCAACTCCACACATGAATGGTCTCAGGATGCTTTACTGTTGGCATGACACAGGACTGATGGTAGCGCTCACCTTGTCTTCTCTGGACAAGCTTTTTTTCCGGATGCCCCAAACAATCGGAAAGGGGGTTCATCAGAGAAAAGGACTTTACCCCAGTCCTCAGCAGTCCAATTCCTGTAGCTTTTGCAGAATATCAGTCTGTCCCTGATGTTTTTCCTGGAGAGAAGTGGCTTCTTTGCTGCCCTTCTTGACACCAGGCCCACCAGGTGCACTCACACCTGCCTGCTGCCATTCCTGAGCAAGCTCTGTACTGGTGTCAGGTCTGTACTTTTGTGGCAGGGCTGGAATGCAGTGGAAAGGTTTTTGGGGGATTCAGTTAATTTGCATGGCAAGGAGGGACTTTGCAATTAATTGCAATTCATCTGATCACTCTTCATAACATTCTGGAGTATATGCAAATTGCCATCATACAAACTGAGGCAGCAGACTTTGTGAAAATTTATATTTGTGTCATTCTCAAAACGTTTGGCCACGACTGTACACTGTATTTCTGATCAATTTGATATTATTTTAATGGACAAAAAATGTGCTTTTCTTTGAAAAACAAGGACATTAGTCGTGTAGGTTGTTGGCTGTCAGTTATTCTGCTTATACAGAAGGCAAGTATTAAACTCTCATCTGTGTGTGTCCCTCCCTCTCTAACAGTCGGGGAGCGAACTATGTAACACAGGTTCTGCTGAGACCTGGGGCATCAGACCTGACTGGCAGCTTCAGGTAAGGGGCTAAATGTAAATAGGTGTGAAGAACAGCAGGCACAGTAATCACACTGACAGTTGAAGTCGGAAGTTTACATACACTTAGGTTGAAGTCATTAAAACTCGTTTTTCAACCACTCCACAAATTTCTTGTTAACAAACTATAGTTTTGGCAAGTCGGTTAGGACATCTACTTAGTGCATGACACAAGTAATTTTTCCAACAATTGTTTACAGACAGATTATTTCACTTATAAGTCAATGTATCACAATACCAGTGGGTCAGAAGTTTACATACACTAAGTTGACTGTGCTTTTAAACAGCTTGGAAAACCCCAGAAAATGATGTTATGGCTTTAGAAGCTTCTGATAGGCTAATTGACATAGTTTGAGTCAAATGGAGGTGTACCTGTAGATGTATTTCAAGGCCTACCTTCAAACTCAGTGCCACTTTGCTTGACATCATGGGGAAATCAGCCATGACCTCAGAAAAACTGTTAGACCTCCACAAGTCTTGTTCATCCTTGGGAGCAATTTCCAAATGCCTGAAGGTACCACATTCATCTGTACAAACAATAGTAAGCAAGTATAAACACCATGGGACCACGCAGCCGTCTTACCGCTCAGGAAGGAGACGCGTTCTGTCTCCTAGAGATGAACGTACTTTGGTGTGAAAAGTGCAAACCAATCCCACAACAACAGCAAAGGACCTTGTGAAGATGCTGGAGGAAACAGGTACAAAAGTATCTATATCCACAGTGAAACGAGTCCTATATCGACATAACCTGAAAGGCCGCTCAGCAAGGAAGAAGCCACTGCTCCAAAACCGCCATAAAAAAGCCAGACTATGGTTTGAAACTGCACATGGGGACAAAGATCGTAGGGGGAGGCTTCCAAGCCGAAGACCACCATCCCAACCGTGAAGCACGGGGGTGGCAGCATCATGTTGTGGGGGTGCTTTGCTGCAGGAGGGACTGGTGCACCTCACATAATAGTTGGCATCATGAGGAGTGAAAATGATGTGGATATATTGAAGCAACATCTCAAGACATCAGTCAGGAAGTTTAAGCTTGGTCGCAAATGAGTCTTCCAAATGGACAATGACCCCAAGCATACTTCCAAAGTTGTGGCAAAATGGCTTAAGGGAAATAAAGTCAAGGTATTGGAGTGGCCATCACAAAGCCCTGACCTCAATCCTATAGAAAATTTGTGGGCAGAACTGAAAAAAACGTGTGCAAGCAAGGAGGCCTACAAACCTGACTCCGTTACACCAGCTTTGTCAGGAGGAATGGGCCAAAATTCACCCAACTTATTGTGGGAAGCTTGTGGAAGGCTACCCAAAACGTTTGACCCAAGTTAAACAATTTAAAGGCAATGCTACCAAATACTAATTGAGTGAATGTAAACTTCTGACCCACTGGGAATGTGATGAGAGAAATAAAAGCTGATATAAATCATTCTCTCTACTATTATTCTGACATTCCACATTCTTAAAATAAAGTGGTGCTCCTGACTGACCTAAGACAGGGAATTTTTACTATGATTAAATGTCAGGAATTGTGAAAAACTGAGTTTAAATGTATTTGGCCAAGGTGTATGTAAATGTCTGACTTCAACTGTACTTACATACTGGTACATCTTCCTTTATCAGTGTGCCAGTTTGTGTTATCTCACTGTTTTGTTTTTTATGCATGGTGTTCTCAGGCTTTACAAGAAGGAGGTACTGGAGAGTCTGGTGGAGAGGTGTGTGTCCAAAGGCTACGTCTTTCAGATGGAGATGATTGTCCGTGCCAGACAGCTGAACTACACCATTGGAGAGGTGAGGCCTTTTAACCCTTTGTGTGTGTTTTTTTGTGTTGTGTAATTTTGTTTAGTTTCTTAATCATGAGATGTTTTATTTGTTTTTACTGTCGAGGACCACATTTGGACACAGTGTTTTAATTAATACTTTTAAGGGCTATCCTCTGGGAATACATTATACATCTGTTGTATATGTTTTTACCCAAATAAATTAAGTTCTGTTTATCATGTCAATAGTTTGTATGTAGCTTAGTTAAAGAGACAGTTTTATCTACTTTTTGTGGATACCATTTTTATGTCTCTGCATGCAGTTTGAAGGAAGTTGCTATCTAGTGTACAGTTGCTAACTAGCGTTAGCGCAATGACTGGAACTACCTCTAACTTTCTACATACTGGAGGCAGATACATAAAAATGGTATCCTGAAGTTCATCTGACTCTTCATTGCCAAAATCCAATCTATCCCTTAAACTATATTTTTCCTTCTTCCAAACAGGTTCCAATTTCGTTTGTGGATCGTGTTTATGGGGAGTCTAAACTGGGAGGAAATGAAATAGTGTCGTTCCTGAAAGGACTGCTTACTCTCTTCGCGACAACATGATTTATGATGCTCTAGGTTTGGACTCAGCACTGCTTTTTAGTTTTTCATTCATGGCCTTTAGTGCAGTAATTAACCTACATCAAAATCATTGGCGTAGGATGCACCCCCACAGCCCACGCGAGGCGGGGGCCCCCAAGATTTAGGGAGCATCAAACCAACTTTTTTATTTTGGTTGGGGCACCCCTAAAACTCAGGGAGCCTCCCAGAAAGCAAATGAACACTTCATAAGCCCTGGCAAAATGTTTAGAATTACAGGAAATTTGCTTTAAAACTGCAACATTTTCTCTCACTCTCATGGCAAAATGTATAGAATAGCATAAGATTAGCTATAAAACTGCATATTTTTCTCTCAGCCCCATGGCAGAATGTGTAGAATTGAAGCAAATTTGCTTTAAAACAGCAACATTTTCTCTCAGGGGTGGGGGGGGGGGGGGGGGGCTTGCTTGAACCGTGCATGGGAACCTCGCGAAATTGCACTATGTCACTGATAAAAATTAGAGTAGGGGAAATGGACAGACTATGCTCCTTTCTATGAGTAGTTGATTATTGACAAGTCAAAGCACAGAAAGTAATACATTAAAATATTCAATCTTCACTGCCTCTGCTTCAGATGGATCTCCAATCATACATAAAGATGTTGAAGCATCAAGCTTCTTCCTATGTATTATTGTAGATTGATTAACTGCTTTCTGTTCATTACTTTCACATTTTGGTGGGTTTACACTACCGGTCAAAAGTTTTAGAACACCTACTGATTCAAGGGTTTTTCTACATTTTCCTATATTTTTCGCTCAACCAGCTTCACGAGGAATGCTTTTCCAACAGCCTTGAAGGAATTCCCACATATGTTGAGCACTTGTTGGCTGCTTTTCCTTCATTCTGCGGTCCAACTCATCCCAAACCTTCTCAATTGGGTTGAGGTTGGGTGATTGTGTATGCCAGATCATCTCATGCAGCACTCTCCTTGGTCAAATAGTCCTTACACAGTCTGGAAGTATGTTGGGTCATTGTCCTGTTGAAAAACAAATGATAGTCCCATTAAGCGCAAACCAGATGGGATGGCATATCGCTGCAGAATGCTGTGGTAGCCATTCTGGTTTAGTGTGCCTTGAATTCTAAATAAATCACTGACAGTGACACCAGCAAAGCACCCCCACACCATCACACCTCCTCCATGCTTCACAGTGGGAAGCACACATGCGGAGGTCATCCATTCACATACTCTGCATCTCACAAAGACAAGGCGGTTGGAACCAAAAATCTCTCTTGGACTCATCAGACCAAAGGACAGATTTCCATCGGTCTAATGTCCATTGTTTGTGTTTTTTGGCCCAAGCAAGTTTATTCTTCTTATTGATGTCCTTTAGTAGGGGTTTCTTTGCAGCAATTTGACTATGAAGGCCTGATTTACGCAGTCTCCTCTGAACAGTTGATGTTGAGATGTGTCTGTTACTTGAACTCTGTGAAGCATTTATCTGGGCTGCAATCTGAGGTGCAGTTAACTCTAATGATCTTATCCTCTGCAGCAGAGGTCATTCTGGGTCTTCCTTTCCTGTGGCGGTCCTCATGAGAGCCAGTTTCATCATTGCGCTTGATGGTTTTTGCAGCTGCACTTGAAGAAACTTCAAAGTTCTTGAAATATTCCACATTGACTGACCTTAATGTCTTAAAGTAATGATGTACTGTCATTTCTCTTTGCTTATTTGAGCTGTTCTTGCTATAATATGGACTTGGTCTTTTACCAAATAGGGCTATCTTCTGTATACCAACCCTACCTTGTCACAACACAACTGATTGTCTCAAACGCATTAAGAAGCAAAGAAATTCCACAAATTAACGTTTAACAAGGCATACCTGTTAATTGAAATGCATTCCAGGTGACTACCTCATGAAGCTGGTTGGGAGAATGCCAAGCCTGTACAAAGCTGTCAAGGCAAAGGGCTACTTTGAAGAATCTCAAATATAAAATATATTTTGATTTGTTTAACACTTCTTTGGCTACTACATGATTCCATATGTGTTATTTCATACTTTTGATGTCTTTGCTATTATTCTACAATGTGGAAAATAGTAAAAATAAAGAATAACCCTTGAATGAGCAGGTGTGTCCAAACTTTTCACTGGTACTGTATATGTTTAAATATAAAATCATAATCACCAAAGTAGTGCACTGACCCTTTACTAGTCTTTAATTAGCAGACCGAGATAGCCATCTGTGGAGCCGTTGACAAATAAGTCTCCGGAAAAATATAACAGCACCCCCACCCCCAAACTACTTCCTTTTGGTCAAAGGGTATGAATACTTTCTGAAGTCAATGTAATTCCACTTTGATATTATGGGGTATTGTGTGTAGGCCAGTGACACAAAATCTCAATTTAATCAATTTTAAATTCAGGCTGTAACACAACAAAGTGTGGGAAAGGTAAAGGGGTGTGAATACTTTCTGAATGTAATGTATGTACATACAGCTGATAGACTTGAATGTACCCGACCACGGCTCTGCATAGCCTAGAGCAGTGGTCACCAACTGATCTCCATGGAATTCCTAGTCGATTACAAAACATTTCTGTTAAAACCCCAACGATAAAGCCTTGGTTCCTGTTTTGTATTGTTTTTTTTTTGCACTGTTGGCAGTAGGTAGACTTGATTGAACAGCCCAAGTGCCAGGAAGGCAAAGTGTTCCCATTTTGAACCATTTCATGTGTCTGAAGGTAGAACTTCGCCTACCCAGCAAAGAGCAAATCAAGTGCAGTTATAGGCCTACCACTGGCCAATCACATAGCTCAGATCACTGTATCTACACAGTTTGCTCCATAGACTGAAAAATTAAGCCTCAAATGCACAGCAAAGTTGATGTGAGATTTCAAATTTTTTAAACAATGACTAGAGAGAGAGACTCGACCAATACAGCGAAGGGACAGTGTCGGTGATTCGGGTGAGAGGCAGCTTCACCGCTGCTCCCTCCCTTCCCTCAGACTGACCATCAGATGCAGGCCATCAGTCCAGAAATATAATTGCAAAATGGTCTGAAAAGAACAACATTGGAAGGGCAATTTAAGCATAGCCAATATGCATTGATTATGTATTGGGCCTATAGCCTACTGCACAAACCTCATTGCTTTGTAACTGTTTTTAATTGGTTAATATTGCATAGGCTTACGTTTTTTTAAGTCATGTTTGTAAAACAAATCTGAGCGTTAGGTCTCGGCTTGCATTTTGACTCAAAGTGGTCTCGCTTTGGATAAAAGCTTGATTTAGAAAAGGTTGGTGACCACTTGCCTGTAACATATTTATTTTACGCTAATAAGGTGAATTTATTGACATATAGAAGGCCTAGCCAGCATATAAAAACCTATTCATTAACCAGAAGAGCAACTTGGCTGATAAACATTTTTTTTGTCACTAAGGTCCAATTTGTTTTGTTTTACCTTTATTTAACTAGGCAAGTCGGTTAAGAACAAATTCTTATTTTCAATGATGGCCCAGTGGGTTAATTGCCTTGTTCAGGGGCAGAATGACAGATTTTGACCTTGTCAGCTCAGGGATTCAATCTTGCAACCTTTTGGTTACTAGTCTAATGCTCTAACCACTAGGCTACATGCCTCCCCAATGGGTCTAGGTCTGGTTGTCGTTGGGTCTGTTTGAGTCCGGGTCCCCCTTTTAAATTAATGATCGGGTCTGATTGTCCTCAGGTCCGTTCGGGTCCGAACCCGAGAATACCTCTACTTGGAAGACAATCCATGCACAGCAAGAAGCTGAGAGACCTCCAACGAGGTCATGTTATACTATCCATGTCATACTATCACCAATCAATTGAAATCCAGTATTCACATGAGGTCTCTCCATCCACCCCCACCCCAATCTCTCCAAGGGGCCCATGCTAAAATGGACAGAGAACAATATGCTCTCAGGCTTGGTAGCTGCCCAGTCTCTGAGGAAAGTAGTCCCGGTGAGTTAAGTGCCAGCATAGAACAGCGCCACCTACTGTTCTCATAGCACTCTGACATTGGGCAAGTGCAAAGGCACTGTGTTAGTACTGAGGCACTGTATACATCCGACCCTCTGCAGGGGAGGGCGCCAGTTGTAGCTAGTCCTAACGCATGCGTTCACGCTCAACTAGAGGGCGCCTCCTGTTGGTTCAATCTGGTAATTGCAGATCGAGCTTGTTTACCCCAATCCCCCAGGCATAGACTTTGACAGACGTTGAAGAACGACCGAGGCCAAAATCTGAGGCCTGTCTTGCACGGTAAGAGGTTAGATTTGATTACCACACAGTAATTTAGTTTTATAAATCTCGACTCATTTTGATATCACAATTAGCTTTTTATGCTAATCAAACATATGTCACTTCCGCCCTTTCAATTGCGCCATTTTGGATAGGGCAGTTTATAGTCTAGGATGGGTGTATTGTCTTTATAGGGAAGAGATGGGTATGCATTATTATCAGTAAACAGTCACAGAGTTTACCCAGTTTTGGATGAGGGGTAGCTACGTCGTAATATTTAAAACAACGCTACTTTATCTTTTCCTGCAATGAGCATTTTCGATGTTTATCTAGCTAAATGAGTTCCAGCGGCACTTCATCCCCGGCATCCGAGAAGGATACTCTGTGTCGGATAGTGAGAGGAGTCGAGCTCCCTCACGGTGTGGTGTGACCGCTTGGAGAGTAGACGGCAAGGCGGTTATTCCCGGCTGCTTATTTGGAGGAATAGGAGGGAACGTGAGTGCCCAACGATTTATCTCACCGTTTCTCGTAATTGAAATCATTTACACCAACGGGACCACCGTATTTCAAACCAGGTAAACTCGTCACTCCGCTTTCCATACAACATCGCTAGCTAGGAGGGTTAACTACGATGATGCGTTGCCGCTATTCGTTCTTTGCTATGGTCGGCGAACAATGTAGACTTAAGCTTTATGTCTTGATGATAACAAATTGAACAATATTACGTAGAGTGTTATGATGCCGTATATCATAAGTTGTCGGTGACATTGTACCACTTTTGCCCAGCTAAACTTGGGCACCGAGTAACGCTCAAAATCAGCACCTACTGAAGAGCTCATGCGGGGCTCCTTTCTAGTACTCTCATGTAGCAGCTGCTAGCTCGCTGTGTTTTACTTGCGCTTCCCTTTGTGGTGGGTGACTAGATACTGCGAGGAAGCAATCAGCTATCGTTCTGGTAACAGTATTACCAAGTCAGACGTTATTAAGGTGTAGAACCATGAGGTGTGATACACGTAGTAGCTAATCGTGTAAGAAATGTTTGTATCCTCTTTCATTGGTCGACCAGATAGCCATATACGATATTCATCATTGACTTCAATCAAAGCCATCATTTAGCCAAATTGAAGGAGGGAGACGATAGTTCGTAACCTCCTCTAACGTCACTCCTAGTTAATAGACACATTTGACCTTTATCAAATGTAATGGTATTTCCCCCCCACCCCATTATTTAAAATATAACTGAACCGGGGTGTTATAATCTAGCTGGTAGCTAACTGGTACGTTAGTCAGACTCATTCAGCAACTTGCCTACAGCGTGTGTGTATAGGTGACAAGGAGTTGTGATCTGCAGGTCGTACATTTGATTTTGAATGTGGAAACACAAGTGACGTCAGATGGCTAAGTAGTCTCACCTCACGTTATTCACCTCACAATTATCATAATGGCTATCTGATATAATGTTGCCAGCAACTTATATAAGGTGTCAACATGGTCTTCGGGGTTGGTTTTATGCTGGTACTCTATTGATTTAACCATATGTTCCCATGGTCCCTGTGTGAGGGCCATCAGGAGAAACAATGTGGTGGTCCTGATTTAACCTTAAGGTCATTTAGATAGGTGTTCTACTTAAATGCCAACTCCCTTCTTTTTGGTGTGTGTATGGTCATAGGTGACAATTTGCTAAAAGAGGATATGACTGATACAATCAACTTTTATTTTTGTAAACAATGTGAGTTTGGAGGATCTGATGGTGACCAGAGGGAATGTCGTCATTGATGCTTTGAGGACAGAACACACTTATAGATTTTAGGTAGTCTATATTTTACCCATTAGGCCTAATATAGACCATCTCCTTTTGTGCTATTCTCCTCTTCCTCTCCTCCTCTTCCTCTCACCTCAGCTGTAGAGAGTGGCTATTCTCTGCCAGCTACCCACCCAGCCCCCACTCCCCTCCCCCCAAAAATACACTGCAGACATATTGTAAATGTTGGGCTCTGCTGCTGACTCAATAGGAGGCGCCATTCCGTGATTGCAGAGAGGCTGCAAAAAGGGGGCAGGCAGAGCAATGGAAGCCTTACATAATGGAGGCAGAGCTGTCCTCTAGCGCCATCTACAAGCGATGGGAGAACGCATCAGAGGGAGTAAGCCTAGCCAGCAAGGGAGTCAGACAGACAGACAGCCAGGCAGACGGCATTCAGCTCAGCAGCACTGTACCATAGTTGCATCTTAAGGAACATACAACTAGAGCTATGACATCACTGGATAGGTGAAGAGTTTTTGGTCTCATGCTGCTTGTCACTAAAGCATCTTGTCCTATCTGACCTTTGACCTGAGTAGAGAATCCATTCTGCAGTGTTTTGATTGTTTAGCGTTGACTGGAATATATAACAAACCAATCAGTCCAGACAGACATAAAGATGGTGGTAGGATCATTATGGATAGACATGATGAGTAATGCCGCTGAGGAAAATGATTGATGGTTTTATGACGAAAGGTGACTAACAGACAGCTAGTTCTCTTGTAGCTTTTTTTCCCCCCCATAGGTGCACTAGTCACTCCAGTGATTATGTTAATGTAACTCTAGTGTAATTCTTTGGGACGTGTGTTTCGGTCACCCTGGGTAACACTAAGGTTTTTGTGTTGGGTCTGCGGAACTCTGCTCTCTACAACAATGCTTAGTACATATGTTGACCTACCTGACCTCACCTATTAGTCACACCTGTGTCCCTCCCTTCTCCAAGTGGCCAGCATGTTCCAGCTCCCGGTCAACAACCTGGGCAGCTTACGGAAAGCCAGAAGAAATGTCAAGCGGGTTCTGGGAGACATCGGCCTGGAGTTTTGTAAAGACCACATTGAGGTGAGCAGCACATGGCGTTTACTATTATCTGTGAATGAGCCTCATGCCTTTGACCACACTGTTTTTTCAAACTTTAAGAAATAATAGCTCATTCATGAATAGCTCATGAAACAATCAGTCATTGTTTCAGCCATCAACACAGGAGTTGTCAAATGTCTCCCGTTTATGATGTCCATCACTTTGTCAGTTTGTTATATTAAGCCCAGTCCACAACCATAATAACTTTCCCAAAGGCTGAGGCCTTTAAAACCCCTCCTAGCAAATCACCTCTATCTGACTTGGTTTTTATTGATGTATATATTAATTGTGATTATGTCATTCTCTCTCCTTAGGACTACAAAGACTATGTCCCTAATGAGTTCTACATCAAGCACACCACCTGGGATGATGTGTGTATGTGGGATCCTTCACTGACCAAAGCCCAGGTGAGTGGCTCACTGGAACCCACTGTTCATTGTATTGTTATTGTGTCTGCTTATTTTCAATAAACAATGCATTTACATTTGATTAACATCAACAACTGACTTGCCACTGTCGTCTTATTTTCCCCTTGTCTCCCAGGACTACAGATCAAAGCCTTTCTGTTGTTCCGGCTGCCCCTTCTCTTCCAAGTTCTTCTCGGCGTACAAGAGCCACTTCCGCAATGTCCACAGCGAGGACTTTGAGAGCCGCATCTTGCTTAACTGCCCCTACTGCACCTACAATGGGAACAAGAAGACCCTGGAGACGCACATCAAGCTGTTCCACATGCCCAACAACGTGGTGCGACAGGGTCCCGGAGGCATGCAGGGGCTAAAGGATGGCATGCAGCTGGGCAAGAGGCCTGGAGAGAGCATCGAGCAGGCGGTGTACTACTGCAAGAAGTGCACCTACAGGGACCCGCTTTACAACGTGGTGCGCAAGCACATCTACAGAGAACACTTTCAGCATGTGGCCGCACCCTACCTGATTAAGCCTGAGGAAAAGACCACACCTAACGGTGCTGCAGCAGGTGCGGGCACAGGGAACACAGACAGCAGCAGCAACACCAATGTCAATGCTAACAGCAACACCATCCACTGCAAGCGCTGCCTCTTTGTGCTACGTACCTATGAGGCACTCGTGCAGCATGTTATTGAGGACCACGAGCGCATTGGTTACCAGGTGACTGCCATGATTGGTCACACAAACGTGGTGGTGCCACGGGTCAAGCCTGTCATCATGGTATCCCCCAAGCCAGGAGAAAAGACTGTCATTGGTGTAGGACCCAAAGGTCAGCTGGTGACCACCACTGTGGGGGGAGTCCGCTCCCTTCCCACCCAGCAGCTCAGCAGGATCGTCATCCCAAAGCCAGGCCTAAGCTCAACGGGACTCCTGTCTGGGTCTCACCTGAAGCAGGGGGCTTTTGGGTTAAAGAGTGGGACCACTCAGTCCTTCTCTATAGGTGGGCAGCAGGTGAGAATCACTCTACCTGGCAACGCACAGGTCTCTGTGCCCCAGCATTCGCAGGCTGCCAAACAGAACCTCCCTGGTGGCTTGCGGAGCCCCATAGTGGTGAGTTCCTCCTCGTCTACACTCAAGCCCACCCAGCTGAACTCCCGGGTCCAGGCAGCTGCCACCACGGTGGCCTCAGTCACAGCCAAGGGGAAGGGGGGCACTTCAGTCCTGGGCACGTCTTACACCCAGAAGTGGAAAATCTGCACTATCTGCAACGAGCTGTTCCCTGAGAATGTGTACAGCTCGCACTTTGAGAAGGAGCACAAGGCGGAGAAGGTCCCTGCAGTAGCCAACTACATCATGAAGATCCACAACTTCACCAGCAAGTGTCTGTACTGCAACCGCTACCTGCCCAGTGACACTCTCCTCAACCACATGCTGATCCACGGCCTGTCCTGCCCGCACTGCCGCGCCACCTTCAACGACGTGGAGAAAATTGTGGCACACATGCGACAGTCCCACCCGGACGAGACGGTGGGGCCGCGCACTGACTCCCCTCTGACTTTTGACCTCACTCTGCAGCAGGGCAACCCCAAGAATGTCCAGCTGATTGTCACCACCTACAACATGAGAGACGCACCAGAGGAGTCAGTGGCCTTCCATGCCCAGAGTGCCTCCTCTTCCACACAAACTGGCAAGAGGACAGTGCCCAGCCAACCTCCAAAGATGCCCTCTGAATCCGAAGATGGTTCGCCTCCCAAGAGTGCACCTCAGGCGGCCGTGCCGTACAAGAAAGACGTGGGCAAGACTCTGTGCCCGCTGTGCTTCTCCATCCTCAAGGGCCCCATCTCTGATGCACTGGCACACCACTTGAGAGAGAGGCACCAGGTCATCCAAACAGTGCACCCAGTGGAGAAAAAACTCACCTACAAATGTATCCACTGCTTGGGTGTGTACACAAGCAACATGACTGCCTCCACCATCACACTGCACCTAGTGCACTGCCGTGGTGTGGGAAAGACCCAGAACGGGCAAGACAGCAGGCCTGCGCCCTCCCCCAGGGTCTCCCAGGCTCAGGGCACTGCCCTCAAACGGGCTGGCTTTGAGAACTGTGACCCTAACGACCCAAAGCGCCGTAAGCTGGCGCCTGGAGAGCATGAGGGCTCTGCGGCTTTTGTAGAGAACCCAGACGATCCTGTCAACCTGGTCCTTGACCCCAAAGGCCACGAGGATGAGTCGTACGAGGCGCGGAAAGCCTTCCTGACGCAGTACTTCAACCGTGAACCCTACCCAATGCGTAGGGAGGTGGAGAAGCTAGCCGCCAGTCTGTGGTTGTGGAAGTCTGACATCTCCAGCCACTTCACCAACCGCAGGAGGATATGCACGCGGGACTGTGAGACCCAGAAGGCCAAGGTGTTGCTGGGCTTCAACATGCGGGAGGTCAGTCGGCTCAGTCACGAACTAACCTTTGACCCTGAGTGCTTGTCTGAGGGCAAAGAAAGTGGAGAGGCAGTAGAGAGGCGGACGTCTAGGACGTGTATCGGGCGGTCTGAGCAGGCCATCCTGCGCATAGAGGAGAGAGCTGCGGCTAACGATGGTACTACACACCAGGAGGGTACGCCAGCAGGGTCTGACAGTGGGGCCAGTGCCACCACCCAGCCCAACAGTGGTGCCAAGAGTGACCAAAACAAGATAATCGAAAGCACCTTAAAACAGAGAGGGCCTCAGTATCTCTCAGAACCCATCGCTATTGACTCAGACAGCAATGAGGATGAAATGGATGATGGTGACGAAGAGGATGATGAAACAGGAGTAGTAGAACTGAATTCCACGGGTAATGACAGGCTGGCTGCAGAGGGAGAGGTATTAGGGACAGGAGCCCACTCCAGCTCAGACCTAGAGGATATGGAGGATGGGTCAGAGGAGGAGGATGAGGAGGAAGAAGAGGGTCATGTTGAGAATGGATATGGCTCCTCGGCGTTGCCGGAGAGACAGGTTAAAGGGAAGGAAGCTATTGCCAAACTGGGACACTCGGAAAGTGGAAAAACAAGTGTCCAACTCGGCAAGCAGCAGGTCTGACTAATGGACACACACACAGGCACACAAACAAATAACACGCACACAGATAAGTTACTAACATGTGATCCATGCCAACAACTCTGCCTCACCAGAACTCTAGAGCTGGAAATGGTCAATGGTCAATGGTGACATGAGGGACAACGAGGGGAGAGTGTTAAGGAGAGCTTCTTCCCTTTTCACTTCAACAAGCCATCCAATGGCGTTTGGTCAAGTCAAAAGCCAATTGAAGCTGCTCTGCAGTGAGAAGTAGTTAGGAGTGACATAAGATTTGTGAACAAAGATTAAACTTTTCCTCCAGGGGGAAAAAAAAAGAAACCACTGAAGATGCACCAAACGATGGGAAATGGGTGGCCTTCTATTTACTTTACTACAAAATTCAAATAAGAACTTATTCTTGTCCAATTGGCCACAAGTTACAGTGTGGCAAAAACATTTGAGTCATTACGAGTTACTAGGTTTGAAGTAAAACTAGACTATCCCAAATGTTTCATTTAGTCATGCAGGAATAGCTCATGTATATTTGTACAGTCTTTTAGACACGTTTGGAGAGAAGTTGCTGTAGATGTACTCATACAATATTAGCTATTCTTTCTGTATACAAGCTAGCCTCGTATGTTCTACATTGGTTCGCTAGACGATAGATGTCGCTTTGGTGGCTGGTATTTTCTGTATGTTTTTGTTTATTTTTTTAATAAAACCATTACATTTTTGCTAAATAATATATCTATATATAAATGCAAATTTAAATGAACATAATCGATTGCTTTAGTTTTTCGGTCTTTGCTGACGATTGATTGATTGTACTTTTTTTATTTGCAGTATAACTTTGGTTCTATTGAAGAAACTGTTTCTCATATCTTTATCCTCCCACTTGGTTAGAGTAAAGGGGCATTTCAACTGTTCTCTGTAGCCCAGTGTTTGTAGTCTAGATTGTACTTGCTTTGTCTCTTTTCATGTACCTACCTTTTTACTTATCCCCCCCCCTGAGAATGGATGTTTGCTGTCGCCTGTGAAACTGAGAGAGCATTTGCTATTAATTACTTTTCTGTGGGTTTTAATTTGTGATCTTCAATTTGTGTATTTGTTTTTGTTTTACATTTTTCACTTATGAACAATAAAGTGCTATATTGTGCTTCTCACAGTTCTCCTAATCTTGCCTTTTTTTCCCCCCCCATTTCCTTTGTCTTATTCTCTTTCATGTGACACACCCCTTCATGTGACACACCCCTTTATGGAGACTATGTACTGTTGTTTCAAGAAGTAGCACCATAAGTTAGGTGTTCCAAATGAAACTCACAAGCAGGACAGTCACTGGTGGTGACATCCTGTTATCGCAGGTATTTATAGAGAATCCTAAACCAGGTTTAGGTGTGTAATATATGGGGTTCCAATGCTTTGTGAATTGTTTTATTTGGCTATGAGCTATGCTAGTCTGTGAAAGTGACTGGAGAATGATGTATCTGAACTAAATGCACCCATTGGTGAGATGTCGATGAGAAGTCAACAGTTGGGCTCAGAAGAGAATGAATGTATTAGGCTAACCCATTGCTGAGGTGCACCATCTGCTCCTATGTGTATCAATCAGGTGCCAAACCAAAACACAATGACTGAATCCTATTGACTACCTTTGTTTGATTGTGTTGTCAGGATCATTTATATATGAGGAAATCATTGTTACAAATGCGGGGGTGTATTGTGCTTATGTTCCATACCATATACAGGCTGACAGTCACTTGCCTCCTGGTAGGAAGGATATAAAATGGAGTGAAATTGCCCCTCTAAAGAGAGAGAGCACCCTCTCCCTTGCTGGCTTGCTCAGTGTTGCTATGCTGGTATGAGGAGCAGCAGGGAGGGAGGGAGGGAGGGAGTGGCAGGGGGAGGTTGAAGGGAGGCGGGGGAGGCTGGAAGAGAGGCCTAGCAGACTGGGGGACGTGGAGGCCTCATCTGCAGTGCTGTGAGCAGCAGGAGCGCTAAGCAGATTGAGGGGGAAGGGAGACTGAGCGAGAGAGGGGGGAGGAAGGGAGACTAAGCGAGAGAGGGGGAGGGAGCGAGGCAAGCGAGGGGGGAGGGGAGCAAGGGATGCAGACAGGCAGGCGAGGGGGGAAGGGAAGGATGTGAGAAAGGGAGGGAGACAGGCGAGAAGGAAGGTGAGGAATGAAGACGGAGAGGGAGAAAGGGAGACCGAGAGAGAGAGAGAAAGGGAGGGAGGGGAGAACGGGAGAGAGGGAAGCAAGGGGGAAGGGGAGAGAAAGGGAGCAAAAGAGAGGGAGGGGAGAATGGGAGAAGAGGGAGTGAAGAGTGAAGGGGGGAGCGGAGAACGGAAGGGAGTGAAGGGAGACTGGGAGGGAGGGGGAGGGGAGTGAGGCGGTGAGGAAATGGAGCTATGACTGGCGCCCCCTGGAGTTAGAGACTAGCTCTTGTCTCTGTAATGTCTAGTGTTAGACAGCACTGCAAGCATTGAGACAAGTGCACCAAAGGTTAGGGACAGTCAGCAGAGGTATTTTTGATGTTAAAGCAGAGGGCAAAAATGCAACAGGGGATGGGTGGACATGTACCCCCAATATTCAGAACAGGTCGATTCCCCCAGGTCGATTTCTTTAAAATAAATAACGTTATAAACAATGGTAAAATGTGTTGAATTGCAGGAAATTAGCTTTAATGGTCGACTTTGGGCACAAAAAACAGTCCAACTCCACCTCTTTCTCAGTTTTCAAATCTGTGGGGGTTCATCGATGTGTCATCCTGGTCATGCCTGCCCCGATATAGCTAGTTCGTTAGCTAAGCTAGCCACTTGTAGTTAGCCAGTAACTCCTCCACTATATTTTGATGTCATTTCAAAGGATTTGTTTTTGGACGGAAGCTGTAGAGATCGGTAAGAAATGGCACTTCTGTAGCCAAATATCTTATTCATAATCTTGTTTTTAAGCATTAAATGACCTGGTATAATTAAGCAATAAGGCCCGAGGAGGTGTGGTGTATGGCAAATACACCACAGTTAAGGGTTGTTCTTATGCACAACACAACGCGGTGTGCCTGGATACAGCCATAAGCCGTGGAATATTAGCCGTATACCACAAACATCTGAGGGTGCCTTAATAATGCTGTTATAAACGGGCTACTAACGTAATTAGAACAGTAAAGTCGATCTTTAAAGTAACTGTCCAATCTTTCCAGATTTCTATGAAATTTGACCTATAATTAATTAAAATATGAGTGAAATACACTTTAAAAAATATAAAAACACAGTATGTAAAGTGTTGGTCCTATGTTTCATGAGCTGAAATAAAAGATCCCTTTTCCATATGCACAAAAAGCTTATTTGTCTCAAATTTTGTGTATACATTTTTTCACATCCCTGTTACTGAGCATTTCTCCTTTGCCAAGATAACCTATCCACCTGACAGGTGTGGCATATCAACAACAACAAAAATTAAAATGCATGATCATTACACAGGTGCGCCTTGTGCTGGGGGGGCAATAAAAGGCCACTCAAAAACGTGCCGTTTTGTCACACAACACAATGTCACAGATGTCTCAAGTTTTGAGGGATTGTGCAATTGACATGTTGACTACAGCAATGTCCACCAGGAATGCTAATTTCTCTACCATAAGCCGCCGCCAACGTTGTTTTAGAGAATTTGGCAGTAGGCTCATCTGCCTGCTCGTTGTCCTCACCAGGGTCTTGACCTGACTGCAGTTTGGCGTCGTAACCGACTTCAGTGGGTAAACGCTCACCTTTGATGGCCACTGGCACACTGGAGAAGTGTGCTATTCACGGATGAATCCCGGGATCAACTGTACCGGGCAGATGGCAGACAGCGTATATGGCGAGCGGTTTGCGGATGTCAACGTTGTGAACAGAGTGCGCCATGGTGGAGGTGAAGTTATGGTATGGGCAGGCATTTTATCGATGGCAATTTGAATGCACAAAGCTAATATGACGAGATCCTGAGGCCCGATGTCGTGCTATTCGTCTGCCATCACCTCATGTTTCAGCATTATAATGCACAAGCCCCATGTCGCAAGGATCTGTACACAATTCCTGGAAGCTGAAATTGTCCCAGTTCTTCCATGGCCTGCATATTCACCAGATATGTCACCCACTGAGCATGTTTGGGAAGCTCTGGATCGACGAGTACGACAGCGTGTTCCAGTTCCCGCCAATATCCAGCAACTTCGCACAGCCATTGAAGAGGAGTGGGACAACATTCCACAGGCCCCAATCAACAACCTGATCAACTCTATGCAAAGGCCATGTGTCGCGCCGCATGAGGCAAATGGTGGTTACACCAAATACTGACTGGTGTTCTGATCCACGCCCCTACATTTAAAAAACGTATCTGTATTCCCAGTCATGTGAAACCCATAGATTAGGACCTAATGAATTAATTTCAATTGATTGATTTCCTTATATCACTAAAATCTTCTAATTTGTTTGCGTGCCGCGTTTATATTTTTGTAGAGTGTAGTTTTCCTTCCAAAAAATTGTAATTAAGTATGTTAAAATCCATGTTTTCATGTTGTATATCTTTTAGTTGTCGCATTAAATGCTTTCTATATTTGTATATGCATTTCTACAATTTAAAATTTGTTTGAGGTTTTTAAGTCATTGAAATGTGGAACTACTGACATTTTTTCATATTGGCACATGCAAATTGTGTAATTTAGGCTACTGATAGTCCCTAACTATATCAAATGTCAAACCAAATGACCATGGGCATTACGTTCTGGGTCGTGTGCAGCTGCGCTCAGAATTGCTGATTACTTGGGCGCTAACTGCCAGCTGTGGGCAGAATTGAAATAATGTCGCGTTCAAAACAACCGGGAACTCGGAAATCTCCGACTTCCTTGAGTTCAGGACAATTGGAAACTCTAAAAAAAATTAAATAGCTGTGACTGGGAAAAATCTTTTTGAATGTCATCGTACTCAGAATTCCAATTTGGGAAATCTGGCCTCTTTCTAGAGCTCGGACTTGCCGACATGAAGATCACTGACGTCATGACTTGACTTCGGTTTTTCTGAGTTCCCAGTTGTAAGTCGCTCTGGATAAGAGCGTCTGCTAAATGACTTAAATGTAATAATGTAATGTCTTGAACGCATTGAACGCATCACAAACGCAACCCAAGGAAAACTGTTATGGTAGCCTTCATTGCACGACATACCATTTTTTCCTATCATCTTGCAAATCTCAGTTTTTGACGAGACTTACTTTATGACAAAAATGTTCCTATTTACACATTGTAGTACTTTTTGACACTAAACTAAATGTTTCTGACTCATATAATCAATGTTACAGGCCGTTTTCAAATGAAAAGGTTGCTTTTTATGAGCAGTCACTCTTTAATGCTGTCATGGTTTTCCCATTTATAACAACGTTTTACATCTTTATAGGGGGTTCATATTGATGGCTCGATTGTCTCATCATCATGACAGTTGTCCAATTTCTTGTGAATCTTGGGACAGAGGCAGTGGAGCACACTATATTTGAAAGAGAATACAATGAAATACTGTAACAGGGGTAAATGGAAACATATTGCAGTAAGTGGGTTGAAAGGAAGAATAAATACATTATGTTAGTTAGATGTGATATTATATGTCAAATCACAGTATTTGAAGACATCAAATAGATAAACCATACATATTCTGTGATGTTTCATACTGTACGTAAATTTGAACTTGCTGAATTTAGTCTTTTGATGACGATTGTCTGCGCTAACACCAGATGGCCACAAGATATCGCAATTTCACAAGATACAAACAGCTATGAGTTTGGGAAAGGAGTGGAGCAAACTCACCTTGGCCAAGGTGAATTTGTGAATGTTTATATTTGCTTTACTTTATAGACAGAAATATATCACCTTGTAGTTCTTAGGGCTACTTTATTTGTACTAAAAACACTTTACCATTATAAAATACACTTGAGGCATTTATTCACAATTTAGGACATGCAGACAAACAGAAAAACAGTTAGACAAGATTATTTTATTATGTGGACAAGAGACAAAGATTGATCGACTTTTTGGTTACGTCATATAAGCGAATGCGTTGTTACAGGTGAAAAGTGATCAAGTTGTACTTGAATCTTACTAGCGGGAGCGCGCCTGTTGGGAACGAGTGCAGTTTCCTGGGTGCGTGAAAGCGTCACACAGGACAATGAAGTGGTTAGCTGGGGATGTGGCGAGTATGAGAAGATAAATTACAGCAGGTTGGTTGGCTGGCGTTGTCGCATTCTCGGAGGAGGACAACGCAAACGAGGGAATTAAAGTGTCTTATGAGGACACACAGACAACTGGAATACCTGTGTTGATATCATTTGGGATAAAGGGGAGTGCGAAGGCGACGAGGGCAGCCCCGCGAGGGCAAGTGTGTGCTGCTGTGGCGGTCCTGCTAGCGAAAGATGAACAAGCACCACCGAGTGCCGAGCAACCGAACTCTGAGCTCCGTGGAGGTGAAGAGCAAGGTGCGTTGCTTGCAATATTAGCTAGAAAGTTGCCAGTATGAAACAGCTACTATGTAACTATTGTATGAGTTATTGAAGGCTCTTAGCTTGCTACTTGCATATGATGGCAAAATTAGCCTGCTAAGTGGCTTGTCAGCAAGTTATGTTGTAATTCAATTGTCTCGTCTGCGCCAGCTAGCTGTACCAGTTTGCTTGCTAGCTAACGCGTTAGTTGGCCAGCCAGTGATTTATCCAGCGAACGAACAAGTGTCAAATGTGGATTGGTGTGAGGAAGGTATGTGTTGTTATCCAATGCGTGGATGGATGTTTTACCACATTGTCTATTTGTACGAATTAAATTATTACGCCGTGGTCGGAACCCTGTCAAAAGCTTTGGAGATTAGGCAATGTTGTGACTGTACCCAGCCACTCACGTAATGAGCGAATACTTGTCAACGAACCACACATTGCTGTGGTTGAGTTTGGACAATATGTTACACAATTTTATATGATCTGATTGGATGAATGTTTATGTTTACAATGAACTAACTCAAATAAGCATACTGAACAAGCTTCAAAAGCATCTGAGAGACACATCTGTGATTGCATCGCCTACTGTCTGGTTGTTAATTAGGTTTGCTAATCGTTTATGAAGGTTGTTGGCCTAGAGTGCTGACAAGTCATTCAGCTGTTTATAGTCCCGTGCGCAGGTGCCAAAGGCACAAGTGATCTTGCTTCCTTCCGCATAGGATTGCTAATAGTAAACAAAAAAGTAATTGCGCAGTTTGGGTTCATAATTCGTACCTCCTAAATAGCTACATTTTCCATTATTGGGATCATCCCAAAATGTAATATCCAGTCTTACTATTGGAATGTCACATAATAGTAGTAATAATAATGCAGGGGTCCCTTCATCCATTCAAAACACGAACTTTTTCATCAGCACATGTTATGAGATGTTGTCAAGACTACAGACATTAGTCTCATGAAAAGGATGACGGTGGTACCAATCCCCAGTTTCCCAACTGAAGATAATGAAGAATACAATTTCTGTGTGGTCTTCAGCCTGATTAGACAATGGGGCGCTAATCAACCGTACAAACTCAGTCCCCCGCACTGTGCAGCAGTAACCACAACACTGCTGGTCGCTGGGGGCACCTTCGTAATGTAAAAAAGGGACGGGAGGGTCCAACCCTTGTCTTTCAACTCCAATGTTACACTTTGGCAACAGGCATTGCTCCAACCATGTCGAACAAAACATGTTTGTGGTAAACTGCCCTCACTAATAGAGTACCACCAACAAAAGTTACTGTCACCAGTGTAATTGATTTGGTAGATTTCAGGTAAGTATTTTTCCTATCATGTGACAGCGACAGAGATGGGTGTGTGAGTCCCTATTTCTGTAATTATAGACTGCTATGACATACACAGGCACAATCATAAACACATCTGCATTTTGAACATTTTAACTGATGCACAGATTGTACTCATTTTCACACATATGAGCCAAGGACACATAATCAGAATTTGTACTAAATGAGTGATGCTCTGGTCTTCAAGACTCTACCTATCACATAGTGGTCCTGAGTCAATTGTTTGAGATTTATTTGATAAAAGGTTTAATTTTGTCTTTACTCTTTTAAACCATAGAAACACATTGAATAACACATTCATAAATGGCAAACAATAATACATCATAAGGTTTTGAAGTGTCTGTCCTATATCAATGAGGTATATGAGCTCAGGAAATATTGTAGTTTTTTTTGGACACATATTTAACCCCTTTGTTTGTTTGCACAAAACTACCTATATACAGTGCATTTGGAAAGTATTCAGAGCCCCTGACTTTTTACACATTGTTACGTAACAGCTTTATTCTAAAATTGATTTAAAAATTCCCCTCAATCTACACACAATAGCCCATAATGACAAAGTTAAAACAAGTTTTTAGAAACGTTTGCAAATGTATAATTTATTTTTAATTTCCATAATTATTCAGACCCTTTACTCAGTACTTTGTTGAAGCACCTTTGGTAATGATTACAGCCTCAAGTCTTCTTGGGTATGACGCTACAATCTTGGCACACCTGTGTTTGGGGAGTTTCTCCCATTTTTCTCTGCAGTTCCTCTCAAGCTCTGTCAGGTTGGATGGGGAGCGTCTCTGCACAGCTATTTTCAGGTCTCTCCAAAGATGTTTCAATCGGGTTCAAGTCCAGAGTCTGGCTGGGCCACTCAAGGACATTCAGACTGGTCCCGAAGCCACTCCTGCGTTTTCTTGGCTGTGTGCTTAGGGTCGTTGTCCTGATGGAAGGTGAACCTTCGCCCCAGTCTGAGGTCCTGAGCACTCTGGAGCAGGTTCATCTTTCCCTCTATCCTGACTGGTCTTCCAGTCCCTGCCGCTGAAAAACATCCTCACAGCATGATGCTGCAACCACCGTGATTCATCGTAGGGATGGGTGCCAGGTTTTGTCCAGATGTGACGCTTGGCATTCAGACCAAAAAGTTCAATTTCGGTATCATCAGACCAGAGTATCTTGTATCTCATGGTCTGATGGTCTTTAGGTGGCTTTTGGTTAACTCCAACTGGGCTGTCATGTGCCTTTTTACTGAGGAGTGGTTTCAGTCTGGCCACTACCATAGAGGAACTCTGGAGCGCTGTCAGAGTGACCATCGGGTTCTTGGTCACCTCCCTGACCAAGGCCCTTCTCCCCCGATTGCTCAGTTTGGCCGGGCAGCCAGCTCAAGGAAGAGTCTTGGTGGTTCCAAACTTCTTCCATTTAAGAATAATGGAGGCCACTTAGGGACCTTCAATGCTGCAGAAATGTTTTGGTACCCTTCCCCACATCTGTCCCACGACACAATCCTGTCTCTGAGCTCTACGGACAATTCCTTCCACCTCATGGCTTGGTTTTTACTCTGACATGCACTGTCAACTGTGTGACCTTATATAGACAGGTGTGTGCCTTTCCAAATCATGTCCAATTAATTGAATTTATCACAGGTGGACTTCAATCAAGTTGTAGAAACATCTCAAGGATGATCAATGGAAACAGGATGCACCTGAGCTCAATTTTGAGTCTTATAGCAAAGGGTCTGAATACTTATGTAAATAAGGTATTTCTGTGTTTTATTGTTATTACATTTGCAATTCAAATGTAAAAACAATTTGTTTGTATAAGTTACCTTCAGATGAGTCCCGTGACACTGGTGGTCATGGAGAGAACACCACCGTTTTTAGGGATGTCTCATGGTTCGACAAACACCTCTGTAGCTCGGCCACCTTCCACCTCAGATGCAAAAGGTCAATATAGGCGGATGTGGTGGATTGAGATGTAGCCGAGCTTATTAAACTGACAGATTTTGCTGGGCATTTTTTTGTTACTTGTACAGAACAAAAATATGAACTCAACATGTAAAGTGTTGGTCCCATGTTTCATGAGCTGAAATAAGATATTCCAGAAATTTTCCATCCTCACAAATAGCTTATTTCTCTCAAATTTTGTGCACTAATTTGTTTACACCTCTGTTAGTGAGCATTTCTCCTTTACCAAGATAATCCATCCACCTGGCAGGTGTGGCATATCAAGAAGCCAATTTAAACTGCATGATCATTACACAGGTGCATGTTGTGCGGGGGACAAAAAGCTACTCTAAAATGTCCAGTTTTGTCAACACAATGCTACAGATGTCTCAAGTTTTGAGGGGGAGTGTAATTGGCATGCTGACTGCAGGAATGTCCACCAGAGCTGTTGCCATAGAATTTAATGTTACTTTCTCAACCATAAGCCACCTCCAATGTTTTAGATAATTTTTTTATAATGTGTCCAACCGGCCTCACAACAGCAGACCACATGTAACCACGCCAGCCCAGGACCTCATATTTTTGTTCAGTGTGCATTTGACATATTTACTTATTCCAACCACTGTGTAATGTTTTTCTGCTTTTTCAAAACTGTTTGCTGCAAAATTCTTTCTACAAACACCAAGGTCATTATCCTTTCTCCTATCCAATCTTTTAACTGCGGTCTGTCTGTGTCTCTGTCTGTCTGTCTGCGCATTCCTATATGTCCCAGTTTGGGGCCGAATTCCGTCGGTTCTCCCTGGACCGGTCGAAGCCGGGCAGATTTGATGAGTTCTATGGACTCCTGCAGCACGTGCACCGGATCCCCAACGTGGACCTGCTGGTGGGTTATGCCGACGTCCACGGCGACCTGTTGCCAATAAACAACAATGACAACTACCACAAGGCCATCTCTGTGGCTAGCCCACTGCTACGGCTCTTCCTGCAGAGGAAAGGTAAGAAAGGATCAATCAAATGTATTTTACATCCAATAGCAAGCAATGCAGAGGCAGGAGCACAGTGTCTACGAAACTCTGCCTTGAAGGTAGGAACATAGGAAGAAACCTAGAAAGGAACCAGGCTCCGAGGGGTGGCCAGTCCTCTTCTGGCTATACCGTGTAGAGAAGGATCGCACAGAGCCAGGGGGCAGGTCAGTATGGGGCAGAGGGAAGGATTATGTTACTTTTTTAAAATTTTTTAAATCTTTTTACTGCTGTTTGAACTTCTATGGTGATTGTAGTGAATTGCTTACTTGATATAAAAAAACAACAAGCTCTTGTCATGTGAGATTCAAATCAAATTTTATTAGTCACGTGCTGAATACAACAGGTTACAGTGGAATGCTTACTTACGAGCCCCTAACCAACAATGCTGTTTAAAAAAAATACGGATAAGAAATAAAAGTAACGAGTAATTTAAAAGCAGCAGTAAAATAACATTAGCGAGACTATATACAGGGTACCGGTACAATGTCAATGTGAGGGGGCATCGGTTAGAGGTAATATGTATATGTAGGTAGAGTTATTAAAGTGACTATGCATAAATGATAACAACAGAGGGTAGTGGGGGTGGGGGACAGGCAATGCAAATATTCTGGGTAGCCATTTGATTAGATGTTCAGGAGTCTTGTGGCATGGGGGTAGAAGCTGTTTAGAAGCCTCTTGGACCTAGACTTGGCGCTCCGGTACCACTTGCCGTGCGGTAGCAGAGAGAGCAGTCTATGATTAGGGTGGCTGGAGGCTTTGACAATTTTTAGGGCCTTCCTCTGATACCACCTGGTAAAAAGGTCCTGAATGGCAGGAAGCTTGGCCCCAGTGATGTACTGGGCCGTTCACACTACCCTTTGTAGTGCTTTGTGGTCGGAGGCCGAGCATTTGCCATACCAGGCAGTGATGCAACCAGTCAGGATGCTCTCGATGGTTCAGCTATAGAACCTTTTGAGGATCTGAGAACCCATGCCAAATCTTTTCAGTCTCCCGAGTTGGAATAGGTTTTGTCGTGCCCTCTTCACGACTGTCTTGGTGTGTTTGGACCTTTCTAGTTTGGTGATGTGGACACCAAGGAACTTGAAGCTCTCAATCTGCTCCACTGCAGCCCGTCGATGAGAATGGGGGTGTGCTCGGTCCTCTTTTTCTTATAGTCCACGAACATCTCCTTAGTCTTGATCACATTGAGGGAGAGGTTGTTGTCCTGGCACCACATGGCCAGGTCTCTGACCTCCTCCCTATAGGCTGCCTCATTGTTGTCGGTGATCATGTCTACCACTGTTGTCATCGGCAAATTTAAGGATGGTGTTGGAGTCATGCCTGGCCATGCAGTCATGAGTGAACATGGAGTACAGGAGGAGACTGAGCATGCACCCCTGAGGGGCTCCAGTGTTGAGGATCAGCATGGCAAATGTGTTGTTACCTACCCTTACCACCTGGGGGCGGCCCATCAGGAAGTCCAGGATCCAGTTGCAGGGGGAGGTGTTTAGTCCCAGGGTCCTTAGCTTTTTGATGGACTTCGAGGGCACTATGATGTTGAACGCTGCGCTGTAGTCAATGCATAGCATTCTCACGTAGGTGTTCCTTTTGTCCAGTTGGGAAAGGGCTGTGTGGAGTGCAATAGAGATTGCATCATCTGTGGATCTGTTGGGGCGGTATGCAAATTGGAGTGGGTCTAGGGTTTCTGGGATAATGGTGTTGATGTGAGCCATTACCAGCCTTTCAAAGCACTTCATGGCTACAGACTTGAGTGCTACGGGTCGGTAGTCATTTAGGCAGGTTAGATTATTGTTCTTGGGCACAGGCTGCTTAAAATATGTTGGTATTACAGACTCGGACAGGGAGAGGTTGAAAATGTCAGTGAAGACACTTGTTGGTTGGTCAGCGCATGCTCACAGTACACGTCTTGGTAATTGATCTGGCCCTGAGGCCTTGTCAATGTTGACCTGTTTAAAGGTTTTACTCACATCTGCTGCGGAGAGCGAGATCACACAGTCTTCCAGAACAGCTGGTGCTCTCATGCATGTTTCAGTGTTATTTGCCTCGAAGCGAGCATAGAAGTAGTTTAGGTCGTCTGGTAGGCTCGTGTCACTGGGCAGCTCTCGGCTGTGCTTCCCTTTGTAGTAGAGGTCGGCTGATTATGATATTTTTTCAACGCCGATACCGATTATTGGAGGACCCAACAAAAAAGCCAATACCGATTAATCGGCCTATTTAAAAAAAAATATATATATTTTTTTTTCGGGGGGGGTGTAATAATGACAATTACAACAATACTGAATGAACACTTATTTTAACTTAATATAATACATCAATAAATCAATTTAGCCTCAAATAAATAATGAAACATGTTCAATTTGGTTTAAATAATGCAAAAACAAAGTGTTGGAGAAGAAAGTAAAAGTGCAATATGTGCCATGTAAGAAAGCTAACGTTTAAGTGCCTTGCTCAGAACATGGGAACATATGAAAGCTGGTGGTTCCTTTTAACATGAGTCTTCAATATTCCCAGGTAAGAAGTTTTAGGTTGTAGTTATTATAGGAATTATAGGACTATTTCTCTCTATACGATTTGTATTTCATATACCTTTGACTATTGGATGTTCTTATAGGCACTTTAGTATTGCCAGTGTAATAGTATAGCTTCCGTCCCTCTCCTCGCTCCTACCTGGGCTCTTACCAGGAACACATCGACAACAGCCACCCTCGAAGCAGCGTTACCCATGCAGAGCAAGGGGAACAACCACTCCAAGTCTCAGAGCGAGTGACGTTTGAAACGCTATTAGCGCGCACCCGCTAACTAGCTAGCCATCTCACATCGGTTACACCAGCCTAATCTTGGGAGTTGACAGGCTTGAAGTCATAAACAGCGCAATGCACTGCGAAAGCTGCTGGCAAAACGCACGAAAGTGCTGTTTGAATGTATGCCTACGAGCGTGCTGGTGCCTACCACCGCTCAGTCTGATTGCTCTATCAAATCATAGACCTAATTATAATATAATAAACACACAGCAATACGAGCCTTATGTCATTAATATGGTCAAATCCGTGAACTACCATCTCGAAAAAAAACGTTTTTTTCTTTCAGTGAAATACGGAACCAGTCTGTATTTTATCTAACGGGTGGCATCCCTAAGTCTAAATATTCCTGTTACATTGCACAACCTTCAATGGTATGTCATAATTACGTAAAATTCTGGAAAATTAGTTCGCAACGAGCCAGGCAATGAACGCAAGAGCAGTGACACAATTTCATGTTAGCAGGCAATTGTAACTAAATATGCAGGTTTAAAAATATATACTTGTGTATTGATTTTAAAGAAAGGCATTGATGTTTATGGTTAGGTACATTGGTGCAACGACAGTGCTTTTTTTCGCAAATGCGCTTGTTAAATCATCACCCGTTTGTCGAAGTAGACTGATTCGATGAGAAATTAACAGGCACCGCATAGATTTATATGCAACGCAGGACACGTTAGATAAACTAGTAATATCATCAACCATGTGTAGTTAACTAGTGATTATGTTAAGATTGATAGTTTTTTTACAAGATAAGTTTAATGCTAGCTAGCAACTTACCTTGGCTTCTTGCTGCCCTTGTGTAACAGGTAGTCAGCTTGTGGAGTGCAATGTAAGGCAGGTGGTTAGAGCGTTGGACTAGTAACCAGAAGGTTGCAAAAACGAATCCCCGAATCCCCCCTGAACAAGGCAGTTAACCCCCGTTCCTAGGCCGTCATTGACAATAAGAATGTGTTCTGACTTGCCTAGTTAAATAAAGGTGTAAAATAATAATAAAATAAAAAAATTAAATGGCAAATCGGTGGCCAAAAATACCGATTACTGATTGTTATGAAAACTTGAAATCGGCCCTAACTAATCGGCCATTCCGATTAATCGGTCGACCTCTACTTTGTAGTCTGTAATAGTTTGCAAGCCCTGCCACATCCGACGAGCGTCAGAGCTGGTGTAGTACGATTCATTCTTAGTCCTGTATTGATGCTGTGCCTGTTTGATGGTTCGTTGGAGGGCATAGCACGATTTCTTAAGTGTCTGGGTTAGAGTCCCGCTCCTTGAAAGTGGCAGCTCTAGCCTTTAGCTCAGTGCGGTTGTTGCCTGTAATCCATGGCTTCTTGTTGGGGTATGTACGTACGGTCACTGTGGGGACGACGTCATTGATGCACTTATTGATGAAGCCAATGACTGATGTGGCGTACTCCTCAATGTCGTTAGAGGAATCCCGGAACATATTCTGGTCTGTGCTAGCAAAACAGTCCTGTGGCTTAGCATCTGCTTCATCTGACCACTTTTTTTTATTGATCTAGTCACTGGTGCTTCCTGCTTTAATTTTTGCTTGTAAGTAGGAATCAGGAGGATAGAATTATGGTCAGATTTGCCAAATGGAGGGTGAAGGAGAGCTTTGTATGCATCTCTGTTTGTGGAGAAAAGGTGGTCCACAGTATTTCCCCCCCCCCCCCCTTTGGTTGTACATTTAACATGCTGATAGAAATTTGGTAGAAAGGATTTAAGTTTCCCTGCATTAAAGTCCCCGGCTACTAGGAGCGGCGCCTCTGGGTGAGCGTTTTCTTGTTTGCTTATGGCGGAATACAGCTCATTTAATTCTGTCTTAGTGCCAGCCTCCGTCTGTGGTGGTATGTAAACAGCTACGAAAAATACAGATAAACTCTCTAGGTAGATGGTGTGCTCTACAGCTTATCATGAGATACTCTACCTCAGGTGAGCAATAGCTCAAGACTTCCTTAGATTTCCTTTACCAGCTGTTATTTATAAAAATACCAATTCCGCTGCTCCTTTTCTTACCAGAAGCCACTGTTCTGTCCTGCCGGTACAGCGTATAACCTGCCAGCTGTATGTTGAGTGTCGTCATTCAGCCACGACTCCATGAAGCATAAGATATATATTACAGTTTTGAATGTTCCGTTGGTAGTTTAATCTTGCGCGTAGGTCTATTTTATTCTCCAAAGATTGCTCGTTTGCTAGCAGAACGGAAGGAAGTGAGGGTTTAGTCAATCGCCTACGAATTTTCAGAAGGCTGTCCGCCCTCTGGCCCCTTTTTTCTCCGCCTCCTCTTCACGGGGATCTGGGCCTGTCCCGAGAAAGCAGTATATCATTCGCGTCGGGCTCGTCAGACTCATTAAAGGGAAAAAAAGGATTCAGCCAGTCCGTGGTGAGTAGTTGCAGTCCTGATGTCCAGAAGTTTTTTTTTCTTATCATAAGAGACGATAGAGGCAACATTATGTAAAAAATAAATAAGTTATAAATAAACAAACAAAAAAAACTGAATCGGTTGGGGACACGTAAAACGTCAGCCTTCTTCTCCGACTCCATTGTTAGATTCCATGTGTGTAATGCCACAGTCTTTCCTCCTAAATCTCTGTGCTTTTTTTGTTGCATTATAGCTAACCCTTTTTCTAACCTTAACTTAATTATCCTAACCTGCTGTGTTAATTATCATAACCTGCTTCTTAAGTTTTCCCAAACCTGCTACAAAAAGTCAATTTTGACAAAAGCTGTACCCTACTAGACAAAATAAATGAAATGTTTTCTCTTACTTCATGTAGCTAACACATTCATACTTCACTTATTCCTCTCTGATTTATAAGATACTGTTGCCCAAACAACATACTGAATTAGACCTACACCAGCACTGGTATCAGGATGTATTAGCTAGCTACATTTGCTCGGACTCAGTACATTTATTAGCTAGCTGACTGGCTAGCAAGCTAACTAGCGGTTAGCATTAGCCGTTGATATGATTTATTTTAGCCAAAACTTGCTAAGAAAAGACAAACTAGCTGTTTGCAGACTGTAAGATATAAAAACTAATAGTGTAATTATAGAATGTGTGTGGATTTATATTAAGAAGCGAAGTGGAAAGCAGCATCGTTGTCATCAAATCGAGCTTTATTTATACAGCACATATCAGACATGGAATGCAAAGCAATGTGCTTACATGAAGAAACAGAAAATAAAAGCTGAAATATTTACTACATTACAAACATAAGATAAAAAAACTAAATGACACGAACTGAACAATTTTAAAAAGGAAAAGCAAAGCTAAAAAGATGTTTGAAGATCTCTTTTTCTGTCAAACGTTTCAGCCCCCCTCAAGTTCTCTGACAGGCTATTCCAGAGGCTGGGTGCATAATAACTAAAAGGCTGCCTCTCCATGCCTCTTGGTCCTAGGCTTTGTGATAGTTAAAAGGCCAGTGCCAGAGGACCCGAGGGACTTACTTAAAAGCATGTCTGACATGTATAGGGGTGCACAATCGTGGATTGATTTTAAAAACCAATAGAAGAATCTTAAAATTAATTCTACAACTCAGTCAGCCAGTGCAGAGAACTTAAAACCGGTGTAATGTGTGATCTCCTTCTGGTCTTGGTCAGTACCCGTGCTGCAGCATTCTGTATGTTTTGTAGTTGACCAATGTCTTTCTTGGGTAGACCAGACAGGAGAGCCTTACAGTAGTTAAGACTGCTTATAATAAAAGTATGGATGAGCCTCTCTGTATCAGCCTGAGAGAGAAACAGCCAAACCTTGGCAGTGTTCCTCAGATGGTAAGAAGCTATTTTGGTCATATTCCTAATGTGTGATCCAACATTTTGTTCAGAATCTAAAATAACACCTAGGTTTTCTACCTGGTGTCTTGTCTTTTTTGCCTGTGAATTCAAATGTGCAGCTAGATTCTCTCTCTGCTTTGGCTCCAACAATAAGTACGTTGGTCTCCTCTCGATTTAGCTGGTGGAAGTTGTGAGCCATCTAACTATTTAAATCACTGGTATAAGAATGTATCTGTGGAGCTAAAATCCTCTGGTGACATAGAAATGTTAAGTTGTGTATCGTCTGCGTATCAGTGAAATTCAATGCTGTGCTTTCCAATGATGCTGCCAAAGGGGTTAGATATATCTGAACTGTACCGGACCCAAAGTCAAACCTTGTGGAACGCCATATGTGATATGTATTTTCTCTGAGTTATGTTCACCAAGGTTGACAAACTCTCACCCTGTTAAATAGGTCCTAAACCAATTTTAGAACTGGACCTGATAGGCCAACCTACCTCTCCAGTCTATCCAGAAGGACATCATGGTCAACCGTGTCAAATGCAGCACTTAAATCGAAGAGTACAAGGAAAAAGAGCTGTTTGGCATCTGTGTTGGCTATAAGATCATCTACCACTTTAATTAATGCTGTCTCTGTGCTGTGGTGGGCACAAAAAACTGATTTTGAATTTTTCAAAAATACAGTTGGCACTTAAATATTTTAACTATTTGAACATCAATTTTGCTTAAGAATGGAAGGTTGGAGATTGTCAAATTGCTACGTGCTGAAGAATCTAAATTACTTTTCTTCAGAAGGGGTTTCACCATTTTTTGTGCAGTGGGGAAAGTGCATGAGAACAGAGAGTGATTAACAGTAGCTTGCACTTCTTCATATATGCAATTAAAAACTATTTTGAAGTAGGTGGAGGGGATAGGCTCAAGAAGGCAGGTAGAAGGCTTAAGTTGGGATATCACTTTCCTGAGCATGTCTGTGTCAATCAGCGAAAATATATCCATAGTGCCTTTGTGTGGTAGGCTAGGGCATATATCATCAAACTTCTCATCAGGTCTTGCTTGTCTGATACCCAGCCTAATTTTGGGTATCTTATCTCTGAAATATGCCGCAAACTCATCACATTTAGATGTGGAGGAAAGTTCACATAGGTTTGCAGGGGTAGGATTTGATCAGACCATCAATGGTCGAGAAGAGCACTCAAATTATTAATAGTGATCAAGTTAGAAAAAGGAGCCCGTCTGGCATTTTTAATTGCCTTGTTAATATGTGACAAGTTGCTCTCTCAGTATATCATAATAGATCTGCAACTTTGACTTTCTCCACTTCATCAACATATTGTTGCATCTGTTGCATTTATCATGCAGACTGAAAAGGGAACGATCAGCAAACGATCTCGTGGTCCAGCCACTGAGGTATAATAAGAACTGGAGACTGCGTCCAAAATGTCTGACTGTTTAAGATAATCTACTCATGTTCGCATACACCGATTCATGGACCGTCTATATCCGGGGTGCATCTGGTCTATTCTTACCAACATTGCATGCGCACTAGCACTCATTGCGCACAGGGAGCAGTGAGAGCAGCAACAACATCACATTATCCAAAAACATGGCTGACATCAGATGAATATAACATTTTCATATCTTTGGATTTGATAAGATCCTGGACCCTTGGGTCGAGCAACAACAACTGCGCTCCTTGAGTGATGGGGTGGGCTTGATGAGAGCGAGACGACTCAAGTAGCGTTTAACAAGCCTTACATTTGAAATGCGTTATAGAAGATAAAGTAAAACCCCAAACCGGTACGTGCATCAACACCGTTATATAATAAAATACGGTATACTGCCCAGCCCTAATTTAGCCTACTGTCTCACCATGGTACTATAGCATTCTGGACATTTTGATAGTCGTTGAACAATGAATTAGGCCTAGTTGTGTGTGTCCATTCAGTAAGTTTTTCACTGAGGTGATAATTGCTGTTTTTAGTATGGGTGTTGAACTCAGTCTTTAGTCCTTTTTGTCATAATTGAGTGTTCAGTGCAATCTGGTCAATCCAGAGAGACTGGGGCTGTGGGGGGTGAGTCTAAGCTGTCTCAATGTGCCATATGACCTATAGATGCTAAGCCTCTTTGTCAGGGGGGGATTACAGGGGTCACTGTGTCACGCTGTGTGGGCCCTGTGTTTCAATTACATGCTAGACACTAACGTCTTTGGCTGCACCAACTCACCCCTCACACACACACACACACTCTTGAAATCTTTGCCCACCGCCTTTACCCAACAGTGAAGGAAGCAGTTCATTCTGACTGCCTAGTAGTGCTGAGCGGTTAGTGTTTAATTATTTGAATGTTTTTACATTTAACGTGGGTTGAATGATGTAACACAGAATAAAACAATGAATACAATTCCCAGCTTATCACTTATTAACCATTATTTATTCCTTTACTTTAATAAAATATTTTAGTTGTATTTGTTTTATTTGACCTGGAGTCATTATCTCGTCTCTATAGAGCTGCTGCCTATGCTGTCTGACAAAATCACTATTTTAGTAGTTATTCAAAGTAAATAATGCATGACTGCTGAATACCTACTATGAATCACTTAGATCATGTATTTTCAGGTAGAGATGCCTCGCGAAGCAACTGCTCTCAATCCCTCTCCAGCACACGTTCTTTTCTCTTCTCTCCCTTTCCATCTCTGCCCCACACTAACCTAACATAGCAGGAGTAAAAGAAACGCACAGACCGGATAAGTAGGCACGCAATGGATTATGGCCATTGTAGTTAATTACCACATTTTCTGCCCTTAAACTATGTACAATATTGGCCTGTTGGCATGGTTACATCGCACAGTTTGGGATTGGTCTGATGAATCTTTAGAGAAACTTCGCATTGAGCTCACAGGAAAAAACTGAACGAAATGGAATTCAAATAATTTAACTATATTGGTCAATTTGTTGTTTTAAAAATGTCACTTAATACTCCACACTACTGCATGGCCATCGGAAGTTGTAGGATGTGGGTCTATGTATTGTCTTCCTTTACTAATGGTTTCTGGACTGCTAGGCTAGACGATGGTAGGGTTCTTAATATCAAATGACGATGCCTGTATCAGCGTTGTCTCTTTCTCTGGGCTCAGTCTGTGTTAGGATGTTAAGAGCAGGTTGTGCTCTTTGGTTGCCTATTGCTGTCTTTACTCCCCCTCTGCAGTCTGGGAATTCTTTCTAGGCTGTAAGTTTGTGAAGAAATCATGGGGGTTATAAAAGAGCTGTATGTTTTTAGCCAGAATGTTTTCACTCCAGCCATGGCTGACCTTGTCACTGTGGAAGTAAACTAGACTTTTTAAGCAAGTGGCAGACTTTTTTTGTCTTTAAATCCAGATTAAGAACAAAGTTGTCATTGTATTGATGTTTTGATGAGCTGTGTGGATGTGGAATATTGTACATGTTGATGGGGATTCTGTGGAATGTGTGTGGAGTTAATATGTTGGCAACACACATTTAAATATGCAGGGGTATTCAAATAATATGAATGAAAGATGTTCTTTGTATGTCCATGTGCTGTTTGTGGGCTTCAGATGTGGGGGTTGTGAACTTTTTGGACATGATATATCTCTGGTAATGTATGAAATCATTCTTGGGCAGTGTTGGCTTGCCTTCTTTAGGCCTATTTGAGTGTGTGTGTCCAAATGATTGATTTCAGTATGTCAAGCTATTGATGATCGAAATGACCTAGTGATTCTCTCTCACTCACTCTTACACTCACACATGTTTTCCAATCAAAATCCTATTTTTCCTAAACCTAAGTGTAACCCTTAACCTAAGTCTTTGTCCTTGTGGGGGACCTGGGAAATTTCCCCATGAAGGAGAACTTCTTGTTTTGCTATCCTTTTGGGGATTTCTGGTACATAATGAGGATAGTAATATAAACAAGCATAGAAGACAAAAAAAACAGTCTTACTCGTAATGGTGGAAAAAAATGTAGTTGTATATTTCGGGATATAATTTCTGACGATGTATTGTTTTGACAATATAGCAGTAATTTTTGCTATTTGCTACAGTATTTTTCATTCGTACTGTAGCTGGTTCTCCATCTTCTTTTTATATGGTGAGCCAACATGTTTTCAGCACTTATTTCCATGACTGATCAAAACTCTCTTGTCCCTCTGCAGCAGGCATATGGTGAGCAATATGTTGGAACATAAAATCACATTATCAAATCGCAATACATATAGAATAGTGAGAATCACAATACATATGGTATCAGTACCTAAGTATCCTAATAATATTGTATCGTGAGGTCCTTGGCATATCCCAGCCCTGAATCTTACACAATGTCTGGATGTGCAGCCAGTCCCATGCCTGTTTACCTGTTGCCATGGTAGCCCTGAAGAGGCCTGTGCACCATTGTATTAATGGCCCTGGGTATTGTTTAGGGATGATGGGAGCTGCAAAGCCTGCTGGGTGAAATACCCACACACACAGACAACAAACATTGACAGTTTTTATACTTTTTTTTCCTTCTTCTGTCACTTGGGATGTGTGAAGTTAACGGGTTATGTTTATGAATGACACTGTTGCTTCGGCCTGCACGACAAATTGGTTGGATTTAATGTGGTCAGTTGTGAAGCTCCTTTATTTGTTCTCAGTGCAGTATGTTCTGACAGACTCCTCTTGTTTCCTTTTTACTGAATGAGACCAGCAGGAGAGCAGTGTGCCTTCCCCTACCTTCACCATGTCATACAGCCACACTGTTTTTGCTGAGGTCAGTGTAACAGTGTTTATGGTGGTCAGCCAGAGAAAGAGAGCTGTACTCCTCTGTTCTCATCACTTAAACACTATTTAGATAATGTGCTCTTTTTGGCTGGCGCTAGGGCGGCGCAAGTGTCAAACGTACGTCAGTTGCCGATTTCAGGCATGCAGAAACTAGCGCTCTGGTATTTTCCACCCTTTTCGTAAGATTCTGCAATTTACCTGTCTAACATCAGCTCGCTTGTGCTGAGGTGGGAGGGGTGGCAATATTTGAGGTGTGTCCTTAAAAACGAGCGCAAAAGTGACAACTTCATTTAGCGCGAATGGGGAAATTTAGCGGCACCACTGTTGGTTATGGCATGGATTTTGACAGCGGAAGCGCTGCCTATCCAGTAGGGATGTGACAAATGAACAGGGTTGCATAACATTTAAACAGCAAAAAAAAGCATTGGTTTTCTGTTAAACAGACCTTCTCTGGAGATAGTTTTGAAGCGCCATTGAACAGGCATTTTACTTGTCTGTAAAGGAATGCCGCTTTTGAAGTGGTACTAACGTCCATCACTAGACGACCAGAACTGTCAATAAAGTAATCTCGAGCTGCCTGTTCACAGACCACTCTCTCCTAAAAAAGTATTTTTAGAAGTTTGTTGAAGACAATTTAGTAGAAAGAAAACACTTCCACTAGGAATCAATTCCTAAGATTCAGTATTTTTTTGGAACGGAGGAGACTGATTAGTTGCCGTACTTCAGAGAACACAAACACTTGCATCTTTCATAGCGAGCGAGAGAGGGGAAGGGCACAGTATAGGCATGTCTGCCACCAGGCAGATGGAGTCAGAACCGAGCACTAGGGCTATCTGTCGGCAATCAAAAGCTGTATTTCGTAATGGAATGCTGCAGTTCACAATTCCTTGATTTAAAAAATAAATAAAAAAAATTTTTTATTTTTTATTTAATCCTTATTTTACCAGGTAAGTTGACAGAGAACACATTCTCATTGATAGCTACGACCTGGGGAATAGTTACAGGGAGAGGAGGGGGGATGAATGATCCAATTGGAAGCTGGGGATGATTATGTGGGGATGATTATGTGGGGATGATGGTATGAAGGCCAGGTTGGAATTATTCAGGACACTGGGGTTAACACCCATACTCTTTCGATAAGTGCCACGTGATCTTTAGTGACCACAGAGACTCAGGACGGCTGTTTAACGTCCCATCCGAAAGACTGCTTGCAAAGTCTCAACTTCAGTAAAGCAGTAACTTAACGTTAACGATCCCAGTTTTGTTTAAACCTTCACACCTCTACTAACCAGCTGTGATGTACAGTGCCCGTATACTCATGGAGCAAGATTTTTTGTTGTTGGTTTTTGTGCCCGTGAACCTTGTTTTTAGAATTATTATTATTTTAAATATTTTTGTTGATTAAAAACCAAGCATTGCGTTCCCTCAATGAAGGCAGTTATTTATTTTATTTTTTTTATTTTTATTTTTTTGGTCTTGCCAATTGCATTCGCAGGTTACTGTTTTTCGTCATTAATCTTGTTCTGGAGGCAGCTCTGCAGAGTGGTCACTAGCTTGCACAGCTACAGTCATAAATTCTGATTTTAAATCTACCCTTAACCACATTGCTAACCCTAATGCCTAACCCTAACTTTTTAAATCTTAAAATTAATATCAAAAATGCCAATTTGTTTTCATACATTTTTACAATATTGAGAATTTTGACTTTGCAGCTGGCCCAGCTAGTAGAAATTGCTAAGTTCTGCATCAAGGACAAGACTCATCCCAACAAACATCAACTTGCAATGCATTCGCCATGTACCCAAGACTGTCAAGAAAGGTTTGGCTCGTGAGACCGCTTTGAAATAAATCTTAATCACCAAAGCTTTATGAAAAGATCAAGTTTGGGAGCAGCAAAACAGTGAGCGGACATCCCCTTTTTATCTATGTACATTATTTTAGCCAGTTCCTTTTTTTTGGATGTGTGTAAAACCCCCTTCATGCATGCTACATGCACATCATGGAATGAGAGATGAGATGATGCAGGCGACCCTGGTATTTAGAAACATTGAAGTTATTTTCCTTTTCATTAGATTAAAAACCAAGCACTCAATAAGTTACCCCAACTTGAAAGCTGGTTCAACAGCAATGCGTTGGGTGTCTTTTTTATCCAGGCCATGTATTAGCCAAGTAGCCTATCCATAAAAGGTTTCTCAATGGTCTTCTCCTGAGGCTTTTGCATTATTCACAATTCATAGGCCCTACCTGCATACTCCATTTCGCTTGTAGCTTATCCATCACAATCTCCAAAGAGCGCCTCTTGTCCAGTTTACTAAGGTCCTACAAACATATTCAAATTACTCAGTCCTATAATGCCATAGCCTATCCACCATTGATATCCTGCTTACTGCGAAGTGCCTCGCACACCGCCTACAATACATTTTTAAGGGGAGCCTAGTATTTATTTTTTCTGTAGAAATGCAATGCCTAAAGGCATGTGAATGGTCAAGCCCTCGTCCCCTACAACTTATTTATTCATCCAAACACATCCCTATCGCACCACCGCCAGCTATTGCGCCCATTATTCCCACTGTAAAAATAGCTCAAATATTTTAGTGTGACCTATAGCGCTATTACTAGCACTAAAATGTACCATTGAGTTAAGTTTGTTAATATAGAGCCCAATGTGTGTCCATCAGTGACCACAACAGTTTGAACCTCCTGATCTCGTTGTGGTTACCTCCACCATCATTATCATTAATAAATGCAGACCTCTGTAGGGGACACCACTCTCAAATACAGTAGGTAAGCTTTGCTATCAGTTGTCACTGGAATGGGTTTGTCAGACAAGTGGAACACAGGGTTGTCGTAATAGAATTAATTGTTTATCTGTGTCTGTCATACAGAGCAGAACACTCCACCCTGGCTTCACCTTCTGTCCTGTCCTCACAGCATGAGGCTGTCCAGGTTTCCATACTGATGGAACCCAGTTACTCAGGGAAGACGGGTGTGTTTTGTTCAACTATGACATCGTCATAGTTTCAATTATAAAAAGCACAAGGGTTTTTATGAGGGCGAGTGGAATTACTGTGCTGCTCGAGCAATGACTGGCAAAGTAATTATTAACTATGACTCAAAGAGAACAACACTACATAGTGTTTGCGTACACGATACAGTCTACCCACACAGTAAAACAATCGATGAAGCATGATAACTGAGTTTAAGGGTGACCGAGTAGACAGAGCATGGAGACAGAAAAGTAATGAGGGTGAGAGAGCGAAAGGAAGAGCAGTGAACAAGTGAGTGAAGAATGCAGTGTGGATGGAGGCAGAGTGAGGCCTTAGATGGGGGATGGGGAGCTGTAAGAGGAGGGGGGCTTCATTGAGTGGAATGTGGCTAGCCTCTGATCACCAATGCTGGGCAGATTGAACAGGACAGCATATCGTACACAAGAGTGGAGCCATGGGACAGGAGTTAGCTGGACCACCCCGCTAGGGAGGGAGGGAACAAGTACGGGACAGTGGAGAGGGAGATGGCAGGGGGAGGGAAAGAGAAACAAAATGACCAAGGGATGAGGGACTGAATTGGCGGGAAAGTACAGTTGGTATTGTTTGCCATGTTGGTCAAAGGGCAGTGCTTTTATGTATTGTAGTACTGTACTAGCGTTTAGAGATAAGAAGGTAGATTTCCTCCAAACGGATGCTATCTGTTTGTAGGGCTGGGTGTTATCCTGATCACGATATGAATGTTGGAGATATGCATATCGTTTGGATTTCATAATTCCTTGATGTTTACACTGGTTCTCCACATACTACAGCCTACCAGGGTAACACTCATTTGGCTGCTAATATCTCCAATGGAGCCTGTTGTTGTGCCACCCGAACATGTCCAATATAATTAAGGCTTATTCATATTCATAAACGCCCATTTACACGGTCCTATTGTTATCCATGATGTGACGGGAATTTGTCTCTATTGCCCAGCTCCTAGTTAGGCAGATAATGCCCTATACAATGTATATCTGACTATACACTAACATTTCCTCTTCAGAGTCTAGATCAAAGTGACAGCCGAGCTCCCTGTCTTTGATGAACCCAAGGAAGATGAGACCGAGAGATGCACTGTGAGAGTAAGAGAAAGGTGTTCTGAGCCAGGCTAGCCCATGTGCCTCCTCCTCCCTCCCCTCTGTCCTCACCCCTCTCGCAATGGATACTGCATGTAGCAGGCTGCAGCAGGAAACTGGAATACAGCACAGGCATGGTCCAGCTTCACCAGCAGCAGTCAGTCAGACAACCGAGAGAGGCAGGACAGAGAGAACCAAGCCTGTGTGGCTGAAAGGGACGGAGGGAGGAGGAGAGGCTGCGTGCGAGAGGGCAGGGAGAGGCTGCGTGCGAGAGGGCAGGGAGAGGCTGCGTGCGAGAGGGCAGGGAGAGGCTGCGTGCGAGAGGGCAGGGAGAGGCTGCGTGCGAGAGGGCAGGGAGAGGCTGCGTGCGAGAGGGCAGGGAGAGGCTGCGTGCGAGAGGGCAGGGAGAGGCTGCGTGCGAGAGGGCAGGGAGAGGCTGCGTGCGAGAGGGCAGGGAGAGGCTGCGTGCGAGAGGGCAGGGAGAGGCTGCGTGCGAGAGGGCAGGGAGAGGCTGCGTGCGAGAGGGCAGGGAGAGGCTGCGTGCGAGAGGGCAGGGAGAGGCTGCGTGCGAGAGGGCAGGGAGAGGCTGCGTGCGAGAGGGCAGGGAGAGGCTGCGTGCGAGAGGGCAGGGAGAGGCTGCGTGCGAGAGGGCAGGGAGAGGCTGCGTGCGAGAGGGCAGGGAGAGGCTGCGTGCGAGAGGGCAGGGAGAGGCTGCGTGCGAGAGGGCAGGGAGAGGCTGCGAGCGAGAGGGCAGGGAGAGGCTGCCTGCGAGAGGGCAGGGAGAGGCTGCCTGCGAGAGGGCAGGGAGAGGCTGCCTGCGAGAGGGCAGGGAGAGGCTGAGTCAGATGTATGCCCTAGGAAGAACTCTGCCGCCCCAGGAAGAACTCTGCCACCAATGCTGAAGAAATTCCTAGTGTAAACAGTTGATGAGTGATAAATTGCTTGAACTTTTGGCCCATATGCTGGTTGTGTTATTGTTAGAGGTGTGCCGAATAGTCGGACAAAACAAGTATTGTAACGGATATGGGCAATGTTCTGGATCCGATTATGATCCAAGTATTTTTTTCAATTCCGTCATCGGAATGCATATTTCTTGACTTGACAAGTTAAATAAAATATAATTCACACGTCAGTCAAGTGAGATGCTACGTGGTCTAAACTCAACTGGCTAGTTTGCCTGTCTGTGAAGAGATGGGCGGGCTGTATGTTGATCTTGCTTCTCTGATTGGAAAGTGAAGCTGTATTTCTCTGTCCACTTATTTCATAAGTTCATCCAATCACTTTCACTTCTCTTATTCGGTCTGATCATTGACTGCTGCTGTCTCCTGTTGGCCTGCTACTAAGATGCAATCAAATGTCCAGGACGTTTGCTATCAAGCAATCAATGTGTCTTTAAATATTTAACAAGCAGGGCGAGGGTAGGGGAAGAAATATGAAATGCGGACGCGGCTCCTAATCTGCAGCTTGTTTGGTCTATAGACTTGCAGGGAGGTAGACATTTTGGCAAAATCTACTTCGACATATTAAAACATTTCATTTTTTTTCCCGATCACGACTATCAACTGTCAATTTACAGAACAACTACGAATAGGGTTGCACAATTTGGTGAATATTCAGAGATGGGAATATATGGGAATTAACAGAAAATATATGCGAATGAATATTAATACCATTTAAAATGTAGATTTCTTTTGCATTGGATATATTTACCATGTCATATGGAGACAAACATAAACCTTTTACCTTATCATAAGTAGACAATTGCAAATGATTAAATCATTCCAATAGAATAAAAAAAAAATTTTTAGTTACAAATTTAACTTTAATTAAATGAGTTGACTTTTCACATGGGATGATTTCACTGAACAACAAAAGAAAGGGAATATTGAATGATCCCCAATGATCCATCGTATATCCCAAAAACGTTTTCAACATATATCTGTAAAATGATAGTCTAGAAACTAGAGCTTTGGTTGTCTTCCTCTCAGGCTTCCATGTCTTCTCCCTGGACCTCCTCAATGTCCACCTCTTGAACATCAGACTCTGAGGCCTCATCTTCACTGTCACTTCTCAAAAACCTCAATATTTCAACCCTTGTCTTGGTCAGCCTGTTGCATGCTTTGGTGTGTGTGTGTGTGTTCCCAAACAAGGACCAGTTGCGCTCTGAGGTGGCTGATGTTGGTGGGATTTGGAGGATGATGGAGGCAACAGGGGAAAGAGCCTCAGATCTACAAAGTCCCTTCCACCAGGTGGCTGATGAGATATGTTGGTACGACTGCCATATTGCATCTCCATCCCAAAGCCCTTGCTTGGAAGTGTACATCGCCAGACTGCTAAGAACCTTGCCCTCATTCAGGCCAAGGTGGCAAGACACGGTAGTGATGACACCATAAGCCTTGTTGATCTCTGCACAAGACAGGATACTCTTGCCAGCATACTTTGGGTCCAACGTATGCTGCAGTATGTCTGGGTCTTCACGCTTTTTGATGCATTTCAGAACTGCAGTTTCCTCTGCTTGGAGCAACAGTGAAGTGGGCAGGGCAGTACGGATTTCTTCTCTTAGATCTGCAAGAAGTCTGAACATCAGATAGGATGGCATTGTCTCCCTCAATCCGTGCAATGGCTACTGCTATAGGTTTCAGGAGTTTCAGGCTGCTTACCACTCTCTCCCAAAATACATCATCAAGGAGGATCCTCTTGATGGGGCTGTCCATATCGGGAGACTGTGTTATGGCCATTTCTTGGAGAGACTCCTTCCCCTCCAGGAGACTGTCAAACATGATGACAACACCACCCCAACAGGTGTTGCTGGGCTGCTTCAATGTGGTGCTCTTATTCTTCTCACTTTGCATGGTGAGGTAGATTGCTGCTATAACTTGGTGACCCTTCACATACCTAACCATTTCCTTGGCTCTCTTGTAGAGTGTATCCATTATTTTCAGTGCCAAGATATCCTTGAGGAGCAGATTCAATACATGAGCAGCACAGCCAATAGACCAAGCAGCCTTCATGTTCGCAGCATTGTCTCTCACCAGTGCAAATACCTTCTGTGGTCCAAGGTCATTGATGACTGCTTTCAGTTCATCTGCAATGTAGAGACTGGTGTGTCTGTTGTCCCTTGTGTCTGTGGTCTTCTCGAATACTGGCTGAGGGGTGGAGATGATGTAGTTAATTATTCCTTGCCCACAAACATTCGACCACCCATCAGAGATGATTACAATTGTCGTGACGTTGTATTAGTTAATGTGACGACTGTTGCTCATCGAATGATTAACGGTTTATAATTACGTGATTAAATGAATTAAGCAATGAATCAAGCAATTATTAACTCATTAACCTGGGGCACCATGGGAACATTGTTTTGATTGAGTTTCTATTTCCCAAATTAACTCAAAGGATATCAGAATATCGATTACAACAGTCGCTAAATTAATCAGTTTCCTCTACAGTCTCATCATCTGAAAGTCGTATAATCCGGGAATCTGCACGGACCCGGGCTTTACCACTGAATTTACCACACCAATCTTAGTTGATTATTTATTTACTAGCAAGCTAAAATGATGATAAAAATGCACATACACAAAACACAGTCTAGCTATCGATTAGGACTTAGTATAACGGGCCAACACACTATGGCGCTTGTTACCCAAAATGGGGATTTTAAAGAGAGAGAAAGAAAGGAAGTACACGAGAGAAATATACATTTGGGTTCATTTGTCAGCCATGCTTATTTAAAATTAGCCTTGCCCCGAACTGCCGCTCTTATGGGTCAGAATATAATGATGTAATTACGTGTTGTAGTTCTCAGGTGGGAAGCTCCGCGTGGGTCGTTTAGGCTTCTAAATGACGCACTTCTTCTCCGGCGCAACTCTCTGGTTGTCCTCCCGATGTCAGTGTCCTTCTTGGCTAAGTGGTCTGATCCTCACCCTTGATCGGAAAGGGGTCTTCTGAGGACAGACAGCTCTGTAGCTCAGAGCTCACAGCTTCGGCTCGAATGGTGTCGATACCACGATTCAATGGAGAGTGGAGGCTGGGTGGTTCGGCTTGAATTCACCCGCTTAGACAGCTACTCGTCTGTAGCTCGTGTAGAAAAATATTTCTTTGTCTTCAACCTTGTGTTTCGTTTTGGGGTTCGTCGACTTTGTTAGACCTTGTTAGAGCTTGGGGTCAATAGTCTACTATGTTAATTCTTCACTCTCCTGTCTTATACCCTCGGGTCAGAAGTGGGTGTAACAGCCTTTAGGGCGATTCTCTGGGCGGACCAAGTACAGGGGGCAAGGCTTAGATTTGGCTAAAAATCCGATTTTAGACACTAACTTCACATTTCATCTTTATCAAAACATTCTGTTTGATTTGGATATTTTCCAAACAGCGTACAATGTATAAACATCAGGCATATACTGGGAAAACTCTTAAAGGTACAATGTTTTCATAATAACGTCATCTCTTAACCTTTAAAAACCAATACAAAAGTTACATACATTTTAATATTCCACTTTTCGTCATAACCACCATTGTGGCTGACGGAAACCATTGTTCCAAAGTTCCTTTATTGCATGTTTAAGGTTCTGAGGCCAGTTCTCCATTGTTAGGACAAAGGAATTTCTCTGTATTATGGGCATGAGGTGTCATAAAACCCCCACATCTTCAGACCCCTAGATCTCTCCTCCTCTGTTGGGGGTTTGGGAGATAATCTGTAGGGTGGTGGTCTCCTGTACCCTGCCCTGATCAGGACAGTCATGACACAATACAGTCTGCTTTCTCTGATTTGCTTGACCTTCACTTGAACTCTGCATCCAGCAAATGAGTAGATAAAGCATGTCTGGTTGGAGGGGTGTATGCTGGGCGTAGAACATTCAGAAATCTCCTCCAATACACATTGCCTGTGAGCATCAGAGGTGAACCAGTTGCATACACAGCTGGAGCAAGACATTCATCAGCATTTCTCTGACTATGTTCCTCCATTGAGTCAAAAAAAACTTCTGATTCCAAGAGGACCATGAGCTGTTGCTATAGATATGGTGTCTGATTCATCATTTTCATCTCGAATAGAAGTAGAGGGACTTTGTCAGAGGTTGCTTGTTGTGAGCGCTGAGGGAACTTTATGCACTTGGCCAGATTCTGCATCTTTGTTGCATACGTCACATATGATTTGGCACAGTATTTGCAAATGTACACAGCTTTTCCTTCTAAATTAGCTGCAGTGAAATGTCTCCACACATCAGATAGTGTCTGTGACATTTTCCTGTAAAGATTAGAAAAAAATGGAGTAAAAGAAAACCAAATACAATTCCATGTACAGATACAGTTGAAGTTTACATACACTTAGGTTGGAGTCATTAAAACGCGTTTTTCAACCACTCCACACATTTCTTATCTTCTTTGGGCTAGGGGGCAGTATTTTGACATCCCAGATGAAAAACGTGCCCAAAGTAAACTGCCTGCTACTCAGGCCCAGAAGCTAGGATTGGTAGATTTGGATAGAAAACTCTACAGTTTCTAAAACTGTTAAAATGATGTCTGTGAGTATAACAGAACTTATGTGGCAGGCGAAACCCCGAGGACAAACCATCCAGCAAGGAGGCCTACAAACCTGACTCGGTTACACCAGCTCTGTCAGGAGGAATGGGCCAAAATTCACCCAACTTATTGTGGGAAGCTTGTGGAAGGCTACCCAAAATGTTTGACCCAAGATAAACAATTTAAAGGCAATGCTACCAAATACTAATTGAGTGTATGTAAACTTCTGACCCACTGGGAATGTGATGAAAGAAATAAAAGCTGAAATAAATCATTCTCTATTATTCTGGCATTTCACATTCTTAAAATAAAGTGGTGATCCTAACTGACCTAAGACAGGGAATTTTTACTAGGATTAAATGTCAGGAATTGTGAAAAACTGAGTTTAAATGTATTTGGCTAAGGTGTATGCAAACTTCTGACTACAACTGTTAATAGTTAAGCAGGTAGATTAAACAACTCCTTTGTAAGATACATTTTTTTAAATGAAACCTGTATGGAAACAGGTGAATTAACAATGTTAGCAGGCTCTAGCAAGCTAAAACCCACATGGTAGCAAAAACAAACTAGCAGAAATTAAGTTAGAAATGATTTATATACACTTTGCTGTATTTACTAGATAACAAAAAATCATGTATGTCATTATAAAATATATTCACCCCACCCAGTATTGTAATCAAAACTTACCAGAAAGCATGTAGTCCTTGGCTCACAGTGTAGTTGTGTAGGCTCAATAGCATCTCATTAGTGTGCAAGATTTTGAGACTCAGCTGTACATGTGATGGAAAAGTGCACTGTACATGTGATGGAAGAATGCACTGTGCATGCAGAGGGTTGCAATTCCATTGAATTGGGGATAGTGTAACCAAAATATGCCACAAGACCTAAAATTGCCTTGTGTACCCCATTAAAAAAAGGTTCACTGTTTCAAGCAAACATTTTTTTATGAATTTAAGCAAAATTCCCGGGCTGAACTTTTCATGGAAAATTCCGGAAATCTACTGAAAAGTTTCCGACCCTTTGCAACCCTAATTACGAATAGGAGTATGGCCATGTTGGCACAACCCCTAGTTATTGTATGACCATTATATAATGATAGCAATGTAGCTTAGTCAGCGTTTTATTTTGTCTATCCCTTCATCTGTCCCGTCTCTTTTCCCATCTACCGTTAAATGTTACACCTACACACTAGTCTCTGCTCCCCACTTCCCTTTATGAAAGGCCTGGCTTTACCCCTCTTGCTCTCTCCCCCTCGTTCTTCCCATTTGCTTTTCTCCTTATCCTCCCCCCTCTCTCTCATGCTCTCCACTGCTGTTCTCTCTTATTCCTTCTCTCCCTCCTCTTATCAGCACACGGCTCTTTTTATCTCGGCTGTACCAGGGAGGTATGTTAACTGCTAGCCTGAGGACTCGCACCAAATTCTTCTGCTGCTCTGTCGTTCGCTACATATTTTAGTCTGAGACTGCCATCATTGAAGTCGTCTGTGGTGACGAGGGCTGTTGTACAAAACAAAGTCATCAGCGATTTAGATCGTCTGTAACCAATCAGAGTATCAAAGCCAATAACACATTTTCAAACTGCCGCTTTACCCTTTATCCCCGTGTGTTCTGGCTCTGGCCCAACCCATCTGTTTCTGGACCAATCAGATGACCCCCGAATGTTTTGGCATTCGGTCAAGGGTCGGGGAGGTATTCGGATCCAGGCTCATTGCGGAGAAGAAACTAACGTTTGCGGGTGTAGCGTTTGGAGTCTGGGTAGTCAGGCAAGTTCACTGAACCCAGAATAGAAACACTACAGGATTATTTTTTTCGCCCCTCACCCTTCCCCCCATTCTTTAATGATCATTCATTATCCTCTCCTGCACTCACCCCCTCCCTCAGTCACCACCTCACGCACTCCCTCCACGTTTTATCGCTCTGTGACTGGAACACCATGGTACTCACCATGTTGGGGATATCAGGGCCTGTTGTCAACATGGCTGTTTCTAGAGCAGTTCTTGTTGAGGAACATTCAGAACAGATGCAAAACAGTGTTCCCTAGAGTTCAACACCTAGTCATGTAATTTTGTAAATGTTCAGTTCACATGTACAGTTAAACTCAATTCAATATCTGTATTTAGATGACTGATGATTGTGTTTTCATCTTTATTAACTCACAGTACTCTAACGGTCATGGGTGATTGACAGTCCTGTTGCTCTGTGAAGGTAATTGTGTCACCTTGAGCATGGGGTCACATTACACTGCCATGGCCCTCTGCTGTCTGTCTGTGACTAACAGACAGGATGTCTGGAGGCTCCGCCAGGGATCATGTCACCAGATATAGATATTGTAGCAGTACCTTTTTGGAAATCAAGTCATATTTTATTGGTCACATACACATATTTAGCAGATGTGATTGCGGGTGTACCGAAATGCTTGTGTTCTTCGCTCCAACAGTGCAGTAATATCTAACAATACATACAAATCTAAAGTAAAATAATGGAGTTAACAAATATATAAATATTAGGACGAGTAATGTTGGAGTAGCATTGACTAAAATACAGTATATACCTATTGTGTGAGTAAAGTGGTATGTAAAAATGATTAAAGTGACTAGTGTTCCATGTCTATGTACATAGGGCAGCAGCCTTTAAGATGCAGGGTTGAGTAACCGGGTGGTAGCCGGCTAGTGATGGCTATTTAACAGTCTGATGGCCTTGAGATGGAAGCTGTTTTTCAGTCTCTCGGTCCCAGCTTTGATGCACCTGTACTGACTTTGCCTTCTGTCTGGTAGTGGGGTGAACAGGCAGTGGCTCGGGTGGTTGATGTCACAGGAAGGCCGAAAAGATCATCAAGGACATCGGGTGCTATAGGCAGTGTGTCCCCAGTGATGCGTTGGGTAGACCGCACCACCCTCTGGAGAGCCCTATGGTTGCGGGCAGTGCAGTTGCCGTACCAGGCTGTGAAACAGCCCGACAGGATGCTCTCAATTGTGCATCTGTAAAAGTTTGAGGGTCTTAGGGGCCAAGCTGAATTTCTTCAGCCTCCTGAGGATGAAGGATGAAGTGCGAACTTTAAGTTTTTCACCTTCTCCACTGTGGTCCCATCGACGTGGATAGGGGCTGTTTCCCTCTGCTGTTTCCTGAAGTCCACGATCAGGTCCTTTGTTTTGTTGAGGGAGAGGTTATTTTCCTGGCACCACTCCACCAGGGCCCTCACCACCTCCCTGTAGGCTGTCTTGTCATTGTTGGTAGTCAGGCCTACAACTGTTGTGTCGTCTGGGTGAACAGGGAGTACAGGAGGGGGCCCCTGTGTTGAGTATCAGCAAAGTGGAGGTGTTGTTTCCTACCTTCTCTAACGGGGGGTGGCCCATCAGGAAGTCCAGGACCCAGTTGCACAGGGCGGGGTTCACACCCAGGGCCTCAATGTTAATGTTGAGCTTGGAGGGTAGTATGTTGTTAAATGCTGAGCTATAGTCCATGAACAGCATTCTTACATAGGTATTCCTCTTGTCCAGATGGGATAGGGCAGTGTACAGTACCGTGGCGATTGCATGGTCTGTGGATTTATTGGGGTGGTATGCAAATTGAAGTGAGTCTAGGGTGTCTGGTAAGGTAGAGGTGATATGGTCCGGAACTAGCCTCTCAAAGCTCTTCATGATGAAAGAAGTGACTGCTACGGGGCAGTAGTCATTTAGTTCAGTTACCTTTGCTTTCTTGGGTACAGGAACAATGGTGGGCATCTTGAAGCAAGTGGGGACAGCAGACTGGGATAGGGAGAGATTGAATATGTCCGTGAACACACCAGCCAGCTGGTCTGCACATACTCTGAGGACGTGGCTAGGGATGCCGTCTGGGCAGCCTTGTGAGGGTTACAGCCTTGCGATATTTAACCCGTTTTGAATGTCTTATTCACGTCGGCCACTGAGAACGAGAGACCACAGTCCTTGGGAGCGGGTCGCGTTGGTGACACTGTTATCCTCAAAGCGGGCGAAAAAGGTGTTTATCTTGTCCGGGAGAAAGACATTTGTGTCCGCGACTTGGCTGGTTTTCCCTTTGTAATCCGTGATTGTCTGTAGACCCTACCACATACGTCTTGTTTGAGCCGTTGAATTGCGTCACTTTGTCTTTGTACTGACGTTTTTCCTGTTTAATTGCCTTACGGAGGGAATAACTACACTGTTTGTATTCGGCCATATTCCCAGTCACCTTGCCATGGTTAAATGTGGTGGTTCGCACTTTCAGTTTTGCGCAAATGCTGACATCTATCCACGGTTTCTGATTTGGGTAGGTTTTAATAGTCACAGTGGGAGCAACATTCGCTATACAGTTTGTGATGAACTCAGTCACCGTGTTATTGTCAGAGGCTACCCGGAACATATCCCAGTCTGCGAGATCACAACATTCTGGAAGCATGGATTCCGATTGGTCAGACCAGTGTTGAATAGACCTTAGCATTGGTACTTCCTGTTTGATTTTCTGCCTATAGGAAGGGAGGAGCAAAATAGAGTCGTGATCTGATTTGACAAAGGGAGTGCGGGGGAGGGCCTTGTAGGCATCCCGGAAGTTGGAGTAGCACTGGTTGAGTGTTTTAGCAGTGCGAGTACTACAGTCAATGTGTTGATAGAACTTCGGTATGATGTAGACAAAATATCTCACTGACTATCCATGATGAATAGGGCCAGGAGCTGAGAAGATACCTTTTTATGAGGATTAAACACCGTACTTATCAAGCGCCTCAGAGTGGGAGTGCTGGTCTATGACAAGGTCCCACCTGTCCATATAATGTTGTTTATTATGATCTAAAAGGCTAAACTGATTCTAGATTGGCACTTCTATCCTAAGACGGGCCTTGACCCCAAAGATCGATTGAGTGAGTTTTAATGTGACTATTGTTTAGGTAGAGGTGGAACTCCTTAACTGAGAGGAGAGTCCCTACTTTAAACAGACCCTGTGGGGGTTGGAGATGCATATTAGCGCATTCCATTCATAGTACACACTTGTGTGCAAGAGAGAGTTTGAATGTCATGTCTCCCTCTGCTGCTCTGTTCTCTTTAATCTTGGCCTGTTTTTGCCATTCTCTCTCCAATGACTCTATTCAAACGGTGTGTGGGAAATCATAATAATCATAGCATATTTTGAATAGCTTAGCTGTATAGACCCATGAAAAAGGTCTAGCTATTGGATTTTATCCAGTATGCCAGTATACACAGGTCTGATGTTTAACAACTCTATTGATTCCACTAAATGGCTCACATTCAGCCTACAAAAACAAACAAATAAAACCAAATAGCTTTGTACCCAACCCTCACCTAACTCCTGAGTGTTTGTATTTACTTCCTCCCCATTTACCACTGATTGGTTTGATTAATTATTAACTCACATATACAGTGCCTTTTGACTGGTACTGTACGTTGATGCTACGAAGAAATTCACATTCTATGGATGCTAAAAGAGGTCTTAGTTTTCTCTGGAAATGTTGTTAAATATTCATTTAACCTTCAAACAACCAACATACAGCCTTCATTAAGTATTCACACACATTGACTTTCTCCACATTTTGTTGTTACAGCCTGAATTTAAAATGTGTTAAATGTAGATTTTGTGTCACTGATCTATACTCAAAACCCCATGAGGTCAAAGTGGAATTATGTTTTTTGAATTGTTTACAAATTAATTTAAAATGAAAAGCTGAAATGTCTTGAGTCAATAAGTATTCAACCCCTTTGTTTTGGCAAGTCTAAATAAGTTCAGGAGTAAAAAATGTGCTTAACAAGTCACATCAATTCCATGGAATCATTTTGTGTGCATTACTAGTGTTTAACATGAATTTTGAATGACTATCTCATCTCTGTATCCCACACATACAGTTATCACATACAAAGGTCTCTCAGTCTAGCAGTGAATTGTAAACGCAGATTCAACCACAAAGACCCCGGAGGTTTTCCAATGTCCCGCAAAGGAGGGCACCCATTGGTAGATGGGTAAAAAAAAAAAACAGACATTGAATATCCCTTTGTGCATGGTGAAGTTGTTAATTGAACTTTGGATGGTGTATCAATACACCCAGTCACTACAACGATACAGCTGTCCTTTCTAACTCTGTTGCCAAAGAGGAAGGAAACTGCTCAGGGATTTCACCATGAGGCCGATGGTGACTTTAAAACACTTACAGAATTTAATGGCTGTGATAGAACTGAGGATGGATCAACATTGTAGTTACTCCACAATTGACATAGCGAAAAGGAAGCCCATAGAGAATATAAAATACCCCTAAACATGCATCCTGTTTGCAACAAGGTACTAAAGTAATAATGCAAAGAATGTGGAAAAGCAATTCACTGTTTGTCCTGAATATGAGCTATTTCGGTGTCTTCAGAAAGTATTCTGACTCCTTGACTTTTTCCGCATTTTGTTACGTTACAGCCTTATTCATAAATGGATAACTTTTTTTTTTTATCCTCAGCTATCTACACACAATAACCCATAATGACATACAGTAGCAAAAAACAAGTTTTTAGAAATGTATGCAAATGTATTACAAATAAAAAACACATACCTTATTAACTTAAGTATTCAGACCCTTTGCTATGAAACACCAAAATTGAGCTCCAGTGCATCCTGTTTCCATTGATCATCCTTGAGATGTGAATGTTAATTCAATTGATTGGACATGATTTGGAAAGGCACACGCCTGTCTATATAAGGTCCTACTGTTGACAGTGCAGGTCAGAGCAAAAACCAAGCCATGAGGTCGAAGGAATTGTCTGTAGAGCTCCGAGACAGGATTGTGTCGAGGCACAGATATGGGGAAGGGTACCAAAACATTTCTGCAGCATTGAACGTCTGCAAGAACACAGTGGCCTCATCATTCTTAAATGGAAGCAGTTTGGAACCACCAAGACTCTTCCTAGTGCTGGCCGCCCGGCCAAACTAAGCAATTGGGATAGAAGGGCCTTGGTCAGGGAGTTGACCAAGAACCCCAATGTCACACTGACAGACCTCCAGAGTTCCTCTGTGGAGATGGTTGTCCTTCCGGAAGGTTCTCCCATCTCTGCAGCACTCCACCAAGCAGGCCTTTATGGTAGAGTAGCCAGACGGAAGCCACTCCTCAGTAAAAGGGACATGACATCCCGCTTGGAGTTTGCCAAAAAGGTACCAAACGACTCTCAGACCATGAGAAACAAGATTCTCTGGTCTGATGAAACCATGATTGAACTCTTTGGCCTGAATGCCAGGAGAACCTGACACCATCCCTATGGTGATGAACAGAGCAACGTACAGAGATCCTTGATGAAAACCTGCTTCAGAGCGCAAGGTGGCTACTTTTAAAATATCAAATATAACACTTTTTTTGGTTACTACATGATTCCATATGTTATTTCATAGTTGTGATGTCTTCACTATTATTCTACAATGTATAAAATAGTAAAAATAAAGAAAAACCCTTGAATGAGTAGGTGTGTCCTAACTTTTGACTAGTATTGTATGTAAATGAGATTTCTGTATTTCATTTTCAGTAAATTTGCCAACATTTCTAAACATGTTTTCACTTTGTTATTATGGTATATTGTGTGTAGATGGGCGAAGAAAAAAAAAAAAAGTCAATTGAGTCCATTTTGAATTCAGGCTGTAACACAACAAAATGTGGAATAAGTCAAGGGGTATGAATTATTCCTGAAGGAACTATGCTCACTACATTGCATTCCTGAAGTTTGAGTACCGTATTTAAGGAGCATAAAGGTGAACTCATATCTACACTGCTGGTGTTATTTTTGTTTACTTAATTATTAGTCTGCTGACTTCCAACCATTGTACATAATGAGGATAACTCATAAACTGACTCAAGACACTGAATGTGACAGTGACCCCGGCGGCCCTGCCCTAGGGAAATGTGCTGGGACATATGACAGTGGGGGACCCCCAAAGGGACTCTCACCAAGAGCGTCACAGATGATTAGTCTGGGTCCATGTGGCTTTAGCGCCATAGTATTGACTATTTACACCCGCTTGCTTTATCGACCATAGGAAAACGGCGATGGCGGGTTGGAGAGAGAACTTAGGAGGGGTCAACTCTTCGATTAGGTGTGTGTGTGTAAAAGTCATGTTTGTTTGTGTGTAGTCTAATGAGACTGAAAGCCGTGCTTGCTGCTTTAATGAGATATGAGAAGGGATTGGTTTTCACTGGCATCAGTTGTCACAGAGAGGATCATTAGAGTCAGAGAGAAACACTCAAGGGATGGAGCAATCAAATCTACATATATTTGCCACATACGCCGAATACAACAAGTCCATACCTTACCGTGAAATGCTTAATTACAAGCCCTTAACCAACAGTGCAGTTCATGAAAGAGTTAAGAACATATTTACCAAATAAACTAAAGTAAGGATGAAGTGACTTTGCATAGATGATGAACAGCGAGTAGCAGCAGTGTACAAAACAAATGGGGGGGGGGGGGTGTCAGTGTTTGTGTGTAAGCAAGGGTAAGTTCTGGTTTGTTGTGTGGGCGGTTATGCAGCAGTTGGTGTGCGTGGCTGTTTATGCGACTTATAGAACAGCTTGTCTTTGAGGCTGTATGAGTGGCCCTCACGGGCCTCCTATTCTACACTATATCCTTGACTATAACCTCATTGTTAGACTTTCCTTTTGATATTTGGGGGGACTGCGTGAAAGAGAAGAATTTAGACATTCACTGGTATGCTTGACAGGGACCAGTCTGCCAGACCTGTGCATGCCTGTCCTTTTAGAAATGCCCTACTGTGTGTAGATGTAAACATACCTCTGTGTGAATATCACACATACTTCTGTGTATATATAGTGTATGTGGACACCCCTTCAAATTAGTGGATTTGGCTATTTCAGCCACACCGTTGCTGACAGGTGTATAAAATCGAGCACACAGCCATGTAGTCTCCATAGACAAACATTTGCAGTAGAATGGCCTTACTGAAGAGTTAAGTAACTTTCAACGTGGCACCGTCGTAAGGATGCCTGCTTTCCAATAAGTCAGTTCGTCACATTTTGGCCCTGCTAGAGCTGCCCCAGTCAACTGTAAGTGTTATTATGTTGAAGTGGAAACTTCTAGGAGCAACAACGGCTTAGCCGTGAAGTGGTAGGCTACACAAGCTCACAGAATGGGACAGCCGAATGCGCGTAGGGCGTGAAAGTCGTCTGTCCTCTGTTGCAACACTCACTACCGAGTTATAAACTGCCTCTGGAATTAACGTAAGCACAATAACTGTTTGTCGGAAGCTTCATGAAATCGATTTCCATGGCCGAGCAGCCGGACACAAGCCTAAGATCACCATGCGTAATGCCAAGCGTTGGCTGGAGTGGTGTACAGCTTGCCGCCATTGGACTCTGGAGCAGTGGATACGCGTTCTCTGGAGTGATGAATCACGCTTCAGAATCTGGGTTTGGCGGATGCCAGGAAAACGCTACCTGCCCAAATGCATAGTGCCAACTGTAAAGTTTGGTGGAGGAGGAATAATGGTCTGGGGCTGTTTTTCATGGTTCTGGCTAGGCCCCTTAGTTCAAGTCAAGGGGATCTCTTAATACTACAGCGTACAATGACATTCTGTGCTTCCAACTTTGTGGCAACAGTTTGGGGATGGCCCTTTCCTGTTTCAGCATGACAATACCCCCGTGTACAAAGCGGCGTCCATACAGAAATGGTTTGTCGAGAACAGTGTGGAAGAACATGACTGGCCTGCACAGAGCTCTGACCTCAACCGTTGGAATGAATTGGAACGGCGACTGCGAGCCAGGCCTAATCGCCCAACAACAGTGCCCGACCTCACTAACGCTCTTGTGGCTGAATGGAAGCAAGTCCCCGCAGATATGTTCCAACATATAGTGGAAAGCCTTCCCAGAAAAGTGGAGGCTCTTTTACAGTAGCAGCAAAGGGGGACACAAAAATAATACGGATAATTTTGGAATGAGATGTTCGACGAGCAGGTGTCCACATACTTTTGGTCATGTAGCGTATTAGCTGGATGCTTCAAAAACATTGAGTCTGGATTATTGTGTGTGTTCATATATTTTAATTCAACATACCAGTGTGTTTTTGTGACTATGTAAACCTATAATTTGTTTTGCAGTTATTCGTCCTGGTAATAAATGTGTCTCTCATGGGAATTGAAATGGGATACCGCTTCTCTGTACAATTGATCCTTTGTTTTTCTTGTTGGTATGGGGAGGGGAGGAGGGAGTACCTGTCAGAATCTGAGTTCTGGAATCCTTATCTTCAACCTGCCTGGACCCTATCCCAGATCCACACAGTCTATAGTGACAACGTAACTATCCCTGGACAATTATAGATGATGCTTAGGTGCGTACAGTATATCCACATCACCTGAGCAAACTTCAGTGTACACTACGTTACAACACCATGGGGCACGGAAACATGTATTTCATTCTAGGACCTACAGTACCAGTCAAATGTTTGGACACACCTACACCTACTTTTTTCTACATTGAGATGGTTTGGCATGAGTTGGACTGCGGCATAAAGGAAAAGCAGCCAACAAGTGGTCAGCATATGTGGGAACTCCTTCAAGACTGTTGGAAAAGCATTCCAGGTGATGCTGGTTGAGAGAATGCCAAGAGTGTGCAAAGCTGTCAAGGCAAAGGGTGGCTACTTTGAAGGATCTCAATTATAAAATATATGTTGATTTGTTAACACTTTTTGGGGGGGGTTACTACGTGATTCCATATGTGTTATTTCATAGTTGTGATGTCTTCACTATTATTCTAAAATAAAAATGGTTACAATAAAGAAAAACCCTTGAATGAGTGTGTGTGTGTGTGTGTGTGTGTGTGTGTGTGTGTGTGTATATATCTATCCAGCGGGAGAGAGAAAAGACAGAGCGATAGATAAAGGGAATGAGTGGGGCACACAACACAGGAGGGAGTTAATGTTTATGATAATGTTCAGCATCTGTGTGCTGGTAGTTAACCATTAGAGAGCCATTGCCTGGTTCTCTCTCTGTGCTCCCAGACCTTTGAACTAGTATAGAGCCCTGTCCCTGCTCTGAGCCATGCTCAGGTATGTCCCACAGCAGCACGGTCGCCATGAGTAAGCCTGTGAGGAATTCAGAAAGCCCTTTCATGAAATAGAGACCGGAGTCTACGCTTCCATTTACTCCACATGAGGAATAATACCAGAGAAGGGAGGGCAGAGGAAAGCACTGAAACAAGTCTAGTGAAAGGAGGGAGTGGCTCTAAGCTAAGGGAAGCCTCAGGCTTAGAGCAACACAATTTCTTTTGCATAACTACAGTAAAGTCTGCATTAGAATGTCAGTAATGAATTCTAGTTCCACCATGATAATGATTGTCAGTAAGCATTTATGGGATGATATTGGATCCCATCTGCACTGATGTGATATTGATGTGGTTGGTTCTAATACATATTATGTTTTCCCCTCTCTTTTTGCAGAGGAAGCAGACTACTCTGCGTTTGGTACAGACTCTCTGACCCGTCCTAAGAAGACTGTCCTAGCGGCCGTGTTGCTGCGGCCTGATGCCAACCGGAAGAAGCCCCCTGTGATCATTAGCCTGCCCAGGGACTTCAGGCCTGTCTCCTCCATCATCGACGTGGACATCCTCCCTGAGACCCACCGCCGGGTGCGCCTCTACAAGCACGGCCAGGAGAAACCATTGGGTTTCTACATCCGCGACGGCTCCAGCGTCCGGGTCACACCCCAGGGTCTGGAGAAGGTGCCTGGGATCTTCATCTCCCGCATGGTGCCTGGGGGCTTGGCTGAGAGCACTGGCCTGCTGGCCGTCAACGACGAGGTGCTTGAGGTCAACGGCATCGAGGTTCAAGGCAAGTCTCTGGACCAGGTGACTGACATGATGATCGCCAACAGCCACAACCTCATTGTGACGGTGAAGCCTGCCAACCAGCGCAACAACATCATACGGAGCAGTGGTGGAGGGGGTGGGGCGGCTTCCGGGAGTTCGGGTCGCTCTTCCGACAGCGGCGCCAGTTTCTACGGCTATTTCACCCCAGGCGCTGCCATAGCGACGACCCCGGCTCACATCATCCAGAACTTCCACCCAGAGGAGCTAGAGAGTGATGAGGATGATGAGGACCTGGTGATAGAGGCAGATGGGGAGGCTGTGCCCATCCCACGGGCAGCCTCGGCCAGCTGCAGCATGCCCTCCCTGCCCCGCTACGAGCCCCACCTGAACCTCCGCGCCACAGCCAACGGAGCCCTGGCCTCCAGCACCGGTTCACTGAGCACGGTCAGCACGCCCGACAGGGGCCTAGAAGGAAGGAGCCTTGAGGAGGACGGCACACTCATCACACTGTAGACACATACACCCTTCATACTTGCACAATAATTACGGCACACACACAGCCATACTTAAATAGTTTTACTCTCGCTCTTATATGCAAAAACATAGTCTTGCACATACATTCAGATACCTTCATGCATACACAAACACCAAGACCTACGCATGCGTGCCATAGTATCGCCACAGCCCTCCCTACACTGTGACCGACAGACACATTAATTACACATGGTGTTTTTGTGGAAGGGGAAACTCCTGATTTCAAAACCACAAAAAGCACTTGTTTCTATTTCGGGAGGGGGAGACCCTTTCTATATTCTTCCTCTTGAGGGCAGGAATGAGATGGTATTCTCAGTTGGTTTTTTTTTTTTCAATTTTGTGAACTGTACGAAAGGACTGATTTAATGAAAGAAGTGGGCAAATGAATGCGCATATGTATGCTCTGACCTCTCCCTAGCTATTATACCCTGGCTTGTTAGATAGAGGAGACTGTGTCTTGAGCACATTTGACAATCTGCTTTTGCCTGGTCACTTTGCAAATGACAACAACCCCTCCCCTAGGTGATTACAGCATGTGGGAACTAAAGCAATGGCTTCCATCCTACCTGTTACCATAGTAACCAACAAAGAGCAGAGGTCTGCAATAATACACTAATTTAGTCTGATGAGAAAAAACAAATATGGGCCTCTTTTGTGTGGATCCGAACAGGGTTAACCACTATCCCTGTTTTTTTCTCCCCCCAAGCTTTTAATGTTGATAATCATTAAAAACCAACTATAAGCAATTGTGCGAAGCAACTGGACTTTCGAAAATCTCTAAGGTTTAATGCTGTTTTTTTTCCAGTTTTATTTCAATCAAATGATTTACTGTATGATTTTTATTTTGTGGAAAATAAGTGTACCGCAACATACCATATTGGAATTCTAAAGACCCATGGGTAAGGACCATATCTCTACATTAATGTCATCGGTCAATAATCCAGGATGTTGTTGTTGTGTGGGTGAGGATGAAACATCTTTCTTGTTTTTAGTTTTTATTGAACTTTTCTTTCCTCATGACAAGGGCTATTTCCCCACTTTGTCTATAAAGCGTGACAGTATGTGATTGTATATGTGATTCTCTGATTTCTCTGACCATGACTCTTCACTCATCTCAGTATGTTCCTCATGTTCTCTCTTTTTCATCTGTCTATGTTTTGTATGGGCGGAAGTACATGTAACCAATAGGGTGGGCTTTCTTACAGTTTTCCATCTCTAAGTTCACTTCGATGTGGCCTGAATCATTTGTGTGTGAACAGTGCCCTCACTTCATATACAGTATTTGTCCCCATTTCAAAGAATGTAATACTGGTATAGATTGCACATGAATAACTGGACTGTGACTGATGTTACATAACTTAGAGCTAGGACACTAAGAGAGGAGGGATGGAACTGTTGAAGAACCAAGTCGGCAGGAAGAAGTTACTATTTTGACACTCTCTCACACATACCGACCCAGTCTCTGTGTTTGCACCTTGTGTTTGAGTAAGGTGGAGTTCGATTAGCGCTACGCATTGTGTAACTTGGATCAGGTGAGGGAGTGCGTATTCTCACCTGTTCCTGGTCACATGTCTGTCACCTGATGTCTGTACCTGTGGTTGTTCAGGAAGGTCAACACCAGCAAGGTGATTAGAATGCCGGTAGCATAGATCCAACAGACTTGCCCAAAACACTACACAGTTTCTCACTGCAGCACCCCCCAGCGAAGAAAAACAATTGCAGCACCCCTGCCCACAAGCTACTTCCCGCGGCTATGCACCAAACTACAAATGCTTAACGTGAAACTGATCAGGCGAGTACTGCAGAACGTCTTCATTCAAATAGATTGTAGTTTTATTCTCTGTGTGATTAGTTGCCATTGAGCTGTTGTGAAGTATATTTGGGAATTAACACTAAGGCTGTACTCAACATGTAAACAGTAATAGAAGCTAACATACTCCTTTGAGAGCAGATGGGGAACTGATGTGCATCATTTCTCATATTGATTTTGGCTTTTGCTAGGGGAAACAAAATGTACTGGGAACAGTTGCCTTACTCCCCTCTAACCCCCTCTACTGAGCTGGACTGCAGTCTGTCTTACTTGCAGAAATACGTAATGAGAATCATAAACACTGGATCCGTGATCAAACATCTGCTCAGAGCAGGTTATGTGAACTGAACTTCCACTCATACTGACTCATTGACACTGTGAGGTACTACTCCATTCTCTGTTATTGTACACACAGTCTTGAAGAGTTGAGATTTGCTTTGTCTCTCATTCCAAACAGTTCTGTAACATTCAAAGCATGACGAGTGACATTTTGAATGGCCGAATTTTAGAAATCTGTTTAATTTATTTTTAACTACACAGGGCATTGGGATTGTTACCACAGCTATTTATTTTGTAGTCATGTTTCAGCATAGCAGTGAAAAGTCATACGTTTAAATTTCATTTGTGTAACTGATCCACTATGTTAATTCATGGTTGAAGTTCATGATCTCATCTATTCCTGGTAGGTACTTCAAAGTAGTTTGATTCAATTGTTTTTCTGTACAAGCAGTTTATAGGGGTGTAGATTATAACTCACTTTGACAGTTTTTTTCCCCCCCTCCCCATACTGTGAATTCCTTTATTCCTGGAGAGACCCTGTGTTTCAGAATTATTTTGGTTTGTGTCGGTTCGTGTTTTTTTTTTTAAGATAATGAGCAAGGATTTTTGCTTGCTAGATAAATCCTAAGGTATAGATTTGTACTGAACATTTTCAGTATTTTCTTATCAATACTATATGATGTACATTTTTATCACATTTAATGAAAATGTTTTAAAGTAGTAAAGAAATGTATGAATATAGATGCACATGTATAATTGTTGATTCCATGAGCTGGAAAAATAAACTAATATGTAGCAATCATTGACTATACGTTTTGTTTCTTTTATTATTACAAAAAACAGCATTTTAAATAATGTAAATCTTTCAAGACCCAAAAGTAACATAAAATGCTGAGGATCATGTTCAAGTGCTCCCATCATATCTTGTCATGTTCCAGACTTGGGACCATTGGCTTGGGCACAGTTGAAACATAGTAGCGAAGATGCTGGTAAAGCATTCAGTTGTTCAATGGACGAGGTATCAGCCTTTCTCTTTCCATCATGTTTCTAGAAAACAAAACGTTTTTTTGTTTTTTTTGTTTTACCTAACTAGATAACCCCAGATATTTTTGGGCTACACTGCTGCTTTCAGAAGAATCCAGATCAATTACACTTGTATTAACGAGTCACGTCGGGGCTAAAATATTATCTGTACGAAATATGTATAAAACCCTTATCAGCATGACGTAGTTAAGGTTTTGTTGGGGAACTGAAGGGATCATTCGATCCAGTGGAGGGGGCCAAAGCGTCAAATAAAATCACTTTAGAATCACGTGACGTGACGTGTAAACAACATGGCGACTCAGTGCTGAGGTAGCAGCCCTAACAAACTCGGTGGATAGACACACCGATAGCCTGGTTTCGTTAGCATTTCTCTCGCCTGCATCTACGCAGGGTCAGGCCAGAGATGCCGGCCTGAGAGAGGAGCAGTTATATCAAAAGATGCAACAGCAACAACGTCTTGCTCAACAACAACACCAGAAGCAGACGGAAAGCACAAAAACCAAGAGCATGTTTCTGTCTAGGGCGCTGGAAAAAATCCTGTCGGATAAGGAGGTGAAGCGGAGCCAGCACAGCCAGCTGCGTAAAGCATGCGAAGTGGCTCTTGGTGCGTGAGTTACATTTTTTTTTTTATTGGTGGACGTTGCATCCTTAGTGTTGTAATTTCTTCAACGTAATATTTGATCTACCTAACGTTAGCCCTTCCGTGCTAACTTGTTAATTTAGTTTGTTAGCGAGCTAGGTATGGCGTTAAATGGCCTCCTGTCAAGGTAGCTAGCTTGCTAGCCAGTTCGATTAGCCAGATTGGTGGCTAGATAGCTACTGACACAACGCAACATAATGTTCAATGCTTCCAGTCTTCGAAAACTGGGTAATGATCGTGGAGCCTTGTCATAGATCTGACTGCATGTGAACACTAGGCTATTATATTCAGTCATATGCTATGTCTTCAGATTGCATTATCATCCCTGTCAACTTTGACAGCTAGCTACCTAGCTAGTTGGCTAACGAGTTAGCTTGCTAGCTAGCCATTGGACCAATCATTGTACAGTACGTAGCACTGTCACCTTCAGTCAGCTGGCAATATACTTCAATCAGGATATTCTGACGTCTATTATTTTCCACTGAGCAGTGGAGGGATAGTTTTACACACCCACGCATTGCTTTTGTGCTTTGTTTTTTTTAGAGAAAAAGACTGCTAAATTGTAAACATGTTGGAGACATGGCAGCTGTACATTTTTACTGTTAATGAGTACACGTGTGTATTTTACTGTAGTTGAATGCCGTTCTGAACTAGCAGTAATAATGACCATAGTTGCTGTTGTCCAAAAAAACACGAGGTTCTTGAGCAGGGTCTAACCCAGTGATGTGTGTAAACCCATCATTGGTCTAATCTAGAAGAATTTCTAGCTCGATGTTTTAAGCTACCAGAAATTCCAGTTGGGTGATGGCATACTTCCGGGAACTTTGAAGCCTATTGTTCAGTCTCTCCCTCACTTATTTTGAGATGGAAATAAGTTTGCGCTTTGACCCGGTCCTGCACTGTACATTATTTATGATTCATGGCAGGTAGACAAGCAATGGTTTCCTATTCACCACTTAGATTCCAGGCGACACATTGTCACAGACAGGTAACCCCATACTGAAGTAGCTCCAGATTCATCAGGTGGGTAAATGTTGACTTTTCTCCCATTAAATGAATCTCTCCATATTTACATTACCCAGCCCATTCATAGACTATCATATTTGGTACACTAAACAGTTTACTTAGGCTCTAGTCTATTCATTGCATACTTCTCGTTGGCATAGATGTTGCGTTCATCCTGGTTTGGAGTGGTGTTGGGAGAACCTGCCTGCCTGTCACCGCTACGCTTCATTGCCCAAGTTCTTTGTTATAATGAGCATTGTTAATCTGATAACATGTTATAATGAGAATGCCACAATGAATCCTTATCCTCCTCTGACAAATATTAGCCACTCTTTTTCACAAACTGAGTGGCCAATGGACTGTGGTTCCCCCTAGTTTGTGTACGCACACACATGACATTGAGCAATTAGGCTAAATGTCCTGGGGGGGGGGGTTCCACTTCCAACAGATACTGTCTGGCACCATAGTTTGTTCATTTGCGCTTTACTGCACTGTAATGTATCCTAGGTTGTGACATTTAGACTATTGCACAAGTTGTATATCCTGATTATATTTTAAAAGGGAGATGAGATGAGCGACTGGAGGTGTCCAGTGGTGCAATAATTATAATGCTGCTTCCACATATAATGGAATGTTTATGGATCCCACATATAATGGAATGTTTATGGATCCCACATGTAATGGAATGTTTGTGGATCCCAGATGAGCCTTGGGAGATTGAGGGCATCTTTTTTTTCCCCTTTCTGATTAAGAAGTTTTCACATGTACAATACAGACACACAGAGAGCACACAGTTGAGGGGCACAGGGTCAAGCTGCAGTTGAGATAACAACTGCCGTAGGCTATTTCCTCAGTCCATAGTCTATGCTGCCTGTTCTGCTGTTAGGCATGCCTTGCCTTGAGAACAACTTTGTGTGTCAGCAGTTGCCAAGAATATCAGTATGTGGAGTCCTTGGGTATAGCAGCAGTTGGTCATCTGGATGTGTGTGATACAGCCCTTGATCACATCTGGCCTTGTATGCTAATGCTTAGGCCTAATACATAAGCAAAATTGTGACATTGACTGGTGCATTTAGGCCTGTTTCGACAGAGCCGTTATGAGCACAGGCCCTTGTGTCACAACTTTGGACATATCAATATCAAGGGGATACGATTGTGTCTGGTCATTAGCTAGAGGTTTATGGGTTTTGCGGTGGGGGGAGTGTAGGCCTACTTTAATTTAAATTCGCCTAACAACATAATCTCAATTGTTTGAAGTCCGTTTGATTTGTTTTTGCTAATGTAACTGTATAAATGGGTATGTTGATACTGTCATTTCTATGCTACTGAAATGAATTGAGTCACAGAGGAGACACTTCTGAGGGGTATAGTACAAACCAAGATCAGTGAGTTGGCTAGCTAACTTTGACAAAAACAACCAGAAAGAACTGTTGATTTTCTGGTTCGTTAGGAAACCTGAACAGGTACGTGTTTTGGTTGTTGAGTCAATTATACCATGCCTATTTCAAGCTTATTTTTCTAAAAGTTAAAATGTATTTCAGAACATGTAGGCAAGTTAGCTGGGGGAAATTCCACCATAACAGAGTGACGCTGGGACCCACTTTTTCTTTTTTCAATGTATGCCAACCAAAAACCATTAATTGGAAAGTTTAACAAATCATGCTCAAGTCTACTTTTAATAATTGCCACTGAACATTTTACTAAAACACATTTACTTGAGGAACAGTGCAGGTAGAAAGTTGGGTAACAGAATAACAATAAAATCTCATTCTGTTTTTTTATGTGACCACGTTCTCCAAAAACTCTTAATTATCTACTCCGAATTAAGATTCAAATATGTCTGCAGAAAGAATGTGGTGTCAGCTACGATATGATGTATTTTAGTTATTGAACCACAGTAACAGAAGTGGATCAAAACCTGGTAACAGAATGTCATCATGGGTCCTTGATTTGTACTATATAGAAATGCGTTCTTATGAATGTCATTCTCATGTGTCCTGAACTGGTACACAAATTTTGCAACCCTACTGGCATGCATAGTATTAATATCAGCCCTCTGATTACAATGTAGAGCATGATATACACTCTGTTCTGGACCAGCTGCAGCTTAACTAGGTCTTTCTTTGCAGCACTTGACCTTATGACTGGACAATAATTAAGATAAACTAGAGCCTGCTGGATTTGCTTTGTGGAGTGTGGTGTCAAAAAAGCAGAGCACCTCTTTATTATGGACAGACCTCTCCCGATCTTTACAACCATTGAATCTATATATTTTGACCATGACAGTTTACAAACTTAGGTAATACCAAGTAATTTACTGTCTTCAACTTGTTCATCAGCCACACCATTCATGACCAGATTCTGCTGAGGTCCAGAACTTAAGGAATGATTTGTACCAAATGCAATGCTCTTAGGTTTAGAGATGTTAAGGACCAGTTTATTACTGGCCACCCATTCCAAAACAGACTGCAACTCTTTAAGAGTTTCAGTGACTTCATTAGCTGTGGTTGCTGATGAGTGTATGGCTGAATCATCAGCATACATGGACACACATGCTTTGTTTAATGCCAATGGCAAGTCATTGGTAAAAATAGAAAAAAGTAGAGGGCCTAGAGAGCTGCCCTACGGTACACCACACTGGGGCTCCTGAGTGGCGCAGCGGTCTAAGGCACTGCATCTCAGTGCAAGAGGCGTCACTACGGTCCCTAGTTCGAATCCAGGCTGTATCACATCCGGCCGTGATTGGGAGTCCCGTAGAGCGACGCACAATTGCCCAACGTCGTCCAGTTTTGGCCGGTGTTGGCTGTCATTGTAAATAAGAATTTGTTTTTAACTGACATGCCTAGTTAAATAAAGGAAGACATTTTTATTTTTTTATTTATATACATATATATTTATTTTCAATGACATATATGACATTAGAGAAGCTTCCATTAAAGAAAACCCTCTGAGTTCTATTAGATAGCTCTGAATCCACGATATGGCCGAGGTTGAAATGCCATAACACACAGAGTGGTTCCTCCTTTAAAAGTTGTGAGTTTACGCAGCGGTTCTTAGAGATACCCAGCGCAACGGCTTCATTGCTCCAGACCACAGCAGGGTGGAGTTAGAGCACTCATTATGCTTTTGGGTCCCAAGGTTTTTATGTGACCAATCATATTGAGTGGTTCCTATGACGAATTTGACGTTATGCCACCCGTCGCTGGTGACTTTCTTAAGCAAAGATGTCTGACAAAAACATTACGGTGGAAGCAAATGTAAGTAATTATAATGTCATAACGAGTCAAGCAAAAAATGTACAATTGAGAGGAATATGTTAGTCTTACATGCTGACCGGACACGTCGCGTGCGCGAGCGTCGCAAAATAAATTTAGAAATCCATGTTATTCAATTATTGCACCCACACTGCTCGCACGCACCAACGAGCGTCTGCGATGCCAAGTGCTAAAATAGAACTCCTTTCTATTTCTAACGCAGATCGCGCTGCAATTCCTGCCTCTCCCATCTCCTCATTGGTTTATAGAAGCAGGTACCCACGTGCCATCTCCTCATTGGTTATACCCACGTGGGTGATTGAAAGACGAACTGTTTTGCCGTTGTCGTGGTAATACTATGAAAGTTTAGATGCCAATCACCATATAAGTTCAAAGATGAAAAAGCCTGGAAGGAGGAGAGATGACTAGAAACGATTCGGTTGGCCATTTTATGTGTGGATTAATTGTCGGAGTAGAGGACCTTGTGCAGTTCAGGTAAAATAACAACTCAATGTTTATATCCCAGGACAAATTAGCTAGCAACAGCAAGCTTGCTAAATAGGACAAATTAGCTAGCAAGTGCAAGCTAACTAGCTAAATTGCCATACATGTTTAATGCTTTTCGACCTGTCCCCAAATTAATGTCATTGGTTCAGAGTTTGTTTTGATATTTTAACCTGCGTGTTGTGATCGCGTTTGGTGTAGGGGGACAAAATACATTTTTGCACGCGCGCAGACGGTTTGGGTTCCGTGTTAGGGATCGGCGTCCCGTCAACGGGACACTTGTAAATCATGCAGCGCCTTGTGTCAAGATTGCAGATTTTAGAGAAGCAACAAATGTCGGTACATATAAGTGTCTTATATCGGCTGAAAGCTTAAATTCTTGTTAATATAACTGCACTGTCCACTTTACAGTACCTATTACTGCGAAAAAATGCCATGCTATTGTTTGAGAGCTCCTAACAAAAAATTTCACCGCGATAGGTTCTGAAGGTGAAATGTGTACTTACACTCTGATTTATCATCCAAAGGGTCCCAGAGATAACATAGTGTCGTTTTGTTAGATAAAATAATTTTTCATATCCTAAAAAGGTCAATATAGCATGCATGATCGATTTTGTATTTCCACTCGTTCAATTTGCAAAGAAAGGAATCAGTGAAAATCTCACCCTAAACGTTGTTTCAACCGGTCAAAACGCATTCGTATGTATTCCTCAGAGATCCTAGAACGTAACGAGACTTCACTATATCATTAGGGGTGAGGTATATCCTATAGGACACCATATTTGGTCAGAGAGCGACGCCTTCATGGCACGCCAATGACGCGGGCGGTGTTCACTTGAACGACTCTAACTTTGTCAAATTAAGCACCAATCGGGGACAAACAGAGCTAGCTAGATAGCCAATGAGCTTGGCTTTACGAGAGTATCCAGAAACCATGTATCGGTCGTAAAATGTAGCTACTAACCTTGTACTACAGTATGCCTTTTCATTTTGGACAAAAATTATACGAATATTCAGAGTTATGAAGTTATGAAAACTGGTTGTTTTGCAAATGTTGAACTTGTAATATGGCTACTAATACTGGAAAAGCTAAATCAGTCCAAGTATACAGATTTGACAATATTCTTGCAGAAAAATGTAATATGAATGCAACGGTCTCCTTCACGATTTGCCCAAATGTACCTGGGTGACTTCACACTAAATGTCATGGAGAACGCTCATACTTCAAGTTATCCGTCTGAAACTTTGCACATACACTGCTGCCATCTTGTGGACACCATCGGAATTACAACCGGAGTGACGGCTAGAACTGGGACCTTTCTCTTCCATTTCAAAGATGTTGGTATTTAAAAGACTGGTTGGTTTTTTTCTTTGTATTTTCTTCTACCGGATCTAATGTTATATTCTCCTACATAATTATACATTTCCACAAACTTCAAAGTGTTTCCTTTCAAATGGTACCAAGAATATGCATATCCTTTCTTCAGGGCCTGAGCTACAAGCAGTTAGATTTGGTATGTTATTTTAGGCGAAAATTGAAAAAAGGGGGCTATCCCTGTAGAGACAAGCCATTGTGCATATTTTTTGTCATAAAGTTAATTTACGAAAATCGCTATTTGGCTAGTTTTTTTTTCAGTCATATCCAATACCAGGTGTATCAAACTTCATTCTTTGAATGATGCTGTGTCTGCATGTATGTATTACAAACACTTCAAGTGTTTACCGCTCCTGGGACATCAATGATTTCACATTGTAACTATGCAATAGACTAGAAACATGATTTAAGTAAAGGCTGATTTCTAATTCATATATACAGGGGGGAAAAACAGTACATTACACTTCCTATGCATATCTAACTCCCTTCATCTGCATTAATCTGAGGAGGTTCTCTCAGGCATGTGGACGATTGAAAACAGGGCAGCAAAGTTTGGCACCAGAGCGGTTTAGAGCATATTACTATTTGCCTGTGAATAACCAGACATTCATACAAACTTGCTAAGCTGAATTCTTGATGCACAACCGAAGGTGCTGCCATATCCTGCCAGCACGCCCACAAGCGAGCCATTCAGGCTGAGAATGACATGTGGAAGAGGGCGAGGAATGAGATGGGAGTAACAATCCAGGCTATTTGCTCTGAGAACGGCATAATAATGTAATGAAACAAGCAGGGAGCAGGTTTCGAACCCTCAACATTCTGGCCCGAAGTCCAGCACGCTATTGTCTGTGCCCAAATGTATTAATTGGGGTTGGGGCCGATTGTGGCTAAAAACACTATCATTTGGAATCTTTAACAAGGGGAAAAAGTATTATTATTAGTTTTTCGCAAGCGTGGCAGGCTGTGAATTCTGCTAACAACGTTTCTAGGATGGGCTATTAGCTGAACAATAGACTATTCGACCTTTACTAAAGTATTGTCTAATAGCCAAGCTATTGTGATCCAATGAATTATAAGTGAAATAATCTGTCTGTAAACTATTTTTGGAAAAATGACTTGTCATGTACAAAGTCCTAACCGACTTGCCAAAACTATAGTTTGTTAACAAGAAATTTGTGGAGTGGTTGAAAAACTAGTTTTAATGACTCCAACCTAAGTGTATGTAAACTTCCTATTTCAACTGTGTATGTATGTGTGTTGATATACTGCTCAAAAAAAATAAAGGGAACACTAAGATAACACATCCTAGATCTGAATGAATGAAATAATCTTATTAAATACTTTTTTCTTTACCTAGTTGAATGTGCTGACAACAAAATCACACAAATTGGATTTCCATTGATTATTTTTATCAACCCATAGAGGTCTGGATTTGGAGTCACACTCAAAATTAAAGTGGAAAACCACACTACAGGCTGATCCAACTTTGATGTAATGTACTTAAAACAAGTCAAAATGAGGCTCAGTAGTGTGTGTGGCCTCCACGTGCCTGTATGACCTCCCTACAACGCCTGGGCATGCTCCTGATGAGGTGGCGGATGGTCTCCTGAGGGATCTCCTCCCAGACCTGGACTAAAGCATCCGCCAACTCCTGGACAGCCTGTGGTGCAACGTGGCGTTGGTGGATGGAGCGAGACATGATGTCCCAGATGTGCTCAATTGGATTCAGGTCTGGGGAACGGGCGGGCCAGTCCATAGCATCAATGCCTTCCTCTTGCAGGAACTGCTGACACAGTCCAGCCACATGAGGTCTAGCATTGTCTTGCATTAGGAGGAACCCAGGGCCAACCGCACCAGCATATGGTCTCACAAGGGGTCTGAGGATCTCATCTCGGTACCTAATGGCAGTCAGGCTACCTCTGGCGAGCACATGGAGGGCTGTGCGGCCCCCCAAAGAAATGCCACCCCACACCATGACTGACCCACCGCCAAACCGGTCATGCTGGAGGATGTTGCAGGCAGCAGAATGTTCTCCACGGCGTCTCCAGACTGTCACGTCTGTCACATGTGCTCAGTGTGAACCTGCTTTCATCTGTGAAGAGCACGGTGTTGGGCTGTAAGCACAACCCCCACCTGTGGACGTCAGTCCCTCATACCACCCTCATGGAGTCTGTTTCTGACCGTTTGAGCAGACACATGCACATTTGTGGCCTGCTGGAGGTCATTTTGCAGGCCTCTGGCAGTGCTCCTCCTGCTCCTCCTTGCACAAAGGCGGAGGTAGCGGTCCTGCTGCTGGGTTGTTGCCCTCCTACGGCCTCCTCCACGTCTCCTGATGTACTGGCCTGTCTCCTGGTAGCGCCTCCATGCTCTGGACACTACGCTGACAGACACAGCAAACCTTCTTGCCACAGCTCGCATTGATGTGCCATCCTGGATGAGCTGCACTACCTGAGCCACTTGTGTGGGTTGTAGACTCCGTCTCATGCTACCACTAGAGTGAAAGCACCGCCAGCATTCAAAAGTGACCAAAACAATCAGCCAGGAAGCATAGGAACTGAGAAGTGGTCTGTGGTCCCCACCTGCAGAACCACTCCTTTATAGGGGGTGTCTTGCTAATTGCCTATAATTTCCACCGGTTGTCTATTCCATTTGCACAACAGCATGTGAAATTTATTGTCAATCAGTGTTGTTTCCTAAGTGGACAGTTTGATTTCACAGAAGTGTGATTGACTTGGAGTTACATTGTGTTGTTTAAGTGTTACCTTTAATTTTTTGAGCTATATATATATATATATATATATATATCATTTTCTTACCGAGCCTTTCCAAAAGTCCACGCAAGTTTCTTCAACTGTCTTCTGACTGTGATTAGAGCGATGTTGATGTTGTGCCGTGATGCCAGCAGATTCCAGATGACCTTTGCTGACCGCTCATCATCTTCATTCATCAGTGAGTCGATGGAAATGTAATGCAATGTAAAAATGTGCAGCATACAGTAAAGACCAACAGTCGATTTATTTAAGCGTTATTTTTAGCATTTTTAGCCTACTTTACAGTATTGTCGCCTACTGTACCTGTTTATTTTCCTGGGCTTTCGAGTTTGGCGTAAAACGGGCATCTGATGATAGTGTTTGCGAATAGCACTGTCCGTTACCAAAATCCCCAAGTCTAACAGTATTTTTGAAATATCTCCAGTAGATTTTCCGATCCTCCTTAAAGCCCTAAGCCCTATGCTCAGTTAATAAATGAATAGAGATCCTGGTCATAGTGCTACAGTATGTTGTACAGCATAATCAAAGTGAGGACAATCGGCGATCTGCTGTATACTTATAGCATATTGTAACCTGAAAGTCACACCTTTCCTCACCCCGCCCAAAACTCCACCCTTAAACAGCTGCTTTTTGAATGGTAACTGTGTTATCTAAAAAAATGACATTGCGACCAGAGAACAGACGAAATGGACTTCGTTTTCATCAAGCCAGCTATAAGCAAGTGATGTCTGCTAAATAATCAAGTTAGGTTTCTCCGGAAATAAAGAATTCTAAATAACAAACTGGCTTTATTTACAAATTAGTGAGAATGTCTCACCCCATGTTCAAGAATTGCCTTTTTCTCGCTCACTCTAGGTTAAATGAAAACGAAATCTCCAAAATATTGTTACTTTTTAAACAAAGGAATATTATTATTATTAATTAATTTAGAATTATATTAAAAAAACGTAGATATAAAAGCCTCTTTTAGATATTCTAAATGAATTAATAATAATATTGCTTTGTTTAAAAAGTAACAATATTTTGGAGATTTCGTTTTCATTTAAGTATGCGTGAGTATGATGGTTCGTTGTTAGCATTTCCTGCCTAAGTTTTCCCACTTTGCCAATGAAATAATCGGCAACATCAAATGGCTTATTCATCACAAAACCATCTGATTGGATGAAAGATGGAGTTTCTGCCCTTAATTTCATTTAAAGTAATTACAATTTTTCATATCATTGATCTTGGCTTCATAATACAGTTTCTTCTTCTTTTTGAGTTTAGTCACATAATTTCTCAATTTGCTGTAAGTCAGCCAGTCAGATGTGCAGCCAGACTTTTTAGCCACTCCTTTAGCCCCGTCTCTTTCAACCATACAGTTTTTCAATTCCTCATCAATCCATGGAGCCTTAACAGTTCTAACAGTCAGTTTCTTAACAGGTGCATGTTTATCAATAATTGGAGGAAGCAATTCATCAAGTGCAGGGTCTGGATGCTTTTTATTAATCACATCAACAAATATTTTTAACATCATCCACATAAGTCATTTCTCTGTCATTGTTATAATGAATTCCCATACAGAACTGATGTGCTCTCTAAATAAGTGCTGTCTTCTTGCCGTTGTCCTGTTTAAACTCCTCGAGCTGACCCTGGGTGAACTGTGAACTGTTCTTCAGGTCCTGGTCCTCTGGTCAGGTCGTCCATTCTTTTATTAGTTGATGTCATCAGTATTTGGACAAGATGCTGGAAGCTATTTTCTTGTTGTAACAACTGCTTGTAGAACTGTTTTTGTAAGTTTAAAAGATCCTTCACCTGTGATTGACACCACTCTCCTCAACGGTACTCCCACCGGTTTTGGTCTTTGTCATGGTAACAACATAGGTTACGCTGTTACTCCTTGCAGTTCCAGACAGGGCAGGTCACAGGGAAGACTGAAAACAACAACAACAACAACAACAACAACAAAAAGCAGGGGTCTAGACAGCCACAAGCCCGGGAAAATCCACAGTTCCAGCCACAATGGCTAACCGAGTCGCGGGCTGTGTTCAAGCTAGCTTGATAGGCTGCAAGCTAGCAATTTCTCGCATGAAATAGCCTTCATTTCTCAGAACAAGAATAGACTGACAAGTTTCAGAAGAAAAGTTCTTTGTTTCTGGCCATTTTGAGCCTGTAATCGAACCCACAAATGCTGATGCTCCAGATACTCAACTAGTCTAAAAAAGGCCAGTTTTATTGCTTCTTTAATCAGAACAACAAATTTCAGCTGTGCTAACATAATTGCAAAAGGGTTTTCTAAAGATCAATTAGCCTTTTAAAATGATAAACCTGGATTAGCAAACACAATGTCCCATTGGAACACAGGAGTGATGGTTGCTGATAACGGGCCTCTGTACGTCAATGTAGATATTCCATAAAAAATCTGCCGTTAACAATGTCTACACTGTATTTCTGATCAATTTGATGTTATATTAATGAACAAAACTTTTTTATTTTCTTTCAAAAACAAGGACATTTCTAAGTGACCCCAAACTTTTGTATGGTAGTGTATATACACATTGATTCTTGAATATGAATTGTGAATGCCTCATGAGCTTAGTTGAACTGTCGTACCCCACCAGAACCCAAAATATAAGCCTGGTTTATGCCAATGTTTGTAACATTGTTTACATTTACAATCAAAACATGCCTTAAACTATCATTTTGATATCTTGGATGGTCAGTCCTTGCATCCATAGCTCTGTCTTTGAATTTGAGTTGTTACATTTCTCCAGGCCCATCCCTCAGCGTTTTACTAAAACTGAGGCAGGGTGTACACTTTGTTTAGCTGCGGATTGTCGCTTTAAGGTAAATGTTCGGACATCGCTAATCTTGTTTCTTTTGTCTTCACAGATGAAATTAAAATCGAGCTTGAGAAGCAAAAGTAAGTTCCAAACCCTTTCCATCTTTTATATTTATATTTCATGGGCAAGTGATTGGTTTTATGCACCTATTAAGCAGTCACCACTGTTATTAGTGCTTTTTAAGTTAGTAATGTCCTGAGGCCTGCATGATTTAATCTGTATTACATTAACATTTTAGTCATTTTTCAGACGTTCTTATCCAGAGCAACTTACAGTGCATAAATATTAAGGTTATAGTTCATGTTGCCATTTACCTTTCCTTTGGCCTGCAGAGATGGCACAGTGGTCCCGCCCCGAGCAAACTACATCGAGGCTGACAAATATGTGCTACCTTTTGAGCTTGCCTGTCAATCTAAGTCCCCACGCATTGTCAGCACCTCGTTGGACTGCTTACAGGTATGTAGTGATGGGGGAAGAAGTTACATTGGGATATTATTTTGGATGATACAGTGCCTTCGGAAAGTATTCCGATCCCTTGTTAGGTTACAGCCTTATTCTAAAATTGATATACCGTAATTTCCGGACTATTAAGCGCACCTGAATATAAGCCGCACCCACTGAATTAATTTTTTTATTTTATTTTGAACATAAATAAGCCGCACATGTCTATAAGCCGCAGGTGCCTACCGGTACAGTGAAACAAATTAACTTTACACAGGCTTTAACGAAACACGGCTTGTAACAAAAATAAATAGGCTTTAACGAAACACGGCTTGTAACAAAAATAAATAGGCTTTAACGAAACATGGCTTGTAACAAAAAATAAAAAATTTGCAGTAAGCTTTTTGCACTGAGTCAATTCCTCACGCTGCTGTTTCCAACGTCTTATCATCGACTCATTAAGACCAAGCTCCCGTGCAGCAGCTCTATTTCCTTTTCCAACAGCCAGATCAATCGCCTTCAACTTGAAAGCTGCATCATATGCATTTCTCCGTGTCTTTGCCATGATGAGGGTGACAAAATGACTACCGTAATCAGAATGATGGGAAGTTTGAGAGCGCTCAATTTAATCTAAACAGTAAACAAAAAAGTTGTTTGACCTTAACCCGTTCGGCAACTTCATTGGTCTAATGAAAGCTTCATGCCGCCAAAAAACTGAGCACGTCACAGAATGTGTTTTTTTGGAGAGAAAAAAAATTGAAAGCGGGAAAAATCCATATATTAGCCGCGTCATTGTTTAAGCCGCAAGGTTCAAAGCGTGGGAAAAAAGTTGCGGATTATAGTCTGGAATTTACGGTAATAGTTTCCCCCCCCTCAATCTACACACAATACCCCATAATGACAAAGCAAAAACAGGTTTTCAGAAGTTTTTTGCTAATTTATAAAAAAAAATAACTGAAATGACATTTACATAAGTATTCAGACTCTTTACTCAGTACTTTGTTGAAGCACCTTTTGCAGCGATTACGGCTTAGAGTCTTCTTGGATATGACGCTACAAGATTGGCATACCTGTCTTTGGGGAGTTTCTCCCATTCTTCTCTGCACATCCTCTCAAGCTCTGTCAGGTTGGATGGGGAACGTTGCTGCACAGCTATTTTCAGGTCTCCAGAGATGTTCGATCGGGTTCAAGTCCGGTCTCTGGCTGGGTCTGAGGTCCTGAGCGCTCGAGCAGGTTTTCATCAAGGATCTCTCTGTACTTTGCTCCGTTCATCTTTGCCTCGATCCTGACTAGTCTCCCAATCCCTGCCGCTGAAAAACATCCCCAGAGTATAATGCTGCCACCACCATGCTTCACCATAGGGATGGTGACAGGTTTCTTCCAGACGTGACACTTGGCATTCAGGCCAGAGAATCTTGTTTCTCATGGTCAGAGTCTTTATGTGCCTTTTGGCCAACTCCAAGCGGGCTGTCATGTGCCTTTTATTTGGGAGTGGTTTCAGTCTGGCCACTCTACCATAAAGGCCTGATTGGTGGAGTGCTGCAGAGATGTTTGTCCTTCTGGAAGGTTCTCCCATCTCCACAGAGGAACTCTAGAGCTCTGTCAGTGATCATCGGGTTCTTGGCCCTTCTCCCCCGATTGCTCAGTTTGGACGGGCGGCCAGCACTAGGAAGTGTCTTGGTCGTTCCAAACTTCATCCGTTTAACTTTTCTGGCGCAGGCGTTCCGCTAGCGACCCACCTCGACAACATCCGGTGAAATTGCAGAGCGCCAAATTCAAAATACAGAAAGTCATAATAAACATTCATATAAAATACAAGTGTTATACATCGGCTTAAAGATTAATTTATTGTTAATCCAGCCGCTTTGTCAGATTTCAAAAAGGCTTTACGACGAAAGCATACCATGCGATTATCTGAGGACAGCGCCCCGCTTACAAAAGCATACAAACATTTTACAACCAAGTAAAGGAATTACAAAAGTCAGAAATAGCAATAAAATTAATCACATACCTTTTGAAGATCTTCATATGGTTGCAGTTACAAGAGTCCCAGCTACACAATAAATGTTTGTTTTGTTCGATAAAGTCCCTCTTTATATCCCAAAAACTCTGTTTTGTTGGCGCGTTTTGTTCAGTAATCCACTGGCTCAAAGGCGGTCAACATGCAGACGAATACATCCTAATAGTACCGGTAAAGTTTGTGAAAACATGTCAAACGATGTTTATAATTAATCCTCAGGCTGTCAATTGTTTAAATAATCGGTAATATTTCAACCGGACAATAGTGTCATGACTGTCCTGATCAGGTCAGGGTACAGGAGACCACCACCCTACAGATTATCTCCCAAACCCCCAACAGAGGAGGAGAGATCTAGGGGTCTGAAGATGTGGGGGTTTTATGACACCTCATGCCCATAATAAAACTTAGGCCACAGAGAAATTCCTTTGTCCTAACAATGGAGAACTGGCCTCAGAACATTAAACATGCAATAAAGGGACTTTGGAACAATGGTTTCCGTCAGCCACAATGGTGGTCATGACGAGAGGTGGAATATTAAAATGTAAGAAACTTTTGTATCGTTTTTAAAGGTTAAGAGATGACGTTATTATGAAAACATTGTACCTTTAAGAGTTTTCCCAGTATATGCCTGATGTTTATACATTGTACGTTGTGTAGAAAATATCCAAATCAAACAGAATGTTTTGGTAAAGATGAAATGTGAAGTTAGTGTCTAAAATTGGATATTTTCTAGAGCCAAAGCCTTGCCCCCTTTACTTGGTCCGCCCAGAGAATTGCCCTAAAGGCGGTTACACCCACTTCTGACCCGAGGGTATAAGACAGGAGAGTGAAGAATTAACATAGGAGACTATTGACCCCAAGCTGCAGCTAAGGTCTAACAAAGTCGACGAACCCCAAAACGAAACACAAGGTTGAAGACAAAGAAATATTTTTCTAAACGAGCTACGGACGAGTAGCTGTGTCTAAGCGGGTGAATTCAAGCCGAACCACCCAGCCTCCACTCTCCATTGAATCGTGGTATCGACACCATTCGAGCCGAAGCTGTGAGCTCTGAGCTACAGAGCTGTCTGTCCTCAGAAGACCCCTTTCCGATCAAGGGTGAGGATCAGACCACTTAGCCAAGAAGGACACTGACATCGTGAGGACAACCAGAGAGTTGCGCCGGAGAAGTGCGTCATTTAGAAGCCTAAACGACCCACGCGGAGCTTCCCACCTGAGACCTCCAACACGTAATTACATCATTATATTCTGACCCATAAGAGCGGCAGTTCGGGGCAAGGCTAATTTTAAATAAGCATGGCTGACAAATGAACCCAAATGTATATTTCTCTCGTGTACTTCCTTTATTTCTCTCTCTTTAAAATCCCCATTTTGGGTAACAAGCGCCATAGTGTGTTGGCCCGTTATACTAAGTCCTAATCAATAGCTAGACTGTGTTTTGTGTATGTGTATTTTTATCATCATTTTAGCTTGCTAGTAAATAAATAATCAACTAAGATTGGTGTGGTAAATTCAGTGGTAAAGCCCGGGTCCGTGCAGATTCCCGGATTGTACGACGTTCAGATTATGAGACTGTAGAGGAAATTGATTAATTTAGCGACTGTTGTAATCGATATTCTGATATCCTTTGAGTTAATTTGGGAAATAGAAACTCAATCAAAACAATGTTCCGATGGTGCCCCAGGTTAATGAGTTAATAATTGCTTGATTCATTGCTTAATTCATTTAATCACGCAATTATAAACCGTTAATCATTCGATGAGCAGCAGTCGTCACATTAACTAATACAACGTCACGACAATAGCGTATTCAATAGAAAGGAAAAACAACGAAGGGCGCATAATTGGTCACGCGCGCAAACCAGCTCTGCAATCTTCCTCAGTCCACTGACAGAAAGGTCTCATTCTTCTTTGTTTTTCAGAAAACAAGCCTGAAACAATGTCTAAAGACTGTTGACATCTAGTGGAAGCCATAGGAACTGCAATCTGGGTCCTAACCCATTAGATACTCTATAGGCATTCAATTGAAAATGCCCACATCAAAAAAATCCCACTTCCCTGATGGATTTTCCTCAGGTTTTCGCCTTCCATATCAGTTCTGTTATCTTCACAGACATTATTTTAACAGTTTTGGAAACTTTACAGTGTTTTCTATCCAAATCTACCAATTATATGTATATCCTAGCATGCTTCTCATCCAGATGTCGAAATACTGCCCCCAAGCCATAAGAAGTTAAGAATGATGGCGGCCACTGTGTTCTTGGGGACCTTCAATGCTGCAGAAATGTTTCTGGTACCCTTCCCCAGATCTGTGTCTCGGAGCTCTACGGACAATTCCTTCAACCTCATGGCTTGGTTTTTGCTCTGACATGCACTGTCAACTGTGGGACCTTATATAGACAGGAGTGTGCCTTTCCAAATCATGTCCAATAAATTAAATTTACCACAGGTGGACTCCAATCAAGTTGTAGAAACATCTCAGTGATGATCAATGGAAACAGGATGCACCTGAGCTCATTTTCGAGTCTCATAGCAAATAAAACTACAGTATCAAATCGCAATACATATTATTTTTTAAATTTAATTTAACTAGACAAGTCAGTTCAGAACAAATTCTTATTTTACAATGACGGCCAAACCCTCCCCTAACCCGGACGACGCTGGTCCAATTGTGCGCCGCCCTATGGGACTCCTGATCACGGCCGGTTGTGATACAGCCCGGGATTGAACCAGGGTCTGTTGTGACGCCTCTAGCACTGAGATGCAGTGCCTTAGACCACTGCGCCACTCGGGTCCCCAAATGTATATAGAATCGAAAATACATATCGTGTTGGTACCTAAGTATCGTGATGATATTGTATCATCCCTGGCAATTCCCAGCCCAACAGGTCCTCAAGTTTACACATTAAAGTATGCACACGCCCGTGTAACTGTGAGAGGGAGCTGGGACTCAATTGTGGGTGGAAGGTAATTGTAAGTCCCTACTTGTAAGTGCCACTGGTTGGAGAAGTTCAAATGTTGTTACCCCTGTTGTGCAACTCCTCGGAGTTGTGCTCCTAAATATCAGAGATGCATACATTCTCCGCAATCTCTCATCTCTCCTTTCCCCCCCTGTTGCAGAAGCTCATTGCGTATGGCCACATCACAGGCAACGCCCCTGACAGTAGTGCTCCAGGGAAGAGGCTTATCGACCGGCTGGTGGAGACCATCTGTAACTGTTTCCAGGGCCCACAGACAGACGAGGGGGTGCAGCTGCAAATTATTAAGGTGAGTCTGTCAGGGACTCCATTCATCTTAAACCTCTCCTTTATTTATAGCCTCATATTTATACCGATGTACCATATATAGCCTAGTTGCCTCTCAGGACAAATTGCTGCCCATTATTTCCCACCTCCCATTCCCCACTGTGATACTACAGGTATATCCGGAGGCAAATCTGTCTTTTATGGCTGTACAGAATGCATGATGCATAACCAGAGCTCATTTAAGTTTCACATAGTGGAACTCCAAAGTTGAGGGTCCAAAGTCTGTCTTGTTCATACAAGCCACCAGTATTGTCACTGTTGATAACAGGTTTTATTGGACTGACCAGTCTTCCTACCGTATTTGAACATCTATAATTCACAAAGGTAGTGCAAGACATGATTTTCTTCTATTTCCCCTGACTGTTCTGACCCCCCCCCCCCCCTCTCCTCCAGGCTCTCCTGACTGCAGTAACCTCCCCTCACATTGAGATCCACGAGGGGACTGTTCTACTGACTGTGCGTACCTGTTACAACATCTACCTGGCCAGCCGCAACCTCATCAATCAGACCACCGCCAAGGCCACGCTCACACAGATGCTCAATGTGATCTTCACCCGCATGGAGACACAGGCGGTCAGTATACTGTCCAGACCAGCCCAGTTCACTCTCATATTTACTTGTTCATACATGCAGTCATCTAAACAAAGCGCTCGACTCCGTCTTAGACCCTGGTCTGTATCCTCTTAAAGCAAGCTGATTGAGTAATGGAGATTAAAGAAAATCTTGATTGTCTGGAAATGGAGACCTTCCTTGTGTCTCAATAATTTCTCCATAAGTGTATTTGTCAGTGTGTTAACTGTCTCCTAGCCGACTGGCTGACTTGTTCATTGGATGTTATTTACATGTTGTTTGGTGTTCCGGCTAGTTTTATTGATCATGACCTGTCTGTCCATCTCCCTGCATCTATACAGGCTCTGGAGTCTCACGAGCAGGAGAAGGATAGACTGTGTTTGCCCCATCAGAACCCTTTCACTTCCCCTGGGCGGATGTGTGGTTCCCCCCGGTCAGACCGCACCCTAGACTTAAGCGGGACCCCCTCTCCTGCGGCCAGCACCCCAGACCTCCATACCACGCCCCTGGCCCCAGACACACCCTCCGTCAATGGCCAACCAGAGGAGTGCAGGACTGAGGAGGATGTGGCTGTTACAGAGGAGAAAAGGGAGGAGACACCACCTCCAGGTATTGGCTTTGAGTATATTTATACTTGGCGTCGATCATATGCTTCTATTGCATGACATTTCGGAAGCCTACATCATCCTCATTCATTTGACACGTTCTTTTCTCATCAACAGTTTTTGAAGATCCAGTTTCAGAGACCCCAACAACAGTAAAACAGCCAGTCGAGGAAGGGCATGAGGTGGGGCAGGGGGAGAAACCAGAAGTAGGAGAGGAGGAGAAACCAGAAGTTGATTCAAAGCCAACGGAGCAACCAACGAGGGAGGTGGAAGAGGAAGTGGCTCCAGCACCTGAACCAGAGCCACAGCCCCAGACCGCACCGGGTTAGTCATTGGTTGTAACCATAGGTGGTGTGATTGGACAGAGTTTGTTAATCAGGGCTTGTCTTGGTCTATCATTTACACACCTGTATCTGACTGGACTTTTCCACCTCTCCACACAGAAGGGGATCATCTGCCTGAGCAGACCATGGTGGCGCCCCCTAGACCCAGGACAGATACGAACCAAATGAACGGCATTATGGATGACCGTGGTTCAGTGTCCTCTACAGACATCCTGGTGAGTTAGCTCTTATCCGTGGAATGAGGATGGATCACATCAAAGGTTCTATGGGAGAAAACAGTGATTTGTGATTATTTTTGCCCCTATGCATTATACATAGTTTTGGTAGTTTAGTTATATATTGACAATTGCGTTGTATAGCTTAAGCCTGTTCTGTTTAGTTATTTGCTCTCTGTCTTTAGGATGCAGAGTCTATGCAGGGTGGCCAGAACACTGCTCGTTTCTCCCACATTCTGCAGAAAGACGCCTTCCTAGTCTTCCGCTCCCTCTGCAAGCTCTCCATGAAGCCCCTGGCAGACGGACCCCCTGACCCAAAGTGAGACATGATCCACTAGTCCTTCAGCCCCAGTTTCCCCTCTGTTCAAATGCACAACTCCTCCCTTGTTCTCATCACCTAATCCAACTCCAAGTTTCTCCTGGCTTTCTCTACACAATACTATATACAGTGCCTTCAGAAAGTATTAACACCCCTGGACTTTTTTCACATTTTGTTATAAAGTGGGATTCAAATGAATTTGTCTTTTTTTGTCGATGATTGACATAAAATACTCATGTCAATGTGGAAGAAAAATATTTATACAAAATAAAACACTATCTTGACTAGACAAGTATGTCAACCCTGCTAAAAGGTGAATTTGTCTCCCAGTGTCTGGTGGAAAGCAGACTGAACCAGGTTTTCCTCTAGGATTTTGCCTGTGCAGCATACCATAACACCATGCAGACACCCCCATGCTTGAGAATATGAAGTGTTACTCATTGATGCGTTGTTGGATTTGCCCCAAACATAACGCTTTGTATTCATGGACAAAAGTGTGACATATTTATCAGTTTTACTTTAGTGCCTTGTTGCAAACATGATGCATGTTTTGGAATATTTGTATTCTGTACAGGCTTCCTTCTTTTGACTCTGTCATTTAGGTTAATATTGTGAAGTAACTACAATGTTGTTGATCCATCGTCAGTTTTCTCCTATCACAGCCATTAAACTGTGTAATGGTTTTAAAGTCACCATTGGCCTCATGGTGAAATCCCTGAGTGGTTTCCTTCATCTCCGGCAACTGAGTTAGGAAGAATACCTGTATCTTTGTAGTAACTGGGTATATTAATACATCATCCAAAGTGTAATTAATAACTTCACCATGCTCAAAGGGATATTCAATGTCTGCTTTTATTATTTTTACCCATCTACCAATAGGTGCCCTTCTTTGCGAGGCATTGGAAACCTCCCTGGTCTTTGTGGTTGAATCTGTGTTTGAAATATACTGCTCAACTGAGGGACCTAACAGATCTTTGTATGTGTGGGGTATAGAGATGAGGTAGTCATTAAAAAATCATGTTAAACACTATTATTGCACACAGTGTGAGTCCATGCGACGTATTATGTGACTTGTTAAACACATTTTTACTCCTGATCTTATTTAGCCTTGCCATAGCAAAGGGGTTGAGTACTTATTGACTCAAGACATTTTGTTTTTTCATTTGTAAACATTTCTAAAAACATAATTCTACTTTGACATTATGGGGTGTTGTGTGTGTAGGCCAGTGACAAAACGTTTAACTTTAATCCATTTTAAATTCAGGCTGTAACAACAAAATGTGGAAAAAGTCAAAGGGTGTGAATACTTTCTCAAGGCACTGTAAATAGCTTCCACTTGGTATGTAGACCGTTTTAAAGATCAGTATACCCAGGTTTGCTGGAGGTTTTACATTTGTGACTGGGCTTCTTCAGTTGCTGTAATCTAAAACCCTAAGGCTGGGAGTCTGAATAGGCAAATGAAAGCTGAGCCTGATCACTGCATCCAAACGTATTCCACAGTGACGTGCTATTATTTAAACCTAAATAACTGTATTGTACTAAGGCTATAAACTGTATAAGTCATTCATATACTAAACTGTTGAATATTTATTTACACTTCCCACAATCTCCCTTTCTTTGGCTCTTTCCCATGTCCTTGTCGTCTCTCCTTTCTCCAACTCTCATTTACCCTCTTCATTGCCTTTTCCCGTCTCTCTCCTCTCCCCGTCTAACTCCTTCTCTCTCCCCTTAATCTCTCCCTCTCCTCAGGTCCCATGAGCTGCGCTCCAAAGTGGTGTCTCTGCAGCTGCTGCTGTCTGTGCTCCAGGGGGCGGGGCCCGTATTCCGCACCCACGAGATGTTTGTCAATGCCATCAAGCAGTACCTGTGTGTGGCCCTCTCCAAGAACGGGGTGTCCTCTGTGCCCGAGGTGTTTGAGCTCTCCCTCGCCATCTTCCTCACCCTGCTCTCCCACTTTAAAGTCCACCTCAAGATGCAGATCGAGGTTCGGGATACAGGATTTATATATTTTATCTGTGATTTTGAGTCCTTATACTCAATTCAAAATAGGCAACATAGAATGGAAAATAAAAATTACTGATGCAACTACTTACCAATTTTAATTTCCTCACTCCCACCATCACTGTCCCTACCTCTCCCAGGTGTTTTTCAGGGAGATTTTCCTGACCATCCTGGAAACATCATCCAGCTCCTTTGAACACAAGTGGATGGTCATTCAGACCCTCACACGGATATGTGCAGGTAAAAACGCACACAAGCCTGATGGACACATTTAGTGTGCATTGCTGTTTATGTACACTACCGTTCAAAAGTTTGGGGTCACTTAGACATGTCCTTGTTTTTGAAAGAAAAGCACTTTTTTTGTTCATTAAAATAACATCAAATTGATCAGAACTATAGTGTAGACATTGTTAATGTTGTAAATGACTATTGTAGCTGGACAGGGCAATTTTTTAAAAATGGAATATCTACATAGGCGTACGGAGGTCCATTATCAGCAACCATCACTCCTGTGTTCCAATGGCACATTGTGCTAGCTAATCCAAGTTTATAATTTTAAAAGGCTAATTGATCATTAGAAAACCCTTTTGCAATTATGTAAGCACAGCTGAAAACTGTTGTTCTGATTAAGAAGCAATAAAACTGGCCTTTAGACTTGTTGAGTATCTGGAGCATCAGCATTTGTGGGTTTGATTACAGGCTCAAAATGTACACCACTGTGTACTACTCCCTTCACAGAACAGAGCAAACTGTCTCTAACCAGAATAGAAGGAGGAGTGTGAGTCCCCGGTGCACAACTGAGCAAGAGGACAAGTACATTAGAGGGTCTAGTTTGAGAAACAGATGCCTCACAAGTCCTCAACTGGCAGCTTCATTAAATAGTACCCACAAAACACCAGTCTCAACGTCAACAGTGAAGAGGCGACTCCGGGATGCTGGCCTTCTGGGCAGAGTTACAAAGAAAAAAAACATATCTCAGACTGGCCAATAAGAAGAAAATATTAAGATGGGCAGAAGAACACAGACACTGGACAGAGGAAGATTGGAAAAAAGTTTTACATTTGAGATGTTCGGATCACAAAGAAGAACATTCGTGAGATGCAGAAAAAAATAAAAGATGCTGGAGGAGTGCTTGACACCATCTGTCAAGCATGGTGGAGGCAATGTGATGGTCTGGGGGTGCTTTGGTGGTGGTAAAGTGGCAGATTTGTACAGGGTAAAAGGGATCTTGAAGAAGGAAGGCTATCACTCCATTTGGCAACGCCATGCCATACCCTGTGGACGTCGCTTAATTGGAGCCAATTTCCTCCTACAACAGGACAATGACCCAAAGCACAGCGCCAAACTATGCAATAACTATTTAGAGACGAAGCAGTCAGCTGGTATTCTGTTTATAATGGAGTAGCCAGCACAGTCACCGGATCTCAACCCTATTGAGCTGTTGTGGGAGCAGCTTGACCATATGGTACGTAAGAAGTGCCCATCAAGCCAATCCAACTTGTGGGAGGTGCTTCAGGATGCATGGGGGGAAATCTCTTCAGATTACCTCAACAAATTGACAACTAGAATGCCAATGTTCTGCAAGGCTGTCATAGCTGCAAATGAAGGATTCTTTGACAAAAGCAAAGTTTGAAGGAAACAATTATTATTTCAATTAAAAATGATTATTTACAACCTTGTCAACGTCTTGACTATATTTCCTATCATTTTGCAACTCATTTCATTTATGTTTTCATGAAAAACAAGGACATTTCTAAGTGACCCCAAACTTTTGAACGGTAACGTACATACACCAAATTTTTATCTTCACTCCCCCCATCTTCAAACCCTTCACCCCCAGATGCTCAGTGTGTGGTGGATATCTACGTAAACTACGACTGTGACCTGAACGCTGCAAACATCTTTGAGCGGCTGGTGAACGATCTATCTAAGATTGCCATGGGGAGGAGTGGCCAGGAGCTGGGGATGACCCCTCTACAGGTTACCTCAAATATGTTGACATCATGCTTGGATTCTGTCTGTCGTTTAGCTGTTTCTCTGGGGTAGGAAGTATTTTTGAGCTCTGTAAATGATGTGACAGACCGGTTAACATGAGACATATTGCAGGAGCTGAGTCTGCGTAAGAAGGGTCTGGAGTGTTTGGTGTCCATTCTGAAATGCATGGTGGAGTGGAGCAGAGACATGTATGTCAACCCCAACCTGCAGGCCAACCTCGGTGAGTGTAATGAGCATTGTGTGTGTCTAGTAGGGATTCCGTTAGGAAAATGTTGTGCCGGACAAATGACTGGGAAGATTTCAATTTATCGGACATTTGGGAAATTTGCATTGGGTGTGTAACTCAGGACATCCGTCCGCACCATCAATAAATGAGGGATATTGACCAAATGAGCCACATTTTACATGTCCTTAAAAACCGCCTTTAACAAATAATAAAAACACTACCTTGTGTGTCTGTGTAGCATATGCAAGAATGTATAGCCTAATGTTTTTTTACTTTACTAAAACAATTGTCCACTTCACGGTTCAGCTTGGAGATTTGAGCACTAAATGCATCAGGGCATTGCATGTATAGGCTTTAAGGAAAAGCATTATATTGTTAGATTATAGGAGTTACTCTGGTAGGCTTACAACATTCAACCTCAAGTTCAACTGTCGGAGTCAGTTCTTCATAGGCCTGCAGTACAAAAGGCTAATAGCCACATCACACCTTCACAAATGTTTCTAAACTTTATTAGATTCATATAAAAACTAAGTCTTGCCATTGTTAAAAGGGAAAATACAAGCAGGATCTTATATTGCGGCAAACGCAACATTACAATATGAGCATAATTTGTGAAAAGAAAAAGACTCAACAGAATGAAACAAAACACTTTCAAACTGGTTTAAACATTCACCAAAGTTTTGAACACGCTATATTGCAGCAATTACCAAGAAAGCCTAGTGCCTACCGTACCCAACAAATGACTGCAATAAGCTAATGCTATTTATATTACAACAGGCTTATAACTTATCTCAAATTAAATACGGAGGACACAGACAGTTCAAACTTAATTTAGCCAACGAAAATATATCAACTGAATAAAAACAATACCTCTTGCATATTTAAAGAAATGGTTTAGATTAATACATGGGCCTACAATAATAACAATGATATGATATACAATAATTATGAAACAAATCATTATAAATATTAGGGAAAAAAATAAAGTTTAAAAAATGCATCCTACCTAAATAGCGGGCTGCACAGTAGCCTGCATTTGGCCGTACCAACGTTCTTGTCATATTTGTCCACTACAATATTAAAACTTGTACTTATGGAGGACATTCCCCTTTTAGGCTTTTCACTATTGGCATACGATCTTACTTTCATTAGGCCTCCATCTTGAAAATCAACAGTACCCAAGGCTCCTCGCTCTCTCTTTCCTCAGCAGCAGGTGTGTGCACGTAAAAGCAGTGCGCAAGGAGTTAGACAATGGTGCTGAAGCGCAAAATCAAAATTTATGACATGCATCCCTGGACAAGTTGGCCGGCTACAATTGTATTTATCTGATTTTATTTTACCGGTCAAAAGCCTTCAATTAACGGCTAACGGAAACCCAGGTGTGTGTGTGTGTGTGTCTAGCTGCACCTCTCAGCCTAAACAGTGTGTATCTTGACCCTTCTGTGTGTGACCCAGGCCAGGAGCGGCCGTCAGATGGTGAGGGTCCGGAGCTGAAGCTTCCTGACCACCTGGCGTCTCGTAGAGACAGCGTCAGTTCTCTGGACTCCACCATGTCATCTAGTGTCCAGTCCTCCCAGCCTGACCACCCAGAACAGTATGAGGTCATCAAACAACAGAAGGATGTCATCGAGCACGGCATTGAGCTGTGAGTCTCACACTCTTTGTCCTTCCCTTTGACTTTATTTATTCTACTCTGTCTATATACAGTATCAGTCTGGGAGGTAGTGTTCATTTCGTCAACAATAACTGACGAAAAATATTCGGCAACCACCTATTTTTCCTGACGAAAGCTAATGACGATACTGAGACGAGATGCCGTGAAAAAAACTGTCACAAATGAGTTTTAATTTTAGGTGACAAAAATGTAGTTGTGGGAAAAGTACCCAATTGCCATACTTGAGTAAAAGTAAAGATGCCTTAATAGAAAATGACTCAAGTAAAAGTGAAAATCACCCGGTAAAAAACGACTTGAGTAAAAGTATTTGGTTTTAAATATACTTAACTATCAAAAGTACAAGTATACATCATTTTTAATTGCTTATATTAATTAAGCAAAGCAGACGGCCACATTTTTCTAGTTTTAATTTATTTACGGACAGCCAGGGGCACGCTCCAACATTCAGACAATTTACAAACAAAATATGTTTTTAGTGAGTCCGCCAGATCAGAGGCAGCAGGGATGACTAGGGATGTTCTCTTGATAAGTGTGTGAATTAGACCATTTTCCTGTCCTGCTAAGCATTCAAAATGTAACGAATACTTTTGGGTGTCAGGGAAATTGTATGGAGTAAAAAGTACATAATTTTCTTTAGGAATGTAGTAAAGTAAAAGTTGTCAAATATAGTAATGTACAGATACCCCAAAAAAACGACTTAAGTAGTACTTTAAAGTATTTTTACTTAAGTACTTTATACCACTGCAATAATGTGACTAGACGAGAATTCCATATGAGACTAATGCACATTCAATTTGACATGAAGCTCCTTTTCATCTGTTTTGTCCAAATATGCAGAATATTTAATGCAATCCTCTTATTGGCAGATTTAAGGTACGCGGTCTTATTGAACTGATCTGCCTGACTCCCACACAGCTCCCGGGTGGTCACTTCAGTCACTCGCTCACTTCAGTCACTCGCACAGCATGGACACTTCAATTGTAACCTACCTCAACTAGAAACAATTGTTTACTCTCTTACTTTCACATAGGCTATTTTTGCTTTGATCACATAAGCTGTATTGTTCCGTCTGTGCTGTTTTTCATCTGTTTTGCCACACTCGCGGTCGGCAAATGCCAGTGCAGTTGTATTACCCCCCCGATTTGAAATGTTTATGCTATTTCCTGAATATCAGTATCACATTAATAATTCTGACATTGTTGGAAACTGTATATTCTCCCATTTTTAAGGGAATCACTGTTATTTACCCTCATTGTTAGGTTATGATTGGGGGGGAAAAGCTCTGTATGCCTAAATTGTTTAATCTGTAGCCAAGGCTTTGTAGCCTGTATGGTAAATCATGGCTGGCATTGGTTACAATCTACCACAATAGCAGTGTGCCAGCTATATGAGGGGATAGTAGGCCTAGTTGAACCAGGCTATCTTAATGTGTACATGATGGAAGTTAAATATTAATTATTTAATGGGGGAAAATACACTGACTAATGTGACTAAAATGACTGACTAGTCGACTGATAACTTAAACTAAGGATGGAATGACTAACATATGACTAAGACTAAAAAGTATTTTAGTCAAGACTATAAGACTAAATCTAAAATGGCTGCCAAAATTAACACTGCCTATCTAGTTATACAGTATATCTGTAGTAGCCATAGATTATTTGTCTCCATCTCTCAAGTTTCAACAAAAAGCCCAAGCGAGGTGTCCAGTTCTTACAAGACCAAGGCATGCTGGGAAACACAGCAGAGGACATTGCCCAGTTTCTGCACCAAGAGGAGCGCCTGGACACAGTGAGCACCTCATCACAACCTTGTATCACTGTACAAACATGAAGGACTTTGATTTAGTAGCCTCTCTAGAGAGTATGCAACAACAGGAAGTTATTGTGATGTGTTCGAACTCGAGTTTGTACGAGAAAAGGTTGTCATTGTAGATGCAAGATCTTCATTGTAAATGCCAGGTTGTCATTGTAAATTAGAATTAGTTCTACCTTACATGGTTATATTTATATAAAATACATAAATAAAAAGGTTTGTCAGAGTTTCCTATCTCTGACACAGCTCTTCATCATTTCCCCATCTCTCCTTTCTCTTCTCTCTAGACCCAGGTGGGGGAGTACCTGGGGGAGAACGTGCGTTTCAACAAGGAGGTGATGTACAGCTATGTGGACCAGCTGGACTTCTGTGGCCGGGACTTTGTCTCTGCTCTGAGGGCTTTCCTGGAGGGCTTCCGGCTCCCCGGAGAGGCCCAAAAAATTGACAGGCTCATGGAGAAGTTTGCTGCCCGATATCTGGAGTGTAACCAAGGGTAAGGGAGACATGTCATTGACTGTTTGCTACCAGCAGGGGGAGGAGTTGAGTTTGCATACACGCTCTGGAAACATGTCATCGAGAACATCCTCAATTATAGATACTGCGTGGACGTGTAGCCTCTTTGAATATTCATTATGTAATTTCCAGTGGTTTACTGATGCAGCACCGTTTCCTCAACTGGCCCTAACCTCTTGCCCCTGCAGACAGACTGAGTTTGCCAGTGCAGACACAGCCTACGTCTTGGCCTACTCCATCATCATGCTCACCACCGACCTGCACAGTCCACAGGTCAGAACACCATCCAATCAGTCTATTTAGCCTATTCATCTATCCATACGCGCACTTGCAGTGATTTGTATTCACTGTTGTTCCTCACCGTTATTTGACCTGTACAGGTGAAGAACAAAATGACCAAGGAGCAGTACATCAAAATGAACCGTGGTATCAATGACAGTAAGGACCTGCCTGAGGAGTACCTGTCCTCCATATACGATGAGATCGCTGGCAAGAAGATCGCCATGAAGGACAGCAAGGAGCACACTATCACACCCAAGACTAGCAAGCACAGTAAGTAGAGATAACGGGGATATGACAAACCAGAGCCAGATATATTTAGAGTTGGGACAACTTGTAGAATTGGGAATATTGTTCTCATCCTAGGCATTCACTTATGAAGCATTGTTTAAATATTCCCAGTGTTATTAGCATTGAGCGTGGGAAATGCCCTTTACAAGTTAAGTATTATTAATGTTAATGGTGAGCCTACATGTCTGCCATAGAATGTTGTAGTGTCATGTAAATGCATCAGAATTCAGAAACATCAATGTCCTAACGCTCTAAATATATGGCTCTGTGACAGACGATCTAAAACTTTATTATCATCAACTGAACACCTACACCACCCAGCTTAGTGGGAATTGTAAGGCCACAAGTTACCGTGAAGAGTATGTGTTGGTCATGTGATAATCTAGGCACTCTCTTTCTTTTCAGGTGTAGCCACTGAGAAGCAGCGTCGTCTACTATATAACGTGGAGATGGAACAGATGGCCAAGACAGCCAAGGCCCTGATGGAGGCTGTGAGCCACGCCCAGGCTCCCTTCTTCAGCGCCACCCACCTGGAACACGTCCGGCCCATGTTTAAGGTACTGGAGAGCCACCCTCGCAGTGACTATGTCCTCTGTAGCTCAGTTGGTAGAGCATGGTGCTTGCAATACCCGGATAGTGGGTTCGATTCCCGGGACCACCCATAAGTAAAATGTATGCACGCATGACTGCAAGTTTCTTTGGATAAAAGAATGGACTAAATGGCATATACTATTATAGTATCACCTCATTAGGACTACTGCACCACCATCTGCAGTGGCTGGGATGGGTAATGCTTGTGAATGTGTGCCAGAAGGTGGCTGTATGACCAATGCTCTTCGCGGAGGGAAAGGATTCAAGTGTGTGCTCTGCGTGTGTGTTGCAGTTGGCGTGGACCCCTCTCCTGGCAGCCTTCAGCGTGGGGCTGCAGGACTGTGATGACCAGGATGTGGCCTCTCTGTGTCTGGAGGGGATCCGCTGTGCCATCAGGATCACCTGTATCTTCAGTATGCTGGTCAGAGGCCACAGCAAAATAATTGAATGTATCATCCTAACACCCTTTACTATACGTGGAATAGGATTCATTTTGTTAACCCCCCCATCAAACATATGGTTCTATGCTCAACATGAACTTGAAACTCCTAGAAAAGCCTGTTTTGTCTGTGTTTCTTTGAATGACTCGTCTGTCTGTGTCTTCGCGGCGCTGTGCAGTTGGAGAGGGATGCTTATGTCCAAGCCTTAGCTCGGTTCACCCTGCTCACAGCCAGCTCCAGCATCACTGAGATGAAGCAGAAGAACATTGACACCATCAAGACCCTTATCACTGTGGCCCACACAGATGGAAACTACCTGGGCAACTCTTGGCATGAGGTAGGTCAGGGCTTCTCCCAACCTGGCTTTCCCAACCCTGCCCCTCATCTCCTCTTCTGTCAGATATCCACCCCATATATCTGTCTGTCTCTATGCAAACAAATCCAGTGGAAGGAGAGCATAGCACTTGACTTGGTAGAGACGTCATGAACAGAACATGGAGGCTGACCTCTAACCCTTGGCCTGTGTTTCTCTGTGCAGATCCTGCGGTGTATCAGCCAGCTGGAGTTGGCCCAGCTGATTGGCACGGGGGTGAAGACACGCTACATCTCTGGAGTGGTCCGGGACAGTCAGGCCGGCATCAAGGGTTTCCCAATCGGGGGAGAGGAGTTCATGCCCCTGGGACTGGGTAGGTCACACAGGGCTTTGAAAATCAGGGACCGTTAGTGTGTAAATGGTGTGTGTGTGTGTGTGAAGACGTGGTCCTCTAAACGGTGTCCACCAACTCTGCCCAGAGTGGGTGAAAACTCACTTTGGTGATGAAATTTCACTTCCTTATGTTATAGACATACATTTTACCAAGACAAGTATGTATATTCATGTTCTAAATCGTTCAGTGGGGTCTTTCTCTAACATATCATTAAAGGAAAACTTTTTAAAGAATTGGAATTTCAAATAAAAATAAAGCGTGTATATACTAAAATATGAAAATACTATATTTCGTGTGTCAAAATCGATATCCTTCTTGCCTCCTATATTGTTTTATATCCTGCGGATTCGAGAAGAAAGATGACGAGTTCAAACTGGGAAAGTGAGCCAGCCAGTCAGCCAGTGGCCTTAATTCTTGCATGGAATCCATCCTAGCTGGCGAGATGCAATTTGACTGATTTTTAACCAATTTATTTTCTCTGGACTACATTGATGTAGTCACCCTAATTCTGGCCATCCTACAAGGGTAAAAAGTCCAGTAACTTTTGAATGGGGTATGATGGAGACGTGAGGTTTGGACCATTGGTTTTCTTAGAGGATTATCTACCCAACATATCATTGTACCCATTGGTCAAAGATGGATTTTTGATTGGACACCCTATCCTCTGTAGCTTAGTTGGTAGCGCATGGAGCTTGCAATGACAGTATAGTGGGTTCGATTCCCGGGACCACCCGTGTGTAAAATATATGCACGCTTGACTGTAAATCACTTTGGATTAAAGTGTTGGCTAAAAGGCATAATATGTTAAATAGTGTGTCTGAAATGGGTTTCCTGTTGCAGGGACCCTGGTGGGAGGTCCAGACAGGAGGCAGATGGCTCATATCCAGGAGTCAGTGGGAGAGACCAGCTCTCAGAGCGTGGTGGTGGCTGTAGACAGGTGAGAGATACATGTTCAACGTACATCCATGGCTGCAGACATCTGTTCTTTATCATTTATGTCCATGTGATTTTTGGAAGTACATGTCTTGTAAATCTGACCTGTGTTTGTTGTTTGCAGGATCTTCACTGGTTCCACAAGGCTGGATGGAAATGCAGTTGGTAAGTGGATCTGTGTGTTTCTCCATGTGTGTGTGTGTGTGTGTATCTGACTGGCAATGCGTGCGTTTACTGATGTTGTCCTGTGTCCTTTTCCTAGTGGACTTTGTGCGGTGGTTGTGTGCGGTCTCCATGGATGAACTAGCCTCTACTCACCAGCCGAGGATGTTCAGTCTGCAGAAGATAGTAGAGATCTCCTACTACAACATGAACCGCATCCGTCTGCAGTGGTCACGCATCTGGCAGGTCATCGGAGACCACTTCAACAAGGTGAGCTCCTATCTTCAGGAAAGAAGGTGTCCTGGAACCATATTCCTGGACTAAGAAACACTTTAAATTGAGATGGTCCATTGAGAATTGTTAGTCCAGCAGTAGTCTAAATCTTTTAATCTAACCTGATTGTGCAGAGACTTAGTCTATCAAGCCTCCAGACTAACATTTTCCACTGGCTGTAATGGTGCTACTATCTTTTTCAGTTGGTGGCACCAGCCCATGATTTGGTCTGGTCACACCATTTACTTTTTTCTGCGGCGTTACACAACATAGATTTTTCTAAATCACCTTATAACGTAATTGACAGCGCTTTAGACTGTGTAATAGACTACTGAGATGGTAGGCTATTCAATAAATAAGTTGTTTCATCTAACATGTCCAAGCAGGAATGAATGATCCAAGATATTTTGATGTGCAACCTAATCCAGTGATTGTCATGAATTGTGGGTTGACAATAGGCTATTGTTATATTGTACTGTTGAAATAGGCCTCCAGAATTTTGTTGATCAATAGAGATGAATCTTTATGTGCACTAATATCATAGGCTAATTCACCACATGAGAAAGTGAAAGCTCAAAGCACATTAGCTAGATCAGGAACACTAAATATAAAACCTACTGCTAGTAATCATGTATTAATCTAAGTCCAATGAATGTCCTAAAAATACTTTGTAGTTGTAGCTTGTTACCTTATGCACTCGCATTGGCCGACTTGCACTTTGTATCTTAAAGCCAAATCAAATATCTTGGTTGTATAGTTGCTGTTATAGTTGCTGTTGATCTCTATTAAAGAGATGACAAATACAAATGATATCCACAGAAAGTTGAGAACAACAGTAGTTACCTCCAAAGGTAGGTATTTTCCCGCAGTTGAATTTTGAAAGGTTCTACAATCAGAAGCCTTTTTTCTCTATCCTGGAGTCCACATTGGGGGAGAGGAAGTGGCTCGCTCATCACAGCAGCAGGCCCCAGGGAAACGGGCCCAGGGGCACGGCGGACACTTTCATTACAGGAATCATGAGGATAACGCACTATACTGCTTTTCGACGCCCCAAAAAATAGGACGTTTGGAACTTTAGAGTGAGGTGACCATGCGATGAATGTTCAGCAGTCAGTACATTTTTTACTTGCACAGCCAAGTCAAAAGGGTCGCAAAAACAAAATGTATTGTGCCCTGCTATGTACTGACTGTGGATCTATGCCTGTGCGTCTGCTCCTCCACCAGGTGGGCTGCAACCCCAACGAGGACGTGGCCATCTTTGCGGTGGACTCTCTGAGGCAGCTGTCCATGAAGTTCCTGGAGAAAGGAGAGCTGGCTAACTTCCGCTTCCAGAAGGACTTCCTCCGGCCATTTGAACACATTGTGAAGAAGAACAGGTAGAGACTTGACCAAGGGAAAGAGGGGGAAGGGAGAGTTATTGAGAGAGGAAAATATGAGAGGAGTAGAAGGAGAGACGCAGAGGTGATTTGGAACAATCTAGGGGATATGATGTGGAAGCACAGAACCAAATCCAGCCTACACACTCGCCACAAACTTGACTCCTTGTCCCTCTCTTTCTTTCCTCCACAGATCTCCCACTATCAGGGACATGGTGATCCGCTGTGTAGCCCAGATGGTCAACTCCCAGGCAGCCAACATCCGCTCCGGCTGGAAGAACATCTTCTCTGTGTTCCACCAGGCCGCCTCGGATCACGACGAGAACATTGTGGAGCTGGCCTTCCAGACTACTGGCCACATAGTCAGTGAGTACCGACACGTTAGGACTGGGGCTCAACCATTGTTTTGTCTCAAAGGGCGTGGCCAGCTCGGTGGAGAAATGGACTGCTGGATAATAGTTCTCCTTTCTCTTCTCCAGTGAACACGTTTCAGCAGCACTTTGCAGCAGCCATAGACTCCTTCCAGGATGCAGTGAAATGTCTGTCTGAGTTTGTGTGCAACGCTGCCTTCCCTGACACCAGTATGGAGGCCATCCGGCTCATACGCCACTGTGCTAAATATGTGGCTGAACGGCCGCAGGTAGGCATCCCACAGAATTCCAAAGCACATCCCAAACCTAGATCACAAAGTACTAAAGTGCTTTCTAATCAAGCCTGCAACCGAACAGCATTTTGGAGTGGATTCTTTTTTTGCATCATGGTTAAGTACATGATGGTGCCAGTCCATCATGATAATGTTCTTCTGATGGGTCTTCCCCGTCTGTCCCCAGGCTCTGCGGGAGTACACCAGTGATGACATGAACGTGGCCCCAGGGGACCGGGTGTGGGTGAGAGGCTGGTTCCCCATCCTCTTTGAGCTGTCCTGCATCATCAACCGCTGCAAGCTGGACATCAGGACAAGGTAAGGAATCTGACCCGTAGCTCACCCTACATGTGTAGAGGCACCACAAATGTAATCCTTTGAGCCCAATAGAAATTCATGTACGCTTGACGTGTGTGTCTTTCTGTCACAGGGGTCTAACTGTGATGTTTGAGATTATGAAGAGCTACGGACACACCTTTGAAAAGCACTGGTGGCACGACCTTTTCCGCATCGTCTTCCGCATCTTCGACAACATGAAGCTCCCTGAGCAGCAGACGGAGGTGAGAGGCTGTAGGGATTGTCATTGGTTCCACTGTATGACTGTTTGTTTTGAGTAGGCGTTTCTGTAATGAACACTGGCTTTTGCATCAGTCACTCACTCAACCTCGTGATTTGTTGTGTTGCTCGCGTGTGTGTGTTTTGTGTCTTGTGATTTATCGTAGAAGCATGAGTGGATGACCACGACCTGTAACCACGCCCTGTACGCCATCTGTGACGTCTTCACCCAGTTCTATGAGCCTCTCAGTGAGGTCCTGCTGGCTGACATCTTCACTCAGCTGCAGTGGTGTGTCAGACAAGGTGGGTCCTATACTCCCCACAGAGAGAGGGGGGAAAGAGAGCAGCTGACTCACACAGAGACACACACCAGAGAGAGGGGGGGAAAGAGAGCAGCTGACACACAGAGACACACACCAGAGAGAGGGGGGAAAAGAGAGCAGCTGACTCACACAGAGACACACACCAGAGAGAGGGGGGAAAAGAGAGCAGCTGACTCACACAGAGACACACACCAGAGAGAGGGGGGGAAAGAGAGCAGCTGACTCACACAGAGACACACACCAGAGAGAGGGGGGAAAAGAGAGCAGCTGACTCACACAGAGACACACACCAGAGAGAGGGGGGAAAAGAGAGCAGCTGACTCACACAGAGACACACACCAGAGAGAGGGGGGGAAAGAGAGCAGCTGACTCACACAGAGACACACACCAGAGAGAGGGGGGGAAAGAGAGCAGCTGACACACACACACACACACACACTTAACTAATTCAATTCAAGCTGTATTCACTGTAATATTCTTTGTGAAACATTTACCAGGAATTTGAAGTTGGGTGACGTAATGGTGAATGGCACCACTATTTTCTCTCCACTACCCCAGATAATGAGCAGTTGGCCCGGTCAGGGACTAACTGCCTAGAGAACCTGGTCATCCTGAATGGGGAGAAGTTTAGCCCAGAGGTGTGGAACGTCACCTGCTCCTGTATGCTGGACATCTTCCAGACCACCAGCCCACACGCGTGAGTTCTGCTGCTGGCCTGTTTTGTCACCCTGATGTTTTCACTTTTGCAACTCATCACCATACACAGGCATCCAACAGTAATTCTCAATGTGTTTTTAAATATTTATTTGCACACATAAACCAAAAACGCACTGTTATAGTAAGAGATGCTGATCTTGTATTTGCGTTGCATTACAAGAACAAGTCTGATGTCAGATGTTGTAGTCATGAGCAGAACTTTCAGCGGGCCATGGTAAGTCATGGACACAGGAAACCCTTCCTACAATAGACCACATGACTGATGATGTGCACATTCTATTTTCTCTTCTCAACAGCCTGTTGACATGGCGACCAGCTGGTCAGGAAGAGGAGGCTGGTGATGGGAAACACATGGTGGGCAAACAACAACATTTATGAAGCTTCAGATAGGCTCAATAGCTTTAATTTGACTAACTATAGACACACATGAGTATATGGCAGTGATTTGACTTTTCAAAATAAGTATCTTGCCGTTTTGTTCGTGTCACGAGTTGTTTTCTCTCAAACATACTACAGGATGTAGATTTTGACACCCAATCCCAGAGCAGCTATGACAGAGCCCTGTCAGAGAGAGGAGGTCAGAGCCAAATGTCCACTGCCAGCGATGAGACCTGGAAGGGTAAACCCCATGCCAGTATGCAACGAATTACAGAAACCTTTTGACCCTCTCACCTCAATTCACATTTCTATCTTTATACGTACCTCATCCTCCTCCTTGTCGTGTTCCACTTTTCCACATTTGACCTCAGTCTCTCATGGGTTCCTATCTGTCTTCCTGATGCCGCTGTGCTCTGTCTGTGGCAGGAGTGTCAGACCAGAAGCTGTTTGCTGGACTGCTCATCAAGTGTGTGGTGCAGCTGGAGCTGATCCAGACCATTGACAACATTGTCTTCTACCCGGCAACCAGCAAGAAGGAAGATGCCGAAAATATGGCTGCTGCACAGGTTTGTCATAATGGAGCTAAACTACAATGGCTCGAAACTGAAGTCATGACCTTTATTCACATTTAATCAGGGCTTTTATGCATCAACTTAGTAGGGTGTTTTGGGTGTACTGTATGTTGTTGGAGGATTGACCTAGACTCTGTGCTATGTCTCTCCCAGAGGGATGCTCTGGAGGAGGCTGCAGAGGAAGGGGACCCTGGGCAGGGGGAGCAGGGCATGTACAGACACCTCTCCTCCCAGCACCTATTCAAGCTGCTGGACTGCCTGCTGGAGTCACACACCTTCGCCAGAGATTTCAACTCTAACAACGAGCAGAGGACTGCACTCTGGAGAGCAGGTGCGTTCAACTGTCTGTGTGTCTGGTGTGTTCAGATGATCTGTCATACAGGATGCTCTTGTCATCTCTGTGGTATGTCCATCTAATTTCATATGTCTGTCTGCCTCTCTCTGTGTCTCAGGATTTAAGGGGAAGTCGAAGCCCAATCTGCTCAAGCAGGAGACCAGTAGCCTGGCCTGTAGCCTGCGTATCCTGTTCCGCATGTACTGTGACCGGCAGCTCCAGGACTCCTGGCCTGACATCCAGACACGACTGCTGCTGTGAGTGTCCTGGGGGAGGGAAAGACAGGGAGAGGGATCATGTTGTGAAAGCTCTTTACAATTGTAAAGCGACTTTGGGTCCTTGAGAAGCGCTATATAAAGACCATGTATTATTATTGTTACATTTGCAAAAGTTACTTGTGCTACTTGAACAACAAGACTAGCTTGAATGTAAATTTGATTACATCATGTCATCCTTAGTCTTCCTGATTGGCCCATCTGTAATAGGTTCTTCATCAATGGTTTGTGGGGGTGTTCCCCCTCTGGCAGTGAGATATGTGGTAATGTTGGTCCTGTGTGTCCTGTCCTCTCCTCAGTGTGTGCAGCGAGGCCCTGGCCTACTTTATCAGCCTGACCTCTGAGAGCCACAGAGAGGCCTGGACAAGCCTGCTCCTCCTGCTGCTCACCAGGACTCTTCGACTGACCGACGTCAAGGCACACATTCATTTATTCACAAGTTACACACACTACATACACATGGACTGAAATATTTGCCCCACAAGATTGATCTGTTTTTTAAAATGAGCTGTAGGACAGACCTTCATTGGCCTCTTTTCCCCTTAGGCAAGGGATTTGACTTCCGTAGAGGAAGGAGTCAGATTATTTGACAGTTTGTCTGTGTAATGACCTGGGTATGTAAAAGAGGACATCAGATGTGTGCAGGCAGACCAGGGACTGCCCCCAGGGCCTTGGGATACCTTGGCTACATTAAGGATCTCTGAATTAGACTCTCGGGTTCAGTGTAGATTTCCCGTATAGGGTGTCCAATCAGTTAACCTGAGCATTGTTCTTACTTCTTGAATTATATTCAAGTTGATTTGGGGCAGCAAGTAGCCTAGCAGTTAAGAGCGTTGGACCAGTAACCGAAAGGTTTCTGGTTCGAATCCCCGAGACGACTAGGTGAAAAATCTGTCTGTGCCCTTGAACAAGGCACTTAACCCTAATTGCTCCTGTAAGTCGCTCTGGATAAGAGCGACTGCTAAATTACTAAAATGTAAATTTGAGTAACAAAAGGAAGGAAGGTTGCTTAGGTACCAACAAGTTTCTGCACATATCAATCGGATATGAACAGGAAGTATGCAGCTTTAGGAGTCATTCTGACTTTGATTAACAAATGTTTCTCCTTTGCAAATCCCACCAACAGGTGTATTACCTCGTCGTATTTAAACATACAATGTTGACTTTCAACTTTGGACATATTTCAAACAATTCAGTCTTTGACTTCACACTCCACTCGAAGCTTAATTTTCATATAGCTTTTCGATGCTAAATAGCCTGCTCTTTTTCCCCCTCTTCAGTTCAAGCCTCATGCCTCCTGTTACTACCCGCACCTGTGTGAGATGATGCAGTTTGACCTGATCCCAGAGCTCCGTGCCGTTCTACGCCGTTTCTTCCTCCGCATCGGCTCCGTCTTCCACATCGCTGCACCTGAGATGGGCCAGCCACGGCCCCCGGCGCCCTAGGAGGGTCTAGAGATGGAACGGGGAGGCTGGTGGGACTCTGAGGTGTATGGGAGCTCCCCTATCAGAAGTAGGGGAATGTGTAGTGATGCAAGAAATCGAAGCAAAGATTGTTACCCTCAGGGGCAGATGCTTTGAAAGTCATCAGTTCCTGTTTATCTTCTGCAAAGGAAAGGCTTGGAGTGTTGGTGATAAGTTCCGGTGCCCTACTGACTCCCCCTAGAAGTTCTACAGCCCCTGCTGGGAGAAAAGCACTGTGACGGGACAGAGCTCTCTACTAACTGTTTCTCAACACTCTGACGTTAAATGTCAAGTGTAATGGCAAATGAACTACAATTATTTATTGATGCTATTATATATATATATACACACACAGTGCATTCAGATAGTATTCAGACCCCTTGACTTTTTCCACATTTTATGTTACATCCTTATTCTAAAATGGATTAAATCGTTTTTCCCCTCATCAATCGACACACAATAATACCCCATAATGACATGGCAGAGGTTTTTAGAAATGTTTGCAAATGTATCAAACATTTAAAAAAAGATCACATTTACATAAGTATTCAGACCCTTTACTCAGTACTTTGTTGAGTCTTCTTGGGTATGATGCTACAAGCTTGGCACACCTGTATTTGGGGAGTTTCTCCCATTTTTTTCTGCAGATCCTCTCAAACTCAGTCAGGTTGGATGAGGAGCGTTGCTATTTTCAGTTCTCCAGAGATGTCGGATCGGGTTCAAGTCCGGGCTGTGGCTAGGCCACTCAAGGGACATTCAGAGACTTGTCCCGAAGCCACTCCTGCGTTGTCCTGTTGGAAGGTGAACCTTTGCCCAAGTCTGAGGTCCTGAGCGCTCTGGAGCAGGTTTTCATCAAGGATCTCTCTGGACCTTGCTCCGTTCAACTTTCCCTTGATCCTGACTAGTCTCCCAGGGCCTGCCTCTGAAAAACATCTCCACAGCAAGATGCAGCCACCACCATGCTTAGGGATGGTGCCAGGTTTCCTCTAGACGTGACACTTGGCATTCAGGCCAAAGAGTTAAATCTGGGTTTCATCAGACAAGATAATCTTGTTTCTCATGGTGTGAGAGTCTTTAGGTGCCTTTTGGCAAACTCCAAACGGGCTGTCGTGCCTTTTACAGAGAATTGGCTTCCGTCTGGCCACTCTACCATAAAGGCTTGATTGGTGGAGTGCTGCAAAGATGGTTGTCCTTCTGGAAGGTTCTCCCATCTCCACAGAGGAACTCTTGAGCTCTGTCAGAGTGACCATTGGGTTCTTGGTCACCTCCCTGACGAAGGCCCTTCTCCCCAGATTGCTCAGTTTGGCCGGGCGGCCAGCTCTAGGAAGAGTCTTGGTGGTCCCAAACTCCTTTCATTTAAGAATGATGGAGGCCACTGTGTTCTTGGGGACCTTCAATGCTGCAGAAATGTTTTTGGTACCCTTCCCCAGATCTGTGCCTCGACACAATCCTGTCTCAGAGCTCTACGGACAATTCCTTCGACCTCATGGCTTGGTTTTTGCTGACATGCACTGTCAACTTTGGGACCTTATATAGACAGGTGTTACCACAGGTGGACTCCAATCACTTTGTCATTATGGGGTATTGTGTGTAGATTGATATGGAAGATTATTTTTTTTTGTCCATTTTAGAATAAGGCTGTAATGTAACAACATTTTGAAAAAAGTCAAGGCACTGTGTGTATATATATCTATCCTGTACCTGATTTTGTTTGTCCCATTTGTTGATTTGATTACTTTCTGTTTTTAAGACTGAACAAACATGCATATCCAAATGCTAAAGCAAATAAAAAATAATTACTGAATATGCTGAAAAGTCCACTGGCAGAGAGGCTCATTGGAAACCTGTGTTGATAAGCAAATGATAAGACAGTAAAGTATCCTCAGTGTCCCCCATTGTGATGGCCTTGTTGATCTGATCCAAAAATATTGTAACTGATTGGCCTGATACCAAGGCTCATCCCTATTACTGTCCCTTTTCGTTATGTAAAATGTCTTCTAATTTGACGTTATTGGTGGTTGGTTTTTGGCCTCCTGTGTTTTTTGTATTGTAGTACAACCTGTATTGAGCGTCCCACGCTAGGATGACCATTGATGGGAATGGCTGGCTGTGTTCGGGGCTCCACGGGTTCCAGAGAGAGCCCTAATGGATAAGCCCTATGACTGGCTGTGTTCGGGGTTTCCACGGGTTCCAGAGAGAGCCCTAATGGATAAGCCCTATGACTGGCTGTGTTCGGGGCTCCACGGGTTCCAGAGAGCCCTAATGGATAAGCCCTATGGCTGCACTTGTTGGGTTGTTCCCCTGCCACCATTCCCCATTAATTACATTGTGTCAATCACTATGGGCTGTTTTTAACATTCCCTATTTTACTCATTTGTTGTTTTTTATCATTATTTTATAGTGATTATTACATGACAGTTTACTTGAGGGGCTCGTTGAAAGGTTACTGCATGTTCTTTTTCACATTTCCTGTTTTCTCCCCAAACTTGAGTCTTGGAGGGTTCCAATGTTCTGAGCGCAAAAATGTATTAATTGCTATTTTCTAGAATGAATCTATTGTCCTGTAAAGGTCTACAAGGCAAAGCCCATGGTATATAGCAAGGATGAGATTTTATTATCCCATCAAACGGTTCTATTTTTCTATTTTCCCTGTTCTGTTTTACACCTATGGAGTCTGTGTGAACAGAGTCCTCTCGTATTAACGTTCCAGTACTTTCTCAGCCTGTCAGTGAAAATACACCAGACAGGAGAAAGAATGAAGCAAAACCAAACGTTTCTCCTAAACATGTCGGTGTATAGCTATCCACTTTACCATTTGTAGTTTAATACTGTCTACATTTTTTTTTTAAACAAGGATGTATGTCATTTAAATATTTTCGAGAAGCATTCCTCCCCCTTCCAACTATGGAATTCTACTTTTCCCTAAAGATTGGGGATCTATATATAAATATACAGTATATGGGAGAAATACAAACTGTAAAATAAATATACATATAAGTGCTATACATATTGTGATGTAATCTTCCAAGCATTTGGTGAAGTATTCAATAAACCTTGAATTCAGCTCTATAGCAGCACTTTTGACTTGGGTTGGTTGTTTCAGTGGATGGAAAGTGTGAAATAATCTCAACTGTTGTAGGTTAGTGTAGCGATTTTTGACAATGTGTTTCTAAAGATGACCAGTGTGGCGCTGTAACCCCCCCAAACGTCCGAATGTGTCGAACGCAATTGGTGGGTAACAAAGGTTACCATGGAAATGTGTAACATCCTTTGTTTGGGGTTTAGCCACAGAAAAATGAACAAAATCTAACCTGGTATAGCTACAGTCAATGTTCTGGTACAATTAAATCTGTAAAGACTCAAACGTTTGAGAAAGATGTGTATTCATTTTCATCATGTAAACCCCAGTATGTTTGGAACCAGTGAGTTCTCTTTTGATTATGAAAATGTTAGGTCGAAGAGGATTGACCCTCTTTTGGTAGGGTGCTAGTTAACGACTTCTTAAACTCCCTACATCTCTATAGCTCGCCAGCTGGCTAGTTTATTCCACACAGGCAGCTTTTCATGGAGTTGGATGAAGTAGGCGTCATTCAATGTCTGTGGGCGGAACAGCTATCTAGTAATGTCAGCTTTAGCCAGCTAACCTAGCCAATACTTTTTACAGTAATGTTAGTTAACAAAAAAATTGATAGCAAGCTTGCCAGAACAGCAGATCCGATCCGCTTGCTTACAGCAGCACTAGGGTCAGACAGTCTCCCTCTGAATGACAAAACGGTCTTAAAATCTAGTACAATCTTCTCGGTGTAACAGTAGGGATAATTTGGCATACAGCGCATTTGTCTTGTTTTGTACGCTTTGTACAAATAATAAAACGCAGAACTACAGGATGTTTCTTAACATAACTCTTTATTAACTAGCTACAACTACATGTTCGCCTATCTCCAACCACGATCAACTGACTATGCCCTAACCGTCTGGGTGGTCTTAACCAATCACTGAACAGTAGATATTTATAGGATATATATATATATATATATATATATATATAGGATAATTTGGCATACAGCGCATTTTTCATCCCTGGATTGAGGTACGTTTTCCAAGCCATATCTCACATCAGTTCGGTGGTGTCTTAAAGGCGATGTCTGCCTTGACCGTGCAACATTTAAGATGATATAACATCTGCACAAGTCAGGGCATTCATAATTCTTGCGCTTCGCAGAACAGAGATGTTGTGAAGGAAGTGAGTTTGTGTTTATACAGAACCTCCTGCCCCCATCTACCATCACGACGTTGCAGAGCTGTACTGGAACCCTCCACATTGTTACAGAATTTGGGTGATGCAGTATGGTGCTCAATTTTGCCTCTGCATGCCTCAGGAGGCTCTGCAAGTGCTTCACACCCATACAGCGCCTCCAACCACATTTTCTGATCAAGCATAATTTGGCTCTTAGTCTACATGTGAAGCCTGTCAGACCCTAGTGCAGTTGTAAGCAAGCGGGTCGGATCTGCTGGTTAGCTAGCCAGTCAGTCTGCGAGTGCTCCTCTTGCTCCAGCGGAAATGTCGGATATGATCCTATTTGCTGATGTTTGGATTTCGTGCCAACAATTCAAGTTTCTACAGTAAGCGTTTCGTATTGGTTAGCTAATCAGGTTGAATGTGCGTCTTTTAGTAGCTAACGTTACCTCCTAGCTAGCTAATTGTATGAGACAATGTTTACGTCAGCTAAAGAACCACTGCTAGCTAGCCATTCTTATAAAATTAAATGGGAAAGACGTTAGCTAGCTAGTTCAGAGGAAATATGACATTGTTACAAGCTTAGCTAAGCGAGCTAAACAAGCTAGCTACATTTCCTTCGGTCTTATGCAAAGAAATTGTGAATTTAGACCAGTTTCAGTAGCCAAAATAGACATTTCAGGTGCAAGTCACAAGCCCAAGATAGTCATACAAGATGACTGGCGACGAATTATAGCTGGGACATTTAAAAAATATTAGGTTAAATCGGCCTCGGCAAATGTAGCCAACTACCTTTTATGTTAAAATTGTAAAAACCATAGCCGATGTTACCCAACAAGCCATATTGCTGTGGGTGGGTGCAGTGGTTAAAGGTCTCCGACATAAGCGTTGATTGGTGGGAAATGGGGATTGGCTGCGTTTACACAATTCTGATCTTAAACCACTAATTGTTTGTTTGACCAATCACATCAGATATTTTCACAAAATGTGTTTTTCACAGATCAGATTGTTCAAAAGACCAATTAGTGAGGAAAAAAAAGATCAGAATTGTGCTGCCTGTTTAAACGCAGCCTTAGTTACGTATTGGATTGAGAAGTCTGGGCGCACACACGAGAGCAGGGGATTCACGACAGAGAGATACTCATACCACATCGAAATAGTTCATTTCCCTTCTCGGATTTTGACAGCAGGACTGGTACAATAGGATTTTTAAAGCAGCTCAGTGCAGTGTTGCCATTGAAGATATTCCATTTTTGGTGTAGGTAGGTAAAATAACAATGTCCGTTGTAGACCGTCTTGACTCCCCTGTTTATAACTAGCTACGTGATAATAACATTAGCTTGTTCTTCGCTAAGTAAGACACAAATTAATGGCCACTTTGATGAAACCTCAATACAAACGAATTACTGTAGTTATGTTTTGATAAAGTTGGAAGGTTACTGTCAGTCTCTAATTTTTCAGTATTATTTGCCCACAAAATTATATGGACGGGCTGTCATTTTATTTGATAAAAGTTACATTAAACGCTCCATGGAATTCTGAGAATTTAGCAACACGTGCTGGTTAGCGGTGGCTAATGTAAAGTTAGTACGCTCAATAGTACAGCCAATGCAACAAAGTAACCTACTAACTAGTAATTTCTAGTGTTCTTATTTTCGATTTAGTCATCTTTGCTTGGAGTTCCCACTTATAAAATAGTCACTTAACGCTCCAGCCGTACTAGATAGTGACATTTTGGACTATTATTACAATTAGAAAAGGTAAGGTGTATGAGGAAGATAGATGCACCTCGTTTCTCCCACGTGCTGTTTTGTGAAGGGTTATAACAACAGGGGTCCTTGCTATCCGGGATCCTTGTGGTGTCACTACTCTGTTGACATGACATTTTAAAATGGTTAAGGTTTTATGGTTAAAGGTTAGGGTTCAGGACCAACAGTGGTCTTACTGACACGAATGCGCAAAGTAATGAAGAAATCGCAAATGTTTTATGAAGAAATAGGGTATCTACAAACGGGGTTGGTTAGGTTACATTTATACATGTAATCTGTTCCAGTCACTAGTTACCTGTCCCAAAATGATCAGTAATGTAATTTTGATATTACCCAAACTCGGTGAAATAATCGGATTGCATTCAGTTACTTTTACATTACTTTCCAGGCATTTTTCTGGATAAAAACATGGGTTTAGTTGGTGAATGTGGCAGCCCATTCGGGATGGATTTTAAAGGCCCCCATTTTGGCGGTGTAGAGACATTTCTTTGTGTTTAACACCATTTCCTGCAATTCAACAAATTTTGCCATGGAGCTGAGAGAGAATTTAAGTTTAAAACTAATTTTCTGCAATTCTATTCATTTTGGCTTGGCTAATGCTGTTTTTATTTTTTGCAAAAAAAATAACTAAACCATTGTTTTGGGAATTTCCAATTCTCCCTGACTGTCCAGTTTTTTTTTTTATTTTGGTAATTGTTAGTTCTCTTATTATAAAAAATATATATAGGTCCATTTATTTTTTCTACATACTTTATATCAGGTTGTAGTCATTACAAGTTCGCACTTTCCATCTTGAAAATTACATTTTGGATTTAGGTGTTCATTGGCAGAAAAATCCCTGCTTTACCCATAAGAGGCATTAGAAGAAAACAAAAAGGATCCATTGAATGCATTTGGTGTGTCATCATAGTGGTCTCTGACTTGTGGTCAGATTCACTCAGGTGGAACAAACTTGAACTTGCACCTTTTTTTTCAGTGCTGAATTTAATGTAATTGAGAAAACAGAAAGGTGTCAGGGTTTTTTCTCGCACACATCTTTTCTGAATTTTAAAGTCATCCAAGACGTAATCTAGTTTTTCTGAAGTATCTTTTATCTGAATACAGTAGTTTTGCTGGTAATGTAGCTGTTTAATTCGTTTGTAATTAGGTTATATGGAACTGATTACATGTAATTGGTTATTCTCCAACCCTGTCAACAAAAATGTTTTTGTAATTGTTTTTGTTCTTAGTTTGGGGTTTACTTGTGAAAATAAGTTGAAATCACTGTTAATACTTATCTGACTACAGGTTACTAAGTAACATTAGGTTAACTGTTATATGTTTATATCTATCTAATACTGGCTATTCTTGCAAATTAGAATGTGTATTAACCTATCTGGTAAAATAAAGTCTGTAGGAAGTCAGAGCACCATGCCCTGTCACGACTGTTCCAAAGCCATGGGGAAAAGGGAGGTTGTCTGTGGGGGCAGGCAGGTAATGACAAACATTGCCATCTGTTTCATCCCCAATTAAAGGGATGCACTTTGACCCCACCTGTCGAGGTCTAAATTTGCCCACAACAGCTCCCCTCCTCCCCAACCCACCTATGCTTATTGTATTGAATTATGTTCATTATGATCTCTATTGTTCTCTTACCACAGGGTCTGAGCCATTGCACCAGCCTTGTTTTTTGTCTTCAAGACATCCATTTTCTGAATACAAAGAATGACACCGATTTGAAAAAAATACAGAGGCCTGATCTGAAGGGGCGTGTCATTAGCAAGTAAAACTAAGACCCGGGGGCAAAGAAGAAACCCAAGGAAACTAATTATGACTTACAACAACAGAGAACTGGTGGTATACTATATTACCTATAAACTATCACAGAGAGACTACCCCTTCAACCACATTGGGCTCACAGAAGCTCCCAGTCGGACTGAGGGGGGACAGGCGGAAGGGGGGGCGGCAGTCACGACACACCCCAACGGCGCAGCGAACGGGACGAGTCCTGGGACTCCACCGCGACAGTCTCCCCCCTCGTCCCCTCAGCGGACAATGGGCCTGGACGCAGTGAAAGAGGCATTGCGGGACTCTGCCAACGAGTTTGAGCTGCGTTATGCCAGAGCGTTCAGTGACCTGTCCTCCCAGCTGCACATCACGCCGGCCACAGCCTACCAGAGCTTCGAGAACGTGATGGATGAGGTTTTCCGTGACGGTGTGAACTGGGGACGTGTGGTGGGCCTGTTTGCCTTCGGAGGGGCCCTCTGTGTAGAGTGTGTGGAGAAAGAGATGAGCCCACTAGTGGGACGGATTGCAGACTGGATGACTGTCTACCTGGACAACCACATCCAGCCCTGGATCCAGAGCCAAGGAGGATGGGTGAGTCATGACTGAAAGATGTGTTTTGGGGAAAGGGCAGGGGTTCATTTTAGCTCGTTTTTTTGAAGCATCAGTTCCAGAGGTCGTTGATAACATTATCAGATTGTGCACGTTAGCACCGTTGTCTCTGTGTGTTGCATCATGTCAGTTTGTGTGAGCTGTGTGTATCTGGTGCCTGACCTCTGATATGAGAGGCTAATTTGTCAGCCAAGGAGAACCCAAGGAGAAAGAACCAGAGGGAAGATGGAGATATTTCCCTCTGGTTAGCTGGGCATTGATCAGCTTCATTGAGTTTTCAGCTGAATCGAAGTGAGCTCTTATGGCTGAGATCAAAGTCTTCATGGGTGGGATGAAGTATAGGCTTAGGCTAGGCTTTACAGATCGCCCTTTGTTTTCACCTGGTTGTTTTTCACTTTCTCCTCTGTTCTGAGCCATCTGCCTGCAGATGAAAGCAGTGTTTTCTCTTGGGTCAGCTGAGAGAGGGGTTGTCCTGTTCCTGGTGGGTGGGTGTGTTATGGGATGGAAGGAGGACACTGTTAAGGTCAGCTCTTTCTCTTTGTGTGGGTTGACATTTGATTGAGTGTGGAATGGGAAGGGGATGTTGGAACAGTCTCAAACGATGGGTCTTATGAAAACTAGCATTTGATTGGGTACATTGTGTGGGTAGGGGCCATCAGATTGGATGGCGTGTCTTCTGTTGCTTGCAGAGCTGAAATTGATTTTAAATAATTTTAAAACAGGCAGATGACTGACACAGCTCTGCATCTGTCATATTCCGCCATCACACCCAGAAGCACCAGAATAAATGCCTCAAACCACTAGAAGCTTTTAAAGTGAATAGTAACTCATCACTTTCAAGGTCTCTATTTAAACAAAGTCCAGGCTGTGTTAATGTTTGTGCAATTAATGCTGATAAAACACCCAAGCACATGTCCCTTCCTACACCTGAGCTCTCTCCCCCAAGCTCCTTAATGAATCTGAACATTGTTCTTGATGTCATCAGGTGTTGAATGTTGCTGAAGGCATGAATGGCAAGAATATTGAATGGAATAGTGTGTTCAGTCAAGCAGATTCAGTCAAGTAGTTTGGTTTCACTTCTCCTTGTGGTGTTGGAATAGCACCTCGGTCAGATGTAATTTCCTCAGTGTGTAGTTTGGTAGACACACACACGCATCCCAACTTCAGTTTGTTTTGCCTTCAAGCCATACAATACTAAGTGATCACAACATGCATTCCGCGGACCCATACTCCTATGCACATACATTAACATACACACATAACATGAAGATAAACAGTATCTCGCTTATACCGGGACAGTCACAATTCATCATTCCATACTGGTCACAAAATGCACACAACTCTGAAGTAGCTGAGAGAGATTTGAATTTGTCTGTTCTCTTCATGACATAGAAACCAGCACACACTCGCCTCTCTGAGTAGCACCTGGGACATCCCCGCACTACTGGGGGGGGAGGGAAAAAAATACCCTATATTTCCCGATAACAAATGCCCACTCGTTTACTTATTTCTATCTAACTCTCTTATGTGGTTTTCTCTTGTCACACTAACCTGTTGAACCACCTACACATTCTCTTTGTTCCTGTCCTCAGGAACAAAGAGACACACACACACACACACACACACAGCCGTAGGCAGCTGTAGGATGTATAGAGAAGCTATTACCTGATTGTGTCGTAAGAGAGAGCGGCTAGTCCAGGGGTACTCCAATACTATTTGAGAAGGTCGGTTACCACAAATGTCCCTGCTGACTCCCTTTTTTTAATTATTTGTGTAAGATAAGGGAACTAAGAGGAAAGAAAGAGGGTTTTGAAACTGAATGGAAGGAGTCAGTAGATTGAGAAATAAGGACAGGGAGTGAGGTGGAATCCTCATTGAGTGAAAGGGAAACGTGTTAAGCCTTAGACACACCAAGGATACTGACTGCAAAGAGGTACTTGGCACCTCTGCCCGGAGTGTCGGCAGTCAACTTTTTGTTCTTCAGATAGCACAGATCGTATGCCAATCAGCCTCGTTAAAATCCTCCAGACCACAAGTTGGCAGTAGCTTAAGAGATGTTTAGCTGGTGCCTGCTGTAGATGGCTAACTTTGGCGAACTAGCAAGCTGCGCTAATGTTGTTGCTAGTTAGAATTTCTAGTAATCCCATATTGATACTAGCCAAATGGCCACCACTAGATTACTAGTGTAGCTAGCAACATAATTAAATCACAATGGATTTGTTTTTGAATGAAGCAGCTGCCTGTTTCGCTGCCGAGAGTCAGTGGAACCGCTAGCGATGTTCTAACTGGCAAATGTCGACGCAAACGTTAGCGGTATTCAGATACTTTGTTTTAGTTCGAACAATTCTGATGAAAAGCAGGTGGATTACACTGGGGAAAATGCTCTCTTTCTTACTTGTCACTTCTGTCGGCTCCCCCACGTGGAGGTTTGTGCGCTCTGATTAGCTCAGTCACGTTATCGGCCACTGACGAGAAGGGCGATTCAACAAGTAGAAACCGCAAGCTCGGCGGAACGCAGCAGGTATGTCTTTTGTTCTAGCAAGAGAACATCAAAAGCTGCGATCAAAGCTGGGACCAAGAGACTGAAAAACAGCTTCTATCTCAAGGCCATCAGACTGTTAAATAGCCATCACTAGCACATTAGAGGCTGCTGCCCCATATACATAGACTTGAAATCACTGGTCACTTCAATAACAGAACAATAGTCACTTTAATAATGTTACATATTTTGCATGAATCATCTCATATATCTATATAATGTATTCTATTCTACTGTATCTTAGTCTATGCCGCTCTGACATTGCTCGTCCATATATTTATATATTCTTCATTCCTTTACTTGAGATTGTGTGTATTGTTAGATATTACGGCACTGTTGGAGCTAGAAACGCAAGCATTTCGCTACACCCGCAATAACATCTGCTAAACGCGTGTATGTAATGTAGCCTACTGCTATATGGCCTGTACAGGAGGGATGGAGAGGTGGTGGGGTAGGCAGGCAATGGAGGGAGGGAAGTGCGGGTTGTAGGGAGAGAGAATGCCAGAGGGGGTTTGGGTTATTACCAATTATGGGTGACTAGTATCTGGATGTGCTCGGTAAATGCTTTTGTTCTGACTGCACTAGAGTAGCACACCCCCCTGCAGGTACACCTGAAAGACAGGCCCCCCATATAGCAAATGAACATGTTCTTTTTTTTTTTTTTTTTTTTTATTACAGGAAATATATTTTGACTGTAGATTAGCTCTAAAATGTATCTGACTCATGGCAAAATGTGTAAAATAGCACAAGATTATCTATACAACTGCACATTTTTCTCTCTGCCCCAAGGATTCAATAACAAAAAAAAATATTGTTTGGAGGGGGGCTATGCTCGGACCTTGCTCTGGCAGACTAATGTAGTAATGGATAACTCATTTGGAATGTCAGTGGGAGAGAGCAGCTCTGAGAATGATAGTTGGGACTGGGAAGAGGGGGAGGACGCAAATAGAGAAACTATTACATTTCCTGCGTTTATCCTTTGTCTCTGAGGTCTTCATGAGTCTCCTGTGAAAGTGCTTGTTCTACCGTTTGTTTACCAATCCGACCATCCATCCATTTCTCCTAATTTCTTTCGATCCGTTTGACTTGATCACCAATCACGGCTGACGGTATCCTACCCCACCTCTCCCCTGACAGATGAAGCCTCTGATAACCCCTTCGCATCCCTGGTCACCATTTGTGTTTTCGTGTACATTTCATAATATGACTTGTGTTTAGTATGTTGTCTCTGAATTAAAATAAAGTTTGAGTGAATGTGTTAGCTTTTTGTGCTGTACTTTGCATTATGAGAAGGAATAGCACCATATAGACCATTCACCTGCCTACCTTTTAACAAAGGACCTCTGGCTGCACACACACGTACCCCCCACACACACGCACTGTAATGCGGTTTGCTATCTGCTGTGCCCAGCTGTCCCTACAGGTAAAGTGCTGCTATGTAAACGCATGGTGACAGTCATTGTCATCAATAGATTGTAGATGATCTGGACGTTGTCTGTCTGTTTCTCTGACCTCCACAGTGCACAGAATACTCACAGCCTTGTTTGCAGTTCTTCAATGGTAACAGTGTTGTGTGCTCAAAAACAACAACCCCCATTATGTTTTATGTTGAGTATAAATTGTTTACTTGTGTTCAGTCTTCCATCCATGTATTTTTTTTGTGTTGATGTTCAGTGTGAGTGATGGTGTGACTGAGTGAAAATGGCAGTAAACAGATGGTGTGATTCCGTCTCCCTCAGCCTTGTCACAAAACCATCAGTCTAAGGCAGTAGGTTTGATGCTGAGGGGAGAAGAAGAGACTGGGCCAATCCATTGCACTGGGATTGTAGGGGGAGCGAATGGGGGGGGCTCTGCTCAACTCACCTTCAAGGAAGGTTGGTCACTCCACTCCTCCGGGGTTGGACGGGGATCCAGCCACCATGACCTGTACGCTACAGGCTGGAGGAGATTGCAGGATGCAGCCAGGGGACAAGACACTAGTCAGTGTCTAGGGATCCAGTGCATTCGGAAAGTATTCAGACCCCTTGACTTCATACACATTTTGTTACGTTACAGCCTTATTCTAAAATGTTTTTTCCCTTCATCAATCTACACACAATACCCAATAATGACAAAGCAAAGGCAGGTTTTTATAAGTGTGTGTCATAACTGATACATTTACATAAGTATTCAGACCTTTTACTCAGTACTTTATTGAAGCACCTTTGGCAGCGACTACAGCTTTGAGTATTCTTGGGTATGACGCTACAAGCTTAGCACACCCGTATTTGGGGAGTTTCTTCCATTCTTCTCTGTAGATCCTCTCAAGCTCTCAGGTTGGATGGGGAGCGTCGCTGCACAGCTATTTTCTGGTCTCCAAAGATTTTCGATGGGGTTCAAGTCCGGGCTCTGGCTGGGCCACTCAAGGACATTCAGAGACTTGTCCCAAAGCCACTCCTGTGTTGTTTTGGCTGTGTGATTTGTTGTCCTGTTGGAAGGTGAATCTTCACCCCGGTCTGAGGTCCTGAGCAGGTTTTCATCAAAGATATCTCTGTACTTTGCTCCATTCATCGTTCCCTCGACCCTGACTAGTCTCCCTGTCACTGGAAAAACATCCCCATAACATGATGCTGCCACCGCCATGCTTCACCGTAGGAATGGTGCCAGGTTTCCTCCAGATGTGACACTTGGCATTCAGGCCAAAGATTTCAATCTTGGTTTCATCATACCAGAGAATCTTGTTTCTCATGGTCTGAGAGTCGTTAGGTACCTTTTGGCAAATTCCAATGTCATGTGCCTTTTTTACTGAAGTGGCTTTGGTCTGGCCCCTCTACCATAAAGGCCTGATTGGTGGAGTGCTGCAAAGATGGTTGTCCTTCTGGAAGGTTCTCCCATCTCCACAGAGGAACTCTGGAGCTCTGTCAGAGTGACCATCAGGTTCTAGGTCACTTCCCTGACCACGGCCCTTCTCCCCCGGTTGCTCTGTTTGACCGGGCGGCCAGCTCTAGGAAGAGTCTTGGTGGTTCCAAACTTCTTCTGTCTAAGAATGATGGAGGCCACTGTGTTCTTGGAGACCTTCAATGTTGCAGAAATGTTTTTGGTACCCTTCCCCAGATCTGTGTATCGGAGCTCTAGGGACAATTCCTTTGACCTCAAGGCTTGGTTTTTACTCTGACATGCACTGTCAACTGTGGGACCTTTTATATAGACAGGTATGTGCCTTTACGAATCATGTCCAATCAATTGAATTTACCACAAGTGGACTCCAAGTTGTAGAAACCTCTGAAGGATGATCAATGGAAACAGGATGCACCTGAGCTCAATTTCGAGTCTCATAGCAAAGGGACTGAATACTTTTTAAAGTTATTTCTGTTTTTATTTTGAACTAATTTGCAAATATTTCTAAACCTGTCTTTACTTTGTCATTATGGGGTATTGTGTGTGTAGATTGATGAGAAGAGAAAAAATACTTTAGCACAAGGCTGTAATGTGGAAAATGTCAAAGGGTCTGAATACTTTCCGTGTAGATGGTTGTGTTGACAACAGGGGATCTCTGGTCTGACTTCGTATGTGTTAGTTTGTGTCTGCGTAATGAGGTCTTGCCCAATGGTGCCGTCCATTTAGCAGCAACTCCCCTCGCTTTACAGTGCCTTTTAGAAAGTGTTCACACCCCTTGACTTTTTCCACATTTTGTTCCAGCCTGAATTTAAAATGTATAACGTTTTTTTTTTGCCACAACTACCTCCACACCTCCATTTAGAGTGAAAAGGAGAACACCACGTTCTTGAGAATCTCCCCTTTCCGTAGTGGCGTCATACTAGTTTGTAGCCCAAACGGTTTGAATGCTACAGACAGAAGTTGGCACATCGGCGGTACCAACTTCTGATGCGACCTGTGACACTTTTGGGGGTCGTAGACCAAACGGAACACACCATCGTGTTTGTGAGCGTCTCATCTTTCCATAGAGTGGTTATATTAGTTTGTAGCCCCAAACGTTTGGACGCTACCATTTTTTTTTCTTCAGGATTTATCATGGTGTGACAAACACCGCTGTAGCTCGGCCACCTTCCTGATGCGGAAGGCCGACATCGGCGTATGCGGTGGATTTGAGATGCAGCCCATGCAAAAAAATAAATAAAATCTAGCTATAACTGATGGCTTTTATGGTGATGATGCAGCGACCACTATGCACTATGTTATGGGTATGCTTGTTTGTAATTGCCATGGTCTGGAGAGTTTTTCAGGATAAATAAACTGAATAGAGCTAAGCACAGGCAAAATCCTAGAAAACCTGGTTCAGTATTATTTCTGGGAAATTAATTCACCTGTCAGCAGGACAATAACCTAAAACACAAGGCCAAATCTACACTGGGGTTGCTTAACAAGACAACATTGAATCTTCTTGAGTGGCTGAGTTAGATTTTCAAAAAGATTTAAGTAAACTATGGCAAGACCTGAAAATGGTTGTCTAGCAATGATCAACAACCAATTTTGAAATGGCTTGAAGAATGTTTAAAAGAATAATGAGCAAATGTTGCACAATCCAGGTGTGGAAAGCTCATAAAGACTCACAGCTGTAACCGCTGCCAAAGGTGCTTCTACAAAGTATTGACTCCGGGTGTGAATACTTATGTAAATAAGATTTCTGTATTTCATTTTCAATACATTTGCCAAACTTTCTAAAAACATGATTTAACTTTTGTCTATGGGTATTGTAGAAATCAATTTTGAATTCAGGCTGTACCACAACAAAATGTGGAATAAGTCAAGGGGTAGAAATACTTTCTGGTGGCACTGTATAGCCTCTATCAGCCAGCGATGTGGAAGACTGACCTGCAGCACTACTGGCTCACTTGGTGTACTTCAACGCAGCTTGCCATCCAACTTAGCATCACCGCATTGAGCCATCACTGTGCTCTATATATGGCTGCATGCATCTGATTCTGCACGGAGCTCCAGACATCCAGCTGTGCTTATCTGGCTCAGTCTGTGTGCAGCAGGGTGGTGGTGGCTAGGTCTTCTGCAGGCGGAGTCTGGGGCATCATGTAACCTACTGTACAACCGTCATGCTAATAGGGCTACAGGCAGCAGATGCATTACTGTTGCTACTGCTGGGCCCTGGAGACATACAACCAGGACTGTTTGAGCAGCGTTATTTAGCTACCTAAGATGGGGCCACTGACTCAGCGACACCATGAATGTCTGCTGTGTGTTAGTTGTATAGAACTAGAGCAGCAGCAGTCTGTTTTTTGGTGCACTCTTGGTGGAAAAACTGGGCCTGCTTGGCTGCTGCTCTCTCTGCTCCAGTTCTGAGCAGGCTTAGTGTGGAAAATCAGGTCATGAGCAATTCTTTCCCCCCCCTCCATCATTCTCACTCTTTCCCTCATTTTCTCCCTTTCTCTGCCTCTCTCTGTCCCTCTGAATATCTGCCTCTTGCTGTTTCTCTTATTTACTGCTTTATTCGACTCTATAGGCTACATCTACATCTAACCCCTCTCTTTAGCATGTTCTTCTCTCGCTCTCTCTTCTCATAACTGATATCAGATTATGGGATTAGTGTGGTAGCTGTGATGTATGAAACTGACAGATGGTGATAATGGTGCCCAGGAAATATTACAGAATCTGATGGCACTGTAATGACGATAAAGCTGACTATAATCATAATGATCATTACCAACCAGTCGCATAACAAGGTAATAACAACAAAGCCATATTGTAGAATGTTTTCTTTTTTTCTTTCCGGTCCTGCCCTTATTGCACCCCTCACTGTCTCATTAATCTCTTCCTCTGGCATACACTATCATGTTCTCTTCTCCCTCTTTTTCTCTCTCTTTCAGACAGATGGTAGGTCTTTGCCGCGTTTTGTAAGGGGTGTTAGTGGGGGCGAGTGTTTTTTGGGGGTTCAAGTTTGTGGTGCTGCTGGTGACACATTTCTCTGTGTGGCGGCTGTGGTCCCTTTTTCCTAGACTGTACACAGTGCAGTGGTGACAGAATGGGGGCTGCGCTGCTGGTGAGACCCAGTGAGAAGGGGAACAGATTGGTGTCTGAGCCTGAATGTCCTGACTCATTAATCTCCTCTTTAATTCATGGATTCACCTCCGGATGGATCAGCAGGGACACATATACAAAAACCCATTAGAAGACGAGAAAGGGGTCAGACCCTCAATGCCAGCTCCGTCGTGTGTAGAACCTACAGTAACTGTTACAGCCACCTGGGATGTCACCATAGGACCTCATCTGGGTTCAAGTTCCTTGATCCCTATCTACCTCCTTACCAGACCACATCCTAGCTAATGTATTGTTGTCTCTAACTTCACCCTTGCGTGGGTGTTTTAATTAAAGGGGCATGAATGGCAGAGTTGCTTAGTGTGGACTCTTGTGTTTAATCAGACACCAGTCTTTATAGCTAGATGGTGTTCTCCTTGAGCAGGCAAAGTTAAAGGCAGAACAGAACCTACCCCCGGGGACTTGCCTGGTTTATTAACCCATCCCCCTCCCCCACACTGCAGTGCCCCATGGTTTGGCACAAAGCCCGACTCTCACACTCTCTGGAGGATGACTGTCTGCCAGTCCTCATAGCTAATTATGATGATCTGCCGACAGGCATGGTGAGTTGTTTTCTGAGGGTGGGAGCAGTGCCGCAACTCTAGTCTAGTTTCGCCCTGTATGCTTCAATGCAGCATCACATGATGGCAGATAAAGGGTCAAACTGTGATCATTATGAGCATATTCAGTTCACCATATTTGGCCAGCAGCAAGATGACCTCAAACGTCCTGAAACGCCACGGTTACTCAAAAAAGAACAACTCTGACGATGTGGAATTGTACTTTTGCACCAGAAGCACAACATGTCCTGTGTGTTGCAATAAGCAGGAAGAGTTGCTTTGGACTAGACTATAGCTGGGCTAGTGACAGCTTGTTCTTTACACTGTCATCCTCTCGTGTTAAAATCCCCCCTCAGCTCTTGATTGTAACCAGCACCCTGTCTACGGTCACACAACTGGGTCACAGAGAGACTTAGTTCGTTATGACTCAGCAAAGGTCAGAGGAAATTCTAAACATGTCCTTCTTATGAGGTGGTGTACTCATTACTCAAGTACTGGATTCAATTCAGATCTCCAGTCCAATCACTGAAGAATGCAGCATTTGACAGGACATCCGGCCAGTGTGACCAATAGGTTTTGCAACCCTCCATTGTCTTTCTTTGGGCTGGTTTAAAGCGGATTCTGGCTTTTTTTTCTATTCGGAGGCCTCTCGGTGCTCAGGGCCATGCCAGCGTTCTGGAGTTCACAGAAGTAGTTGAACATTCTGGATTACTTTCTGCATTTGAATGGAACGTTCCCCTTTAGCATTGTTTTAATTCTTTAGCAACCATGTCCTGCTGCCGTTTTTCCCTTTTGCTTGCCAGACTGAAGCTTCTATTGAAAGAGACCTGACCAGATCAGCTGCTGCTGAGTTGGTTGAGAGGCTCTGGCCAATTCAGCCTCTCTGGGGAATTAAGGGCTCTATTATGGTGAGAAACACTTCGGTTTTGAAGTTTAGACTCCAAATATTGCTTCAGTCTCTAAAGTAACCAATTTCATTAAAACAATTTAAGTATTCTGACTAATCTAGTGCACAGTGTTTCACCATGGAGACATGGTTACAGGTCATGATGGTGGTGCAACAGTGAAGTAACCGATTACAAACTCAGGGGCCGGTGTTGATTGCCTTAATGTTCTGTCCTCTCAGGAATCTAGTCTTGGGCAATCTATCAGATCCGAGCACACCGATCAGCTGCTCTCTGGTAACCATGGCAACATTGAAATGAAATCTTGTTTTTCCTCTGTCCCACAAACCCTTCTCTTTCCCTCTTCCACCTTTTTTCTTTCTTCATCTAACGGTTGAAAAACACCGAGAGAACCTGAGGTTGGAAAACACCTTAGAATGGCTGCTGCTTAGCACATAGCATCTCTGGGGAACAGGTGCTGCTTAGCACCTAACATCTCTGGGGAACAGGTGGAAAAGTCTTTATGGAGAGAGCGAGCAAGTTTAGGCTTAGCTACCTTGCAGTAGTGACTGAGACCGAACCAGTCAAAGACGTACACATAAATATTAATGTGTCAGTGTGATTTACAGCCTGTAATTTAACATGTAGGCCTTTTCAAAACCCAGTTCACTAGGAAAGTGTGGTTATACAGTAGGCCTATATAGATTCAATCGTGTGTGTGTGTGTGTGTGTGTGTGTGTGTGTTATAGGCATGCCTGGGCAGGTACAATGTGCTTCAGAGATCGATAAGCACTGATGACTACAGGGTTGAGTATGTTGCTGCCATGATGATGGTTCGCAGGAAGCAGAGTGGAGCTTAGAGATCTGAGTACTATTGCTCCATTGTGCAAGACAAACAAAGATACATATGAGCATAGATGGTATGGTTGAAAAATAGGGAGATAGCTACTTGTCACTATTTGGCAGAGGTGAAGTGAAATCTAGTATATTTCATGAAAACAATGACACATCCCTGTACTCTAACATGCCTTATCGTAATCACAAACTGCAATCTTTATTCTCTACACCCACAACATTCCTCCCATACCTCTTCAAGGAGTTCTCACAGGGAGCGATACTCTCCATGGCTTCACCTCTTGTGAAGTGCTGCTGGATCCTGTGCTAGTTACATGTTGAACACAGACACACGACATGCCTACAGTAGCTTGGTTTGCCCCTGGTTGTTTTTTTTATTTTTTATAAGTGTTTCCACCGGAATCAATTAGTCAAGTGTGCGGTGATGAATGTGAACACTTTGGGTGTAATTGACAGTATTCATGGGAGTATGTTTGTATCTGTAGCCCTGCAGTATTGTCTGTCTGGCAGTGCTAGCTGAAGGTCCTCAAGACTGGTCATTTTTAGCGTTTCGTTACCTCTCTGGCCCTGATAAAAAATGATTCTCCGTCTCTATTGCTCTGTTATCTGCCCCCGCCATGTCACCGCCCCACTCTTTTTCTCAGAAACGGCCTCTCCTAAGAAATCAATCTCTCCGTTCTTCAGAAGCCTTTTACCAGACGCACACACATGCGTGCAGTATAGTATAGTAGACGCTCTTATCTAGAGCACCTTACAGGAGCAATTAGGGTTAAGTGCCATGCTCAAGGGCACATCGACAGATTTTTTTTTCACCTAGTCGACTCGGGTATTCGAACCAGCGACCTTTTGCATACTGGCCCAACGCTCTTAATCGCTAGGCTACCTGCCACCACACATGTATACACACCAACATAGCCGTCTTGGCGTTGTCCTGCTGTTTCTGTGCTTCCCTCTTCCCATATTCCGTTAAGTTTTCTTCTGTATTGTTGAAGTCAGCAGGGAGGAGGAGTGATGATGTATCACCCTGTTAGAGCGGAAGGAAGCGGGGTGTCAGACGCACACCACACGTCTTTAATCAAATCAGCATGTTTGGAATGTCTCCAATGATTCTGTCTTATTTGAGGCTGTGTCTGATTGGGCTCTTCTGAGTCCCCATATGCATGTTCAGTTATGTCAACTATTTGGCTTATATAGTAATCAGTTTTGTTTCAGAATATTTATTTTACTGCCCAGTCAAGACTGTCCTATTCACTGCACTAAAGCACCCACCCCAGCCAGCCATAACATCAGTGCCAGACAAGCGGATGAATCATCCAATGGGAGCTTGTTCCCTCTTGTGGCTGCAGCCAGAACTGCAGAATGTTATGTCAATGTTCTGGGTTGTTCTCGAATGAATTACTGGAAGGGGTGGGCTAAGGATGACACCATGGTGGTGAAATTGTCAACAAGGAAAGATATTCACTTGGGGGTTACTGCAGTTCAAATTAACGGCATGGGGAGGTTTTGTGATAGTGGAGGTGCTGGTGACATTTATATTTTTGTCTGTAGTATTGATGAAAATGTCAGAACACCCCCCCCTCATTACTATTGTAGCTTGGGAGGTGTAGGGACACTTGTGGTTGTGAGGGGTGGGGATTGATTTTGTGTGTGGTTATACCTTGTCTCAACAGACACATTAAGCATTGCCAACTAATTCTGATTACTTTCTAATCCGATTTGGCTTTGATTTTAAGATTACTGCATATGATAAAGGGTGTAATTTCACCTAATTCTGTTGAGTTTAGGGAGGATCTCATGTCTAATGCTGTTGAAGTGTTGTGGTTGCAAGTTCACCTTCCTCATATAAAGCCTCTTATTTTGCTATAGGCCACCAAGTGCTAACAGTCAATATCTGGATGATGGTGTATATGATGTTAACATGACCTGAATATAGACTGGTTTTCATCAAGCTGTCCGCTCAAGAGGAAGCTTCTCACTGATTACCATTGCCTGTAATCTGGTTCAGATTATTAATCAACCTACCAGGGTGTTTACAAACAATACAGGAACTATATAATCTACATGTATTGATCACATTTTTACTAATACTGTAGAACTTTTTACTAGTGCTGTATCCAGACCCAGTGGATGAAGTGACTATAATATAGTGGCTCTATTTAGAAAAGCCCAAGTTCCAAAGGCTGTGTCTCAAAATGGTGTATAAGAGATCATACAAGCCGTTTTGTAGTGACTCCAATGTTGAAGATGTAAAAAGGATTTGGTCTGATGTGTGTAATGAGGAGCTTTCAGACGCTGCACTTGATGCATTTACAATGTTTCTTCCAGTTATTGACACGCACCTATTAAAGCGACTCTCCGGTACTTTTGTAGTAGTTCTGGACATGGCACTCACGAGCCAGAAGTAGTCCCTGAAAATGGCATACTATGTCACATATGGGCACCGTGTCATTGCACTCTGTGTGCATCTTGCTAGCTGTCACTCAAATGGCGACGGGCTGAAGCTCATTGACTAGAACTCGAGTTCTTAGGGAGCTGGCCCAGAGTATTTATTACACATTGACACATCCAGCCTAGAGTTGGAGGTTAAAAAATAATACTTAGTATTCGCCAAAGTTCCAGAGCATGTCTTTAAAACCTCTTAAGGATCCTCCCCTCTTTTTAAAAATGTTCGCCTAAAATGACATACCAAATCTAACTGCCTGTAGCTCTGGCCCTGAAGCAAGGATATGCATATTCTTGGTACCATTTGAAAGGAAACACTTTGAAGTCTGTGGAAATGTGAAAGGAATATAGGAGAATATAACACAATAGATCTAGTAAAAGATGATACAAAGGAAGAAAAAAAAACTTTTGAATTTTTTTATGTACCATCAATGAAATGCAAGAGCAAGGCCATAATATCATTCCAGCCCATGTGCATTTTGATTTTTGCCACAAGATGGCAGCAGTGTGTGTAGAGTTTTAGACTGATCCAATGAACCATTGCATTTCTGTTCAAAATGTTGTATTATGACTGTCCAAATTAGTTTATTAACTTTTCATGTTCAACATTGTGCACTGTAATAGCTACTGTAAATTGGACAGAGCTTAAATTCTTGTTAATCTAACTGCATTCTGCCAATATCAGATATGTCTATATCCTGGGAAATGTTCTTGTTACTTACAACCTCATGCTAATCGCATTAGCCTACATTAGCTCAACCGTCCCGTGGACGGGACACCAATCCCAAAGAAGTTTTTTAAGAAACTGACTGTTAGACCTGTTAAGGCTCCATGGATGTGAGCCATCATATTCATGCATGAAAGATCTTGGTCCGTCAATAATGAGAAGCCATCTCTTATTGACGACTCAAATGGAAAGCTACTGAAGATGGTAGCAGACTACATTGCCACTCCTCTTTGTCATATCTTTAATCTGAGCCTGGAGAAAAATGGTGGTCCTCAGACAATGATTGCTGCCGGCTCCTAGCAACAAAAAAAAAAATAGATCATTTGACCAGATCCAATGCTTCAGTGCAACCTTTGATCTTATTGAAAATAATCTGTTATTGGAAAAACAGATGTGTTATGGCTTTACATCCTCTGCATTATAATGGGTTGAGCGCTATCTGTCCAATAGAACAGAGCGTTTTCTGCTTCTCTAATGTAAAACATATAAAGTGTGGTAATCCGCAAGGCAGCTGTCTTGGCCCTTTACTGTTCTATTTTTACTAATGATCTACTACAAACTTTAAACAAAATTTGACGAACTGACTTGTTGGGAAGGTGGCATCCTATGACAGTGCCACGTTGAAAGTCACAGCTCTTCTGTAAGGCCATTCTACTGTCAATGTTTGTCTATGGAGATTGCATGGCTGTATGCTCAATTGTATACACCTGTCAGCAACGGGTGTGACTGAAATAGCAGAATCCACTAATTTGAAGGGTTGTCCGCATACTTTTTATTTTTGTATGTATACTTACCCCACCGGACTTGCCACCAGGGGACTCTTCACAGTCCCCAAATCCAGAATGAATTCAAGGCCACCCACAGTATTGTATTGAGCCATGATCACATGGAACCCATCTCAAATTACTCAAGCAAAACAAATAAAACAGCACAACGCCTCTACCCTATCTGACCTAGTTAAGGTATATGTAGTAATGTAAGTCTGTTTTTAAATGTAAATTGTAAAGTATTTTTTGTTATGTGTCGGACCTGCTGTCGCCGTTGGGGGATCTAAAACTCTTTAAATGCTAACTCCCTCTCTCTCTCTCTCTCTCTCTCTCTCGTCTCCAGGACCGGTTTGCAGAAATCTTTGGGAAGGACGCTGCAGCTGAGAGCAGGAAGTCGCAGGAGAGCTTTAAGAAGTGGTTGCTGGCGGGGATGACGCTGGTTACCGGAGTCATCGTAGGGTCACTCATTGCTCAGAAACGCCTGTGAGAACGACAAGCACAGACGCCATCTTGTAGGGGGGGAAAATGAAGGAACTTTTTTTACTTTCGTATTTCTCCTTTTATTTGCCAAGAAAGGACACGTTTACGGTTTAACTGGTCTCTCTGACAAACTGTTGAGATTAAAGAGAGAGTGATGGTCACTAATGTTACCCTCATCAAACACCTTCCTGCAACACAAGAAAATGGAGCTGGATAGAACTGTCTTGGACCAAATGTTCCTCAGTTTCCTTTTTACTCTTGCCTGTATCTTCTCCAATTGCTGTATTCATTTGATTTTACAAATTTACTTTGATTTTGCATGATGTGCTCCATCTATAGGCAAGTCTGTGCTGATGGGGCTAGTAAATTCCATCTGAGGTTTCTTGTTGATGGTCTCTAACCCCCACCAGTATGATGGTTGCCATATGGACAGACAAGGAAAAACTTTCCACCTGTAAAAGAAGGGGGGGAATGGCACTGAAAATCAACATCTGTCCACCTCAGTGTAGTTTTGACATGGCTGCTTTGTAGATGCAGTGCGCTCCAAACAACCTAGCCAAAAGACAGCCAATATCACACTCAGTAGCTCAATATATTAATTGTAAATGTGTATATATATATTTTTTTTTTTCATCTCCAAGTTGTGAGTGGTTAAGTGTAACAAGTGATTGAGACAGTTTTCGATCTTGACTCTAGTGAGGCGCATTGACCTGAAATGAGTGAGGTGATACAATTTTTCCGTGTGTGTTCATTGGTTTGTGTTATTTTTTTTTTTTAAACCATTAAAACCCACGTGATAATTTCCTGTCCTGATGCTGGTAAATGCGTACCTGACACACACTGCCCTGGCTAGACAGAAAACACAAGGTGCACAACAAACCAAGAGCCAGGGATGAAGAGGAGTATTCTAGCAGCTGCTGGTACAAAGGCTGTTTTCTTTTTATAATGGAGAAAAAGATTGTTCAGTATTTACGACTTGCAACACAGCCTAATGATTTGTCTAGCTAATAAGATAGCTGAGTGACGCAGAAACTTTTATCTAGTGGGTTAACAGATCCGTTAGACTTCTAACGTGCATATAGCTCTTGAGACATGAGAAACTGTTGGCAGGCAAGCTTCAGGGTGGGACCCATTCAACCTGCCACCTCTGTCTCCGTGCTTTCGTTTCCACACAATGTGGCACATTCATTTCTGTTCTCCCTGTCACGGCAGCTGAGGGCGTGCGTCACTCAACACAGGCCCACCTGCTGTTCAGAGCACATCTCCTGTCAAACCTAGTCGACAGAGACGGAGGAAAACCATTCCTTAGTTTCCAAACATCTTTAATTTAAACACTGTCAGTCAGGAGGGTGTTTGTCATCTGGCGATTTTTATGGTGTCACGCTCCTGAGCTGACGAGAGAGGCGAGATGGGTGCAACCCATCTACTCACATTCTAACCTATCTCTGATTCAGGGAACGGAGCCCTAGGGACATAGGGGGTCCTCTTGTGTAGCAGGTACAGTTGTAAACACAGTCCACACTTAGATCAGCCAGAGGCTCCTGTTTGCAGCCGTTACCTGTTTCATAGCTGGATTGATGCTCTCACACTTGCAGTGTTTCTCCCCCCCCCCCCCCCCCACACACACATTTTAATTTGAAAAGTGTAGCAGAGCTATGTTTGGACTGAAGGCATAACTCTTTTTCCTATGCTGTATTTTATGTCAAAGCCCTGAGTTTGTTTATTCAGCCTGTGTTTTCTATGCATTTCCTGCAAACTATTGGTGACATAACAGATTTAAAAGTACATGTCACATTTGGCTGCTTTTCTCTGTTGGCAATGAATAACTTTGGTTTCATTAGGAAACATTTCTGACTGCCAATAACCTCCATTATATCAGAGACAAAGCCTCTGGCATACAGTACAGTGCCCTCCAGGGTATTTAGGTGAGTCTGCTGATGTGGAGCATGTGTTCAGGTATGCCATCACCCTGTTTAGGGTCTTGATGCTCTTCTCTACCTGATTATTTTTCAGTCTTAACACATATTGGATTCTCCGGGGGTCAAGGTTTTCACTTTACCTATGACTAAATGCTACATTTAGATATTCACCAACTGATCATAAACACACCGTTTCATCACATATCTGATTTGATACATTCCAATACAGTATATATTTTTCTAGTTTGTGCCCCACAAAAAGCTGCTTGCAGGCTTTTCTGCAATGTTACCTTTTATGTGAAGAAGTTCCCTCCACCTATGTGAGATTGTGTGCATGCGTGGAATGGACTCTGCCAAATGTTTGCAGGAGGTACAAGAAGGAATCTAAAGCGCATTGACACAACTATGTATACTAGTTATTTAAAACAATGATTTAGAATAGTATCATAGCTTAGTAACATATTTAAGAAAAAAAAGTTACTGAAATGTTATTTAAGGGCAAGTTTAGTGTTCCTTCAAAATGGCTGCGTTTACACAAGCAGCCTAATTTATTTTTTCCCAATCATTTTCAGTTCTGAATTGGGGCTGTGTTTAAATGTATACTTTGTATTTGTGTTTTAACTGCTGAAATAGTCATTTCTCCATTTGATAGCTTAAAGCAGGGGTGTCAAGCTCATTCCATGGAGGGTAAAGTAGCTGCAGGTTTTTCCTTTCAATTATGCGCCAGGTGTGGAGAGCTCATTAGTGACAAGGGAAGAGCAAAGACCCACAGACACTCAGCCCTCTGGAATGAGTGTGATACCTATGGCTTAAAGGAGTTAACATGTTCAATGGTCTGTCATACAATTTCAATGTAATGTGTAGATTACATGAAACTAATAAAGACCCATCTGGAACATGGAGAACACTGAATTTTTATTTCTACAGAATAACATTCTTTGCAATTTTAACTGATTTTAGGGAAGGAGAACAAAGGCACAAGAATCTGTTTAGACACGCACTGAATAGTTGACCTCTAAAGAGTTTCACAGCAAGGGGATAAAACACGTAGGCTGTGTTTTTCTTTTAGGGTCCTGACACATTCACTTAAGGCCAAACCAGACACACAACCACTAAAGCAGAAATTAGGTTGAGGACAAGCAGCCCATAATATTACTGTTATTTTATCAGAGGGAGAGAGAAGGAAACAACCAGTTATTATTTATTACTTAAACAGTAAGAGAATGGATTCAGCTGGATGGATTGCCGTTATGGTGGCTGAACAGAGGCTCAAGGTGTCAAGTCGAACCATTCTTCCTTCCAGCAGGGGTCTAGTCCCTTCCTTTACTTCCATTGTTTGTTCTTGTAGTCCCACTGGGCAGAGAAGCCCTCAATTGGGTTGACCCGCATATCCAGCATCCTCTGGACCTGCTTAGCCTGCCACTCCTTACCAAAGGTATGAGGTTGGGGTGGGTACACTGTGGGACACGCAAAGGAGAAAAAGAACAGCAAGTTTAAGGATGGAACAATCGCCCAGCCATGTGATAATGGCTTGAGGAAGTTTAGCAATCAACCTTGAGAAATGCAGTTTCATCAATAGTTTAGACATGGCATAAGGTTGAAGGAATGAGGCATCTGGAGAGGGTGCTCCAAATGTTAAAATACCCTTTAAGTCTTACCATAGTGGCACTGCCAAAAGACCACCAGACCAGTGATGCCAAAGACTATGAACATCCCACCAATCACAGTCTTCCACTCATGGGACGGCCTCTTCATCTCAGGATAGGTATGGTTGAACTTCAGCCTGTACACTGGGATACAGAAGGAGAAATATTAAGAATAGCAGGATTAAAGGCTGTGACAGAAGGAATGAGAGAGGGGCTTACAGGTGATTTTCTCCTCCTTGGACAGTGCAGTCCATGGACCCTTCTTCTGTTTCAGGCTCTTATCTGTAGAGTCCAGGACGTCCTTCCATGGTCTGTCTGGCAGAGGGGTGTCCAGACGATCCCAGTACATTGGCTGTGACATGTCCAAGTTGTCGGAGACCTCTACAGTACAGGAGATGGGACACATCGTTGATAGAAAGTATGTGCGGGAGAGTTTGCGGTAAGGACCTCAGGTATTTGTGCTTGTAGCACCATTCACTACTTGTAAGTCAACACCACCATCTGCTGATAATAAATGCAATGGCACAGCAGGCCATGCTATTTCAAATGTACCTAGCTTGAATAAAAGGGTCTACACAACACCAGGGCTCTCCAATCTAGCACACCTGATTCTAATAATTAGCAGGTTGATAAGCTGAATCAGGTTAGTTACAACTGGGGTTGGAGTGAAAATATACACCAGGGTAACTCCCGGAACTGGTTTGGAGAGACCTGAACTAGGCTGTGTAGTGACTTAATACATTTGAAAAAAATATATTAAATCAATTATGCCTGCAGTTCAACGTCAATGATTACCCTGGTGGTCATGGCTTGACATCCTCGCACCACTGTTTGTCAGTGCCAAAACTGCTCGCCTGGAAAGCAAGCACCCCACACATCCTTTTGTCAGGTGAAGCATCTGAAAGACAGGTGAGGAAGAGACAGAACAATATTCATCCACCAATAAAATGTCTCCACATAACTGATCTGTACAAAAGTGACCAGGTATTTTAACAATAACCCAGACCTTCCCTCTCTGCGCAATAATGTAAAAACAAAGGTTAAGATGAAATGGCCTAGTTTCTTTAGGGACTTTAAGACTAATTTGCAATCACAGAACAAGTCAAATCCATGGGCTAACTGGCTACTGAAGTTACAGCCCACAAGCTCACCTTCAGAAAGTGATTAAGAATTTCTTCTGACACCTGTTTATAGGCCATGCACTGATTGACTAATCACTCTCACCTGTGCAAGGCTAACCCTTCTCAAATCAATTAAAATCAAATGTTATCGGTCACATACACATATTTAGCAAACGTTAATGTGGGTTTCATGACTCCAACGGTAGATGTTGGGATCTGTCAGTGTGTGCGAGAATGGCGGAAGCGGATACTGACTTTGAATTTGATGGCACTAGCAAAGATGACAATGAGGGTGCTGAAAATACTGGATGGACTACAGTCGCTAAAGCATGGATAAAGAGAGCTAAAATCACAGTTAAAACACTGTCTAGTTAGCATACTCCTCATGTCGCAACTCCTTAACAGTTTTGTAGTAGGAGTGCAGTTTGAGGATGGGAAGATGTACCTGGGAGATCCGCTTTGATGTTGCCAAGATGGTGAAGAAAATGATGGGTTCTGTGGAATCTGTGAGGGGGACCAGGAGTGGAATTTTCTAGATTTTTTGGTAAAACAAACGGAGCGTGTATTGCGCCTCACAGAATCAAGGAGACTGCTTTCGATTTTCAGAGCAGGGCACCAATTAAGGGTGTTATTTCTGGAGTCTTTGGTGAAGTTGGGGCTGAGAAGAATGAACATTTCTGAAGTAGTTGGGGCTTGACGATTGACGCATATGTTCAATGAAAAGAAAATAAAGAGCATGTCTGTGTTACTGTTTTTGATGTGGAGCCGCTCCCTACACATGTCAAGATGGGATATGTGAGTTACCCTGTGAGGGCATTTGTCCCCAGGTTACTGCAGTGTTCCAACTGCAAATCATTTGAGCATTACATTGTGTCAAGTGTTTGCAGAGAGCATGACTTGACTGATTATTTTTCCTGCAGAAGATGACGTTGGATGTCGTAATTGTGGTGGGGAGCATGCACATGACTTCTCTGAATGTCCTGAAAGGGTGAAGGAGGCAGAGATGGCTAGGATAAGAGATGTTCAGCGTGTCTCCTATGCCGAGTCAGCTAGAAAATTCAACAATGTTCTAGTGGCTTGGTTGTCCCGGAGACACCACAGTCCAGTGCTATGGGTGCCGTTCACAAGGTGCAGGATACCCTTGTCGTGAAGAAAGTAGATCGTTTGGCATTTATTGCTATGTCGATAACCTGCACTGCAGGTGTGGAAAGATCAATAATCATTGTATCTGCAGCTGAACGCTTCTTGGGAATGAAGGATGCATGGCTTGCTGACTGGAGCAGTAGTTCCGTCCTCTCATGTCACCAGATCTGAGTAGGGCTCTGAGTGTATTTTGAAGTACTGAGCATTTTTGGTTTGTGTTTTGTATTACTGATGTTGGAGTGGATTAAATGTCCCGCACAGTAAAATAAAAGAAAATGTTATTTGTCACATAAATAAACAGGCAGCGTCATCCTACTTCCCAATAAAAAAAATGTGCATGACCAACACATCACCCATCAAATTTTTACGCTATTAAAATGCTCAGAATTGAAGAAATCGTACATTTTCTACCATGTAACTATCAGGAAGCCTGAAAGAACAGGCTGAGTGGGCGGGGAGTTTATATTCATGAGCTCGCCTTGACTGACAGTTGTTTGAAACACCATTGTGGTCGTTGCCAGGTAACAAGGTAAATAATGGGCCACGTCCTTCCGAGCCTAAATAGTATAGACCCTGTCCGTATTAAATAGAATGTCACGACCCTGTTCACCTGTGGGGAAAACAACCTGTGGTTACCTAGGTTACCCCATTGGCTCACAGCAAAAACTTTACCTTTTTCAAACGCAATTTTCTTGTTCTCTGATTTGTTTTAGTAAATTACAAAACTACATTTAAGAAAAGTACCACATGTCTAAAGATTACTTTTCAAAATGGTCTGCTTCCTAGTGTTCTCACTACTTAGAAAAACATAATATTGTATGTCTTCATTCATGCCCCTTTTCATGACGATGCTAGCAGTCCCTCGAGTGAGTACTAGCTCGCTACCGACCAGAACATTAAGCTTGCCAAGACCAACAACACAAACAAACGGACTATATGTAACCGATGTGAAATGGCTAGCTAGTTTGAGGGGTGCGCACTAATAGTGTTTCAATCGGTGACGTCACTCGCTCTGAGACCTTGAAATAGTTTTTCCCCTTGCTCTGCAAGGGCCGCAGCTTTTGTGGAGCAATGGGTAACGATACTTCGTGGGAGGCAGTTGTTGATGTGTGCAGAGGGGTCCCTGGTTCGGGGCGAGGAGAGGGACGGAAGCTAAAACTGTTACATATACAGCTACGAGTCGTGAGTGGATTTAAAAATGGCAAAGAAAATTCAAGGAGAGGGGGTACAAAAATGGTCAGATTAATACTGCCATTGAGATAAAACAAAACATGACCTTTTTCAAGGTCAGTCTCACAAAAATAAGCATTCTTGCCTTCTAACGACCCGCTATTCAAAGTGCTCTGAACAAATTAAAGGAATCGTTCACAAAAATTGGCACATTCTAAGATCCAATGACAGTATTAGTAATGTGTTTTCGGACCCTCCCTTGGTCATATTCTCGCGAGGCAGAAATCTGAGATCAATTGGTAAACTCTGATTTACCACCCCAAGATATCCCTGTACAACGTCTATTTGCGCCCCTACTGGATGGAAACTACTAGTGTAATGGCTGTGCTCAATGCAATGGCACTTATAAATGTAGATCCTTCAAACACCCACAAACAGGGAAACAGATCCCAATCAAAGGTGTTATCACATGCTCCCCTAAGGCAGTTATTTATCTTGTGGTAAAAATTATGTGGGTAAAACAAAGCGCAAATTAAAAGTACGAATCTTGGAGCATCGAAGCACCATTAGGTGCAAAAACTCAACGTACCCAAGTGCGTCCCACTTTTTGGAAGCAAACCACTCGATTTTGTCCCTACGCTATATTGGCATCGAACATGTCACCCTCCCTAGGAGAGGGGGTGACCTCAATAATTTATTGTTAAAACGAGAGGCTGCCTGGATCTTTAATTTAAAGACCCTTGCTCCCTTCGGTCTCAATGTAGACTTTGATCTGAAGCCATTCTTGTGATTATTGTGATTTTGCTATTGTAAATGTTTGTAGGCCTATGTAGCTAAATTGTATCTATGATCGTATGCTATCCATTTATGTTTTTTGTATGCTATTTTAATATATAACAATTTACCAATGATATCAGGCCACACCCGGCCATGGTTACAGACACCTGTGTGTGTCTTTTGACACTATATAAATGAGTCACCCCACAGTGTTTGTCATTATACCCTGATGAAGACAGCTTGTCTGTCGAAATGTTGGACATTAGGTTATTACATTTTTGCATATGAGCTCCAAGAGTGTGCGGCTCTCCTTTAAATTTTTAAGGGTTCTTGCCAGCACCTCACCTAAATAGGTGTGTGTTTCTTTCACCTCTGAATCAATGAAGGTAGCCAGTAGTGGACTTGTGATATTTGTTTGCGTTTCTTCTGACCAGAGGGAGCAGGTGTTCCGTGTCACGCAGCTTGGGTCAAGATCTGTTTCTTGCTTTGATCTTAGGAACAGGGCACCGTTGAAAGGAGTGATTTCTGGGATAGAGTTAAATGTGGAGTTGAAGCAATTGAAGTTGAAGATTCCTAGTGTTCGTGATGCCCGTTGTTTGGTGCGACACAGACCAGGTGGTAAGCGTGGTGAAACGGAGGAGTAGCTGTCAGTCCTTTTTGAGTCAGTCTTTACCCGACAGTCATGTTAGGATATCAGTTGTCCTGTTAGAGCTTTTGTGTTGAATCCACTGTACTGTTTCAGGTGCAACGTTTATGGTCATGTTGCAGCAGTTTGTAGGAGGGAGATTCCAAGATGTGGGAAGTGTGCAAGAGGGCATGGGACAAACGATTGTGTAGTTTCGGTGGATAAAGTGTGTGTGTGTCAAATGTAGGCGTCCAGCACAGAGGGAAAGGCCAAAGAGTGATATATGCTTCAGTAAGGTTTGTTTCTTAGTGTTCATGGTGGTGTCCTGTCCTTTGTCGTGGACGAATCAGAATTAGTTGGGTAACATAGATAATTAAGATGTTTTATTAGTATAATATGCTTATTTGAGGTACTTGTCATTAGAAAGTGTCCATTGGACTCTGGTGTTTTTTTAGTTGCAAGTCTACCTTAGCTGGGGCTCAGACACTTGGGGCTCAGAGAGGGGAGAGGTCAGACTTGTCATCATGGGAATGTGTCTTTACCTATTTCTTAAACCATGTGAAGGGATGTGTGATTGTTGAGCTGAATATCAGGAGTGAGTCAAAGAACTACACTTCCCAGAGTGCACCAGCAGCAGCAAACCGGCTGCTTGTCACCTGATCAATCATTTTCACTTATTTGGAGCACCTGTGAAGGCATGGAGGGCGTCAGTCATTCAGAAGAACAAACTTCAGAGGGAAAACTCCAAGTTCACTCACAGGTTCAGTCCAAAGACGCCAATGGTAAAAGGCTTAAATGATTAATTCATATTAGTTATTTAGAATGGCCAGGTCGCAATTGTAAATGAGAACTTGTTCTCAACTTGCCTACCTGGTTAAATAAAGGTGAAATAAATAAATAAAATAAAAAATTTAAATGTTTAAACTAATTTAAGTTCATTAAAATGTTTAAATAAGATGGTAACTTTTTGTTCTGTCTTTAAAGGTTTACAACCTAATTTACTGGCTAGTTTACTGGCTAAATTACTGGACAGACCAACCAACTGAAGGCAAACTAAAAATAAAAAAGATTGAGTTGGAAAATTGAGTTGTCCCTGTGTCCTTTGGATGGTGAACCAGAGGAGGACTTGACAGTGATTAATGGGGAACCAATGACTTGTCTCCACAATGTCTGTGAGCAAGTCACTCCCTCCTTTTCTTTATTGTGGGGAGGATTATGGCAGTAAATGGATCCTTGTATGTTCTCTCTTAGATCTCACACTTATCCTGGGATATTATATGGCCTAGAGGCTCACTCCCTCCAGTGAGCCTGTCCAGGAGTGGGGTCAAGAGGGGGTTTGCTTGAGATGGGAGTATCTAGAGTTGACAACTGATATATGCCATTGGATGAAATAGTTCTGTTCAATACCATACCAGGGAGGGACGGTTCTAAAGAGACCAGATACTGGGCTATACCATTAATCCTGTTGACATAACAGTTACTGTCTGTGTTTTATTGATATCTGTCATACAAAACTTAACCTTTGTGAACTGTTACTAAGTATCTGTGGTTTGTCAATGTACGTTGAAGGGGGTGTATCGTTGCTATAAAAGATCCCTGTAGCCATTCTGTAATCACCTTGTTCAATGATTCATTCGAGACAATGCATTATTGGGGGTCAAGAACTTTTGCAAAAGTATCTTAAGTATTAAAGATGTAGTTTAACTCGGACTGGTGTGTTTGTAACTCCTCATTTGGTAATGCAGAAATTAGCCACCACACCTTCCAGGCCATTGTTCAAGAAGAATGGTAGAAAGTTCCGGTCCTTTAAGTTTGTTTATTTCCGTTTTGGGTTTCCCCTCTTATTTTCCCGCATCCAATAGTGAATGCAGAACTTACAAATGAGCGAGAAATAACAAAAGGTTAAATTACTACATAACATTAACAGGTTAGTGTTTCCTCGCGGCCATATCTCCATGTTACAGCGCTTGTTTACGGAAGACAGACGGAAGAGGTGACCCCCTGTGCTAATTAGCTATCTAGCATGCCCTGAACACCTGTGTAAATGTAATTGGGCAGGAAGTGTAGTTGGTAAACTGGAGGCACACAACGTATGGATCTGTGTAAGTCTGTTAACGTTACAGTAAGTGTCTGTTTTATTGAAGTAACATTTTTATATTTGGTGTAAAGTCTCTTCAAATGGTCTTAAATTTCATCTTTGCATTGCGTAATTGTTAGGGTTTTTTTTCGTTATGTTTACATATTTTGCATTATTCATCTCATATGTATATACTGTATTCTATAATACTTTATTTTAGTCTATGCCGCTCCAACATTGCTCGTACAAATATTTATGTATTCTTAATTCCATTCCTTTACTTTAGATGCGTGTTGTGAAATTATTTGATATTACTGCACTGTTGGAGCTAGAAACACAATCATTTTGCTACACCCGCAATAACATCTGCTAATCCTCTTATGTGACCAATAAATTGTGATTTGATTTTAGAGAAAAAACAAGGAACTCCATGGTGTATAGTCTGTTTCTATTTCTTACGATTCCAATGTAATGTCTTAGATTACATGCAGCGACCAATTTGGAACATGGAGAGAACGCTGACATTTTATTTTGATGGTTTGGGAGGGATAAGGGGAAAGGCCAGAAGACATTCATTGAGGAAAACTCAAAAAAATTCATGACTTGTTCCTAAAGGACAACATCCAAATAAATGTTAGTCTGTAAGTTAATTTAATGGTGTCCCTTGCCTGTAGTAAAGCTGCTCAGAGCGTCCGGCCATACATGATCTTTAACTTGTTTGCCATCCATCTTCACTTCTTGACTTTTTAATAGTTTTCTACAGAAAATGTTAATGTTCTTTGCAATTTTAGGACTGATTTTAGGGAATGAAAACACAAAGGTACAAGGATTGATTTAATCTTTTGTCATTGAGTTGTGTTTACACATTCAATACGGTGGACCATTTTGGAGTAGAATATCCTTTGTTAGTGTTGAATGTGTCAGGACCACCAAGGCAATGGCACATCTCACAATACTCACTTAGGGCCAAACTAGACACTACCCCAGGAACACTAAAGCAGAAATTGGGTTGAGGACAAGCAGCCCATAATATGATACTGTTATTTTCTCAGAGGGAGAGAGAAGGAAACAACCAGTTTTTAGTTATTTATTACTTAAACAGTAAGAGAATGGATTCAGATGGATGGATTGCCGTTATGGTGGCTGAACAGAGGCTCAAGGTGTCAAGTCGAACCATTCTTCCTTCCAGCAGGGGTCTAGTCCCTTCCTTTACTTCCATTGTTTGTTCTTGTAGTCCCACTGGGCAGAGAAGCCCTCAATTGGGTTGACCCGCATATCCAGCATCCTCTGGATCTGCTTAGCCTGCCACTCCTCACCAAAGGTATGAGGTTGGGGTGGGTACACTGTGGGACACGCAAAAGAGAAAAAGAACAGCAAGTTTAAGGATGGAACAATCGCCCAGCCATGTGATAATGGCTTTTAGTCTATCAATTTTTGCAATCAACCATGAGAAATCTTACCATAGTGGCCCTGCCAAAAGACCACCAGACCAGTGATGCCAAAGAAGATGAACATCCCACCAATCACGGTCTTCCACTCATGGGACGGCCTCTTCATCTCAGGATAGGTATGGTTGAACTTCAGCCTGTACACTGGGATACAGAAGGAGAAATATTAAGAATAGCAGGATTAAAGGCTGTGACATGAGAAGGAATGAGAGAGGGGCTTACAGGCGATTTTCTCCTCCTTGGACAGTGCAGTCCAGGGACCCTTCTCCTTCTGTTTTAGGCTCTTATCTGTAGAGTCCAGGACGTCCTTCCATGGTCTGTCTGGCAGAGGGGTGTCCAGACGATCCCAGTACATTGGCTGTGACATGTCCACTGAGTCGGACACCTCTACAGTACATGAGATATAGGACACAAGATAAGGGGAGGTTGAGGTAAAGGGAGCGGTGGTAAGGTGGGGTGTAGAGGTTTATAGACCTCAGAGCATTGTCTTACGTCAGATGGTGTCACTCCTACGTGACACTTGTCCCTCAACCAAATCAGATCAGTGCAAACGGCCATCATGCTATCTGACGTGAGATAATGGACCTCAGAGAAGAAGACTACACTGGGTGGAAAGCAGGGACGGATTACGAAACAGGCACGCAAGGCACGTGCCACGGGGCCCCCATATTCCTTTTTGGGGAGGGTTGGGGCCCCACTGGAGGTCGGGGGCCTCCAGATAGCATATGATAGCAAAATGTGTAGAATTGCAGGAAATTAGCTTTAAAATGGTAACAAATGTTGAGAGGAGCTATTAAACACCAACAAAAAAAATATCTGCCCCATGACAAAAAGTGTAGAATTGCAGGAAATGTTCTTTAAAATGGTAACATTTTCTCTTAGCCTCATGACAAAATGTGTAGAATAGCATTATAAAATGGTATATTTTTTGCTCTGCGCCATGGGAAAATGTGTAAATGCAATAAATTAGCTGATCAAAGAATAGTACCGTGGTGGCCATGGCTTGACATCCTCGCGCCACTGCTCGTCAGGGCAACCACCGCTTGCTTGGAAAGCAAGCACCCCACACGGCCTGTTGTCAGGTGAAGCATCTGAAAGACAGGTGAGGAACAGAGACAGAACAAGATTTATTCCCCGTCAAAATATGTCTCCTCTTAACAGACCAGTACGTCTGGAGACTCCCTCTCATGGTGACTAGGTATTTTAACAATAACCCAAAACTTCCCCTCTGCACAATGCCGTAAAAAAAATGGTTACTGATGAAATAGGAACTTCAAAGGCTATTTGCAAAAGCAGATCAAGATTTGGCATGAGTCCTCAGATCCTGAAAAAGTTATACAGCTGCACCAATGAGAGCATCCTGACTGGTTGCATCACCGCCTGATATGGCAACTGCTCTGCATCCGACCGCAAGGAGCTACAGAGGGTAGTGTGTACATCACTGGGGCCAAGCTTCCCCCATCCAGGACCTCTATACCAGGCGGTGTCAGCAGAAGTCCCTAAAAATGTTCGAAGGCTCCAGCCACCCTAGTCATAGACTTTTCTCTCTGCTATGGCACGACAAGCGGTACCGGAGCGCCAAGTCTAGGTCCAAAAGCTTCTACCCCCAAGCCATAAGCCTGCTGAACAGTTAATCAAATGGCTACCCGGACTATTTGCATTAACTCCCCCACCCCTTTTTTACACTGCTGCTTCTCGCTGTTTATTATCAATGCATAGTCACTTTACCCCTACCTACATGTGCATATTACCTCAATTATCTCAACTGACCTGTACCCCTGCACATTACATTTACGTCATTTAGCAGACGCTCTTATCCAGAGCGCTTTACAGTAGTGAATGCATACATTTAATTTTTATATATATATATTTTTTTGTACTGGCCCCCCGTGGGAATCGAACCCACGACCCTGGCGTTGCACACACCATGCTGGCGTTGCAAACACCATGCTCTACCAACTAAGCCACAGGCAAGACTGACTTGGTACTGGTACCCCCAGTATATAGTAATGTTATTGTTATTTTATTGTAACCTTTTATTTAATATTTAGTAAATATTTTCTAAACTCTTTATTTTTCTTAACTGCAATGTTGGTTAAGGGCTTATAAGTAAGCATTTCACCGTAAGGTGTTGTATTCGGCGCATGTGACAAATAAAACGTTATTTCAAATCCATAGGCCAAGTAACTAGGCTAAGACATTACAGCCAAAAAGCACAAGCTCACCTTCTTCTTCTATGGTATTATGGCATCTGCAAACAAGCGTTAAAGATTCATGCCGCCACCTACTGTAAGGGTGGCAAACTATAGAAAAAATAACACTGTGACACAAAAAGGGAAGGGAAGAGGAAAAGGGAAGAAAAATTGCCCTACCAACTAACCCTACACCCATTAAAACCTCACCACTATTCCACTACTTAGTCCTACTGATACTACACCATGCCAACAGCCTGGGAGGACGGGACACTATCGTTCAACACACCTTGTAACTCTTCTGCAGTAAAATCTTGTACACCCAAGTCATTCTCGGCAACTGCCACCACAACATCTACTTTCTGTGATTTATGTTCCATTTCTGCGGTACAGCTGAAAACTAAGGTTATTAAAGCTAATAAACCAACCTTACTGAAGCACATTATTCCTATCATTCTCTATTGGCCTCGGCCAACTCACAGGGATCCTCTCAGGATTCCTCACCCTGTACCCATCTTCCTCTACTACTCTCTTCACTACCTAAGCATACGACACCTTCTGCACTACTCTGATCCCGGCAACCTCCGCCTGCCTTTCTTTCACCGGACACGTCTGATCTCCAGCAACATGGGTACCCCTACAGTTAACACACACAACTTTTTCCACCTATACTACACATTCCTTTGTCTCATACCCTCCTGCACACTTCTCACATCTAGGAATCTCCCTCCTACACACTGCTGCAACATGACCATAAGCTCGGCACTTAAAACACTGTAATTGGTTCGGGACAAAAGCTCTCATCAAAACTCAGCAGAACAGACAGTGTCTTCTCTGTTTCACCACGCTCTCCACCGGGTCTGCGTCGCACCAAATGGGGGTCCCAGACACCGGGAATCTTCAATTTCAGTTCACCCTCCTCAGCACTTAATGCCACCCCTGTTATCACTACTTTCAACAGCGACCTGCTCCGGAGAGCAAAGCCATTCACAGTTCTTGTCCCTAGTCGAGTGATGCGGAGTGCCTGTTCTCTCTGGACGGCAGAAACAGTCCCCAATCTCTTCTCCACCCAACCTGACACCACATATGGATCAGCCAGAAGGCAGGGGTCCACTTTCTCCAAACATGTCACTCCTACTGGACCAGAATCATCTGCTTCATGACCTCCATTGCAAGGCTCGGACATAGAAGGCTTCTCCACACCTTCCTCCCCACACAATTCATCCTCACTCTCACCCAATTCACCTCCAGAGCTACTGGAATACTGCTCACCCCACTGGCACTTGACGCCACTCACCCTCACCCCATTGTCTCCCTCAGAACTCAACTCCTGATTTATCAGGGGATGCTGCAGCCTACTTCCCGTGGCTATGGGCTAGCCCCATCTAAACTTAATGTAAACAAATGACAGAAGGTACATGCACAACTGGCTTGTTGCCTTTAAAATAGATTTAAGGAACTTATTTAATTTAAAATCACAAAAAGAATAGTGTTTTATTGTCTAGTGGGCTGTATGAATATTTCAAAGCCTCATTACCCTTGATTTGATAATGGACTCTTTGAAAGAGACCATGAAGTTGCTTGGCACCAATATGTTATTTATGGTAGGTAGGTTTAAAGGTCTTGTTATGGTGCCGTAAGGGGCCTCGGATGAACCTAAAATCCAGGCTTTGTCTGGACACCTACAGTTAATTACACTTTAGACCCCATTTCCAGGCTTACAGTAAACTAGATCAGAGGGGTATACTACGAAACAAGTTTGAGGAGTTACCGAGATAACTTTGGTCAACTCTGAGTTCAACTTGGGATAACTGACACCACGAAAGTGGCTCACCTTTTAGCCAGGTACATTTCTATGGAAACAAAGCCTTCAGAACTAATTTGCTCCAGGGCAGGTTAACTCAGGGCAAACTCCATTTATCCTGAATGAAGTGCCTGAGCCGCAAGTTGAGGACCAATGAAATCATATTCCCTCACTCTCGCGAAGATTGCATCATCATCCCCTTCATTTGAGTATTTGTTTTATTATATACAGTTGAAGTCGGAAGTTTACATACCTTAGCCAAATATATTTAAACTCAGTTTTTCACAATTCCTGACATTTAATCCTAGTAAAAATTCCCTGTCTTAGGTCAGTTAGGATCACCACTTCATTTTAATAATGTGAAATGCCAGAATAATAGTAAAGAGAATGAATTATTTCAGCTTGTATTTCTTTCATCACATTCCCAGTGGGTCAGATGTTTACATACACTCAATTAGTATTTGGTAGCATTGCCTTTAAATTGTTTAACTTGGGTCAAATGTTTAGGGTAGCCTTCCACAAGCTTCCCACAATAAGTTGGGTGAATTTTGGCCCATTCCTCCTGGCAGAGCTGCTGTAACTGAGTCAGGTTTGTAGGCCTCCTTGCTCGCACACACTTTTTTTTCAAATTTTCTATAGGATTGAGGTCAGGGCTTTGTGATGGCCACTCCAATACCTTGACTTTGTTGTCCTTAAGCCATTGTGCCACAACTTTGGAAGTATGATTGGGGTCATTGTCCATTTGGAAGACCCATTTCCGACCAAGCTTTAACTTCCTGACTGATATCTTGAGATGTTGCTTCAATACACCCACATCATTTTCCTGCCTCATGATGTCATCTATTTTGTGAAATGCACCAGTCCCTCCTGCAGCAAAGCACCCCCACAACATGATGCTGCCACCCCCGTGCTTCACGGTTGGGATGGTGTTCTTTGACTTGCAAGCCTCCCCCTTTTTCCTCCAAACATAAAGATGGTCATCATGGCCAAACAGTTCCATTTTTGTTTCATCAGACCAGAAGACATTTCTGCAAAAAGTACGATCTTTGTCCCCATGTGCAGTTGCAAACCGTAGTCTGGCTTTTTTATGGTGGTTTTGGAGCAGTGGATTCTTCCTTGCTGAGTGGCTTTTCAGGTTACGTCGATATAGGACTCGTTTTACTGTGGATATAGATACTTTTGTACCTGTTTCCTCCAGCATCTTCACAAGGTCCTTTGCTGTTGTTCTGGGATTGATTTGCACTTTTCGCACCAAAGTACATTAATCTCTAGGAGACAGAACGCGTCTCCTTCCTGAGCGGTATGACGGCTGCGTGGTCCCATGGTGTTTATACTTGCGTACTATTGTTTGTACAGATGAATGTGGTACCTTCAGGCGTTTGGAAAATGCTCCAAAGGATGAACCAGACTTGTGGAGGTCTACAATTGTTTTCTGAGGTCTTGGCTGATTTATTTTGATTTTCCCATGATGTCAAGCAAAGAGGCACTGAGTTGAAGGTAGGCCTTGAAATACATCCACAGGTACACCTCCAATTGACTCAAATTATGTCAATTAGCCTATCAGAAGCATCTAAAGCCATGACATCATTTTCAATGAATTTTTAAAGCTGTTTAAAAACACAGTCATCTTAGTGTATGTAAACTTCTGACCCACTGGAATTGAGATACAGTGAATTATAAATTAAATAATCTGTCTGTAAACAATTGTTGGAAAAATTACTTGTGTCATGCTCAAAGTAGATATCCTAACCGACTTGCCAAAACTATAATTTGTTAACAAGAAATTTGTGGAGTGGTTGAAAAACGAGATTTAATGATTCCAACCTAAGTGTATGTAAACTTCCGACTTCAACTGTATATATACCTATCACATTGCACATTTAGTAATGACAGAATGCATTTGAAACTTCATGCACAGTAAAACCTTTGTAATAAAATTATTTTATCATAAGAGTTGGATTTTTTTTGATTGTGCATTAACCTCTACGGGATCGGTGTCCCTAAACCGGGATAGTTGTTGCTCAATATGCGATAATTTGACTAGAATTACGTTGTAAACAACAGCCAACTTTCCGGGACATAGACATGTCTTATACGGGCAGAAAGCTTAAATTATTGTTAATCTAACAGTGTCCAATTTACAGTAGCTATTACAGCAAAAAAATACCATGCCATTGTTTGAGGATAGTGCACACCAACAAAACACTTTTATCAAGGCAACTGGTTTGATACATTCATAATGTATCAATAATGTACTTACATTCAGTAATCTTGCTCTGATTTGTCATCATGAGGGTCCCAGAGATAAAATGTAGCATAGTTTTGTTTGATAAAATCAATTTTTAGGAACTGGGTTCTACAGTTTGACCCCACTGCTGTCTCTGGCTCCACACCCACCCCACCCAGCCATCTAGATGTGTGAAGGTTAGTGTATTTTCTGTAGGGAAGCTAATGATCCATCATATATGACATTCCTGGGAGTGTGTAAACTTAATTTTTTTAATCACCATAGCATTTTTGTATATTCTCTATAGTTATGTACTTGAAAATGTATAAATTGACCAATTCGGCACATTTGGGCAAACTCCTGGCAGACTTGACACAAAATATTGTGTAGTGATGTAATTCTATACTGGATCAGTCTGCACACTTTGCACACACACTGCTGCCATCTTGTGGACAACATCTAAATTACAACTTGAATCCTATCTCAATGTAGGGCCTTTCTCTTGTATTTCAAAGACTATGGAACAAATAATTTTTTGAAAACTAATGTTTTCTGGTTTGTATTGTCTTTTACCAGATCTAATGTGTTATATTCTCCTACATTAATTTCACATTTACACAAACTTCAAAGTCTTTCCTTTCAAATGGTATCAAGAATATACATATCCTTGTTTCAGGTCCTGAGCTACTGGCAGTTAGATTTGGGTATGTCATTTTAGGCGGAAATTGAAAAAGGGTCTGATCCTTAAGAGCACACCAAAGTACAAAGAAGGCATTGATGTTTCAGCATTGTCTCAATGAAGAGTTTGGCATTCGACTAGCCATGTGTGACATGTACATGCAGTTACAAGCCTGTTAGAGTTAAGCCTTTCGCAGGCTTCCCAGTCAAAACCGTTTTTCTTGAGGCAAGTCGAAGTTCGGTAGCCGAAGTCTAGGCCCCTTCGTTGGTGATTGGTCAGCAGTACTACTCCTATTAGGAGTGGGAACTATGGATGGGATTCTTCAATTAAGTGTTTCTTGTCATTTAACAAGACAACTAGTTTTCATGCACATTTTTTCACTTGAGAAATACTGCAACAAACAATAAGTTAGATGTAAAATTGCGTGACTAAGACCTCTTAGGTAAAAAATGTTAAAATTAATTTCAGATTTAGATTAATTCTGGCTATGTTGTTGCTATGGCGTCTCAAGAGTGTTTTTCAAGCAAAGTTCTTTGAGTATGCTTGACTTTCACCTAGCTGAGTTCTGCCAGGAGCAAACCAAACTTAGTATGTGGGCATCTTTTGCGGCAAGCGCACGAGCAATATCCACCATCGTAATACGGAGGAAGCCTGAGCTGGAATGTGAAGCTAACTGAAGCTGGCTAACTTCAGAAAACCCTGAGTAGATCTAGCTTTCATCGTAGTATACCCCTAAGCTAATTTGTTTGTATTGCAAGCTAATATGGTCTCTCTCTCGCTCTCTCAGATTCAGATAAGCTCTATTAGCATGAATGGCAAGGTGACTGTTGCTCACTCTCTCTCTTACACACACACACACACACACACACACACACACACACACACACACACACACACACACACACACACACACACACACACACACACACACACACACACACACACACACACACACACAGAAGCCAATAAAAATGGTGGAAACTGGCAGTTGGTCAACATCAGCAACCATGTCACCACGTCCTTAATGACCTCCACACACAGTGTGGTGGACTGTCAAACAGACACTACATTACTAATCCATTGCATTACCCACTTTATGAGACCTTTATGCAAAAGAGTTTGACATAACTTTTGAGTGTTGTTCTCTAAAAAATGCACAAAGAAACTATCTTGTGCAGACATATTATCAAGGAGTACAGTGTGAATTGATGTCCAAATATGGAGTTGTGTCTGTCTTCTGCGGTGGAGATGTTTACAAATTTAACTTGTGGAGTCTTGAGTTGACACATATGGCCAATGCCCTGATGCATCATCTCAAAAGGCATTGAGAGAGATTACAATTATTTGGATCCAAATACAATACTGCATGCTATTAACACAATCCCTTTCACTTTCCCTCCCACAACAGCCTGAGTTGGTATGTTACCAATGATCATGCCTTTCGTGCATTTCAAAGCATTTTTGTATTCTAGAAGTCTGTCTGCAGAATCTGTGTTAGAGTTCACTTAATTCTGCATGCCCACTCCCGACCCGAGTAAAGGGTCTAAATGACCGCCCCACCCCGCTCCTACCTGACCCAAATAACCAGTCCTCTTTGACCCCAGAAGTTCAGAAGCATTCAGCTACTCACAGTTGTCCTGAGAGTGGACTTTCAGGGGAAAAAAAGACGCACAAATAAGAGCAACCCCTCTTCACTTTGCTCTGGCACACTGTCGCTGTGTCTCACCCTTGGATCTTATCGCCAACAAACAATCACACTGACCAAGAAAGGGGGGTGAGAGAAGGGGAGGGCTAGAGGCAGGGAGGAGGCGGGTGAGAGTTTAGACCGAGAGACTAAACGAGTGCAAGTAAACAATCTGAGAAAGCATGTGATGTTACTGGCATACTGGACCAGGGCTGGGGTTGCACTGTAAAATATATTTCACAGCCCCTATATTTGAGGCTCCTGTCTTCTCTCTATCACTCTCTTTAATAATCTTCTCCTTTCCACCTTCACAGATCTTACAGAAAACTCCACAGTGACAGAAAGAGGGAGCCATTGGAATGCAGGCAGGTCAACTTTGGGTCAGTTGATACAAGAAGGAGGGATCTTAAAGAAGAGTTGCTTTCACAGTGAAGAGTAAAACGTCCCTAGAGAGTGAGATACAGAGAGGCCATGTGAAAGGCTGAAATAGTGTGACCAAGAGAGAGTGAGAAAATGTGAGCCGTCACAGTTTGTGATAAGGGAAAGATGAGGGACGACATGGATCAAATTCAGGCCTGATTTAGGTTTAGCTATGCAGGACCTGGGCCAGTAATACCCCTAGCAGTTGTTTGACTGCTAGTATGTGATTCACAAGAGGGCAACCAATGGTGGAGGCCGCTGAGGGGAGAGGAGGGGAGTGGCAAGAGGGGTGAGTTATGGACAGGCTGGCTGCACAGTACTGTATGCTGTTGCTGTTCAGCCAGCAACCATACACAGCAGCTGTTAAAGTATTTTTTTGGTGAAGGTCAATGTTACAGCAACCATACCCTCTTTGGCAGTACAATTTACTTTGCTCTTTTAGCAGAACAATGTGAGCTAATGACAAAAATACTAGTCAAAATATAGTCAGATTCTTGAAATAATAATACAATCTATATTAGAAACTGGGTGGTTTGAGCCCTGAATGCTGATGTGCTGACAGCCATGGTATATCAGACCATATACCATGGGTATGACAAACATTTATTTTTACTGTTCTTATTACGTTGGTAACCAGTTTATAATAGCAATAAGGCACCTCGGGGGTTTGTGGTATATGGCGAAGAGCTGTATTAGGCACTCCACGTTGCGTCGTGCTTAAGAACAGCCCTTAGCCGTGGTATTTTGGCCATATACCACAACCCCTTGGGCCTTATTGCTTAATTAACTCAGAGCCCATCAACGCAGAGCCGGCCAATGAGATTCCGACAGTCTGTAAAACTGTAACTGTCCTCTGATTCACTGATAAACAGTGTTTTTGCTGGCACATTACATAACCTTCAGAGTTCACCTTACCTCTGGAGCACAAGCAAACAGTGTCAGCTTAATTGGGGAGGACGGGCTCATAGTAATGGCTGGAGCAGAATAAATGGAATGATATCGAACACATCAAACACGCGGTTTGATGCCATTCTATTCACTACATTCCAGTCCTTATTATGAACCGTCCTCCCCTCAGCAGCCTCCTGTTCTCTGGAGTAACCCTCTCACTGTTTGTCTCAAATGTTGATGGTTTGTATTATGTAACTACACTCAATCTGCTTGCTGATCTTTCATTAGCGCTGGTTGTGTTTTTACTGCGATGGTAGACGGAAATGGAGATGATGTGATGTGTACATGCTTTCATGTGCTTCAATTTATAGTACATGATTATTCACCAACAGGAGTGTGCTGCAGACCAATGGTTGTTAGAAATACAAAATGGATAAAAAGTTCAGCCTTAAGTCTTCATGCTAGTTATTTTACTTCTCAATGGTACCGCAATTTAATTGTGGTTACTACGTTTAGCCACATGATGGCAGCATGAATGTATCCTTAGAATCCACCGTATTGCCAGGGATTATTGGTGTAGCATTGTCATGTATGCCTAATATAGATACATTTAATCTGTTGGCATTGTATTAACTTGTCAATCAGGAGGCTGTCAGAGACCAAAAACATGTACTCACAGAGCTCTAGTCCCGGATACAAAGATAAGGCTACTGGGATTTGTTTTTCCATGGATTTGGTGGATAAACTGAGGCTGTACCATGAGTTATTAGGAATTAGTCAGAACGTTGTTTTTCTCAATCGGAAGTGGATGATCAGTTGTATATTTTGACCAGCGGTGAAACACAAGAGCCTTATTGGATATAACAAGATGTGTGACAGGCCTGATCCTGTCTACTATACAGTGCCTTCAAAAAGTATTCACACCCCTTGACATTTTCCACATTTTGTAGTGTGACAGCCTGAATTTAAAATGGATTAAATTGAGATTTTTTTGTTTTCACTGGTGTATGCAATATCCCATTATGTCAAAGTGGAATTTTGTGTTTTCAAAATGTTTACAAATTAAAAGCTGAAATGTCTTGAGTCAATAAGTATTTGACGCCTTTGTTATTGCAAGTAAAAATGTGCTTCACAAGTCACATAATTTGTTGCACGGACTCACTCTGTGTGCACTAATAGTGTTTAACATGATTTTTAAAAGACTACTTACAGTTGAAGTAGGAAGTTTACATACACTTAGGTTGGAGACATTAAAACTTGTTTTTCAACCACTCCACAAATTTCTTGTTAACAAATTATAGTTTTGGCAAGTCGGTTAGGACATCTACTTTGTGCATGACACAAGTACTTTTTCCAACAATTGTTTACAGACAGATGATTTCACTTATAATTCACTATATCACAATTGCAGTGGGTCAGAAGTTAACATACACTAAGTTGACTGTGCCTTTAAACAACTTGGGAAATTCCAGAAAATTATGTCATGGCTTTAGAGGCCTCTGATAGGCCAATTGACATAATTTGAGTCAATCGTAGGTGTACCTGTGGATGTATTTCAAGGCCTACCTTCAAACTCAGTGGCTCTTTGCTTGACATCATGGGAAAATCAAAAGAAATCAGCCAAGACCTCAGAAAAAAATTGTAGACCTCCACAAGTCTGGTTCATCCTTGGGAGCATTTTCCAAATGCCTGAAGGTACCAGGTTCATCTGTACAAACAATAGTACGCAAGTATAAACACCATGGGACCACGCAGCAGTCATACCGCTCAGGAAGGAGACGCGTTCTGTCTCTTAGAGATGAACGTACTTTGGTACGAAAAGAGCAAATCAATCCCAGAACAACAGCAAAGGTCCTTGTGAAGATGCTGGAATTAACAGGTACAAAAGTATCTATATCCACAGTAAAACGAGTCCTATATCGACATAACCTGAAAGGCCGCTCAGCAAAGAAGAAGCCACTGCTCCAAAACTGCTCTAAAAAAGCCAGACTACGGTTTGCAATTGCACATGGGGACAAAGATCGTACTTTTTGGAGAAATGTCCTCTGGTCTGATGAATCAAAATAGAACTGTTTGGCCATAATGACCATGTTTATGTTTGGAGGAAAAAGGGGGAGGCTTGCAGGCCGAAGAACACCATCCCAACTGGGAAGCACGGGGGTGGCAGCATCATGTTGTGGGGATGCTTTGCTGCAGGAGGGACTGGTGCATTTCACAAAATAGATGACATCATGAGGCAGGAAAATGATGTGGGTGTATTGAAGCAACATCTCAAGACATCAGGAAGTTAAAGCTTGGTCGCAAATGGGTCTTCCAAATGGACAATGACCCCAAGCAAACTTCCAAAGTTGTGGCACAATGGCTTAAGGACAACAAAGTCAAGGTATTGGAGTGGCCATCACAAAGCCCTGACCTCAATCCTATAGAACATTTGTGGTCAGAACTGAAAAACTGTGTGCAAGCAAGGAGGCCTACAAACCTGACTCAGTTACACCAGCTCTGTCAGGAGGAATGGGCCAAAATTCACTCAACTTATTGTGGGAAGCTTGTGGAAGGCTACCCGAAACGTTTGACCCAAGTTAAACAATTTAAAGGCAATGCTACCAAATACTAATTGAGTATATGTAAACTTCTGACCCACTGGGGATGTGATGAAAGAAATACAAGCTGATATAAATCATTCTCTCTACTATTATTCTGACATTTCACATTCTTAAAATGAAGTGGTGATCTTAACTGACCTAAAACAGGGATTTTTGTCTAGGATTAAATGTCAGGAATTGTGAAAAACTGAGTTTAAATGTATTTCGCTAAGGTGTATGCAAACTTCCAGCTTCAACTGTATCTCTGTACCCCACACATACAATTATCTGTAAGATCCCTCAGTCAGGCAGGGAATTTCAAACACGGGTTCAACCAGAAAGACCAGAGAGGTTATCCAATGCCTCGCGAGAAGGGCAACTATTGGTAGATGGGGGAGGAAACATAGACATCTTTGTGCATGGTGAAGTTTTTAATTACACTTTGGATGGTGTATCAATACACCCAGTCTATACAAAGATACAGGCGTCCTTCCTAACAGTTGCCAGAGAGAAAGGAAACCGCACAGCGATTTCACCATGAGGCCAGTGGTGACTTTAAAACAGTTACAGAGTTTAATGGCTGTGATAGGAGAAAACTGAGGATGGATTAACAACATTGCAGTTATTCCACAATACTAACCTAAGTAAAAAGAAGGAAGCTTGTACAGAATAAAAATATTCCAAAAACATGCATCCTGTTTGCAACAAGGCACTAAATTAAAACTGCAAATACAATACAATACATTACTGAGTACCACTCTCTATATTTTCAAACGTAGTTGTTATTAAAAAATAAACGGAATGGAGCTAAGCACAGGCAAAATCCTAGAGGAAAACCTGGTTCAGTCTGCTTTCCACCAGACACTGGGAGATGAATTCACCTTTCAGCAGGACAATAACCTGAAACACAACGCCAAATCTACACTGGAGTTGCTTACCAAGAAGATAGTTAATGTTCCGAGTTAAAGTTTTGACTTAAATCTACTTGGAAATCTATGACAAGACCTGAAAATGGTTGTCTAGCAATAATAACAAATTTGAAAAAGCTTGAAGAATTTTTAAAAGAATAATGGGCAAATGTTGCACAATCCGGGTGTGGAAAGCTCTTAGAGATTTACCTAGAAAGACTCACAGCTGTAGTTGCTGCCAAGGTTCTTCTTACAAAGTATTGACTCAGGGGTGTGAATACTTATGTAAATTAGATATTTCTGTATTTAATTTTCAATACATTTGCAAAAATTTTGAAAACATGTTTTCACTTTGTCATTATGGGGTATTGTGTGTAGATGGGTAAGAGAAAAACAAATCAATTTCATCCATTTTGAGTTCAGGCTGTAACACAACAAAATGTGGAGTAAGTCAAGGGGTGTGAATACTTTCTGAAGGCTATGTAGATGGTTAACTGGTATCTCTGTCTCAGTCTCACATGGAGGGTTAACCTTTGAGCTAAAAATCCACTTGAGTTTTCTTTTTAGAGTAGATATTTTAGGCATACACTCGCACACAACTCATCATAGTCACATGCTCACACATGTTCATAAATAATCTCTTGTTCTATGGTACAGCTACAGGATGTGAATGTGGTGATAGTGGAGGTGAGGGTTTTCTTTATGTTTATGTTACGTTGGCTGTTGGGCATGACATTAACAACAGCTGCGAGGACAAAACAGAGGGCTGACATAAACGTCACAGGCCAAGGACCCCCACTAACACACACACATGCATGCACGGATGCGGCACGTGTCCCCCTGATTCATTCATGGAAACTAAGCATAAACCGTGACGGTGCACACATCCACCCCACCCCCCATTCGATTCCCCTATTGTCCACCCCCCACCCCCCTATTGTGACCTCCTGCCTCTCACTGCCTCCCCCATTCGAATTTTAGATTTGAGCGTTTCTCTCTCTAGAGGAAACACGGATGCCATTCTGCATTTTTTTTCTCTTTGTTCACGTTTCTCTTGTCTCTTTTTATAACAATAAAAAGGCAGAAATGAAGATTGAAGGAGGAATTAGCCCCTGACTGTCAGTTTGAAGCTTGCTAACCACCCTAAAGGCAGATCCCTAAACCGCCCTCACGACAACATCCATCTGATGTGAAGAGATAATAAATATTCAACCCACTGGTTTCTGACACTTATCTCTGCGGAGTGACTGCTGCTATAAGGGAAACGCTCTAAAGTTCTCCGTTATCTATGAAACATCCTTATTGATTCAAAATACTGCTTTTATTTTATTTACCCTGCTTACAGAATTTGGTTTCTGTGGCAACTTCCAGTTTTATAGAATGAATACCGATACTAAAAATGTGGATTATCTGTGTACATCAGGAAGTTGTCAACACCAACCTGGCCATGTGTTAATGACTTCCTCTATTTCCAGTGCTTAATGAAATAAGTCACAATTTATCATCACACATTCTGTGATGTACACTGAATCGAGCATGCACCAAATTACCACAGGTTATTTGTTATCTGCATGCAGGAGAAGGTGATGGAAAACACTGTAAGCAGCATCCCAGAGACAGAGAATATATCATGGGTCTAGTGCTATAGATTTTCTTCCACACATCTGTGTGGTCCGCCGCAGTCATCCATGGGATTTCATCAGACTATACAGTACATTATCTCTGGGAGCAGACCTGGCTCTGGCTCTAGCTGAGGCTGTCATGGTGGCCCCTACATGCCCAGGCTAGCTGAGTCGTCTCGTCTCTCCCATAGAGCTTGTTCTCTCCCATAGAGCTTGGCTCCCTGGCCCTGGCAGCACAGGACTGTCCCCTCCTTTGAAGCCCGGTGGCCTGATGGGTAAGTGGGTCAGATTCCCATCATAAGCATTCCGAGGCTGGTTCATTTTTGTTCTCCCTCTGCTGCCATATTCTGCCCTGCTGCTTTGTGCTCTTTTTCGGGTTGTCCCTTCCCTTCCCTTCCCTTCCCTTCCCTTCCCTTCCCTTCCCTTCCCTTCCCTGGAACCCCTTTCTAAGGGGATATCGATGCGTGCAGGGGGATGTGGACCTGGATAATGATGAATGTGCCATGGAGCCACTGTTGTGAGTCTAGTGAAGACCTCGATTAGTGCCTCATCACTGTTTGTTGCGTTGGTTTCTCTTCATTAAAATAAACTAGAGGAAGGGGGAGCTCTGGTGCACCACAATAACATTGTCAGTTGTCATTCTTATCCATGGCAAGTCACCTAGGTTGCAGTTTTACATATGATCTACCTAATGACGCAAATTGGGTTAAGCATCTTGCCTGAGGGCAAAGAATAGCGTCCTTCATTCTACTTCATGTGGCTCTAAAATATTTGGCAACAAGTGCTGTGCCATACCGGATTAGGCTACTGTTTTTCATCGATTTTTATTAATTCATTAAATTAACTCATGAAATTATCTCATTACATTGTATTACATCATACATAATAAAATAGATAAACTTCAAAACAATATAACTTCTGCACCAAATCAAATTAGTTTGTAAGTAAAACGTGGCAGTTGGACTTTTTTCTTCAGTCTAGTATTCCAGACGAGTTGGTCTTTGCAGACTTGTGTCCATTGCCAAGGCAGCGTAAGGTCCATTCTGTGCATGGCCTTAGAGTTAGGGGCCTTGCTTTGGGTGTCAGAGAGTGTCCTGTGCCTCTGAATAATCAGCTGGGACACAATGCAGGGGGAAAGCACCAGAGGGTCTGGAGAATCTTTATCCCAATTAATCTACAGGACAAACCACCCATTCTGCCACTCTTTGTTTTTAAATGGGTTCAAAGAAGGAAACATGGTGGAAATGAATCAGCTTTCATTTAATTGATGGTAATGGGTTTCCCTAAAGTGAGACAGGAATGGTGAATGGTCACTGGGTTATGTCCAGAATTGGAGCAGCTCTTTGAGTGTCTTCCTGCACACCTGTAGACACTGATGAGTTAGGTCAGGATGTCACCCCAATAGCGATGGAGGTCACTGGTATGTTGCTGTATGTACAGAATAAGTGAGGGTAGCAAAAATAAAAATAGATATTCAATATACACTCTGCTTGCTCTTCTGTTGTGCTAGCGAACATGGCATATTTATTTCAACTTTGTTGGGAAGCAAACAAGGCCACTGCTCCAGGGCGTGTGTGTTTGCGTATCTGTATGTGTGTGTGTGTGTGTGTGCTTGTGCCATGCATGTGTTCATTTGTTTGCACACTTTCTGTGTCAGAGGGGCTTGATTTTGAACCTACTGAACTGGTCCTGGGTGTCAAAATACAACAATCTATTAATACACAAAAAATATACACTCATAGACTCACACACACTTGCTTATCGCATTCCACCGTGCACATAAAGTCAGCCACTCTATATGTATTGATGGTGTAGTACGGTGTGCCCTCACATTGACTTAAACACACTCAAACAAATAGTTAAAAAGCACTCTACTCATAGTCACATGTTGGCACCTCCCACTCACCACACAACATAAAGGAGAAGAGGTGTGTCTGGAAAATAGCCAGGAATTCTCTGTGGAATGCCATTAGATCACTTTGAGACAGGTGACTTGGAGAGAGATCAGGAGCTTGGGAAAGGCTGCAGACAGCCCAAGGTGGTTCGGGCTAGAATGGGACCCTGGTACTGTATGTGTCGCATGTTATTGCTTCATTTTGTATCTCAATTATGAAATTGTTCACAACCCCCTGCCCCCTCTACTGTGCAATGGGGCCTGTCTGCTGCATAGGGTGGCCTAGTTCTTTCTTTCTTGTAATTTATTCTAGTCAATCATTCTAAGCTTTGCGTGCCTTGACTGTCAACTGCGGATTTAAGCAATAGTATTGACATGAGTGATGAGAATAATCTTTAGAAACGCAATACATTTCTGTTGCTAAGGTTTTTTTATTCAGGTCAGCAAATAGAGCTGATGATATTCTGTATACGCACTCCTTTGGGATTCTGCTGTACATTCCAAAGATTAGTGAAGTATAGGTGCAGCAGATATTATGAAATGGGCTGAACTAATGGCTTAAAAGGTCATAAACAAGTATCCAATCCAAACGTGTCCGCACCGTTGTCACTGCTCAGTGCTGATTCAGTGGCGTTCATAGTGGAGTGTCGGCCATAATTACACAGCTTCAGGACAAATATATTATCTCTGATCTATTATTCATTCCTTTATGATCCATAATTCATAATTTGGTTAAGGGTCTTTATGCATCGAGTCTCGACTGTGTTCCTTACAGCAGCATGACGGCTTCAGCCACACATCTGTCCCATGTTAAAGTAGGGAGAGCGAGAGTGAAAGAGAGTATTGGGGGATGTAGGGCAAGTGTTCTGGTGAGGATGGAGGGGGTGATCATGACGTTTTTCTTCCCGGGCCCCCTTTGTGATCATGGCCCAGTCCCCTGGGTTCTGAACCCTGTCTCTGCTGATCGACCCAGTAATGAGTGTCTGTGGGTGTGTGTGTGTCTGGTCGGAGTGTGTTAGTGTGTGTGTGGGGGTTCAGTGACTTCACAGAGAGAGAACACAAAGAACCCCGGTGAATGCAGGTCTGACCTCCGAACCTGAGGCGTCTAGTCACACCCATTCGATCCCTCCCTCTATCCCCTCATCCTTCTCTCCTGGGGCACTGCTTTTGCCCATATGGAGGTGTGGAGATGCAGCTGGTTGTCTGGTGAGAGAAGGAAAGTGGAGGTGGATGGATAGCAGGAAGGCACTGAGGGGCGTGTGGCTAAAAGAGAGGGATGGACAACAACAAAAAATACTTTGTTTTAACCTTTGGCACAGTTTTATGCTATTGTGAGATGTTGAGTCACCCTGGCTTGCTCTTTAGCTAAGTAGTTTTACATGTATTACCACTCTTTGTAGGCTTCTCATCATCTACAAAGCCACTGTTTTAATTACATTTATGCAAATATAAATATGATAAGAAACACTGACTCAAATTCTACAGAAATTCATAGAAATTGTGTATTTGATGGGTTTCTGGGTTTTTGTGCTTTACAACACTAAATACATATTTTTCGAACTTTGACATATTACTGGAATAGATTGTAGCAATGTAGATATGTATCCATAACTATCTTTATACCTCTCTGCACCGGCTGTAAATCTCCATCTGTCGCAACTGTGATCACCTGACCCTAAACTGACAAGACCTTTACCCCCAGCCTCCTACTCTGCCAACAAACGAGCAGGCCTGATGGTCTGTTACCCTATTAGAGACACACACACACACACACACACGCACACACACACACACACACACACACACACACACACACACACACACACACACACACACACACACACACACACACACACACACACACACACACACACACACACACACACACACACACACACACACACAAATCAGTAGCCCTCAACGTGCAAAGTCTCAAACACACACAGAGACACTCAAGTACCTTGACTGTGGATATAATGTCAACACAACAGCAGTCAGCAGCCTTGACTTTGTCTCTGTAGGCCCTATGTCTCTGAGCCCCTCCTCCTCCCCCTTCCTCCCCAGGTCCCTGTGATGATAGGGGGAGTGGGTGGGTGAATCTGTTTAATTCAGAGTGTGCCTTGGCAGCTTAGCATCTGCTGACCCCCTCCACTGGGGCTGTGTGGTGAAGACCCCTAGGGACCAGGGCAGGCCCAAGGCCAGGCAGGGAGAGAGAGAGGGGGATACTGAGGTATTGGGGTGGAGGAGAAGGGGGGGGCAGAGCATGGGGATATTAAAGGGAGAGAAAGTATTGCGTCTTTCTACCTGTATAATTGAACAAAGGATTCTTCTTCTGTGTGAAATAAATAACAGAAAATGGGTTACAACACATAGCAGAACATACCAAAATCCCCTCAACATTGTTCCCACATGTTGGTAAGCTTGTTTTGGTTTTTATATGCCTCTGAGTTTTAGTGGAGCTGGAATGAGTGGCTGTAAACTGTGTGATGTCAGTGTTTCTATTCTCTCCCATTCCAGAGTGGGAAGGTAATGGAGCTGCGCTGTGCTCTGCTGTTATAAAACCCTAAATAACTTTGTGGTCAGGTTCTCTGGGATGCTCTGCTGCTGGGGCATTTTCTTCTCTGCTCAGGTTTGCGAAACCCAAACGAAGTTCATTACGTTTCTTCAGCTCTAGTGTGGACTGTCTCTGTTTTGCCTGAAAGTCTGTCTGTTTTGTATCAAGTGTCTGCCAATCTTCCATCGGTTTGTGGGCAACACTTAATTTTAAGGGATCCGTATTACAGTGTAATTACATATGTAATTACACTGTAACAGCGATTGTAATAATTAATAGTTACACTGTAATAGCATGTAACTGGGGGTAATTGCAGTCTGTAATTACAGGGGTGTAACAACGAATGTTTGTTACCATGCTAGTTACAAATGTCAAAGTTTCAGATAGCATCACAACGCACCATATTTCTGCCTGTACAAATCAGGTGATAAGTGTTAGCCAATTGTAAACTGACCACTCATTGACACAACTCTGCAATAAAGGGCTCTGGAGGTCTGATGCCCAGACCCAATGCCAAAAACATGGGTTCACAAACGGTTCACATACAAAAATACTTTCAATTGTTAAATCATTTAACAGTGCATTTGACAATAGATAAATTATATTAACCATCAAAAAAACGAATTGTAAGCCTATTTATCTTGGTTGAATAGTGGTTTATAAATGCACTTTAAATGGTCATTTGACAAGCTCTTATTCCATCATACAACCTTGCAAAGGTTTCACTGTTGAGGAACATTCTCACCTTTGGATGAGATTTTTTATGTATCCCAGGAATTAAGGCATGTCGAGATCAGCCCATCTGCGCAACACGCTTGAAATAAAGAAGACCTCGAACGTGTCCGCATGTGTTGACACTGAGGTCATGTAACAGTGTGCAAAGAACAGGGTTGAGAAGGTCAGTGTGCAAAATCCAGACACGAAAGAAAAAAAGTGTTGTAGGTCAAAAAGTATAGAAAGTACGTTTTCCATGCAATTTGTTTTGCTTGTTTGGATACATTAATTCTGCTGGATGATTTAGCATAGGTAGTTAGCTAGTGTTTTCTAGCTAGATAGCTAACTGTAGTTAGCCAGATAGAAAATGTTAGCTGGCATCTTTGTTGGGCCTACCAATTAGGCTAGCTAGCTAGTTACCATCTACAGAATAGACTTCCCATGCAATCGGTTGAGTTGTTTTTGATTAGGTAGCACACTAGCTAGCAGGCTAGATTTCTAACCTTGACTAGCTAGCTAACTAACTAGCGTTAGCTGGGCTCGATGGTCTTATCTTCCCTGAACCTTGTTCTCAGGATATCCGTTACCCAATGGTATTACGTGAGACACACCCAGCATGTTAACGTTAGCTAGCTAGCTAATTAGCTAGCCACTTGTGTCAACACACAATGAGTAACATTAGTTCCTTTCATTGTAGCTAAACATTAGCTAACGTATTAGTGTTAGCAAGCACTATGCTAGCACTAGGCTAGCTGGATAACACAACAACTTGCTAGGTAGCTAGCTGGGCCTAGCTAGCTATATACCTAAACTATAGAAATCATGATGATAACTAGGGGTCATGTAGTGTCTTTGCTAAATTGTCATACATTATTTTTCACTACCACAGATTCTCACAAGATATGAAAACGATTGCAAGAAAGAAACCGATGGTCAGTCAGCGACAGAGTTGGTGATTTCCATTGTTAGTTGTAATGTTAAAAAGGGAAAAAAAAACAATCCCATTTTTTAAATCCTTATTATTTTGTAAGAAATGTAAGGTATTTTTACATGTTGCAATAGTTGTTGCAAAAGTTGACTAAAGTAGAAGCTCATCTTTTCTTTGTATGTATTTTCACTTGGTAATGAATAATAAGGTCTCAACCAGATGGCGCCAGAGGGGATGGCTGCCGTTTTACGGGCTCCTAACCAACTGTGCTATTTGGTTTGTTTTTTTTGCATTGTTTGTAACTTATTGTGTACATAATGTTGCTGCTATTGTCTCTTATGACCGAAAAGAGCTTCTGGACATCAGAACAGCGATTACTCACCTCGAACTGGCCGAATATTTTTTCTTTAATGAGTCCAACGCAAAGGACGTACTGCTTCCCCGAGATTAGGCCCAAATCCCCGTCATTCGCTTGAAGAAAATACGGAAATACAGGGGGCGGATGTCAGGGTGCTTATGAGAATTCTTTGGCGAGTGGGTAAACCACCTTAATTAACCATCCGTTCTATTGGCCAACGTGCAATCCCTGGAAAACAAACAGGATGATCTACGATCGAGACTATCCTACCAATGGGACATTCCAAACTGTAATATCTTATGTTTCACCAAATCGTGGCTGAACGACAACACAGATAATATAGAGCTTGCTGGGTTTTCCATGCATCGGCAGGACAGGACCTCATCTGGTAAGATGAGGGGTGGGGGTGTGTGTCTATTTGTCAATAACAGCTGGTGCGCGATGTCTAATATTCAAGAAGTCTCGGGGTATTGCTCGCCTGAGGTAGTGGGTTCTACAGCTTATCATGAGGTACAATCTACCAAGAGAGTTTTCATCTATATTATTCGTAGCCATCTATTTACCACCACAAACCGATGCTGGCACTAAGACCGCACTCAACGAGCTGTACAAGGCCATAAGCAAACAAGACAATGCTCATCCAGAAGCGCCACTCCTAGTGGCCAGGGACTTTAATGCAGGCAAACTTAAATCTGTTTTTACCTCATTTCTACCAGCATGTCACATGTGCAACCAGAGGAAAAAAAACTATAGACCACCTTTACTCCACACACAGAGATGCATACAAAGCTCTCCCTCGCCCTCCATTTGGCAAATCTGACCATAATTCTATCTTCCTGATTCCGGCTTAAAAGCAAAATCTAAAGCAGGAAGTATCAGTGACTCGCTCAATACTGAAGTGGTCAGATGACGCGGATGCTACGCTACAGGACTGTTTTTCTAGCACATACTGGAATATGTTCCGGGATTCATCTAATGGCATTGAGGAGTATAGCACCTCAGTCACCGGCTTCATCAATAAGTGCATCGGCAATGTTGTCCCCACGGTAACCGTATGTACATATCCCAACCAGAAGCCATGGATGACAGGCAACATCTGCACCGAGCTAAAGGCTGGAGCTGCGGCTTACAAGGAGCGGGACACTAATCCGGACGCTTATAAGAAATCCCGCTATGCCCTCAGACGAACCATCAAACAGGTAAAGCGTCAATACAGGACTAAGATTGAATCCTACTACACCGGCTCTGACGCTCGTCAGATATGTCAGGGCTTGTAAACTATTACAGACTGCAAAGGGAAACCCAGCCGCAAACTGCCCAGTGACGCGAGCCTACCAGACGGGCTAAATGCCTTTTATGCTCGCTTCGAGGCAAGCAACACTGAAGTATCCATATGAGAACCAGCTGTTCCAGACGAGTGTGTGACCATGCTCTCCGTAGCCGATGTGAGCAAGTAAGCAAGACGTTTAAACAGGTCAACATTCACAAGGCTGCGGGGCCAGACGGATTACCCGGATGTGTACTCGGTGCATGCGTGGACCAATTGGCAAGTGTCTTCACTGACATTTTCAAATTCTCCCTGACCGAGTCTGTAATACCTACATGTTTCAAGCAGACAACCATAGTCACTGTGCCCAATAAAGCGAAGGTAACCTGCCTAAATGACTACTGCCCCGTAGCACTCACATCCGTAGCCAGGAAGTGCTTTAAAAGGCTGGTCATGGCTCACATCAACACCATCAACCCAGAACCCGTAGATTCACTTCGATTTGCATACTGCACCAACAGATCACGCAATCTCAATCGCACTCCACACTCCCCTTTCCCACCTGGACAAAAGGAAAACCTATGTGAGAATTCTGTTCAATGGCTACAGCTTAGCGTTCAACACAATAGTGCCCTCAAAGCTCATCACAAACCTAAGGACCCTGGGTCTAAACACTTCCCCCTGCAATTGGATCCTGGACTTCCTGACGGGCCACCCCCAGGTGGTATGGGTAGGCAACAACACATCTGCCACGCTGATCCTCAACACTGGGGACCCTCAGGGGTGCGTGCTTAGTCCCCTCCTGTACTCCCTGTTCACCCATGACTGAGTAGCCAAGCACGACTCCAACACCATCATTAAGTTTGCTGACGACACAATAGCGGTAGGCCTGATCATCGACAATGATGAGACAGCGTATAGGAAGGAGGTCAGAGACACTGCCAGGACAACAACCTCTCCCGCAATGTGAGCAAGACAAAGGAGCTGATCGTGGACTACAGAAAAAGGAGGGCCAAACAGGCCCCCATTAACATCAACAGGGCTGTAGAGGAGCAGTTAGAGAGTTTCAAGTTCCTTGGTATCCACATCACCAACAAACTATCATGGTCCAAACACACCAAGACAGTTGTGAAGAGGGCACGACAAAACCTTGTCCCCCTCAGGAGACTGAAAAGATTTTGTATGGGTCCCCAGATCCTCAAAAAGTTATACAGCTGCACCATCGAAAGCATCCTGACCGGTTGCATCACTGCCTGGTAATGCAACTGCTCGCCATCTGTCCATTAGGCACTACAGAGGGTAGTGCGTACGGCCCAGTTGTCAAAGACTTCAGTCATCCAAGTCATAGACAATTTCTCTCTGCTACCACATGGAAAGCTGTACCGGAGCGCCAAGTCTAGGTCCAAAAGGCTTGTTAACAGCTTCTACCCCAAGTCATAAGACTGCTGAACAATTAATCAAATGGCCATCTGGACTATTTACATTGACCCCCCCCCACCCCCTTTGTTTTTACACTGCTGCTACTCGCTGTTTATAGTCTATGCGTAGTCACTTTACCCCTACCTACATGTACAAATTACCTTGACTAACCTGTAACCCCGCACATTGACTCTGTACCGTCACCCCCTGTATATAGCCTCGTTATTTTAATTTAATTTTGTTACTTTTTATTTTATGTTTTACTTTAGTTCATTTTGTTAATATTTTCATAACTCTATTTCTTCAACTGCATTGTTGGTTAAGGGCTTGTAAGTAAGCATTTCATGGTAAGGTGTTGTATTCACCTGTTGTATTCGGCGCATGTGACAAATGAAGTAATTATATAGAAATTGCTCAATAGGTAACTATAAAGTTACACTTGACTTTAAATAGCTAAATCCTGTTTAATAACTAACGACAACCTTGTACTTATGCAGATATTACTCTATGGTCTATTAGTGTGTTTATTTTCTCACTTGGAAGGCGCTTTCAGAAGCTGACTATTAGATTGTTTTAACCTCTCTAGTACATGTGGGACGAACTCGTCCCACCTACGTAACAGCCACTGAAATCCAGTGGCGCGATTTTTGAATCGTTAGAAATGCTATAACTTCAATTTCTCAAACATATGACTATTTCACAGCTATTTAAAGACAAGAATCTCGTTAATCTAACCCCACTGTCCGATTTCAAAAAGGCTTTACAACAAAAGCAAAACATTAGATTATGTCAGCAGAGTACCCAGCCAGAAATAATCACACAGCCATTTTTCAAGCTAGCATATCATGTCACATAAACCCAAACCACAGCTAAATGCAGCACTAACCTTTTATAATCTTCATCAGATGACACACCTAGGACATTGTGTTATACAATACATGCATGTCTGTTCAATCAAGTTCATATTTATATCAAAAACCAGCTTTTTACATTAGCATGTGACGTTCAGAAAAAGCATAACCACCGCAAACTTCCGGTGAATTTACTAACAGTTTGCTAAATTACTCACGATAAACGTTCACAAAAAGCATAACAATTATTTTAAGAATTATAGATACATTACCCCTCTATGCACTCGATATGTCCGATTTTAAAATAGCTTTTCGGATGAAGCACATTTTGCAATAATCTAAGTACATAGCCCGGCATTACAGGGCTAGCTATTTAGATACCCACCCAGGTCAGCATCCACCAAAATCACATTTCCTATAAGAAAGATGTTCTTACCTTGCTTGTTCTTCATCAGAATACACTGCCAGGACTTCTACTTCAATAACAAATGTTGGTTTGGTCCCAAATAATCCATCGTTATGTTCCAACAGCGACGTTTTGTTCGTGAGTTCTAGAATGCTTTTTCGCGGTGTCGCGCATGGCGCATTGGCGTGTCAAAAATGTCTAAATATTCCATTACCGTACTTCGAAGCATGTCAACCGCTGTTTAAAACCAATTTTTATGCCATTTATGTCATAGAGAAGTGTTAATATTCCGACCGGGAGTATGCATTGAGCCTAAACAGCCGAATAAAATTTCTCCTCAGAAGCGACTCATGCACGCGCATCATTGAAAGGTCCTCCGAGCATCCACTTACAAAAGGCGATAATATATTTCAACCTGAGGTTCCCTCGTAAACCTTCAGTTATTTCGCGGGCTCTGAGAGCCTATTGGAGCCCTGGGAATTGTCACGTTACAGCTAAGATCCTTACTTTTCAATAAAAAGAGGTAAGACGCACGACTCCTTGTCAGACAGGGTACTTCCTGCTTGAAGCCTTGTCAGGTTTTTGCCTGCCATAGGAGTTCTGTTATACTCACAGACACCATTCAAACAGTTTTAGAAAATTCAGAGTGTTTTCTATCCAAACCTGAACAATAATATGCATATTCTAGCTTCTGAGTTGGTGTAGGAGGCCGTTAAAAATGGGAACATATTTTTTCCAAAATTCTCAATACTGCCCCCTATACCAAACAGGTTAACTATCTAAAGCCAAATGAAACTAATTCAGACAGGACAAACCGTTCAGTAAGGGAGAGGAATGGTTAAAAAAAGGGAATGTTTCCGATTATGGAGTGTAGTAATTACATTGTACTTATGTAGATATTACATGTACAGTGCATTCGGAAAGTATTCAGACCCCTTGACCTTTTCCACATTTTGTTAGGTTACAAACTTATTCTAAAATGGATTGCATTTTTTTCCCTTCGTCATCAGTCTATACACAATACCCCATAATGACAAAGTAAGAACAGGATTTACATTTTTTTTGAAAATGTATAAAAAAATTTAACTGAAATTTTAGATTTATATAAGTATTCTGACCCTTTACTCAGTACTTTGTAAAAGCACCTTTGGCAGCGATTACAGCCTCGAGTCTTCTTGGGTTTGACACTACAAGTTTGGCACACCTGTATTTGGGGAGTTACTCCCATTCTTCTCTGCAGATCCTCTCAAGCTCTGTCAGGTTGGATGGGGAGCATCGCTGCACAGCTATTTTCAGGTCTCTCCAGAGATGTTCGGTTCAAGTTCGTGCTCTGGCTGTGCCGCTCAAGGACATTCAGAGACTTGTCCCGAAGCCACTTCTGCGTTGTCTTGGCTGTGTGTTTAGAGTTGTTGTCCTGTTGGAAGGTGAATCTTAGCCCCAGTCTGAGGTCCTGAACACTCTGGAGCAGGTTTTCATCAAGGATCTCTCTGTACTTTGCTCCGTTCATCTTTCCCTCGATCCTGACTAGTCTCCCAGTCTTTGCCGCTGAAAAACATCCCCACAGCGTGATGCTGCCACCACCATAGAGCTCTGAGACACAATCCTGTCTCAGAGCTCTATGGCCAATTCCTTCGAGCTCAAGGCTTGGTTTTTGCTCTGACATGCACTTTTAACTGTGGGACCTTATATAGAAAGGTGTGTGCCTTTCCAAATCATGTCCAATCAATTTAATTTACCACAGGTAGAAACATCTCGAGGATGATCAATGGTAACAGGATGCACCTGAGCTCAATGTTGAGTCTCATAGCAAAGGGTCTGAATACTAATTTAAATCATGTATTAAAAAAAAAGAAATTATGAATCTGCAAAAATGTCTTAACCTGTTTTCACTTTGTCATTATGGGATATTTTGTGTAGATTGAGGGAAAAAATAATTGAATCAATTTTAGAATAAGGCTGTAAAGTAACAAAATTTAGAAAAAGTCAAGGGATCTGAAAACTTTCCGAATGCACTGTACTTTGTTGTGTACTTGTGGGTACATCCTCTCACTTGGATGGCAAGGAGGTTCAGGTTGTCATAATGGGTAACGTATACATTAATTATTTGTTATTATAATCTGGGATGACACCCGTATGGTAGACCACATTCCTGGGTAGGTCATTAGAACCTATTGAGCTTCCAACCTTTAATCTCGGACACCCAGCGCATCTGTCCACAAGAGATTACAACCTTGTGACAATTATTACTTAATCGGATGCAGCTGAGATGGAACTAAACACTAAATTGGGGAATTTAGTGGAAACTTGCCCATTTGTAACAAGCAGGGTAATAAGCATTTTGTTACACCTCTGTAATTAAAGGTTGTAATTAGTTCCAGTTACATGTTATTACAGTGTAACTATGCATTATTACAATGGACTACAATACTTGTTACAGTGTAATTACACATGTAATTACACTGTAATAAGAACCCCTTAAAATGAAGTGTTACTGTATTTTCTTGTTTATCCTGTTTTGATCTCACAGCTCTGTTTATACTGTGTCAATGTATTATTATATTTCTTCTGTCATGACCAGTAATAGGAGTCAATCACCACCTTCCGGAGACACCTGAAACCCCACCTCTTTAAGGAATACCTGGGATAGGATAAAGTAATCCTTCTAACCCCCCCCCCCCTTAAAAGATTTAGATGCACTATTGTAAAGTGGTTGTTCCACTGGATATCATAAGGTGAATGCACCAATTTGTAAGTCGCTCTGGATAAGAGCGTCTGCTAAATGACTTAAATGTAAATGTAATATAATAGTACCTGGCCAATAATTGCATGATGTGGTATGCTTGACACACATTAGACTCCTTGTTGTTAAGGGAAGTGTTGCGTGTTACAAGAACTCAGCAATATTTATGCTATATTCCAAGAATGGCCGATTCCAAGAATATTATCATTGATATCCAGGACAAGTTGTCACTTCTTGTGATTATATAACTGAATAAAAACAATATTAAAACAAAGACATTATTTTTAACCTGCATTTATAGTACATACTATAAATATCTTATGGGAAGAAAGGAGAAACCCGGGTTGTGAGTCAGACGGAAGCTCACAGAGAGAGGAGCTGTCTGCTGTGACAGAGTACCAGCGTCCCGGCCTGGCCTTCAGACCCGGCCACACAGCCTGAGAACACGAGGAAAGCAGAGGTATAAATATCTTTGATGGTTTAGGCCTGATGGAGTGGAGAGATAAAAACAACACAGATAGAAAAGGGAGCAACAGGCGACACGCATTGAAAGAGGTGCTATTAGATATGTATCATTACGTTAGAATTTTCCAGATTGCATTATGGCAGATGAGATTATGCTTAGGTCTGTCCTCTATAGGGTTTCAAAATTCGGTTAACTCTCCCAAAATGCACTGGTTTTCCTGAAATCCCAGTTCTCGGAATTGTAAGGGAATAAACAAGGAAATCTGGTATCTTCCATACCTGGATTTCTGGAAAACCTCTGAATTTCTCGAAAGTTACTGGAATTTTGTAACTCTAGTCCTGTAGTTCATGCCTATGACTGATGTTGTCCGCTGATGCCTGCTGATAGAAGTATAACTAGAAAACCTGATCAGACTGGAAAGCCGAAGCCTACCACAGCTTACCAAGGAACAGGGCGTCGCCGGGAGGATTTGTGCAGTCCTAGGGTTGCAAAATTCTAGTAACTTTCCCCAAATTCCCCAGTTTTCAAGAAATCTTGGTTGGAAGATTCCTGGAATCACGAGGGAATATACAGCAAATCCGGGAATCCTCCAACCAGGATTTCTGGGAAACCAGGCAATTTTGGGAAAGTTACCAACATTTTACCACCCTATGTAGGCCTCTGCCAGGCCTGGCTAAACTTGTTATGGTCCATGCCCAGATCATATCTCTATTTTCGACAATGGAAAGTATTCATACTTCCTCTCACTTCCAAGGAAAATTAATGGACTGTGAAAAACACCTTTTCTTTGTAAATATTTTTACAAAAAGGCTCTGTGCTGTTATCCTCACACGGTGTGGTTTTGAAAGGTATTGAAAACAATAATTTGGACCCATATCTTTTTTTTATTAGCATAAAATATAATTTTCGAAAATAATTGGACCTGTTTCCCCATCATGTCAATTGTTTTCCATTATCCTTGATTGCATGCTTTACAAACTCACATGCTGACAAAAATGGCTCGTTCATGACACGCAGGTTAAAATACCAAAACCAACTTATCCAACTATATGAATTTGGGGACAGGTCGAAATACACATGAAATATTCCAGGGCATTTAGCTAGCTTGCTGTTGCTAGCTAATTTGTCCTGGGAGATAAACATTGGGTTGTCATTTTACCTGAAATGCATATGGTCCTTTTTTTGCTGGATCTTTGTAGAATTTTGATCCATTTTGAGTCACACAAAATCGTGTGTTCTCTACTCCAACAATTAATCCACAAATTAAAGGGGAAACCAATTTCATTCATTCTTCTTATTCTGCAGATTTTATATGGCAGTTGGCAACCATTACCACCATCAACTGGACTTAGTATGTGCTTAAAAACCAATGAGTAGATGGGAGAGACGGGACTTGCAGCACATCAATTGTTAAAATAGAACTAAGTTCTAATATAGAACCAAGTTCTATTTTCGAGCCTGTCTAAGCAGACGCTCGTGAGCAATTTGATGAAATTATTGAAAAAGATGTATGTGTACATTTATTTTGCAACACTCGCGCACACCACGCGGGAGGTTTGGTCAGCATGTTAGAAAGCATGGGCCCCAATTCAATTAAATCTTTATACCAGATTTCTGGGATGTCTAAAATATGATTAATCTCGTACTAAAGGAAAGTATGTTGACAGTGATACAAAATGTATTAACCTTTTCCACTGTAAACATTGTTTTGTTTAGGCCTTAAATCTACACATTCATACTGTAGCGCAAGAGGAATGTGTGTGTTATCCCGGAAACTGCTAACCATCGTTAAGTGCCCAAGATTATGAGATAGTGATACATACACCTTCTTATCACAACACCCAACTAATTATGTATTTGTGAGATGCGAAGAGTGCTGGTTCATGCGAAAGCAGCTCGCTGGAATCAAAATAAAAACTATTGTATGTGAGAAACCTGTTTGTCGCACGCTGGGGGTTTAAAGAAACAGCCGTGTTGATGGAAGTGATGACGAGGTGTCCACACAGTGCCTGAAGGATTTCCTCCTCTCTGATGTCCAGCGGCTTGGCTCTCGGTCAACCGGGAAGCAGGTTCCCTCCAGTTAACTGGAAGTCATTGAAAACACAATCATCTGGCTTAGGTGCATTGTAAACAATATCTAGGCCCCTAAGTGTTTTATTGGTGCTCGACTGGATGTGTGTGTGTGGAAAAGGTTCCTCTTATAGCTGGATGTAGTTGTGTCGCTCTAAGAAAGGAAATAGTGGTGCTTTATGTCAATATTGTTGTTGTGAGTTTTCCTTTTATAGATGAAGTTATGTGTTGCCTAAGAAAGGAATTAACTCTCAGTTTCAGCATTATATTTTACTGTAAGGAAATAAGAGCAGTTTTGTCCTGTATCTTCTTAACCTTACCAAGCACTGTATTTCTGAAATATTTTTTAAAAAGGCCCAATGTTCATGTGTTTTTAAGAGGGAGATAAAACAACAAAAGATCATGACATTATTTATACCATGACATTGTTGAATATTCGTTTCTGATTGGCTTGAAGAACATTCTAGAACGCACAGTACATTTGCATGGTAGAATTCAATGGCTTTAGTTCATTCTTACAGGTTCTATGTTTGAACTGCTTTTGAAAGCAAAAGTGGAATTTAAAACATTGCCCTTGTTGAATTCGATTTTCATAATAGTGAGCTAGGACTGATTTGGTTAGCTAACTAAACTAGCAAGTATTTTTTGTTTGGTTACCGAGGCAACCACGGTCTCTATCTGGTAAACTTGCTAGCCACTTCAGTGGATGTTGAACACATTTCTAGAAGCAAATGAACACATGTATAGGGGCAAATATGTTCAGTTATAGCCATGGTATAAAAGGGATAATGACGTGTGGCTCTATGCGTTCTCTGGAAAATAAAGCAACTCCATGGAAGGTTAGTTCCACGTTGGTCATCATTTTTTCCATACAACGCAATGCCACTCCTTGATTATCCCTTACGTAACCGCAAAAAATGAGGATCTGCCTTTCACTGAATTATATTCTACTGAGGAGGAAGTACAGTACTGTACATCCCTACCCTGGACAAACAGCAGTGATAGATTTAACCATCCAGGTTACATAAAATAACAATGCTTTTATGTTTTGCTTCTCTAAATGACCTAAAATCCCCAGTATTTCCCCAGACATGCAACGTCCTCCTCATCTACCGTGTAAGTCCAGAGAGCAAGAGCATGGTACGACTTGGCGCTTCATTGTTTTCCTGTTTTGTGTCTAGATAATCAATTGAAGCTACAGACGTGGGCAATATGGCAAAGGTTCCTATAGGGCAGAGGCTACAGGCCTTTTTTAGGGGAATAAAGCTATTCATTCCATTCCACTCTGAACAAGAATAGGCCAATAAGATATATAGATACATCCATAAGTACCTGATGCAGTTCTCCTCAGAGGTACACACACACACACACTCCCCTATTCCTTATCCTGTCTACTCTTTGATGTGGCAAACATACTAATTGCATCATCTTTGTTGTGCAAAGGTCTTCTAGGCCACCTTATCCAAATGTTTTTGCTTCTCTTCCTAATCTAATAACGGAAGCAAGAAACACATTCATGCTGAGAATAATACATCTATTGTTCCCACAGGAACAGAGAAGCAAGTGTTCTTTTCTCTGTTCCATCCTTTCTGTACGCAGGTAAATAATCAAGGTCGCATCGCTCTCTTATTTGAGTTTAGGTAATTTTGAATTAGTTAATTAATGCAGTTTGTTGCCAAAACAGATCATCCGTCAGCTTCATTTAAGGTCAGTCAATTCGGAAAATTTCAATAACTTTAAAAGTTTCTTCAAGAGCAGTCACAAAAACCATTAAGCGCTGCAGAGGATAAGTTCATTAGACTTACCAGCCTCAGAAATTGCAGCCCAAATAAATGCTTCACAGAGTTCAAGTAACAGACACATCTCAACATCAACTGTTCAGAGGAGACTGTGTGAATCGGGCCTTCATGGTCTAATTGCTGCAAAGAAACCACTACTAAAGGACACCAATAAGAAGATGAGACTTGCTTGGTCCAAGAAACACGAGCAATGGACATTAGACCGGTGGAAATCTGTCCTTTGGTCTTGTAAGGGAAATGTTAATGTTTGTGTTTTTCTTATAACTAATTTCTGTGTTATATTCATGTACTGTCCTATAAATCAATTTATGAAGCATGGAGGAGGAGGTGTGATGGTGTGAGGGTGCTTTGCTGGTGACACTGTCAGTGACTTATTTAGAATTTAAGGCACACTTAACCAGCATGGCTACACCACAGCATTCTGCAGCGATACGCCATCCCATCTGGTTTGCGCTTAGTGGGACTATCATTTGTTTTTCAACACACTTCCAGGCTGTGTAAGGGTTATTTGACCAAGAAGAAGAGTGATTGAGTGCTGCATCATATGACCTGGCCTCCACCATCACCCCTCAACCCAATTGAGATGGTTTGGGATGAGTTGGACTGCAGAGTGAAGGAAAAGCAGCCAACAAGTGCTCAGCATATGCAGGAACTCCTTATGTTGGAAAAGCATTCCTCATGAAGCTGGTTGAGAGAATTCCAAGAGTGTGCAAAGCTGTCATCAAGGCAAAGGGTGGCTACTTTGAAGAATCTAAAATGTAAAATATATTTTGATTTGTTTAACACTTTTTTTTGGTTACTATATGATTCCATATGTGTTATTTCATAGTTTTGATGTCTTCACTATTATTCTACAATGTAGAAAATAGTAAAAATAAAGAAAAACCCTTGAATGAGTAGGTGTGTCCAAACTTTTGACTGGTACTGTATATGTCTATTCCAGTCTCTGACATTGCTCATTCTATTATGTCTTCATTACTTTCTTCCTTAAAAACATTCCTGAATTTGCATATTGTTTATTTTAATTATATTATTGCTATAGGTATTACTGCACTGTTGGAGCTAGAAACACAAGCATTTGGCTGCACCTGCGATAACACAAATCTGTATGCATCCAAACAACTTTGATTTAACTCCATGTTATTGCGCAGAGCGGTCTCCTAGCAGTCGACAGTGCATCTTCCAAACTGGGAACTGACCAATGGCGGACGTGTGGGCATACCAAATTGGGACATAATGAGGGGTGAACAAGATCCCATGCCTTGAAAGTCTATGCAATATTTACAACATTTAGTCCTAATCTAAAGCAATACCATCGTATTTGTTCTTAAAAACATATGTTTTATATTTGTAGGGTTTTTATTATTGAAGACAAATTACACCTGACTTTTTTATATTGCCACTAAATTGGCTTGAGTTGGTATCTTCCGCGCCAATATTGAATTCCCATACTTATGCACTTGATCTACAACCACGCCGACGATGGATACTTACCTGTAGCGTTATCATATGAGTCTGGAAAACCCTTTACATAAATCTACTGTAGCAAGATAAAACATCGAAAACGGTTAGCCATAACGCACCCGGGAACACACAGTGAGTAAATGATCTACACAGTATTTCCTTGCATTCCAATTCAGCTTTCTACAACCAGAATGAATGACAGACTGTAGGCATGAGAATGGGTCTATCTAGTAAGTTGGATTTTAGAACCATATTATTTACGTTGTTTCATTTTCATGTTTTTGTGATTGCACACCTCTTTCCAAGCAAATGGACTAGAGAAAGGTGTCAAATAATTTTGTGTCAGCCAACTGGCTAACTTGTGTTGACTGGAAAGGTGACCTGTCTCTGGCATTAGTAGTGGACCGTATAGGTAGGTTAATTTACTTTATGGTGCGTGTTCTATGTGACTTGTTATCCTCAAACTGTTGAGATGGGTGTGTTGGGTGTTACCTCCATGGAGGAGATTAGGTGGGTGTCTAATGAATGGGGTGGTTTCGGGAAGGAAGCGGACTAGGCTAGGCCTAACGTTACTTCTCCATGTCCCCGTTGGTATATTTGCACGCTGGTTTCTGTGTAAGGCGAGGGCTGAAGTTCTGCTCCCTAGAAGGGAGCCTGCTGGCTACGTCCTCAATAGTAGTGAGACTGGATACCAACATGTGTTTTCTTAACTTTCTCAGGAACCTTTGATGTTTTAACTCTTCGGGAAGTGCCAGAGTGATAACGAGCTTTAGCAATTAACCATGGCAACGCTTTATTAAGGCATAATGTAGCCTACACACAGACAAGTTGCAACAGTGTATTTATATGGATGTTATTTAGAATTAATTTATGGCAGACGATACCAGTATCACGATACTTGTTAATATCGTGGCAAGGGGGGGACAAACGAAGCAGATTTAACGTTTTTAGGAACACAGCCCTAATGGTGCAAACAAACATCAATCATTATGTTGTCATCCAGAGTCGCGTTTCTTTTATTTTTCACGATATAGAACAACATATTTTACATGCAGTAGCTTTTTAACGGAAGAAAGAGTTTGGTATGCTTCCTTGTTTTCATTTTTGTCATGAAAAAATATTGCGATGCAGGTATCGTTCTGGCCCAATTGTTTAGTAATGAATTTTAGGAGCTGCAGTAGTATCCTTTTCATACATTTCTGGCCTGTCTGTCCTAAATCCTGTCAGATTTAAAGCCTGTAGCAGATGTCAGTATTATTACAATAACTGTCACACACACTGTTAGGGCCTTGAATAACTACACACACACAGAGTAAAATGTTGTCTTTGGGGTAACCAACCAGATTTCACAATATCAAAATGTAACTAACAATCTGGGTTAGTGCCATTATTACCCTGCTTGTTTTGACCTTCTGGCCCATGAGCTCAGACTTAATTAAAAAAGACCTGACTTCAAACTCTGTGCTCTGCTCCACTTGACATAGCAGGAATGGGACAGAGTAGGCTATTAAAAAAAGTGTGGGTGATTTGTCATTTTGTGGGATTGAATAGGAAATCCCCAACATTGCTGGTGTGGTAATAGTTATGTGAAGATGTTAGTCATATCACTCAGTGGCTGACTGTGTTAGGCTGGGCTTCTCTCTGACTGAGTCTGGTTGTTGTCAGTGCTACTGACTCTGTTATCTACCATGTGATGAGATTGCGCTGGCAGCCAAGTAATCCACCAGTCCACTCACCGCTGCATTATGCAACTTCGTTCGTTTTAACTACTAAACTGTCAGATTAAAACACACCATGTTTTAAAAGCCACCTGTAAAACATCCCAACACACTCCAAAGCTGCCCTATTCAATACATTCTCTGTGATTCCTATACAACATTCTCAGGCAGGCTGAGGGTATAGAATAGGTTCCCTAGCTACAGCATGGAGAGAGGAGTGGTCTCATGGCCCCTCACCCTCCTAAGTTATGAACACTTTGGAATGGGGTCAGTGACTCTGCCCTTGACACTGAGCTGAGGACCGAGGAGATTCTCTGTCTACCGCCCTACTCAGTTTGGAGTTTGAGATTATTTTTGCATCTCTCCTTTCTTGTATCAGAGGTAAGCCAAACAGAAGGTATAATAGTTATGATGACATGCTGAAAAGATGGCTAAAGTTTTGACTGAAGGGCGAATAAGATAGCAACAGTGATAACAAAACACCCTCAACTATCTACTGAACGATTAGTCTAGGCATAAAAATCTTTTATGCATTGAAGATTTTGTGGGGAATGCAAGAATGCACTTTTTTTTATATGGACATCAGTCAATTTAAATAGATTCATTCGGCCCTAATCTATGGATTTCATATGACTGGGAATACAGATATGCATCTGTTGGTCACAGATAACTTTTAAAAAAGGTAGGGGCGTTGATCAGAACCAGTCAGTATCTGGTGTGACCACTTTGCTTCATGCAGCGCAACACATCTCCTTCACATAGAGTTGATCAGGCTGTTGACTGTGGCCTGTGGAATGTTGTCCCACTCCTTTTTAATGACTGTGCGAAGTTGCTGGACATTGGCGGGAATTGGAACAAGCTGTTGTACACACCGATCCAGAGCATCCCAAACATGCTCAATGGGTGACCTGTCTGGTGAGTATGCAGGCCATGGAAGAACTGGGATATTTTCAGCTTCCAGGAATTGTGTACAGATCCTTGCGACATGGGGCCGTGCATTATCATGCTGAAACATGAGGTAATGGCAGCAGATGACTAGAAGGGCAATGGGCCTAAGGATCTTGTCACGGTATCTCTGTGCGTACCATTTGCAATTGATTAAAATGTAATTTTGTTCATTGTCCTTAGCTTATGCCTGCCCATACCATAACCCCACCACCACCATGCGGCACTCAGTTCACAATGATGACATCAGCAAACGGCTCGCCCACATGACACCGTACACGTGGTCTGCGGTTGTGAGGCCGGTTGGACGTACTGCCAAATTCTCTAAAACGATGTTGGAGGAGGCTTATTCAATTCTTTGGCAACAGCTCTGGTGGACATTTCTACAGTCGGCATGCTAATTGCATGCTCCCTCATCTTGAGACATCTGTGGCATTGTGTTGTGTGACAAAACTGCACATTTTAGAGTGCAGTTTTATTATCCCCAGCACAAGATGCCCCTGTGTAATAATTATGTTGTATAATCAACCTTTTGATATGCCACACCTGTCGTGTGGATTATCTTGGCAAAGGATAAATGCTCACTAACAGGAATGTAAACAAATTTGTGTACACAATATGAGAGAAATAAACTTTTCGTGAGTATGGAACACTTCTGCGATCTTTTATTTCAGCTCATGAAACATGGGACCGTTTTTATTCAGTGTAAATACTTACATTTCCCGTCATGACAATTATAATTTTTTTTTTTTCAATTAACAGGTGTGCCTTGTTAATTTGAGGAATTTCTTTTCTTAATGCGTTTGAGCCAATTGTGTTATGACAAGGTAGGGTTGGTATACAGAAGATGGCCCTATTTGGTAAAAGACAAAGTCCATATTATGGCAAGAGCAGCTCAAATAAGCAAAGAAAAACAACAGTCCATTACTTCAAGGCATGAAGGTCAGTCGCTCCGGAAAATGTCAAGGACTTTGAAAATGCAGTCGCAAAAACCCATCAAGCGCTATGATGAAACTGGCTCTCACGAGGACCTTCTGAGGAAAGAAAGTTACCTCTGCTGCAGAGGATAAGTTCATTAGACTTACCAGCCTTAGAAATTGCAGCCCAAATAAATGCTTCAGAGTTCAAGTAACAGACACATCTCAACATCAACTGTTCAGAGGAGACTGTGGGGAATCATGGTTGAATTGCTGCAATAAACCACTACTAAAGGACACCAATAAGAAGAACAGACTTGCTTGGTCCAAGAAACACAATAAATGGACATTAGACCGTTGGAAATCTGTCCTTGAGGTCTGAGTCCAAATTTGAGATTTTTGTTTCCAACCGCTGTGTCTGTGAGAATGGATGATCTTCGCATGAGTGGTTCCCACTGTGAAGCATGGAGGATGAGGTGTGGGGGTGCTGGTGACATTGTCAGTGATTAATTTAGAGTTCAAGGCACACTTAACCAGCATGGTGAAGGGGTTAAACCAAGGCCTCATACCTTCTTTTAAAGGGTTAATAAGTTGTTTTATGATAAACTGTTAGGTCTCCTCTCAGGAGACTTCTGTTTGTGAACACCTGTTTTGAGTGTTGTGCCCTTCAGACACTATCAGAAGGCGGAAAATGCCTACGTTCATACTCCTGTCTGGGCCCCACCGTGGCTGTCTGAGGTTCTGAGAATACCACTGGTTTTCTGAGAACACAAGGCTGCCGCAGGCCTGATGAAAACAGCCACTTGTCAGAAGATGCTTAGACTCGTTCACCTTGTTATGACCTTATACTTGTCATGAAAGGTCAAGCTTCGGTCAAACCCACTTCTGAGCTTTTAATTGATGACAAGATGGTTGCTGCTGTCAGGGGAAGGTTAGATTTATTAAAGTGTTGCCAGGGAAAGTCACGCAAGGGGAACTGGTGAGGCTATATAAGTTACAGGATGTCTTAGACACTTTGCAGAACCTGGGGAGAGCTATCATATACTGTACTCTGTATCAACTTCTGCCTACAATTGTATTACTAAAGGAGAATTGTAATACGTAAACAAAGAGTATGTTTCCTTTCTACTACACATATGTATGTTTGATAATTAGATAGACCTGATCATGTGTTGAAGAAATTGACCAACAGTGGCTACCACAGCATTCTCCAGCGATACGCCATCCCATCTGGTTTGTGCTTAGTGGGCCTATCATTTGTTTTTCAACAGGACAATGACCCAACACACCTCCAGGCTGTGTAAGGGCTATTTGACCAAGGAGTGCTACATCAGATGACCTGGCCTCAACCCAAATGAGATGGTTTGGGATGAGTTGGACTGCAGAGTGAAGGAAAAGCAGCCAAAAAGTGCTCAGCATATGTGGGAACTCCTTGAAGACTGTTGGAAAAGCATTCCAGGTGAAGCTGGTGAGAGAATGCCAAGCGTGTGCAAAGCTGTAATCGAGGCAAAGGGTGGCTACTTTTGAAGAATCTAAAATGTAATTGTTTAACACTTATTTTGGTTACCACATGATTCCATGTGTTATGTCAACTTTTGATTGGTACTGTATATACAGTGCATTCAGAAAGTATTCAGACCTTCACTTTTTCCACATTTTGTTACGTTCTTATTCTAAAATTGATTAAATAGTTTTTTCCCAACATCGATCTACACACACTACCCCATAATGACAAAACAAAAATGGGTTTTTATCACAAACAAATGTACATTTTACATAAGTGTTCAGACCCTATACTCTGTACTTTGTTGAAGCACCTTTGGCAGCGATTACAGCCTTGAATCTTCTTGTGCCAAGCTTGTAGCGTCATACCCATCTGTATTTGGGCAGTTTCTCCCATTTGTTCTCTGCAGATCATCTCAGGCTCTGTCAGGTTGGATGGGGAGCATCACTGCACACCTATTTTCAGGTCTCCAGAGATGTTTGATCAGGTTCAAATCCGGGCTCTGGCTGGGCCACTCACGGACATTCAGAGAATTGTCCCAAAGCCGCCACTCCGTTGTCTTGGCTGTGTGCTTAGGGTCATTGTTCAGTTGGAAGGTGAACCTTCGCCCAACTCTTTGTGCTTTGCTCCATTAATCTTACCCTCTCCTGACTTGTCTCTCAGTCCCTGCCGCTGAAAAACATCCCCACAGCATGACGCTGCCACCAAGGACTTCACCGTAGGGATGGTGCCAGGTTTCCTCCAGACTTGACGCTTGGAAATCAGGCCAAAGAGTTAAATCTTGGTTTCATCAGATCAGAGAATCTTGTTTCTCATGGTCTGAGAGTCCTTTAGGTATCTTTTGGCAAACTCCCAAGCGGGCTGTCATGTGCCTTTTAACTGTGGAGTGGCTTCCGTCTGGCCACTCTACCATAAAGGCCTGCTTGGTAGAGTGCTGCAGAGATAGTTGTCCTTCTGGAAGGTTCTCCCATCTCCTCAGAGGAACTCTGGAGCTCTGTCAGAGTGACCATCGGGTTCTTGGTCACATCCCTGACCACGGCCCTTCTCCCCTGGTTGCTCAGTTTGGTCGGGCGGCCAGGTCTAGGAAGAGTCTTGGTAGTTCCAAGCTAATTTCATTTAAGGCCACTGTTCTTGGGGACCTTCAATTCTGCAGAATTGTTTTTGGTCCCCTTCCCCAGATCTGTTGCCTCGACACAATCCTGTCTCGGCGCTCTACGGACAATTCATTTGACCTCGTGGCTTGGTTTTGCTCTGACATGCACTGTCAACAGTGCGACCTTATATAGACAGGTGTGTGTGCCTTTCCAAATCATGTCCAATTCATTTGATTTACCACAGGTGGACTCCAATCAAATTGTAGAAACATTTCAAGGATCATCAATGGAAACAGGATGCACCTGAACTCAATTACGAGTCTCATAGCAAAGGGACTTTTATATTTCTGTTTATTTGTAATTAATTAGCCAACAAATTATTACAAACCTGTTTTGTTCATCGTTATGGGTTATTGTGTGTAGATTGAGGGGAAATAAATATTTAATCCGTTTTAGAATTAAGCTGTAACGGAACAAAATGTGGAAGAAGTCAAGGGATTGGAATACTTTCCGTGTGTGTGCATGCACACTACCATTAAAAAGTTTGGGGTCACTTAAATGTCCTTTTTTTCGAAAGAAAAGCACTTTTGTCCATTTAAAACATGGTTGGGCAACGTCTGGCCTCCGGGCCATCTTTATATAAAAAAAAAAAAACAGCCATTTTGCTGGTCAACTACCATATTCCAAAATTCAATGACTGTCACAGCTGTGTGTGTGTGTTCCACAGCAGTTAGAGCTAGGGCCTGCTTGGGCATGCTGATGTGTAATATTGTACAGTAATGTGAGCGCGTCAGATTGAGTCAGACTGGTTTACAGTCTGTCCTGTGGAATGTATGTATGTGTGTCTGAGGCCAGGCTTATCTGGTGTGAGAGCTGGGCAGGGCTGGTGCTGCTGTAATAGTAAACCTGCACCCCATATCCCTTTTCACTCTCAACTAAAAAAATAATGCAGAACATGGATTGTTATGGAGAATGTGATAGAACGGTAGCAGTCAGCCATACAGTAGCTGTTATAGCGGGAGAATACCAATCATAGACTCACTCTGTTTAATCCTCTCCGACACCTACCTTGCGGCTGGCGCAGGTGGAACAGGAGCAGTTGTCTGGTACGCTCAACTACACTTGGGTTCCCATGGCGATACATTACCATAGCCACTGGGTACACTTTGGAAGTTGTTATTGATGTTCAGTAGTTGTTCTGCTGAGCTTGTTCCCCTGGCAGAGTGGTGTCGGTTTCAAAGCAGCAGAGGATGGAGGAGGAGGAGAGACGGGGTAACTTGACGGTCTGTCTGCAGGGGGTTCAGCTTTAGGAGGCGGTGTGGGATCATAGGGATGTTCGTCGCTGGAGTTGTGAACATGACCTACTCTGGGGAAGGCAAGACAGATTTCTCTGATCGGACTGGTCTCGCTGGGCTCTGTTTTAATGGGACCCTGAGGAGGACGTTATTTGGTGGGATACAACTTTGTTATTAACTGGACGTTTTTAAATCATGACATAAATATTACTGATTTAGTGTTGTTCTTTACCATACACACAGCTAGCTAGTGAGATTTTGAGTGGAAGGCCAGTGCGATTCTCGCTGTGTCAGGAAAATGAGAGAGTAGTTTCATTATTCTACCCACAGAGCCCTGTCCATAGCACCCCACCCTACACATCGGTTGGCCATAAATAAGCAAGACATGCATGTTTTGGACTGTAGAAGAGAAGTACTGTAAAGTCTGGGCCTTGCTTACAGGAAGCCATAAAGCTGCTGATATGAATTTACTTGGATATAGATTCACACAGGGCTGGGTTACATAGCCTAGTCCTTTCCATGTACTCCCAGTAGGACTGCTGCTGTAACACAGGCCAACCAGGCTTAATGACGGGATATATCCTCAGCCACACCGGCACATCATTTTCTTGTCTTTCACCCAGCTTTCTCTGAGGTATTTCACTGTCTAACAGACCAGAGGTGTTTTTCAGCTGGAATAACCTCTGGAGAAAGTGAAAGTCCATAGAACGGGTAAGAGATTATTTGTTCATGGGTTTGTTAGGGACAAATTATTTTTATGGTGGTTAAAGATGATGCTTTAAATTTTGTTTTGACAGTTGACTGACAGTTTACTGGAATCCTTCACTGGGACCATTCCTTTGCTCATCTGTCACAGGTAAAGGAAAATGTGTTTGGGCTAACCCTTTAAATGGGAAGAAAGTGTAAGGGATCTCACGTGACTGAGGAAGAGGCCCTGCCTTGCTGCTTCCTGCCTCCAGAGTGGCTCTTCCTGATTCAAGGCGAAGGGTGGAGTGAGCGCAGGAGGAGTATTTCAGTGAGGGAGTGAACCAGCCTCTACAGGTTTGTGTTCCGTCAGAACTCCGCATACACACACTCACTCAGGACCCAGATGCATGCTCTACATTCTCAGTCAGCTTTCACTCTAGAGGGCTTGATTCTCCAGTGTTCTGGTCCAGATCTTTGAGACTCAGCTGAGGATTCCACTCGTGAACACACACAAGTAAGTAAACTAGGACTATCTGGACGAGCTGACCGAACAGCCGGAGTGTTTAGAAGTGGTTTGTGTTCGTTTGCTTCTACAGCAGGGGGCTTGGGTGTTCTGTTATTTTAGGTAACCAACCTTTGACTCAAGGGAAATAACTTTTGTACTCCAGAATGTAAATGATATTCGTATTAACCCGAAGCACATTCCATTTGTAACTAGATGCATGTAATTTGTAAGTTTGCAGTATACAGTTGAAGTCGGAAGTTTACATACACTTAGGTTGGAGTCATTAAAACTAATTTTTCAACCACTCCACAAATTTCTTGTAAACGAACTATAGTTTTGGCAAGTCGGTGAGGACATCTACTTTGTGCATGACACAAGTACCTTTTCCAGCAATTGTTTACAGACAGATTATTTCACTTATAATTCACTGTCTCACAATTCCAGTGGGTCAGAAGTTTACATACACTAAGTTGACTGTGCCTTTAAACAGCTTGGGAAATTCCAGAAAATGTCATTGGTTTTAGAAGCTTCTGATATAATTTGAGTCAATTGGAGGTGTACCTGTGGATGTATTTCAAGGCCTACCTTCAAACTCAGTGCCTCTGCTTGACATCATGGAAAAATCCAAAGAAATCGGCCAAGACCTCAGGAAAACAATTGTAGACCTCCACAAGTCTGGTTCATCCTTGGGAGCAATTTCCAAACGCCTGAAGGTACCACGTTCATCTGTACAAACAATCGTATACACACCATGGGACCACACAGCCATCATACCGCTCAGGAAGGAGACGTGTTCTGTCTCCTAGAGATACTTTGGTGCGAATCAATCCCAGAAAAACAGCAAAGGACCTTGTGAAGATGCTGGAGGAAACCGGTACAAAAGTATCTATATCCACAGTAAAACGAGTCCTATATCGACGTAACCTGAAAAGCCACTCAGCAAGGAAGAATCCACTGCTCCAAAACTGCCATAAAAAAGCCAGACTACAGTTTGCAACTGCACATGGGGACAAAGATCGTACTTTTTGGAGAAATGTTCTCTGGTCTGATGAAACAAAAATAGAACTGTTTGGCTATAATGACCATCGTTATGTTTGGAGGAACAAGGTAGAGGCTTGCAAGCCGAAGAACACCATCCCAACTGTGAAGCACGGGGGTGGCAGCATCATGTTGTGGGGGTGCTTTGCTGCAGGAGGGACTGGTGCACTTCACAAAATAGATGGCATCATGAGGTGGGAGAATTATGTGGATATATTGAAGCAACATCTCAAGACATCAGTCAGGAAGTTAAAGCTTGGTCGCAAATGGGTCTTCCAAATGGACAATGACCCCAAGCATACTTCCAAAGTTGTGGCAAAATGGCTTAAGGACAACAAAGTCAAGGTATTGGAGTGGCCATCACAAAGCCCTGACCTCAATCCCATTAGAAAATTTGTGGTCAGAACTGAAAAAGTGTGTGCGAGCAAGGAGGCCTACAAACCTGACTCAGTTACACCAGCTCTGTCAGGAGGAATGGACCAAAATTCACCCAACTTATTGTGGGAAGCTTGTGGAAGGCTACCCAAAAATGTTTGAACCAAGTTAAACAATTTAAAGGCAATGCTACCAAATACTAATTGAGTGCATGTAAACGTCTGACCCACTGGGAATGTGATTAAATAAATAAATCTCTCCACTATTATTCTGACATTTCACATTCTTAAAATAAAGTGGTGATCCTAACTGACCTAAAACAGGGAATGTTTACTAGGATTAAATGTCAGGGATTGTGAAACTGAGTTTAAATGTATGTTAACTTCCGACTTCAACTGTAGTGAAGAAAACCAAGCGTATGAAGACTTCTATCCATCAAGACACAGCAGCTGTCCATCCTCTGGCTCCTGTGGTCTCATGGTTGCTTGAATTTTCCTAACCTAAATACTGGCCTTGATTATAAAATTTGGCAGCTCTGCTTCAAGACAATCATCTCTTGCCCTAATTGGGTGAAAGTATGTATGGCAGTGGAAGAATTTTAACAAACACATTCTTGCCAACAATGCATTTGAGAATGAGCATGTTGAAAACCATGGTGATGATAATGATGTAGGGCAGTTGGGATAATGTAGCTTTAAGTCAGAATCACATGTCGGCTGGTGAATGTTTTCTCTGCTGTCAGCCTGTGTGTATAGGCTAGTGTATAGAGGACATATCTCCTCTGGCCTTCAGCTAAAACAAACAGAAAATCCCCACTCTCTCAGGGGCACTTTGGGCTTTCTGCCTGCATATGGCAAAACAACCCGGGATTCCAGGGGTTAATCATTGGATGATTACTGCGAAGCATTTGTATCCAATGAGTATCTGTGGGAAAGTGGGGTTCTCTGGCAAAGCCAACACTGAGGCACCGCCGACGACTCAGCCCGGCCACTCTTCCCCAGCGTCACGTCTCTGTGATTGCTGGCTGGCTGGCTAGGGACATGTCTGTGATTGCACCCCCGCCTGCATTTTGGAATGCATTCATTGCTGAGGGGGGATTTGTACTCCCTATCTCTTTCCCCTTAGGCTGAGCTACCACAGTAAAGGCCAGGGCTGTGTAATTGTCTTGTCTATACGGTGTTATCTAACATTAAGACTAGTCATGATGAAGAGGGATGCAAGGTTGTAAGGTTGCTCAGCAGGGGACTGAACACTGAGCCCTAGGGTTTTCAGAGAAACATGAACGCTTGTGAACGTTATAATAGAGATGACAATTGAGATTGAGTTGGAACACTTTGATTTGTTAGTGTAACTTAGGGCTATATGGAACACTGTCTTTTCCTCTGTCAACATGACTGATGTGGAGTGTTTTTCCTAGTAGACCTACTTTTGGTTCAGAATTGTATTTGAATCCCTTTCTCTTTTTTCCCCTAGTGGGCTAATGTGGACAAATTACAGATGTCTTTGTCCGTATGTTTGCGCTACAGAGCTTAGCTCCCCTAGGAGCGCTGTACCACCTGCTGTTGTTTCATTACCTCATTTAGCCTAGGCCACACACGGTTATACACTGCTCAGTTTAGCGAGAGATGGGTCAGTGTGTATTTGTGTGAAGGATGTATTTTGTGTGTGTGCATGTTTGCGTGCCATGTCTGTCTGTGTGAGGGGGGTGGGGAGCAGTAGAGTAGACAGTCAGTTGGGATCTCCACTGTATGTAATTGTGAATGGGATTTTGTATCCTGAAGCCGTAGACAGACAGTGATGGGTTAGAGGGGGAGTTGTGATCTAATGACTAGCTCTAATCTGACTCTCTGTTGACTTTGTCCTGCTGGGAGTGTGATTGTTAAGGCGGGGGTGTTGGCAGGCACAGAGAACATCTGTACTTGTACCCTAACGGACACTCTAGTATGGGTTTCTCGCCATCCATCTCTCAGCCCAATCTGCATTAGCTTAACTTTAATGCGTTTCAGCATGTGTGTGGAGGATATAGACATTGACCCTATGCCATAAGGTTACAGGTTTTAGATCCCATGAGATTTGCTGATACTGTGGAGTTGCAGCAGCAGTCCTCTCCTGGGAAAACTTATCTTCTTTACTCCAGTAAAACCTCTTAAATCCCCGCCTGGAGACAGTGGTTGATAACCTCTGAACTGTTGGGTGACCATAAATCTGGAGCACAGTTGGTGGTGGGGTTAGTGGGGACAATCAGTCTCTGTGCTATCCATTGGGTGGCCAATGGTTGTTTTTAGTAGAGCTATTTTGGTTTTGGTCTTTTTACAGGTTTTATTGTTGCTGTGAGTGAGGTTATCAAGTCTGACATTTTTATACATTTCCTTGCTCTGTAGTCGGCCTGTTAGATTAGTGTTAAAGGCCTATACATAGCTCCACAGAGTGCGGTGAGTTCACAGCTCTGCAGGGTCTTCTAGCCTCTCAGTCCAGCAGGACAGACAGTCACACCATCTGACTGTTTGTTTGTATATCCATCTCGGTCACGTTTCCTGTTGTGAAATGCGTCACTGCTTCCTTCTATATGTGTGATGTAGCCTACCTGAGAAACCACGGCCAATGGCAGCTTCGCTTCCCCCTCTTTCTGTGCTGACTCCTCTGTAGAAGGTGGCACCCCTGTTGTCCTTCACTCTGAGGTCAATGTCCAGCAGGCCAAGGCTACTGGGGGAAACCAGCTGACTCCTGATTGGCCGGCTCGCTTGGCTCCTGACTTGAAACTGCTTTCCAATTCTACTGTCTGCCACTTTAACCTTTTTTCAATAGCACCACTGCCTGACAGAAGCCCTTTTATCCTGAAGGATATGAATTGTAAGGCTGTATTCTTCAGGAATTCCTCTGTAAACATAACTCTGTTCAGTCATGCTCTCTTCCTCACTGTCTCTTAAACCCCCTGCTCTCTGTCTGTCTCTGTCACGTGATAGATATTATGGGAGAGGCAAATTGCTTCCAGTCACATAATTCCCCTGTAATTACCCCTCATGGCTCTCTTGCCATGTACTCTGTGGGCTGCTTTTTCCTTTCAGCCAGAGGCCACTGGGTTGGCGCTGACCACAGATAGGAGCACCTGTGGCTTCATGTGCTTTTCTCATAAGGCATAGCGTTCTCCACTAATCATCAGCTGGATGAAAAACTGTACAGTCAACGAAACAGAGGTTGAATATCGCTGTTAGCTGTGCGCTCCCTAACCAGGCTATTTCCATTCTCTGTTTCCTGTGGTCGTTCCAATCACAGTGAGTGATGTAGTTGAATGTTCAGCCAGGCAGGCAGCGTGTCCAGGGGCTGTCTCAGCCAGCCAGCATGCCATGCAATTGGAGGTGTTTCTGTTTCTGACAGGAGGTATTCCTGGCCCTTTCTTTCCCCCCCTGTACAGTTGCCAGGTTGCTGAGGGCCTCTTGTTATTAGATCAGTTCACACCTCAGCCTGGGGCAGGAACTAGTTAAAGTTGAATTTATTTGCACCAAAGAAAACGAGTGCTAAACAACAATACAGATAAAATAAAATAAAACAACAGTGACGTTGACGTTTATACAACCACACCCAAAATACATTGTTAGGTTATGGACCTGCACTGTGTTGGTGCTTTTCCAACGAGACTGCTTTAGTTCGGCTGGCTACCCGAACGAGTGGCTCACATACTCCCTTAAAAGACCGTCACTTGAAAAAAGTGGCAATAGTACTGTTTGTCCATTTTGAGACGCTGTAGCCATGACACTTTCTCAAAATAGTCACAATTCATTTAAGGAAACTCAAGAAGTCTGTCATTAATTGTTTGTTTTTTTTGCCAAGGAGATCTTAGTCGCGCAATTTTACAACTAAGATGTTTGGTGCAGTATTTCTCAATGAAAATATTTACATGAAAACAAGTAATCTCTCGTTGAAGGACAACAAAGACTTTATTGAAGAATCCCTACTGTTGACCAATCACAGACAAAGGGTCCTAGACTTCGGCACCCGAACTTTGGCTGGCCTTGTGTGCCCGAACAGCTGACAAAACCCTCACCGAAGCCCAAAACGAACAAAAACGTCATAATATATGCACAAACTCTTCCGAACTCTTTCTGGGAAGCATGAGGAACGCTTTTACCCCCCCCCTCCCCACACACCAGGGTGTCGCCAGTGTTTTATGTTAATGTTAGCGTTATTGTGTTTCCATCAGGCGTGTGACACTAAAGACTTGTGGCAACCAGAATCAACAACCTCTGCATCATTCAAGACTGTTGCTTTGTGGCGCGTTTTAAAGTTTATTTAGCCGTATTGTTATGTAGATGCCAGCTTCGAAGTACCCAGGGCTTTGCCTGGGCTCCAAGTTAGAGCAGGTCCGCTGGATCCATGGCCCAGTGAGACACGGGTGCTGGCCTGTGATGGGGAAACAAAACTCTGAGCCTTTTGGGTAAAACACTTGGGTAAATCTTCATTTTGTAAATGCGGCAACAACTGTGGATCTACCTCTGAATGACAATGGCTGGTGCTTCAGGAGGAGATGGGTAGGTCGTGTTTAGACACCTTCCTTGTTAATACACAGCATTTGGGATTCATAGCTGTATCACTGGCTGGGGGCACAGATAAAGCGAGGGGCTGGAGAGTGGATTTCAGGATTATACCATCTGTTAGGGTGGGTTTTATATGGGCGGTAGGCAGTGGCACCGTCCAGGAAGAAAATGATTTCCCTCTCATCACCAGGAACAGGAGTTTATGATAATTACCAGCACAACAATTTGTTTGTGTGATTTACATCCAGTATGTGTAACCATACAATAATGGTAACCACACACTAGCAGGCTTGTGGTAGTTAATTGGGCAGTTGATTTTAGGTCGGGGGGGGGGGGGGTTACTGAGTCTCTTGTCTGAATGATATGTGGGTTCGGGAAAGGGTACTGTCTGTCTGAGATTTGTCTAGCCTCTGACCAGCAGCTGCTGTGTTGGAGTGTTTGACAGTGTCCTGCCCTCATGTGTATGTCAGTGGCCCTGTAGGGCTGCAGCCTCGCCTGCGTGTTTGAAGAGTTGTGCAGTAACTGTGGATGTGAATGATGTCGGGGTCTTGAACAGACACCAGAGAGCCTGCCAGCCACCTCGCCCCTCTGCCTGAGCAACTGTGCCGGCTATTAAAAGACCTGCCTCTTCGAGACGTGTGTGTGTGTGTGTGTGTGTGTGTGTGTGTGTGTGTGTGTGTGTGTGTGTGTGTGTGTGTGTGTGTGTGTGTGTGTGTGGAGAGATTGAACTGCACAAGACAATGCAACCTTGTTTTATGTGCCACTGTCATGATTACAGTCACGTCCTTCCTGTTTTCTCTCTTTTGTTCTCTCCGTGCTCCCTACGGCTCACCTGTTTTACAGACCCTTTGTTGAGTCTTTGCACACTGTACTGTACACTAACCATTCCTATGTTCATATCGATCCATTCCCCTACGTTTTGGTAGCTGACTGGGTAGACTCAGGGTCATACTATATTTTACATTATTTTAAAGCAGGATGTGGCATATCGAGGCATTTCCTACTAGTATTCTATGCTCTACTTCGGTGGGGATTTCTCCTTTGGTTTGTCACATGCAGCGGATGAAAGGAGCAGTGTGAGTTGTTACACTAGTACGTGCTGCTGCCTATCGGCCCTGCTTTCTCTCTCTGATGCTGCTGGAGAGGGGGGACATGGGCTCTGGGAGACAGCAAGGCTATTAAAAGATGAATAAACGTACAGAGGAATATGATCGTGGTGATGGTGATGATAAGGGGAAAGAGATGAGCCCAGCCAGCAGTAACGCTCAGTGTGATGTAATTCGGGGCTTTGATGGTGTAACTGTAATGAGAAAAAAATTACATTCGGAATTGCTTTTCAATTCCTCTGAAACTGGGGATCAAGAAAGGAGGAGACCGAATTGGTGGATGAGAGCGGCTGTAATCGGCTGTGAGGATAGACGTGGGAACAGCAAGGGAGCAATTCTCTTCTTTCTCCACATGTATTAAGAGTACTTAAAAAGTCAAATCTTTACCAGGAAGACGGCGACGCTCCTGAGATTGAGGCTTGGAGTGGATATAAAACATGATCAGCTGATGTCTTTACCGTTTTTGAGCTTCTCATATTTCTTCATCCTTTCTCTCGCTGTATGGCTACAGTGTTGAACAAAGAGCAGAACAAGTGGAGCATTTGAGGATGTTGAAATAAGACCCTGTTTGATGCAACTGGATGTAAAATATTGCAGCTTTTTTTACCCACCTCTCCCCCTTTCTTCTCCCTTTCAAATAATTGAATTTGAATGAAAAATTCAGTTTGTTTTGTTGTCGGTGGGGGAGGGGTGCAATTGGTCAGAATCCTTTGACTAAAGCCAATGGCAGCGTAGCTCCCAACCTCCACCCCCTCCCTGCCCTGCTGAGATTCCCAGTCTGGCCTGTGATTGGCTGCCCTGGGACCCAGCAGCTGGAGGCAGTGAGTGTGTTTAGGGGAGGAGTCGGGTGGCGTATTAAAGCCGGCCGGTCTGCTGTCCTTTTGCTTAAGAGTGCTCCTGTGTGCGTTTGTTAATGTGGAGCAGTAACGTTACAGGGAGATTCTCCTGTTAGTCTGACACCGTCTTCCTCTCTTCCTCTCCAGGAGCCCTGCTGGAGCTTCTCTCCAGGAACCCTGAGAATCTGTGGAGCTGCCAGTTGATCTGTTGCTTTTCCTGGACGGACAGAAGGCTCAGGAGATTGAGTTGCTCTGTCAGCCTGGCTGTGTGCTCTAGTAACTAACCAGCTAGGCTAGGCTAACCCCAGGATCTGCCCCCGTTGGGTCACTGAGCCGGACTGATGTGGAATGTGACCCATGGTGACCCAGTCCCACAATTAGCCTTTCAGTGAAGAGGACAGATACACCAGAGGGGAGACGTGAAGAAAGGAAGACAAAAAGGAGAAGTAAGAGCAGCAACAGTAACAGATAAACCGGTAAGAAAGTTAATTGGGCCTTGGGTGGGAGGGAGGAGGAGGAGGGGGGATAAAAGGGGCCATACAAAACACCTATTTCCTCGGGCTTGGGACATTTGTGAGCACGAGAAGGATGTTGACCATTACTGTCTCACACTCTTTACTTTTCTCTCTGCTCTTTCACAGACCCCAGAATGCCTGTAGAGACGCTCCGGCCCTCGGACGGGTGCCTGGTGGGGGTCCCCTTCACCTCAGCCATGCCTTTCCGCATCCTCAACAAGGGACCTGACTACTTCCGGCGGCCCGCGGAGCCTGGAGCACGTAAGCTGAGCGCGGTGGAGCGTCTGGAGGCGGACAAGGCCAAGTATGTGAAGAGCCAGCAGGTGGTGCTCACCAGGCAGGAGCCTGTCAAACCACCCATCATCCGCAAACCTCTGCTGTCCCCGGGCATGATGCTGCAGTGTCGGATCAACGCCCCCCCGGCCCGCAAAGTCCCACGGCGGCCGGCCGACTCAGAGAACGGAGGCGGGACAGGAGGGGTAGGGTGGCGGAGGGGACCCCCTCTTAACCTGGATATCCTCAACAACCTCATCAACGTGTGTGATGGACCCCTGCACTGCTCCCCGTCTCCCATCCCTTCCTCGCCCTCCGCCTCCTCTCCTTCATCAGGGGGGAACAGCATCGGGAATAGACTCTCAGCTGACCAGGAGAGGAGCAACCGAGTCCTGAACAACTTTAAACCTGTTAATAACTGCAACACCTCCTCCACATCCTCCTCTTCCACCTCTCCCTTTAACAACAACAGCCAGGCTTCCCCTGCCGAGCCCAGCCGCCGGCCACCTCCTGTCCCAGCACGGGGTGTCAGGGTGGGGGTGCCAGTGCCCTACAGCACTCCAAACTCAGTGACGGTGCGCAGGGTGGATGTTAGGCCCCAGGCTGAGGTGAGGAAGCCCCTGAGGACCCAGCTCCGGCCTCCGATCAAGCCCAGACAGACTGCCCAGCCCCAGGTAGCCCAGCCCCAGGCCCCACCACCTCCTCCACAGCAGGCCCAACCTCTGCCCCTCACCCCCATGCAGGCTCTCCCTTCTTCCCCACCCTACCTGCCTCCCAGCCCCATGGTGTTCGGGGCCGGCATGATGCCCCCAGCCTCTCCTGCTTTCACCCGCCTGTCCTCAGCCAGCTCCAGGGGGTCTCGTCCTGGCTCGTCCCGTAAACACCCCTCCCTACACCGCTCCAAGTCTGACCTGAGCGACCGGTACTCACGAGCCACAGCCGACCTGGAGCGTTTCTTCAACTACTGTGGGCTGCACCCAGAGGAGGTAGAGGGCATGGGGGGAATGGAGCACTTCGCCAGGGCCAGCTCAGACATTGTGTCTGTGTCCAAGATGCGCAGTGTCAGCACCCCCAGCTCTGAGTGTGAGCAGGCACGGGAACAGGGGGAGGACGAGGACGAGGGTCCTGCCCGACCCGGGGAGCGTGTCCCCTACGGAATCTCAGTCATCGAGAGGAACGCTCGCGTCATCAAGTGGCTATACGGGATCCGGCAGGCGCGGGACTCCAACGCTGTGTCCAACGTTTAGAGGAAAGAGACAGGACGGAGGGGCTCTGGAATGATACCCAGGCCTGCCCCACATGGTGTTTTTTAATTTATTGATAAATCCCACAGACCATTGAGGGGTCTTTGGTATATATTGTTTTTTGTTTCAAGGAGGACATTGTTATTCTGTTGCCTTACGTCATGTTTTAGAATATACCTTTTTTTGTGGGGGGTTCATTATTTTTGAACCATCAATCGTTCAAAGTTGTAGAGCACTCTGGGACACATGAATTCATCTGGGCTGCAGGTCAGGACTGCTTCCCTAGAAGAGCAGGACGAGCAATCACACTTCTCAAACAAACATTGAAAGCAGTCATGTCAGGGATAGAAGTGACCGAATGCTGAGGATGATGTTGATGGGAGTAGACCAGTGATGCTGTGGTCCCTGCTGTCTGTCTGTCACACAGGTACTGAGGAGGCTGTGTAGAGGGTCCCAGAGCCCTGTTGTGTTTGCACTGGGGTTGGAGCTAGTCTGATGATGTAAGAATAGGCTGTGTGTGTGTGTGTGTGAAGAGCAAATAAGACTTAGAACCACATTGATACTGTGAAACATGAAAGCTTCCACAAAATGTTTTTATTTTTTACCTTTAGCTCCAAGACTGTTCATTAATACCGTTGATGTTGCTTTCAAGCATGCAAGTGGAAGTCAATATATTTGTGGGTCATCTCAACAAAGCACAATCACCTGTACTCTCAAATGCAGTGAAAACACAGACACTGTGCACTGCATTGTTTTCTGTATTGCAGGTGAACATGGTCTCTAATCAAGCATTGGTGCCGTTAGTGTTTCTGTTTATTCAGTGAAGAAGTATGTCTGGGTGCGGGTGAGAGAGTCTTGTGGTAAATGGAGGGAGGTAAGTGTAGGGTGGATGAGTAGGGGTGCTGTCCTGGGGTTGGAGGTGAGGAAAGACAGACACTGCTCAATGGAAGGGGGAATCAGGATGGTTGGAGTAGGAAAGAGGGGATTCTCTGAAAGTAAACAAAGTGACTTCGGTTCTGCGTGTCCTCGACAACCTGCAGAGAAGCTGGACCAATGTCTTTTTAAAATTGCAATTTGAAGTTGATACAAAACTATTGTAATTGTACTATTCAACAACTGGTGCATAGCATTCAAGCTTTGTACAAAAGTGCAATCTGATTGTATCTATGCGAACATGCACACAGACAAACCCACACATTATATGCACACAGAATCCAGGCACCAGCCACCTGCACAACATTAGTGTGAATGTTGTGTGTAACTGAATTCTGAAGTATGTGTAATGATAATATGCACTTTGCAGGGTTGGAGACAATTCAATTTCAATTCCTGAAATGACTGGAATTGAAATGGAATTGACCCCATCCCTGGCACACTGCTCTATGTGAAGGGAAAAGAGGGGAGACTGTTTTATTTATGTGATTTCCTGTTCCTCTCAGAGGAGACTGATGGAGGGCTCAGTGGTGAGACAATGTGTGGGTCTAGGACTGAGCTCCAGTCTGTCGATGTGCTTTTGAGGTCAGCAGTGTCTGGCTGCCCAAAGAGTCAAGCTACAATTTGCAACATGGTGTCTTTCTTAACATGTCAATAAAGAATAAAGTTTTAGGAAAAAAAATATTTCCCTGGTCAGTGATTGCTTTCAATGCCTACCAAAATATGAAATGGTGTAGAGTTTGTCATTGAGTTGAATGCCTTAAGATCATTGTGACGACATATGGACATAGACTTTTTAGAGGCTACAGGTCTGCTTTGCCAAGTTCTGAGATTTTCAATGTGATGCAGGTCCAGAGGAACACCCACAGCTGTTTCTAAATCTCCTTTTTGCATGAATTGACAGCAGCACTCCCATGTTTTTTATTTTATCCTGTTTTTCTAGCGTTTCTCATCCATTAGAATGCAAAAGTTTATTTAGTACATCATGCTACAGTTATTTTCTTCCTGATATGGCTCAGGTCCAGAAGAGTGTTGGTTCTGTTTGGGCCCGATTCCGACGTAGAACATTTTGCCTTTTCTTACGCTCGCCATTCCTACGCACCTCTCATTAGTTGGTGTTTAGACCTACCTTAATGCAGGTGCGTAATGGCCTTTGCAGACGTGGTTCCCTTGCGCGCGCTGAATAAATGTAATTCAACTGTTGAAAACCGTCCCACTTGCTGTGTTTTCAGTACATTTATCTTAAGCCGTTCCTTTTAAACACGGTGTACCCTTTTTTTAGTTTGACTTTTGTCGACACACTCAATAGAATATATTTAGAGAACAGGTTCAGAATATTAGGGATCAATGAAAGAAAGCCTTGTAAATACAAACATTCATTTTCTTTTCAGCACCAATTGGTAGTTTTACAAATATTCTGATCTTATTAGGGGTTAGGAAAGCTTTCACGCACAAAAGAGAAGGGTTTGATTCATTCTGGAAAAACGGCGCATTGTTCTTCAACCCATGGTAATGTTGGAAGATTAGTGTACATATAATTGTAATAGGGAGACTAGTGTACAATAGTAGGCTATATATAGCCTTGTCTATTGCCTGCACTAACTATGGAACTTACTGCGCCGTGCGTTGGCTTCAAACTGTTATGGCTTGGTCTGCGCTCTGCTCCATAATTATTTAATTAGCCTACATGTATTTTTATATTATCAACTATTACTAATGATCCTCAGGAACAACCACATGGCTGCGATGGCATTTACAGAAGAACCAAATAAATGATTATGTAGGCTGTACCAACTGGAGGGAACTAACAGTAGATTGGCAGTTGAATATGGGGTTATTAAGCCTACTGAAGGTTGATACTGATAGTGGCTAATATTTAACATGATAGAAATAGGAAACAAAGTCAGGGTAGCCTATAATTAAGACATTAGAGAGTGCCCATCCCAAGTTAAGGCCGTACAATTTAAATTATGCGTAATGGCACAGCATTTTCATAAACTTTATTGTGGGAAAGTTGGTATGCTTTACTTTGCTGCCATATGACTGGTTTCACATTTGTCTCCAGAGATCAGAAGGTAAAATAGATCTAAACAATTGTCATTTATTCTTACAATCCCCTTATCCAAATGCATTACTCATTTACATAGCTCTTATCAAGTTGTAAATTACAGTGCATGGAGAATGATGTTATTTCTATCTGAAAAATAAAGTCATTTTTATTTTTCATAGTTTCCTCGAGTGTAAAGGTGGTAGAATTATTAGGGCGTTAAGTCAAGGTCAGAATACGGCATAAACAGAAAAGCGCATATAAAGGGAATACTTTACCCAGTTGTCTTCAATGGAGCATTTCTCCTCCATACTGACGGAGAGGAGGATGAAGAGGGAATAGATGGGGAGGGGGTCGAGTCGGGGCTGTTACCCAGCTGCTGAATTCCACAGTGGCCCTGCCTGCCAAACCCTGTCCCGTGGCACGTTACTTCAACATCACCTCCTCACCCAAGGATGTGTTCTGATTTAGGGTGCAGGTTCAAGTCGTTTTGGGGAGGGTTATAGTGTTGATGGTATTGGGGCAGCGATGTGCTATGGATCCATAAACAAAGCGATAAATATTGTCCCTGAGGCTGGGAAGAGGCCCAGTGGCACCAACCACCTGTCACTCTGGTCAGCGGTGATTCATGTCCAGCCCTCAGTGGAGAGAGAGGAAGAGGAGGAGTGGGAGGAGGAGTGGGGGAGGAAAGGATGGGTGTGAGTGCACCTTCTGCATGCCAATATGCTGGGGTTTAGGGCTTATACTGAAGGAACAGACTCCCTTGGTCTGGAAAGACCAGTGTTTTGTTTAGTAAACAACTGATGTCGTAAGGAACACAGGTATAAGGACAACAGGCAAGGCAGGGACTACTGCCATTGTGTTTTTAGTACGCCTTATTGGCCCCTCAAATTTTCTTTCAACAGCTTTTCAAAAGTAGAGCATCCTATGACGTGAAATATGCCATTTCAAGACGCAAGGCGAATGTTGAAGGAGTGCGGGACAGGGAGTGAACTCAAGCGTATTTCCTGTGTTTTCCAATGCTCTGTCGTTTCCCATTAGACTGACAGACAAACGGAATCAGCTAGCTCTCAGGCAGGCAGAGTGAGTGAGGAAGGCATAGAGGAGGCCATATGTCCATATTGACTGAGAGATCAGCTGGGCTCTGCAGTGCTCTGCAAGGGGAAAAACACACAGACACACACACATCTCCATTTGCTCACAATCACACACACTTGTGTGGAAACGTAGCCGTCTTAGTGTGTACTGCATGTTTGCTGAGTGTATGTCTCTGTTCTGTGCGTGTGTGTCTGTGTGTGGAGTCTGACTTTAGACTTTGAGGCCTGGGTTAAACGGGGGACCAGGGGGACTTTGTGTTGTAAACTGAAGACTTCCTGATCCCTAGTTCCTATAAGAAGGCTTCTGCTAATGTATGTCAAGCCCTGACACACTCACCCAGCGGCAGGAGGGAGGATGACAGACAGTGATAAGCTGATTAGGGACAAGGGGCAGATGGGGTCTGTGATGGGGTCTGTGTGTGTGTGTGTGAGTGTACATGCTCTGGGAAACCCGGGGAAAAGTGTGGTTTTGTAACTTAGCATGTCGCAGCACTCCACATGGATCACATCACAACTTACCTGCTTCACTGACGCGGAGGATTATTTAGCCTTTTCTGTACATACAAATACAGCCTCTAAATGGTACTGTTCAGTACAATACGCAACTAGAGCCCCTATGGCTCTAGTTTCAGTCAGATCAGCAACTTCTAACCATAATCTTTAAAAGCTAAACTGTGAAACCATCTTTAGATCAGCTGAAAGGGACGATCGAGTGCCAGTCTGGCAGGGGATAGGGCGGATGATGCCGGCCAAACAGGATATTTATAGATTGTGTAAAACATATTGACAATATAACACGTCGGCCTATCTAACCCACTAAACAGAAAGGAAGATTCCCGTGTTTTAGATGACGATGGCAAACAAGGTTATTAGTAAGGTGTCTGTGCTTGCTACTGTTATGCAACAGTAAAGTCATAGCGTGGGAGGGCAGGAGTGAGGAGCCATGTCTAAACCCGTTACTGTTGGATCTCTGACAGGGCATTCAGAGACACCAATGTGTCACTTTAGGAGGCGTGCAAAGCAACTCCTTTAATAATGTATCAAGCTCGTAAACGGACAGGTGAATGCAGAAGAAACATCTGAGACACACTCACACAATACTAGTTGGGCTGGTATAGCATCACTTGAGAAAAATGGTCCTATCACTTAAATTGTTTACCATATGAGCTTCCTTTTGTTTATTACGTCCTTGAGGTGTTTTATAATTTCAGTGAGGGTCAATGTGTGAGTGCGTGTGTCTATCGGTTCGGGTGCTTGTCTTTCCATTTTGTTTTCTGGGAAACTTTCAGACTTTCCGTTTGGAAATATGTACTGTAAAAGGCCTTAAATCACCGGGATAAGGAGAAAGCCAGCCAGCCAATCAGATGAGATGTGTCTTCCTCTGCACTTTGACCTGTCTGCTGCACATGGCCAAACACAACCAAACCTGTCTGCCTTATAACCCTACACTGTCTGACAATAACAATGTCAGGCCAGGAGCCGTAATTAACGGAAACAACAGATTTACCCTCCCACGACGGATGCCAAATATTGAGAGTACCTCAGGCCAGAGTTGGGCAATTCCAGGGCTGCGTGTGTTTACCTAACCTCTTTCATTGAAAAATCCCTTGACTGACATCACAAGTTTGATAGGAAGTCTCCCACCCTGTTGTTATTGCAAACCCTGACCTCCTATATCCTGTAATGAACTACTCTCTCACCAAAGGTGGGCAGGGTTTGACTTTTTAACACAGGCTGGGAGTGACCAACCTATCAGCACTGTTGGTCACCCAGATCATAGTACAAGCATGTCAATAATGATGTAATATGCTATACTGTATTTTATAGTGATGATTACCACACACTTTATTATGGTGTTGTAGTGCACTGTAGATATACACAGATGGACTGTCACAGCACATTTAAAAAAAATGATGTATGTGATATACTCTTGAACCATAATTCCAAGATATTGCACTGGAATATAGGTCAGTGTGTGTGTCGCTATGTCTTTCAACAGGGTCATTGACTTAAAGCAGACACAACAGATCAATCAGGCCCCGATTCCCGACCCGAGTTAAGCGCGCGCACTTCTCTCTTAATGCGTATTCTGATCTTGAACTGAAGCAGGAGAATATCATGCTATTCACCCACTTCGTTTGGGGCGGAGATCAAAGAAATGAAGGTGTGGCGGAGGTGTGAAAAGGTGCTATCTACGACCTAAAAGGGTTCTTCGGCTGTCCCCATATAATAACTATTTTTGGTTCCAAGTATAGCTGTTTTGGGTTCCATGTAGAATCCTTTCCACAGAGGGTTCTACATGGAACCCAAAATTGTTCTAACTGGAACCAAAAAGGGTTTTATCTGGACCAAAGAAGGTTCTCCTATGGGGACAGCTGAAGAACCCTTTTAAAACAGTGTACAGATAAGCCGTATTCTGACTTTTACTTAATTCCTTCATAATTCCACCACTTTTACGCCCGAGGAAACCATGAATAAGGTTGTGCAAACCTGCCGGTTCCATAGCTAAAAATAACAGCAATATCCATCCGCTGTAATTTCTAAATTGATAAGAGCTATTGATAAGAGCTAGGTAAATGTGTAATCCGTTTGGAGAAGGGGATTGTAAATACACATAGCAATTGTTTTAGATCATTTTTCCTTATGATCCCTGGATTTGAATGTGAAACCAGTTAAATGGAAGCAAACTGAAAATCATATCAACATGACATGAACTTTTCCGCAGTGAAATAGACAATAATTAGTTGTGCCGATATCTTTATGCCAGAATTGTTTTGCATGGATGAAATTTGGCCACCAAAGCTTCTGTAGGGCTGAACATGCTGAGTTGATGTATGTACTTTATAATGTTTTAATTATAGCCTATGCCTGGGCTTTTCTCCATTTTATTTTACAATTTGTATCATGTTAAATATTAGCCATCATTGGGAGCCACCATCAGTAATACCCATATACATTTATAACTGTCACTTTAGTGTTAGTTCTCTTCCATTTGTATCTTCCATTTTGCATCATTCCATTCCGTGTACCTTTCTTTCCTCTGTCAGGTCTGTGTTAATTATTCCTGAGGGTCGCTAGCATTACTGGATCACATTAGGCTAACGTTGTGCAATAATTTGAATAATTTGGAACTGGTATCCTATTTGAATCAATATGGTTCACAACGATTGGACCGTTGTCATCAGAGTTCCATGATTAGTGAGGATTAGGGTAGATTCATAGGACTATTGTTCAACCCCTATTGTACAATTTTTTCCACCTTCCAATATTTAATGGATTGAAATTGAATATGAGAACTTTCAGAATGAATCAAACCACTGTATTTTTAATTTATCAATATATTTAGAGCGTAAAGGCTCTCCAAACCATTTTTTTTAATGATTCATACATACTTTCCTAACCCTAAAATGTTCCTAAATAATCTAACAAATCAGAGTATTTTAAAATCTATCAGTTGGTGCTGAAATTGAGATGAAGATGCATACATGACATTCTTTCATTGATCGCTATTCTTGTAACCCGTTCTCTCAATGTATTCTGGTCTGTCGTCAAAATTCTAATTAAAGGTACACCATATTTAAATGTACTGAAAAACCTATTGAATGAAAACTCGACAAGAAAATCTGTTGGCCAGCAAGTGGGAGGGTTTTCAACAGTTGAATTACATTTATTCAGCGCGCAAGGGAACCACACCTGCAAATGCCATTACGAACCTTCAATCTGAATACCAACTACTGAGAAGTACGTCATTTCCTAATTCGGAATTGAGCCCTTAGTGATTGAGTTGATGAACAACAAGGCTCCAGAGGTCAGATTTCAATAAACATTGAATATTTTCTTATTTAACTGGGCAAGTCAGTTAAGAACACATTCTTATTTACAATGACAGCTTAGGAACAGTGGGTTAACTGCCTTGTTCAGGGGAAGAACGACAGAGTTTTACCTTGTCAGCTTGGGGATTCAATCCAGCAACCTTTCGGTTACTGGCCCAACGCTCTAACCACTAGGCTACCTGCCGCCCCATGCTGGATCAAATAGAAAAAATCTCAATTAAAAGGACGGGAGTGTATTGAGTAATTCATTAATGTCAATGGAGAGGACATCATGTGTGCAGAGTTGCAGCTGGATGAGAGCCTTAGCTTGTTAGCTCCATTGATTTGCTGGAGCCAGTTGTCCTAGTAGACTAGTGGTCCGTTGGAACACAGCTGGTGCCCTGGACTGAGACAGGCGTGAGCAGCTGCCCACTGGGTCGGACTCTGAACTGTGAGTGAACATCATGGGGGAGTCTGATAAACACTGAGACACTGGCAGATACTCACACACACTGGGGGACTGTGATATACTGAGAAACAGAGAAATAGGAAAACAAAAAAGACAGATACACACAGGAAGAGGACAAGCAGATAGACATACAGAGAAACATGCACAGGGTATTACGTGCTAGCGAGTACTAATAATACAGTAACAACAGCAACATCAACAAACAACTTCTTTCTTTCTTTCTTTCTTCTTTGTTTCCTTCTTTTCAATTCAGGCAGGAGCATTTCAGGGGTAAATCCCTCTAGTAATTAAAGCTGCAAAATCTACCCCACTTTCAGCTCCAGCTAATGTCCGTAAGACTGCTTCTTCTATAGAAGGCTTGTGTGTATAAGTCTCTTTCTTTCAGTCTTACGCACGTACGCACGCACGCACGCACGCACGCACGCACACACTCACACACACACACACACACACACACACACACACACACACACACACACACACACACACACACACACACACACACACACACACACACACACACACACACACACACACACACACACACACACACACACACACACACACACACACACACACACACACACAGTGTTATGTCCTCATTTGCATGTGCTTAGCTTAGAATAAACACTTGAAATACATATGCATCATATATGCAACTTTGTACTGAGAACCACTTCTACACTGGGTTGGGGTTACACAATATGGTAGCTCAGAGAACCCTCAGAGAACCCTCAGTGTGTTATGATAATGTTCAAGCTTGGCTAGTTGATTCATCCCATCTCAGATGTTGTGCCTATTTTTCAATTTTTAGGTACCATTCTTGGCCAGTGGTTCACTGACTCTCTCCACGGCTTCCACCCCCACCATGGGTTTCGAGCATCCCTTTCTCGGTGCCAGTTGATGGGCATAGAGTCTCTGTCCTGCCCCTCCATGCCAGGGAGGCGGAGCCCTGCTGTGAGTGAGGATTACAGTAATATACAGTATCACCATTGTTTGTTGTAATGGGGGATGGGTCATGTTTTTACTCACCAAGGCCAGAGGTCTGTCATGATACTGTCTGCATCTAGAACAAACATTGATCATTCTCAACAAACTTATTGTGAGTCTGGAAAGAGAGTTTACAGTCCAACCAGACACCTAGGTATTTGTAGTTGTCCACATATTCTAGATCAGAACCGTCCAGAGTAGTGATGCTAGTCGGGCGGGAGGGTGCGGGCAGCAATCGGTTGAAGTGCATGCACTTAGTTTAACTAGCATTTAAAGCAGTTGGAAGCCACAGAAGGAGTGTTGTGTGGCGTTGAACCTAGTTTGGAGGTGTCCAAAGAAGGGCCAGATGTATACCTAATGGTGTCATCTGCGTAGAGGTGGATCAGAGAATCACCAGCAGCAAGAGCGACATCATTGATATATACAGAGAAAAGAGTCGGCCCGAGAATTGAACCCTGTGGCACCACCATAGAGACTGCCAGAGGTCCGGACAACAGGCCCTCCGATTTGACACACTGAACTCTATCTGAGAAGTAGTTGGTGAACCAGGCGAGGCAGTCATTTGAGAAGCCAAGGCTCTTGAGTCTGCCAATAAGAATGCGGTGATTGACAGAGTAGAAAGCCTTGGCCAGGTCGATGAAGACGACTGCACAGTACTGTCTTTTATCGATGGCGGTTATGATATTGTTTAGGACCTTGAGCGTGGCTGAGGTGCACCCATGACCAGCTCGCAAACCAGATTGCATAGTGGAGAAGGTACGGTGGGATTCTAAATGGTCGGTGATCTGTTTATTAACTTGGCTTTTGAAGATTTTAGAAAGGCAGGGCAGGATGGATATAGGTCGATAACAGTTTGGCTCTAGAGTGTCTCCCCCTTTGAAGAGTAATAGGGGTTGCAACAATTGCAACGGATAATTTTAGAAAGAGAGGGTCCAGCCCAGCTGATTTGTAGGGATCCCGATTTTGCAGTTCTTTCAGAACATCAGCTGTTTGGATATAGGTGAAGGAGAAGCGGGGGGGGGGGGGGGGGGGTTGCGCAAGTTGCTACAAGGGGTGCTGAGATGTTGGCCAGGGTAGGTGTAGCCAGGTGGAAAGCATGGCCAGCCGTGGGAAAATGCTTATTGAAATGATCGATTATTGTAGATTTATCGGTGGTGACAGTGTTTCCTATCCTCAGTGCAGTGGCCAGCTGGGAGGAGGTGCTCTTATTCTCAATGGACTTTACAGTGTCCCAAAACTTTTTGGGTTTAGTGCTACAGGAAGCAAATTTCAGTTTGAAAAAGCTAGCCTTAGCTTTCCTAACTGACTGAGTATATTGGTTCCTGACTTCCCTGAAGAAGATGTCTTGGTTCCTGACTTCCCTGTCTCCAAGAGATGAACGTACTTTGGTGCGAAAAGTACAAATCAATCCCAGAACAACAGCAAAGGAACTTGTGAAGATGCTGGAGGAAACAGGTACAAAAGTATCTATATCCACAGTAAAACAAGTCCTATATCAACATAACCTGAAAGGCTGCTCAGCAAGGAAGAAGCCATTGCTCCAAAACCGCCATAAAAAAGCCAGACTACAGTTTGCAACTGCACATGGGGACAAAGATCGTACTTTTTGAAGAAATGTCCTCTGGTCTGATGAAACAAAAATAGAACTGTTTGGCCATAGTGACCATCTTTATGTTTGGAGGAAAAATGGGGAGGCTTGCAAGCCGAAGAACACCATCCCATCCGTGAAGCACGGGGGTGGCAGCATCATGTTGTGGGGTGCTTTGCTGCAGGAGGAACTGGTGCACTTCACAGAATAGATGGCATCATGAGGCAGGAAAATTATGTGGATATATTGAAGCAACATCTCAAGACATCAGTCAGGAAATTAAAGCTTGGTCACAAATGGGTCTTCCAAATGGACAATGACCCCAAGCATACTTCCAAAGTTGTGGCAAAATGGCTTAAGGACAACAAAGTCAATGTATTGGAGTGGCCATCACAAAGCCCTGACCTCAATCATATAGAACATTTGTGGGCAGAACTGAAAAAGCGTGTGCGAGCAAGGAGGCCTACAAACCTGGTTCAGTTACACCAGCTCTGTCAGGAGGAATGGGCCAAAATTCACCCAACTTATTGTGGGAAGCTTGTGGAAGGCGACCTGAAACGTTTGACCCAAGTTAAACAATTTAAAGGCAATACTATTTGAGTGTATGTAAACTTCTGACCCAATTGGAATGTGATGAAAGAAAAAAAAGCTGAAATAAATCATTCTCTCTACTATTATTCTGTCATTTCACATTCTTAAAATAAAGTGGTGATCCTAACTGACCTAAGTCAGGGAATTTTTACTAGGATTAAATGTCAGGAATTGCGAAAAACTGAGTTTAAATGTATTTGGCTAAGGTGTATGTAAACTTCCGACTTCAAATGTATGTGGTAGGGTCTACGGACAATCACGGATTACAAAGGGAAAACCAGCCACGTCGCGGACACCGACGTCTTGCTTCCGGACAAGCAAAACACCGTCTTCGCCCGCTTTGAGGATAACATAGTGTCACCGACGTGACTCGCTCCCAAGGACTGTGGGCTCTGATTACCAACAATTACGAGACAGCCTACAAGGAGGAGGTGAGGGTCCTGGCGGAGTGGTGCCAGAAAAATAGCCTCTCCCTCAACGTCAACAAAACAAAGGAGCAGAGGGAGCACGCCCCTATCTACATCGATGGGACCGCGGTGGCGTACACATCACTGACAATCTGAATTGGTCCACCCACACAGACAATGTGGTGAAGAAAGCGCCACAGCGCCTCTTCAACCTCAGGAGGCTGAATGAATTTGGCTTGGCCCCTAAAACCATCACAAACTTTTACAGATGCACAATTGAGAGCATCCTTTCAGGCTGTATCACAACCTAGTATGGCAACTGCACCGCCCACAACTGCAGGGCTCTCCAGAGGGTGGTGCGGTCTGCCCAACGCATCACCGAGGGCACACTGCTTGCCATCCAGCACCTGATGTCACAGGAAGTCCAAAAAGATCATCAAGGACATCAACCACCCGAGCCACGGCCTGTTCACCCCACTACCATCCAGAAGGCGAGGTCAGTACATGTGCCTCAAAGCTGGGACCGAGAGACTGAAAAACAGCTTCTATCTCAAGACCATCAGACTGTTAAATGGCCATCACTAGCCAGCTACCACCCTGTTTCTCAACCCTGCACCTTAAAGGCTGCTGCCCTATATACAGTGCCTTGCAAAAATATTCATACCCCTTGGCGTTTTTCCTATTTTGTTGTATTACAACCTGTAATTTAAATTGATTTTTATTTGTATTTCATGTAATGGACATACTCAAAAGTGAAATGAAAATAATTAAAAACGTAAATGTGGTGCGTGTATTCACCCCCTTTGCTATGAAGCCCCAAAATAAGATCTGGTGCAACCAATTACCTTCAGAAGTCACATGATTAGTTAAATAAAGTCCACCTGTGTGCAATCTAAGTGTCACATGATCTATCACATGATCTCAGTATATATATATACACCTGTTATGAAAGGCCCCAGAGTCTGCAACACCACTAAGCAAGGGGCACCACCAAGCTAGCGGCACCATGAAGACCAATGATAACCCTGAAGAAGCTGCAAAGTTCCACAGCGGAGATTGGAGTATCTGTGCATAGGACCACTTTAAGCCGTACACTCCACAGAGCTGGGCTTTATGGAAGAGTGGCCAGAAAAAAAGCCATTGCTTAAAGAAAAAAATAAGCAAACACATTTGGTGTTCGCCAAAAGGCATGTGGGAGACTCCCCAAACATATGGAAGAAGGTACTCTGGTCAGATGAGGCTAAAATGTAGCTTTTTGGCCATCAAGAAAAACGCTATGTCTGGCGCAAACTCAACACCTCTCATCACCCTGAGAACACCATCCCCACAGTGAAGCATGGTGGTGGCAGCGTCATGCTGTGGGGATGTTTTTCATCGTTAGGGACTGGGAAACTGGTCAGAATACAAGGAATGATGGATGGCGCTAAATACAGGGAAATTCTTGAGGGAAACCTGTTTCAGTCTTCCAGAGATTTGAGACTGGGACGAAGGTTCACCTTCCAGCAGGACAATGACCCTAAGCATACTGCTGAAGCAACACTCGAGTGGTTTAAGGGGAAACATTTAAATGTCTTGGAAGGGCCTAGTCAAAGCCCAGAGCTCAATCCAATTTTCGAATCTGTGGTATGACTTAAAGATTGCTGTACACCCATCCAACTTGAAGGATCTGGTGCAGTTTTGCCTTGAAGAATGGGCAAAAATCTCAGTGGCTAGATGTGCCAAGCTTATAGAGACATACCCCAAGAGGCTCTACAAAGTATTGACTTTGGGGGGGAGGGTGAATAGTTATGCACGCTCAAGTTTTCAGTTTTTTTGTCTTATTTCTTGTTTGTTTCACAATAAAAAGATTTTGCATCTTCAAAGTGGTAGGCATGTTGTGTAAATCAAATGATACAACCCCCCCAAAAATCTATTTTAATTTCATTGCCAAGGGGGGTCAATACTTTCGTAAGCCACTGTACATAGACATGGAATCACTGGTCACTTTATTAACGGAACATAATTTAATAATGTTTATATACTGTTCTGTGCTACTCATTTCATATGTATATACCGTATTATATTATACTGTATTTTAGTCAATGCCACTCCGATATTGCTCGTCCTTATATTTAGATATTTCTTAATTCCATTATTTTACTTTAGATTTGTGTGTATTGTTGTGAATTGTTAGATACTACTGACTGCACTGTTGGAGCTAGGAACACAACCATTTCTCTTCACCCACAATATCATCTGCTAAAAATGTGTGACCAATAAAATGTGATTTGATTTGATTTGAATACTATAGTGTACTACAGTCATGTCCACAAAAACACTACAGTGAATACTAGAGTATATAAATATAGTAATACAACAGTATTTAGACCATAGTGTACTATATCATTTTTTCATGTGGGTTAGCTGTAAATGTGTAACATGTTTGAACAAGGACCACAATGGAAATAAATGGCTAACTTTTTTTGTGTTTTGGAAATGTATAAATGCATTTGTGGTTGTATTGTGCTTTTAAATAGTCAAATAAAATCAATCAAGATATACTACGGTATGGAGTATAGCATTCTACAAAAAATATATATAATAAGTACTACATGATCTAGGGGGAACTTCAGAGGAAATCCCTGGATTGAGCTCCCCAAGGACATCACGTTCAAATCAGAACAGCATCGACAAAGCTAGCAGTTAGTAGTAAAGCTTGATCAGTTGATCAAAAAAAATGATAAAGTAAACACTACGTATATGAGGGATTCTACAGTGTGTAGTATAGTATTAAACACATTATAGAACAACATTCTAAAGTAAGCACTACATGATCAAGAGATAACAGTGTGTTGTATGATATTCTACAGTATACTACAAAATTCTATGGCAAGCACTACACGATCGAGGGGGAAACTACAGTGGTAGTATAGTATTTTCCAGTATACTACAAAATTCTATAGTAAGAATTACACAATTGTGTGTCGTATAGAACTCTCCAGTATACTACAAAATGTTAAAGTAAGTACTACACATGGTTAAGCGATACTACAGTGTGGAGTATAGGATTCTATAGTATACTACAGTTTATTACAGAATTCTATAGTAAGTACTATAGTTTTCTATAGTAAACTGTCGTATGTTATGTGGGAGCACCTACTAGAAAACAATGGACCATAATAGACCTTAAATATTTCTACACTATGCAAACATCTATTCATATAGTATGTCTGATTTTGTCAAATGAATATTGCATCTTCACTCTTCCACTGGAATAAGCAGGAGTAATTGAGTGATTTCTCTCCCTGCTCTATAATGTGGATGTCATGCTGTGAAGCTCAACGCATCTTCAAAAGGAAACGCTAATGTCTGCGGCAATGCCACTAAACTGGGTTGCCAACGTAAGCAAAGGATTTTACAAGAGAGATGTTTGGGGGTAGAACTGGAACAAGTACATTAACTTATAATGGCTTGCCCGGGTGCATAATTGTATCATTTGGTCCGGGGGGACATGAAAGGACATCGACACAGCCTGATGATTATGGTATGTCTGCATTCAGTAAATATAATCTAAGAGCCAACTTGTGCTTGATCCGAAAATGTGATTGGAGGCGCCGTATGGATGGTATGACGCAAATGCGGAGCCTCCGGAAGCCCGGTAGAGGCCACATTGAGGTTCGTACTGCATCGGCGTGCGTCTCTCAAATTTTGCAACAATGCGGAGGGCTCAGTATAGCTCCCGCATTGACATGATTGGTTGACAGTAGGTGAGGGCGGGAGGTCCTGTATAAACATAAACTCACTTCCTTGACTCCCTTCACAACAGCTCTGCTCAACATCTTTGCGTTGCTACCGCAAAGCTCAAGAAGTATGAATGCCCTCACTTCTGCAGAGACCACATCACCATAAATGCTGCACGGCCAATGCCGACACCTGATTGACCATGCAGCGCCTTTTAGTGCTCTCTTTTCCTTGGCCTTGTTTCTTTACCTTAAACATACAGTACCAGTCAAATTTGAAAATTTGGACACACCTACTCATTCAAAGGTTTTTATTTATTTTTACTATTTTCTTAATTGTAGAATAATAATGAAGACTTCCAAATGTTAACCAAATGAAAATATATTTTATATTTTACATTCTTCAAAGGAGCCACCCTTTGCCTTGATGACAGCTTTGCACACTCTTGACATTCTCTCAATCATCTTCACGAGGAATGCTTTTCCAACAGTCTTGAAGGAGTTCCCACATATGCTGAGCACTTGTTGGGTGCTTTTCCTTCACTCTGCAGTCCAACTCATCCCAAACCATCTCAATTGGGTTGAGGTCGGGTGATTGTGGAGGCCAGGTCATCTGATGCAGGACTCCATCACTCTCCTTCTTGGTCAAATAGCCCTTACACAGCCTGGAGGTATGTTAGGTCACTGAAGTTGGAGACTTACAGTATATCTCCCTCACTAACTTTAAGCATCAGCTGTCAGAGCAGCTTACCGATCGCTGCAGCTGTACACAGCTCATCTGTAAATATTCCATCCAACTACCTACCTCATCCCCATATTTGTTTTTCTGCTCTTTTGCACACCAGTATTTCTACTTGCACATCCTCATCTGCACATCTATCACTACAGTGTTAATTGCTAAATTGTAATTACTTCGCCGCTATGGCCTATTTATTGCCTTACCTCCTTACTTCATTTGCACACACTGTATGCAGACTTTTTTATTGTGTTATTGACTGTATGTTTGTTTATCCCATGTGTAACTCTGTGTTGTGGTTTTTGTCGCACTGCTTTGCTTTATCTTGGCCAGGTCGCAGTTGTAAATGAGAACTTACCTGCTTAAATAAAGGTGAAATAAAAAATAAATAAAAAATTGTCCTGTTGAATAACAAATGGGATGGTGTATCGTCGCAGTGTTAGCCATGCTGGTTGTGTGCCACAAATTCTAAATAAATCACTGACAGTGTCACCGGCAAAGCACCCCCACACAATCACACCTCCTCCTCCATGCTTCATGGTGGGAACCACACATGCATAGATCATCTGTTCACCTCCTCTGTGTCTCACAAAGACATGGCAGTTGGAACCAAAAATCTCAAATTTGGACTCATCAGACCAAAGGACAGATTTCCACCAGTCTAATGTCCATTGATTGTGTTTCGTGGCCCAAGCAAGTCTCTTCTTATTATTGTTGTACTTTAATAGTGGTTTCTTTGCAGAAATTCAACCATGAAGGCCTGATTCATGCAGTCTCCTATGAACAGTTGATGTTGAGATGTGTCTGTTACTTGAACTCTGTGAAGCATTTATTTGGGCTGCAACTTATCCTCTGCAGCAGAGGTAACTATGAGTCTTCCTTTCCTGTGGCGGTCCTCATGAGAGCCAGTTTCATCATAGCACTTGATGGTTTTTGTTACTGCGCTTGAAGAAACTTTCAAAGTTCTTGAAATTTTCCGGATTGACTGACCTTCATGTCTTAAAGTAATGATGGACTGTCGTTTCTCTTCGCTTATTTGAGCTGTTCTTGCCATAATATGAACTTGTTCTTTTACCAAATAGGGCTATCTTCTGTATACCACCCCTACCTTGTCACAACACAACTGATTGGCTCAAACAAACTAAGAAGGAAAGAAATTCCACAAATTAACGTTTAACAAGGCACACCTGTTAATTGAAATGAATTCCAGGTGACTACCTCATGAAGCTGGTTGAGAGAATGCCAAGAGTGTACAAAGCTGTCATCAAGGCAAAGGGAGGGTACTTTGAAGAATCTCAAATATAAAATATATTTTGATTTGTTAAACATTTTTTTGGTTACTATATGGAATCATGTGTGTTATTTCATAGTATTGATGTCTTCACTATTCTTCTACAATCAAGAAAATAGTCAAATAAAGAAAAACCCTTGAATGAGTAGTTGTGTCCAAACTTTTGACTGGTACTGTATATACAGTACTCTAGGATCACAGTGTTCAAAGTAGTCACCAAGGAAATGGGAAGAGAAGGACAAAATTTAATTGGTTTACATTTGAATTATACTGTCCTTATCATGGCTGACTATCAGGTATGCAATGCCTTGAATGTCAAGGAAAAGAAATCAAAATGCACCCTAGGCTTCTGGATCTGGAGGGTAATAACACGGCTTTGTTAATGTCCCTTTTAATGAAGGTGTCACACCATTAAGCGTCCCCCAGCCTGTCTGATAGTTAGGGGCTTTCTCTAACATGTGAACATAACAGCATGCAATAATAGCCTAAGTGACAGGTATTAGAACCATTTAGAGGTGAGATCCCCCCGGGCCTTCTAAATCCAATGGTCAAGCTACTGATTGATAAGGAGAGAGAGAGAGAGGATGGAGAGAGGGAGAGAGGAGAGAGAGAGAGAGTCTTAACCAGCGCTTGTGCATCTGTGAGACATTGTACCCCAGAGCCCATAATTCGACTAGGATTCTCCATTAAGACTTCGGCTGCGTATATGAGTCATGAAATATGTAAGGTAAGGACCCACCCAGTGGTGAAGCTGTGGGGATCTGAGGAGGGGAGGAGAGAAACAGACTAGGGTTCATATGGGCATGGTAAAGGCCAGTCCCTAAGAACATTATTTTTAAACAAATCAAAACGGAATTAAAAAGAAAAAGAAAGCTACTACAAACTTCCAAGAACACTATTAAATATGTAACTCATGTTAAGTAGCCTAATAATGAAGCCATGTATTGATGTGAAAACAGATTCGTATTTACATGAATTAATTTATTATGTTTGTAAAATGTGGAAAAAAAGTTTGAAAAATATTTGAAAAAAATATTTTTAAATGTAAAGGCACAATGGGGGTAGATTATATGGGGTGAGAGCTAGAGCACGTGATCAAATCTGTCTTCTCATGCATGTGTGTGTTGGGGGAAGGGCATCATTTGTGAGTAGCGCTTGAAAACTGGAGACGGGGAAATGCTGTGAATGCATTGCTTCTGCATGCATATGGTTGGCTGATGTGATGGAACCAGGTCAGGTGAACTGGGATTCTGTGAATGAAGCTTCCCAGCTATCATCAAACATTCCCACAACTTTAGAGAACATTCCTTTAAGAGTCTCATTAGGTCATTAACTAACGTTTTCATAGGAATGGTGTGCAAGGACAAGTTCCAAGAGACTATTCACTTATTGTCAAATAGAACTTACCCAGAACATCGTTACCCTGTTCTTAGAACTTAAGATATACATGTTCTAGACACGTTTCATGGGAACGTTCCAAGAATATTCATGTGCCCAGTTTTTTGTGGGTTAGGAGAATATTCTATCAACATCCCCCCAAACATACATAGAACATGGTTGCCATGTTCTCAGAACCTAAGATATTAATGTTCTAGAAACGTTTTATGGGAACGTTGCAAGAACATTCATGTGTCCAGTTTTCTGAGGGTTAGGAGAATATTGCATCAACGTCCTACCAGACACACACACAGAACACAGTTGCCATGTTCTCAGAATATAAAATATTAATGTCCTAGACACGTTTCATGAGAATGTTGCGGGAACATTTCTGTGTCTCAGTTGTCAGGACATTGACTGATGGTCCCAAAGAAATGTTTTCCCAAATATGTATGGGTCCTTACACCTGTTCCCAAGCCAATCAAGGCCCTGATTGGTGAACCACTGATCCATTCATAGCTCTTTGTCTAGTGGCAAGGTTAGGGACACACCCACACAGTGCTTTTAACTTACACATTTGACATAGATCTTACAATGTGCATGTTCATTTATACAGTAATTATTATTCAACATAATCACCTGTGATTTGAACTCACAACCTCTTGGTTCAGGGTACTCTGACCTTCCCGCTGCACCACCATGTCCGTGTCAGGTATCGATTCATCTGACTATTCTCATCATTGATTTTATTAACTTATAGTACCGGTCAAAAGTTTGGACCCACCTACTAATTCAAGGGTTTTTTCTTTATTTGTAATATTTTCTACATTGTAGAAGAATAGTGAAGACATCAAAACTATGAAATAACACATATGGAATCATGTAGTCATCAAAAAAGTGTTAAACAAATCAAAATCTATTTTCTTTTTTTGATTCTTCAAAGTAGCCTCCCTTTGCCTTGATGACAGCTTTGCACTGTCTTGGCATTCTCTCAACCAGCTTCATGAGGTAGTAACCCTAGGGAACTAATTAGTAGGAAAACCTTTGTCATGATTGTGCTGATGCCATGATTGCCTTTAGATGCAGTATAACTTTAGCCAGCTAACTAAGACTGAGGGGACCACTGTATTTTGGCTAGCCAACATTAGTATTATTAGCAATTTGTCATTAACATTGCTAGTAACAGCATTGGCAACGATGCCATTTGACGACATCCTAAAATGTCAAAGTTGTTTCCTACTAATTATTTCCCTACTTTAGCAATGTCATCGTATTTCCATGCCACTGTAAGTTAGTGTAATTTAGACGACACAGTCACATTAGCCTCTGAGGTGCAACCCATGTCTAGAGTACAAATAAATATTAGATGCAGCTATGGTGGTACTAGTTAACTCATGTCTGACTACAACAGTGTACTAACCAGCAGCAACAAACTCAAACCAACCCATGGCCATAGCAAAACATGTCACAGTTGGTTGCATAGTGTAATGGCGTCACTGGCCTGAATCTAATCCATTCTTGAGTCAGTCAGTCTACATCTGTAAAGCATAAAGTTACCTTCCAAACAAGATTACGTTATTTCTCAAGCTATGTTTATAATTGAGGGATGATTACAGTCGTTGACCCTGTTTTTCTGTTAGACAAAGTGCACAGTTGGGTGCCAGACTGATCCCCTGGTCATGAACGGATGTCAGGACCTACCAGAAGAAGCAAAGGTGGGTATCATGTCCAGCAATATGATTGCAATGGTTTAGCGACCTCCAAAAATAATTTGATTCACTGTTCACTTGCTATTTTCACAGCTTCTCAGGCAAGACCTTAGAATAAAAGCGTGTCATGCGACACAAGTACCCTTGTGACACCTCCTCCGTTGTTGTCAGTCTCCCTCCTCCTATGAAAAGGACATGCCATTATGAGGCCTCTGATAGTGACTCGAGTTACTGCCCTGATGATACAGACGGCTTCATCAACAACGACAGGTAATGTGTGTTATGTGAAATGCGAAACGTTGTATTCAAAATACCCGGCTTGATAAATTAATAGGCTAATTCCCCAGCCAAGCAGATACAACAAGTAGAGTCATTTTGTCTCAACGTCAACAGTGAAGAGGCGACTCCAGGATGCTGGCCTTCTAGGCAGAATTGCAAAGAAAAAGCAATTTCTCGGACCGGCCAATAAAAAGAAAAGATTAAGATGAGCAAAAGAACACAGACACTGGACAGAGGAACTCTGCCTAGAAGGCCAGCATCCTGGAGTCGCCTCTTCACTATTGACGTTGAGACTGGTGTTTTGCGGGTACTATTTAATGAAACTGCCAGTTGAGGACTTGTGAGGTGTCTGTTTCTCAAACTAGACACTCTAATGTACTTGTCCTCTTGCTTAGTTGTGCACCGGGGCCTCCCACTCCTCTTTCTATTCTGGTTAGAGCCAGTTTGCGCTGTTCTGTGAAGGGAGTAGTACACAGCGTTGTCCGAGATCTTCAGTTTCTTGGCAATTTCTCACATGGAATTGCCTTCATTTCTCAGAACAAGAATAGACTGACAAGTTTCAGAAGAAAGTTCTTTGTTTCTGGCCATTTTGAGCCTGTAATCGAACCCACAAATGCTGATGCTCCAGATACTCAACTAGTCTAAAGAAGGCCCGTTTTATTGCTTTTTCTAATCAGAACAACAGTTTTCAGCTGTGCTAACATAATTGCAAAAGGGTTTTCTAATGATCAGTTAGCCTTTTAAAATTATAAACTTGGATTAGCTAACACAATGTGCCATTGGAACACAGGAGTGATGGTTGCTGATAATGGGCCTCTATACACCTATGTAGATATTCCATAAAAAATCTGCCATTTCCAGCTACAATAGTCATTTACAACATTAACAGTGTCTTCACTGTATTTCTGATCAATTCGATGTTATTTTAATGGACCAAAAAAAATATATATTTCAAAAACAAGGACATTTCGAAGTGTTCCCTCAACTTTTAACGGTAGTGTATGTTTGTGTGTCAGATATTGTCACGCCCTGATCTGTTTTACCTGTCCTTATGCTTGTCTCCACCCCCCTCCAGGTGTCTCCCATCTTCCCCATTATCCCCTGGATACTTATACCTGGTTTCTCTGTCTGTGCCAGTTTGTCTTGTTTGTCAAGTCAACCAGCATTTCATCTCAGCTCCTGCTTTTCCCCAGTCTCTCTTTTTCTCACCCTCCTGGTTTTGACCCTTGCCTGTCCTGACTCTGAGCCCGCCTGCCTGACCACTCTGCCTGCCATCCTGTACCTTTGCCCCACTACTCTGGATTATCGACCCCTGCCTGCCTTGTCCTGTTGTTTGCCTGCCCCTGTTGCTGTAATAAACATTATTACTTCAACAGTGTTGTGTATTGATATTCTAGTTTTATCCCTTTAGGGCACCTGTAACCCCCCCCTTGCTTACCTACGTTGAAATGCTTGGAATGTTCTTCCTGTGAAACGCATTAAACAATGCCCACGTTAATTTCTACTCCCGTCTCATGTCCTGTCCTTATATTAGTTGCATAAGTAATACAGTGTGCTATACAACAAACACAGTCTGCATTTGGGTCTTACCTGAAACCTGATAGATATAACCTGTCCCTAACTGCCATTGGTAATAGAACAGTGACTATGTGTGTATGTGTTCACAGAAACATGTATGGAGCCAGTACATGGAAACTTGCAAGATGATGTGATGAAGTCGAGACTGACAGATGGGCTTGATACTGATGACTGAATGGAGAGAGACCTGGCACTCGACATTCATATTTTAATAGACACAACTTTTACTTGTATTGTCTTTTTTATTATTCCATTTAATGTGGACACCACACAGGAAGGTATGACCACTCTGACATGTTTGCCAAGGTAGCCCCATTACAGACAAAATGTCGATAGGCACAGTATCGGTATTGGCTGGGAATGACAATGAAAGATGAAAGGTGCACAATGATAAAATAGCAGAACACTGCTTCTATGGTATTATGTAAAGGGTTGTTTATTCTACAAGGACCTGTTAAACTATAAATACAAAAGTATGTGGACACCCCTTCAAATTCGGGAATTCTGCTTTTTCAGCGACACCCGTTGAGGACGGGTATAAAATCGAGCACACAGCCATGCAATCTCCATAGACAAATATTGGCAGTAGAATGGCCTTACTGAAGAGCAGTGACAGTGACTTTCAACGTGGCACCTTACAGTGACTTTTAACGTGGCACTGTCATAGGATGGCACCTTTCCAACAAGTCAGTTCGTCAAATTTCTGTCCTGCTAGAGCTGCCCCGGTCAACTGTAAGTGCTATTATTGTGGAAATGTCTAGGAGCAACAATGGCTCAGCCGCGAAGTCGTAAGCTACACAACCTCACAGAACAGGACCCCCAAGTGCTGAAACGCGTAGTGTGTAAAAATCGCCTGTCCTCGGTCGCAACACTCACTAGCGAATTCCAAACTGCCTCTGAAGCAACTTCATCACAAGAACTGCCCGTCGGGAGCTTCAATGGGTTTTGCATGGCCGAGCAGCTGCACACAAGCCTAAGAACACCATGCGCAATGCCAAGCGTCGGCCGGAGTTGTGTAAAGTCCGATGGACTAATCTGGGTTTGGCAGATACCAGGAGAACGCTACCTGTCCCAATGCATAGTGCCAACTGTAAAGTTTGGTGGAGGAGGAATAATGGTCTGGGGTTGTTTTTCATGGTTCGGGCTAGGCCCCTTACTTCCAGTGAAGGGAAATCTTAACGCTACAGCATACAATGACATTCTAGACGAGTCTGTGCTTCCAACTTTGTGGCAACAGTTTGGGGAAGGCCCTTTCCTGTTTCAGGAATGACAATGTCTTCATGCACAAAGCAAGGTCCATACAGAAATGGTTTGTCGAGATCGGTGTGGAAGAACTTGACTGGCCTGCACAGAGCCCTGACCTCAACCCCATCGAACACCTTTGGGATGAATTGGTACATTGACTGCAAGCCAGGCCTAATCGCCCAACATCAGTGCCCGACCTCACTATTGCTGTTGTGGCTGAATGGAAGTAATTCCCTGCAGTAATGTTCCAACATCTAGTGGAAAGCCTTCCCAGAAGAGTGGAGGCTATAGCAGCAAAGGGGGGACCAACTCCATATGTATGTCTATGATTTTGGAATGAGATGTTTGACGAGCAGGTGCCCACATACTTTTGGTCATGTAGTGTACTACATTTGAAAGTTATCAAAGGACTTAGTTTAGAATATCTACATCAATTCAGCTATTGCATTCTCTCACATTACTCTGTAGGCTACCTATTCAAAGGTAATTTGCTGTAATTTGATTGTTGTTTTGTTACATATTGTGTTTGATTGTTCTGTTCCTGTGATTAGGCCACCCTTGTGAATGAGACCCTGGTCTCAGTGGGTTTTCTCTAAATACAAATAAATAAATGATAACAATAATAAATAAAAGCTTCTTCCGGCATCTCACCATACTGTCATGGCCGCCCTAGCATTCTTTGAAGTATTAAGATGACGCCAATAGACATGGCTGCCTTGCTTCAGGGACCTAAGCAATTTTGCAGTATATATTTTTTTAAATGTTATTTCTCACATTATCAGCCCAGAACTTTCTTTGCATGATTACATAGAGCCGTAAAGAACTTTTTGATTTTAAAGAGACGGTAACTCACCAGCATTTCAACCAGGAATACAACTTTCCTGAATTGGATCCTTTGTTTGTACCTTTCAAGACGATTGAACTTATACTGCTCCAAGACGTCGCCGGTGGAGAAGAGGTGGTCGATGCCCCAAAACATCTGCGGGTTGCAGTTCCCCTTTAAGTGATATCTCCACCCACCCAGGGCCCGGGCTATGCATAATGTACTCCACCATTCTTGGCAATATATGTTAATGTCATTATTTGGCAACAGTTACAACACACCTACACTATATATGCAAAAGTATGTGGACACCCCTTCAAAGTATTTGGACACCCCTGACTAAAGCTCTTGTGGCTGAATGGAAGCAAGTCCCCGCAGCAATGTTGCAACGTCTAGTGGTAAGCCTTTCCAGAATAGTGGAGGCTATTATAGCAGCAAAGAGGGGACCAACTCCATATTATTGCCCATTATTTTGGAATGAGACGTTTGATGAGCAGGTCATGTAGTGTATCTGATTAAATACATTTTAAAAATTCAATGACATGTTTGTTCTACATGCTATATGTGGTGTGGATTTTTAAAAAAAACGATAGTTCTCTTTGAGATGCTCAGCTATATAGTAATATATACTCATAACTGATCATTTATGCTCAAGAGGAAATCCTATAGTGTCACGGTTGTCGTCGGTGAATGAGGACCAAAATGCGGCAGGTACGTGAATGCTCATCTTGACTTTTATTTACTATAAGAATGAACATACAAAATACGAAGACGAACAAATAACAGTCTGGCAAAGCATAGGGCTTTACACAGAACAATCACCCACAAATCACAAACACACCCTTATATATGAGACTCTCAATCAAAGGCAGATAGACAACACCTGCCTTCAACTGAGAGTCCCAATCCCAATTAACCAACATAGAAACACACTCACCAGACTAGACATAGAAATACATAAACAGACTATAAACCAAAACCCCGGAAATACTAAATCAAACACCCTTAATCAAACACACCACCCTGAACCACATAAAACAAATACCTTCTGTCACGCCCTGACCAAACTACAAAACAATTAACCTTATATACTGGCCAGGACGTGACATATAGAGTCCCATTTTTCAATGAGAAACTAATTTTAATTAGAACAGGTAGGTGTGTTGTAATTGTTGCCAAATAATTTCATTAACTTATTTTGCTAAGAATCTGAGAGTAGGGTGATTCCCCTGGCAGGTCTCGAAACCAGGCTACCCCGCACCAATGAGGAAGGCCCTAAACACTGTCCCAGTAAGGGATATCTCTGCTTATTGGGCCAGTATAGTTAGGCCCTGTCCTGAAACAACTTGCTAGGTATAAGGCTGTAAGCAATAGAGTGAATGCACTTTAAAGTAAATCTCAGCTCTGTTAAAAGTACACTCAAGATAACTTGTTTTAATCATAGTGATTCAGGAGTATCAATAAAAGAGGTTAACCTGCTCCACAAACATTAGACAGCCCATAAAGATTTTATAAGGAAGCCTGTACAGAATAAAAATATTATAAAACATGCATCCTTTTTGCAATAGGGCACAAAAGTAAAAGTGTAAAAAAATATTGGCTAAGATATTATCTTTATGTCCTGAGTACAAAGTGTTATGTTTGAGGCAACTCCAACACAACACATCATTGAGTATCACTCTTCATATTTTCAAGCATGGTGGTGGCTGCATCATGTTATGGGTATGCTTGTCATCAAGGACTAGGGACTTTTTTAAAGGATAAAAATAAACAGAATAGAGCTAAGCACAGGCAAAATCATAGAGGAAAACCTGATTCAGTTTTCAACTTAGATATTTGACACTTTGATATACAGTACCAGTCAAAAGTTTGGACACACCTACTCATTCAAGGGTTTTTCTTTATTTTTACTATGTTCTACATTGTTTATTAATAGTGAAGACATCAAAATGATTAAATAACACATATGGAATCATGTAGTAACCAAAAATCTCAAATTTGGACTGATTTTCACTGGTCTAATGTCCATTGCTTGTGTTTCTTGGCCCAAGCAAGTCTCTTCTTCTTATTGGTGTCATTTAGTAGTGGTTTCTTTGCAGCATTTCAACCATGAAGACCTGATTCACACGGTCTCCTCTGAACAGTTCATGATGAGATGTGTCTGTTACTTGAACTCTGTGAAGCATTTATTTGGGCTGCAATCTGAGGCTGGTAACTCTAATGAACTTATCCTCTGCAGCAGAGGTAACTCTGGGTCTTCCTTTCCTGTGGCGGTCCTCATGAGAGCCAGTTTCATCATAGCGCTTGATGGTTTTTGCGGCTGCACTTGAAGAAACTTTCAAAGTTCTTGAAATGTTCCGGATTGACTGACCTTTATGTCTTGAAGTAATGATGGACTGTCATTTCTCTTTGCTTATTTGAGCTGTTCTTGCCATAATATGGACATGGTCTTTTACCAAAAAGCATTCAAAATGTAATGAGTACTTTTGGGTGTCAGGGAAAATGTATGCTGTAAAAAGTACATACTTTTCTTTAGGAATGTAGTGAAGTAAAAGTAAAAGTTGTCAAAAAGATTAATATTAAAGTAAAGTACAGATACCCCCCAAAAACTACTTAAGTAGTACATTCAAGTATTTTTACTTTAGTACTTTACACCACTGTCTATTTTGTACACCTGTCAGCAAAGGGTGTGGCTGAAGAAGCTGAATCCACTCATTTGAAGGGGTGTCTTTTGTATATATAGTGTATTATAGTTAAAAAAAAACAAGGCTGTTCAGTAATTTCAAGAAAGGCCGGTAACAGCTGCTAAGGGTACTAAAGGGTTAAAGTCACCATTGGTCTCATGGTGAAATCCCTTTCCTTTCTCTCCGGCAATGGAGGTAGGAAGGACATATGTATCTTTGTAGTGACTAGGTGTATTGATACAACAATCAAAGTGTAATTAATAACTTCACCATGCTCAAAGGGATATTCAATGTCTACTTTTTATTTTATTTTACCCATCTACCAATAGGTGGCCTTTTTTGCGAGGCAATGGAGATGGTGCATTTTTCTTGTGCTGCCGTTCCTGAAGATATTCTGAAATACTGTTGGGCCTCTGCTATTTCAAACTGCACCAGAGGCTGAATTAGTCATGAAAACAGTTACATGAATTAGACATAAACATCCGTTCCCCCTCATTGATTTATACATCACAAGCAATCAGAGTGAGAGCATAGGGCGAGTCATTGAATTACTAATACGGATCAAACAACAATGATTCAGCTATTATTGATTAAAATGAGCCTTTGTGAATCACTGGAGTTTTGTAGACTATGTACAACCCCATAGTCACATGGTTAGAGCACTAACCAAACCATGAGTGTTCCTGATGGAAATTTATGCATTTCACCAGAGCTGACTAAGTACTATGGTTTTTCTGGAGGCGTTCATGCTCCAGTTTTGGTTGCTGTTGTTGTTGTGTGCTGTGCTGGGTGGTGAGTATTTCATAGGGTTGCCAGTAAGAGGATTGGTACAGCGGGGTTATGACCCCTTATTAGCCAGCAGGACAAACAGGCAGCTGCACAGTCAACCAATACCATAATCTCTCCTTCTCTTCTCCCACCAGTAATCTCAGCTGTTCTTCCACATAAGAACCACTACAATTCGCATATCTCCCCAACAGATCCACGGACCACGTAATTGCCATTGCACTGCACACTGCCCTGTCCCACCAGGAAAAGAGAAATACCTACAGTGCCTTCAGAAAGTATAACAGCCTGAATTTGAAATAGATTCAATTGTGATTTTGTGTCACTGGCCTACACACTACCCCATAATGTCAAAGAGGAATTATGTTTTTTGATTTTGTTTTAACAAATTAACAAAAAATGAAAAGCTGAAATGTCTTGAGTCAATAAGTATCCAACACCTTTGTTATGGCAAGCCTAAATTAAGTAAACATTTCCCTAACAAGTCACATAAGAAGTTGCGTGGTCTTGCTCTGTGTGCAATAATTGTGTTTAACATGATTTTTGAATGACTACCTCATCTCTGTACCCCACACATACAATTATCTGTAAAGTCCCTCAGTCGAGCAGTGAATTTCAAATACAGATTTAACCACAAAGATCAGGGATGCTTTCCATCTCCTCTATAGCAATCTTTCAGTTGGTGTTGCATATTTCTTAATGTTGGTCCTTGATATGACAGAAGATACTGTAAGGAGACTTACATACTGTTCCCGTCTCAGGGTCGAGCATCAGAATAGAATGAATACCCTCCCCATCTCACAATGTCACAGGGAAATTTAAGCTGTAGGTCAGATGGACTCCTTTTGGGCTCTGATCCAGCTCTATCTCCTGGTCAGATGGACTCCATTTGGGCTCTAATCCATGAGGCAGGAAGCTGGCTGTGGGGTCAGGGGTCATGTGGTCAGGTGTTGACAGAGAGACAGAAAGAGGCTGAAATAACAGTCCAGCTATATCAGCCACGTATTTATATGCGCCTCCTGTGTGTGTGTGTGTGTGTGTGTGTGTGTGTGTGTGTGTGTGTGTGTGTGTGTCTGCTGCTGGTGCAGTCCCAGTAAGCTCTCCTCTCTGGTCACAACACAGATCATGTTGAGTCTACACAACAATAATGAAGAAACTATGGATAAAGTGCTCAATCATTATTGTGGAATACATTTTGTATGTTTCCTCTTGTAGATTAGTCAGATTTTGAGCTGTACTATGTTGTCAGACTATATCCGCATGACAAGTTATGAAATGTTCTCTGCTACATGTTTATTGGCGAAGTGAGGGCAATTTAATGTACACATTGTTAATTTGTTTTTGTCGTCAGCTTTTCCTGGAAAGACTATTCATATGCTGCAGTGTAACCTGAGGCAGAAACAGAGGGAAGGTGTGGAATTTCACCGGGTAGGGTGTGTGTGTGTGTGTGTGTGTGTGTGTGTGTGTGTGTGTTAGGGGGACAGAATGAAAGGCTTGTGCTACAGTAATCATTTTCATCTCCCAAGGCAAAGGAGGACTGCCAAATGTCATTTTCATCACTGTGGGATTTTTGTCCTGGTCGGAACTTATATGACTACATCACAGGCAGCTCATCTCTTCTTCTCTCTCTTAGTCCAACGTCACTTTAGCCAGGTGATAGATTTGATCTATATCCTGCTTAGTCACCATTAACCATAACTGCCCCCCCCCCCCCACACACACACACTCCTTAGACTCATCCTGACACGGGTCACCTGACTCACCTGTTGGCCAGCGTCACTCTGACGTAAGAATAGCTGGAAGGAAAGACAAATCCCAATTGAATTAGATATGGGCTGACTTTGTTTTGTTCCTTGGCATGACTAGCCTACCGTCTCCAACTATCTCCACCTCATGATAGAGGTCTGGTTTCTGTAACGTTTCTGTCTCTGTTCCTCCTTATCAACCACAGCCCTCCTCCCACACGACCCTTTTTACTTTCTGCACTCCTCTTAGACAGAAAATACCATGCATGTTGAATCAGCAACGAACCACTAAAAAAAATGTCTGCTCCCTTGTTTTTGCTTTTCACAATGTCTCTGTTTTCTGTCTGTGTACTTATAGGTGTATTCTTTCCTAATTTCTGTTTTGTTTGTCTCTCTATCTCATCACTCTTTATTTCCTTCTGCCAGAGTGTGTTGATTGGGCTTGATTCAGCCTGTAGCTGGTCTGTGCGTGCAGCATAGCTGGCATGCCTGTGTGGTCCCAGTATTTGACAAATATTGGTTTTATGGGAACAGAGATGGAACTGATAATGGGCAAAGTAATTACCTCTTGTTGAATGCTACATCTGTCTGATTTCACACAGCAGCACAGAGAATAGGACCCTGATCAATCCACAGTTTTCCCATAAGGTCATGTTGTCTTTGTTGAATTTTCTGCAATTGAATTTTACATGTCATGGCCTATCAAAAATCTATAAAATATTCAAACCTGGGTCAGCCACAACAGAGTAGTATAAACAGACAATATTTGTAGAGTTGTGCAACTCTGTGATGTGCATTACTTTAAAAAATGTAACGCATGGCTCTCAAATATTGAAGCCGTGTTAGAGTGAGCTCGTGGCAGTGTCCGCTGAATATTTCATAAATAGTTGTCAGCCTTTTTTCTTGAGTATTATCATGCCTGGTGTATGTGGGACAGGATGCCACTTTGAGCCACTTCCTGTTTGATAAAGTAGAGAAAACTAGAGCCATAAGAGCCGGGAGGAAACCACACCAGAGGAGAGGAGAAAGACAGATTAGGAGAGGTACAGAGTGAGAGAGAGAGAGAGAGAGAGAGAGAAAGAAATAAAGAAGGAAAGAGAGAAAGAGAGCATGAGAGAGAGAAAGAGAGAACAAAAAAAGAAAGTTAGGAAGATGCAGAGAAAAAGGATTAAAAGCTGAGACTGACTGGGTCAGAAAAAGGAAAGCAGACGTCTGAGAGCTAGAGGGCAGAGGAGATAATGAAACTAGGGGAATTGTTTGAGCAATAGCAGAAAGTCAGAAACGGAGGCTAAGAAGGAGCAGAAGAAGACACTGCCTTACGGAATTGATGAAATGACATCAAAACATGCATTTCCTGTCGTTGAAATAGGTCAGGGGAGCCTAGAGACAGTACCTGCCAAAGATGTGCCCAATCAGTCACAGAGGGGAAGAGAGGGATGGGGGAGAAAGATGATAGAGATTATAAAGGTTGGCAGATTGAGAGAAAAAAAGCCCAAACAAGTCAGAAAAACAGAGATAGCGTAGACATACCATTAGATCCAAGGCCTTGTTTTGTCTGGAAGAGAATCAAAAGCTGATGAGAGGGGGTGGGCTCATGGGAACAAGCCGGAACCACAGCCTCAAAAACACCTTTCATCTGCATGTGATTTGGATGTGCTACCTACAAGAATTAGGTTGTTATCCCTTTGAGATGGGGAGTACCTTGTACAGAGGGTGGATCTCATTCTCAACCATAAACCTCATGTGAATGAAACCCTACACCTGCTGATGTATTGATCAGGGATTGATTAAGTTGCTGGGTTGACTCAGTGATCTACATGACAGTGATTGGGAAAGCTATATTTTTGGTCACGTAGCTGCTGTTCCGCTCCTTCTTTCCCCTCTCTCTTTCTTTATCTTTCTCTGTTCATTCTCAACCACCCCTCCCTAAGAGATGAAACAGTTCCTCACCACTCATTGCCAGTTCTACAATCTTTGTAAGAACCTGTGACAATCAAGAGTTGTCTTTTCTAACCCAGGGGTTAGAGCATTGGGCCAGTAACTGATGGTCGCTGGTTCAAATACAAGCTGACAAGGTGAAACATTTGTGCCCTTGAGCAAAGCACTTAACTCTAATTTGCTCCAGGGGTGCTGTACTACTATGGCGGACCCTGTAAAACAACAACAACGTTTGCCCACTGACAAAGAAAGTATCAGTCTATAATTTTAATGGTAGGTTTATTTGAACAGTGAGACAGAATAACAACAAAAATATCCAGAAAAACGCATGTCAGAAATGTTATAAATTCATTTGCATTTTAATGAGGGAAATAAGTATTTGACCCCCTCTCAATCAGAAAGATTTCTGGCTCCCAGGTGTCTTTTATACAGGTAACGAGCTGAGATTAGGAGCACACTCTTAAAGGGAGTGCTCCTAACCGCAGCTTGTTACCTGTAAAAAAGACACCTGTCCACAGAAGCAATCAATCAGATTCCAAACTCCGCACCATGGCCAAGACCAAAGAGCTCTCCAAGGATGTCAGGGACAAGATTGTAGACCTACACAAGGCTGGAATGGGCTACAAGACCATCGCCAAGCAGCTTGGAGAGAAGGTGACAACATTTGGTGTGATTATTCGCAAATGGAAGAAACGCAAAAGAACTGTCAATATCCCTCGGCCTGGGGCTCCATGCAAGATCTCACCTCATGGAGTTGCAATGATCATGAGAACAGTGAGGAATCAGCCCAGAACTACACAGGAGGATCTTGTCAATGATCTCAAGGCAGCTGGGACCATAGTCACCAAGAAAACAATTGGTAACACACTACGCCGTGAAGGACTGAAATACTGCAGCGTCCGCAAAGTCCCCCTGCTCAAGAATACATATACATGCCCGTCTGAAGTTAACCAATGAACATCTGAATGATTCAGAGGACAACTGGTGAAAGTGTTGTGGTCAGATGAGACCAAAATGGAGCTCTTTGACATCAACTCAACTTGCCGTGTTTGGAGGAGGAGGAATGCTGCCTATGACCCCAAGAACACCATCTCCACCGTCAAACATGGAGGTGGAAACATTATGCTTTGGGGGTGTTTTTCAGCTAAGGGGACAGGACAACTTCACTGCATCAAAGGGACGATGGACGGGGCCATGTACCGTCAAATCTTGGGTGAGAACCTCCTTCCCTCAGCCAGGGCATTGAAAATGGGTCGTGAATGGGTATTCCAGCCTGACAATGACCCAAAACACACGGCCAAGGCAACAAAGGAGTGGCTCAAGAAGAAGCACATTAAGGTCCTGGAGTGGCCTAGCCAGTCTCCAGACCTTAATCCCATAGAAAATCTGTGGAGGGAGCTGAAGGTTCAAGTTGCCAAATGTCAGCCTCGAAACCTTAATGACTTGGAGAAGATCTGCAAAGAGGAGTGGGACAAAATCCCTCCTGAGATGTGTGCAAACCTGGTGGCCAACTACAAGAAACGTCTGACCTCTGTGATTGCCAACAAGGGTTTTGCCACCAAGTACTAAGTCATGTTTTGCAGAGGGGTCAAATACTTACTTCCCTCATTAAAATGCAAATCACTTTATAACATTTTTGAAATGCGTTTTTCTGGATTTTTTTTTGTTATTCTGTCTCTCACTGTTCAAATAAACCTACTATTAAAATTATAGACTGATCATTTCTTTGTAAGTGGGCAAACGTACAAAATCAGCAGGTGATCAAATACTTTTTTCCCCCACTGTAATATATATATATATATATATACTGCTCAAAAAAATTAAGGGAACACTAAAATAACACATCCTAGATCTGAATGAATGAAATAATCTTATTAAATACTTTTTTCTTTACATAGTTGAATGTGCTGACAACAAAATCACACAAAAATAGTCAATGGAAATCCAATTTATCAACCCATGGAGGTCTGGATTTGGAGTCACACTCAAAATTAAAGTGGAAAACCACACTACAGGCTGATCCAACTTTGATGTAATGTCCTTAAAACAAGTCAAAATGAGGCTCAGTAGTGTGTGTGGCCTCCACATGCCTGTATGACCTCCCTACAACGCCCGGGCATGCTCCTGATGAGGTGGCGGATGGTCTCCTGAGGGATCTCCTCCCAGACCTGGACTAAAGCATCCGCCAACTCCTGGACAGTCTGTGGTGCAACGTGGCGTTGGTGGATGAAGCGAGACATGATGTCCCAGATGTGCTCAATTGGATTCAGGTCTGGGGAACGGGCGGGCCAGTCCATAGCATCAATGCCTTCCTCTTGCAGGAACTGCTGACACACTCCAGCCACATGAGGTCTAGCATTGTCTTGCATTAGGAGGAACCCAGGGCCAACCGCACCAGCATATGGTCTCACAAGGGGTCTGAGGATCTCATCTCGGTACCTAATGGCAGTCAGGCTACCTCTGGCGAGCACATGGAGGGCTGTTCGGCCCCCCAAAGAAATGCCACCCCACACCATGACTGACCCACCGCCAAACCGGTCATGCTGGAGGATGTTGCAGGCAGCAGAACGTTCTCCGCGGCGTCTCCAGACTCTGTCACATGTGCTCAGTGTGAACCTGCTTTCATCTGTGAAGAGCACAGGGCGCCAGTGGCGAATTTGCCAATCTTGGTGTTCTCTGGCAAATGCCAAACGTCCTGCACGGTGTTAATCTGTAAGCACAACCCCCACCTGTGGACGTCGGGCCCTCATACCACCCTCATGGAGTCTGTTTCTGACCATTTGAGCAGACACATGCACATTTGTGGCCTGCTGGAGGTCATTTTGCAGGGCTCTGGCAGTGCTCCTCCTGCTCCTCCTTGCACAAAGGCGGAGGTAGCGGTCCTGCTGCTGCGTTGTTGCCCTCCTACGGCCTCCTCCACGTCTCCTGATGTACTGGCCTGTCTCCTGGTAGCGCCTCCATGCTCTGATACTACGCTGACAGACACAGCAAACCTTCTTGCCACAGCTCGCATTGATGTGCCATCCTGGATGAGCTGCACTACCTGAGCCACTTGTGTGGGTTGTAGACTCCGTCTCATGCTACCACTAGAGTGAAAGCACCGGCAGCATTCAAAAGTGACCAAAACATCAGCCAGGAAGCATAGGAACTGAGAAGTGGTCTGTGGTCCACCTGCAGAACCACTCCTTTATTGGGGGTGTCTTGTTAATTGCCTATAATTTCCACCTGTTGTCTATCCCATTTGCACAACAGCATGTGAAATTTATTGTCAATCAGTGTTGCTTCCTAAGTGGACAGTTTGATTTCACAGAAGTGTGATTGACTTGGAGTTACATTGTGTTGTTTAAGTGTTCCCTTTATTTTTTTGAGCAGTATATATATATATATATATATACATATATATATATATATATATATTATATACACACATATACACACACACACACATACAGTGCATTGGGAAAGTATTCAGACCCATTGACTTTTTCCACATTTTGTTACGTTACAGCCTTATTCTAAAATTGATTAAATTGTGTTTTTCCCCATCAATCTACACACTATAGCCCGTAATGACAAAGCAAAAACTGGTTCATAGACAATTTTGCTAAAAAAATACAAATCAAAACTGAAATATCACATTTACATAAGCATTCAGACCCTTTACTCAGTACTTTGTTGAAGCACCTTTGGCAGTGATTACAGCAATGAGTCTTCTTGGGTATGACACCACAAGCTTGGCACACCTGTATTTGGGGAGTTTCTTCCATTCTTCTCTGTAGATCCTCTCAAGCTCTGTTAGGTTGGATAGGGAGCATTGCTGCACAGCTATTTTCAGGTCTCTCCAGAGATGTTCGATTCGGTTCAAGTTCGTGCTCTGGCTGGGCCACTCAAGGACATTCAGAGACTTGTCCCGAAGCCATTCCTGCGTTGTCTTGGCTGTGTGCTTAGGGTCGTTGTCCTGTTGGAAGGTGAACCTTTGCCCCAGTCTGAGGTCCTGAGCTCTCTGGAGCAGGTTTTCATCAAGGATCTCTCTGTACTTTGCTCCATTCATCTTTGCCTTGATCCTGACTAGTCTCCCAATCCCTGCCGCTGAAAAACATCCCCACAGTATGATGCTGCCACCACCATGCTTCACCGTAGGGATGGTGCCATGTTTCCTCCAGACATGACAATTGGCATTCAGTCCAAAGAGTTAAATCTTGGTTTTATCAGACCAGAGAATCTTGTTAATCATGGTCTGAGACTTTAGGTGCCTTTTGGCAAACTCCAAGCGGGCTGTCATGTGCCTTTTACTGAGGAGTGGCTTCCGTCTGGCCACTCTACCATAAAGGCGTGATTGGTGGAGTGCTGCAGAAATGGTTGTCCTTCTGGAAGGTTCTCCCATCTCCACAGAGGAACTCTGGAACTCTGTCAGAGTGACCATCGAGGTCTTGCTCAACTCCCTGACCAAGGCCCTTCTCCCCCGATTGCTCAGTTTGGCTGGGCAGCCAGCTCTAGGAAACGTCTTGGTGGTTCCAAACGTCTTCCATTTAAGAATGATGGAGGCCACTGTGTTTCTTGGGATCTCAATGCTGCAGAAATGTATTGGTACCCTTTCCCAAATCTGTGCCTCAACACAATCCTGTCTCAGAGCCCTAGGGACAATTCCTTTGTACTCATGGCTCGGTTTTTGCTCTGACATGCACTGTCAACTGTGGAACCTTATATAGACAGGTGTATGCCTTTCCAAATCATGTCCAATCAATTGAATTTACCACAGGTGGACTCCAATCAAGTTGTAGAAACGTCTCAAGGATGATCAATGGAAACAGGATGCACCTGAACTCATTTTTGAGTTTCATAGCAAAGGGTCTTAATACTTATGTAAATAAGGTTTTTCTGTTTTTTTTATTTTCATACATTAGCAAAAATGTCTGAAAACCTGTTTTCAATTTGTCATTATGTGGTATTGTGTGTAGATTGCTGAGGTTAGTTTATTTATTTAATCCATATTAGAATAAGGCTGTAATGTAACAAAATGTGGAAAAAGTAAAGGGGTCTGAATACTTTCTGAATGCACTGTATATATATATATATATATATACATATACACACACACACACACACACACACACACACACACACACATACAGCTGTGGCCAAAGGTTTTGAGAATGACACAAATAATAATTTCCAGAAAGTTTGCTGCTTCCGTGTCTTTAGATATTTTTGTCAGATGTTACTATGGAATACTGAAGTATAATTACAAGCATTTCATCAGTGTCAAAGGCTTTTATTGACAATGACATGAAGTTGATGGAAAGAGTCAATATTTGCAGTGTTGACCCTTCTTTTTCAAGACCTCTGCAATCCGCCCTGGCATGCTGTCAATTAACTTCTGGACCACATCCTGACTGATGGCAGCCCATTCTTGCATAATCAATGCTTGGAGTTTGTCAGAATTTGTGGGTTTTGTTTGTCCACCCGCCTCTTGAGGATTGACCACAAGTTCTCAATGGGATTAAGGTCTGGGGAGTTTCCTGGCCATGGACCCAAAATATCGATATTTTGTTCCCCGAGCCACTTAGTTATCACTTTTGCCTTATGGCAAGGTGCTCCATCATGCTGGAAATCAACTTTAGGAGACCGTCCTGGCGCTTGCTGGACTTTCTTGGGCGCCCTGAAGCCTTGTTCACAACAATTGAACCACTCTCCTTGAAGGTCTTGATGATCCGATAAATGGTTGATTTAGGTGCAATCTTACTGGCAGCAATATCCTTGCCCTTTTTGTGCAAAGCAATGATGACGGAATGTGTTTCCTTGCAGTTAACCATGATTGACAAAGGAAGAACAATGATTCCAAGCACCACCCTCCTTTTAAAGCTTCCAGTCTGTTATTCGAACTCAATCAGCATGACAGAGTGATCTCCAGCCTTGTCCTCGTCAACACTCACACCTGTGTTAACCTCTATGGGACCGGCGGGACGAATTCGTCCCACCTACGTAACAGCCAGTTGAATCCAGTGGCGCGATTTTTAAAACGTTTGAAATACTATTACTTCAATTTCTGAAACATATGACTATTTTACAGCTATTTAAAGATAAGACTCTCGTTAATCTAACCACACTGTCCGAATTCAAAAAGGCTTTACAACGAAAGCAAAACATTAGATTATGTCAGGAGAGTGCCCAGCCAGAAATAATCAGACACCCATTTTTCAAGCTAGCATATAATGTCACAAAAACCCAAACCACAGCTAAATGCAGCACTAACCTTTTATGATCTTCATCAGATGACACACCTAGGACATTATGTTATACAATACATGCATGTCTGTTCAATCAAGTTCATATTTATATCAAAAACCAGCTTTTTACATTAACATGTGACGTTCAGAAAAAGCATACCCCCCGCAAACTTCCGGGGAATTTACTAACAATTTGCTAAATTAATCACGATAAACGTTCACAAAAAGCATAACAATTATTTTAAGAATTATAGATACATTACTCCTCTATGCACTCGATATGTCCGATTTTAAAATAGCTTTTCGGATGAAGCACATTTTGCAATATTCTAAGTACGTAGCCCAGCCATCACGGGCTAGCTATTTAGACACCCACCCAGTTCAGCCTTCACCAAAATCACATTTCCTATAAGAAAAATGGTCTTACCTTTCCTGTTCTTCGTCAGAATGCACTCCCAGGACTTCTACTTCAATAACAAATGTAGGTTTGGTCCCAAATAATCCATCGTTATGTTCCATCAACGACGTTTTGTTCGTGCGTTCTAGACACTATCCCAATGGTAAGTCACGGTCGTGCGCATGGCGCAGAACGTGACAAAAAAAATCTAAATATTCCATTACCGTACTTCGAAGCATGTCAACCGCTGTTTAAAATCAATTTTTATGCAATTTATCTCGTAGAAAAGCGATAATATTCCGACCGGGAATCTGCAATTAGCTAAACAGCCGAATGAAAATACTCCACGGGGGCGATTCGCGCACGCGCCTAATTCTATTGTCACCTGATGGGACACTTGGAAAAGGAGATAATGTGTTTCAGCCTGAGGCTGCCTCGTCATCGTTCAGGTTTTTCCCGGGTTCTGAGAGCCTATTGGAGCCCTAGGAATTGTCACGTTACAGCTAAGATCCTGACTCTTCAATAAACAGAAGCAAGAACAACAACACCTTGTCAGACAGGGTACTTCCTGCATGAAACCTTCTCAGGTTTTTGCCTGCCATAGGAGTTCTGTTATACTCACAGACACCATTCAAACAGTTTTAGAAACTTTAGGGTGTTTTCTATCCAAACCTGAACAATAATATGCATATTCTAGCTTCTGAGTTGGTGTAGGAGGCAGTTAAAAATGGGCACATATTTTTTACAAAATTCTCAATGCTGCCCCCTAGCCCGTAGAGGTTAACTAGAGAATCACTGACATGATGTCAGCTGGTCCTTTTGTGGCAGGGCTGAAATGCAGTGGAAATGTTTTTGGGGGATTCAGTTCATTTGCATGGCAAAGAGGGACTTTGCAATTAATTGCAATTCATCTGATCACTCTTCATAACATTCTGGAGTATATGCAAATTGCCATCATAGAAACTGAGGCAGCAGACTTTGTGAAAATTAATATTTGTGTCATTCTCAAAACTTTTGGCCACGACTGTATATAAATATATATATATATATATACACACACACACACACTACATTACCAAAAGTATATGGACATCTGCTCATCATTCCAAAATCATTGGCATTAATATGGAGTTGGTCCCGCCTTTGCTGCTACAATAGCCTCCACTCTTCTGGGAAGGATTTCCACTAGATGTTGGAAAATTACTGCGTGGACTTCTCTTCCATACAGCCACAAAAGCTTTAGTGAGGTTGGGCGATTAAGCCTGGCTCTCAGTTGGCGTTCCAATTCATCCCAAAGGTGTTGAGGGGTTGAGGTCAGGGGTCTGGGCAGACCAGTCATGTTATTCCACACCAATCTCGAAAAACCATTTCTGCATGGACATCGCTTCGTGCACGGCGGTATTGCAATGCTGAAACAGGAAAGGGCCTTGCCCAAACTGTTGACACAAAATTGGAAGCACAGAATTGTCTAGGATGACCTGAAATATTCTGCTTTTACAAAATGTTATGCTGTTTTCAAATGAAACACAATACCTTGCTCTTGTTAAAACTTTTAGAATTGATTTGTTTTAGTGTTACGATTTCCCTTCAACTAGAACCTCGGCTCAAACCATGAAAAGCAGCCCCAGACTATTATTCCTCCTCCACCAAACGTTATAGTCGGCACTATGCATTCAGGCAGGTAGCAGTCTTGTATGCGTCTGCTCGGCCATGGAAACCCATTTAATGAAGCTCCTGATGAACAGTTCTTGTGCTGACATTGCTTCCAGAGGCGGTTTGGAACTCTGTAGTGAATGTGGCAAACGAGGAGTCAATTCTTACGCGTCACACGCCTAAGCACTCGGCGGTACCTTTCTGTGAGCTTGTGTGGCCTATCCCTTCACGGCTGAGCCGTTGTTGCTCCTAGATGTTTCCACTTCACAAAAACAGCACTTACAGTTGACCGGGGCAGCTCTATCAGGGCACAAAATTGACAAACTGACTTGTTGGAAAGGTGGCATCCGATGACGGTGCCATGTCGAAAGCCACTGAGATCTTCAGTAAGGCCATTCTACTGCCAATGTTTGTCTATGGAGATTGCATGGCTCTGTGGACGATTTTATACACCTGTCAGCAACGGGTGTGGCTGAAATAGCCCAATCCACTAAATGGATTCTTCGCCTGTCCCCATAGGATAACCTTTTTGTGTTCCAGGTAGAACTCTTTTGAGTTCCATGTAGGACCCTCTGTGGAAAGTGTTCTACCTGGAACCAAGAAGGGTTTTTCAAATGGTTCTCCTATGGAGACAGCCTATCTAGATAGCACCGTTTCTAGGAGGGACATTAATATTTAATTTGCCTCCGTATTTCCAGCATCAACAAGCCAACAGGACCACATCTGTTTCTCAGATATCGATCCAAGAAATGAATTATCCCAAAACAGAGCTATCAGACAGTAGCAGGAGGACACAGACACAGGTGAGCCTTGGGCCACACCATCATCTGCTCTATATTCATTAGTTCAGCTCAATTATGTATTTTTTTTTGCCAGGGAAACAAAACAAAAACGCAAGACAGACATCATTGCTATGTGGCCCAGATGAACTATCATCACTGCTTTTCCATACAGACCCCTCCCCCACACGCATATCAGCACACAGCCAGTTAGACACTAAAGACAGCCAAATGTCAGCTGAGATCTAGGGCATTGGCTTGGGCAAGGGAGTGCTCAAGGCTTTGTAGCACCAATTGACTCCCTTTGTTTCCGAACATGGTTAAATAATTATGTTATTCTGAGATGCTACGAGCGGCTATGAATCCAGATGAGCATATAAGCCGATTCTTTTGAGGGGGGAGGGTGTGTAAACTATAATGCATTTTAAATACAGAACAATTCAACCAGAAATGCACATGAACCAATTAAGGGCAGCAAACTAAATATTGTACATGTAAACTGCTCTTTATACGGTTTAATTGGTCCAGTAACACAATTCATACAATTCTGAATAATTGAAAGGAAATTCAATTCGAGGATAATATGTTTTTTAGAACAGCATTGATTTTCTGTGTCTAACATATCATTGTGGTTTTTCGCCATCTCTTCCACTGTAAATCACCATGTTTAATTAAACTTTACAGGGCAGTGATGGAAGGCCAGTGTGTCCTTCAGGAACAATGGTGTGTGCCTAGTGCTTGACCTTCCCTGCTGTTGGAGGGAGCAGAATGTGAAATGAACACTGTGACTTGGTGTTAAATCTGGGCCGAGTGTCTCAGATTTATGGCTGTCTGACTGGAATGGAATGGATCCCCTCTTATCCCCTCAAACACTTGAAACCGCCCAGAGAGCCTGGATCGGCTGTTTCTCATTGTCTGTTAATCAAATCATGAGGAGACATAGAACTAGCTAAAGTCAAGGGGTACATTGTCCTTATGGCCCTATAACCTTAGAACAAGAGATGATATGGTTGGAATCTCTTTAAAGAGCCATTCTATGTGGTCTAGTTCTGCTAACCAGGATATACAGGAGGACATGTTATATCCTGCTGCCATGGAGATGAGAATAGAACAGACCTCCTCTCAGGTGTGAGATTGTGTTGGTGATGTCGTGTTTGGTGTGAAGATAGACTGTTGTGCATCCCTACTATCCGAGATGTGGGGAGACGCATGGACGGACAGAAGGAAGAACAGACGGGTAGGTTAGTTAAGTAGACTGGAAAAATGGTTCCAAAAGGGTTCTTCAGCTGTCCCCAAAAAGAGAACCCTTTGGGGTTTCATGTAGAACCCTGTGTTGAAAGGGTTTTACATGGACCGAAAACGGTTCTACCTGGAACCAAACGGGTTCTTGTACCTTGAACCCAAAAAGGTTTTTAAAGGGTTCTCCTATGGGGACAGCCGAAGGTAGGTAGGTAGGTAGGTAGATAGAAGGGTGGTAGGTAGGTAGGTAGGTAGGTAGATAGGTAGATAGGTAGATAGGTAGATAGATAGATAGATAGATAGATAGATAGATAGATATAGAGGGAGTGAGGGAGGAAGGTAGATAGATAGATAGATAGATAGATAGATAGATAGATAGATAGGAGAGGGAGTGAGGGAGGAAGATAAGAAAGAGACTGCGTGTGGATGGAGGGGTGCCATTGCATGCAGTTTTGACTTCAGCACATCTCCAGCCCCTTAGTTGGCTCCTTCCTGTTGATACCACACCAGCTCTATGTCTGAGCACGTGCAGCAGCACAATGCCATGTTAAAACCCAGGGAATAACTTGGGGGACAAGCCCTTCTGTATTTAGGTAATTAGAGCTGAAGATTTACATCACAGTAATTTCAGAGGATGCTAGTGTTTTTGCTTTCCCTACCACAGATCTTTCCTCACTCACTGCCGAAGCAAACTCGTTGGACAATGGTGATTCAGACTAGGGTTATGTGTTCCACAAAGCAGTGTAGTTCTGTGTCCTGGTAGTAGTGACCTGATACAGAGACACGCTCCATTTCACCAGAGACTTCTACCAGATCTAACAAGAACAGTTTTTCAGCTGACCTTTAGGTGAAAGTTACAGTAACAAGCTACAGAGCCTTGACCCCAGCAGCATATCTAAGCCATTGGGCTACCATTCCACCCAGGAGGGGACTGGAGGAAGATATATAATGACCTTATCTGCATACAGCCACACACATGGGGGATGCACAACAAGGATGGAGAGGGATTCAGAATGAAAGATGAAAATTATTAAACACAAATTCAACCACAGTGGATAAATTGTTCTGGGCAGACAGACATACTTTTTCATATGCTTGAATCATACTCGACGGCTGTAACAATATTCAGTGGTGGAAAAAGTACCCAATTAGTCATACTTGATTAAAAGTAAAGATACCTTAATAGAAAATGTCTCAAGTAAAAGTGAAAGTCACCCAGTAAAATTACTACTTGAGCAAAAGTCTAAAAGTATTTGGTTTTAAATATACTTAAGTATCAAAAGTAAATGTAATTGATAAAATGTACTTAAGTATCAAAAGTAAAAGTATAAATCATTTCAAATTCCTTATATTAAGCAAACCAGACGGCACGACTTTATTGTTTTTATAATTTACGGATAGCCAGGGGAACACTCTAACTGTCACGACTTCTGCCGAAGTCGGTTCCTCTCTTTGTTCGGGAGGTGTTCGGCGGTCGACGTCACCGGTCTTCTAGCCATCGCCGATCCATTTTTCATTTTCCATTTGTTTTGTCTTGTTTTCCCACACACCTGGTTTTCATTCCCTCATTACGTGTTGTGTATTTAACCCTCTGTTCCCCCTATGTTTTTGTGTGGTATTGTTTGTTTGTAAGTGCTTGAGCACATGTTGACTGGTCGGGTTTTGTACCCAAGTTGTTATTTTTTTGATGCCGTTGGTTTTGGAATTAAACTGCTCCGGCTATTACCTAGTTCTGCTCTCCTGCATCTGACTTCCCTGCCACCAGTCACACAACCCTTACAGAATACCACACCCGAAATATGGAGTCAGCAGGAGCAGGTGCCCCTGGTATGGAGATCGAGGAGCGCGTCCAGGAACACACAGCGATGCTCCACCATCTCGGCGCCGCCATGGACCGCGTCGTCCAAGCTATGGACCGCTGGGAGAGACGGAGAGTTCCTCCAGCACCTCCACCAGCACAACAGGGGTCTCCACTACTCACTCCCCCTGCACCCGGTTCCAGTGGGATTCGCATCACCCTCCCCGGGGAGTACGATGGGACGGCTGCCCGCTGCCAGGGTTTCCTGTTGCAGTTGGAGTTATACCTGGCAACCGTCCACCCGGCTCCTTCGGGCCGTGAGAGGGTGTCCGCCCTCGTCTCATGCCTCTCGGGGAAAGCCCTGGAGTGGGCCAACGCCGTGTGGGTGGAAGGAGATGCGATGCTGGACCACTTTGAGGAGTTCACCCGTCGTTTCCGGGCAGTCTTCGACCACCCGCCCGAGGGCAGAGCGGCGGGTGAACGTCTTTTCCACCTGTGGCAGGGGACGAGGAGCGCACAGGAGTTCGCTTTGGACTTTCGAACCCTGGCCTCCAGAGTGGGATGGAACGACAGGGCCCTGATCGACCACTATTGCTGAAGTTTGAGCGAGGACGTCCGTCGAGAGTTGGCCTGCAGGGACACCACCCTCACCTTCAACCAGCTGGTGGACCTGTCCATTCAGCTGGATAACCTGCTGGCTACCCACGGACGTCCAGATCGTTGGTTCCATCCCCCAGCACCCATGCTCCAATGCCCATGGTGTTGGGAGGTGCTGCGCACAGGGAGACCGGAGGAGGTTCTGTCTCGTGCACCATCTGTGGCCGCAGAGGTCACACTGCCAGTCGGTGCCGGGTTGGTTCCTCTGGGGGTCGAGGCAGCAGGCAGGGCACTCTGGCGTCACCCCAGGCGAGAAGGCACCATTCTCACCCAGAGCCCTCTGTTGCACACATGTTTTTGTTCTTTACTTTTCCAGAGTTTTCCCCGCATTCCTAGAATAAGGCGCTCGTCGATTCAGGCACGGCTGGGAATTTTATTGACAGATCATTTGCCCATAGTTTAGGGATCCCCATCGTTCCTGTGGATATGCCCTTTCCAGTTCACGCCTTAGATTGTCGACCATTAGGGTCAGGGTTGATAGGGAGGTCACTGCTCCTCTGGGCATGGTGACGCAGGGGGGGTCACACGGAGAGAATCAGTCTCTTTCTCATTGACTCTCCTGCGTTTCCCATGGTGCTAGGCCTACCCTGGTTAGCTTGTCATGACCCCACTGTTTCATGGCAATGGAGGGCTATCACGGGTGGTCGCGAGAGTGCTCGGGGAGGTGTTTAGGGGTTTCCGTAGGTGCTACTACGGTGGAAAGTCCAGACCAGGTCTCCACCGTGCGCATTCCCCCCGAATATGCCGATTTGGCTCTCGCCTTCTCCAAAAAGAAGGCGACTCAATTACCACCCCATCGACGGGGGGATTGTGCGATAAATCTCCTGGTAGACGCTGCACTTCCCAGGAGTCACATGTATCCTCTGTCACAGGCAGAGATGGTGGCTATGGAAACATATGCCTCCGAATCCCTGCGTCAGGGGTACATTCGGTCCTCCACTTCCCCCGCCTCCTCAAGTTTCTTTTTTGTGAAGAAGGAGGGAGGTCTGCGCCCGTGTATTGACTATCGAGGCTTAAATCAGATAACTGTGAGGTACAGTTACCCGCTACCTCTTATCGCCATGGCTGCGCCAGAAAGCCGGCGCAGACCGTCACCGCAGTGAGGCCCCGGTGTTACAGGTTACAGCTTACCCCCGATTACCGTATTAACCCCTCGTTCCATGTGTCTCTCCTCAGGCCGGTGGTGGCTGGCCCGCTCCAGGAGTCTAAGGTGCGGGAGGTTCTTCCGCCCCCTCTGGACATTGAGGGGCCCCCGGCGTACTCCGTTCGTTCCATACTGGATTCGAGGCGTCGGGCGAGGGGCCTTCAGTACCTCGTGGACTGGGAGGGGTATGGTCCGGAGGAGAGATGCTCGGTTCCGGTGGAGGACGTGTTGGACCCTTCAATGCAGCGGGAGTTCCACCGTCTCCATCCGGATCGCCCTGCGCCTCGCCCTCCGGGTTGTCCCCGAGGCCGGTGTCGGCGCGCTGCTGGAGCCGCGCGTCAAGGGGGGGGTACTGTCACGACTTCTGCCGAAGTCGGTTCCTCTCCTTGTTTGGGCGGTGTTCGGCGGTCAACGTCACCGGTCTTCTAGCCATCGCCGATCCATTTTTCATTTTCCATTTGTTTTGTCTTGTTTTCCCACACACCTGGTTTTCATTCCCTCATTACATGTTGTGTATTTAACCCTCTGTTCCCCCCATGTCTTTGTGTGGTGTTGTTTGTTTGTAAGTGCTTGTGCACATGTTGACTGGTGCGCGTCGGGTTTTGTACCCAAGTTGTTATTTTCTTGATGCCGTTGGTTTTCGAATTAAACTGCTCCGGCTATTACCTAGTTCTGCTCTCCTGCGTCTGAATACCCTGCCACCAGTTACGCACCCCTTACACTAACACTCAGACATAATTTACAAACAAAGCATTTGTCTTTAGTGAGTCTGCCAGATCAGAGGCGGTAGGGATGACCAGGTGATGTTCTCTTGATAAGTGCGCGAATTGGACCATTTTCCTGTCCTGCTAAGCATTCAAAATTTACTTTTGGGTGTCAGGGAAAATGTATGGAGTAAAAAGTACATTATTTTCTTTAGGAATGTAGTGAAGTGAAATTAGAAGTTGTCCCCCCTAAAAATATTGTAAAGTAAAGTACAAATACCAAAAAAACGACTTAAGTAGTACTTCAAAGTATTTTTGACTTAAGTACTTTACACCACTGACAATGTTTTTATGTTTCTGAAACAAATCCTATGTGCCCCTCAGGTCATAAGGTCACCACTTTTCCATCAACTGGCAAGTAGGGTGTGGAAGGAAGAGAGAGGGAGGGAGAGAGGAAAGAGGGGCTGGTCTTAAACTGTCAGGAGTCATAAAGGACGCAACGGTTATTTTACGACATGGTGCTATTGCCTGAGGTGGGAATTGAGAGCAGGGTAATTTCACCACTCCTTTTTGTGAGTGTTGTCTCTTTTTTTTGTGAGTGTGTCACTCTTTTTTCTCTGGTTTATGGTGCTTGGCAGATGCCCGTATCAACTCCAACAAGCTACTCATGCTGTTTTTAATGTTACTTAATTACATTATACTACCAAAATCAAAGGTTGTACAATCGCCTTACTGTTAATCAGGAATATAAACCCAACCACTGATAATGGTATTTGCTTCCATGTCTGCCTTTGCTACAGTCTCACTGATCTCAAGGCGATCTTCTATATAAAACAATTTATTAAATGAAAAATTCTACAGTGTACATTGTTGTCTTATTCTTGAGTGATAGGTCTATGAATCCTTATGTCTCAGGGGTCTGGAGCTCACTCTCTTGCTCTGTATCTATGCACTGTTGCCTCATTGTTCAGACCCTGGGCAATAAGAAAAACTGATGCGGGAAAAACAAAAAAATGTCGTCACTGAAACCACTCCTGAAATGTTAAATAGTTATTTCTGTATGCAAAACAACTTAATCAGTCTGTGTCTCTCTCTGTCTCTCTGTCTCTGTGTGTGTGTGTGTGTGTGTGTACACGTGCGTGTGTTTGTGCATACAGTATGTTGAGGGACGGCGGCTGAGAGGTACTTGGTGACAGCAAGGATTTTTTCCATTTAATTAGCCTTGAAGATCAAACGGCTACCAGCACATTAAAAATCCATCTTTTTATTTCCCTCCAGAAACAATTAAGAAGCTCCCTATCTAAAGCCTGCTTAGCCACGCTGTCTGGCTCCCTGTGGGTGCTCCGTGATGTTACACATTTGTAATTTAGCAGACACTCTTATTCAGTGACTTACAGGAGCAATTAGGGTTAAGTGCCTTGCTCAAGGACACATCGACAGATTTACACTACACTACATTTACATTACACTGCACAGGTCACGTATTACATGTCTGGAACATAGATGTTTGGGAACAAAGGTGAGGTATATCAAAAATTAGATATTTTTTCTTTAGAATGTTGGTTTAGAATAATCGTTTTCAGAAACAGGGATCTGTGGTGACGTGATAGATTATGGCTGCTGGAGTAGGTAGACAACCATGACAGGTGTCATCAGTGTGCGCTTGTGAGGAGTCACAGAGCATCTCCCTTAGAAAGAGAGTATGGATGTACAATACCTTTTTTTTTTTTACTGAAGACCAGCTATTGAAGCTGCAAATGGTATTTCCAATGTGAGGTAGCAGGTGCTCCCGGTCTAAACCAATTTTTATATTTTGTTGCCATCTAGTGGCGCATTATGACAATGAATTAGTCTAATTATGTGCGGCACATCAGTTTGATTCTAGGTGAACTGGAGGCATAACTCCAGGAATCAAGGAACCAGAATGTATTATATTTATTTATTAGTGAAAACATTGATATATTGAGTATGCTAATAGTTTTGATAAGCTAGTCTTAATTAAATAGTTAAAATGCTCTTTGAAATCTTAACATAAACAAAAATGCCCTGGCCAAGCTGTTTTCACACCTGAGCAAAAGAAAACAGGAAAATAAGTGTTTCTTATGGCCTCACAGTGAAAGCATTATGGTCAATTCATGAATCTACACTGAGTATACAAAACATTAAGAACACCTGCTCTTTCCATGACAAAGCCTTCAACTGGATTCACCTGGTCAGTCTATGATCCCTTATTAATGTCACTAGTTAAATCCACTTCAATCACCGTTCAGTGGCAATAATAATACATTCTGCACAAATTAGTCATAAAATTGTATCTGATCTTCATCTTAGTCACAACAGTAGACAAACACAGTGTGCGTAAACTAATAACGCATACAGTTGAAGTCGGAAGTTTACATACACCTTAGCCAAATACATTTAAACTCAGTTTTTCACAATTCCTGACATTTAATCCTAGTAAAAATTCCCTGTCTTAGGTCAGTTAGGATCACCACTTTATTTTAAGAATGTGAAATGCCAGAATAATAGTAGAGAGAATGATTTATTTCAGCTTTTATTTATTTCATCACATTCCCAGTGGGTCAGAAGTTTACATACACGCAATTAGTATTTGGTAGCAATGCCTTTAAATTGTTTAACTTGGGTCAAATGATTCAGGTAGCCTTCCACAAGCTTCCCACAATAACTTGAGTGAATTTTGGCCCATTCCTCCTGACAGAGCTGGTGTAACTGAGTCAGGTTTGTAGGCCTCCTTGCTCGCACATGCTTTTTCAGTTCTGCCCACAAATTTTTTTTCATCAGACCAGAGGACATTTCTCCAAAAAGTACGATCTTTGTCCCCATGTGCAGTTGCAAACCGTAGTCTGGCTATTTTTATGGCGGTTTTGGAGCAGTGGCTTCTTCCTTGCTGAGTGGCCTTTCAGGTTATGTTGATATAGGACTCGTTTTACTGTGGATATAGATACTTTTGTACCTGTTTCCTCCAGCATCTTCACAAGGTCCTTTGCTGTTATTCTGAGATTGATTTGCACTTTTCGCACCAAAGTACGTTCATCTCTAGGAGACAGAACGCGTGTCCTTTCTGAGCTGTATGACGGCTGTGTGGTCCCATGGTGTTTATACTTGCGTACTATTGTTTGTACAGATGAACGTGGTACCTTCAGGCATTTGGAAATTGCTCCCAAGGATGAACCAGACATGTGGAGGTCTACAATTTGTTTTCTGAGGTCTTGGCTGATTTCTTTTGATTTTCCCATGATGTCAAGCAAAGAGACACTGAGTTTGAAGGTAGGCCTTGAAATACATCCACAGGTACACCTCCAATTGACTCAAATTATGTAAATTAGCCTCTCAGAAGCTTCTAAAGCCACGACAACAGTTTCTGGAATTTTCCAAGCTGTTTAAAGGCACAGTCAACTTAGCTTATGTAAACCTTCGCCTTCCCTGTAGCTCAGTTGGTAGAGCATGGTGTTTGCAACACCAGGGTTGTGGGTTCGATTCCCACGGGGGGCCAGCACAGAACAAAAAAAATGTATGAAATGTATGCATTCACTACTGTAAGTCGCTCTGGATAAGAGCGTCTGCTAAATGACGTAAATGTAAACTTCTGACCCACTGGAATTGTGATACAGTGAATTATAAGTGAAATAATCAGTCTACAAACAATTGTTGGAAAAATGACTTGTGTCATGCACAAGTAGATGTCCTAACCGACTTGCCAAAACTATAGTTTGTTAACAAGAAATTTGTGGAGTGGTTGAAAATTGAGTTTTAATGACTCCAACCTATGTGTATGTAAACTTCCTACTTCAACTGTACATTATTGTATTTTTCTTGCCAATATTTAATACATCATTTAAACATTCACAGTTTAGGTTGGAAAAAGTATGTGATCCCCTAGGCTAATGAATTTTCCAAAAGCTAATTGGAGTCCAATCAATGAGACGAGATTGGAGATGTTGGTTAGAGCTGCCCTGCCCTCTTAAAATCACTCACAAAATGTGAGTTTTCTATTCACACGAAGCATTCCCTGATGTGAACCATGCCTCGAACAAAAGAGATCTCAGAAGACCTAAGATTAAGAATTGTTGATTTGCATAAAGTTGGAAAGGGATACAAAAGTATCTATAAAAGCCTTGATGTTCATCAGTCCACGGTAAGACAAATTGTGTATAAATGGATAAAGTTCAGCACTGTTGCTACTCTCCCTAGGAGTGGCCGTCCTGCAAAGATGACTGCAAATGCACAGTGCAGAATGCTCAATGAGGTTAAGAAGAATCCTAGAGTGTCAGCTAAAGACTCACAGAAATCTCTGGAACATGCTAACATCCCTCTTGACGAGTCTACGATACGTAAAACACTAAACAAAAATGGTGTTCATGGAAGGACACCCCGGAAGAAGCCACTGCTGTCCAAAAAAAACATTGCTGCACGTCCGAAGTTCACAACGACCCAAAACACAGAAGTAAATCAACAACAGAATGGCTTCAACAGAAGAAAATACACCTTCTGGAGTGTCCCAGTCAGAGTCTTGACCTCAACCCAATTTTAAAATGCTGTGGCATGATCTCGAGAGCGGTTCGCACCAGAAATCGTAAGAATATCGCTGAACAGAAACAGTTTTGTAAAGATGAACGGTCCAAAATTCCTCCTGACCGTTGTGCAGGTCTGATCCGCAACTACAGAAAATGTTTGGTTGAGTTTATTGCAGCCAAAGGAGGGTCAATCAGCAAAGGAGGGTTCACAAACCTTTTCCACCCTACACTGTGAATGTTTACACAGTGTGTTCAATAAAGACATGAAAATGTATAATTGTGTGCGTTATTAATTTAAGCAGACTGTGCTTGTCTATTGTTGTGACTTAGATGACAATCAGATCAAATTTTATGACCAATTTATGCAGAAATCCAGGTAATTCCAAAGGGTTCATATACTTTTTCTTGCCACTGTAGATGAAGGGGAGGAGACAGGTAAAAGCAGGATTTTTAAGCCTTGAGACAATTGAGACATGGATTATGTATGTGTGCAATTCAGAAGGTAAATGGGGAAGACACCGGTTTGTGTCAAGAACTACAACGCTGCTGTGTTTTTCACACTCAACAGTTTCCCGTGTGTATCAAGAATGGTCCAACACCCAAAAGACATCTAGCCAATTTGACAACTGTGGGAAGCATTGGAGTCAACAAGGAGCCAGCATCCCTGTGGAATGCTTTCGACACCTTGTAGAGTCCATGCCCCGACAAATTGAGGCTGTTCTGATTGGGGAGGTGCAACTCAATATTAGGAAGATGTTCCTAATGTTTGGCATACTCAGTGCTCAGTGTATATACTAGATGGTTAGTGTTTAAATGCCTTCTTTATAGAGAGAAATAGTGAAGGCTTATTTTTGTACGGACTAACTCTGCCATGGTTCTTTGGACAAAGCCCATGGGAAAGTAAATGGAGTTTTGTAGGGTTTTTGGATAAATGCTGAAAATAAGGTCTGTGGTAAAAACAGGCTTAGGAGATCCGATACATTTTCATCTATGAACATCATCAGCTAACGTCACTTTTTGTGAATTTGGAAGCATTTATGTAATAAAAAGAAACACCAAGCACATAAAAGGCGTCATAATTCATAAAGGTCAGGCTAACTGACTGATATTATAAAACAAAACATATAAGATCTCCTAAGCCTGTGCTAAACTCAGATCTTATTTTCGGCGTTTATCCCCGTTCATTTTCCGCATAGGAATGGCTAAACAAAACAGAGGTAACTAATTTCTGTTTTTTAGGACTATAAGCTGGCGAGCTCTATTAGTGACGAAGAAACAATTAAAATAGAAATCTTATCAGATAGCTCAGGGGAATTCTTGAAGAATATAACTTATAAATGCCCAAACAGTATTTAATAGTAGAACTGATATACCCATCAGAACCCAAAATGTAAGCTTGTTTTGATTGTAAACAAACACCAATATAGATTTAAAAACGTGGTTAAAACTAAAATGTTGATCCCATTCATGGACTGTCTATGAATTTGAGAGTGGTTACACTGCTCCAGTCCAATCCCTCAGCTGTTTAGAAAAACGTTTTGGATGATTCAAATCCCAGATTGCCCATTTGTTAATAAGGCAGAAAATACCGGTATATTTGTTATGGTAATACTAGCCTCTACCAGGCTTTCTTCACCTCATCTTTGTGAGTGAGGCCTGGAAGCAGTAACTATGGTAATAGCCTACAGATAATACCGTTTTAGATATAAATGTCAAATCTATGTGAAATATTATTCCTCCAAATAAAATGTATTAACTTTGTCAGGAAAATACAACACGTCATAAACATTGTTCACATGTAGGCCTGTTTGCCTTACCCTCCTGTAGCCTACTGCATTTTGCTGAGATAGGAACCAAGTTGGTAGATGTTTCCTCAACTGGAGTCGGAACAGTCATTGAATGGGCATATCAAAATGGCGGACCAAGAATCGTCGGTGAGGGAGTTCGTTGCGGTTACTGATGTTGATGAAGAGAGGGCCCGTTTTTTCTTGGAGTCTGCCGGTTGGGATTTGCAGGTACATGCTGATCACATCGACCTACATGTGATATTTGAAGTTAACTCACAACAACATACGAATGACAGTATCTAGTTAGCTAGCTAACACTTACTAGCAGGCTAGCTATCGTACTAGTTTCTGCTGGCGATTTGTGCAAGTCACTCTTTCTCACAACAATAGATCGAGTGACCATTGCGGTCATATTCCCTGGTATCTAGTTATATCTACCAATCAGTTTCACACAGATACCAATGTTTTACTACCACTGTCTAGTAGCGAGTTTAATGTTAACCTGCTAACAAATCCGTTTCATTTATGAATGGCTCACTGCGTTCTAGCTAACTAACGTTATCTGGCTAGCTAGCAGATTAGCTAGGTGGCTAATTTAGCTAACTATTGTAACTAACGCGTTAGCTAACTATCCGATTGTCAGATATTATGATCCAGCAGTAAGCCAACTTCATAACAACATTTTCCAACTAGTCACTGAGATGATGGCTAACGTATCAGATGTTTCCCATCCTAACGTTAATTGCTAGCAAGTATAGTATGTAGAACATCCTCCTCAGCTAACTGCTAGTAGGTAGCTACTTCTTAATTAGGCAAGTTCACAATTAAGCTCTAACTAGCCAACGTTAGATAGCTAGTAATCAGCTTTAGACTATGACTAGACATTGAGATCTTGATGTTTGAATGACATGGCATCTTGGTCTATTTCCTTAGCTTGCCCTGGCCAGTTTCTTTGAAGATGGTGCTGAGGATGACATAGTGACACTACCTCAGCCAGAGAGTGGTGGATCCTCTGTGCCTCGTTCCACAGGGCCTGGCAGGTACATAGCTAACTGTACCATTAAAACAGGATGCCCATGTCCTTTCAGTGTTGCCTTTGTCATATTTTTTTATGATTATTCTATGAAACATTTCATGTTACATGATTAATGTTTGACCCTATTGTCATTCATTGTTATTTTGTTATGTAAAGGAGTGAAAATAGAGTGACCTCCTTCAGGGATATGATGCACGAGGAAGAAGATGACAGTGACGAGGAGGAAGGGGAAAGGTAAGTCTCTTTACTTCTATGACTTTAGGGTGTATGCATTTCACATTGCATGTAGGCCTAGGCTATGTGTATTTTGGACTGAGTGTAGGGTGCCTCCAGAATGTACCAAAACTATTTTGGTTTCTCTATTCAGTTCTCTCTAGGCTGGTATTGCTTTCTGCCGCATCAACAGATTCTGCTGGGTGGGAGTGGGTCCCTGTGTTACTTGTCAACAGTAGCTGTATATTTACCATCACAAACCGATGCTGGCACTAAGACCGCACTCAATGAGCTGTATAGGGCCATAAGCAAACGAGAGAGTGCACATCCAGAGGCGCCGCTTCTAGTGGCTAGTGATTTTAATGCAGGGAAACTGAAATCCGTCTTACCTCATTTTTACCAGCATGTCAACTGTGCAGCTAGAGGTGAAAAACTCTAGATCATCTTTACTCCACACACAAACGCATACAAAGGTCTCCCCACCCTCCCTTTGGCAAATCTGACCATAACTCTTATCATCCTGATTTCGGCTTACAAGCAAAAACTCAAACAGGAAGTACCAGTGACGAGCTCAATACGGAGATGATCCGATGAAGTGGATGCTTAAGCCACAGGACTGTTTCAGGACACACCAGTCACCGCCTTCATTAACCTGTTTGGCGCAGGCGTGCTGCTAGCGACCCACCTTGACAACATCCTGTGAAATTGCAGAGCGCCAAATTCAAATGACAGAAATAGTAATAATAAACATTAATGAAAATACAAGTGTTATACATCGGTTAAAAGATTAACTTCTTGTTAATCCAGCTGCTTTGTCAGATTTCATAAAGGCTTAAAGGCCTAAGCGTAACGTGATTATCTGAGGACAGCGCCCCGCACACAAAAGCATACAAACATTTTCCAACCAAGCAGAGGAGTCACGAAAGTCAAAAATAGCAATAAAATAAATCACTTACCTTTGAAGATCTTCATCTGGTTGCAATCACAAGGGTCCCAGGAACACAATAAATGGTTGTTTTGTTCGATAAAGTCCTTCTTTTTATCCCAAAAACTCTGTTTTGTTGGCATGTTTTGTTCAGTACTCCACTGGCTCAAAGGCGGTCAAAACATGCAGACAAGTACATCCTAATAGTATCGGTAAAGTTCGTCGAAACATGTCAAACGATGTTTCTAACTCATCCTCAAGGTGTCAATTATCTAAATAATCAATAATATTTAAACCGGACAATAGCGTATTCAATAGATAGGAAAAAGAAAGAAGTACTGCATGCTTCCCCGGTCCCCTGACCAAAAGGTATTTTTCTTCATCGTTTTTCAGAAAACAAGCCTGAAACCATGTCTAAAGACTGTTGACATCTGGTGGAAGCCATAGGAACTGCAATCTGGGCCCTAACCAATTACATAGTCAATAGGCATTCAATGGAAAACCACTAGCATCAAAAAAATCCCACTTCCTGGATGGATTTTCCTTGGGTTTTCACCTGCCATATCAGTTCTATTATACTCAGACATTATTTTAAGTTTCAGAGTGTTTTCTATCCAATGCTACCAAGAATATGCATATCCTAGCTTCTGGGCCTGAGTAACAGGCAGTTTACGTTGGGCATGTCATTCATCTGAATTTCCGAATACTGCCCCCTGTCACTAAAAAGTTAAGTGCATCAACGATGTCATCCCCACAGTGACAGCATGTACATATCCCATCCAGAAGCCATGGATTACAGGCAACATCTGCACTGAGCTGAAGGCTAGAGCTACCGCTTTCAAGGAGCAGGACACTAATCCGGACACTTGTAAAATAAATCTCGCTACGACCTCTGAGTCGTCAATACAGCCGGCTCTGATGCTTGTCAGATGGGGCAGGGCTTGCAAACTATCATGGATTACAAAGGGGAACCCAGCCGCGAGCTGCCCAGTGACGCAAGCATACCAGACGAGCTAAGTTTCTTCTATGCTTGCTTCGAGGAAAGCAACACTGAACCATTCATGAAAGCACCAGCTGTTCCGGATGACTGATCTCACTCTCTATAGCTGATGTAAGTAAGACCTTTAAACGGTTTAACATTCACAAGGCCGCGGGGGCAGACGGATTACCAGGATGTGAATTTGGACCATGCGCTGACCTGCAAGTGTCTAAACTGACATTATGAACCTCTCCCTGACCCAGTATGTAATGCCTACATGTTTCAAGCAGACCACTATAGTCCCTGTGCCAAAGTTCGCCAAGGTAACCTGTCTAAATGACTCTCGGGACGTAGCACTCGCATCTGTAGCCATGAAATGCTTTAAAAGGCTGGTCATGGCTCACATCAACATCAACAACGACATCCCAGACACCCTGGACCCACTCCAATTTGCATACCACCCCAACAGATCCACGGATGATGCATTCTCTAATGCACATGCACTCCACACTTCCCTCTCACACCTGGACAAGAGGAACACCTACAGTGCATTCTGAAAGTATTCAGACCCCTTGACCTTTTACACATGTTGCTACATTACAGCCTTATTCTAAACTGGATGAAAAAAATATTTTTCCTCATCAATCTACACACTATCCCATAATGACAAAGCAAAAACAGGTTTTTCAATATTTTAGCAAATCTTTTAAAAATAAAAAAATACATTTACATACGTATTCAGACCATCCTTGAGATGTTTCTACAACTTGATTGGAGTCCACCTGTGGTAAATTCATTTGATTGGACATGATTTGGAAAGGCACACACCTGTCTATATAAGGTCCCACAGCTGACAGTACATGTCAGAGCAAAACCCGAGGCATGAGGTTGAAGGAATTGTCCCTAGAGCTCCGAGACAGGATTGTGTCGAGGCACAGATCTGAGGAAGGGTACCAAAACATTTCTGCAGCATTGAAGATCCCCAAGAACACAGTGGTCGCCATCATTCTTAAATGGAAGAAGTTTGGAACCAACAAGATTCTTACTAGAGCTGGCCACCCGGCCAAACTGAGAAATCGGGGGAGAAGGGCCTTGGTCAGGGAACAGTGGCGGTTCTAGACCATTTCAACTGGGGGGGCCAAGCTGGGGCCAGTTGTACTGTTAGAGGGGCCAGTTACATTAGACGTTATTGTTGTCATATCGTTTTCTTGACTGCATTGCAGGCATTAGCAGGCAAAAGACCATGTTCATAATCATCATCGTTGCCACTGTCTAATAACGGATGTAAAAAAAGAACGATAGCAAAAATATGTTATGTAAAAATGATTTCATACTGCACATTTAGGGGGGCCACAAGGGAATCCAAAATTGTTGTCACAGGGGCACTGCCAACCCCCCCCCCCCCCCCCCCCCCCCGAACCGCTAGTGTCAGGGAGGTGCCCAAGAACCCGATGGTCACTCTGACAGAGCTCCAGAGTTCCTCTGTGGAGATGGGAGAACCTTCCAGAAGGACAAACATCTCTGCAGCACTCCACCAATCAGGCCTTTATGGTAGAGTGGCCAGACGGAAGCCACTCCTCAGTTAAAGGCACATGACAGCCCGCTTAGAGTTTGCCAAAAGGAACCTAAAGGACTCTCAGGCCATGAGAAACAAGATTCTCTGTTCTGATTAAACCAATGTTGAACTCTTTGGCCTGAATGCTAAGCGTCACGTCTGGAGGAAACCTGGCACCATCCCTACGGTGAAGCATGGTGGTGGCAGCATCATGCTGTGGGGATGTTTTTCAGGGACTGAGGGAAAGATGAACGGTGCAAAGTACAGAGAGATCCTTGATGAAAACCTGCTCCAGAGCGCTCAGGACCTCAGACTGGGGCAAAGGTTCACCTTCCAACAGGACAAAGACCCTAAGCACACAGCCAAGACAACGGAATGGCTTCAGGACAAGTCTCTGAATATCCTTGAGTGGCCCAGCCAGAGCCCGGACTTGATCCCGATCAAATATCTCTGGAGAGACCTGAAAAATAGCTGTGCAGGAACGCTCCCCATCCAACCTGACAGAGCTTGAGAGGATCTGCAGAAAAGAATGGGAGAAACTCCCCAAATACAGGTGTGCCAAGCTTGTAGCGTCATACCCTAAACGACTTGGCTGTAATTGCGGCCAAAGGTGCTAAAACAAAGTACTGAGTAAAGGGTCTGAATACTTATATAAATGTGATATTTAAGTGTTTTGTTCTTAATAAATTTGCAAAATTGTGTAACCCTTTTGCTTTGTTCTTTTTTGGGTATTGTGTGTAGATGTGGGGGGAAAACGATTTGATCCATTTTAGAATAAGGCTGTAACTTAATGTGGAAAAAGTCAAGGGGTCTGAATAGTTCCCCAATGCACTGTATGTGAGAATGATGTGCATTGACTAGCTCAGCATTCAACACCTCATTACTAAGCTCAGGACATTGGGACTGAACACCTCCCTCTGCAACTGGATCCTGGACTTCCTGATGGGCCGCCCCCAGCTGGTGAGGGTAGTTAACTAGACATCCGCAACACTGGCCCCTCAGGGGTGTGTGCTTAGTCTCCTCCTGTACTCCCTGTTCACCCACGACTGCATGGCCGTGCACAACTCCCAACACCATCATTAAGTTAGCTGACTATACGATAGTGGTTGGCCTGATCACCGACAACGATGAGACAGCCTATAGAGAGGAGGTCGGTGACCTGGCAGTGTGGTGCCAGGACAACAACTTCTCCCTCAAAGTCAGCAAGACAGAGTGCCGAGCACGCCCCCATCGGCGGGGCTGTAGTGGAGTGTGTCGAGAGCATAAAGTTCCTCGGTGTTCGCATCACTAAGGAATTATCATGGTCCACACACACCAACACAGTTGTGAAGAAGGCCTGACAATGTCGCTTTCCCCTCAGGAGGCTGAAAAGATTAGGCATATGCCCTCAGATCCTCAAAGTTATACAGCTGCACCATTTGAGAGCATCTTGACTGGCTGCATCACCGCTTGGAATGGCAACTGCTCGGCATCCGACCGCAAGGCGCTACATAGTCTAGTGCGTACGGCCCAGTACGCCACTGGGGCTGAGCTACCTGCCATCCAGGACCTCTATGCCAGGCAGCGTCAGAGGAAGGCTCTAAAAACTGTCAGACTCCAGACACCCAAGTCATAGACTGTTCTCTCTGCTACTAAGTCTGGAACCAACAGGATCCTGAGCAGCTTCTACCCCCAAGCCATAAGACTGCTAACTAAGACTGCTAGTTATTCTGGGTTAACTAATTATTATTATTGGTTAACTATTTAGCTATCTGCATTGACCCTATTTGCACTAACTCTTTTGACTCATCACATACGTTGCTGCTACTGTTTGTCTATACTGTTGCCTTGTCACTTTATCCCTACCAATATGTACCTCGTATCCCTGCACTTTAACTTGGTACAGGTACCCCGTGTATATAGCCAAGTTATCGTTACTCATTCACTCCTCATCTTATAATATATTTTTTATTGCTCTCTGATTTGTTGGGAAGGGCCCATAAGTAAGCTTTTCACTGTTAGTCTACATCTGTTGCTTTTGAAGCATGTGACAAATAAGATTTAATTTATTTGAATCACAGCACTGATGTTGTAACCAGAGGCTGCCTCTTGGACAAGATCCAAAATTCTGATTGTGTTGTATCCACATTCTTCCTTTGCTTCCCTCTAGGTTCTTTGCTGGGGGTTCTGAACGCAGTGGGCAGCAGATTGTGGGCCCCCCCAAGAAGAAGAGCTCTAATGAGGTGGTGGAGGACCTCTTCAAGGGGGCTAAGGAGCATGGGGCCGTACCTGTGGAGAAGGCTGGGAGAGGCCCAGGAGAGCCTAGTCGAGCCAGGGTAAGAAAAGCTTCTCAGTAATTGTGTCCTGCACCTATGTGTTATTATCCCTGTGTTTTGGAATTGACCTTAAATCAGAGGTAATGGTGTATAATGTTTTGCTTACTCTTTTTCTCCTCTAACCCTCCCTCTAGCCGTTCATTGGCGGTGGCTACCGGCTTGGTGCAGCGCCTGAGGAGGAGCCTGTTTATGTGGCTGGAGAGAGAAGAGCTGCTAACAGCCAGCAGGATGTTAGTGTTTGACAGTGAATTTATTTTAATAGATATTTTGTATTGCTAGTATAAATTTGATCTCGGAAGAGTACATTTACTTTAGTATACTTGATGTAGCCTATTTTCTTTACTACGTGCTGAAGGTGCATGTAGTCCTGAAGCTGTGGAAGACAGGTTTCAGCCTGGGCGACGGTGAACTCAGAAACTACAGTGATCCTGGCAATGCCATTTTCCTGGAGTCCATCCGTAGGGGGTGAGTACACTGTCCATACTGTCTGCTTGTCATACTGTTTATATGCGTGACTGCATGTCACGCATATAATGTCACATGTTTCTAAATCCATTTACTAAGTTAGAAATTAATTTATGGCATACACATTCTGCTCAGCACTGGACAGCTGGGGGACACATGTCTCTCTCCTGAAGTCTGTTTCCTCATTGCTGAAGCATTGTCATAATAGAAGTCATTCCTCCTTTCAGGGAAATTCCTTTGGAGTTGAGACAGCGTTCCCGGGGGGGTCAGGTCAACTTGGATATGGAGGACCATCGGGATGAGGACTTCTCGAAACCCAAGGTTACCTTCAAGGCATTCGGCGGGGAAGGACAGAAACTGGGCAGGTGAGCTTGGATCTATTCTGAAAGAATGCATCACCTAGAACAGTGTTTCCTAACTCAGGTCCTCCAGTACCCCCAACAGTACATATAACTTGTTGTGGCCCCTGACAAGCACACCTGATTCTACTTGTCAATTAATCATCAAGCCCGTGGCAAGTTGAATCAGGTGTTTTTGTCCGGGGCTACAACAAAAATGTGTGCTGTTGGGGTTACTGGAGGACCAAAGTTGGGAAATACTGTTCTAGAAGGGTAATGTAAATTGTATCGACTCGCCTGTCTGTCCACCTGCATGGAAGAAATAACCTGTTTTTCATCACTGGTTTTTAGATTTGGTTACAGACCAAATATTCTCAGATTAAATGCTTCTACACCTGCATTGCTTGCTGTTGGGGGTTTTAGGCTGGGTTTCTGTACAGCACTTTGTGACATCAGCTGATGTAAGAAGGGCTTCATAAATAAATGTGATTGATTGAATAGGGTGGCTGTTACACCTTATTACCACAAGGGGGTAGAAAAGGAAATTATGGCACAATGTGATATGGTATTTCATTACCTTTTTTTATGTTTTCTAGATATGTAACTGTCAAATACAGTAATCACAATAAATGTCTCTTTCCCACCTCAGTGCCACCCCTGAACTGGTGTCTGCTCCACGTATGGGGGACCAGGACCAGGTAGCCAGTGAGGCCCAGGCCATCGCCTCTGTGAACCTGGACGCCTCCCAGCCTGTGACCAACATCCAGATCAGACTGGCCGACGGGGGAAGACTGGTGCAGAAGTTCAACCACACTCACAGGTCAGTTTTGGAGCCATTAAGCTCTACATCGCCTTACTCCCACCATTACAAACAACATATGAAATATTCTATCTATCATTTCTCTTGTCAACAGGGTGTCGGACGTGCGTCAGTTTGTGGTGGGAGCTCGACCTTTAATGGCCGCGACGGAGTTTGTGCTCATAACAACCTTCCCCAACAAGGAGCTGACTGACGAGAGCCAGACGCTGCGGGATGCCAACCTGCTCAACGCAGTCATCGTGCAGCGGCTAAAGTGATGGAGCCCCCTGGTGGCCTGGCTAGTTCAGTTCTTTGATCCCCCTGAGGGACGAGACACCATGGACTTATGGACTTCTAATTCCTTTTTTTTTCTATAGTGATACGTTTTCCCTCTTCAGCAGTTTGAGGGGCAAATGTGGGGAACGGATAGGGCTTCAAAGAAAGGCAGAAGAAACAGTGGATTTGGTGGTAAAAGCTTTTTAGAAAGTATTAGGTGAACACGCACAGTAACAATAAAGCTTTCTTAAGTTTCAGAGATTGCTTTAGATGTTCATAATACTGTCATTCATATTGTTCATCACTTTCTATCTTCCACTTATCTCTCCTTTGGCTCAACTGTTGCCTTTTAATTTGGCTTTTTCCACACAAGTTGCCATCAGGTCAACCCAACTGCAAATGTACCCAATGTATCCCAGTAGCCTTGTGCTCCCATCATATTCAGAATCTCAACAAAGCGTCAATACAGTCCCAACACTAAGGCATTTTGATGCGTAACATGTAATGGCTAGATTGCTTTACTATCAAACTAATGATTGAACAGAAACTCACTTTATAACTTGTAGACAATGGGTTTTAGGGGCAGGTTGATCTCACTGATCTCTACGCAGCCTTGAACAAAAACAGGACAGTTGGAATGATTGTTTGGACCTCTGGAAGGTAATTCAATAAATTTGTTTGATGTATATGGAATTCCTAGTCTTGCTATTTTCTATTATGAAGAGTTATGGAACATATGATTACTTTGATTACATATGATAATTTCAAATTGTTATTAAATCCATTCTTGAAGAAAAATGGTGCTTTGTTTTTCAGCAAGGCAGTCTGATGATATGCTAATGTAGATGGTTCATTGACCCGTGAATGCGAAATTGGTAACTGTAAGTTGGGTTAGCTCCCCAAGCAAATGGCTTTTGCTCAGCGGGCTAACGGTCTTGGGGTATGCTTGAGACCTAGGTTTGAACCATGGCCTAGTCAATCAAACTAATCTGCTGGAATATGGAATGCTGTTTGTCTATCACTATATTATAGTGCTTTAACAGAGTAGGCCCATTAAAACGTTTATTTTTTTACATTTCCAATTTAGGACATTTAAATTAGTTTTTTTAAACTAGTGTGCAGTTGTACAAACCAGGGGAGGCTCTTCAGAGGAAGGGGAGAACCATCCTAGTCAATAGATAGAACTAATCGGACTATATTCACGTCATCAAATAGCCGATTAAAAAACAGCATTGCAGTTTTGTAGCATTCCACTACCATTCCGTCCAAAAAATAATCTAACATGAATCATGTAGCAGATATAGGATATGGTAGAGTGTGTGGCCTTTTCTGTAGCTGACAGGTCAGAGATAAAATGTATGATAATGTAACGTTAATGAGAAACTTTTTACATCGTGCAGGTTTCTTCGATCAAACAGCCTAACCTAAATGGCGCTGTATCAAATAAAAAATATGGTAATGTAACAGTTAAAATACTTTGAATTTCACCAGGTTCATATATTAATATAGCATGTTGATTTGTTATGTATGCCTGCATCCTGGGAATATGGGAGTATACTTACGTTTTACCCTGCGTGCTCAAATCATTTTGATGCACTATGAAAGGTGGGCCCGCTTTTTCTGTCTTCAGAAAATGTTGATTCCTTTATGCGCGAAGTCATACACTGTGTTTTGTTCATGAATAATGTTGTATGTTTAGAGGTTACTCATAAGTGGAAGTAATTTTACTTTTTGGGGATATTAACATTCTGAATTCAACATGTGGTTACTAGCTAGCTATGGTATTGTGTGAACGATGGCTAGCTCCTCGACTGATCCCAGTCCTTTGTATTTGTGCGTCTGTTGTAGAAAGTGGCGACGATTCGCAGAACATATTTGTGCTCTACAAATGTTTTGTCTTTTCTTTTGGATGCAGAGAGTGAGTTCTGAGTCATTAAAACTACCTGATCTCCGAAGTCCACGTCTATAGTGTCAATCAACCATACACAACGCAGAGGTGCAGTACACCACCGGTTACACTGACATGTTAACAAACAACATATCCTAAAAACAGGACAGGTCAACGTAAAATGGACAATATACAGTGGCGACCCGCCATTCAGGGCAGGTGGGGCAGAGACAGTTTTTTGTTGTTGCATGTTAGTTTGGCATTAATGTGTCACAGATTGCAAACAAATGTAAAAAAATAAATAATAATAGTCATTGAATTAATAAAGCCGCATACAAACATGGTCTCTTTTTTGCTTTCTTGAGTAAGGCAGCTCCAAAATGCAGGTGCTTCCGCAGAAAATACGTGTGTAGGGGTTGGTAATGTTCTCTAGTTGCGCCGTGATTGGCTCAGTGTTCTGTCGCTCATGGGGACACGAGCGAGCTCAAATTCAAGCCCCTTGGGTGCTGCCATAGAGTTACATTAGAAGTGCCATTCCAAGAAGGATCAAGGTCATTGTCAACAGATAAAATGAAGTCAAATCGCATATCTACAGCAGCTTTGATTGGACTGTGAACATCATACTATCAACATCTAAGGTAGCAAGCTAGCAGTCATCATCATGAATCAAGTTGACAATCTATTGGCAAATCCTTTTTAATCCTTGTCATATGAAGAGAAATAATGAAGAGATTATAGATAAAACGTATCAGTGCTCATCGGCCATTGGACATAAACATTGCACAAGTTGGAAATGGCAAATTTAACAATGAGCGGTTTGGAAGGAATCAGTGGCTAACTGCAAGCTTTGCAAAGCAATCACTAGCCTGCTATTCAGTGGAGTGGATATGTGGTCCAAGTCTGGGTTAAATGGGTCTCTTTTCCAAGTTTAAAAGGATAAACATGCAACATTGGCCATGCTGTCAATCCAGCATATCTTCTTCCGCTTTCAAAACAACTGGAAACTCTGAACTGGGAAATCTCAGACTTCAGTGAGTTCCACGAAAACTGGGAACTGGGGGGGGGGGGGGGGGGGGGAATGAGCTCCGACTAGGAAAATACGTTTTGAACGGTCATCCAACTCGGAATTCCAAGTCGGGAACTCTGGCCTCTTTCTGGAGCTCCGACCTGAAGATCACTAACGTCATGATTCGACCCTGTTTTTTTCAAGAGTTCTCAGTTGTCTTGAAAGCACCATAAACTTAATCTAGGGGAAAAACCATCTAGGGGAAAAACAATTGAGGTCATAGGATTTCCTAATGGGTTTCTATGGGAAACCCTATTTATGAGGAACCTGGTTGCAGTTCCTATGGCTTCCACTAGATGTCAACAGTCTTTAGAAATTGGTCGATGTTTTTCTTTTGAGAAATTAAGAAGTAGTGCTATTCATTCCATGTGTCACTGAAGGTCCCTACTATTTTGGTGCGCGTAAACAGGAACGCGCTCCGTGTTATTTTTCTTTGGTATTGGAAACAGATTATCCCGTCTTAAATTGTATCGATTATTTACATTTTAGGATACCTGAGGTTGGATTAGGAACGTTGTTTAAAATGTTTGGACCAAGTTTACAGGTAACTTATTAGATACTTTGTAGTCATGTTGGAACCGGTGTATTTCTGAATCAAACGCGCCAAATAAATGGACATTTTGGGGATATAAAGAAAGAATTTATTGAACAAAACGACCATTCATTGTGTCACTGAGACATTTGGGATTGCAAAAAGAAGATCTTCAAAGGTAAGGCATTTATTATATCGTTATTTCTGACTTTTGTGTCGCACCTGCCTGGTTGAAAAATGATTTTCATGTGTTTGTATGCAGGGCGATGTCCTCAGATAATCGCATGGTCTGCTTTCGCCGTAAAGCCTTTTTGAAATCTGTCACAGCGGCTGGATTAACAAGAAGTTAAGCTTTATTTTGATATATTACACTTATATTTTTGTGAATGTTGAATATTGATTTTCCTGTAGTTTGAATTTGGCGCTCTGCAATTTCACTAGATGTTGTCGCGATATTGGCGCGTGAAGGGATCACTAAGAGGTTTTAACTAGGGAAATTGTGTCATTTCACTGAAAGAATAAACATTTTGTTTTTGAAATGATAGTTTCTGGATTTGACCATATTAATGACCAACGGCTTGTATTTCTGTGTTTTATTATATTATAATTAAGTCTATGATTTGATAGAGCAGTCTGACTGAGCGGTGGTAGGCGGCAGCAGGCTCGTAAGCATTCATTCAAAATTTACTGTGTTTGCCAGAAGCTCTTAGCAATGCTTGCTTCACAGCGCAGCCTATCAACTCCTGAAATTAGTCTGGCAATACTAAAGTGCCTATTAGAACATCCAATAGTCAAAGGTATATGAAATACAAATGGTATAGAGAGAAATAGTCAACCCGTCATAATTCCTATAATATCTACAACCTAAAACTTCTTAACTGGGAATATTGAAGAACTGTGAGTATTGAACCGCCAGCTTTCATATGTTCTCATGTTCTGAGCAAGGAACTTAAACGTTAGCTTTTTTACATGGCACATATTGCACTTTTACTTTCTTCTCCAACACTGTGTTTTTGCATTATTTAAACCAAATTGAGCATGTTTCATTATTTATTTGAGACTAAATAGATTTTATTGATGTATTATATTAAGTTAAAATAAGTGTTCATTGTTCATTCAGTATTGTTGTAATTGTCATTATTGCAAATATATATATATATTTTAATATATTTTTTTTTATGTATATAAAAATCGTCCCGATTATCTGCTTTTTTTGGTCCTCCAATAATCGGTATTGGTGTTAAAAATATCAATCGGTCGACCTCTAGTATGTTGTGTAGTAAGCTGTTAGTAGCTCATGTGCCTCACCCTAATAATTTGGTCCCTTTTCTCCTTATTTATCCTACTGTTCTGACTTGGTGGTGCACATGTAGCCTATAGCCCGATCGAGAGAAATGTCATCAAATATTGTAAGAGCTTTCATTGTCTGCTTATATGCCACCTTTATTTATTCTACGGATCTGACTTGGTGAACAGGGAGAATACTGTAAGAACGGACCACTTTCTGAATTCTGTTGTACATTTTAAAAGTGCTGAAAAATAGTTAGATTGACTACATCTTTCCTAGCTCGCTTCTTATCCGCTCGTCGTCCCCTTATGCTGTAGTTTGTACATCTCAATTGTCAGTAGAAGCACATTTGTTTAAGCAAGTCAGCCATATCAGATATGTTTTTTTAAAAGGCAGTAAATGAGGCTTAATAAACTGTTGCGCTGCCAAACAAGGCTCTGCTGATAGCCAGGTGTGACAGTGGTAAGGTGTTGAGACTCTGCTGTTGGGACAGCTTTATGTAGGCCCTAACAGTTTGTGTGCACCGTTTGTCACTGTTATAGTCCAATTCATGTATTGTTTAGTGTTGTGTAGTGGCTTTGCTGGCATGCATCTAAAACATAGATTTTTTAGTTTGCCCCACCAAGATTTACATGGTAAAATCGCCACTGGCAATATGAAATGGACATGCGCTGTTCTAATTTTCGGGACTGTTAGCATACTCAGACATTTTTTTCTGGTCACCAATTTTCATAATTTTACATAGGACTATTTGAGCCAATCATTATAAAAAATACTTGAGTTAAGTAGATGCTAAAATGCATTTTTTTTATCTCCGAAAATACCACCCAGCTGCTGTAGGCTAATATTAACAAAAGGTCAAGGTCACAGTGATTGAACATGTTCAGTAGGGCCCATATACCCTTACATATTGCTGTAGATGGTGAAATATTCTGAATTTTCTACCTTTTTTGATTGAAATTGGTTCAGTGTGTACTGAGGGAACATAGGGCTGAGGGATCATAGGGCTGAGGGAACACAGGGCTGAGGGATCATAGGGTTGAGGGAACACAGGGCTGAGGGAACACAGGGCTGAGGGAACACAGGGTTGAGGGAACACAGGGTTGAGGGAAGATAGGGCTAAGGAAACAGGGTTTAGGGAACACAGGGTTGAGGGAACACAGGGTTGAGGGAACACAGGGCTGAGAGAACACAGGGTTGAGGGAACACAGGGCTGAGAGAACATGTTTGAGGGAACATAGGGCTGAGGGAACACAGGGCTCAGAGAACATGTTTGAGGGAACGTAGGGCTGAGGGAACAGGGTTGAGGGAACATAGGGCTGAGGGAACACAGGGCTCAGAGAACATGTTTGAGGGAACGTAGGGCTGAGGGAACAGGGTTGAGGGAACATAGGGCTGAGGGAACACAGGGCTGGGGGAACACATGGCTGAGGGAGCACAGGGCTGAGGGAACACAGGGCTGAGGGATCACAGGGCTGAGGGAACATATCTTTGCATGTGTGTGTGTTTTCTTATCAAACTTTTTTCTATGATGTCAACACCACTGTAATCACTGTTGTGTACCAAATGTAAAGACCTAAGAGTAATATGTTTGCATGCTTTTATTAAACCATTTATTTTCAAAGAGATCAAGTTCAACATTTTATTTGAAGTGTTTTAACCTAGTTTACCGGTCTACTCTAGGGATTCTAGTGTGGGAGGCTAATGCGTTAGATATACTTTTTTTTAAGAATAGATGGGGAAGATAAAAATTACAAACAGAGCAAAGAAAAAACACGAAGGCCATTGTATGGTGTGTGCAAAAAGCGCGCTCAAAATGTGACGAGACCCCCCACTTTTCCGCCGTAACGGCTACGTTCACATCACATGGTAGATGCCGCTGCACAGAGACAGTTATGAACAGCAACTGAAGTAGCAGATTGCGATAGGCGAGTTTCTTGATAGGGTGTAACGAACAAATGGGGGTCGAAATTGAAACAATAACCCCTGGCGATGGTAAAATGTTTTTATGCATATCTTCGCTTCAGATTTATGATGGATTTCCGTTCTTTCAAATTAATTAATCATCGTCTTCTCAACCGTTATCCTGTTTTTCTATGCGCTTTTTCTTCCACAGGAAGGACTTTCCCTAAAAAAGGACAGACGTGTGTCGTGCATTATGTTGGTGAGTTTGGGAGATTTTCTGAGACGTATGCATGCACCTCTGCAAATTCCAATCGTTTCTTTGATTCATTCATACTTTTGATAGGCCGCATGTTGTATCAGTAGCCTTGGCGAATGGATGTATTTTTGGCTCAGCCTCTATTGGCTGTGTAGGAATACTATATTTTTTTAATTCAATGGAATTCCATTAGGATGCAATTGCAAGTACAGCTGCAGCTGGCCACCCATCCATGTGTTGCATTACAGCTTTCTGTACATGGAAGCTGCTTCCTTGTATTGGAATGCAGTTATAGGAACGAGAAGTCTCGACCGCTTTGTTACGTTGTTGCCGCCTGTCATCATCGGTGGTTATAGTATGGTAAAATAAATGTAATGTGTCTGTCTTGAATGCCTTCAGACGTCGGCCGCCGCAGAGTTAAATCCGAGACAGACAAGATAGAGACAGACAAGACGGTGAGGGATTTAAACCTTGTCTGATTTCCTGTCTTTGTTGAAGTTGGATAGAACGGATCATCGTTGTCTGGAGTGACTCGTTTCGTTTTAATTGTTTACTAATTAGTTTAATGGAACAATTTAACAAACCCAATAGGATAATAGCTACAGGCGTTGGTTTATTTTTTGTTCAGTTAGATTGACATTGCTACTTGACATGTTCTCATTCGATTGAGACTATTCAATTGGCAGCTGATATTGTAACAAATGGGATTATGTAATTTTGACATTATACTCGGATTCATGCCAATGCAAAATGTGTAAGCAATCGTCAAGAGTACACCTGTTCTACTTTGCTATAGCAACAATAGTCACTTTGAGTTCCCATTTTATTGAAAATGATCATGGTTTATTTTTCATTTGTCAATTGTACCCTCATGTTATGTTAAAGGTAGACTCAGTGATACTAATCTGATACATATCTGCTGTGCTGGCTGTGGCAACCTCATGTCCCCGAGTTTACTTTTTAAGTCAAAATACAACTGAGAATGTTGTTGAATTCCATCCCTAATAGATCATTAAATAGAGAGAGATGTGCAGCAGGAGACACCCTGTTATGGCCCCATTTTCCGGTCTTTTTTCATTCTGCCCACCTCAGACAGCTGCAGTGACTATTTCTGAAATCCTTGGAATCCCTTCTACTGACCTGATTAGATTAGTTTGTCAGTCGCATGTACAGGGTTGCACATGTGTTTTTTATTTAACTAAATCAAATCAAGTTTTATTTGTCACATGCACATGGTTAGCAGATGTTAATGCGAGGGTAGCGAAATGCTTGTGCTTCTAGTTCCGACCATGCAGTAATATCTAACAAGTAATCTAACAATTTCACAACAACTACCTTATACACACAAGTGTAAAGGAATGAATATGTACATAAAAATATATATGGATGAGCGATGGCCGAATGGCAAAGGCAAGATGCAGTAGATGGTATAGAGTACAGTATATACAGATGAGTAGTGTAGGGTATGTAAGCATTATATAAAGTGGCATAGCTTAAAGTGACATTTATTACATCCAATTTTTTTATTATTAAAGTGGCTAGAGATTGAGTCAATATGTTGGCAGCAGCAGCCACTCAATGTTAGTGATGGCTGTTTAACAGTCTGATGGCCTTGAGATAGAAGCTGTTTTTCAGTTTCTCGGTCCCAGCTTTGATGCACCTGTACTGACCTCGCCTTCTGGATGATAGCAGGGTGAACAGGCAGTGGCTCGGGTGGTTATTTACAATGACGGCCTACCCTGGCCAAACCTGGAGGACGCTGAGCCAATTGTGCACCGCCATATGGGACTCCCAATCACGGCCTGATGTGATACAGCCTGGATTTGAACCAGGGACTGTAGTGATGCCTCTTGCACTGAGATACAGTGCCCATAGACCGCTGCGCCACTCAGGAGCATGTAATTGCAGGGTACGGTGACATTTGTAAGTGCTGAACTCCAACAGTTCAGGTCAAAAAGAGAAATTGATTTAAAAAAAACATTTACAACTGTAACAATGATAGATGTCCATTGGGGGACAGTATTTGTCTGTCTGCTTAAGCTCAAGTTCATTTCGGTTTTAGTACAGGAATTGCACCCCCAGTTTAGTCCTGACGTTATTGCTTTAAAGCGTAATAGACAGACCTCTGTTACAGACTATAAAAATAAATCCTTTCTGCTCTGTTCTCATTTCCTCCTTCCTGGTCAGGCTCCCTGACGGATGGACGCAAGTTTGACTCCTCCCGTGACAATGACAAGCCCTTTAGGTTTAAAATAGGAAAACAGGAAGTGATCCGTGGCTGGGAAGAGGGAGTTGTGCAGGTGGGTGTACTGTGCATATGTCTCTGGTGTCTGTTTGCCTCTAATTTTAGGAAGTACATGAGAAGGGTTTTGTGTTGAAATGACCACATATCCTTGAAACTGAGAGATTTCCATTTAGACATACTGTAACACAGAAAATCCAATATGTATATGTATTTGCAATGCAGTCACTTAGTGCCTTCAGAAAGTATTCACACCCCTTAGCTTTTTCCACATTTTATGTTAAAAGGTGGGATTAAAATGTATTTAATTGTCATTTTCTGTCACTGATCTACACACTACTCTGTCAAAGTGAAAAATGCAGCATTTTGTAATTTTTTAAATTAAAAATAAAACACAATCTTGATTTTACATAAGTATTCAACCCCCTGATATACATATTAAAATCACCTTTGGCAGTGATTATAGCTGTCAGTCTTTCTGGGTAAGTCTAAGAGTTTTGCACACCTGGATTGTACAATATTTGCACATTTTATTATTTTTAAAATGTCAAGATCTATCAAATTGGTTGTTGATCATTGCTAGACAACCATTTGCAGGTCTTGACATAGATTTTCAATCAAAACTGTAACTCGGCCACTCAGGAACATTCACTGTCTTGGTAAGCAACTCCAGTGGAGATTTGGCCTTGTGTTTTATGTTATTGTCCTGCTGAAAAGTGAATTAATCTCCCAGTGTCTGGTGGAAAGCGGACCGAACCAGGTTTTCCTCTAGGATTTTGCCTTAGCCCCATTCCGTAAATATTTTTTTTATCCTGAAAAAACTCCCCAGTCCATAACAATTACAATCATACCCATAACATGATGTGGCCACTACTATGCTTGAAGTGTGAGTGATAGTAATGTATTGGATTTGCCCCAAACATAACAGTTTGTATTCAGGACAAAAAGTGAATTGCTTTGCCAAATCTTTTTTGTAGTTTTACTTTAGTGCCTTGTTGCAAACAGGATGCATGTTATGTAATATTTGTTTTGTACAGGCTTCATTATTTTTACTCTGTCATTTTCGGATAGTAGTTTGGAGTAACTAGAATGTTGATCCATCCTCAGGAGAACTATCACAGCCATTAAAATCTAACTGTTTGTTTTAAAGTCCCCATTTGCCTCATTGTGAAATCCCTGAGGGGTTTCCTTCCTCTCCGGCAACTGAGTTAGGAAGGACGCCTGTATATTTGTAGTGACTGGGTGTACATCCAAAGTGTAACTAATAACTTAACTATGCTCAAAGGGATATTTGTTAGCTTTTTTTAAACCATCTACCAATAGGTGCTCTTTGCGAGGCATTGGAAAACCTCCCTGATCTTTATGTTTGAAATTCACTGCTTGACTGAGGGACCTTACAGATAATTGTATGTGTGGGGTACAGAGATAAGGTAGGCATTCAAAATTCATGATAAACACTTTTACACAGCGACTCCATGCAAATTATGTCACTTGTTAATAAGCACGTTTTTACTTCTGAACTTATTTAGGCTTGCCATAACAAAGGGGTTGAATACTTATTTCAGGTTTTCATTTTTAATACATTTGTAAACATTTCTAGAAACACAACTCCACTTTGACATTATGGGGTATTGTGTGTGTGTGTGTGTGTGTGTGGGCTCAGTGACAAAAAAAAATCGTAATCCATTTTAAATTCCGGCGGTAACGCAATGTGGAAAATGTCAAGGGGTGTGAATAGTTTCTGAAGGTACTGTATATGATACCCTCAGTCAAGGCTATCCAGAGGAAACACATTTCAAATTGCTTGATGAATTTAACTGTTCCAGGTACAGCCTTCCATTTCTGTAGGAAGATGGTTTTCATGCATAGCAGTGGTGTAAAGTACTTAAGTAAACATACTTGAAAGTACTACTTAAGTCGTTTTTTTTTTTGGGGGGGGGGGGTATCTTTGTTACTATTTATATTTTTGACAACTTCACTTTCTTCATTACATTCCTAAAATAAAAAAAACGTTTTTTTCCTCCATACATTTGACACCCAAAAGTACTTGTTACATTTTGAATGCTTAGCAGGATAGGAAAATGGTCAAATTCACGCACTCATCAAGAGAACATCCCTCTAATCTGACGGACTCAAACACACATGCTTCGTTTTGTAAATTATATTGGAGTGTGCCCCTGGCTATTTGTAAATAAAATGGTGCTGCCTGGTTTGCTTAATATAAGGAATTTGAAGTGATTTATGTTTTTGATACTCAACTACAGTATATTTTAGCAATTACATGTACTTTTGATACTTAAGTATATTTAAAAACAAATACTTTTACTGGGAGAATAACTTTTACTTGATTCATTTCTATTAAGGTACTTTTACTCAAGTATGACAATTGGGTACTTTTTCCACCACTGATACATAGTGTTATCTGAACAAATGACATGCTTGGTGGGGTCTATAAAACACTGAAGTAGTTTCATGGGGCAGTGCACACAGTCTGCCCTCTGTTTTACAGCCATATGATGTATAGCTGCAACAGATTTGAAAGGGAGATATGTGCAACAGGAGGGAGAGACTGAGACCTTGCGTACCTTAAAGCATTTCGTCTGGGCTTTTGACAGGAAGTTGTTTAGGGCAACAGATTCAGACGTACCCTTATTCGTCTTCGTTGTGTGGGCTAGGTATTCTCCCAGCTAATGGCACTCTTCCACAAGAGCCTTTGGCATTTTCATCAGAGTCACCACACTTACAGCATGACAAACACCTCCCACACACAATCCTCTGTTTAGTATTCAAACAGTGAGCATCTGGGCTTGGGTGAATAGCTGCAAAAGTCCGACCAAAAAGTGATGCATAATTAATAAGATTTGAGCAAAAAAGTTGTCAACAGTGTCAATGAATGTTTCTCTCAAAAATGAACCATAGCTTATCTCTGCCTATGTCCTCTCTCCCTTGTTCTGAAGATGAGTGTCGGTCAGAGGGCCAGGCTGACCTGCTCGCCTGACTTTGCTTACGGGGAGAAGGGCCACCCGGGAATCATCCCACCCAACGCCACCCTCCTCTTTGATGTTGAGCTACTAAGCCTTGAATGAAGCATCCCCACGACCTCTTTTCTTTATTTAAATAAATTGTAAGTACTTTTTGAAGATTTTCAAATTGTTATGTTATTCTCAGTCGAGGTAATAGTACAAATGCATCTAGTATACAGGACTGAACCACGCAAACGTCTGGTATGGTTTTAGCAATGGTTTCAATCTAATTCCTTTCTCCTCTTTGTCTTTGCAGGTCACTTCCTACCTTGGAAACATATAGAGAAGATAGGAGAGTCTACACTTGATTCTATAAGAGGCTTGAGTCAAACACTTAGGTCAATATTTTATCCATGTATACAAAATCGGTGTTTTTGTCAGTAGCTAGGTTTCCATCCAATTGGTGACAGAGTTTCATGCGAATATTCTAAAATCTACATTTACTCACCAGAGATGTGTGATGACATAGTGCACATAATTACTGTTGCAGTTAATTTCCCAGATACCAATTATTTTTTTTAAAGAAAAAAATGGGTTTCCATGCATTTTTAACTCTAATGATGTTTTTTTCACAAATGTTGTATTATAGCAAATGTGCCCACTCTGGTATTGGCACATGTGCTCTAGCCAACAGTTGACAGATACAGTGTGGGTATAGCCTACAAAAGAGCTAGATTATATGTATATATTTTTCAAACGGCAGCCAAGCATCGATCATCATGTCACCAGAATAAGACCCTCAATATTTATTGAAAGGAGCATCAAGCTAATCACCATGCACTTTCACCACCCTGTGAAGTTCATTATGACTGATTTTTATTTGTAGCCTAATACACTGCATGCTTTCCAGAGTCGTAGTGGGAGGACCACGCAACATATCATCACGTGACTTCGAGATGATAGTTATCAATATTTGCGCATAAAAGCACTTCCATCGCCATTTCGCGCGTAATACATTTTACCGACACATAAAGATCCCACCTTGTGTAGCGTATTTTGTTTTGTCGACATTTGGAAAGTTCACAGAAAAATGAACTGTTTCCACCAGGCCTGTGACATTTTCTAACCGACATAAAAAGGTTGGATGGAAACCTGGTTACTTACTCAGTTATTTTTTTCTTTCAATTCACGCTCTTAAACACCTATGGGCCATAACCTTAATAATCTTGATGTTCTTAGTCTTGTGCTTTATTTTGCTTTGTTTCTCAAAATTATTGGTTGTGCATGGTTATGAGTAATACAAAATACAAATGAAATATTAACAGCGACATTCATCTGTTTGTAAGAGTACCTATCACTAAAATGGAGGGCTGGTGCTTGAGTAAATCTTAAAGGGAAAATGCACTCAAACAATCTTTTGGTATTTTTATTTTTTTTGTCCATTGTTGATTCAGTCCCAAAAATGTTTTGCATGTCAAGTTTCAAGATATTGGACTTTCAAGAAATAAAGTGTCACCGGCCATATCATGATTATGGAAATGCTTAGATTTGTTTATGAGTGGATTTTCAATTTTTTTAACTGAGGAACAAAATTAAAAGAATATGAAAAGCACATATTTGCATCCACATCTCTCCCAGCTGAAAGTAGAACAAATATGAATTGATTTGGTTTAGTGTAATGTTGAGTGGCGTAAGTGTAGTAAATAAGTGTAGTATTGAGTTGTGGGATACCTAAAATAAGAACTTTGTTTGATACATCATTTATCCAGACCTTTCATAGTGATATTCTTTCATTTTGATTGTTCATTTTATTAGAAGCTAGTGAGCGTTCTGCACAGAGGAACTAGTACAGTAGAAAATGGTTGTATCCTATGTGTGCCTCTCTTTATCAGACACACAACCACAAACTAGCCCGGTCTGCATGTTAATAATATCCTGATCTATAGGTGTTAATGCTTTGCATCTGAATCAGTTTTTCTTTCCAAGTCAAATCTTTAACCCCATCGAGAGCTTTAAACATTTTATTAGTGCAAAGATGGGGGAACTGTATTGATCCAGTTCTCTGGTGCATGCAGTTCGAAGAGAAACCTCTTAGTTTACTTAGCAGTGGATATGATCAATTGCAGCTAGTGCAAGTTAACAAACATGTAACTAGATGGTTATCATCTACAACATTGCAGATGTCATCTGGAGGCTTGAATACCGAGTCAGCGAGGCAAGGTAAAATATCACAAATAGAGCTAGATAAAGACAGAATAATAATATACTCTTAAACATCTATAACCATCAGTCTTGTGTGTTTTTCATGGTCATCACTCACTCGCTGTTAAGTTTTCCAAGGTCCCGACATTGGCATTAGCTATTCTCCTAGGGGTTTTTTTATGTCGGGAAAGTGACTTTGATGGTAAACAGAAAATGGCTCTGTAGTATACTCTCATTAGTTGGAGTAGTGATGATGCTTTTCTTAGAAGTGAAATGCCTGAATTTTGGGGTTGTGGAATCGATTGTAACCTCCCCCACCTTATTTTGTTTCTCAACTTGCCATTATATTTTTCAGGTGCCAACTTAATTGGCATCTGAATTACTTATACTGTACCTGTAATGTAAAGTAATTATTTTGTCAGTGTCATTAGTAAGACTGACCACACTGCCTAAATGAAATGCTGTGTTGTTGTAGTCCAGTGACAGAGGCATCCATGTTTTGTATCACATTAAATAAAGCCTGTTGAAATAATGTTGAAATAATGCACTTTTTCAGATGCTGGCCATCATTGTTCTTGATGTTACAGCTTTCTAGGTGTGTGGCACAAACGGTCCTCCTATGTATTGTCTATTTGTGTGCCGAGTTACATACGCAGGCAAAATCAATGATGAAATTAAAAGAAATGTGCCGTTGCAATAGTTCTCTCTAAGCTGCTTTGGGAAAAACTATATATTTTTTCCCTTTAGGTCTCTGTGACGTCAATGGTAGGGCATAGAGGGATATTGGGTATCTGGTTGTCAGAAAAAGTGGGACATTGGTGGTAGACTATACTGTTGCGCTGATATTTGTGGGTATATGGGTATGCATACATTTGATTTATCCTGAGTCAATTAATGGATTATCTGGCATCAAGGATAAAACAATTTTAAAGTATCAGTGTTGAATTAGTCTATTTAGCTATAGAAGCCAAATCTGTGGAATAGCTAAACCTTAAGAATGACCATTCATGTTCATATAGATTAGAACAGGGGTATTCAACTCTTACCCTACGAGGTCTAGAGCCTGATGGTTTTCTGTTCTACCTGATAATTAATTGCACCCATCTAGTGTGCCAGGTCGAAATCAGTCCCTGATTAGAGAGAGACAATGCAAATAAGCAGTGGCACTGGCTTCAAGGTCCAGAGTTGAGTTTGAGGGGATTAAAATATACAGGTAACTTCCAAAATAAAGGAAACACTTGAGTAAATGAGGGAAACAAGGTATATTGAAAGTAGGTGATTCCACACAGGTGTGGTTGCTGAGTTAATTAAGCAATTAACATCCCATCATGCTTAGGGTCATGTATAAAAATGCCCAGTTGCCCATTATTTTGGTTACCATGGCTAAAAGAGAGGTGCGTGTGGATCTTAACCCAATTGAACATTTATGGTATATTCTGGAGCAGTGCCTAAAACAGTGTTTTCCATCAACAAAACACCAAATTATGGAATTTCCTGTGGAAGAATGGCGTCACATCCCTCCAATACCGTTACAGACAGACTGGTGTCTCCTGGTGGCCCAATGCTCTATTAAGGCACTTCATGTTGGTGTTTCCTTTATTTTGGCAGTTACCTGTTTATGAACTATCAGTCATAGCAAGCCTACGGCTACACAGGCAGCCCAATTCTGATCTTTTGCCCAATTACTGGCAACATTTCTGATCTGATTGGTCAAAAGACCAATTATTGGCAAAATATGAGAATTAGACTGCCTGTGTAAACGCAGCCATAGAGGCGTGGCATCATTTTTCCACTCTGCACTACTCAATTGTCATACTTGAGTAAAATTAAAGATACCTTAATATAAAATTACTAAAGTGAAAGTCATCCAGTAAAATACTACTTGAGTAAAAGTATACTATCTGGTTTTAAATGTACTTAAGTGGCATACTTGAGTAAAAGTAAATACTATACATCAAATTCCTTATATTAAGCAAACCAGACGGCACAATGTTCTAGTTTTTTTTTATTTTACGGACAGCCAACACTCAGACATAATTGACAAACGCAGTATTTGTGTAAAGTGAGTCCGCCAGATTGGAGGCAGTAGGGATGACAATGTGTTATATTGATATGTGTGTGAATTGGACCATATTGCTGTCCTGCCTAAGCGTTCGAAATGCAAAATGTACTTTTGGGTGTCAGGGAAAAGGCATGGGTGTAAAAAGTATATATATTCTTTAGTAATATAGTGGAGTAAAAGTTAATGTTGCCAAAAATATAAATAGTAAAGTACAGATCCCCCCAAAAACTACTTAAGTAGTACTTCAATGTATTTTTGCTTAGCTAGTTACTTTACACCACTGATTACTAGCCTATGCCCATATTTTTCACCCATTTATAGTTCCTGTCTGAGCTAACTAAATGCACATATTCTGTCTATAACCACCCCAGATTTGTCAATTTCAACATGCTGTACTTGCAAAGATATTAATTTTACACGCATTATGTCGCCAGCTATGCGTTGAGGAAGTAATAATCTTGTGACAAAGTGAACAGCAACTGCTAGGCGGTCATTGGTTTACGTCACAAGTGATTGACTTGCGTTTCTCGACCAGGAAATTAGCGGTGAGGTGACTCAGAATATCACTCCATAGCTCAGTAATATCACTTCTCAGCAGCAGTGGTGTCGTCCAAAGTACGAAGCAGAAAAGGAGAAGTGTATTGGAACTATAGTCGGAGATTTTCTAATATATTGACAACCAAAACTTTTAAGGTGAGTTAATATTTCCAACCACATCTCCCGTTAGCTAGCGTATCTCATTTAGCTAGCTAATGTAACGTTAATTTTAATCGAATGTAAGTCATGAATAAGGTGTAATATAGCTAGCTACCTATCTAACTTTACCTGTTATCGAAGCAAGGTTGTGATTGAAGCCAAGTTAGTGTTCACTAGCGATGTGTTAGCCAAGGTTAGACGAACAAAGAATGTTGTCTTGATACGTTGATTTAGCTAGCTGTCAAACCTAGCTAGTTACTACTAGTTATCGTTTAGCCACAACTTTGTTTTCTTAGCTGATTAAGTCCTATAGTTTAGCTAGCATATAACAGTTAGCTAACTAACCACGTTTGCTAACTAGCTAATATATGTGCCGTCCATATGGTGTCAAATTGTTAGTCATATTAAGTAATGCTATTAAAGTTAGCCTAGACAGTGAAGTAGCTAACTAGCTAGCTAACAAACTAGCTAGTTAGCTAACGATAACTGTCGTTGTTTACAGCTGTTCAACTCAATGTTTCATACCCCTGACTCACGATATTATCTGATTTCTTGACACATTCTGGAGAATGTAAAGTGTCACACTAGAGATCTGTGTAGCGCTATCAGCTGTAACCTAGCTCCAGAGCCATATATTTAACGTTAAGAGAGTTAGGCCAACTTTTAGAATGCTGAATATTGTTCAAATTCTAGACATTCAGTTAAATAGCATTGTTTAAATATTCCCCATGTGACGTTAATGGGGAGCTAACATGGTTGCCATAGAATGTTGAAATGTATCATCCAGAAACTGCATTGGCCCAACTCTAAATACATACCCATATATACCCATATATTACAGTGATCTAACTAGAGCTAGCTGTAACCAGGCTTAGGAAAATGTGGTTAATAATAGGTTCAAGTTTGACAATGTCAACCTTCATTTTTAGAATAATATCAGTCAACCTCTAGACACTGATCAGCACTGAAACAGGTTTATTAATATGTTTATGGTATAGTGCAGTAGGACTTTGAAGGAGAAGATTTTGAATGGGCAGCTAGGCCTATATCTTAAACAACTTGGTATATACTGGTTGAAAAAGAGGGTGAGTGCTGCCATAGTGGTGCACTGGACATAACACAGTTCAAACATAAGTTATAACAGACCTTGTGATCATTGTCATAGTTTTCCTCCTCCCCCACCATCCCTGCTCTCTAGCCATGATTACCACAGCTCCCTTTCTCAACCATGTCAATAGACCAGAATACGTTGCCAAGGGGATACCATTCCTCGTGTATCTTGCCAATTCCTTCAGGCTCAAGGAAGTGCTGAAATTTGCCCCTCTGTTTGTTGCTGCTGATGGACATATTGGGGTAGTGGCTAGACCAAAAGCCAGTTTACCAAAATGGATGTTGGTATTTCCTACATATTTGAGTCTTAAAGTTAGTCTATTCTTGATAAGTAATTCCACCCACATCAGTCCTAAAAAAAAAAACCTTGTAGTTCCTAGTTGAGGATGAAAGAAATGTTATTTTCCAAGCTTACCCGGGAATAACCCAGCCCATGTTTCTGAATGGTGAAGGAGATAAAAGGAACAGTTAAAATGAAAACCTGGAAAGTGCCTTGGTGCTCAATGACATAATGGAGTGTTTGTCTCTCTGGTCTGTGAATGGGATGCGTAGTGTAGTCTGGGCCTGAGCGGGAAGTTTCTCAGTAATGTAATTGTGGTCGGCATGTTTAGATTGGCTCAGGGATTGTGCTGAATGTTCACATTATTGTGCTTATTTTTATCCGTATTACTGTGTAGTAGTGTCAACTAGTTAGTAGGGCTATGTCTTTTCACAAGTGTGTGGTTGTTTTGTATGATGGTCTTTTAGCGGAACAAGCATTTGGTTGTATTCATTTGGCAGTGTTATGCATGTAGGAGTAAGTATAATTTGCATCAATGTTGTGGGATAGGGTTTATACACGTGTAGGAGTGTTTTTTTTCCTTCTAAGTAAGCTGTGTGTTGTATAGTTTTTTTTTTCATTTAGTCGTGTGTGTGATCTGTGGTCATGGTAAGTGTATCATTGTTCCCATTTCCTGTTCCTAGCATACAGCAGATCTTGTGATCTTTTCACAAAAGATGGTATCACTGTCAGTAATAGAAAAGTGACAAAGGAACAGCACTTTTTGGACTTTTCCTTTCTCAACCATATTCTAAAAAATAAGTTGTTCAATGTACGCATACACCAACACCTTCATCAGAAAAGCACAATAGTGAATCAATCAAATGTATTTATGAAGCCCTTTTTACATCAGCTGATGTCACAAAATGCTTTACAGAAACCCAGCCTAAAACCCCAAACAGCAAGCAATGCCGGTGTAGAAGCACGGTGGCTAGGAAAAACTCCCTAGAAAGGCTGGAACCTAGGAAGAAACCTAGAGGAACCAGGCTATGAGGGGGGGCCAGTCTTCTTCTGGCTGTGCCAGGTGGAGATTATAACAGAATATGGCCAAGATGTTCAAATGTTCTTAGATGACCAGCAGGGTCAAATAATTATCAGTGGTTGTAGAGGGTGCAACAGGTCAGCGCCTCAGGAGTAAATGTCTGTTGCTTTTCATAGCCGATCATTCAGAGTATCTCTACCGCTCCTGCTGTCTCTAGACAAGGTAGCACGTCCGGTGAACAGGTCAGGGTTCCATAGCCGAAGGCTGAACAGTTGAAACTGGAGCAGCAGCACGACCAGGTCGACTTGGGACAGCAATGAGTCATCAGGCCAGGTACTCCTGAGGCATGGTCCTAGGGCTCAGGTCCTCAGAGAGAGTGAGAGAATACTTTAATTCACACAGGACACCGGATAAGACAGGAGAAATACTCCAGATATGACAGACTGACCCAAGCCCCCCCGACACAAACTATCGCAGCATAAATACTGGAGGCTGAGACAGGAGGGGTCGGAAGACACTTGTTTGAATCCAGGCTGTATCACATCAGGCCGTGATTGGGAGTCCCATAGGGCGTCGCACAATTGGTCCAGCGTTAAGCCTTTGTCCTTAAAGGCAAGGTGTGTGTGTTGAATTGCATGATGATTAGTCATTCATAAGTGACAGGGCTCACACTCTTGGGCATGGTATCTACTTTAAACTCAGGTTTTGTTGAGTTTCTGCTGTGCCCTGTGCTACAGCTGATCTCTATTTACTCTGTATACTGAAAGTGTGTTCTCAGTCGTGATGTCATTCCCTCTTTCTCTGTTTTTCATGTCCCACCTTTCCCTTTCTTTCTAATGAGTGTAATATAAGTGAGCTCTTAGTTGCTCATTACCTCTGGCTGTACCACTTCCAGTGAAAGGGAATTTGCACTGTCATCCTGTTTCCCTTGCTATTCAATTAGGCCTAGATCCATTAGTTTTGCTCTGTCTTCCTCAGCCATGTGATGGTAGTTTTCCATGATCATTTCTGTGTTTTTTGTTTTCCAGCTTTGAGAGCGCAAGTACTTGTCTTTATTCACACTCAGTATGTTGCATCACAGACCATACATATCAGGCCAGTCATACTAAGCAGATACCACAACAAGCTTCCTCATATTTTTCAGTGTTTGCTAATAGGTTTCAGTTTACCTTTCTTGGTTTTAGTACGGTTGCTATCAACTTTTTTTTTTAATGCAGTCAGTTTTTTTCTTGATAGTAGACGACCAAAGATCAAACGCGGCTCATTGAGATATTTTGGCTGTGTGCTCGTTCAGTGGGGACAAAGCAGAAAGCAGGTTGAGGCTTGCATAACATGTTTTTATAACCAATGAAGTGCCTGAGGGATGGCTGTGTGTGAACGATGACCCATTCTGCCTGCTGTGTATGTTTTGACTGTAAGCCTTAGCCTATAGGCTACAGTCAGTTTCTAAATGGTTAGTTCTAGAACTAGCCCAGCCTATGTGGATAAGGGTTTCTCTGACTTGTTTGTTTGGTCTTGTAGGCTGAGGTTTCTGACCACCCACCTACTCCTTAGCCTACATCACATCTTTCTGTTGCCATTAGCTACCTTTCTCTTTCATCTCACAATAATGAAAGGATGTGCAATGATAAATGGATGAAGGAAGGAAGGGTGCTGGATGGGCAGAAACGGATCATGGTGGATTAGTGGTGAAACACTTAATTGAAAAACAGGAATCTCATTAAGAGCTTTATGGTTCTGGAGTCCCAATGCCATTCCATGTCTGTCACATGGTCAGAGCTGTGTATGGTCACGGTCTATCGACATACAGACCAACTGCTGTGCCCTCCAACATGCTGTCTGTGTGGTCGAGACTCCATCGGGCTCTTATCTCAAATACGCTTTCCCCCTCTGGACCTGTCCTCACCCTAAATTTCAGCTATTGATTCTCATCAAAGGTTAGCAGTTGATGGGTGAGATCCCATTTGTATTGATGCAGTTTTTACTCCTCACATGCCAACACTTAAACGGTTTATTTTGTTTTTTCCCCCACAGAATGTCGCTGTATCCATCTCTCGAGGATCTTAAGGTGGACAAGGTCATGAAGGTAAGGCAAACCAAGTATCAGACAGAATATTCAACCATTTTGAAGTAGGCTATTCTGAGCTCCTCTCAGCTGATCAAGTACTCTTCCTGATAACAATGAAGCTAGCAGGAGGCTTAAACCAAAATGAACTCGGCCTTGCTCTTTGTTAAAAAGAGAGGAAGCCAAATTGGAGCAGTACTCTGAAGCTTACGCCAAAGTGTTCTAGGGTCCATTACACTCTCTAGTGACGTTTTGTCTTCCAAATAAATGTTGTAATGGATAAAAGTCCAGCTGCATATTATTGTAAGGTGTGACAACGTTATTACCTTTCCTGTTTTTTCACTTCCAAGAAGAATGAAGTGGCTGTTCTTACAAAGATTTGTATGTGCTAGCTTAATGGTATTTTGTGTGTGTATATAGATACCTGGGGGAGAAGTCCTCTTATACTGTAAGAGTTGTATTGAGTTTCAGTATGACAACTTAATACACTGCTCTACTGTCTTTCTCCCTAGGCCCAAGCCCAATTTGCCCATACCACTTCTACCCCAGCCATCGCTGAGGGGACCTACCAGCCACAGGCTGCTGGCCTCGGGATGCCATCAACAAGTAGGTCCCTGGCTCTGTGAGGCCTGTATCACATGTTAAAGATCACATAGCATATTCTATAGATTCCCTGTTTGTTGCCTTCATGCAGACCAGGACCCGTATTCACAAAGCATCTCAGAGTAGGAGTGCTTATTTAGCATCTGTTTTGTCTTTTCAATCATAATAAGAGCGGGACCTGATCCTAGATCAGCACTCTGAGATGCTTTGTGAACACGGGCCCTGATCTCACTTTCTCTCTACTCTTCATTTTGTCACTTGGTTTCCCTCTCCATCTTTGTCTCTGTTGGCGGTCTTCCCTGAATCAGTCTATTCTTAGAGGGTAAATTCCTGCCTGCTCTATCGTGTTTTGTGGTATTGAGGGGAGATAGATAAATGCATAGAGAAAGGATGGGAGTGAGATGGGGTCTTGGGCCTACCAGGGGAGTGAATGTCATTTCCCTCAGCTCCTACTCCGTGGCTCTCACTCTCCTCTCAGCCTCAGGGTCTTTGAGTGAGGGTGAAATGGGCAGGGAGACCGCAGTGAGCAGTCCCTCAATGCACGGAGTCCGATTGGGGGAGAATGATGCAGAAGTACAAGATAAAAGGAAAGGAGAAGATGGACAGGGGGCCCAGGGGGAGGAAAATGTGTTTTTCTGCTCTTTTTCCACTTGTTCTCCTCTTTCACTCTTGCTCTCTCTCCAGTTCTCTCTCAGGATGGGATGTCCTCTGGGCTTTTGTTTTCTTCCAGTGGAGCTAGTTTAGGGTTGCCATGGAGAAGGCTGGCCTAGCAGCAGGGCTGAGGAGGGGGAAGGGGTGTTTTTTTTCTTAGGCCTGAAGGGGACAGACCGGAAAGAAGGTGAAGGAAATGGCCCTGGCATAATCACTGGACTACAGCTCCCACTCCTGCCCCCCCCCCCCCCCCCCCTCTTCCCCTCCCTCTTCATAGGAAGAGGTTGTAATGATGCGTGTAGGCAGTGGTTGGGTGAATCACTGTCTGCAAATCCTTCTCACATACAGCATCTGTGGTCCGAGTGGGTGGTGGTCTTTGTGTGTCAATCATGTGTTCCTTTGCTTGAACCAAAAATAGTGCCCTATAGCCAGTATGACTTTTGTTTATTGCTTGTGTACTTTTTGACTCTGTCTTAATAAATAAGAATTTTTATTAATTTACTTCCATTGTCCTCCAAGAGTTGCTGAATCTCCTCAATTCATGCACCTTGTTTGGAGAGAGGGAGGTAGCGGCAGTGCGGGCACTCCAGCCTAGCCTGCTCCTGCCAGAAAAGTGGAACAGGGAAACAGCCTTTTCTTTCAGAGCCATGAAGAGAGGGAGTCATGTCAGAAAATGATAGCTGTGCTAAAGCACAGCAGCCAGGATATTAGTAGCATTCCTCCAGAGCAGCTCAAGACTAACCCTGCTCTAGTGGTCAGTGTGACTGTGAATACAACCTATGATGTACTCCCCTGGACCCCACCCATCACAATGTTGAGCGTTCAATGCGTCTTATTACTCATTATGTAAATATTGTAACACACACCGACTGAAGAGGCATACAGTAATGTTTTTTTGTGTCAGTATTATGTTCTGATTTGTTGACTTCTGAATATCGCATGTTTATTTTAAGTAGATAGTCAATGCAAAATGTATATTTGAGTCAAATTCCCCTGACCTTGAGTTGTCTGAAGGCCCATGGGGACAAAATCCACATTAATCCATTGTTTACTTTTGCCACAGCCAGGAGTCATAATTAGCATCGTCCAAATGCATTATTGTATTCATGTGTTGTTCTCTTCTAGCCCTGTACCCTAACCTGGAGGATCTGGGAGAGTACATGGGCCTGAGCCTCAACAGTGATGAGGTGCAGAGGAACATGGCCCTGGTGCCCATGGCAGACAATGTAAGTGTTGTGGGTAGTTTTAATCCGCCAAGCACTACGAGAGAGAGCCCGCCTCTTGTTGGTGTATGTCAGTGTTTGTGTGAAGGATGTCAGTGGTGATCTCAGTCAGAAGTGTTGTTTTCTCATTGGCTGAGTGAAGGATAAGAGGAGTTGTCTGTGGATGCCTGAATATTTTGTAAGGTCTATATCTATTGCTTCTATCTGATGCTTAGATGTCAGACAGAAGACCTCAGTGCCATCAGGCCAGCTCACACAACACATCCTGTTCGTCTCTAGTGAATACAGCACGGCCCTGACTGAAGCTTCCTCCGCCTCACAGAATCGGTTGCATTCAAAAGGGTATTCGGAAGTGCAGCTAGTAATTCAGCGGATGTAGTTAGTAAATGCAAACCACAAGGCTTCAACAAGAGATGTATGGTACGATTTCCCCCCCTTACGTATTTTGTCAAGAGTTGTACAAGAATGAGACGTGTAGCCTAGTTCTTTGGGGGAGATGAGGGGGAGGCAGGAGGGACATTGATTTTGAAGGCGCTATGAGGCTGAGTCATAGAAGACTCTTTAGAAACCAGAGTGCTGTGTAGCACTGTGTTCCAAGAGCACCACTGACTCACTCAGCAGCAGCCTGGAGTGTGAGTGGGTGTATGTGAGGCCTCTGCTCCCCCTCAGTGTGTAGGCCAGTGTGTGTGTGGGTGAGCTCTCATAATGCCCTGTATTATGTCTCACATTTAGTTCTCTCATTCACTTTAGAACACCAAAAAGAAGATTCAAGAAAATGCCAAATAAACAATGCAGATTTAATCTTCTAACATATGAGTGAGAGAACAAAAAGTAATGTCAAAAGCAGGTCTTATCATCTTTATTAAGTTCTAGGTGGTTTAAGCCTCCTGGCTTAGCAAGTGGAAGTTTTCCAGGTGATGCTGGGAATTGAATCTACACTGAACAAAAATATAAATGCAACATGTAAAGTGTTTGTCCCATGTTTCGTGAGCTGAATAAAAGAGCCCCAAAAGGTTCCATATGCACACCAAGCTTATTTCTCTCAAATGTTGTGCACAACATTTACATTGAGTTTACCTCCCTGTTAATTAGCATTTCTCCTTGGCCAAGATAATCCATCCACTTGACAGGTGTGGCATATTAACAAGCATGATCATTACACAGGTGCACCTTGTGCTGGGGACAATAAAAGGCCACTCTAAAATGTGCAGTTTTTTCACACAACACAATGCTACAGATGTCTCAAGTTTTGAGGGAGAGTGCAATTGGCATGCTGACTGCAGGAATGTCCACCAGAGCTGTTGCCAGAGAATTTCATGTTAATTTCTCTACCAACGTCGTTTTAGAGAATTTGTCACTATGTCCAACCGGCCTCAGACCACGTGTGGGCGAGCAATTTGCTGATGTCAACGTTGTGAACAGAATTCCCCATGGTGGCGGTGACTGTTTTTCTGATCAACTCCCCTATCTTGTTTTTTTAAGGTATCTGTGATCAACAGATGCATATCTGTATTCCCAGTCATGTGAAATCCATAGATTAGGGCCTAATTTATTTATTTCAATTGACAGATTTTCTTATATGAACTCTAACTCAGTAAAATCGTGTAAATTGTTGGGTTGCGTTTTTATATTTTTGTTCAGTATACCTCCTCCCATGGACATTCCATTCCATCTCCAACTGCTTATTAATGTAGCATTCAATTCCACCCTGCCATCTCTCTTCCAATCTCTGCCCTCTCTCTCAATTTAATCTGCCCGTCTCTTTCCCCTCCCTCTACAGCAGGTGGCAGTGCCCTCAGGCATGGGCATCGGTGGCATGGTGAGTCCTGTGACTGGGTCAGACGTGGGGATCAGGAGGGCAGAGATCCGACCCGGCCTGCGTGAGATCATCCTCTGTAAGGACCAGGATAAGAAGGTCGGCCTGAGGCTGAGGGCCATCGACAAAGTGAGTCATCATGATAGCCTTACTTACCACCACTCTAAAGCTTAGGGTTATCTATCCTCAGGCCAGTCTATCTGGGGCGCAGGCACTTGTTCTAAAGAAACTTAAATCCCCCCCCTAAAGCATCGCTGAATATTTATTAAATAAGCAGTCTAGCCTATATAAATGTACAGTGCATTTGGAAAGTATTCAGACCCTTTGACTTTGTCCACATTTTGTTACGATACAGCCTTATTCTAAAATGTATTAAATTGTTTTCTTCCCTCATCAATCTACACACAATACCCCATAATGACAAAGCAAAAACAGGTTTTTAGAAAATATTTACGTAAGTATTCACACCCTTTACTCAGTACTTTGTTGGAGTAGCTTTGGCAGTGATTACAGCCTCAAGTCTTCTTTGGTATGACGCTACAAGCTTGGCACACCTATATTTGGGGAGTTTCTCCCAAAGAGTTCAGTCTTGGTTTCATCAGACCAGAGAATCTTGTTTATCATGGTCTGAGAGTCCTTTAGGTGCCTTTTGGCAAACTCCAAGCGGGCTGTCATGTTCCTTTTACTGAGGAGTGGCTTCCGTTTGGCCACTCTCATAAAGGCCTGATTGGTGGTGCTGCAGATGGTTGTCCTTCTGGAAGGTTCTCCCATCTCCACAGAGGAGCTCTGTCAGAGTGACCATCTGATTCTTGGTCACCTCCCTGACCAAGGCCCTTCTCGCCCGATTGCTCAGTTTGACTGGGCGGCCAGCTCTAGGAAGAGTCTTGGTGGTTCCAAACTTCTTCCATTTAAGAATGATGGAGGCCACTGTGTTCTTGGGGACCTTCAATGCTGCAGAATTATTTTGGTACCCTTCCCCAGATCTGTGCCTCGACACAATTCCTTCGACCTCATGGCTTGGTTTTTGCTCTGACATGTACTGTCAACTGTGGGACCTTATATAGACAGGTGTGTGCCTTTCCAAATCATGTCCAATCAATTGAATTTACCACAGGTGGACTCCAATCAAATTGTAGAAACATCTCAAGGATGATCAATGGAAACAGGATGCACCTGAGCTCAATAGCAAACAGTCTGAATACAAATTTATTTTTGTTTTATTTTAAATACATTTGCTAAAATGTCTAAACTGGTTTTCGCTTTGTCAGGATGGGATATTGTGTATAGATTGAGGGAATTTTTATTTAATACATTTTTGATTAAGGCTGTAACGTAACAAAATGGGAATAAAGGGAAGGGGTCTGAATTCTTTACGAATGCGCTGTATCTAATTTCCACTGCAGACCTAAGAGGAATCTGTTATTCCAGCAGGGGAGACTATGCAGTGTGTTGATGATGATAACTCCAGTGGAACATGTTGTATTTCCTCTCCTCCTCAGGGCGTGTTTATCCAGTTGGTTCAAGCCAACTCCCCGGCCGCCCTGGGGGGTCTGCGATTCGGGGACCAGGTCCTCCAGATCAATGGGCAGAACTGTGCTGGCTGGAGCCTGGACAAGGCCCACAAAGTCCTGAAGGCGGCGGCCGAGACCCGCATCGAGCTCATCGTCCGGGACAGGTAGGGAGATGAAGCAGCACGTGTTGCACTTATATGTAGACGGAGGGAAAGTGTCAGTAACATGCATGTCAGTCTCTCTTGGGTCAAAGTTGAGATATTGACTGCATCACTATTGGTCTTTGTGCGTGGTATTGATGTGTTGAAGGTACCGAACTGTCTGTTCAATCAGTTGGCACACAGTTTGGACACTCATCGGTACAACACAAGACATGCAACCAGAGGTGTCTTCACAGTCCCCAGGTCTGTATTAACAACATGGAACTCTCTGCCACCCCGGGTAACTCAATCTAGCAATAAAACCAGTTAAAAAAAAAAACCCAGATAAAATAACACCTTACTGCACAAAGGGGACTGTGAAGAGACACATCTTGTATTATAATTTGCACTGTACTATGTATTAGACCTAGATATTGTGTGTATGTACTGATATGTAGGCTATGTGAGACGTTTTAAATGTATGTATTTCAGTCCTTGACTAATAATGTTCTGCACTAAGTATTATGTCATGTTTCATGAGGACCCCAGGAAGAGTAGCTAATAAATACCAAATGAATGACGACCAACATTTTTAATCAATCAAATGTATTTTATAAAGCCCTTTTTACATCAGCAGTTGTCACAAAGTGCTTTACAGATACCCGGTCTGAACACCGAAACAGCAGCACAATGACTAGGAACAACTCCCTAGAAAGCAGGAATCAAGGCAGACCTCCAGAGAGGAACCAGTGTAGTCCAGTTTGATCACTTTCCTTGATTATATCATGGGATTTTGCTGTTTATCAGTATGTCTGGCCATTAGGGGGAATGCTAAAAGATGAGGAGATGGAGTGTAAAATGTCCTTAGTTGCTCTATGAAAATCTGACACTGTAGCTCTGGCTCCTCCTGCTGGACATATCACCACACTTGATGTACTTTTTTGCTGTTAGGCTAATTTGAATGCAGTTTCTCAAAATATCATTCTTATCAAAGGACATGGTAAAAAAAACAGGCCAAAAGTCTAAAGCAGGAAAATAAAAGAATGGGCCTTGATAGAAAAGCAGCTTTAGGCCATTACCAACCCTAACCCATTTGAGAGATTTTAGGAGGAAGTGGACTGCACTACTATTAAGTGCCCTTCTTGAGCATTGAGTACCTAATTTGTCTTTGTTTGTGGTCTGACTTCAGGCCGTTCCAGCGTACTATCACAATGCACAAAGACAGCTCGGGTCACGTTGGGTTCATCTTCAAGTCGGGCAACATCACTTCGCTGGTCAAGGATGGTTCGGCCGCTCGCAATGGCCTTCTGACCGACCACTACATCTGTGAGATCAACGGCCAGAATGTTATTGGCCTCAAGGTGAGTTTTGACTTGTAACTGTTGACGGCGACTTCTCCGTAACGATGAATGTGTCAAAACTGTCTAATGTATGCTAATACTCTGTTTATGTGCAGGACGCTCAGATCAAGGACATCCTGACCACCTCCCCTACAGCCATGACCATCACCATCATGCCCAAGTTCATCTACGAACACATGATCAAGAGGTAACCAGTCAGGAGCTGAGTGTCTAAGGAATAGCATTACACTGTTTCCTACGATCAGTAACGCTGGTAAAATACTTAGTCATTTAGATTAATAGAATGTGTTTCATGTTTTTAGAATGTCCAGCGGTCTCCTGCGATCAGCCATGGACCACTCTGTGCCAGAGGTGTGAGGACTAGAACGTGACCACGTTCTCCTGCTGGATGCCTACAATGTCCAGAGTTCCCATTGGGCCCCTAAATGTCCAATGGGGTTCTTTCTCTTTCGAAAAAACCTCTTGTATCACAATCACCTTCATTGTAACAATAGTTATTCAATGTAGTTCCTTTTCTACTTCATCCCTCTGTCTATATTTACATTTCATGTTTTTATATGATAATTCTTGTAGTCAAGTATTACATTATGTATGTGGCATTGCATTGAGTACACCTTTTATTTTAAAGACATGAATGTTACCATGAGTCCAGAGCTTCCTCAAATATAGCATGGAAATGGATCATTGGCTCGAACTTTCACCCTTTTTTGTCAAAATGCTGTAAAAGCCAATGACCCCCATGGTTGTTGATCATAACCCTGTTCCCCTATGCAGCTGGGGTATTACGCTGGGTGGATCCACTAAGTGCACTTTCCACTTCCTGTTAGAGGTAGTCTTTCCTCTAACCATTTCAGTGTTTTGTTATTGTTCAAGTGGAGTCAAAATGAACTAGGAAATATGTCAACAAGTATGGAGAAGTTAACTCTGGGAATTGATTTGTTTAATGCACAAAGTAATCAACAAAGGAAAACACATCTAGGGTCCAATCATGTTTAGTGCATATATTCCGTGATTGATGTGCACAGCGAGGCTGAAAGCGCGGAGTTTCTCTGAATGTTTGGTTGCATTGTTTTTGTAATCTTTGATAAATCACACAGCCTTCATTCTGAATGCTAGAATCTAAAAGTTTATATACAAAATAACTGTAAAACAAATAAATAATCCTTCTGTTCATTCATTCTGCTATATCAGTGTGTGCCCTCCCTTTACTCACAGAGGATATGTCCTTCACCATATCATTTAAGTCATCAACTGTCTACTCTAGTTTAGAACACTCATCTGGATTATTGGAGGGATTAAATCACCTAAAATTGTACAAAGGCCAACTTAATAACCAGCCATAGTGCTTAGGTAATCTTGGCAGTATTGCTCTCAAGTATGGATGGACTCGGGCCACATTCCTTCATATCAGGTTTTATACTTTCTCAACAGGTGACGTTATGCTTTAAAGGCTGCCAGAACACAATAGTGGAATGCCCATGAGACTCAACAAAAACCTAAAACTCATTTTATGACAATTTGGTTAAATTACCTCCATTTAGTGAAAACATTTGAAAGTACTTGATGGATAATTGAACAGAGACACAAAAAGGAGTCAGTTTTACATCATGCGGTTTAATATGGGGGCTTTTGGTTTTGCTTTATACAGTATGGTGGGAGTGAAAATGCATCTGTACTCATGAACAGTGATGACTGCACTGTACACACTATTGCCATTAAGATAATTGATCTATAGCTATTAATAATGATGGCTACTTGATCCCCCATACAAGGCATTTAGGAGGGAAAATGTCCTTCAGGTAAAAATGTATCTGATATAGATCCCTTTACATACAACAAATCTGACAATTAGACAAAGGGAAAAACAAAAAATATGATAAAGCACATTCAATACAATACCCTCAAAGAGAAAACATGATTTCCTCCAAGATTGTACTGTATATCCCAGAGAAACCCACACGACTATATCCTCACACATCCCACATTAATGCACATGTACACTGACAACCTATCTCAGACCAACAATACAGTGCACCAGGTCTCCTTGGACTGAATGTATAAAAAACAATATTTGAGGTACTAATATCTTCCAATCACATTGTAAAATAAAGATGGATACAGTAACAACCCTGTTAAAACACTCTAGACTACCTCTTTATCAACATTAAGTGCTATATATATAGCAATGACCTACAGGTATGTCCAAATGCGAGGTCCAATGACCTACAGGTATGTCCTAACGTAAGCTCCAATGACCTACAGGTATGTCCTAACGTCAGCTCCAATGACCTACAGGTATGTCCTAACGTAAGCTTCAATGACCTACAGGTATGTCCTAACGTAAGCTCCAATGACCTACAGGTATGTCCTAACGTCAGCTCCAATGACCTACAGGTATGTCTTAACGTCAGCTCCAATGACCTACAGGTATGTCCTAGCGTCAGCTCCAATGACCTACAGGTATGTCCTAACGTAAGCTCCAATGACCTACAGGTATGTCCTAACGTCAGCTCCAGTGACCTACAGGTATGTCCTAACGTAAGCTCCAATGACCTACAGGTATGTCCTAACGTAAGCTCCAATGACCTATAGGTATGTCCTAACGTCAGCTCCAATGACCTACAGGTATGTCCTAACGTAAGCTCCAATGACCTATAGATATGTCCTAACGTCAGCTCCAATGACCTACAGGTATGTCCTAACGTAAGCTCCAATGACCTACAGGTATGTCCTAACGTAAGCTCCAATGACCTACAGGTATGTCCAAACGTAAGCTCCAATGACCTACAGGTATGTCCTAACGTAAGCTCCAATGACCTACAGGTATGTCCAAACACAAAGTCCAATGACTCCCAATGTGATTTGGGTAGTTCTTTTGAGCTATAAATAAACCCATCACCCTGATCATCTTTGTTGATGCTTAAAGCATTTCACACAAAAACGGTACACTGTGGGGAAAGGGAATTATCCCCAAATAAAATATCAAAGGACAGATACACTTTAACATCATAGCAGTGCATTATCAAATCAAGCATCTGGTGGAGAGATGGAGAGAGCTGGGCTTGTTAAAGTACTATGGTGGCAAGACCAGAACATCAGAAATCTAATTATGCTTCAAAACCCAGGAAAATACGAAGACGTGGGGCAATAACAAGCAATTAGCAGACGGTAACTATAACATAAGCATGACCCGTTAGCCTTAAGTGAATTACTAAACACCACAGACACACACATTACTGTTAAGCTTGATTTGTTGTGCGTAGAGGTACATAATGAAGGGCCGTTGTTTTACTGTTAAAACACCAATGAAATTGCTTCAGAAATATAAAATAGTCCAGTACAGGTTTAACAAGCCCACAATGGCTTTGTTTACACAGGTAGCCAAATTCTGATATATTGCCACTAATTTGTAATTTGACCAATCAGATCAGATGTTTTTCCAATTATTGGCCAAAACATCAGAAATAGTCTGCCACAAACACTCGGGGGGGGGGGGAGACTTCAGGTGAGTCATCTATAAATGCATATCAATATGAGTATCATTCACACTCTATTTTCATCATTGTGTTTCTGCTAGAAACATTCTCAAACACATTCACCTTACAGGAAGGAGTATGGCTTTTAATTAAAAAAAATGCAGAGGCTTCCTGAACCACTTACACCAAGCAGGTTTTACAAACGGCAGGGGGACCATTCACAGGTCACGATGATGAAACATGAAGGGGAAGAACTACAGCAACGCACAATATCAAGACACATTAGAAATTCCAACAGGGTTGTGGAAAGTGTTAAAATCTAAAGCACATGACAACAGTGAAAGGTGTGTAAGACAACTCCAAGCATTTCATTAATTCACCAGTCAATCTATTTTGTCAGTGCTGCTCGTGTGTTTCACTATTCATAGGTGCTGGAAGTCATCGTGAAGAGGTTAAATGAGCAAAAACACGCACAGAAGGGATTGTCAAGCAGCAGAAATGAAGAGGAATAGAGAAACAACACCACAAATGCACATTCCAGAAAGCAGCAAAACATTTTGAGAAGGATATTCCCTATGGCTAAAACACTGTGCACAGGATAAGAAAGTTATGGACGGAAGGCAACAGTTTTCAGTGTTCAAAGGAAAATGGCACCTTTACTTTGAAACATATTCCATTATACAGCTATATCTGTTAGAAAGTATATTGAACACAAAAAAACCCTCAGAAGCAAAACTGTGCCCGCTTTCGACTTTGGAAACACACAAACTTGACTTCAAGTAATTGCTTAACCTCATAAAGTGAATAATAGTGCAAAACATTGTTAATACATTACTAAAGAAATAAGATCTATCCTGTTTCTTCTCTAAAGAACTCAATATACTTCAACTCAAAGGACTGTTCTTGTTGGCTGCATCACAATCTTGTGGACATCAGTTAGCCCTTGTTTGGCTCATAAATCGCTAACAAAGACTTATATTAAAACATTACAGTACAGTCTGCTTGCTCAGTCTCAACTATTTCACATCAATGACTTTACATTTATTACAGTGCAAAACAATAAGACACTCAGATTCTTCCAACTCAGACATAACACTGCCAACACCCCAATAACAACAAATTGCCATCACAATCCTCAAAGTCCATAATCCCTTCCCTATTGTTGAAAGAAAAATAAACTTAGTTTCAATTATTATATCTCTATTTGCTTCCTTCTTGAGATGTTTCTGGTTCATGGATCTGGAATGACTAACTCTTGGACAATGGACATGGACTTAATGCTACAAGAGTGATTGTTAATCTAGGACACCAGTGACAAGAAGCAGAAATGTACAGCAGCAGCTTGCCTGGTACCTTTAGGGGGCAACTGCCATGTGTCAAGACTCCAGTCATTCACTCGTAAATGAGCATACCAACGTCTGCCCATCCATGGCTGCGATTGCCTCCAGACATCTAGATGCTTTGGCTACACAACGCAATACAACACAGAGAAGCACACTCACAACACACATGTCGTGTGATCACACACATACTTACACACACACGAGTCAAAATGGAACTGGACCAATAAAGAGAGCCACAGTGACGGACAGACCTTTCAGTCTCCCTGCACACAAGAGAGAGTGGCTACAATCACCATCAGTCACACTCAGGTCATTCAGTATCCATTGAATCGTTCAGTTCCACCATTTCGTGTCAGTTCAACACATCCTGGTGTCCCTTCTCAGTCTAGCAGGTGGAAGAGGCCACCACCGGAGAGGGTGATACGGTTTGCTGGGGCTGTCCTGTCTTCAGAATAATTTATTCAAAATCATCGCTCCCCTCTTTTCTTTACCCAGTACTTCAGGTGGAGGACAAACCCAGGACCCAGGACCAGAGAGGGTAGTGCTGTGTGTGTGCAGTTCCCAGGGTGTCATGGGGCCTTTCTCAGATCTCTGTGCCCCCCATGGCTCCCCCACCCGTGCCCGCGGGGTAGTGCCTGACTCCCCCGCCCCTGCGCAGGGAGGAGAGGGCCACTGTGCAGCAGCCACGCAGCAGTGAGCCAAAGTGGTAAATTGGCAGTCCATCGCGCCGTGCCCCCTGGCACAGCCATGCCACCGTGGGCACCACGGGCACTGCCACCGCCAGCAGGTCCACCAGGAAGTGGCGGCTCCAGTAGCTCTTCACTGCGGGTCCAGACTCAGAAGAGGTAGACTCCTCTGCTCCCCCTACTGCTCCCTGAACCTCAGCCTCTTCATCATCATCAACCTCCACCACTGTCACCCCAGCTATCTCTTGTAGCGAGCTGCTCCTGGGCTGGGAGGTGTGGGGCCGCTCCTCCATCTCCACTGACCTCACCTCCTCAATCTCTCTCTGATTCTTCACCTCCAAAACCTCCTCCCTCTGATTATATAGATCTAACTCCCTGACCTCCCCCTGCTTCCCCTCCCCCACCAACCCCAGCACCTTTACCTCCTCCTGCTTACACAACTGTACCAACCCCACCTCCTCCTCCTCCTGCTGCTTGCCTACCTCTACCATCCCCACTGCGCCCTCCCCCACTACCTCTATATGCCTCTCCAACTCTCCCACCATCTTCCCATCCTCCTTCACTGATAGGGAGGCCATATCCACTGCACAGGAGACAGAGACAGAGCTGGGTAAAGGAGTACCAGGAGCGGGCTCAGCTGTTGTAGCTGTGAGGGTTGTCATGGTGACTGACGTCATGGTAACCGAGTCCAGGTCGTCTCCCTCGTCTGAGACCCAGGTGGAGGTGGGGCTGCAGGCCTGAGAGCGGAAGGTGCGCTCGGCGATGGTGTCCAGGTCAGAGGCGTAGCCCAACCCCACCGGGACGGGGCAGCTCTCTGTCTGGACGGCCTGCTCCCTGAGGTGGTGCAGGTACAGGTGGTGGTGGGACAGACAGGAGTGGTTGGTGCTGGCCGCCCCACCCATGGCACAGCGCAGGGGCACCACCCTGTCCTGCCCGGTGCACAGCTTCTCGTAGGTGGAGGAGTGTGGCAGGTGGGAGTAGGTGCTGAGCAGTGAGGCTGTCTCCTCAGATAGGAATGCTGCCTCCAGGAGTAAGTCTGCCCTGTGACTACTGGCTGCACTGTGACTGCGACTCTCCCCACAGCACACAAAGCCGCTGTCATGGTTCTCCTCCCCTGACAGGCCATTCCCGTTCTTATCCCCCAGCGCATTGTCGCTAAGCTTGGTGTAGGTAGAACTATGGGTCAGAGAACGGGCTGGGGAGCCGTCACAGGACCCACACAGACTCTTGGAGCCACCCCCTCCAGTCCCTGATGCAGCGGGACTACTCCCAGGCCATGATCCCGCAGTCCCAGGCCTCCCAGCCCGAGAACCCCCTGCCACTCCTCTTGCTGCAGCAGCCTCCTGCTCCTTGGCCACCCCGTTCTGAGCCAGCTCCATGCTGAGCAGCAGGGTCTCCAGCTTGTGGTTCTGGACGTTGATGTCCTGGAAGTATTTCTGGACACCGGTGTCGGTTGAGTCACTGGAGCTGAGGTTGGTGCGCACTACGTCCACCACTTCCTTGAGCTGCTGGATCTCCCTGCGCGCCTCTTTCAGAGCCAGCTGGGCCTCCACGCGGTGACACTCCTCTTCAACCCAGTCCTCCTGCATCCGACACAGCTGGGTCTTCAACGCATCGATCTCAGAGTCCCTGTGACAGACAGAGGAGAAGGAGGAACGAGTGAACGAGGTTGAGAGAGAGCGAGGGAGTGAACAAGGGAGGTTTAAAAGAGAGCGATTTAGTAATAATGTTTGGCGATTTAGTAATTTGCCTTCAAAAAATGATGTTTAAATATCAACAAAATTACAAAATGAAAGAGTTATGAGGGTCATTTGATGGAAATGGGGTAGCAGTTGACATTCAAATCTATATTTCAAAAGCGCATAACATTTCCAAAACAAAAAATGCTCAAATGAAAATGTACTTGTTTGAACGAGACCAGAGTAAAATGGGAAAATGTAATGGTCCAAGTCAAGATCTTCCTTTTGGCTAGAGAATCACTCCAGTGTGTCCTTCTGTGTGTCTCACCTGTCCTGCAGCCTGTCGACTGACTCCTTGAGGCGGGCCCTCAGGTGCCTGATACACACCTCCTTCTGCTGCAGGGGTGTGAGGTACTGCTCTGGGGGAGGGGGGCGGATGCCATGGTTATCTGTACATGAGGCGTATGCCTTCATGTGACGCCTTGGAGAGAGAGAGAGAGAGAGAGCGGAAACAGGAAAAACAAAGATCTATTGAAATCCATTATCTTCTATAAGCTTCATTATAAGACATTATTAAAACCCCTTACTCTCGTTGGAATTGGCCTATATGGATAGCGATAAATTAAAATGTTTGTTATTTGCATACCCATGGTAGCAATTAAAAAGGGAACAGTTTAGAGATTATGGGAAAATGATTAGACTAAATGTGAGGAGACAACAGTTCATCTAACACAAGACTGAATCCAAACATTACACTGTTGATTTTATTAGCATTTTACATTTACTGTACTTTTCACCACATTTGTTGATAATGAAATCTGAAAATACTTTGGGGGTCAGTACAACATAAACCCTTGCCATTTTTGGTCTTGAGTGAGAGGTCTAACTGGCGTCTCCAAGTGACCACACACCTCTCCAAAATGTGCACAGTTCTCAAGTCATTTCAATGCACTTTTATGACTCAAAGAAGAATCTTCAACTACAGTGGGGAGAACAAGTATTTGATACACTGCCGATTTTGCAGGTTTTCCTACTTACAAAGTATGTAGAGGTCTGTAATTTTTATCATAGGTACACTTCAACTGTGAGAGACGTAATCTAAAACAACAATCCAGCCCGGCAGGATGCTCTCGATTGTACATCTGTAAAGGTTTGTGAGTGTTTTTGGTGACAAGCCGAATTTCTTCAGCCTCCTGAGTTTGAAGAGACGCTGCTGCGTCTTCTTCACCACGCTGTCTGTGTGGGTGGACCATTTCAGTTTGTCCGTGATGTGTACGCCGAGGAACTTAAAACTTTCCACCTTCCACACTACTGTCCCATCGAGATACGATCTTACAGCGTTAGGTTTTCACAAGGCAATTAAGAGAAGCGGATCGTAATTTTGGTGCAAATAGAATAGTCATGAGTGTATTCAGATGCGTGGTCCACGGCAGATTTTCTTCACAATACAACAAACACAGGCCCATTCTGTTCAGGACAACCCAGGGTATAACGCCATGTCACCTTGTAACTGTACATCAAACATAGTTATCATAAACGTTGACACCGTATACGACGTGAGTCTTATGATATGTAAATGTGGAGTGCACATTTGGGCTCACGTGTGTTTAGCTTGCTTGTAGGACATCGAAGCGGTATTTATTATAATCTTCAACATCTCATCTCTCAAAATACAGAGAGTCCTCGTAATTTACACCTTCTCTCAGTCAGACAACAAACATTTTTCAGAAGTCGCCCAATTAGCGGGAGGGATGGGGGCAACTCCTTGTCGTGCTCAAGTTCAGAACGGCTGTCAGTCAAACCCCATACAGAGCTGTGAAGCGGAGACCCTGAGCTCTGACGTCATGTATAGCCACTGCGTTCCAATTTAGGCGCTGATCAGTGTCAAGGGCTATGGCCTCATACATTCTTCTAACAAGTTATAAGACCTTTTAAAAACATGTCCTTATAATACAAAACATAACACTTTTGTAGGCTACTTTGCAGTAGGCACTCATTCTCCCATGTAGGAGAATGATACCGACATGGGGTATGATACTGACATGTATCGCTGAAGAAATGTAAAGGTAAGTTCCTATTAAGCGGAAATCGGCAGCGTTTACCTTGAATGCAGTCTCAGCTAATGCGGGAACATTGCCTTTAAATTTCAATCACCCTGGGACGCTGAATTTCCTCGATTCGGATTGAATAGAGCCCTTAGTCTTATAGATTGATGGGGTAGCCAATTTCTGTCTTACCCCTTGGTGGGGCTGCAATCACTGCCCTTGCAGGAGCCAGAGTTAGTGCTGCTGCTGCTGAGAGAGGCGTTGCCATAGGGATCTCTGTTGCTGACTGGGGCAGCTGTCCTTCTGTACCAGAGTGAGAGGGACAGTTAATACATCAGGCAATATAGACAGACAGAGTACTATTAACTGACATTATCAAACACCAGAACAAATCCTGCCTCAATAAAACTCAACCAACATTAAATCATGCCCAAAACTCACCCACTAAAAAACACAGACTCAAAACATGCCAAGACAGACACATACATTAAAAGGCCATGATGAAGGAGGACATATAGTATGCTCTGTAACACAGATGATATTACACGATGGCTCAAAGATGCCATGCACTTTGAGTAGATGAAAGCTGTCAAGAAAACCAATAGCCAAGACAAAGTAGAACTTCAATCATGTCTGCAACGCCTATCAATAAATGAGAATGCCAAAAGTGAAAGGTTACTCCCAGCCAACAACAGATCAGCTCGCATGTGATGGTTTAGAAAGTACCTGGATTCAATCTACATGCCATGGACTTTGTACCATAACGCTCTAACATCCCACATCTAGTGATGCTCAACAACAGAACAAGTTATCAAAAGTTCCAATTAAAACTTTAAAAAGCATATTGAATGACAATATACATTTGTCATTCAATAAATTGGCATAAAGACTAAATACAGTGCATTCGGAAAGTATTCAGACCCCTTGATTTTTCCCAGATCTTGTTACAGCCTTATTATAAAATTGATTACATCGTTTTTTCCCTCAATCTACACAGAATACAAAACAGGTTTTTAGAAATGTTAGCAAAAATTTGTATGAAATATCACATTGAAATAAGTATTCAGACCCTTTACTCAGTACTTTATTGAAGCACCTCTGGCAGCGATTACAGCCTTGAGTCTTCTTGGGTTTGACACTACAAGCTTGGCACACCTATATTTGGGGAGTTTCTCCCATTCTTCTCTGCAGATCCTCTCAAGCTCTGTCAGGTTGGATGGGGAGCGTCGCTGCACAGCTATTTTCAGGTCTCTCCAGAGACGTTCGATTGGGTTCAAGTCTGGGATCTGGCCGGGCCATTCAGAGACTTGTCCCGAAGCCCCTCATGCGTTGTCTTGGCTGTGTGCTTAGGGTTGTTGTCCTGTTGGAAGGTGAACCTTTGCTTCAGAGCAGGTTTTCATCAAGGATTTCTTTGTACTTTGCTCAGTTCATCTTTCCATCGATCCTAACTTGTCTCCCAGTCCCTGCTGCTGAAAACCATCCCCACAGTATGATGCGGCCACCACCATGCTTTACCGTAGTGACGGTGCCAGGTTTCCTTCAGATGTGACGCTTGGCATTCAGGCCGAAGAGTTCAATCTTGGTTTCATCACACCAGAGAATCTTGTTTGTCATAGTCTGAGAGTCTTTAGGTGCCTTTTGGCAAACTCCTGTCATGTGCCTTTTACTGAGGACTAGCTTTCTTCTGGCCACTCTATCATAAAGGCCTGATTTGTGGAATGCTGCAGAGATGGTCATCCTTCTGGACGGTTCTCTCATCTCCACAGTGCTCTGTCAGAGTAACCCTTGGCCCTTCTCCCCCGATTGCTCAGTTTGGCCGAGCGGACAGCTCTAGGAAGAGTCTTGGTGGTTCCAAACTTCTTCCATTTAAGAATGATGGAGGCCACTTTGTTCTTGGGGACCTTCAATGCTGCAGAATTCTTTTGGTACCCTTCCCCAGATCTGTGCCTCCACACAATCCTGTCTCGGAGCTCTACTGACAATTCCTTCGACCTCATGGCTTGGTTTTTGCTCTGACATACACTGTCAACTGTGGGACCTTACATAGACAGGTGTGTGCCTTTCCAAATCATGTCCAATTAATTGAATTTACCACAGGTGGACTCCAATCAAGTTGTAGAAATATCTCAAGGATGATCAATGGAAACAGGATGCACTTGAGCTCAATTTCCAGTCACATAGCAAAAGTTCTGAATACTTATGTAAATAAGGTATCTGTTTTTATTTTTTTATACATTTGCAAAATTTCTGAAAACCTGTTTTCGCTGTGTCGTTATGGGGTATTGTGTGTAGATTGATGAGGGAAAAAACTATTAAATCCATTCTAGAATAAGTCTAACGTAACAAAATGTAGAAAAAGGGAAGGGGTCTGAATACTTTCTGAATGCACTGCACATGCCTAGGGAACGAAGTCAGAGAGATACAACAACAAAAAATTGATGGAGTGAGAGGGATAAAGGGAGAGTTGTGCTAACCGAGAGTGCCGCTCCGGAGACTTGGTAGTGAGATATCCTCGATCCGTTGGGCGCATTGAAACCATATAGTCTGTCTCCATTGGAATGTAGTCTAGCTCTATGAACCTGCAATAGTCAAACCTAACCAAAGACAACAAGCTATTATAGTGAGGAGATAGTGATGTCTGTCAGACTGAGATTCAGGCTAGAACCCAGTGACCAACATCAATAGTACTTAGGGCTTATACCCTGTGGTGGCCAAATACATCAACAATGGTCATCATGGGATAAGTAAAGTGAGTACATATCTAGTTTGATAGTGAGACTGTTTAAAGTAAAATAAAGACCGTAGCCTGGATTGTTTAGAGCAGAATCACTGGCTAATGATGAATGAGAAATTAATTTAGAATGAAATGGATTAAAGTATTACTTCTCCTTAAAAACGGGCTCATTAGAACTTAATCCTTGGCTCTGGGAGATTCCTCTACACTGCTGTGTGTAAATACAGCAGCTTTGTTCTTTAATGAGAGAGAGCATAGGCATATTACAACTACTAACGAGACTTGAACTTGCCCTGTCGAGGTCTGCTATAGGCAAACAGGGCATCTGAAGATGACTTCATCTAAACATTATTCTCCTAAACAAAGAAATGATTAAACCATGATTAAGATGCTGACATGTGGACCAGACACATTTCTGCCTTCTTACTCTGTCCCCCTACTGTCCCCCTCAGGACGAAAGGTGAGCAGTGGCATCAGAGACCACACCAAAAAATATACACAATTACAGCCTGCAATCTGGGGAAATTCCCGACCTCACATAACCCTTAACAAAAACAACATCAGAGCAAGAAACCCAAAAAAGTCAGCAGAATTAACAACTGGGAAAAGAAGAAAACAAAAGAAAGTAGAATGAAATTCTGTTGAAATCATATTCATGTAGTCTACATTCACGTCATCTACATTTTATTAGTGAAGGAATGGGGAAGGGGCACTGTGATGGGCAACTCCTGTCCTGTACTAGTCTGTTACTGTTGTCAAATTGGTACATTTACTAATGACAGGCAATTAAACAAAGCAATCAAATTCTGGCAGTTATCCAGGAGGACAGTAGTGTTGCCCAATCACTGGCTTCCAGACTGGGTGGGAGGAGATAAGCAGTGCCAAACAGATAGAACCAGCTGTTGGGAGCAGTTTTATTTTAGGAAGGGTTATGTCAGGTTATGACAAAGGCCAACAGCATACAAACAGAAAACGGTCAAGCTGAGAAATGCAGCGGAAGCAAGCCTGGAAAGAAAGGTCTAGAAAATGTAAAATGTGTGGGCTAAATAAGGTTCGGCACAATTTCAGTCCATCATTACATCTCTTCTCCTTTGAGATGGACCCTGGTGTGAAAGTGCTTGATGTGGGGCAAGCTGGTGTTATGATGTGTACGCAGGCTGTGCTGATGCTGTGTGAGGAATAGTCCTGTACAGAGTGGTTGCAAGAAGTGAGAGGAGAATGTGGTGGGACAGAGAGACTGCTCTTATAAACTACCACACAATAACTACGGTCCGGTTTGAAGATGGTTTAAGAGATTGTCCAGCGTGACTGACCAGCCAGCACTACTACTTTAACAGCTGTACTCTTCAGTAAATGCACTGTTAAATCAGTCAATCACCTCATCAAGCTATTGGCTATAATATTGGCACATGTCAGTGTACCACCAATTCTGTTTGGTGCATCTGGAGGGTTTATCAGTGAATGTCAAAGATCAATGGATCTCTGTCTGTGCCGGTCTGTCCAGCTATGACTACGGCACATGAGCATGCTCTCTGGGACGGTATGACTGAAGGGTGTCTCACGCAGGGGGCGCGGGCACGGGTACGGGTACAGGCACGGGCGAGGAGGAGGACGACAGCATTTGCTGCAAGCGCCGTTTGGGCTGCAGAGCCTTCAGAGGGTTGAATCTAGGGAGAGAGACGACAGAAAGGACCAGAGCTGGGTTCTATCTTCGCTCCAGTTTTCCAAGCCTAATAGAGTTCATGCTACTCTTGCGCTGTAGCTAGGACATTGGACATGAGTAATTCATTGCAGTGAAATACAGTATCAACGTAAAGACAACTTTAAATAGACAGAGTGCAAGTTCACAATATAGTTGCAGTGTGTTAAATAAACGGAGATCCAATCATTCACTCCCTTTATAGCAACTCTTACCATAATCCCAACACACCACTGCATTCATTTTAGCTGACAAAGCAGTAACATGGTCAAACCAACCATGTTGGAAAAAAAGAGAGAAAAGCAAAGCTCTAAAGTGCTGACGCGACTGTGACAAGAGAGAGAGAGAGAGAGAGAGAGAGACAGAGAGAGAGAGAGAGAAAATTGGCCTGTAACCGCTTATGGAGCTCAGCAGCTGATGGGACTGAAGCAAAACTGAGCCTCAGCTCACCCAGGAGATTGTGAGCCCCTGTAGCAATAAAGACAAACACAAGTTCACACACAGCATTCAATACTCAGCGAGACATCACATCACTAAACGTGTTCTCTGGGAAGGACATACCCACATTCTTCACCCCTGACCATTTCTTGTGGCTGATGATAAGAAGACAAAATGGATGAGGTAGGGAGAACAACATAGAGAGATGCGAGAGAGAGAGCGAGAGAGAGGTTGACTAAGAGGTTGACTGAAAAAGTTCAAAGGAGAAGGATTTAGAGGAAAATAGGGCTGTTCAATAGAAACGGGAGATTAGTAAAATGGAGTACGAGGGATTTTAAAAGGATGAGTCAAAAATAAATGAGGGTGTACTTATATAAGAGACGGGGTTAAGTGGGGAACATGAGAGTGTGAAGGTAATCTAAAAAGAAGATGAAAGGAGAGCGATAGAGGATGAATTAGAAAAATTAGGACAGACTGGTTGAATCAACATTGTTCCCATGTCATTTCAATGATGTTTTTTACTGTCACATACACCGCATAGGTGCAGTGAAACGTGTTGTTTTACAGGGTCAGCCGTAGAAGTACGGCACCCCGGGAGCAAATTAGGGTTAAGTGTCTTGCTCAAGGACACATCGGCGGATTCTTCATCTTGGCGGCTCGGGGATTCGAACCAGTGACCTTTCAGGTTATTGGCCCAACGCACTAACCGCTAGGCTACCTGCCACCCACGTTGAACCGACGTGGAATAGACGTTGAATTGACGTCTGCGCCCAGTGTTTCAGATGTGTAGGTGTGTATGCAGTGCTGTACCTGCGTGAGCCCAACGCAGACCTCTGGGTGGAAGGCGCAGGGGCAGACATGGAGCCAGACAGCCTCTCTCGCCCTCTCTTTTCGTATTTCTCTGTCTCTCTCTCACTCTGCAGCTTCAGCTCTGCAGTGACAGCCAGCCTGAGAGAGGAAAACAGACAAATGAACACAGTGAGTTCTATACAAACACACAAACAGGCACCGACTCTGTGGCACTGTGGACCAGGCATGACACACTGTTTTGAACCGACAAAACATGCAATTGTTTTCAAGTATGAATAAGTCAGTGAGGTCACACACACACACTTATTTTGTTTTTCTATCCTCGTGGGGACCTAAAATTAATTTCCATTCAAAATCCTATTTTCCCTAAGCCCTTCCCCTAATTCTAACCCCTAAACTTAAAATAGCCTTTGTCCTCATGGGAATGTGGGAAATGTCCCCACGAGGGAGAATTTTCTTTGTTTTACTATCCTTGTGGCTAGTAAATCTCACACACACACACACACACACACACACACACACACACACACACACACACACACACACACACACACACACACACACACACACACACACACACACTTCTGCTGACTTCCTTGGTGATAACTATAGATGTTTCAGCTTCATGCTTTGTGCTGACAAGCTGGCAGGAGTCAGGGATGGCACATATCTAGGATCAGCCCAGCCAGACAGAGCACCAGGGAGAGTCAGCCAATCACCACTTACTAGTCTGGCCACAGGCCTGAGACGGTAGAGAGCAGTGTTAGTGCTTCAACAGCAAATGGTTTATGGATTTGATTCAGTGATAAATAACAATCTAAGTCAGGCAAGCCCTGCGACAGTCGTTGCGGTCTATCGATACGACCTAATTAACATGCTATCAAAGCTCAAGTTGAAATATATTGCAATGTTGCGCAAATGCCGATTGCAAAATAAGATATGGGTCTCAATGTCAACAATGTGCCAAGTATGTCTATTCCTCATAATCTCTTGGCCATGCACAGTCAGTGGAGATAAGCAGTGATGATTGAGAGAGACAGACCTGATTGGGGAGGTAGAAAGGGAGAGATCAGCAGCAGGTATGATAACAGAGGTAGATGAGGAGAGACAGAGAGAGAGGGAGAGTACATGAAGGGAAAGAGGGGATTAATCCCATTAATCATAGAACACAGGATTTAGTGAGTTCAGGAGCCAAGTGTGCACCATAAGCCTGGCCCCTAAATCTCCCTCAGGCTTCTCCATAAACCCACCCATCCTTCTGTATGTGTGGGCACAGAGCTACCTCTCATTATTGGTCTTGACCTTCTCCTCCTCATCTGTCATCCCCTCTCCTAAAATACACTCCCATATAGTTATTCCTTTACTTTTCCTCTGTCCCTCTGCCCTGTGTTTCTGATCATGAAAAAGGACCCTACCGTTATGTGAGCAAAGCCAGTCCTTCAGACTCTCAAAGACAATGCTACACTGTACACACTGTAGTTTATGTTGTCCCCATTTCCTCTGTCCTTGCCTGACAGGGTTGGGCAGTAGTGTACTGTTTGTCCCAACCCTGCAGTGTAGAGTGAGTAACCATGTTGAATCACCCCTCAGCAGCCAGCCAGCCAGCTGGCCAGACAGACGCCCACTCAGCCTGCAATGCTATATATTTATTTATTATTATTATTTTTATTTTACCTTTATTTAACTAGGCAAGTCATATAGACAGACAGACAAAGAGTCAGCCAGCCAGCCACCCAGAGAGACAGACAGCCTGAGACAGATACCCACTCAGTCTCCCCTGCTACAGACAGACAGACAGACAGACAGACAGACAGACAGACAGACAGACAGACAGACAGACAGACAGACAGACAGACAGACAGACAGACAGACAGACAGACAGACAGACAGACAGACAGACAGACAGACAGACAGACAGACAGACACCTGTCTCATTGCTACAGAGAGACTGCTACAGAGAGACAGCTACAGAGAGACAGCGAGACTGCTACAGAGAGACAAGGAGACTGCTACAGAGAGACAAGGAGCCTGCTACAGAGAGACAAGGAGACTGCTACAGAGAGACAGAGAGACTGAGACAGAAAGACTGCTACAGAGAGACTGCTACAGAGAGACAGAGAGACTGAGACAGAAAGACTGCTACGGAGAGACAGAGAGACAAGGAGACTGCTACAGAGAGACAGAAAGACTGCTACAGAAAGACAGAGAGACTGCTATGGAGAGACAGAGAGACTGCTATGGAGAGACAGAGAGACAAGGAGACTGCTACAGAGAGACCGAGAGACAGCTACAGAGAGACTGAGAGACAAGGAGACTGCTACAGAGAGACAGAGAGACTGCTACAGAGAGACTGAGAGACAAGGAGACTGCTACAGAGAGACAGAGAGACTGCTACAGAGAGACAGAGACAAGGAGACTGCTACAGAGAGACAGAGAGACTGCTACAGAGAGACTGAGAGACAAGGAGACTGCTACAGAGAGACAGAGAGACTGCTACAGAGAGACAGAGAGACTGCTACAGAGAGACAGAGAGACTGAGAGACAAGGAGACTGCTACAGAGAGACAGAGAGACTGCTACAGAGAGACAGAGACTGCTACAGAGAGACAGAGAGACAAGGAGACTGCTACAGAGAGACAGAGAGACTGCTACAGAGAGACTGAGAGACCAGGAGACTGCTACAGAGAGACTGAGAGACAAGGAGACTGCTACAGAGAGACAGAGAGACTGCTACAGAGAGACTGCTACAGAGAGACAGAGAGACTGCTACAGAGAGACAGAGAGACTGAGAGACAAGGAGACTGCTACAGAGAGACAGAGAGACTGCTACAGAGAGACAGAGACTGCTACAGAGAGACAGAGAGACAAGGAGACTGCTACAGAGAGACAGAGAGACTGCTACAGAGAGACTGAGAGACCAGGAGACTGCTACAGAGAGACTGAGAGACAAGGAGACTGCTACAGAGAGACAGAGAGACTGCTACAGAGAGACTGCTACAGAGAGACAGAGAGACTGCTACAGAGAGACAGAGAGACTGCTACAGAGAGACAGAGAGACTGCTACAGAGAGACAGAGAGACAAGGAGACTGCTACAGAGAGACAGAGAGACTGCTACAGAGAGACTGCTACAGAGAGACAGAGAGACTGAGAGACAAGGAGACTGCTACAGAGAGACAGAGAGACAGCTACAGAGAGAGACCCAGCTGGTTATCACCTCACCTCATCACTCATAATTCATCTTCACCCACAGGGTGTGACGTAACATGGTTAAAACAGCCGTTAACTCTTATGAATACAGTTAATACACACATAGGAGAGCAGCACGCAACATAGAAAGAAGGTAACAATTTCACCTACGCCGCTACCAAACCAGGTACTTACCTCAAACAGTGCAGTTACGCAAACATTTCTATTACATTTTAGTCATTTAGGGGCGGCAGGTAGCCTAGTGGTTAGAGTGTTGGGCCAGTAACCGAAAGGTTGCTAGATCGAATCCCTGAGCTGACAAGGTAAAAATCTGTCGTTCTGCCCCTGAACAAGGCAGTTAACCCAGTGTTCCTAGGCCGTCATTGAAAATAAGAATTTGTTCCTAACTGACTTGCCTAGTTAAAAAAATGTAACACTTTTTTGCAGACGCTCTTATCCAACTTACAGGACCAATTAGGGTTAAGTGCCATGCTCAAGGGCACAGCGACAGATTTTTCACCTAGTTGACTCGGGGATTCGGACTAGTGACCTTTTGGTTACTGGCCTAATGCTCTGATGTGATGCATTTGAATTATCTGTTGCACCAAGCATTGATCTAACAAGGTCCTTGTATCACACGTTAATTATGTGGCATTCAATACAGAACTACAAAATCGCTATTTCATCCATTCATTTGTTGTTTAAAGACTAGCCCTATAAAAGTAAAGCTGATATGAAAACAACAGACAAACAACAATCTCACAATCAAAGATCGTAGAAACAAAGGAAGAAATGAATCAGTGCCACGCAGCAGGAAGACACACCTGTGTCCATGATAGCTTTCCTGTTAATGGCTGTCACTAAGCAACATCAAGCCCTCTGGGCAATCAAGGCCTTCTGATGCGGAACATGATTAAATACGGAAATAAACAAACAGTCTTACCTAACACACGCACACACACAAAATAATAGGGCAAAGATAACAATAGGAACTCTGTGGAATGTTTCCAGACACTGGAAAAGCCTTTCCTGTCCTCTTCCTCTCTGATACAGCCTAAACCTATCCCTGGTTTGACAGGAGCAAGTAGACAGGGAGGGAGGCAGAGGCAATATTTCCTACTACAGATGTAGGAAATTAAACACTTGTGTATTTGAGGTTTTAAAAAAGGCTTATGAAGTCTGTAATTTCCACTTCGAAATTTCAGACTTGATTTTCCCTTACATTTTTCGTACCAACCCCTAAAAAATGTAAATTACTTATAATCCACATAATAGTTAACATTTCCTGTTGCTGCAGGATTAATTTCCTGCTGTAGCAAACTGGCTCAAATTAAGATCCTACACTACTTGACCAAAAGTATGTGGACACCTTGTCGAACATTCATTCCAAAATCATGGGCATTAACATGGACTTGGTCTACCCTTTGCTGCTATAAAAGCCCAGTCTTCTGGCTTTCCACTAGATGTTGGAACATTGCTGCGGGGACTTGCTTCCACTCAGCCACTAGATCATTAGGGAGGATGGGCACTGATGTTGGGCAATTAGGTCTGGCTGGCAGTTAGCGTTCCAATTCATCCCAAAGGTGTTCGATGGGGTTGAGGTCAGGCCTCTGTGCAGGCCAATCAAGTTCTTCCACACCGATCTTGATCAATTATTTTTGTATGGACTTCAAGTCAAATCAAATTTTATTGGTCACATACACATGGTTAGCAGATGTTAATGCGAGTGTAGCGAAATGCTTGTGCTTCTAAAGTAGTTCCGACCATGCAGTAATATCTAACAAGTAATCTAACAATTTCACAACAACTACCTTATACACACACAAGTGTAAAGGAATGAATAAGAATATGTACATATAAATATATGGATGAGCGATGGCCGAACGGCATAGGCAAGATGCAGTAGATGGTATAGAGTACAGTATATACATATGAGATGAGTAATGTAGGGTATGTAAACATTATATAAAGTGACATTGTTTAAAGTGACTAGTGATACATTTATTACATCCATTTTTTTATTATTAAAGTGGCTAGAGATTTGAGTCAGTATGTTGGCAGCAGCCACTCAATGTTAGTGATGGCTGTTTAACAGTCTGATGGCCTTGAGATAGAAGCTGTTCTTCAGTCTCTCGGTCCCAGCTTTGATGCACCTGTACTGACCTCGCCTTCTGGATGATATCGGGGTGAACAGGCAGTGGATCGGGTGGTTGTTGTCCTTGATGATCTTTTTGGCCTTCCTGTGACATCGGGTGGTGTAGGTGTCCTGGAGGGCAGGTAGTTTGCCCCCGGTGATGCGTTGTGCAGACGTCACTACCCTCTGGAGAGCCTTACGGTTGTGGGCGGAGCAGTTGCCGTACCAGGCAGTGATACAGCCTGACAGGATGCTCTCGATTGTGCATCTGTAAAAGTTTGTGAGTGTTTTTGGTGACAAGCCACATTTCTTCAGACTCCTGAGGTTGAAGAGAACAGCGCCTTCTTCACCACGCTGTCTGTGTGGGTGGACCATTTCAGTTTGTCCGTGATGTATACGCTGAGGAACTTAAAACTTTCCATCTTCTCCACTACTGTCCCGTCGATGTGGATAGGGGGGTGCTCCCTCTGCTGTTTCCTGAAGTCCACGATCATCTCATTTGTTTTGTTGACGTTGAGTGTGAGGTTATTTTCCTGACACCACACTCCGAGGGCCCTCACCTCCTCCCTGTAGGCCGTCTCGTCGTTGTTGGTAATCAAGCCTACCACTGTAGCGTCATCTGCAAACTTGATGATGGAGTTGGAGGTGTGCATGGCCACGCAGTTATGGGTAAACAGGGAATACAGGAGAGGGCTGAGAACGCACCCAGTGATGAGGATCAGCTGGGTCGAGATGTTTTTTCCTACCCTATGCTGAGCTGTAGTCGATGAACAGCATTCTTACATAGGTATTCCTCTTGTGCAGATGGGTAGGGCAGTGTGCAGTGTGACCGCGTCATCTGTGGACCTATTGGGGCGGTAAGCAAATTGGAGTGGGTCTAGGGGGTCAGGTAGGGTGGAGGTGATATGATCCTTGACTAGTCTCTCAAAGCACTTCATGATGACGGAAGTGAGTGCTACGGGTCGATAGTCGTTTAGCTCAGTTACCTTAGCTTTCTTGGGAACAGGAACAATGGCGCCCTCTTGAAGCACGTGGGAACAGCAGACTGGGATAGGGATTGATTGAATATGTCCGTAAACACACCAGCAAGCTGGTCTGCGCATGCTCTGAGGATGCAGCTAGGGGATGCCGTCTGGGCTTGCAGCCTTGTGAGAGTTAACACGTTTAAATGTTTTACTCTTGTTGGCTGCGGTGAAGGAGAGCCTGCAGGTTTTGGTAGCGGGCCGTGTCGGTGGCACTGTATTGTCCTCAAAGCGAGCAAAGAAGTTGTTTAGTTTGTCTGGGAGCAAGACATCAGGGTCCGCGACAGGGCTGGTTTTCTTTTTGTAGTCCGTGATTGACTGTAGACCCTGCCACATATCTCTCATGTCTGAGCCGTTGAATTACAACTCTACTTTGTCTCTATACTGACGCTTAGCTTGTTTGATTGCCTTGCGGAGGGAATAGCTACACTGTTTGTATTCGATCATGTTTCCGGTCGCCTTGCTCTGATTAAAAGCAGGGCTTTCAGTTTTGCGTGAATACTGCCATTAATCCACGGTTTCTGGTTGGGGAAGGTTTTAATAGTTGCCGTGGGTACAACATCACCGATGCACTTGCTAATAAACTCGCTCACCGAATCAGCGTATACATCAATGTTGTTGTCTGACCCTATCCGGAACAAATCCCAGTCCACATGATCAAAGCAATCTTGAAGCGTGGATTGAACAGACCTGAGCACGGGTATTTCCTGTTTTAGTTTCAGTCTATTGGCTGGGACCAATAAAATGGAGTTGTGGTCAGATTTCCCGAAAGGAGGGCGAGGGAGGGCTTTGTATGTGTAACAATGATCCAGAATTTTGCCAGCCCGGGTCGAGCATTTGATATGCTAATAAAATTTAGGGAGCCTATGTGGTTTCCAGTTTACATAGAATCCAATGAAGTTCTTTCCGGACCGTCGAGGTGTCTGCTTGGGGGGGGATATACACGACTGTGATTATAATTGAAGAGAATTCTCTTGGTAGATAATGCGGTCGGCATTTGACTGTAAGGAATTCTAGGTCAGGTGAACAAAAGGACTTGAGTTCCTGTATGTTGTTATGATCACACCATGACTCGTTAATCATTAGGCATACACCCACGCCCTTCTTCTTACCAGAGAGATATTTGTTTCTGTAGGCGCGATGCGTGAAGAAACCAGGTGGCTGTACCGACTCTGATAACATATCCAAAGTGAGCCATGTTTCCGTGAAACAGAGAATGTTACAATCTCTGATGTCTCTCTGGAAGGCAACCTTTGCTCGGATTTCGTCTACCTTGTTGTCAAGAGACTGGACATTGGCGATTAGTATACTCGGGAGCGATGGGCGATGTGCCCGTCTACGGAGCCTGACCAGAAGCCTGACCAGAAGCCTGACCCCTTCTGCAGCGCCGTTGTTTTGGGTCGCCTGCTGGGATCCGATCCATTGTCCTGGGTGGTGGGCCAAACAGAGGATCCGCTTCGGGAAAGTCGTATTCCTGGTCGTAATGTTGGTAAGTTGACATTGCTCCTCCCAGCTGTATGTAATAAGACTTAAGATTTCCTGGGGTAACAGTGTAAGAAATAATACATAAAAAAAGAAAATACCGCATAGTTTCCTAAGAATGCGAAGCGTGGCAGCCATCTCTGTCGGCGCTGGACAATGCCCCCATAAAGGCTTTGTGCATGGGGGCATTGTCATGCTGAATCAGGAAAGGGCCTGCCCCAATCTGTTGCTACAAAGTTACTAGCACAGAATCGTCTACAATGTCATTGCATAATGTAGCGTTAATATTTCCCATCACTGGAACTGAGGGGCCTAGACCGAAAAAGAAAATCAGCCCCTGACCATTATTCCTCCTCCACCAAACTTTACAGTTGGCACTATGCATTTGGGCAGGTAATGTTCTCCTGTCATCCGCCAAACCCAGATTCGTTCGATGGACTGCCAGATGGTGAAGCGTGATTCATCACGCCAGAGAATGCGTTTCCACTGCTCCAGAGTCCAATGGCGGCGAGCTTTACACCACTCCATCCGAAGCTGTGCATTGCGCATGGTAATCTTAGGCTTGTGTGCGGCTGCTTGGCCATGGAAACCCATTTCATTAAGCTCCTGACGAACAGTTATTGTGCTGACGTTGCTTTCAGAGGCAGTTTGTGACTCGGTAGTGACGATTGCAACAAACAGACAATTTTTACGTGCTTCAGCACTCTGCGGTCACGTTCTGTGAGCTTGTGTGGCCTACCTCTTCGCGGTTGAGCCGTTGTTGCTCCTAGACGTTTCCACTTCACAATAACAGCACTTACAGTTGACCGGAGTAGCTCTAGCATGGCAAACATTTGACAAACTGACTTGTTGGGAAGATGGCATCCTATGATGGTGCCACACAATGTTCCCTCAAATCTTTTGCATTGCTGAGCAAATTTCAGGTCTGCTGAGTGCAAACTTGAGCGTTGTGAAAATTCTGTGCAACTTCAGGTGTGCGTTTACTGTGAACACTGAGGCTGTACCCGCTATTAGTAAGTTTTGACAGTGGTCAAGTTGGCTACTGTGGCTATTTGATCATAATGTAGGTCTACCAGATTGGCCTACCATCAAAAACAATGGAGAAAATGCATCCCAGAAAATGTTAACATGGAAATAGCTGTTCTATTGTCCAGCCTACAGTAGTAGCCAATGTGTGGTGTTCAATGGAGGCCTACATTCCATGAGCCTTTTATAAAAAACATGCAGGGCCTTGACATTAACCTGTTCATCCACTTGTCCTTCAGACAAGGAGGTGACTGGAAATGTTGTTGTGTTGTTTGATGCAAGAAACCACTTTACAAAATAAAATGCATCATTATTCCCATACCATTATTACAGAGAATCAGAAAAATTATTCTACACTCTGCCTATTGGTCACTTAGATTATTCAAGCCTGTCTCAAAATACAACACTGCCCCTTTAAAGACAAAAAAAGCTCTTTACCTGACTCACTTTTCAAAGATATCTAGAAATACACACGTTTTGTGCCCTTGTAAGAAGCAATCACTCCCCTATTGCTGACTACAAATTGTCTATAACTGGGCTAATAACTCACTAGCAAAGAATATGAACAAATGTGCACATCGCTACATGTAGCTCTAGCTTTGATCTCAAAACAAGTGCATCTCCTCACGACCGCTCATGCTGTAAACACAGTCCAGTTCAAAGTGAATGACATAGATCCATATATGGCAATTGTCTAGTCAAATATACAGTAGGCCTACTTCAGCTCTGATTGGTTATGGTGCACCGGTCTATGTAGAGTATTGGTCTGAGTCGTGCCTGTCAATGCAATAGAATCCTAATCCGATGCATTCTGTCTTTAACAAAATCTCTTGCATAGTTAGTTTTGCATACTAAGTCTGGCATTGTTTGTTTTGTTTCAGTATTTTACATTGAAAGTGGATAATATTGTGTTGATTCGATCACAATTCCCACAGTAAAGGGAAATGTTGATTGTGTTGACTAACGGGGAAAACTCTAGAAATTGAGTGAAATTCAATCTCGTGCTTCTCTGCGCAAGCTGATATTTCTTCTGCATGGCAGTCCAGCACGCGTGCAGTTTAGAGGGAACATTGGTGCCACGTTGAAAGTCACTGAGCTCTTCAGCAAGGCTATTCTACTGCCAATGTTTGTCTATGGAGATTGCATGACTGTGCGCTCAATTTTATACACCTGTCAGCAACGGGTGTGGCTGAAACAGCTGAATCCACTCATTTGAAGGGGTGTCCACATATATATTTTTAAAAAGTATTGTGTATATCTGTATGTACATCACAAGGCATGTATTAAGCCCTATTATATAACACCATCCCCAGCCAAAAGTACAGGCAGCATCAGACAGGTACAGCAGCACGCAAGCAGCTTCAAAGCTGATGAAAGAGACAATGACGTACCGCAATTTCATGAGGTCCCCCTGCAAGGTACCATGAGGTCCCCCCAATAATTCTACATATTTTGCCATGTGGCAAAGATAAAATATTGCCGTTTTAAAGCTAATTTCCTGTAATTCTAAACATTTTGCCATGGCTTATGAAGTGTTCATATGCTATCCGGGGGGGGAGAGCCCCCCAAACCTTGGTATGATACACAAGTGGACAGAGACATGTGGACAGAGGGGGAAGAGAGGGAGAAATGGAGGGCAGAGATGGAGTGTGAGCGAGGGAGGAAGCTAGACAGAGAAGTAGGGAAAACCTTAATCTACCATCAAGCCTCATATGCTTATCTATCCTTCTCATGTCTAGTATCTGTAGTGACCGCCAGTATAAATTTGCACCTTCGTGGGAGTCACAGTAAAAGCTCTTTACATCCTTGATGGAATCTAACACCTTGGACACACACACACCCCATGGTTATGTTTATCACGCACACACCGGTACAGTCGCACATGCACACACTGTCACATCTCAGCATGGTCTCTCGCTCACACACACACACTCGGGAAACAGAATGTCCTTGCTCTCTCAAGGAAAGGTGACCTTGACTATTCTCATATACACCCAGGAATTCCATGTACAGGACACTGTAGCATGTGTTAAAGGAAGAAAGATAAGAGAGTGTGTCTTTCCTGCGTCACTCACTAGTATGTATGTTGTTGTACATCAAGTGAGAGTCTGAGATGTGTGTTAAAATTGTGTGCTGCTGAGCATACAAACATGCGTGTATTAATGTATTTGAACAAGAAACAGTGAAAAGCTCTGAGATTCTGACTCACAACTTACATTCCAGCCTATGGTTGGGACAGAGACACAGAATGAGTCACACCGGTTCAGTGACAGTGTAAGTGGTGCGTAACCGGTGGCAGGGAAGTCAGTCGCAGGAGAGCAGAACTAAGCAATAGCCGAAGCAGTTTAATAGCAAAACCAACGGCTTAAAGAGTAACAAGACATGGGTACAAAACCCGGCGCGCACCAGTCAACATGTGCACAAGCACTTACAAATAAACAATACCACACAAAGACATGGGGGGGGGGAACAGAGGGTTAAATACACAACACTTAATGAGGGAATGAAAACCAGGCGTGTGGGATAACAAGACAAAACCAATGGAAAATGAAAAATGGATCGGCGATGGCTAGAAGACCGGTGACGTCGACCGCCGAACACCGCCCGAACATGGAGAGGAACCGACTTCGGCAGAAGTCGTGACAGACAGTAATGATGTCCCTGGGCACACACATGCACACACACTTTCTCAATCACTGTCTAAATACTCAGAATCATTCTTTTAAGAATATGAGTCTGGTATTTATGAACCTGTATGAATTTACTTTATTAAATGTAGTTTTACAGGGGCAGTGCACATTAAATCAACAAAAAATGTGCCAGTTTTAAACCAGTCAGAATTGAGCATGGCTGTTTTCTGAATATTTGAGCAGTGGTGGCTACAACAAATGCTGTGGAATAGGTTATTTGCATATTAGGCCCAACGGTTGATCTGACAGTTTTTCTGCATAGCCAAGCATGGTGGTGGCTGCATCATATTATGGGTATGCTTGTAATTGTTAAGGACTGGGAAGTTTTTCCAGGATAAACAATAAACGTAATGGAGGTAAGCATAGACAAAATCCTAGAGGAAAACCTGGTTCAGTCTGCTTTCCACCAGACACTGGGAGATGAATTCACCTTTCAGCAGGACAATAACATAAAACACAAGGCCAAATCTATACTGCAGTTGCTTACCAAGACAACATTGAATGTTCCTGAGTGGCCGAGTTACAGTTTAGACTTAAATCTACTTGGAAATCTTTGGCAAAGACCTGAAAATGTTTGTCTAGCAATGATCAACAACCAATTTGACAGAGCTTGAAGAATTTTGAAAAAATGTAAATGTTGCACAATCCAGGTGTGCAAAGCGCTTAGAGACTTACCCAGAAAGACTCACAGCTGTAATCACTGCCAAAGGTGAATACTTATGTAAATGAGATATTTCTGTATTTCATTTTCAATACATTTGCTAACATTTCTAAAAACATATTTTCACTTATGGGGTATTGTGTGTAGATGGGTCAGAAAAAAATGATATTTAATCCATGTTGAATGCAGTCTAACACATAAAAACGTGAAATAAGTCAAGGGGTATGAATACTATGACGGCACTGTATCTTGTAACAGTAGCTCTACAACAGTATGTACAGTATCCAAGGCCCTAGACGTCCTCCCATTCCCCATGAACAACACAGTGGAATAATTATCCACTGAGTTAGTTAAATAATAGATATATGAGTCTGTTGGTTTGCAGCAGCTTATGACTCACACTTTCTTATCAGGCCAGCCCGCTCAGTCAGAAGCTAGGGAAATGGCCCCATGCACTCACAACCTCAGCCCAGAACGGCTCATAACGCGACAAATACTAACATTATTATCACACTGAAAAAATTGATAAATGTGTGCGAGGAGAGTATACTCCTAACCAAATTATCAAAACAACTTTAAGAAGGACCCCCATCTCCTCTAGAATCCTACAGGCAAGGTTCAGCACCGACAATATGACTGCACAGGACACAACAGCTCCAAAGCAGTACTTGTTACTGGTTCCAGGTAGCCTTTCCCTGTATGCCCAATGAAAAACATACTTTTTAATTCTCCATAAATTGTGCTCCAAAAGGGTTAACAAATGATCTAAATTATGATTTCTTAACTAAATATTAAAATTAACATTAAGAACATTTTGTTTTTGGTTTACATGATAACCACCAAAAGGCAACTATGTCCTCTATAGATACGAAAGTAAATACAAGCACTTGTTCAGTTAACCTTCTTAGGTACAACTTAAACATGTGTCTAAGGCAGTAGATAAGAATGCAGAAGTGTTTGTGTTGAAGCACCACAAGCACACTAATAAACAAGAAGGGCTGAATGAATTAAACTTAGTCTCAAAGTCAATCTTGAAACTGCAACGTCGACAACTTCACAAACTATGCAGCTGAAATGCAGTAAGATGCAGTTTGTAATGTCACCACTAGATAGCAGCGTCTGTATTTAACTGTGTTATTTTTGTATCAAGGATGAGTCAGTGTTTATTTTGGCGCCAGTCCAGTGTTCGCACAAAAGTAGCACAGATTGCTAGCTCGCTAGCTAGCCTAACTATCTTGCTGGCTAGCTTGTCAGGTAACGTTGACTAAGTAAGCATGTGATCAGGACAGGGCTGCTTGCTTGCTGAAGTGTACTTTGGATTATTTACTTGTTCAAATATGCTGTCGCTGGCTGTGGCAAGCTACTCTAGAAAATAAAGGAAAGCCGCACACTCTAAGAGCTCAGATGCAAAAATTTTAATAACCAACGTTTCGACAGCTAAGCTGTCTTCATCAGGGTATCATCACAAACACTGAGAGATGAGTCATTTATATAGTGTCAAGAGACACACAGGTGTTTGTAATCATGGCCAAGTATGGCCTAATATCATTGGTTAACTGAAATATTTAAAAAATGGTATACAAGGAACATACAAAAAGACAAACAAATGGATAACATATGATCATAGCATTTGTAGTCTAAAAAGTATCTAACAAACAATTACAATGGCAAAATCACAATAATCACAAGAATGGCTTCAGATCAAAGTCTATGTTGAGACCGAAGGGAGCAAGTGTCTTTAAATTAAAGATCCAGGCAGCCTCTCGTTTTAACAATAAATTATCAAGGTCACCCCCTCTCCTCGGGAGGGTGACATGTTCGATGCCAATATAACGCAGAGACGAAATCGAATGGCCTGCCTCCAAAAAGTGGGCCGCAACTGGGTAAGTCAGGTTTTTGCACCTAATGGTGCTACGGTGCTCTGAGATACGTACTTTTAATTCACGCTTTGTTTTACCCACATAATTTTTACCACAGGGACAAGTTATAAGGTAAATAACTGACTTAGTGGAACACGTAATAACACCTTTAATTGGGATAGATTTCCCTGTTTGGGGGTGTTTGAAGGATCTACATTTGTAAGTGCCATTGCATTGAGCACAGCCATTACACTTGTAATTTCCATCCAGTATGGGCGCAAATAGGCGTTGTTCAGGAATATCTTGGGCTGGTAAATCAGAGTGTACCAATTGGTCTCTGAGATTTCTGCCCCGCGAGAATACGACCAGGGGAAGATCAGAAAACACATTACCAAGACTATCATCGTATTTCAGAATGTGCCAATGTTTGTGAACGATTCCTTTAATTTGTTCAGAGCACTTTGAATAGCGGGTAGTAAGAACGCATGAATGCGTCTTTTTGCGAGACTGACCTTGAAAAAGGTCATGTCTCGTTTTGTTTTGAATTTTCTCAATGGCAATATTAATCTGATCATTGTTGTACCCCCTCTCCTTGAACTTATCCTGAGTCTCAGCCATATTTCTGTCGAAATCTGATTGTTTAATGCAAATTCTTTTGATTCGACAGAATTGGCTGTAGGGCAAACTATTTTTCAAGGGAAGTGGGTGACAACTGTCAGCCCTCAACAAACTGTTACGATCAGTAGGTTTCCTGTAAAGATCAGTGTATAAAACATTATCTTCACACAAGATCAGAAGATCAAGAAAACTGATTTGACGTGTATCAGATTGCATAGTAAATCTCAAATGTTCAGAACAGGAGTTAAGAAAAGCATAAAACGACTGGAGCAGTTCTGCATCACCCCTCCATAGAACAAAAATATCGTCAATATACCGTTTCCAAATAATGATGTTAGGCAAGAAAACATTTTTGAGAGGGTTAAAAATGGATTGTTTCTCCATGTAACCCACATACAAATTAGCATAGTTAGGAGCCATGGGAGATCCCATAGCAGTACCCTTCGTCTGAATAAAGAAATCATTTAGAAACATGAAGTAGTTGTGTGTGAGTACTATTTCAGCCAACGTTACAATGCAGGCACTGGAAGGTAGCTCATTAGGGTCACGTTGCAAAAGAAAATGTTCCATGGCTTCAATACCGCCCTCATGCGGAATATTTGTGTATAACGACTCAACATCAAAAGTAACTAACAAGGTGTTCTCAGGCAGAGGATCAAGAGATTCAATGATAGAGATCATACTGCTGGTGTCCTTTACAAAGGAGGGGAGCTGTTCTGCGAGTGGTCTAATAAAAAAGTCTACAAAAGTAGATAGAGGGGCCGTTATTGCATCAATGCCCGCTACAATAGGGCGCCCTGGAGGGTTTGTAACGTTCTTGTGTAATTTCGGCAAAGTATAGAAAGTGGCAATTTTAGGGTGTTGGATGGCCAGAAAGTCATGTTCTTTTTTGGTTATCTGACCAGAATTTAAATAACCATCTAGGACAGAAAAGATAGTATTCTGAAATTGGGAAGTAGGGTCACTTCTGAGTTTCTTGTAAAAGGTGTTGTCAAGTAGCTGTCTATGACACTCATTTACATAAGTTGTCCTATCCATGAGTACCACCGACCCACCCTTATCAGCAGGACGAATAAGGACTGACGTATCAGATTGTAAATCAAGCAAAGCTTTTTTTTCATCCTTAGATAAATTATGGAAAGATTTGAAGTCCTGTTTATTCTTAAGGAGATGAGCAACATCTTTTTCAACAAGTCTGCAATATGTCTCGATAGAGTGATTGCGATTGGCTGGAGGTACAAAATAACTCTTGCTTCTAAAAGGAGTCGGAGTATGTACAGGTAAGTAACCTACTGGTTCAATAGAAGTGTCAGGATTGGGGGAGCTAAAGTATTCCCTTAAACGGATGTTTCTAAAAAACTTAAACATGTCTACCTTAACGTCAAAATCGTTACACTGTGTTGTAGGCACAAAAGATAACCCTTTATTGAGCAAAGAGACATGGGCAGGGCTCAATATCTTGCTTGATAAATTAAAGACACTCAGTCCCGTGGGTTCTGGGACCGTGTGAACGGTCTCCTCTGCCTCTGATAGTCAACAAATGATCTAAATTATGATTTCTTAACTAAATATTAAAATTAACATTAAGAACATTTTGTTTTTGGTTTACATGATAACCACCAAAAGGCAACTATGTCCTCTATAGATACGAAAGTAAATACAAGCACTTGTTCAGTTAACCTTCTTAGGTACAACTTAAACATGTGTCTAAGGCAGTAGATAAGAATGCAGAAGTGTTTGTGTTGAAGCACCACAAGCACACTAATAAACAAGAAGGGCTGAATGAATTAAACTTAGTCTCAAAGTCAATCTTGAAACTGCAACGTCGACAACTTCACAAACTATGCAGCTGAAATGCAGTAAGATGCAGTTTGTAATGTCACCACTAGATAGCAGCGTCTGTATTTAACTGTGTTATTTTTGTATCAAGGATGAGTCAGTGTTTATTTTGGCGCCAGTCCAGTGTTCGCACAAAAGTAGCACAGATTGCTAGCTCGCTAGCTAGCCTAACTATCTTGCTGGCTAGCTTGTCAGGTAACGTTGACTAAGTAAGCATGTGATCAGGACAGGGCTGCTTGCTTGCTGAAGTGTACTTTGGATTATTTACTTGTTCAAATATGCTGTCGCTGGCTGTGGCAAGCTACTCACCGTCAAACCACCATGCCCACTCTCTCACGCCGTGACTTACGGGCTGAATGTTACTCAATAAGCAGCTCGTTGATCGCCCTACTCAGGCAATCATTGAAAAAAATTAAATGGCACCGCTTATTCTGTGAAGGATCTGTGAGGCTTCTTTCACAAGATGGGTCCACAGGCAAAGGCTGTGCCATCTAGAGGAGGACAAGGGTAACACATCGATATTGTACTATGCCTAGTGGCCTGAAAGGGTCACAGAGGCATCTATAATTACCTCACTAATGACAATACCATCAGTACCATTATCATAGTCATTAACCACTCATAACCAGGCCAAAGACCTAGTTTCGGCACCACAACTGCGACAACAGTGCTTTATCTGTGAAATAAAATATTTCAGTGAGAGGCTAATATCAGCCGATAATATCGGTCGACCGATTTAATCGGTCGGCCTCTAGACAGGACAACATTTCATTACCAAGAATCTCAAAATCCTGCCTAGTCACTGCACTGCAGAGCAGCTTACAGCAGCAGAGCTCTGTCCATTTAATCAATCAGTCCAACTATCCACATAATCCTGCGAAAGAGTGTAGTGAGAGAAGGAGAGGGAAGGGGGGGATATAGAAGCAGAGCACTGCATCTGCCACAACACTAAGCAGTGAGGATCTGTGAGGCTTCTTTCACAAGATGGGTCCACAGGCAAAGGCTGTGCCATCTAGAGGAGGACAAAGGTAACAAATAGATATTGTACTAGGCCTAGGGGCCTGAAAGGGTCACAGAGGCATCTAGAATTACCTCACTAATGACAATACCATCAGTACCGTTATCATAGTCATTAACCATTCATAACCAGGCCAAAGACCTTGTTTCGGGACAACCTCAACTGCGACAACATCACCATCATCAAAATCATTATCGTCATTATGACCTTTCATGTCAGAAAACTGCAGCATCATCTCCACCGTCCCAGGCAGTGGTGGTGTCCTTAACAGAGGGCCTTTACCCCGGAGTGTGAGGGAGGAGAGGTTGAGGAGAGGGGAAGGCATGCTGGATATCACATGTCAGGAGCCAGCACCCTTCCCTCTCCCCTCCTGAGATGCAGCAAGAGCACCTCCACTTTAGCTACCCGACGAGCTAAACACCTTCTTCGCCGTCTTTGTGGAAAACAGAGCCGCCGACATGGGCGCCCGAGGCTCATGAGGACTGTGCGCTCTCGTTCTCCGTTGCCGACCTAAGAAAGAGTATTAACCCTCGCAAGGCTGCCGGCCCAGATGGCATCCCAAGCTGTGTCCTCAGAGCATGTGCAGACCAGCTGGCTGGAGTGTTTAGGGACATATTCAATCTCTCCATATGTCTGTTGTCCCCACTTGCTTCAAGATGTCCACCACTCTTCCTGGACCCACGAAAGCGAAGGGAACTGAACTAAATGACTATCGCCCCATAGCACTTACTTCTGTCATCACGAAACACTTTAAGAGGCTAGTTAAAGACCATATCACCTCTACCTTACCTGACAGCCTATTCACATATCGCCCCAACAGATCCTAGGACGACACAATCGCAGTTGCACTGCATACTGCCCTATCTAACCTACGTAAGAATGCTGTTCATTGACTACAGCTCAGCCTTCAACACCATAGTGCCCTTCAAGCTCATCACTAAGCTCAGGGCCCTGGGTCCGAACCCCTCACCTGTGCAACTAGATCCTGGACTTCCTGACGGGCTGACCTCAAGTGGTGAAGGTAGGCAACAACACCTCCACCACACTGATCCCCAACATGGGTGCGTGCTCAGCCCTGTCCAGTACTCCCTGTTCACCCATGACTACGTGACCACCCACGTCTCCAAATTCCAACTCAATCATCAAGGTTGCTGACGTCACAACAGAGATAGTTGTTGGTAATCAGGCCTACGAGACAGCCTACAAGTTTTACATTGTTCATTTCAAGTGGACAAGTAAAGTGAAATTCCTTTCTTGCAAGCTGAAAAATCCAACAATGCAGTAATCAATATAGTACTAAAATAAAACATCAGCTAGAACAAAAACACACAAGAAATACAAATAAGTAGAACATGAGAAGTAAGTAAGCTATATACAGGGTCAGTACCAATATCATATTAACAACGTGCAGGGATACTAGAGTGATGGATGTAGATATGTGTAGGGGTAAGGTCACAGGGATACTAGAGTGATGGAGGTAGATATGTATAGGGGTAAGGTCACAGGGATACTGGAGTAATGGAGGTAGATATGTATAGGGGTAAGGGGACAGGGATAATGGAGTGATGGAGGTAGATATGTATAGGGGTAAGGGGACAGGGATAATGGAGTGATGGAGGTAGATATGTATAGGGGTAAGGTGACAGGGATACTGGAGTGATGGAGGTAGATATGTATAGGGGTAAGGTGACAGGGATACTGGAGTGATGGAGGTAGATATGTATAGGGGTAAGGTGACAGGGATACTGGAGTGATGGAGGTAGATATGTATAGGGGTAAGGGGACAGGGATACTGGAGTGATGGAGGTAGATATGTATAGGGGTAAGGTGACTAGGTACCAGGGTATATGATACACAGAGTAGCAGTAGTGTATATGATGATTGTATGTGAGTGTGCGTGTGTGTAGAGTCAGTATAAATGTGTGTGCATGTTAAGTGTGTATGAACAAATGAAGAGAGCGAGTGAGTGAGTGAGTGAGTGAGTATGTGAGTGAGTGTGTGTGTGTGTGTTGGAGTCTCAGTGTGTGTGTGTGTTGGAGTGTCAGTGTGTGTGAGTGTGTGGAGTCCTGTGAGTGTGCATTGAGACAGTGCAAAAATAAAAATACAATACAATACAGGGAGGAGGTGAGAGCCGTGGTGGAGTGGTGCCAGGAAAATAACCTCTCCCTTAACATCAACCAAACGAAGAAGCTGATCGTGGACTACAGGAGACAGCAGAGAGAGCACGCCCCCATCCACATTGACGGGGCTGCGGTGGAGAGAGTCAAAAGCTTCAAGCTCTTTGGCGTGCACATCACTGACAACCTGAAATAGTCCCACAGTGCCTCTTAAATTTGTCTTGGCTCCTAAGAACCTCACAAACGTCTACAGATGCAATATCGAACGCATCCTGTTGGTACGGCAATTACACCGTCCGCAACCGCAGGGCTCTCCAGAGGGTGATGTGGTCAGTCTAACGCATCAACGGGGGCACACTGCCCGCCCTCCAGGACTTCTACAGCACCCGGTGTCACAGGAACGCCAAGAAGATCATCAAGGACCTCATCCACACAAGCCACGGTTTGTTCACCCCGCTACCATCTAGAAAGCGGAGACAGTACAGGTGCATCAAAGCTGAGAAACAGCTTCTATCTCCAGGCCTTCAGACTGTTAAACAGTCAACACTAATCGGCCTCTGCCCAGTACCCTGCCCTGAACCTTAGTCACTGTTACTAGCCAGCTACCACTCGGTACTCTACCCTGCACCTTAGAGACTGCTTCCCTAAGTACATAGAGCCATTAAACACTGGTCACTTTAATAAGTGTTTGCATATTGTTTCACACATTTTATATGTGTACAGTGCATTCGGAAAGTATACAGACTCCTTCACTTTTTGTTACGTTACAGCCTTATTCTAAAATGTATTATTTTTGATCCCCTCATCAAATAACCCAGGTTTTTAGAAAAAAAAAAAAATGTATTTACATAAGTATTCAGACCCTTCGCTTTGAGACTCGAAATTGAGCCCAGGTTCATCCTGTTTACATTGATTATCCTTGGGATGTTTCTGCAACTTGGAGTCCACCTGTGGTAAATTCAATTGATTAGACATGATTTGAAAGGGAATGAGTTAAGGAATTGTCCTTAGAGCTCTGAGACAAGATTGTGTCGAGGCACAGCTCTTAGGAAGGCTACCACATTTTTTTTTGCAGCATTGAAGCTCCTCAAGAACACAGTGGCCTCCATCATTCTTAAATGGAAGAAGTTTGGTACCACCAAGACTCTTCCTAGAGCTGCCTGTCCGGCCAAACTGAGCAATTGGGGGAAAAGGGCCTTGGTCAGGGAGGTGACCAAGAACCAGATGGTCACTCTGACAGAGCTCTAGAGTTCCTCTGTGGAGTTGGGAAAACCTAACAGAAGGACAACCATCTCTGCACCAATCAGACTTTATGGTAGAGTGGCCAGACGGAAGCCACTTCTCAGTAAAAGGCACATGACAGCCCGCTTGGAGTTTGCCAAAAGGCACCTAAAGACTCTCAGACCATGAGAAACAAGATTCTCTAGTCTGATGAAACCAGAAATCTTGAACCTGGCACCATCCCTACGGTGAAGCATGGTGGTGGCAGCATCATGCTGTGGGGATGTTTTTCAGCGGCAGGGACTGGGTGACTAATCAGGATCGAGGGAAAGGTGAATGGAGCAAAGTACTGAGAGATTCTTGATGAAAACCTGCTCCAGAGCGCTCAGGACCTCAGACTGGGACGAAGGTTCACCTTCCAACAGGACAACGACCCTAAGCACACAGCCAAGACAATGCAAGAGTGGCTTCGGGACTAGTCTCAGAATGTCCTTGAGTGGCCCAGACAGAGCCCGGACTTGAACCCGATCGAACATCTTTGGAGAAACCTGTAAATAGCTGTGCAGCGACGCTCCCCATCTATCCTGACAGAGCTTGAGAGAAGAATGGGAGAAAGTCCCCAAATACAGGTGGGCGAAACTTGTAGTGTCATACCCAATAAGAATTGAGGCTGTAATCGCTGCCAAAAGTGCTTCAACAAAGTACTGAGTAAAGGGTCTGAATGCTTATGTAAATGTAATATTTTTTTTATACATTTGCAAACATTTCTAACAACCTGCTTTTGCTTTGTCATTATGGGGTATTGTGTGTACATTGATGAGGGAATTAAACGTAACAAAATGTGTAAAAATTCAAGGGGTCTGAATACTTTCCGAATGCACTGTATACTGTCTTCTAGTAATGGCCCATTCAATATAACTTTTTTTAAAAAAATGTTCTGGATTATGTGTGTATTATTATTATTTTTTATTGCAAGTTATTACTGCACTGTTGGAGCTATAAACACAAGCATTTGGCTGCAACTGCAATAACATCTGCAAATCGGTGTACTCGACCAATAAACTTGAATTTTGATTTGGCAAAGATCATCATAAAAAATGCAGCCACATGCAATATTTAACTGTGTTGCCATCTTTGTAAAGATATTCAGGAATTAGCATGTTCTTAGTTTACATTGTTCTATTTCAAAATGTATAAATGAATTTCAAATTGTGGTTTAACCTCCCCCTCTGTCTGGGTAGCTGGTGCAGAGGAGTCAGGCGCAGGACAGCAGAGATGAGTAACACAATGAACTTTACTCAAATATTCCAATAACATGTCGTAATACCGAGCCCACAATGACGGACCGAACATACATAAAACAATCACGCACAAAAACCATGGGGAAAACAGGGGGTTAAATAATGAACGTGTAATTGGGGAATTGAAACCAGGTGTGTAAAACAAAGACAAAACAAATGGAAAATGAAAAGTGGATCGGCGATGGCTAGAAGGCCGGTGACGTCGACCGCCGAACGAACAAGGAGAGGGACCTACCTCGGCGGAAGTCGTGACACCCTCGAATTATGGTTTTAGTAAGCAGTGCATACCTACACTGTAATTACATTATATGCCTATTTAACTTCCATATGTGTTTATTTTATTTATTTACGTAGGTTGTGTTTTGAAATCACCCAAAACACTTTGGTTTGGAGAAGGAAATTCCAACAATTGGACAGAGGAGAAGATCCTAAGCAGATGAGTCACAGCCAACATTTGTATTGCAAACCATGATTTGCTCTAATCTATAGTGTCCAGGCTTAGTCTTTCAATTTGAGTGCTCTCAAGAAAGGTCATGAAAACCAGCAGCAGCAGCATTCTGCCCCTAACTGACCAGAGTTACTTTTCCATGAGGGGTCTAGCTGTGATCTTATCAGGATCTCTAGAAACCCTGCTGATCCAAAAAGACAGGTTCACAGGAAATGAACCTGTCAAAATGAACAAATCTGGAATACTGTGAAAAAGTGTAAAAGATCCAATGTTGAAACAAACCAAATAAGTGATAATAGTAGCAATCAGTGGTTCAGCACCATGGACAGCTATAGGATCGGCATTCCGGAGTTCAGCACATGGACTGTGGACAGCGACTGACTCACAGGAGTAATGACAAAGTCGGCTTATCCAGGAGGGAAGAAGCCTGGTAGGGGAAAGCTCCTCTAACTAGCCCATTTCAGCCATATTAACTTTTATCAAACTTTAGAATTGTAAATATTAGAGAAAAATAGACTTCTTCATTATTTATTTGGAATCTGTATGCACAAATGCAGAACTTCCAGATACTATGAGTGTGGTTCAGTGGTTAGAGTGGTACAGTATATGACAGAGGGTTACTGGCTCAGATGACATAATTTTGCCCTTCGACATGTTTGCATTATAGTTGGATATCATTGCATGCAAATCCCCACTGAAACAAAGACCAAAGAATCCATCATATAATGATCATGAAATCAACCGTCTGTCAGTCATTTGGACTGCTATAATTTAGCATGAAATGTCATCCCCTTCCTTGGAGTCAAATCAAATCACATTTTATTTGTCACATGCAGGTGTGGACCTTACCGTGAAATGCTTACTTACAAGCCCAACAATGCAGTTCAAGAAATAGAGTTAAGAAAATATTTACTAAATAAACTAAGGAAAAAATAAAATAAAAAGTAACAAAATAACAATAACGAGGCTATATACAGGGGGTACCGGTACCGAGTGAATGTGCGGGGGTACAGGTTAGTTGAGGTAATTTGTACATGTAAGTAGGGGTAAAGTGTCTATGCATAGATAAAAACAGCGACTAGCAGCAGTGTAAAAACAAAGGGGGAGGGAGGGGTCAATGTAAATAGTCCAGGTGGCCATTTGATTAATTGTTCAGCAGTCTTATGGCTTGCAGGTAGAAGCTGTTAAGGAGCCTTTTGGACCTAGACTTGGCGCTCCGGTACCGCTTGCCAGGCATTAGCCGAGAGAATAGTCTATTACTTGTTTGGCCTTCCTCTGACACCACCTAGTAAATAGGCCCTGGATGGTAGGAAGCTTGACCCCAGTGATGTACTGGTCCATACGCACTACCCTCTGTAGCGCCTTACGGTCAGATGCCGAGCAGTTGCCATACCAGGTGGTGATGCAACTGGTCAGGATGCTCTCGATGGTGCATCTGTAGATCGTTTTGAGGATCTGGGGACCCATGCCAAATCTTTTCAGTCTCAGGAGGGGGAAAAGGTATTGTTGTGCCCTCTTCACAACTGTCTTGGTGAGCCACTGCAGTATTTGTGCTAAATGCTGTTATTATAGTCAGCAGTTTCCAGGCGAAAGCTAGGAGCACATTGTGAAAATAAGACCTGTGGAAAAGAAAACTGCATGTGGACTGGCTAAGGGGCTTATGGGTCTAGGAGGAGCAGGGTTGTAGTGCTGCAGGAGGGCTGTGCAGCGGCGCTCCCTCACTTTTTAAATTTTAGTATACACAGAGCTGGTAAAACTATTTCCGGAAAATTCATTCTGATGAATTCTAAATAAATTATATTTAATTACCACAAAAATTCCATTGCGAACGATAGAATGACAACCCAAATAAATCTGTATAGCAGCCTAGAGGTAGGTAAACGGTGGTTTCTTCCGTCTTCTCTCTGGTGGTGGTGGGAATGATGAAGAACTATAGGCTACGTGTGTGAACTGCGGAGGCCCGTCGGAGGCTTGACCCCTTCGGCCAATCAGAACGTTGATAAAAAAAATCTGCTGCTCAGCAGAGTGTGAGGGAGTTCAGCGACATTACCATCACACCAACGAGATCGAGGAAACAAATTCACTGTGTCTGCCTCGATGTTCATAAAACTCCACGGACGTTCTCTTGCGCAGTGGAACCAGAGCAATACGTGACCACTTGGTTACGACACCATTCTACCGCGGACACCTAAACCAGAGTGGCCACCGCAAAGGCCAAGGAGCCTGAGTCTCTGCAAGTTGCGGTAGCCCTGGTTGGGATATTTATCCTACATTGGTTGTGACGCAGGGCCCATTCTAGCTTGCTATGTCAGGGTGGGCAGTTGGAAATGTGAATTGGGCCAGTTGGAGGTAATAATGTGTTTATTGAGATGCATGAATAAACCACACCGTAAGCTTGATTTTTATGGCTGTTTTAAAACAAATGTCCTGCAATTCTACTTAGCTTAGTAATGATTTATGTTCACTACTTGGTCAATTGATTTGATAGCATGTTTAATCTTTGTAAATCAATTATATGAATTGATAGTTCACCTCTGTTTTATTTTATTCTGTAATAGGGAAGGCCTATATTGAAACCATGTGTTCAAGCTAATCAAATCAAAGTTTATTTATGATACAGTGTAGTGTAAGCTACACAATACAATTAAATTCCTACTCACAACTAAAGCTCTCCTCGCAAACAGTGCAATGATATTAAGCTATATGTATTTACATTAGGCTATAGCCTACAAATAGCTATACCATGTAGTCGTAGGACTATTAGGCTATAGGCCTACTGCTAATTGTTGTTTGGTCCTGAACTGGCCGAATGGCAGAGCTGTCCTTCAGTTATCGGTCAGCAACCAAAATTGGTTCAACTTCTTTAAAAGGACCAAAAAAAATGTCAACTTCGTATTCATTATCTCCAGCACAACCCCAACATATGTGAAAATGGTGCGTTTCTATGTCTAATGGAAAAAACGATAGAGGAAGTGTTTCCAATGATGTCGGTGTGCATCATGTGATTTGAACCAATCATGAGTAGCAATTGCCTACTAATTGATTGATGATGTCATTGGAAACATCATCTTCCTCTATCTTTTTAACTACTAGACATAGAAACGTACCATTTTCACATATGTTGATGTTGGGATGGTGCTGGAGATGAGGAATATGAAGTTAGCATTTTTTACATTTCCCTTTAACATCACTGTGCGATCATGGTGCTGTTCTTTTAGCACCATAAAGGGATCTACAATCGTTTAAAATTACACTCATCAAGATGTTGCCTATGCCTAATAGCCCTACTCATCACTTTATTACAAATAGAAGATTATTACTTCTCACAATGGTGCTCGTTTAGTAAAGTTAGATCAAAGTTGAACCAATGTCTCGCAATATCACAAAATGATTCATTTGCATTTTACATAACAGAACCAAATATGATAGCATAGCAGGCCTACAACGTTACACCAAAACCCCCTCATTTCTAATGAGATTTTATGATGGTTAGGTGAAGCTGAATAGTGTTTTTCTCATGCGCCAAACCTCAATATAGCACACCACGAGGCAGGATATTTGCTTTGATTCAAAATACAAGATAGGCTAATAGCTTGTTACCACCATCTGCTCTTATTTGCTCACAAAACACTAATTCAGTAAGATTGACAGTGATGATGGCCTATTTTGAAATTAGGTATGCCTAACTTGATGTTTGAGGGTATTAAAAATAAAAATAAATGTACTGAGACAATATGTGTGGGCATAGGCAGAAGTTTTTCTGCATATTCTATATTGATATGCTATTCAATAGGCCACATCTGTCGGTACAAACTTAGATTGAGGATATGACGACGTCATTAACATTATTTGTTTAGCTCTAACTCACCTATAGGGCTCTAAGGCACTGCATCTCAGTGCTAGAGGCATCACTAGAGACCCTGGTTCGATTCTAGGCTGTATAACAACCGTCCGTGATTGCGAGTCCCCTAGGGCGGCGCACAATTGGCCCAGCGTCGTCCGGGTTAGGCCGGGGCAGCCTGTCATTGTAAATAAGTAAATAAATATTAACTAAACTTTGAAAAAACCTATAAAAAGAGCACTTTACCACTGAGGAGATGAAAGGAGGAATTGGAGAGAAAGATCTGCACAATGGGGACTGACAGGAAACAGCATGCTATGACAGTGATCACCATGGAGATGGTTATTCTGCCAATTTTCCAGAACGTGAGCTGCTGATATGTGTAACAGGCTGGATCAGGGGTGGGATTTGAATATTAGAATGTGTGCAGCTAGCGAATATAATACGGGCTTGGTCATTCGTTCACTGGGATGGTCAGCAAAATGGTCAGTGCTGACCAAAATGCTGACCATACAGCTGAGGTACCTGGTCCAGTAGGCCTAACAACCTCTAGCCCCTACCCCTTTTGTATTTGCAGGTCTGAATGGAAAGCATTCATTTTTCAATAAGGCAGAGGCTCGCTTTATCCAACTGAAGGTTATAGGTCAGGGGTGTCAAACATACGGCCTGCGGGCCAGAGCCGACCCGTGAGGGGGTTCAATCCGGGCAGCGGGTGGTTTGAGTAAAGAAATTATAATACCAAAAATATATATGTTTTTCCCCCAAAAAATACTTTGGGGTGGAAACAAACTCAGTATACTTTAAAATTGCTAAACCCCGAAATTGGTTATATCAACCAATGTTCAGTGCGGCCCCCCGAATCTTGTTGAAGACCAAAAATTAGACATCCCTGATTTAGGTGGATCATGTTGCTGACCTCAGTCTGGTGACAGTCCTCTACAATCTGCAAACACTAAAGAGGAGGCGGCTAGAGAAAAAGGCTGATCTAGGTGTTGTTGTGGGACCAGGCAATGTGGGGTGCATGTGCTCTCAATTGGGCAGAACCGGGCCTTTGAAACCCATAGGCAAAGACCATACATACACACTTAGGCCTATGTCTATAATGCAAAGCTGAACCACTGCAGATTCCTGGGAAAACAACATCTATTTCTAGTGGACATTTGGAGAGAGTGTGAGTAGGGTATGCTACCTACATTCTAAAATCCTCAGACCAACAAACACAAAGTCAAGAGCTCTTTTACAAGACAGATGGTTATATTTCTGACATATTCCGTCAGATTGACTGTTTTACTGAAAATAGCAAACTGCTGCAAGGTCGAATTGCATGCCAGAAGACCAGTCACGATATAGGGTACCAACATGGCAGGTGTTTGTTTGGCTTGAGATTATTGTGCATTTTCCCAACGCTTAATGAAACCGCCCTCCATATGCGTCATCTCTATCAAAAGCTTACCAAATACATTGCGGCAATAGCCTAGTAATGTATCAAGCCAATTCGCCCCCCAAAAATCTACGTGTAATTTCTAATGGTTGTCATCACCTGGCCGAAGAATAGCCTACCGCTACCACGAACGAATACCGAAAGATGACATTGTACACAAACATCTGCGGTGCATCCTTGGAACAGCAGGCTCCTGCTGGACAGCGACACACACACACAAAAACATCAACAACAACCATCATGACATCTGATATGTGCTATATGTGCGTGCATAACTCTTTATAAACAAAATCCTATTTTAGGCTTCCCTACATCTTGCAGCTCCCCCTGCATGTCTCAATTTCTAGAATTCTCCATTCTTACTTATTCACAGTGCCTCATGTGGAGCATCCTTTGCAAAATTACAGTTAAGACAAATGACATTAGGCTACAACGTCTTGAATCTAAAAGATTGAGGTTTACCTGTTCCCCCTTCCGTATTTATTTTACAGTTCCATCGTTATCCCGGAGATGGTTTACCGCCTCCTTTCTCGATTACACCGCGATTCCAGTCTCTGGTTAGGACTCCGCCAGAGCGGTGTGCATTTCCTCGCGTGCACGGGGCTGGTCTGAGATGCATGAGATCCGTTTGAGAGCAGCCGCGTGAGGAAAGACAAGTGCATTGATGAAAACTGATGCGTGGTGCTACTTTGGTTCTTAAAGGGAAACACCAATCTTCAAAAAGACAAATAGTGAATCATTCGTGGATTCATGTCTGCACTTGATGCAGATCTTATGATTAGTTATGGTCTGGATTCGAATTAAAAATATTTTCACGAGCCTGCATGTATTTTCATCCCCCCCACACACACAGAGGGAGACACACACACTGTAACAGAAGTGCTCCCAGGGGTGACAGTAAGGAAATTCAACATTTTCAGATGTCTGTAGTAAAATATTATACTTTATTGAATTACAGACTTGAATTCACTTGAATTGTGTGTGTGTGTGTGTGTGTGTGTGTGTGTGTGTGTGTGTGTGTGTGTGTGTGTGTGTGTGTGTGTGTGTGTGTGTGATATTTAGCAGTCTCAGCCACGTACACAGGCTTGCAGTATGTGGCCTCCAGATTGCAGGCCTGACAAAAACTATGGCAAAGCAATTGGCTAGGTGCTGCTCTGTTTCAGCTGTCATGGGCAGTCTAGCTGTTTGGAGAAGGAGACCCGTTGGCTAGGTACTGCTGTGTTTCAGCTGTCGTGGGCAGCCTAGCTGTTTGGAGAAGGAGACCCGTTGGCTAGGTGCTGCTCTGTTTCAGCTGTCGTGGGCAGTCTAGCTGTTTGGAGAAGGAGACCAGTTGGCTAGGTGCTGCTCTGTTTCAGCTGTCATGGGCAGTCTAGCTGTTTGGAGAAGGAGACCAGTTGGCTAGGTGCTGCTCTGTTTCAGCTGTCATGGGCAGTCTAGCTGTTTGGAGAAGGAGACCAGTTGGCTAGGTGCTGCTGTGTTTCAGCTGTCATGGGCAGTCTAGCTGTTTGGAGAAGGAGACCAGTTGGCTAGGTGCTGCTCTGTTTCAGCTGTCGTGGGCAGTCTAGCTGTTTGGAGAAGGAGACCAGTTGGCTAGGTGCTGCTCTGTTTCAGCTGTCGTGGGCAGCCTAGCTGTTTGGAGAAGGAGACCAGTTGGCTAGGTGCTGCTCTGTTTCAGCTGTCATGGGCAGTCTAGCTGTTTGGAGAAGGAGACCCGTTGGCTAGGTACTGCTGTGTTTCAGCTGTCATGGGCAGTCTAGCTGTTTGGAGAAGGAGACCAGTTGGCTAGGTGCTGCTCTGTTTCAGCTGTCATGGGCAGTCTAGCTGTTTGGAGAAGGAGACCAGTTGGCTAGGTGCTGCTCTGTTTCAGCTGTCATGGGCAGTCTAGCTGTTTGGAGAAGGATGTGCTTTCTGTACCCTTGAGTGCCATTCATTTTGTAACAGTATTTTTTATTGGAGTTTCACAATTTTCACCCATATCAAGAGATACAACAACAAAGACAAGGCAAAAAAAACAGCACTCGCTTACACATATCCGTATGTATGCACGCACGTACACACACACCCACCGTTTCCCTCTCCCCGCTTCTCTCACCCCATCCCCCCCATTGCATCCCTCAATACATACATTTTAAACAAACATAAACAGAAAAAAAAATAACAATAAAGACATAATAAATAAATAAAATAAAATGCTCAGTTTAAACCAAGAAGTTGAGTTCCTCACACGGACCGTACAGTGTAATTCTGGAATACATAGATCACCATTCTAAGAGAATCCTTGCAGCATAATAGCTGATACTTCAGGTTCTAGGTAATTTAGGTAAGGTTCCCATACTTTGTAGAACTGATCTGTCTTAGAGTGCTATGTACATGTCAGATATTCCAGCGGGACCCATTCAAATAGTATCTTATGCCAATCTTTAATAGAGGGAACCTTATCACTAATCCACTGTAAAAGTATGTTTTTTCTCGCTGCGAAGGTGAGGATGTTGTAAAGCCTCCTCTTACCCACAGAAGTTACATGCCTACTAGGGAGACCTAACAGTAGAGAAACTGGGTCCAATTCTAGATCGACCCCTAGGATCTTTTCAATCTCTTGCAGAACACCAGACCAATATCTTTGTATTTTGGGACATGACCATAAACAATGTGTTAGGGTGCCTGTATCAGTTTTACATTTGAGACACTGAGGAGAGGAGGAAGCGGGGCTAAATGCATGTCTGCGATTTGGGGATATATGCAATCTGTGTATTATTCTTAATTGAATTGCTCTAGTACGATTACATATAGATATTGTTTTTGCATATTTCCAAATGTCCTCCCACATCTCTTCGTCAATGGTAACAGACAGTTCTTTCTCCCACACTTGTTTCACTCTCTGTGTGTCGACAGCGGAAAAGGACCTTAAAGCATCATAAAACAGACTTACAGACATTTTCCTTTGTGGGGAAAAAAGCATTCTTTCAATGACAGACATATCAGGGTTACCAATTAAGGTGGTGCTCTTCAGAATATAGTGTCTTACTTGTAGGAAACGGAAAAAGTCCTGCTTTGGGAGTTGATATTTCTCGACCATCTGCTCAAATGACAATAAAATCTTATCCGCAAATAAGTCATTTAGTCTGCGTATGCCCTTATTAAGCCAAACGTTAAAGCCAGCATCCAGCAATCCTGGGACAAAATCTGGGTTGTTAAGAATTGGGGTAAGAGCAGAGGTTAGTTTGGACCTTCCCAGGAAACGTTGAACTGACCTCCATACTTTGAGTGTGTTAAGTGTAATGGGGTTGTTACAGCGATCTTTTACAGACTTGAAACTTGTGAGAAACAAAAGGTCCTGTAAAGGGTAGTTTGAAAGAGAAGTCTCAATGTCTAACCAAATAGAGGAGTCATCGTTTGTGATCCAGTCTGAGATATAACATAGGTGGGCACACCACTGATAGAGCCTGATATTGGGTAGATCCAAGCCACCCATAGAATTTGGCAGCTGCAATATTGCCATCTTAAGTCTTGGCTTGCGTTTACTCCATATAAAGGAACTTAGCCATCCATTTACATCCTTTATTACCTTATTGGAGAGTAATACTGGGATCATTTGGATTGGGTAAAGTAGCCTAGGTAAAATGTTCATTTTCAAGAGGGATATTCTACCCAACCATGAAATCGGAAGAGAGTTCCAGCGCTCCAGATCCTGTCTTATTGTGTCAAACAAGGGAACAAAATTGGCTTTGTACATTTGTTGGAATTTAGGAGTTACAAATATACCCAGATACGTAAAACCTGAGGGAGACCATTTAAAAGGGAAGGGGGGAGAAGTGTTAGGTACAGAGTGAAGGTTACCAAGTGGCATAGCCTCTGATTTAGTTAGGTTAATCTTGTAGCCTGAGAATTCGCTGAATAACTCAATAGTGTTAATCAGAGATGTGATTGAAGTCTCGGGATTAGAAATGAATATCAGGACATCATCAGCATACAAGCTTATTTTATGGTGAACATCACCAATGAGCAGCCCCTGTATAGCAGGCGTTACCCTGATGGCCTCGGCCAGTGGTTCCATAACAAGTGCAAATAGGAGGGGGGACAGAGGACAGCCCTGTCTGGTACCTCTGTGTATAGAGAAGCTATTTGACCGTAGTCCATTAGTAAGGACAGCAGCCTGAGGATCATCATATAAAACTTTCACCCATTTTATAAAGTTGTCCCCCAGACCAAATTTATTTAGAGCAAAGAATAGGTAAGACCACTCCACACGATCAAATGCTTTCTCAGCATCTAGGGAGAGCACAAGACCATCCATAGCACTTTGTTGGTAGACTTCAATTACATTAAGGAGCCGTCTGACATTGTTACATGACCTACGTCCCTTAATGAAGCCAGTTTGGTCTCCTTTCACAATTAGTGGCAGTGAGTCCTCTAATCTTGTGGCTAGGATTTTAGAAAGCAATTTTCTATCCACATTCAGAAGGGAAATTGGTCTGTACGAGGAACAAGACTCCGGACATTTTCCCTTTTTGAGAATAAGTGATATGTTGGCTTCTCGCAGCGTTTGGGGGAGCTGGTCATTTGAAAATGAGTGGTTAAACATATCACGCAATGGCTCAAGGATCAGGCCATGGAACTCTTTATAGAACTCACTACAAAACCCGTCCGGTCCTGGGGCCTTACCATTTTGCAGATTCTTAATTGCGGACATTATCTCTTCCTCAGTAATAGGGGCATTAAGGAGAGACTTCTGTTCTTCGGAGATAGTAGGGAGCTCAATCTTAGAAAATAAGTTCTCCATTAACTTGGGTGCGTCATTTGGCAGTTCTGAGGCGTAAAGATTTGCATAAAATGTCTTAAATGAGTCATTTATCAATTTATTTTCATATAAATGATTGCCATCAGAATCAGTAATAGCCGCAATTGACTGTGAGTCAGCTCTCTTTTTAGCTAGGTACGCCAAGTACTTTCCTGGCTTATCGCCATGTTCATATAGCTTTTGCTTGACAAATCTCATTTTCTTTTCAGCGTCCTGTGTTAGGAGGGAGTCCAGCGTTGATCTAATGACTGCTATTTCCTTTAATAGGGCAGGAGTGGGAGTTTTAATGTAGTCCTTCTCTTTAGTTCCCAATTCACCCTCTAGTGTTTTTTGCTTTTCACGCTTTTTCCGCCTCTTAGTGGCTGTGTATGACATAATCAGACCCCTGGCGTACGCCTTACAGGTTTCCCAAAGGAGTGAGGGGTTATCTGTTGATTGAGAGTTAATAGAGAAAAATGCTTTAAACTCTGTAATAAAATATGATGTGAATGTATGGTCTTTAAGAATGGTTGTATTCAACCTCCAATGTCTTGACTGATTGAATGCCCCGTTGAGTTTTATGTCCAGGATCACCTCCGCATGATCAGATATGACTATGCTTCCTATCCTAGCGGATAAAACAGACTGCAGCGACGTCCTGGGCATAAAAAAGTAATCTATTCTAGTCTGACATCCATGAGGTGCAGAGAAAAAAGTGAACTCTCTGTTGGAGGGATGAAAAGCTCTCCAAACATCAGCATACCCCAGATCATCACAAATGGCTGTAAGTGACTTAGCTTGAGGAGAGAGCGAGGCTATACCACTGGGAAGCTTATCAATAAGGGGGTTCAACAAACAATTAAAATCCCCTCCGACCACTGCAGTGTCTGAGTTTAATTCTGAAAAGTCTAGAAATACCTTAGTGAGGAAGTCAGGGGGGTGGGCAGGGGGGAAGTAAATATTCATTATGGAAATGCTCTGCCCTTGTAAAGTACCATTAATTATAACAAAGCGACCCAATTTATCTTTCACACACTTCAAGACCTTAAGTGGCAGGTTCTTTTTCACAAGAATTGCTACACCTCTACTTCTGGATGTAAATGATGAAAAATACACTTGACCAAACCCCCCTTGTTGTAATTTCAGATGCTCCTTATCATTCAAATGGGTTTCTTGTAACAGGGCAATATCAATATTTTCTTTTTTCAAAAAGGATAGTACCTTCTTCCTTTTAATGGGGTTATGGCTCCCTCTAATGTTCCATGTACATACACGTAGTCTGTTACCTGCCATTGCGCTTTGACCATTCAATATCCAGACTGAATCTTACTGTAAAAATGGGGTGGTACCTTTTTCCATGTGTTGAACTCTCCTCTATCTCACTGAGCGTAAACAAACGATATGAACCCTGAACTTGAACTATACAAAACCCAAAAAATAAACATGTAAAAATCCAAAAGGGGGTTTTCCCACTAGCTAACATGCAGGGGATTTCAACTCTCCAATGTAGACTCTTAAGTCCGCATTGCCACTCAATAGCCTCATCCTTTATATATGTGGAAATTAAAATCAATAGAAGAAGATTGAGGCTCTTCCACCTAAAACCAAGCCTGGGCACCAATATAGGTTCACACATATCTCAGTCTGAGCTACGGCGGCAGTTACTTTAGCAAGAAAAATAATACCGATACGAATATTACTGAACAGGAGCATATGAGAACTTACACCACTGTTTCATGATCAGATTCAAAATAAAATAAGACGTTATCCAATGCTGCGGAGGTGCAGCTTAAGGTTATTTACCCGAGAGAGTCAATAAACGCAGCAGCCTCTTCAGATGTGTAGAGTTTTTTAGGCGATCCGTTGACCATAATCTTCAATGTGGCCGGGTACAGCAGTGCGTAGTCGATCTTCATTCTCTTGAGTCGAGCCTTCACCTCATCAAACGCTTTGCGCCTTCGTACAACCGCTGTGGAATAATCATTGAAGAATGAGACCTTTGGACCTTTACGTTGACTACCGTCAGAACCGATGTTTCTAGCCGCATCCATGACGCGCTGCTTGTCGGTAAAGTTGTGGAACTTTATAACCACTGGTCGTGGGCGCTGATTGGGACCGGGTATCGGTGCTTGAGAGCGATGTGCTCTGTCTAGCTTCACACGACCAGCCTTAGTGTCCATTTGTAGGTAGCCAGGGATCCATTCCTCAAAAATTTTTACTGAACGTGTCCCTTCAGAATTTTCCGGGAGTCCCACAACACGGATATTGCATCTGCGTCCTCGATTATCCAAGTCGTCAATGTGCTCCGCCATTTCGCGCACCTGCTTCTCAAGTGCTTTTATCTTAGTGTCCATGGATGTAGTTGAAGTTTCCACAGTAGCAATTCTTCCTTCCGCCTCATCAACACGTTTGACAACCCTCTGTAGTTCAGCTGAATGGCCTGCTATTGCTTCCAGGACCGTTCTTATCTTAATATCGATCACTTTAGTAATGTTATCTGTCATCCTTTGAATCACCAGGTCCATTGTGCCTGGATCCGCAATGTTGTTAGATTCGCTAACGTTAGCTAGCTCCTCCTGCACCTCTACAGGGATGACGGTTTTGGTCGACTTCTTAGTAGCTCTGTTGGGCATGTTGTCGGAGATTTTTGAGAAATAGTCGCCAAGACTCATTGTAGGGTAACTTATTAAGCCAATTCTACCACTTTTTCAAGCTAGGAGATTAATGTAAGGATATAAATTTACGAATACCGCGTGAGCTCGCTGAAACACCGTGTTCTCTCTACGGCGCCATTTTGTTCCCCGGTCGAGTGCCATTCATACAGGGACCTTTGACATGTGTTTGGATCCTTTTTTTGTACATTTGATTGGTGGATTCAAATAAAGTATTTAAATTGTGATCCAAGTATCCTCTAATAAATAAATGTGCACTAAATGCTCTCAAAGCTCCTTATCTTTGACCCCCAGAATGTGACATTTAGATACAACACAGTATAATGTGTTGCATCTATAAATAAAAGTTAAATATATATATATATATATATTAATTATAATTTATCAACCTTTGATGTAGGCTATATTTATGTTCTGTAAAATCATAATATCAGGATTAAGGTTAAAACCATTTAATCCAAATGAGCAGCATGACAGTGCTTGTTCACTATCCACAATAGCTTTGGTTGATGAGTAATAGACAGTAATCTACGCTTTAAGTTCCTTTCACCTTGTATTCTTATATTTCAAAAGTAATTTCCAGAATGCTCCCCATATAAACGAAGTATTAAAGGCCTTCCCCTGGTCCTTCTCCTTTTTCCTGACAATGCTGTCATCTAGTGGAGGTAGCCATAAACTTTCAGCAACTTAGCCATAAACTTTCAAAAAGCAGTGGTTCCCAAACTGTGGGGAGCGCCTAAGGAGGGAGCAGGTCAAATATTAGACATGGCAAATGTAGAAAATTGCAAGAAAATTTGCTTTGAAATGGCAAAATGTACCCATGACAAAATGTGTAGAATTGCAGGAAACAAGCTTTAAACCTGATAAATGTTCTCTCGGCCAACAAGAGCGGTGTGAACAGTTTGTGTCATGAACAGTGCTTGTGCCCACAGAAATAGTGTAGATGTGGCGCAGGGATGTTCCCCAATGCTGGAAGGGGGGCCTGAGTGAAAAAGTTTGGGAACCCCTGGGATAAAGAGTAGTGCTGGTATTGGTATTGCCGGGATAGTGTTTTGGGGTGGGTGGGGCGGGGGTTGCTATTTGTCAACGGCCAGGCTTTGAACCCGGGTCTCCTGCATGCCACAAGACTGTTTAAGCCTGTCATTACAGATAGTCCTATTTATTTTTGGTGCTGGGAGTGTTGCAGGGAACAAAGAGTTTGGAGCAGGGAGTAGTGGTTATTCCAATGTATTGATTACTTGCAAACAGCTGTAAAATGTTGTGGTCCTGAACAAACCCCCAGTTTATAACCTAAAGTTCTAAGTACCAACTGCTCAACTACCAGTAGATGTCACTATATGATCATTCTCATACTCACGTCTCCATTCACAGCCAAGGCGTCTGCCCTGAACATACCTGTTGACAGACACAGGGGTGTATTCATTCTACCGATTCTGTTGCAAAACGTTTCTTAAACGGAGTGACTTGCTGGAATTTTTCCAATAGAACCTCTGGAACTGTTTGGACAAATGATTACAGCCCAGGTGTTAGTTTCCTTTGGACTGGAGTTAAAAGGTGACTTGTTCTGGATTACAATTTTTTATTTCAGCTAAAATCTTTAATGTCAAGCACTTGGACTTTGTGCAATAGGCCTACATAGGCTGTCTGCACTAATGGGCAAACAAGTCTGAGCAATTTGACAATATTTCTCCCAACCCATGTTGTCCTCTATCATTAATGCTATGAATTTTTTTTAAAGTGCAATTCCACCACTTTTCAACCTCTTGTTCATTATCTACATCACCATACCAGTGTCTACATTTGTGAAAATGGCATGTTTCTATGGTCTGTGGTTAAAAAGATAAGAAGAAATGTCTTCAAAATGTTTTATCGTCACTGGGTAGGATTAAAAGTGATTTTCTAAACCTGCAACGAGTTTCTGGCCAAAGGGAGAGTATTTTTTTGCTCCCCACGTCACCGCGAATCTCATAGTGTTTGAAAATCATATATTTTTTAAATGGTTTAACTTTTAATGATGTCATCGGGTAGAATTGTGTAACTTTATATTTTTTTCTAGAAAACGTAGAAATGGGGGCCGTTTTCACATATGTAGACACTGGTATTGTGCTGGAGATAATGAAAAGGAGGTTGGAAAGTGGTGGAATTGCCCTTTAACATTGTCTTTAGTTTTTCATCTACGTTTTCTTGACAATTATTTGACCTTTATTTTCTTTCTATGTCACCTGGGAGCAACAATCCAATCAAGCTAACCCACCAACCATAACATACAGGAGCCAAGCCCCTTACATTACATCACATGGCAGATAATGGGTGAGTTGAGAAAAAAGCCAAAATTAGACCACATGACCAGCAGAATCCATCCTCTTACCAGTTCTTCTCATCATGCTATTTTTATATTAATGGAAGAGAACCATTTTTGCCCCTATAGCATTACGATCATCCTTTAGGCTACAATACTTGTAGTACTGAGTGTTCATTTTTGCATACTTAATGAATCTAAATGAATCAATCTTCCGCTACAACTTTCCACTGCTCTCTGTTGTGAACCCGTGAAGGTGGTGGATGTACTCTTGGCCACTCGCCTTGTACTAACCTCCGCAGCAGGCCTTTTCATACATATTAGAGGATTGGATGTCGTTGGTACAGTAAGTTGAGGTGAAAAGGTAGAGAAAGAAGCAAATGGATTGGCTTTCTTCCTGTTTACGGTTCAGATGAACTCTTCAGCCACATGTTACCATTGGTGAAAGTGAGGGGACATGTTCTGAGAAATGGTTGAAACAGAGCAATCAGAGAGGTAGGTATTGTAGGCCTGCCGTAAGTCTGTAGGTCTACTGAATACTGTCGTTCTGGGAAGCCGTCCTTGACAGACGTGACCTTTGGCAAGCATCTCTTCTGATTGGCACAATGGTCAAAGTGGTGATCTCAATGATGTTGTTCATAGGAGTCAAGAGGGAATCAGGTGCTCAGTCGTGTTCGAGGAAATGTATAAAACGAACACAGGAAGGAAATAGTTAAATTGTTACCCATTATTTACTAGTGGATAAAATGGATCAGCCATACGATTATCATTATGTGAGCCCAAGATCATTGACTATGTGTATAATCTACAACTTGAATTAAGTCTGTATAATCAGTGTTCTGAACCCGGAGTCTACATACATTTGTATTTATGTGTGTGTATCTGTGTGAAAAGAGATCGCTTATAGGTCTACTCCCTATATTCAACACATACATTTAACAAATTAATTTTATACTGAACAAAAATATAAACTCAACATGCAACAATTTCAAATATTTTACAAAGTTACAGTTCATATAAGGAAATCAGTCAATTGAAATAAATAAATTAGGCCCTAATCTATGGATTTCACATGACTGGGCAGGGGTGCAGCCATAGGTGGGCCCTGGAGGGCATAGGCCCACCTACTTGGCAGCCAGGCCCACCCACTGGGGAGCCAGGCCCAGCCAAACAGAATTCTTTTTTCCCCACAATAGGGCTTATTTACAGACACTTTACATGTTGAGTTTATATTTTTGTTTTAGTCATTTAAGTAGACGCTCTTCTCCAGAGAAACCATCTGTTACAGTCATAATAATTACATTTTTCCTCAATAAAGTAGTTATCAGCAAAGTCAGTGCTAGTAGAAAAAGACTAGTGCGAATGTTATTACAGCCTGGATTCATATCCCATCGCCTGGCCACTGGCAGCATTTTGAATGAATTAAATTTCATGGCTGATGTGTGTTGCATAAATGTGTGGGTCTTGGCACCAGTGTTGTGCCCATCCCCCTGTGCATTCCTTGGATGTGGACAGGCATGGATAGAGAGGCTCATCTCAACCCTAATGGAAATGGGAGAACCACTAATGCATAGGAACACATGTTGTCATCTTAGGAGTGGCTATTACACTTCACCCTGGATACTCTACGATACCTTGTCTCTACACAGCTAATGGGCAGAACCACAGGCACCTGAAGTCCTCGCTCTGTTAATTTCTCTAGCTTTCACGAGATCAACATTTCCAAAACTCAGTCCTGGAGACCCCAAGGTGCACCCCTTTGGGTTCCCAGGACCGAGTTTGGGAAATGCGGCGCTAGATAGGCACTACAGGGACTTGAGATGTCAGGGCTGATGAAACCTCTATTGTCCCCAGTGTCATAGTAATCAAAACCAGGACAATTAGCCCCGGGTTTATATCAAATGTAATGATATTCCCACTTAATTTCCCCGACATAAACAGAGGGTGTTTGGGTGGAATGAGTATACCAGGGGTTATGTATGACTCTCTGGCAGCCCTGTTGATCTGAGTTCCAGTCATAATGACATGTTTACTGCCTTAGGCACCGCAGTGCCACCTCCTATTATAATATTTTATGAGCTGGAAGTTAGAACTTTGCTTTTAAAAACTCAGACACTCTATGGCTGAGCATAGCAATTAGATTGAGCCTATCAGCTAAAACGAGCAGAAGATTAATATAAACAATTTTGAAAGAAAGAAAACGATCAGAGATGGCATCTAGAGATCATATGGATCATTTTGTGGTATGTACAGTGCACTTTCAAAGATAAATTGAATGACAAAATTACAGTTATGTTGGTAGATGTACATCACAAATTAGTCAATCTATTTGTCCCATGGAAAAACATCTTGGGGAAATTCAAGGGAACAACATTCACTTAAAAAAAATGAGTTGTTTTTCAAAGCACATAATTATTGGGTCTTATTTCTAGTCCAAGTTTCTGTCCTTAAACTATTTTAATTTGCCAGATATATCAAATGAGATTGTTGTTTTGAAGAGACTGTTTAATTTTTCCAATTATGTTAGAGTAATTATCCAGGGGATTTCCCGTACCACCATAGGGGTCAACTGCAGGAGTTTGGTGTGGACTAATTATAATGGTTTAGGAGGAAAGACCTTGTAGTGACAATGCTGCTAGGCCTGTGGTGAGATTACGTGTTTGATAGGTCATCCGGTGTGTGTGTGCTAGTAATTTCCCCCCACTCTGTGGGAGACGTGCAGAACGATGGGAAACATTCTCCTGGCTTTGGAAGGCATATCCCAGTCTCTGTTTCTCTCTGCCTGTCTCCTTGACTCTCTTATCCCACTACAACATTCTGATCCATTTTTACTCTCTTTGCTTCTCCCCCTTTCTATCTCCCTTGCTCATGTTTTTCTCTTATCTCTCAATTCTCTACCCTCTTCCACTTTTTCTATCGCTGTCTTCTCCTTACAAAGATTCTAAAAGGACATAAAATAACTCAAAACTTTCATTTCTTTGAACTTCAAACTCTTTAAAAATCTTTCAGTACTGCTTTTTTAAAATCTTTTTAAAAGTGGCTACGTGATTTGCGCTAAAACACTCCTGATTAACATTCAGATGGTTAAATGGACACCAGCTGGGTGTTGTTTCTATCCCGGTCTAACATATATCCTATCCACCTGGATGAGTACTCCATCAGCAGTCCTGTTTGTCTCTGCCCTCTGTGAACAGAAATAACTCAGTGGTGGCCTTTTTCTCAGCACATACTGGGTAGATAGATAAAACATCACACCATAAGGTGTTGAGAGTGTTAAGGTTACCGCATGCTTCCCAGTCAAAGCAGTTTGAGCAGATATTATGGCGAAAGTTTGAGATGTTTTAGTCTTCGGTAGTGTTTTTTTTGACTGTTCGTGCGCACAACATTTTTTCATCAGTAGACGAAGTCTACGTCCCTTCGTCGGTGATTGGTCAACAGTACTATCAAATTTCAACCAATAAAATGTATTTATAAAACCCTTTTTATATCAGCTGTTGTCACAAAGCGCTTATACAGAAAACCAGTCTAAAACCCCAAAGAGCAAGCTATGCAGATGTAGAAGAATGGTGGTTAGGAAAAACTCCCTAGAAAGGCAGGAACCTAGGAAGCAAATACCTGAGGAGTGAGGAGGAGTCAGTTGGAGTTAGTTGGCTTTTTCTAGCTGAACATTCAGAGGTTGAGACAGCAGGTGCGGGAGAGAGAGAGAGAGAGAGAGAGAGAGAGAGAATTGAAACAGTAGGTCCAGGACAATGTACTACATCCGGTGAACAGGTCAGGGTTCCATAGCCGCAGGCAGAACAGCAGAAACTGGATCAGCAGCACAGCCAGGTGGACTGGGGGTGGAGACAAGCCAAGAGTCGTCAGGCCAGGTAGTCCTGATGCATGGTCCTAGGGCTCAGGTCCTCTGGGGGGGGGGGGGGGAGAGAGAGAGAGAGAGGAGAATTAGAGGGAGCATAGCTAAGATCGCACAGGACACCAGATAGACAGACTGACCCTAGCCCCACAGCACATAGACAATTGCAGCGTAGATACTGAGGACTAAGACAGGGGGGCGGGGGACACTGTGGCCCCCAGACAGGGTCAACAAGGCAGGATATAACCCCACAAAGATCTCCCCCACCGCGCAAGTCGAAGGGGGCCATAAAACCGGACAGGAAGATCATGTCAGTGACTCAACCCACTCAAGTCGAGTCTAGCGAAAGCCTGGCATGACGTAATGCACCAGTCCCAGGGACGGCATGGGAGAGCATGAGCAAGCCAGTGACGCAGCCCCCGTAATAGGGTCAGAGGCAGAGAATCCCAGTGGAGAGAGGGGAGCCGACCAGGCAGAGACATCAAGGGTGGTTCATCACAGCAGTGCCTTTCCATTCACCTTCGCACCCCTGGGCCAGACTACACCCAATCATAGGACCTACTGAAGAGATAAGTCTTCAGTAAAGACAGAGTCTGCGTCTCTAGAATGGATCGTCAGACCATGCCATAAAAATGTAGTTCTATAGGAGAAAGCCTACAGCTGTTTTTAGTAATTCTAGTGACCGTAGCGTATGTGTAGGTACGTACGGCAGCACCAAATCAGAGAGATAAGTAGGATCAAGTCCATGTAATGCTTTGTAGGTTAACAGTAAAACTTGAAATCACCCCTAGCCTTAACAGGAATGCTAGAACTGGAATAGTATAACATAATTTTGGGGTTCTAGTCAAGATTCTAGCAGCTGTATTTAGCACTAGCTGAAGTTTATTTAGTGCCTTATCTGGGTAACCGGAGTGTACAGCATTTCAGTTGTCTAATCGTGAAGTGAAAAATGCATGGATTAGCTTTTCTGCATTATTTTTTGACAAAAAGTTTCAAATTTATGCAATGTTACGAAGATGGAAAAAAGCTGTATTCTTTTTTATATGTTCGTCAATAAAGAGATCAGGGTCCAGAGTAATGCTGATCCTTCACAGTTTTATTTGAGACGACTGTACAACCATCAAGATTAATTGTCAGATCCGACAGCAGATCTTTGTTTCTTGGGACCTAGAACTCACATGTCTGTTTTGTCGGCGTTTAAAAGTAAAACATTTGCCGCCATCCACTTCCTTATGTCTAAAACACAGGCTTCCATGGTAGACAATTTTGGGGCTTCCCTATGTTTCATTGAAATGTACAGCTCTGTGTCGTCTGCATAACAGTGGATGTTGACATTGCGTTTCCTAATGACCACCAGGAGGTAGCATATATAGTGAGAACAATAGAGAACAATAGCCTTGGTCTGAAGCCATGAAAATGTAATTTACCACTTTCACGAGTATGGAAAGATAAGCTGTAGACCACAGTATCTACATAAAGAGTTTTCATCTGTATTTTTCATAGCTGTTTACATACCACCACAGTCAGAGGCTGGCACTAAGACAGCATTGAATGACCTGTATTCCGCCATAAGCAAACTTCTAGTAGCCGGGGACTTTAATGCAGGGAAACTTAAATCCGTTTGACCAAATTTCTATCAGCATGTTTGTCACGTATACTCCCTCTCTGGCCACTAGGATAAACAGACGAGTAGAGACCAGAGAAACATGGCTTAAGCCTGATGAATTTACTGTGTTAAATGAGGCCTCACCCCCTGGTTACACTAGTGACCATACCCCCCGTGCATCCGGAAAAGGTGGAGGTGTTGCTAACATTTATGATAGCAAATTTCAATTTACAAAAAAAAACAATGACGTTTTCATCTTTTGAGCTTCTAGTCATGAAATCTATGCAGCCTACTCAATCACTTTTTATAGCTACTGTTTACAGGCCTCCTGGGCCATATGCAGTGTTCCTCACTGAGTTCCCTGAATTCCTATCGGATCTTTTAGTCATAGCAGATAATATTCAAATTTTTGGTGACTTTAACATTCACATGGAAATGTCCACAGACCCACTCCAAAAGGCTTTCGGAGCCATCATCGACTCAGTGGGCTTTGTCCAACATGTCTCTGGACCTACTCACTGCCACAGTCATACTCTGGACCTAGTTTTGTCCCATGGAATAAATGTTGTGGATCTTAATGTTTTTCCTCATAATCCTGGATTATCGGACCACCATTTTATTGCATTTGCAATAAATAATCTGCTCAGACCCCAACCAAGGAGCATTAAAAGTCGTGCTATAAATTCTCAGACAACCCAAAGATTCCTTGATGCCCTTCCAGACTCCCTCTGCCTACCCAAGGACGTCAGAGGACAAAAATCAGTTAACCACCTAACCAAGGAACTTAATTTAACCTTGCGCAATACCCTAGATGCAGTCGGACCCCTAAAAACATCTGTCATAAGAAACTAGCTCCCTGGTATACAGAAAATACACGACCTCTGAAGCAAGCTTCCAGAAAATTGGAACGGAAATGGCGCCACACCAAACTGGAAGTCTTCCGACTAGCTTGGAAAGACAGTACCGTGCAGTATCGAAGAGCCCTCACTGCTGCTCGATCATCCTATTTTTCCAACTTAATTGAGGAAAATAAGAACAATCCGAAATTTCTTTTTGATACTGTCGCAAAGCTAACTAAAAAGCATCATTCGCAAATGGAGGATGGCTTTCACTTCAGCAGTAATACATTTATGAACTTCTTTGAGGAAAAGATCATGATCATTAGAAAGCAAATTACGGACTCCTCTTTAAATCTGCGTATTCCTCCAAAGCTCCATTGTCCTGAGTCTGCACAACTCTGCCAGGACCTAGGATCAAGGGAGATACTAAAGTGTTTTAGTACTATATCTCTTGACACAATGATGAAAATAATCATGGCCTCTAAACCTTCAAGCTGCATACTGGACCCTATTCCAACTAAACTACTGAAAGAGCTGCTTCCTGTGCTTGGCCCTCCTATGTTGAACATAATAAACAGCTCTCTATCCACCGGATGTGTACCAAGCTCACTAAAAGTGGCAGTAATAAAGCCTCTCTTGAAAAAGCCGAATCTTGACCCAGAAATTATAAAAAACTATCGGCCTATATCGAATCTTCCATTCCTCTCAAAAAATTTTGAAAAAGCTGTTGCGCAGCAACTCACTGCCTTCCTGAAGACAAACAATGTATACGAAATGCTTCAGTCTGGTTTTAGACCCCATCATAGCACTGAGACTGCACTTGTGAAGGTGGTAAATGACCTTTTAATGACGTCAGACCGAGGCTCTGCATCTGTCCTCGTGCTCCTAGATCTTAGTGCTGCTTTTGATACCATCGATCACCACATTCTTTTGGAGAGATTGGAAACCCAAATTGGTCTACATGGACAAGTTCTGGCCTGGTTTAGATCTTATCTGTCGGAAAGATATCAGTTTGTCTCTGTGAATGGTTTGTCCTCTGACAAATCAATTGTAAATTTCGGTGTTCCTCAAGGTTCTGTTTTAGGACCACTATTGTTTTCACTATATATTTTACTTCTTGGGGATGTCATTCGAAAACATAATGTTAAATTTCACTGCTATGCGGACGACACACAGCTGTACATTTCAATGAAACATGGTGAAGCCCCAAAATTGCCCTCGCTAGAAGCCTGTGTTTCAGACTTAAAGAAGTGGATGGCTGCAAACTTTCTACTTTTAAACTCGGACAAAACAGAGATGCTTGTTCTAGGTCCCAAGAAACAAAGAGATCTTCTGTTCAATCTGACAATTAATCTGGATGGTTGTACAGTCGTCTCAAATAAAACTGTGAAGGACCTCGGCGTTACTCTGGACCCTGATCTCTCTTTTGAAGAACATATCAAGACTGTTTCAAGGACAGCTTTTTTCCATCTACGTAACATTGCAAAAATCAGAAACTTTCTGTCCAAAAATGATGCAGAAAAATTAATCTATGCTTTTGTTATTTCTAGGCTGGACTACTGCAATGCTCTACTTTCCGGCTACCCGGATAAAGCACTAAACAAACTTCAGTTAGTGCTAAATACGGCTGCTAGAATCCTGACTAGAACCCAAAAATTTGATCATATTACTCCAGTGCTAGCCTCCCTACACTGGCTTCCTGTTAAGGCAAGGGCTGATTTCAAGGTTTTACTGCTAACCTACAAAGCATTACATGGGCTTGCTCCTACCTATCTTTCCGATTTGGTCCTGCCGTACATACCTACACGTACGCTACGGTCACAAGACGCAGGCCTCCTAATTGTCCCTAGAATTTCTAAGCAAACGGCTGGAGGTAGGGCTTTCTCCTATAGAGCTCCATTTTTATGGAATGGTCTGCCTACCCATGTGAGAGACGCAGACTCAGTCTCAACCTTTAAGTCTTTACTGAAGACTTATCTCTTCAGTAGGTCCTATGATTAAGTATAGTCTGGCCCAGGAGTGTGAAGGTCAACGGAAAGTCTGGAGCAACGAACCACACTTGCTGTCTCTGCCTTGCCGGTTCCCCTCTCTCCACTGGGATTCTCTGCCTCTAACCCTATTACAGGGGCTGAGTCACTGGCTTACTGGTGTTCTTCCATGCCGTCCATGGGAGGGGTGCGTTACTTGAGTGGGTTGAGTCACTGACGTGGTCTTCCTGTCTGGGTTGGCGCCCCCCCCCCCCTTGGGTTGTGCCGTGGCGGAGATCTTTGTGGGCTATACTCGGCCTTGTCTTAGGACAGTAAGTTGGTGGTTGGAGACATCCCTCTAGTGGTGTGGGGGCTGTGCTTTGGCAAAGTGGGTGGGGTTATATCCTGCCTGTTTGGCCCTGTCCGGGGGTATCATCGGATGGGGCCACAGTGTCTTCTGATCCCTCCTGTCTCAGCCTCCAGTATTTATGCTGCAGTAGTTTATGTGTCGGGGGGCTAGGGTCAGTCTGCTACATCTGGAGTATTTCTCTTGTCTTATCCGGTGTCCTGTGTGAATTTAAATATGCTCTCTCTAATTCTCTCTTTCTTTCTTTCTTTCTTTCTTTCTTTCTTTCTTTCTCTCGGAGGACCTGAGCCCTAGGACCATGCCTCAGGACTACCTGGCATGATGACTCCTCGCTGTCCCCAGTCCACCTGGCCGTGCTGCTGCTCCAGTTTCAACTGTTCTGCCTGCGGCTATGGAACCCTGACCTGTTCACCGGACGTGCTTGTTGCACCCTCGACAACTACTATGATTATTATTATTTGACCATGCTGGTCATTTATGAACATTTTATAGCCTGGTTCCTCTCTAGGTTTCTTCCTAGGTTTTTGGCCTTTCTAGGGAGTTTTTCCTAGGGAGTTTTACCTAGCCACCGTGCTTCTTTCACATGCATTGCTTGCTGTTTGGGGTTTTAGGCTGGGTTTCTGTACAGCACTTTGAGATATCAGCTGATGTACGAAGGGCTATATAAATAAATTTGATTTGACTAGGTCATCAGGCTGCTGATTATCCCGCACACCTGTCACCATCGTCAAGCGTACCAGCGCCTCATGACACTCACCTGGACTCCATCACCTCCTTGATGATCTTCCCTATATCTGTCACTCCCCTTGCTTCTTTCTTCAAGTGTTATTAAGTCTGTTTCATGTCAATGCGTTGTTTGAGTTTTGTGTTTATTATTTTGTTTATTTATTAAAACACTCACTCCCTGTACTTGCTTCCTGACTCTCAGCGCACTCGTTACAGAATAACACCTCACCTAAGGGAAGCATCAGGGAGTGTTTTGTTTTGTGTCAGTTTAAATGAGGTCAGGTCCGGGAGCCGCTACAGGCTCTCACTCCTCAGCCAGATCGCCAGGCTCCCCTGCCTCTGCAGGCTCTCATGCCTCAGCCTGTTCGCCAGGCTCTCCTGCCTCAGCCGGTTTGTCAGTTTCCGGATCCCCAACCGGCTCGACAGGTTCACGCGCCCCAACTGGCGTGACAGGTTCCCGCGCTTCAGCAGGGGTGACTGGTCCACTCCTGATCCTCGGGTTCGTCCCCTTTGTCGGCGTCCTGTGGCTGGAAGGACCACTGATTAGATCAATCAAAAAAGTGGTCAGGTGAAGCAAATGCTAAGCTACAGGACTGTTTTGCTAGGACAGACTGGAATATGTTCCGGGATTCCTCTGATGACATTGAGGAGTACACCACATCAGTCATTCGCTTCATCAATAAGTGCATCGATGACATCATCCCCCACAGTCACCGTACGTACATACCCCAACCAGAAGCCACGGATTACAGGCAACATCCGCATTGAGCTAAAGGGTAGAGCTGCCGCTTTCAAGGAGCGGCACTCTAACCCGGAAGCTTATAAGAAATCCCGCTATGCCCTCTGACAAACCATCAAACAGGCAAAGCGTCAATACAGGACTAAGATCAAATCATACTACACCGGCTCTGACGTTTGTTGGATGTGGCAGGGCTTGCAAACCACTACAGACTACAAAGGGAAGCACTGAAACCCTAGACCCACTCCCAGAAACCATAGACCCACTCCAATTTGCATACCACCCCAACAGATCCACAGATGATGCAATCTCTATTGCACTCCACACTACCCTTTCCCACCTGGACAAAAGGAACACCTATGTGAGAATGCTATTCATTGACTACAGCTCAGCGTTCAACACCATAGTGCCCTCAAAGCTCATCAATATGCTAAGGACCAACAAATTGAGTGGTCATGTGATAATGAACTAGAATGTATTGTCCTGAACGTTACACTGTCTCCGCAAATGTCTTTTACCCCTATTGGAATGTATAGTCCACCTTCCACCAAAAGTGTGTATTTTGATCAGTTTAATAACATGCTTAGGGACTGTGATTTTGGGAAAGAGGTCATCTTAATGGGAGATTTTAACATTAATTATGAAGACAAGTCTTGTAGGAAAACCCTCAAACGGATCCCTAATACCTTTGACCTTACACAGCTAGTTAAAGGGCCAACCAGGGTGACTTGTTGCTCTAAAACACTGATTGATTTGGTGTTCAGTAATAAACCAGAGAGAGTGACTAAATCATTCAATATGGTTACTGGGCTGTCTGATCATAATCTGACACGTATAGCCAGAAAGCTGTCTAAGAACAGGTTTAACCTCTCTACTGTTAGAAAGCCGAATCAACTAAGAATACCTAAGAGTGAATTAAATTATTTTGAAAACGCAATTAAGGGAATTAACTGGAATGATCTCTTGTCCTATACAGATGTGGAAGCTGATAGTCTAGGTTTTTCTATCCACAATCCAGACTACAATAAAGGGCTTCCTGAAGAAAAGCAAATCCAAACCTGGCCAAAAGAGGACTCTTCCTTGGCTAAATGGAGAAATCTGGAAATTGATGAAAGAACGAGATTATGCTCTAAAAACAGCCCCAAAATCCAAATTAGAGCATGACAGACGTAGGTTTACCATGTTGAGAAATAAGATGATGAAAGAAATCAGACAGGCCAAGGCAAACTTTTTTATTAACGTAATTCGTGAAGCAAAGGGAAATTCTAAATTGATCTGGGAGAATCTAAAAAAGTTAACAGGGAAAGACCATAGTAACAATGCAAAAAGACTAGAAATCATGGTGAGCAACAATCTAACACAGGATGCAGTCAAAATAGCAATAGCTTTCAGTTCATACTTTGTTGACTCTGTCAGGGTACTGACACAGAACCCCTCCACTGGTTTCTTGGGATCAGTGCTAGTAAATGACACTCAACCTGTCCTCATCTTAATAAGGGAGGTTTCTGAGTCAAAGGTGAACAAGGTGATTAGCTCACTAAAAAACTCTAAAGCCAAAGATGTGTTTGGGCTGGACTCTACCTTTCTTAAAAACTACAAAGAGACACTCATTGGCCCTATTACTAAGGTCACAAACACATCTATTGGTCTGGTGGTGTTTCCAAGGGTATGGAAGTCGGCCATAATAATGGCCATCTTTAAATCGGGTGACCATACTGATGTGAGTAACTACAGGCCCATTAGTATACTACCTGTGGTGTTGAAGGTTGTTGAAAAGTGTGTAGCAGAACAACTGATTGCCCACCTCAACAACAGCCCCTTCACATTACACTCCATGCAGTTTGGCTTCAGAGCGAAACACTCCACAGAAACGGCCAACTGCTTTCTTCTGGAAAATGTGAAGTCCAAGATGGACAAAGGGGGCGTTGTTGGGGCTGTGTTTCTGGACCTAAGAAAGGCTTTTGATACTGTTAACCATGAGATTCTCATCACAAAATTGTCCAAGTTCAACTTTTCCCCCGATGCCTTGAGATGGATGAAATCATACCTTGAAGGCAGAACTCAGTGTGTCAGAGTGAGTAATGAGCTGTCGCCCACTCTTAGCTATGATGTGGACATGCCCCAAGGGTCAATACTGGGGCGCCTCCTGTTCAGCCTGTACATTAATGATCTGCCTTCTGTCTGTACTGGGTCTGAAGTTCAAATGTATGCAGATGATACAGTGATATATGTGCATGCAAAGAGCAAACAACAAGCTGCACAAGAACTCACTACTGTAATGGTCAAGGTCACAAAGTGGCTCAGTGACTCGTGTTTGCGTCTCAATGTGAAAAAACTGTCTGCATGTTCTTCACAAAGAGGACAACAGATGCTACTGAGACAGATGTCTATGTGCCAGGGGAGAAGTTCCAGGTGGTATCTGATTTTAAGTACCTTAGCATCATACTTGATTCCAACCCCTCTTTTAAAAAGCAGGTGAAAAAGGTAATTCAAATAACCAAATTCAACCTAGCTAATTTCCGATTTATATGAAATTGTTTGACTACAGAGGTAGTAAAACTGTACTTCAAATCTATGATACTCCCCCACTTAACATACTGCTTGACTAGTTGGGCCCAAGCTTGCTGTACAACATTAAAACCCATTTAGTCTGTCTACAAACAGGCTCTCAAAGTGGTTGATAGGAAGCCCAATAGCCATCATCACTGTTACATCCTCAGGAAGCATGAGCTCCTGAGTTGGGAAAATCTTGTGCAATACACCAACACATGTCTTGTATTCAAGATCCTAAATGGCCTGGCTCCCCCTCCACTCAGTATTTTTGTTAAACAGAAAACCCAAACATATGGCAGCAGATCCACAAGGTCTGCCATGAGAGGTGACTGTATAGTTCCCTGAAGGAAAAGCACCTTTAGTAAATCCGCTTTCTCTGTGAGAGCTTCCCATGTTTGGAATACACTGCCATCAGACACACATAACTGCACCACCTATCACACTTTCAGAAAAACATGAAGACATGGCTAAAGGTTAATCAGATTTATGAACATAATCCCTAGCTGTGTATTGCCGCGCTTCCATGTCTGTTGCCTGTAGCTTGTGAGGGGAGGAAACACTGTTGCTTCTATGGATTTTGTCTTGTTGCTTTTGTGCCATGTTGCTCTGTCTGTATGCTACGTCTTGCTTGTTCTATGTTGCTCTGTCTGTATGCTACGTCTTGCTTGTCCTCTGTTGCTCTGCGTGTGCTCACTGCTCATTGATTGTCTGTATTGTAATTGTTTTTAATAACCTGCCCAGGGACTGTGGTTGAAAATTAGCCGGCTGGCTAAAACTGGCACTTTTACTGAAACGTTGATTAATGTGCACTGTCCCTGTAAAAATAAATAAACTCAAACTCAAACTTCCGTCAACGGGCTTTTGTACGGAGGGAGAGAAGGGCGTGTTTCATAGTTCTCAACCAATGTCTGTTCACTTGGGCGTGGCCACTGAGTAAGCGTAAGTTTACTTATGAAAAAAAGTCTCTCATTTAGAAGCTAATATCACATTTCATCTTCTCACAAATAGTTTCATATTTAGACATTTAATTTGCACAACAATTCCATGTGAATCTGATAACTAGAATTTGTAGACTTTCCAAGATACAATTTGTCTTCCTATCATCAGATATAATGTCCCAGACAACAACTGATCTGACATCATATTCTTTAAGTACCAACGGACACTTTCAACTGTTTGAGAAAGGGAAGTATTGTTCCATTCCCCAGTCTTTTGGTGTTACCGTACTCTCTCTATGTTATCAAAGGGCTTTCCAAGAGTTCATTCTGTAGAGTGGCGAGAAAAGGGGGAAAGGTATTTATGGGGGGGGGGGGTCATAAACCTCACCCAACAGGGCAACGTCATGACAGCGTGTATTAATACTGCTGTACGACTCATTGCAGCCAGCACTAGCAGGTGAAACGAATTACTAAAATGAACGAGTCACTTAGAAAAACGAATCATGACACACGAGTCAGTAAAAAGAGTCGTTCTAAAAGAACGAATACTTCCCAAACTGCACATCACTAGTGCCGACACATCTTTCTAGCTAAGTTATTCACTATATTGCGCTTGGTGACCTCTGACTTTTCATCCTAACATCATTGGTGTCGACATGGATAACAATAGGCTAGTAGGAGTGGGAACATGAATTGTTTCTTGTCATTCAACGAGGGACTACTAGTTTTCATGCACATTTTTTTCAGTTCAGAGTTACTGCGCCATTTGCTAGTTGTAAAATTACACGACAAAGACCTCCTCGTCAGTAAAGTCAAAATGTTTTACTGATTAATTCTGCCTATTTTGAGGAAGTGTTACTGGGTATGTTGTTGCTATGGTGGCTCAAGAGGGATAAAGAACAGTAATATTGCCACTTTTTTATTGTTTTTTAAGCAAAGGTTTTTTAAGGGAGTATGCAAGCACAGGCGTTCGCTTTCGCCTAGCCGAGTTCTGCTAGGAGCAGTAAGAACCTAGTCTGCGGGCGCCTTTACAGCTTGATTTGGCTGTGAGAACAAAACAACAACAAGATTAGGCACATTTTAGTTATTAGTACAAGGGGGAAAGGAGAAGGAGAGTGAAAAAAACGTTATAGTTTTGGTTTGTGAAGTGTTTGTTTTTGAATGGGTTCAACTGGTGTGTTTGTGTGTGTGTGTTGTGTGTTTGGATGTGTGTGCCCCTTAAAGTACTGTATTGACCTAATTTTTCTTAGTGTGTGAGAGTATATTGTGTCAGTGTTTTGCAAGAGAGGGACAGTGATAGCTATGCTAGACCTACGCGCAGTAGCAGCAGCTTTTGATGCAATTAGAATACTCAGAAGCCAAACGGAGGCCATTTATCAAGGCAGCTGACTGTGAACTTGTATTGTAGTGCTAGAAAAGCGAACAACGTGATTCCCAGCACTGCACGACCTTCAGCAATGCCTCTAATCAAAACTACAGTTAATACTTTCCACTACAGAATGAGTGGGTGTGAGAAGGAGGAAAGCAGGAAATAACATTTCAAAACACTGTCGGGACCATTAGATGAATGGTGTCACTGTAAAGTAATGGAGGAAAATAAACAGGGACTTACACTGATGTTCCACAATACGCTTTGTTTTTGATTTGTGCTTGAATGTATTCAACCACACTGCAATTCATTTTTGACATATCATGCTAACTGCCAAAATGTATTTGTGGAACATGCTTGAGAAATTAACCAGATAAGTCCCTGTCTGTTTCTTGAGTCTTCCATCATCCTAATGTGAGAGCATTTCTAATGTGACACTTCATTACAGTTGTGGGAAATTCAAAGAAATATGTACTATGAACAACAAATCGAATAGATTTAGCAACAAAGTCTAGGTCTGGATAGTATCTCGTGACATGACTGTCATCAGTCTTACATGTGTAACCGTATTGCTTGAAGAGTTCTGCTGCTGTGTCTTTGAGTACTGCTCTGATGCATTGAAGTGCAAACGAAGTGATTTGACAGAGTGACAGGCGGGAACTAATGAAGGGTTAGGTAGGAACATGGGAGGATGTCAAGAAGACAGGCAAGAGAAAGGTGTGTTGATGCCGCTATAGTAGATTAAAGAGTTTGTGACGTGTACATGTCCAAAATTCCAGAGAGGGTGAAAATCACTCTCTCTCTTGTCTTTTTAAAATAATAAAAAAAAATATTAACGCATCTACCTTCTTCGGAGGAAACATATATTATTTTGTTTTTAGAGTTTTTTTGCTACATGTACTGTACATACATTTTACATACATGGTACTTTTATATACAGCGATCACGTAACAATAATACATTACCGAACACGAGCTCTTTAATCCCAGCCCTCAGCCACTCTCAGCACATCCCACCTGTCACCGTAGACCACCCTCTTTTGGTTTCCATGTGCCATATATTTTAAAATTGTGCTGTGGTGTTTTACAGGAATTCTGAACCTTTCAAATCACATTGTATCCGTAGATTGTGAGCTAAAGATGAAACACTTTCCTACGAGTATTATTATATTATTGATTGACTATGGCTTTCCAAATCGCTTAGAGAAGTGCTTCCATCTCTCTCTCTTTTCCCTATCCCCAACTCTTCTCATCTTTCATTTGATGTCAACTGCTTAAGCTCCGTGTAAGTTCATTCGTCTCAGGTGTTATGGTGTGTGTTAGTCTCTGCTTTCATCTTCCGATCAGCTCATGTTTGTCTGCTATCGGCACTGACAGTTTTGAAGGTTCTCAAAGACCCCGTTTGTTATTGCTCTTTACTGCATTTTGATTCATAGTACCAGTCAAAAGTGTGGACACACCTACTCATTCAATGGTTTTTCTTTATTTTTACTATTTTCTACATTGTGCAATAATAGTGAAGACATCAAAACTATGAAATAACACATATGGAATCATGTAGTGACTACCTCATGAAGCTGGTTGAGAGAATGCCAAGAGTGTGCAACGATGTCGTCGAGGCAAAGGGTGGCTACTTTGAAGAATCTCAAATATAAAATATACACTGCTCAAAAAAATAAAGGGAACACTTAAACAACACAATGTAACTCCAAGTCAATCACACTTCTGTGAAATCAAACTGTCCACTTAGGAAGCAACACTGATTGACAATAAATTTCACATGCTGTTGTGCAAATGGAATAGACAACAGGTGGAAATTATAGGCAATTAGCAAGACACCCCCAATAAAGGAGTGGTTCTGCAGGCGGTGACCACAGACCACTTCTCAGTTCCTATGCTTCCTGGCTGATGTTTTGGTCACTTTTGAATGCTGGCGGTGCTTTCACTCTAGTGGTAGCATGAGACGGAGTCTACAACCCACACAAGTGGCTCAGGTAGTGCAGCTCATCCAGGATGGCACATCAATGCGAGCTGTGGCAAGAAGGTTTGCTGTGTCTGTCAGCGTAGTGTCCAGAGCATGGAGGCGCTACCAGGAGACAGGCCAGTACATCAGGAGATGTGGAGGAGGCCGTAGGAGGGCAACAACCCAGCAGCAGGACCGCTACCTCTGCCTTTGTGCAAGGAGGAGCAGGAGGAGCACTGCCAGAGCCCTGCAAAATGACCTCCAGCAGGCCACAAATGTGCATGTGTCTGCTCAAACAGTCAGAAACAGACTCCATGAGGGTGGTATGAGGGCCCGACGTCCACAGGTGGGGGTTGTGCTTACAGCCCAACACCGTGCAGGACGTTTGGCATTTGCCAGAGAACACCAAGATTGGCAAATTCGCCACTGGCGCCCTGTGCTCTTCACAGATGAAAGCAGGTTCACACTGAGCACATGTGACTGACGTGACAGAGTCTGGAGACGCCGTGGAGAACGTTCTGCTGCCTGCAACATCCTCCAGCATGACCGGTTTGGCGGTGGGTCAGTCATGGTGTGGGGTGGCATTTCTTTTGGGGGCCGCACAGCCCTCCATGTGCTCGCCAGAGGTAGCCTGACTATCATTAGGTACCGAGATGAGATCCTCAGACCCCTTGTGAGACCATATGCTGGTGCGGTTGGCCCTGGGTTCCTCCTAATGCAAGACAATGCTAGACCTCATGTGGCTGGAGTGTGTCAGCAGCTCCTGCAAGAGGAAGGCATTGATGCTATGGACTGGCCCGCCCGTTCCCCAGACCTGAATCCAATTGAGCACATCTGGGACATCATGTCTCGTTCCATCCACCAATGCCACGTTGCACCACAGACTGTCCAGGAGTTGGCGGATGCTTTAGTCCAGGTCTGGGAGGAGATCCCTCAGGAGACCATCCGCCACCTCATCAGGAGCATGCCCAGGCATTGTAGGGAGGTCACACAGGCACGTGGAGGCCACACACACTACTGAGCCTCATTTTGACTTGTTTTAAGGACATTACATCAAAGTTGGATCAGCCTGCAGTGTGGTTTTCCACTTTAATTTTGAGTGTGACTCCAAATCCAGACCTCCATGGGTTGATAAATTGGATTTCCATTGATTATTTTTGTGTGATTTTGTTGTCAGCACATTCAACTATGTAAAGAAAAAAGTATTTAATAAGATTATTTCATTCATTCAGATCTAGGATGTGTTATTTTAGTGTTCCCTTTAATTTTTTGAGCAGTATATTTTGATTTGTTGAACACTTTTATAGTTACTACATTTTGTACAATTGTATTTTACCAGGTAAGTTGACTGAGAACACATTCTCATTTACAGCAACAACCTGGGGAATAGTTACAGGGGAGAGGAGGGGGATCAATGAGCCAATTGTAAACTGGGGATGATTATGTGACTGTGATGGTATGAGGGCCAGATTGGGAATTTACATAATTCCATATTTCATAGTTTTGATGTCTTCACTAGTATTCTACAATGTAGAAATAGTACAAATAAAGAAAAACCCTTGAATGAGTAGGTGTGTCCAAACTTTTGACTGCTACTGTATATATATAATCCTTTTGGAACAGTAATTTGTTACATTTTATTTCAAACCTAGACTTTCAAATCTCTTATTTCCCAACATGGGGACAATTGGGGAACCAACCCCCCCAAAATAATAATAACAATACAAATGAACGTTCGTTGTAGCTTTTCTTCGCCTGCTGTTACTCTGGCTCTGTAATAGTTACATTGTTGCCTACACCTGAACCCCACAGTTCTCAACTTTCTAACAGTACTAGGCATTTGTTTGTAGGACTTATATTTTTGAAATCTAAATGTATTTCATGAAGGTAGTATACAATATGTGTTGCTTAAAATATGCCACCAGAGGGCGACAAAGTTTAACAGGAACATGACATTTGTGAGTGACTACATGCAAGAGATCATTAATTCATTCACTGCTATGATAATTGATCCCCTGAAGAACCTATCCCTTTTGCTTTCTTTCTGTGCCCCCAAATGTTTGTATATAGCCTACTAGTAAAGTTACCAGGTTGTTAGCTAGCTAGAACCCTCTAGAGTCTATTGACACACAGGTGCATCAATATTAGTAACATAATACAAAAATCTCCATTGAAATGCACCAGTTTAAGCTATAGATTTTTTGCATGGGCTGTGTCTCAATCCATCACATCCTCCTATGGTGGCCTTCTGCATCTGCGGTGGAATGTGGCTGAGCTACAGCCGCGTTTTTCAGACCATGAGACATCCTGAAAATTGGTCTTCTCACGAAAACAGTTGTAGCCTCCGAACTATTACCAATCAATGGAATGGGGAGATTCTCTCTAACACAATGGTGGTCTTTGTTTTGCTCTACAACCCCCTCAAGCCTTGATGTGGCAACTTCTGTTTGTAGCGTCTGAACCGTTTGGGCTACAAACTAATGTGACCCCACAGTGGAAAGGGGAGATTCACATGAACACGATGGTGTTTTCCATTTTTCTCTATGACCCCCGTCTGAAGGAAACCAGTACTGGTTTAACCCTTGTGTTGAGTTTGGGTCTGTGGGACCCATTTTCAATGTTTACTCAAAGAGAAATAATACAATTAATAATTTTTTCAACCTGAGACTCATTGTCCTTGGCTAATTTTCTATGAAGAACATGTAAAAGAACACATTTTCATTGAGTGCACACTGTGCACCCCCCTACACATTTATATTACATATGCGGTGTTCGGGTCCCCTGGGCCGTTCCGTAATAAAAGTGTTGAAAAGTGAGTGTGTAGGTGAAAACAAGTAAAAATTAAACAAAAGGTTTGCTGTGTGCATTCACTCTCTCTTCCTCCTCCCTGGGCCTGCTGTTTCAACATAGCACCAAGAACCTGTCTGTCTCCCTTCTTGTCTGCCTATCTCCAGCTTTTCTCGCACTCTTTACCCTTTGTAGTGTGTGCAACTACCCAATGTCTTGCGGGAACCTGCACAATGATATTACAATACAGTATTTTGATACATTATTTCGATACATTGTAAAAAATTCTGTATTTCCCCACACTCTACCCCAGCCAGGTGCAAATTGGGGGAGGGACACAACAAATAAATAGCTTGCATGTGTGGCCCCTTACCACAATCAATCAGTATGGCAAAAATAATCTCGGCTCAGAGGGCCTTAGAAATAATTTTTGCAGAGAGAGAAGCTAGTGTGGAAGGAGCGTCTCTCACTTTGGAAGATGAAGAATTTTCAGAATATGACAGTGAGTTGTAAGAAGAGGATGAGATTGACCCAGGACTAGCCCATAAGCAACCAGCTCATCAGCAGCCTGCAGGAGGAGAAATATGGATGTCAAAAAATTGTCATCTTGCCCAAGGAATGAGCCACCTTGCATGGCTGCCAGTGTGATAAGGATTCAACCAGGTCTGATGTGGATTTAAAACATTTACTAGGCAGGTCAGTTAAGAATAAATTCTTATTTACAATGACAGCCTATCAGGGAAGAGTGAGTTAACTGCCTTATTCAGAACAACTGATTTTTACCTTGTCAGCTCAGGGACTCGATCCAGCAACCTTTCGGTTACTGGTCCAACGCTTTAACCGCTAGGCTACCTGCCACCCCAGGATGGTGATTGCTCATGTGCAGGACATAATGTCTTCTTTTGAACTGTTCATCCCAGATACCATCCAGAAAATCCTCATTTTTTTGAGGAGCTGGGCAAGGAATTGTTAAGACCTCAAATCCAGAGGAGGCAACATATCCCAAGGATCCTAGCTTCTGTAGCCATTGTGAGGAGGATTCAGGAGGAGGATGCTGGTGCCCCATCTGCCCGACCAACAGAACCAACAACTCCAATACCGGAAGTAAGTGTGAGTGACGTTGTTGCATGTGTGTGTCTGACTCTCCTATCTTGGCCTGCTGTAACTATATATGTGAGTGAGTGAGTGAGTGAGTGAGATGTTAGTAATAGTCCTGAGCTAAGTTTTTTCAGCATTCTAGATTGCTGCTGGTAGCAACAAGAAGAAGCGCTGCGATGTGTGTGGATCCAAGAAGGACAGGAAGACATTTGCAACACACACACACACAGTAAAACTCAGTCCCTCATGTGGTGTGTAGACCAGCCTTAATTTGTGTTCAATGGGGCTCATTTATCATTTCCATAAAATGCTGTATGTAAAATGTGTCCTTTTAGTTTGTTCAGTTCAAAGCAAAAACATCAATAGTGATGAAAACCTTTGTCAGGCGTGTGCGTACTTGTGCTGAAGTCAGGTGCAGGAGAGCAGAGAATTGTGAACAGGTGCACACTTTATTTCGGCAGGAGAGAATATACAGACGGACGCAGCTGCGTCCAAAAACCTCCAACCAACAAGGCAAAGTGTAAAACGCGCAAAACCGCCACAACCATCAAATGTATACAAACAGGCTTCGTGAAATAACACGAGAGAAAATGCACGCAAGCCTAGTGCGGACAAAAACACGTACCACACAAACAATCTTACACAAAGACATGAGGGGGAACAGAGGAATAAATACATGTAGTGTAATTGGGGAATGAAAACCAGGTGTGCAGGGAACAAGACAAAACAAATGGATACATGAAAAGTGGAGCAGCGATAGCTAGAAAGCCGGTGATGTTGACCGCCGAACGCCGCCCGAAGAAGGAGAGGAGCCGACTTCGGCGGAAGTCATGACAACCTTGTTTCATTTATCTTTTATTAAAAAAACGAATAGCACTTTTATTGATAAATGTGATCTAGCAGAGGTAAATGGCAAATATTAACCATGTAGGCTGTCTATATTGCTTATAATTGATATAAGTCAACATCTAAGTATTAAGTATTAAGTATTTTTACGTAAATTGTTATGGCTGTATTGTTTTAAAAACCCTATAATGTTGTGCGTCCATCAGACCTGCGAACATTGGGTGAATAACAAAAACATGAACACCACACAAGGGATAAAAAATGTTACGGAAGTATGGAGTTAGTTTTGTGCCTACTCCCAAAAAGTTGTTAAATATGTGTACACATTTCTTTTTATATGTATTTCCTGAGCTTTCTTATATCTCCGAGGCATAGGATAGACACTTCCAAACCTTATTCCTTATGATATTTTTTTATTTTTATTTATGAATGTGTAATTCAATGCGTTTCTATGGGATTTGGTAGTAAAGGCCAAATTCAATATTTAGTAGATTGTTTTTGCATATATCTTTAGTTTCAGAGCATTATTTGTGGAATAGATGGACAGCACTAGCTTAATTGCTACAGTTAGTCCAGCTTTTGCTAGTTGTCAGTGTGAGCAAAATATCAGGTTACGTTCATATCTAGTTTGTATTTTAGGACAGATTTCATTGTCTTATGCAGACATTATTGTCTATGTGTTTCGGTTTCACACTGTTTCAACTCAATACATCTTGTGAACATGGAGATCATGCTTTGAGGATTATTGATGAGAAGGCGTTTATCTTGCTGTCAAAATATGCACAGTAACTCATACAGAGGACAGTACAGTGACATGACAGCTCTCTAGTGGGCAGGACCACAAGTTGGATCAAGCAACAGACACTGCTAACCCGTCACAACGCCAAGAGAGGCCTACGACAATTACGGCAGTGTACAGACAACCTTCAACACACTATGGCCGAGGAGCAGGCATCCACCTTCAAGTCCAGGTCTCAGGCCTCAGCCTCATCCTACCATTCAAGCAGCTCACCTACAGGAGCCGCAGCCGCCATAGCAAGGGCAAAAGCAGAAGCTGCAAAAGCTCACCTCTCCTTTGCGGAGAAAAAAAGGAGAATGAAAATAGAAAAAGCACAATTAGAAGCATCTATTGATGTGCTGAAAGAGGAAAAGGAAGCGGCTGCAGCAGTGGCTGAAGCTGAGGCTCTAGAGGCCGCTGCTGATTTTGGCAGTCAGAAAAGTAGCTGCAGACTCAAGCTTGACTCCACCCAACTCGACCCCAGCGAACTAAGGAGTATCTCATGGAGCAAGCTAAATCCTACAACACTCCCAAGCCAATAACAGGAGTAGAGCCGTCCTCTGATGACGAGACAAGATAGGGATATACCAGGCCAGAGCCCACACATACACCCTATTACAACGTCTCAAGCCTGAGATCAGTTCTCCTCTCTTTGACACCACTAGCGCTGTAGATCGGCGCTTCCCTAATCCGGAGTCAAGGCCAGCCCAGCAGTTTCACCTCACCCCATGCGTACACGGTTCCCTTCAAGAAGGCCAGAACAGCAGCTGGACCCAAAGAGGTATGCACAATGATGGAAGTCATCTACCTGCTCCACATTACAAGCGGACATGGGAAGACACCCAAAGTGAGAACCCTAACGTTACCAACTTTGTGAGGTACTTCGCTCGTCGCAAGCTCATCACCATGGGTCTACTCCAATTTGATGACCTACCGGAGAGCTACAGGGCTTGGCAGCGCTCCTTTCACAGTGCCATTAGAGGTTTATACTTAACCTACAGTGAAGAAATGGGTCTTCTAGTTAAATGGCTTGGAAGAGAGGCTGCTGAACATATAAAACGAATCCGAGCCGTTCATGTAAACCATCCAGAACAAGGTCTGAGGATGGTTTGGGATAGACTTGAGGAGTGCTACGGTTTGGCAGAGGTGATAGAGAGTGCGCTCACCAATCTAATTGACAGTGTCCCCAATATCTCCAACAAGGATTATCCAAAGCTGAGGGAGTTGGGCGACCTGCTTATGGAGCTTCGGTCCGCCAAGGCCGAAGGAGACCTCCCTGGCCTAGCTTTTCTCGATACAGCTCAAGGTGTTAACCCTACAGTCCAGAAACTGCTCTTCGGGTTACAAGAGAAATGGATCCCCATTGGTTCCAACTACAAGCAACAATATCATGTTCTGTTCCCTCCTTTTGCCTTCTTTGTTGACTTCATCATCCAGCAAGCCAGAATCAGGAATGACCCCAGTTTCAACCTTGTTGCCGATGTTCCTGCTAAAGCAGACAATGTTCCCTGGAAGCGAAGCAGACAGAGAGAAGTCTCAATTCACAAAACAGAGGTATCCCCCACTACCTCCGCCAACTCAGACAAGCCTATCAAGAAAGCCAAGAACTCCGAACGGTAGTGCCCTATCCACAAGAAGCTTCACCGCTTAATGGATCTAAGGCTCTCAGAGAGCTTTTTTGGGGAATTGTTTCCTGGTTCCTGATGCACTCAAACTCTCTTTCCTCTTGGGCTGTCTGTATGATTATATCCTTTGACTGAGAAAATCTGTCTGGTGTGCATGCTGTCTGACAGTAGTGCCAGCCCTTACAGTTGCTGTTTTTTTCTCTGTAGTGTTGTTGAAGAGACGAGCGATGTGGATGAGGTGAATGATGGCACGAGTCAGCAACTTGGAGAACCTTGAAAAGCGTAAGGATCCAAGCTGCTTGGGTGAAGTTGTTGTCTTCAGTGTGGACACTTGGGGGTGAACGTCAGCATCTGAGGAGGGGTTGATGAGCTCAAAAGCGTCCCTTTCAAGATGAAGACTGGCATGTCAGAAATGCTCGGCCAGAGAGCCAGGTTGTGTCTGAGAAGTAAGCTACAGGGATGAATCTTGTCACATGATCTGCATGGTTCTGGGCTGTAGGTACATAGCACCACTGTTCTGGACAAGTAGATTTCCTTATCCGATGGACTCGATTGCTGACATAGACGTAGAAACACCGGTTCTCATTGTAGATGTAGCCTAACACCACCTTGCTGTTGTGTCATCAAGCTCAATGTCTATTTCTGAGGTGATGAGCTTGGCCAACTCGACGGCCAAGACTGCTGCTTAGAGTTCCAACCTTGGAATGTTCTGGGCGTGGCGTCAGTTTTGCTTTACCCATAACAAAAGCTCATGTGACTCAATCCTTTGACGTCTGTCACTTTGAGGTAGGCAACTGCAGCTATTGCCTTCGTGGATGCATCCGAGAATATGCAAAGTTCTCTTCGTCTCGCTTCTGAGGGAGAGACCTTAGTGTAGGCACTAGGGGTATGGAGGTTACACAGCTCTTTCAAAGACTCTCTCCTTGCAACCCATAGCTCCTCCATTTCTGGAGGCAGGGGGGAGTCCCATTCGCCTTTGGCCATTGTGAGCTCCCTGAGAATAGACTTGCCTTGAATGGTGACAGGGGCCACAAATCCCAGTGGGTCGTACAGACTGTTCACAGTTGATAACACTTCTATCTGTGTGAAGGGCTTCTCATCTTTGGCCACCTTGAAGGTGGAAGTGTCGGTCCTGAGGTCCCAGTTGACACCCAAGCTGCGCTGCATAGGCAGAGTGTCTGACCCTATGTCGAGATCTTTGAGGTCGTTTGCATGATCGAGATGGAAATGCATCCATTACCTCCTTCTTGTTCGAGGCAATTGTGTGTAACCTCAGATTAGAGTTGGCGAGAATCTCTTGTGTTCTCTTGAGCAGGGTGACTGCATCTTGGACTGTAGGAAATTACTTTATGCCATCGTCGACATAGAAGTCACGTTCCACAAACTGTCAGGATTGTACTCTGGCTCTCCTTGTTGAACAGACTGTCTGAGGCCGTAGATGGCCACTGCTGGAGAGGGACTGTTGCCGAAGACATGGACCTTCATCCGGTAGTCGATGATGTCTTTGGACAAGTCGTTCTCCTGAAACCACTGAAATCTCAGGAAGTTACGGTCTTCTTCTTTCACCAGGAAACAGTGGAACATTTGGTGGATATCCACTGTCACCGCGACAGATTCCTTACGGAAACGAGTATGCAGCCCAAGGAGTGTGTTGTTGAGGTCGGGCCCTGTCATGAGAACGTCATTGAGGGATACTCCATCGTATTGGGCACTAGAGTCAAAAACCACACAGATTTGACCATGCTCCTTTGGGTGATAGACACCAAATGTAGGTAGGTACCACCGTTCTTCTTCTTCTTTCATGGGCAGAGCCACTTCAGCATGACCCTTCTCGAAAATCTTCTTCATGAAAGAGACAAAGTGGTATTTCATCTCAGGCTTCCTAAGGAAGTTGCATCTGAGGAAGGAGAAGCGTTTCAGCGCTAGAGGTCTATTGTCGGGGAAACGACGTCTTGGTGAGGCCTTGTACCCTGAAGATATCGTAGAAATCTGAACGAATCAATGATCTGTTGCTTTGCTCATTGAGGATGGCATAGAATTTCACTGCTCTATCTCGGTAGCCTGTTGGGTAGACTTTGACAAGGCAAATCTTAGAGCAAGACCTGTCGGTGAGGTTCCCACCGCAGACTTGCATACACTGAGACATTGCATCGGAAGGAGGTGTGAGCTCTTCCTCCCCACCGTGCTCTGTAGGAAGGTCTTCTTTTTTGACCCGGGGGGGGGGTGGTCCTGGATTAAGAGCGGTGTTATGACTCTCGCTCTCACATTCTGCGCAGCTAATGCTTGACTTGCAGTTCTTGGCAATGTGAAAGGAGGATGAACAACATCTAAAGTGTATGCCATTCTCTTTCAGGAAAGCCTTGCGTTGGTCCAGTGGTTTCTCGCATAAGGCGCAGGACTTCCTTAATTGATAAAGACGGCCTTGGGAGTCACATCACAGAAACAAAACTCGGACATGACGAGAAGAACCCCCTGATCATCCCGGGGAAGCATCTTGTCACAACTTTACTAGTGAGGCATTACCACGAAATGACCCAACACCAGTGATGCCTTTTCACAGAGGGAGCCATCTGTACAGCTGGTCTTTGGATAGTTGGCGGTAAAAGGTGCGTGAACAGCATCATCCACCAGTGTGTCACCTGTCGGAGACTTTGTGGTCCTTCTCAGGCACCGAAGATGGCCAGCCTTCCTGCTGATCGTCTCTCCACTGAACCTCCGTTCACCCATGTCGGCCTGGACATATTTGGTCCATGGACCGTCGCCTCTCGCCGGACAAGAGGAGGCCTTGCCAGTAGTAAGCGGTGGGCTGTCATAAGCACCTGTATGAGCGTGATATCCGTCCATATTGAAGTCCTTGAGTCACTGGATACATCAAGCTTCATCAACGCCCTGAAAATATTTCTTCTCGATCCGAGGCCCAGCAAAGCCGATTTGTTACGACCGTGGGACCAACTTCATTGGGACCTGCCAGCAAGGAACTTAAGATCCCTTCGAACATCAACGATGACTCCGTGGATACCTACCTGTCAGAACAGGGCTGCACCTGGATATTCAACCTGCCTCATGCCTCTCACATGGGTGGTGCCTGGGAGAGGATGATTGGCGTAGCAAGGAGAAACTTGGATTCTATGTAACTCCAACAGGGTCATTTAACGGTAAGTCACAAAACGCTCATTACTCTGATGGCAGAAGTGGCTGCCATCATCAATGCCAGAACTCTGGTTCCAGTCTCTACAGATCCATATCTCTCGGAGGACCTGAGCCCTAAGACCATGCCTCAGGACTACCTGGCCTGATGACTCCTTGCTGTCCCCAGTCCACCTGGTCATGCTGCTGCTCCAGTTTCAACTGTTCTGCCTGCGGCTATGGAACACTGACCTGTTCACCGGATGTGCTACCTGTCCCAGACCTGCTGTTTTCAACTCTCTAGAGACAGCAGGAGAGGCAGAGACACTCTGAATGATCGGCTATGAAAAGCCAACTGATATTTACTCCTGTGGTGCTGACCTGTTGCACCCTCTACAACCACTGTGATTATTAGTATTTGACCCTGCTGGTCATCTATGAACATTCGAACATCTTGGCCATGTTCTGTTATAATCTCCACCCGGCACAGCCAGAAGAGGACTGGCCACACCTCATAGCCTGGTTCCTCTCTAGGTTTCTTTAAAGGTTCTGGCCTTTCTAGGGAATTTTTCCTAGCCACTGTGCTTCTACACCTGCATTGCTTGCTGTTTAGGGTTTTCGGCTGGGTTTCTGTACAGCACTTTGTGACATCAGCTGATGTAAGGAGGGCTTCATAAATACATTTGATTGATTGATTCAAAGACAAACATGTCAAGAGTAATGAATGGCCTGATCACTCAGGTCTTTCCCAGCAAGGATGGTAAAGTCTGTAACGTCGAGGTTAGACTCCGCAAGCAAGAAGGAACTAAGAAGTCTAAACAAACAAGGTCTCTTATATGGACATTCCATAGTTATCAGAGTGGCGTTCTATCCCGCCAGGTGGGGAGTGTTCTGTTTTAGTTGTAATACTTACCTATATTACTTACCTTGAATTAGGCTCCCCCTAGTGTTGATCTGGAGTATTTTCCTTAAATTGACCCGTCATGTGACCTGTTAGGAAGAAGTTGGTCATTGTTGCCTCATGTCAGCTCATATCAGGTTACGTTCATATCTAGTTTCTATTTTAGGACAGATTACATTGTTTTATGCAGACATTATTGTCTTTGTTTCAGTTTCACGCTGTTTCACTCAGTAAATCTTGTGAACATGGAGATCATGCTTTGAGGATTATTGATGTGAAGGCATTTATCATGCTGTCAAAATATGCACAGTAATGCATACAGAGGATAGGACAGAGATACTTGCTAGTAGTTTTATAAAACTACACACAATCCTCAAAACCTAACTTCACAGCTTGGTATTATGGAGAGGATGTACAGGTAACTGCCAAAATAAAGGAAACACTTGAGTAAATCAGGGATGCAATGTAGCAGGTGTTTCCGCACAGGTGTTGTCCCTGAGTTAACCTAGTAATTTACATCCCATCATGCTTAGGGTCCCTATAACAATGCCCGGTTGCCCATTATTTTGGCTACCATGGCAGGAAGAGATCTCAGTGACTTTTAAAGAGGGGTCTCAAAGGAGAAAAGGGGGTTTAAAGGGTGTGTGTGTATGTTTGTGTGTGTGTCTCAGTCACCAGATCTCAACTGAATTGAACAGTCTGGAGCGGCACCTGAGACAGCGTTTTCCACCACCATCAACAAAACACCAAATTATGGAATTACTTGCAGAAGAATGGTGTCCCGTCCCTCCAATAGAGTTCCAGACACTTGTAGAATTGATGCCACGGCTCATTGAAGCTGTTTTGGCGGCTCGTAGTGGCCCGACGCCCTGCTGACACTTTATGTTGGTGTTTCCTTTTCTTTTGGCAGTATCCCTCTCTCTTCTCCATCCCGGTCTGTGCTTTCTTTTGATCTTATATTCCTATTCTCTTCTCCTTTCCTCTCACAATAACCTCTCTCCTGTCAAAAAGGAAGCCAGTTTGGGATGGTATGCCTGAGTGGATTTTTTTTCTCTCTCTCTCGCTCACTCTCGCTCGTTCTCGCTCTCGCTCTCTCTCGTCAGCTATTCTTGTCGGGTATCTAGGAGCCCTCATCACCACTCCTAATCTTTCCATTCTGTTTGAGAAGGTCAGAATACTCTCAGAGGAACAGCACCCCTCTGTCTTCATATAGAAATGAATCAATCAGAGACACTACAGTGTAGCATGAAAGGGCTCACAATCACAATTCACTTTGGAATGGTGTGTAGTAGATGAGGCAATAGGACAGTTATTTTATGGTACTGGGTTGTGATGTCACATACATCAGAACATTACTCCCTTAGCCATCTATCCAGCTATAAAAAAGTCAGAGCAAACGCCAACAGAGGATTGCACAAAATACTTTCCGATAATAGTATATGCTAAGAAGTTCTAAAGAAAATATACTAACCCCCTTCACAGATGTTTCCGATGAGGAGATAGCGTGCAGTGAGTCAGCCTGGAGCCTGAGGGTTTGAAGACACAGTGTTTGTTTGCTTAGGTGTTCACACTCAAGTAACTGAGGCGTTAACAGCAGTGGTCGTAATACAGCTGGCCCCTGGTTCAGTCCTGTCCTCTCTTGTCTGGGCACCACACTGCCTGTCTCTCTGTGGCACTTACTGCTTCCCCCTATAGAACCAGGGAAGCACACTCTTGTTCCTCAGGACTCTGTGAGCTAGTGTACTTGACTCCAGCTTCGCTCCGAAAGTTACAGCCTTCCCCACTGTAGGCAACTGGTAACAGACAAAATAAAAGAAACGCTTGAGTAAATGAGGGATACAAAGTTTATGTTATTCCATTTTCATGGAATGGTTTAGCTCTGCTTGTAGAATCTATGCCAAGGCACATTGAAACTGTTCTGGCAGCTTGTTGTGACCCAACACCCTTTTAAGACAGAAGCCTAATCCTGTGTTAGTCCTATTGATCACGCCAGGCTTGGTTTCTTATTACTGGGCTGGATGCTACACCATCCCTTCTGTGATGAGTGTGTGTAGCTGTGTCCCCCTCTGTGCATTGTTTTTTCCAATGATATAGTCCACCATGGTCACCAACAGCTAATATGGTCCAGTTGCGCCTGAGGTAGCTGATGTGGAGTAGAGTATGATTGTTAAGTTTGTGCAGTGTGAGAGTGGTAACGATTTGAAAGGAGATCATACTTTAGATAGGGAAGTGATCCATAAGGGCAGAAACACAGTTTACACAAGAGCATTAGTGATATTAGTGCTGTGTTTGTTTGTTTCTGACTTCTACTTAATTTGAAAAACATTCCACAAAGCACAGAGAATGCTCTTTAAGTAGGAATTCTAAGGGTGCAGCACTCCCTGATAAATTGAAATTAAAATAAAATGTTCACAAAATTAGTGAACTAGGCCTTTATTACTCCTGTATGAGTGGAGTAAAATACTCCTAAGCAACTTAACCCCCTCCCCCATCTTCCCGCAGCCATGTGTTTATGTACTGTCTGATTGAAAACATTCTACACCTTCATTAAATTTCAGCTGTGTTGCAACTGTTGTAATTCAGCTATCATTTGGTATTTGACACCGTTCAGCTCCTATCATTTGGTATTTGACACCTTTCAGCTCCCTTGTCTCCGAACCATTTATAAGTGTGTTTTTCCCCCCTCATCAATACACATTTCTTTGCCAGACTTTCCTCCCTTCCATCTTACACACTCTTTCGGCTTCCACAGCCAATGTGAAATGTACAAAAGGTCACTCTGTGTGTCAGAAAGGAATGGAGAACACCTCTTACATTTGTGAGCCAAAAGGACTCCAATTCAAACATAATGTTCAGAACTGGAGGATCAGAAACCTTGTGTTTGTAGTCTCACAGATTGAAGGCTTCAGATGAGTGGGTAATTTGCAAGTTGTTTATGTCTGTTGGTTGAAAAGATAGCGTCTGCCTCAACACATGTGCCTCTCCATCTCAACCAGTTAACTTCCATCACCTCATCTGCCACCATCATCTCCTCCCCTCTCTTTTGTTCCCTCTGTATCTTACCTTTCAAGCACTCCCTCTGTCCTTTTCTCACTTCTTTCCACTCTCTCTCTCTCTGAACCTGAAAAAGGATCAGGATTATTCCAGCCGTTTACTGAGCAGAGAAATGGTTTGAGAGTAGCAAGTCATTAGTGCACATAGTTGTGTGACAGCTGTGATTGATTAAAGTCTATGGAACAGGAGCAGAGAGTTCCTGGGTGGAATTAACTCTCTCCATTATGAAAGTGTTGTAGAGTGGGTACGCTACAAATCACAGGAACACTTTTGCATTCCTTGAAGAGATATGCATCGAGAAATTACATTTCGTAATTTCTCTTGACATGGTATTATGGTGACGTCAAATTGCTGAGTCGCCCTTTAATAGGATTTTCCTCCAAACAACAACACACAAAGGAGTCACAATCTTACATCGCCCAGCTTTCTCCCAGCACACGGTATTTGATATTTGATTTGATAAATTGATTCCAAACAAAGATCCATTAGCCTGTATGCCCCTGCCCTTTCCCTACCAGGCTAATCTGATTCCCTCACTCTCAGGGATATTACGTTTTCATTCATCACATAGAAAGCATAAATACCTGGAGGCAGCTCGTGCGCATGTCTTCAGGCCGCTCACTCTGTGTGTCCCCCAGCCTGTTTCTGCATCAGGTTGTTCTTCTGTGTTTCTCAGATGGTGTCATGGAGTAGAGATGCATTTTGCAGACACCCTGGCAGTCCTATTGCCTCTAATTGTGATGGCTGGAGGCATGTTTGAGAAAGTGAGCTGAGGGTTTATACAGAAAATCTGATGCATTGCTGATCAAGCCATTCATTACATTGATAAAATGCTCCACTTGTCAGACAGTCAGCCTCTCTTGACAATAATTTTGCTTGAGATGGAACGCTGGGCAGGCAGGGTGAGTAGGTAGCTAAATGGTCAAATACTTAGCACAGCCGACTTGTGGATATGAATGATAATGCCAAAGGGGTTAGCGAAGCAATTTAACTACCCACAAATCAGGTTTTATTTCAACGATTCATGCCTTATGTCGTGTCTTTGGGGTACCATTAAACTGAAGACATGTTTATCAATTAACTCCCTGTAATTATTATCACGCGATTAAACTGATTAATTGTTTAATTGTAATTAACTAAGAGATCGGGGCACCAAGGAAAATATTCAGATTACAAAGTTATAATTTTCCAAATATAACTTTCCTATATTATAGTATAGGCCGATTATCTTCTGGTTTAAATGGTGTATTTTACCTCTCGTCCAGTCTCATTCCAAACGTCGTAAATTGTTGTATCTGCACGAACCCAGTCTTTACTAAAATCATCCATACATCAATTGTCTTAAAATCATTTATTTACTACACTAAGTAATTAACAGAAAACATACAAACAGTAATTATCGTCACAAAGGATTGGTATAGTAATGTGCCCTAATGGCTAACAGGCATGGCTGGTCTGTTAGACAATGGGTCATAAACGGTCAGCTGAGGAGGTACACAGAGTTCATTAATATTAACAATTGACAATTGAACGCTCACTCATTCGGGAACAATTGCAATCAATATATATTTACGCTCAGTGTGTCGTCGGGATCCTTGTTCGAGCGTTGTTCTGATGGAGAGTTCTCTCTCTCTCTCTCTCGGTTAGAATGGATCTTTCAAAGCGACAGTCATTAATGTCGTTATAGAATGGATGTTTCGTTGGTCTTCGCGTTCAATGATATAATTTACTTAGCTGCAGACTAATAATTAATATCAAAGACTTGTTCTTATTCTGTCGGTATCAATAGTCTAAAAGTTAACCACGTGGTATAGTTCACTTTCAGTAGAGGAATTGGATGGTAAAACCTATTGGCCATGGAGTGGAGGCCTGGTCTGAAGAAAGTAAATCAGGGTGGGGGGTTTTATAGGTGACCCTAGAACAGGCTTGTCAAATGACGCCTGGTCCTGTCTGTGTCCCTGGGGGGTGTGCCGATGACTGAGTTAAGCTTGGTACAGAAATACAATTCTATCACATTAACATCAGTACATAGCATCTCAATGTATTACAAATAGCTTTATCCTTATTAATACATTTTATACAACCATTATGATGCAAGTCTCATTTCTGAGGCTATTATATAAACAGTTTTATGGTAATATGGCTATATTGTCTCTTCTGAGTGTCACAAAATTGTACCAAGCGGACCAGTTCGTAGCTGGATTCTTCACCAATCTTCCATACCCACTCCAGAACACAAATGTCGCTCGGTTCTCCAATTCTATGAGTTGGAAGAATTTCCTTTGTCTCTCTATGAAACATGTGGTAGGAGATTCTCCTCTTAGAGTTTTTACAACCCTTTCACACAGGGCCTGGGTTGGGGGGAAGGTAGGTTGGGGGATGGTACAAAGGGGAGGGGGTCAACTGTCCTCCCTGTACCCAAAGAGGCCAACGTCATGACACTTACATGAACACACTGATCCCTGCACTGTAAAGTATGTGTGTGTTTACCCCACCAAACTTGCTTAACACTGGTAACTTGGAAGAGATTCTGGACACTGATAAAGGGCACACTGTCCAATCCCTGATATTTCTCAGTAATACCAGCCTCTTAATAACCTTGATAGAAGTTTGAGCTTCGGGTTTGATAGTTTTCTCTGATACAAAAAGATTGAGATCGAACGTTTCTAGGATTGAAACGTTTTTGCATGGAACCCACTCAATGCTGGCTTTACACAGACTTGGCAACCGCTGTCCTTCAAACTAATGTAACTGAATTATCTGTATGTGCAGAACCAGATTAATGCAGGGGCTTAACAGGGCCCATGGGGGCCCCCAAGAGGCAGCAAAAATAAGCTACAAAATGCAATGTATATTACACATTATATATTAGATATGTAATATATATAAACTCATTAAAAAAAAGAAACGTCCTCTCACTGTCAACTGAGTTCATTTTCAGCGAACGTAACGTGTAAATATTTGTATGAACATAACAAGATTCAATAACTGAGACATAAACTGAACAAGTTCCACAGACGTGACTAACAGAAATTTAATAATGTGTCCCTGAACAAAGGGGGAGGTCAAAATCAAAAGTAACAGTCAGTATCTGCTGTGGCCTCCAGCTGCATTAAGTATTGCAGTGCATCTCTTCCTCATAGACTGCACCAGATTTGCCAGTTCTTGCTGTGAGATGTGAGATCCGGGCTCTTCGCTGGCCATGGCAGAACATTGACATTCCTGTCTTGCAGGAAATCACGCACAGAACGAGCAGTATGGCTGTTGGCATTGTCATGCTGGAGGGTCATGTCAGGTTGAGCCTGCAGGAAGGGTACCACATGAGGGAGGAGGATGTCTTCCCTATAATGCACAGCGTTGAGATTGCCTGCAATGACAACAAGCTCAGTCCGATGATGCTGTGACACACCGCCCCAGACCATGACGGACCCTCCTCCTCCAAATTGATCCCGCTCCAGAGTACAGGCCTCGGTGTAACGCTCATTCCGTCGACGATAAACGCGAATCCGACCATCACCCCTGGTGAGACAAAACCGCGACTCGTCAGTGAAGAACACTTTTTTCCAGTCCTGTCTGATCCAGCGACGGTGGGTTTGTGATTATAGGCGACGTTGTTGCAGGTGAATCAGTCATTTATCCCATCAGATGTCAAAGAAAAGCTCTCTCTCACACACACACACACACACAGCAAGGATGGAGTGACAGAGTGCGGTGCTTAAAGACACACAGAGCCTGCAATGGCATTACCATTATCTCTAGGCTGTGCTGAGTTCAACGAGATACCGTAGCTCGCTCGGGCTTAGCGCAGCGACCGTGAGAAAAACTAGGCCCAAATGAAGCCTGCCCCAAAGACTTCATATTCAGGATTCTGTTTATGCCTACCCAAAAGACAACGTGTGTCGAGTATGAGCTTCCTGTGCCAACCGGAAGTTGTTAAAAATACCCTAAAGCTGTTGTAATATAACCAACCTGCAGATTGTGAAAATCACGCAACTCAACCCTGTGTCATTCAGTAAATTTTTAAGGTAAAGACTTAATATTCAGGATTCTGTTTATGCCTACCCCAAAGACAACGTGTGTCGAGTATGAGCTTCCTGTGCCAACCAGAAGTTGTTAAAAATACCCTAAAGCTGTTGTAATATAACCAACCTGCAGATTGTTAAAATCACGCAACTCAACCATGTGCCATTCAGTCAATTTTTAAGGTAAAGACTTCATATTCAGGATTCTGTTTATGCCTACCCCAAAGACAACGTGTGTCGATTATAAGCTTCCTGTGCCAACAGGAAGTGCCTTAAATTGGGGTCACAGTAGCTGTTTTGAAGGGTTAGAAAAGTCACATCTTTCCAAAACTTCATATGTGTGACTAGGTAATCCTCATGAACTGTAAATCAGTCATTTATCCCATCAGATGTCAAAGAAAAGCTCTCTCACACACACACACACACACACACACTCACACACACACACACATCAAGGATGGAGTAACAGAGTGCGGTGCTTAAAGACACACAGAGCCTGCAATGGCATTACCATTATCTCTAGGCTGTGTCGAGTTCAACGAGATGCCCCGCTTGACCGTAGCTCGCTCGGTCTGAGCTCAGCGACTGTGAGAAAAACTAGGCCCAAATGAAGCCTGCCCCAAAATGTCAAGTGCTTTTGGGTGACAGTGAGAGAACCGTTAGGGTTAGAAGCACAATTCGACCTCAGGAGCGTTCCTGAGGTCCTCCCGATCTGTGCAAGCCTAACCTTGACCCTGTGGCATTAACCCTTCACAGTGAAAAGAAGGTGTTTAGATCAAACAGTGTGCAACGACTTCTCTCCCCATAGGAATACATTGACTATTCTCCAAAATTCAACCTGAAGCCTATGTGGGTTATGAATGCCTTATGAACCTGTCTTCTATAACAATCCATCAGGCTACTGTGAGGTCTACCTGTGTCTATTCTAAGCTTCCTGGAGCAACCGGAAGTTGTTAAAATCACCCTAAAGCTGTTGTAATATAACCAAACTGCAGATTGTGAAAATCACGCAACTCAACCCTGTGTCATTCAGTCAATTCTTAAGGTAAAGACTTCATATTCAGGATTCTGTTTATGCCTACCCAAAAGACAACGTGTGTCGAGTATAAGCTTCCTGTGCCAACCGGAAGTTTCTTAAACACCCTAGAGCTGTTGTAATATAACCAACCTGCAGATTGTGAAAATCACACAACTCAACCCTGTGTCATTCAGTCAATTCTTAAGGTAAAGACTTCATATTCAGGATTCTGTTTATGCCTACCCCAAAGACAAAGTGCGTCTATTGTAAGCTTCCTGTGCCAACCGGAAGTGCCTTAAATTGGGGTCACAGTTGCTGTTTTGAAGGGTTAGAAAAGTCACATCTTTCCAAAACTTCATATGTGTGACTAGGTAATCCTCATGAACTGTAAATCAGTCATTTATCCCATCAGATGTCAAAGAAAAGCTCTCTCACACACACACACACACACACACACTCACACACACACACACATCAAGGATGGAGTAACAGAGTGCGGTGCTTAAAGACACACAGAGCCTGCAATGGCATTACCATTATCTCTAGGCTGTGTCGAGTTCAACGAGATGCCCCGCTTGACCGTAGCTCGCTCGGTCTGAGCTCAGCGACTGTGAGAAAAACTAGGCCCAAATGAAGCCTGCCCCAAAATGTCAAGTGCTTTTGGGTGACAGTGAGAGAACCGTTAGGGTTAGAAGCACAATTCGACCTCAGGAGCGTTCCTGAGGTCCTCCCGATCTGTGCAAGCCTAACCTTGACCCTGTGGCATTAACCCTTCACAGTGAAAAGAAGGTGTTTAGATCAAACAGTGTGCAACGACTTCTCTCCCCATAGGAATACATTGACTATTCTCCAAAATTCAACCTGAAGCCTATGTGGGTTATGAATGCCTTATGAACCTGTCTTCTATAACAATCCATCAGGCTACTGTGAGGTCTACCTGTGTCTATTCTAAGCTTCCTGGAGCAACCGGAAGTTGTTAAAATCACCCTAAAGCTGTTGTAATATAACCAAACTGCAGATTGTGAAAATCACGCAACTCAACCCTGTGTCATTCAGTCAATTCTTAAGGTAAAGACTTCATATTCAGGATTCTGTTTATGCCTACCCAAAAGACAACGTGTGTCGAGTATAAGCTTCCTGTGCCAACCGGAAGTTTCTTAAACACCCTAGAGCTGTTGTAATATAACCAACCTGCAGATTGTGAAAATCACACAACTCAACCCTGTGTCATTCAGTCAATTCTTAAGGTAAAGACTTCATATTCAGGATTCTGTTTATGCCTACCCCAAAGACAAAGTGCGTCTATTGTAAGCTTCCTGTGCCAACCGGAAGTGCCTTAAATTGGGGTCACAGTTGCTGTTTTGAAGGGTTAAAAAAGTCACATCTTTCCAAAACTTCATATGTGTGACTAGGTAACCCTCATGAACTGTAAATCAGTCATTTTTCCCATCAGATTTGCATAAAAAACTAACACACACACACACACAGCTAGGCCATAGTGACACCGTGTGGGGCTTAGATGCTTATAGCGCCTGCAATAGTTACTTTCGTTCGACCGATTCAAGAACCGTCAGACCTAGAGCTCTGAAACTTTAGAAACCTGTTCTAGAGCTCAAGTCGATAGTGCACGGTGAGTTATGTGGCTCTAGAAGGTTCTCAGACCGAGAAACCGCCTCGTGCATATATGGCGACATGTAGAAATGTCCCAGAGTCGCAAGACTAGGTGCATTGAAACCGCCTCGGCCCATAAAGACGGACCCCAACGTTTCTGTCCGATAGCTCATTCAAGGACCCCGTAGTAACGCCCTGAAAAAGGGGATTTTCAGCACCAATTAAGGCCATTGCTCGGGCACCGAATGACCTATCGAGCCGAAACTTGGGATTCGGGGTTGCCTCACATAGGCCTACACATAATGTCAGAGCTGGACCCGCAGCTAGAACGTAACTACGTGTTTTATGTTTTTTATGGTTAAAACTGAAGGCGCTGTGAATTATGGGCCTGCTCTGACATGTGTGATAGTTGGCTTCTATACGAGTTGGAAAAAGTGGATTTGGTGTCAGATGGTATCAGTTTGGTGTCAGAATGACATCTAATTGACTGATGGACGCTGACTTGCTGGGTGACGAGCGATGGAGAGGAACCACAGTCACTGCATGGCCATCCGTGCAGTGACTGTGGGCCAGTCAATTACGCATTTCTGCAGTATTTTTGAGCATGTCAAATTCGTTAAAAACTTTAAAAAACAACAGAGTCCCACTTCTCCCTCATCATACATGACAAATAGACCATCTACGTTGATTCATGGCTTAACATAGGGCTATATATCATTTGGGCAGTATAAATGCCAATTGGACCATGGTTCACTGACTTTTGGGTTTGGAAACCGACTTCCTATGATTGTACATGGCAAACGGACAACATCCTGATTTGGCACATTCAATACTTTCATACATGTATAATTGACAAAAAAAGAATTGGACATTTCATTTGCACATTTCTAATGGTATTTGGCAAAAAAAAGAAAAACAATGTCACTTTTGACTTCCTATGAAATCATATTCCAAATGCACAAAACATATGCCTTATGCACAAGCAAAAGCAACCCAAAAAATGGTCAATAAAATACATCAAAAGTATGTTCATACAGCTCTTATACATGTGTAATTGACATAAAAATCTAAGAAAAAAAAAATCGAAAAACGGTCCAGAAACCACTTTTTTAAGGCGGTGATAAGTTTTAAATTTTTTTTTCATTTTATCAAAATTGGACCCTTGGGTGTTGACTTGTGTATCATTTGCAATATGAAAATCCACAGTGGCGCGTGCTCGCCATCTAATGGATGTTCGGGGTGTTACAATTGGCAATCACCATATGAAAATTGCAATATGATTTGGATGGAATTTGCATTAGAGTGTATGATTCGTGCTCTGCCAATATGTTCCCATGTTATTTTGTCCAATTCAGGGGGGTGTTCCCTTACCACCGAAGCTTCGCCCCTGCGCTTTCTTCTCTAAGAAGTTGAGTCTGGCGGAGTGTAACTATGACGTGGGGGACAGGGAGTTGCTGGCTGTGGTAAAAGCCCTGAAGGTGTGGAGACATTGGCTCCACACCTTCGTCAAGCCAGGTGGGCGATGTTCTTTATGAGATTTCAGTTCACAATCTCGTACATCCCAGGTTCCCGGAACACTAAGGCCGACGCACTCTCGTCTCCATGACCCTGAGGAACGGTCCACCGAGTCCACCCCCATACTTCCAGCCTCCTGCCTGGTGGCACCGGTGGTCTGGGAGGTGGATGCGGATATCGAGCGGGCGTTACAGGCGGAACCCACTCCTCCTCAGTGTCCCGTGGGTCGTAAGTACGTCCCGCTCAGTGTCCGCGATCGGTTGATTCGGTGGGCGCATACGCTACCCTCCTCGGGTCACCTGGGGATTGAGCATACGGGGCGTGGTCTTAGTGGGAAATACTGGTGGCCCACCTTGGTGAAGGACGTGAGGCGCTATGTCTCCTCCTGTTTGGTGTGCGCCCAGAGTAAGGCTCCTAGGCATTTGCCTAGAGGGAAATTACAGCCCCTCCCGGTTCCACAGCGACCATGGTCCCACCTGGCGGTGGATTTCCTCACCGATCTCCCGCCGTCTCAGGGCAACACCGCGATCCTGGTCGTTGTGGACTGGTTCTCTAAGTCCTGCCGTCTGCTCCCTTTACCCGGTCTTCCTACAGCCCTGCAGACTGTGGAAGCACTATTCACCCACGTTTTCTGGCACTATGGGGTGCCTGAGACCATTGTTTGGGATCGAGGTCCCCAGTTCACATCCCGGGTGTGGCGTGCATTTATGGAGCGACTGGGGGTCTCGGTCAGTTTGACCTCAGGTTTTCACCCCGAAAGTAATGGGCAGGTTGAGAGGATAAACCAGGATGTGGGCAGGTTTCTGCGGTCCTACTGCCGGGACCGGCCAGGGGAGTGGGCAAGGTTCGTGCCGTGGGCCGAGTTAGCTCAGAACTCTCTTCTCCACTCCTCGACCAATCTGTCACCTTTTCAATGTGTGTTGGGTTATCAGCCGGTCCTGGGGCCCTGGCATCAGAGCCAGACGGAGGCCCCTGCGGTGGAGGACTGGGTCCAGCGCTCAAGGGAAACCTGGAACGCCGTCAAGGAGTCACTGGAACGGGCCAGGGGACAACAAAAAAAGAGCGCGGACCGTCGCCGCAGTGAGGCCCCAGTGTTTACCCCAGGGGAGAGAGTCTGGCTCTCAACCCGGAACCTGCCCCTCCGCCTGCCCTGCCGGAAACTGGGTCCGCGGTTTGTAGGGCCATTTAAAGTCCTGAGGAGAATAAACGAGGTGTGTTACAGGTTACAACTTCCTTCTTATTATCGGATTAACCCCTCGTTTCATGTGTCTCTTCTCAGGCCGGTGGTAGCTGGTCCGCTGCAGGAAGATGAGGTGCTGGAGGTCCCTCCGCCCCCCCTGGACATCAAGGGGCCCCCGGCGTATACAGTCCGGTCCATCTTGGACTCTAGGCGCCGGGTGAGGGGTCTGCAGTACCTCGTGGACTGGGAGGGGTACGGCCCGGAGGAGAGATGCTGGGTACCGGTGGGGGACATATTGGACCCTACACTAATCCAGGACTTCCACCGCCTCCATCCGGATCGCCATGCGCCTCGTCCTCCGGGGCGTCCTCGAGGCCGGCGTCGGCGCGCTGCGGGAGCCGCTCGACGGGGGGGGGGGGGGTACTGTCACGACACCTACGGAAGGTGGCGCCCCTCCTCGCCCATTGTGACAAGTGGACCTAAACCATGCCAGGAAAATGCACCCCACACCATAACATAAACTTTGTAGCCCTCATTTACTTAAGTATTTCCTTTATTTTGGCAGTTACTGGTTGCCTACAGTGGGAAACACTGCAATTTGGGCAGCATGCACTATACAGCTAAATATACAGTTGCGTTGTGGCCAATTGTATTTGTATTTATTAAGTACCCCCATTCGCTGCTGCTAAGGCAGCAGTTATTCTTCCTGGGATCCAGCAAAATTAAGGCAGTTACTGTATATACAATTTAAAATCTAAAGATATTGCAACTTAGACATACTGTATAATCCTTAGATTATAACAACTTTTTTCAACAGAACCAGCAGAATGAATACACCCCTGATCACATGCAAACACAGTTCACTTTCATAGCAGCCACATAAAAACAGCATTATTTACATTTTTACATTTTAGTCATTTAGCAGACGCTCTTATCCAGAGCGACTTACAGTAGTGAATGCATACATTTCATACATTTTTTCCGTACTGGTCCCCCGTGGGAATCGAACCCACAACCCTGGCGTTGCAAACACCATGCTCTACCAACTGAGCCACACGGGACCACTTGCATGTTGAATATATAATTCCTTCTCACAACAATCTACCCGCTTTCCTCCTCACCTTTTCCCTTCGCTTGTGGAATTCAGTGCACAACACATCAGCTGTCTGTGACCAGGCGAAAAAACCTTTCCAAGCCAAACCTTTATAGCATGACCGCTAAACACAGCCTACATCGTTGTCACTTCATAGTCAACATACTAAAACTAATGCGTTAGTAAACCTGCTACAATCATGCAGTACAGTGTTCAGTCAGAAAGCAGTTTAGCAGGTACACCGACGGGCCCCGGTAGCATTAAATTAATAAAACCAAAAACGTACATTTTCTTGGAAGAGTACCAGTGTTGGACAGCCATTGCCAGCTAGCTAACATAGAATCACACTTTGTTTGAGTCAGGTGTTTCAGTAGGCTAAACTAGCTAGCTGCATTCACTAGCTAAGGGAAAGTGAAAGTAAAAAAAAATACAACCAATTATAAACTGGGTGGTTCGAGCCCTAAATGCTGATTGGCTGAAAGCTGTGGTATATCAGACCGTATACCACGGGTATGACAAAACATGTATTTTTACTGCTCTAATTACGTTGGTAACCAGCTTATAATAGCAATAAGGCACCTCTGGAGTTTGTGTTATATGGCCGATATACCATGGCTAAGGGCTGTATCCAGGCACTCCGCAGCCATATGTCACACCCCCTCGGCCTTATTGCTTAAATATAGATAGCTTGCTCTCTTTCTCTCTCTCTCTCTCTCTCTCTCTTGATTCTCCTTAATTCTGGAATAAATTAATTTGTTCACGACTGTTCAACTATTGTCTTTCTCTCTCTTTGAGTCAACTACTCACCACATGTTATGCACTGCAGTGATAGCTAGCTGTAGTTTATGCTTTCAGTACTAGATTAATTCTCTGATCCTTTGATTGGGTGGACAACATGTCAGTTCATGCTGCAAGAGCTCGGATAGGTTGGAGGACGTCCTCTGGAAGTTGTCATAATTACTGTGTAAGTCTATGGAAGGGGGTGAGAACCATGAGCCTCCTAGGTTTTGTATTGAAGTCAATGTACCCAGAGGAGGACAGAAGCTAACTGTCCTCCGGCTACACTATGGTGCTACCCTACAGAGTGCTGCTGAGGCTACTGTAGACCATAATTGCAAAACTGTGTGTTTTAATCAATTATTTGGTGAGTATAGTTTTATCTAAAGGGCCAATTTAATATTTTTTTTTTAATGAAGTCTTCCTCTGAGGAGCATCCACTGCTGTTTATAATAAGGTTCTACTTTAGGTGACTGTGTAACATGTTGTGTGGACTAAAACAGCATAAAACCAGGTGTCTCACAAAGCATGATCAAAGTAATTAGCCTACTACAGTAATTTTTTTTAATATTGAGAAATAGTTTGTGCGATTGTTGGGTCAAATTAACCAATTATCTACCTTTGATAAGTAGCTTGCTAGCTTCCATGCTAATTTCAAGTCTTTCTAAACTAAAATCGGACTAAATTGAAAGTATGAAGTTTTTTCAGAATGATAGTTAACTGGCTAGCCCATCATGCTCTGTGACATTGTTAGCTTGCTGTCCCTAGTTAGATAATGTGTTTTCACCTATTGCATCTGCATGCTTGTTTGCGTTCTTCCTGGGCACGCATTCGTTCGTGAGCTGACTGTTCATTGTAAATAGTATAATCTAATCTGCTCAAACAGTAGCAGGAGTAGTTCAAAAACTTGGCATCATATTTCTGTCATGCTGCATTGTTGACAACTCCAACCACCTCGTGCCCCAGGTATTCAGCCAATCAGTGGCCACCACGTATCCCTATACCGATTTCACATAAACATTTGGTAACACTTCATTTTAAGGGTCCTTATTACAGTGTAATTACACTCCAACAAGTATTATAGTTAATTGTATTAACTCATAGTTACACTGTAATAACAAAATATAAATGGTGGTAAATAGTCTAATTACATAGTGGTAACAACAAATGCTTGTTATAATGCTTGTTTCAAATGGGAAAATTTCTACTAAATTCACCCATTCAGTGTTTATTTTCTTCTCAGCTGCATCCAATTCAATAATAACTGTCACAAGGTTGTAATCTCAGATGTGCTGGGTGTCCGAGATTACAAAGGTTGGAGGCTCAATAGGCTCTAATTACCCACCCGTGAATGCACACTCTTAAAAATCTCCACTCAATGTTGTTGTTGGCACTTGCCCCTCAAGATTGTACCATCTGGGTTAACTTGGTTGAGTTTACAAAAACAGATCAGATATAGGTCAACCTCACTGACTGGGATCTATCATGTAATTGTCATCCCAGGTGGCGGCAAGTAGCCTAGCGCTTAAGAGTGTTGGGCCAGTAACCGAAATGTCACTGGTTCGAATCCCTGAGCAGACTAAGTGAAAAATCTGTCGACGTGCCCTTGAGTAAGGCACTTAAACCTAATTGCTTTGGATAAGAGCATCTGCTAAATGACTAAAATGTAAAATTATGACAAAAAATTACATCTTCAATGTGCACATTACCCATTAGGACAACCTGAACCTCCTTGTCGTCCAAGTGAGAGGATAAACCCATAAGTATAGTATATATAATATCTGCATTGGTGCATATGTAATTACTAGGTGCTACACAGGATTTTGCTAGTTAAAATGAAGTGTTTATTCTTGAGGGATAATTACGTGTAATTAATATGTACTTCTATAGTACATTACCTATCCTGTCCTTTATTTTAAGAGTGCCATCCAAGTTGGAGGATAAACACACTAGTTCCCCACAGAGCGCATGTAATGTCTGCATAATTACAATGTCATTTACAAGTTCATTTTATACTGCTATACTGCCTACATTGCTTCCGTCCTTCTCTTTGCCCCAGCCTATGCTGGAACCAGGGACCTTCTGAACTCATCAGTCACCCAGGAGGCATTGTTACCCATCACTGTTTCACACCTGTTACATGTACTGAGTGACTGCTATGTAGACCACCTGCACTCATCTATCAACCTGATCTCCCACTTCTCTCACATGGTATTTAGATCGAATTTCTGCCACCACACAGGCTGGGAGTACCCACAGAGAATGGGAATGCCTCGACCGAGACATTCTTCCCTCAGCATCCACTCCAAAGGGATCCTGTAGGAAACCAGTATGTATTGTCTAGACAAGAGACAGAAAATAAATACATGACAATGTAATACACAACACTCAAAAAAACATATAGGCCTATACAACATAGAATATAACGCTAGGCCCAGGGATCATTATGCCTATTCATTTATAATCTGTATTGATGATGGCACAAAACTATTGACTGCTCTCTTGGTCTTGTATAGCCAACTCATTGTTAAAAGTGTGTTAGTGGTCAAGTGTGAGGCTGTTTGTCTTCCTCTTTAATGTGTGGGTTTACTGGCTAATCAGGACAGTAGTGGATATCGACGTCTTGCTCCCAGACATACTGTATTAAACAACTTCTTTGCTCGCTTTGAGGACAAAACAGTGACACTGACATGGCCAGCTACCAAAGCCTGTGGGCTCTCCTTCACCGTGGCCAACGTGAGTAAAACATTTAAACGTGTTAACCCTTGCAAGGTTGCCGGCCCAGACGGCATCCTTAGCCGCGTCCTCAGAGCATGCGCAGACCAGCTGGCTGGTGTGTTTACGGACATATTCAATCAATCCCTATCCCAGTCTGCTGTGCCCACATGCTTCAAGATGGCCACCATTGCTCCTGTTCCCAAGATAGCTAAGGTAACTGAACTAAATGACTATCGCCCCATAGCACTCACTTCTGTCATCATGAAGTGCTTTGAGAGACTAGTCAAGGATCATATCACCTCCCCCCTACCTGCTATCCTAGACCCACTCCAATTTGCTTACCGCCCCAATAGGTCCACAGACGACGCAATCGCCATCACACTGCACACTGCCCTATCCCATCTGGACAAGAGGAATACCTATGTAAGAGTGCTGTTCATTGACTACAGCTCAGCATTTAACGCCATAGTACCCTCCAAACTCGTCATTAAGCTCGAGACCGTGGGTCTCGACCCCGCCCTGTGCAACTGGGTCCTGGACTTTCTGACGGGCTGCCTCCAGGTGGTGAAGGTAGGAAACAACATCTCCACCCCGCTGATCCTCAACACTGGGGCCCCACAAGGATGCGTTCTCAGCTCTCTCCTGTACTCCCTGTTCACCCATGACTGCGTGGCCAGGCACGCCTCCAACTCCATCATCAAGCTTGCAGACAACACTACAGTGGTAGGCTTGATTACCAACAACGACGAGACGGCCTACAGGGAGGGGGTGAGGGCCCTCGGAGTGTGATGTCAGGAAAAGAACCTCTCACTCAATGTCAACAAAACAAAGGAGATGATTGTGGACTACAGGAAACAGCAGAGGGAGCACCCCCCCATCCACATCGACGGGACAGTAGTGGAAATGGGGGAAAGTTTTAAGTTCCTCGGTGTACACATCACGGACAAACTGAAATGGTCCACCCACATAGACAGTGTGGTGAAGAAGGCGCAACAGCGCCTCTTCAACCTCAGGAGGCTGAATAAATTTGGCTTGTCACTTAAAACATTCATAAGCTTTTACAGATGCACAATCGATAGCATCCTGTCGGGCTGTATCACCGCCTCGTATGGCAACTGCTCTGCCCACAACCGCAAGGCTCTCCAGAGGGTAGTGCGGTCTGCACAATGCATCACTGGGGGCAAACAATCTGCCCTCCAGGACACTTACAGCACCCAATGTCACAGGAAGGCCAAAAAGATCATTAAGGACAACAACCACCCAAGCCACTGCCTGTTCACCCCGCTATCATCCAGAAGGCGAGGTCAGTACAGGTGCATCAAAGCTGGGACCGAGAGACTGAAAAACAGCTTCTATCTCAAGGCCAACACAGGCTGACTACACCGCTCGCATCGTGTGCGCGAGCGTTGCAAAATACATTTTGAAATCTATATTATTCAATTATTGCACCCACACTGCTAGCGCGCGCCAAGGGCTAAAATAGAAGTCAGTTCTATTTCTGACGCAGATCGTGCTGCAAGTCCTGCCTCTCCCATCTCATTGGTTTATATAAGCAGGTACCCACGTGCCATCTCCTCATTGGTTATACCCAGGTGGGTGACTGAAAGACGAACGAGGCCAGAGGAGGTAATGCACCTAATTTAGGAAAGTTGCCAATCGCAATATAAAGTAAAGAGAAGAAAAAGCCTTGAAGGAGGAGAGATGACTAGAAACAATTCGGTTGACCATTTTATGTGTGGATTAATTGGTGCAGTAGAGGACCTTGTGCATTTCAGGTAAAATAACAACTCAATGTTTATATTCCAGGACAAATTAGCTAGTAACAGCAAGCTAGCTAAATAGGACAAATTAGCTAGCAAGTGCAAGCTAGCTAGCTAAATTTCCATAAATGTTTAATGCTTTTCGACCTTTCCCCAAATTAATATACTTGGTTCAGAGTTTGTTTTGATATTTTAACCTGTGTGTCGTGAAACAACATTCCTCCTTTAGAAATGTCATCGTTTTTCCAAGTTACTTCAATGTACTTTTGACTAAATCTTCATCAGCACATGGCGGCTCAGAGAAGGTCTTTGAGAAGCTAGTAAAATGTTAATTTGGGCATCAGTCCTCAAGACAACGTTCAGAACAATATTGTGCCAAAGCATGCAACCCATGAAATATACGTATACTTATAATAGAAAAATAACTAACTAACTATCTAGATACTTCATGAATGGTTGCTACTACCGATTTCAAGATCCATGTTATAATTCATGGAGCTGCTTGGAAATCCACATGTGCCTAGCCTGGTTTGCAATGTAGTCCGATACAAAGTATGCCGTGCCGGAGGTTCCGCTGAGGCGTCACTACAGACACCCTGGTTCGATTCCAGGATGAATCACAACCGGCTATGATTGGGAGTCCCATAGGGTGGCGCACAATTGGCCCAGTGTCGTCCGGGTTTGGCCTGTGTAGGCCGCCATTGTAAATAAGAATTTGTTTTTAATTGACTTGCCTAGTTAAAGGTTACATTTTTAAAAAATGTTTTAAAAAACTTCTGACAGTTGATTATGAAAAATAAATTGAAGCCAAATCAGACGAAGTGATTGTTCGGATGGAATACAGTGCAAAGGCAGCCATACCTCACAATAACACTTTATTTGGGGCGGGACCAGCACCAAAAGTAGGAGCGAAAATGCAAATAAATGAACGTTAATTTATCTATTACAATCAGATCACCGGGTGACGTTATGCGGCGGGCCAAAATTACATCTCACCTGAACAATCTGCAATTCCAGGTGTTTTTTTTTTCCAGCAGCTCTTACACAAAAAAATGCATATCATACTGAACAAAAACATAAACGCTACATGCGACAATTTAAAAACGTTTTTACTGAGTTACAGTTCAGGCCCTAATCTATGGATTTCACATGCCTGGGAATCAGTGGTGGAAAAAGTACAATGGTCATACTTGCGTAAAAGTAAAGATATCTTAATAGAAAATTAGTCAAGTAAAAGTGAAAGTCACACAATAAAATACTACTTGAATAAAAGTCAAAAAGTATTTGGTGTTAAATATACTTAAGTATCAAAGTAAATGTAATTGGTAAAATGTACTTAAATCATTTCACATTCATTATATTAAGCAAACCAGACAGCACGATTTTCTAGTTTTTTAATTTACGGATAGCCAGGGGCACACTCCAACACTCAGACATAATTTACAAATGTGTTTAGTGAGTCCGCCAGATAAGAGGCAGTAGGGATGACCAGGGCTGTTCTCTTGATGTGTGTGAATTGGACCTGCTAAGCATTCATAATGTAAAGTGGTCTCCAAAACTCCTTTATTGAAAATGATTTCACTATAATTGATTTACTCAGGGTTGATCTATTTAATTAGCATTTTCTCTCATCAAGTCTGTACTTAAAATCAGGCATTGATTTCTAATGAGTATTTTCTCTCGATTGAAGATGGCAGCATTCTTCAAGTTTGATGATAATATTATTTTACGTTTTTACTTTTTTTTTTAAAGCCTTTAAATATGGAGTAAGTTTGGGAGTCATGTTACTCATCGTCAGAATGAACTCCTCTGTAGTGTGCTGTTGTAGCCATGTTAATAGTTTTTGATATTTTCCATTGCAACACGCTCTTTCTCAGTTGTACTGTTCTCTCCACAAAGGAAAATGCTTATTTTATTGCACATCTTTTGTTAAGCTGCACAGTGGTCCGTCTATTGGCCCCTTCGTGCTCATGCCACCCCATCCTTCTCGTTCTCTCAGATTCAATTGTTGTCTGTTTCATGTCTTATGAATCTGTAACAGATTGCCTCATTGAAGGTCTATATGTTTGACGGCAAGCAGCGTTATGAATTGGCTCTATAATTGATTGATGGGTCCTTGGGGTTGCTGGTGTGTACGTGTGTTCTTATGCATCTATGTGTTCCAATATGCATTCATAGCTGCGGGAAGTAGGGGTGCTCCCCCCCTACCATATTAGTGCACTGAGCCTTTATGACTCCAGTATGAGCTGAGATGTTTTTTTTTTCTTCACCAAAATTAGTGCACTATGTCTTTATTACTCCTGTATGAGTGGAGAAAAACAGTTGTTAACAGCGCCTCCCTAGTTGAGGCTTCTAATTGTAACTCCATATCGACTGTATTTATCTTACTTTTTTTGTCTGAGAAGTTACATTTTAGGGTGAGTGGGAGGGAGTATGCGGGGGATGATGGTGATGGGGATGGGAGATAACGAAGTGTGTTGTGTCAGCGATCAGTCTACACGCTCTCATAAGTTATTCCCCCAACGCTCTGCTCTGCCTTGTCCTGCCTCAGGGAAAAGGAGCATAGCAGTGACAGTGATCTACCCTCTGTCTCCGCTTCCTAATATTGTACATACTGCCTTCGGTATCTTCTCCGTTGTTATTTCTATATATCAGCCTCAATATCTTTCCTCCCAATTATTTTAACTTATAGCTTTACATTTTCTAATCTTCTTCCTGTCCCTCTCTATTTTGCATTTCAGTCAGGGTCATGGTCTGTATTTGTCTTTCTTTTTCTAGTCAAGAATGCCCAGTCTCCCAGTGTTGTCAGTATATGTTATGTTACGATTTAGACCCTTAGAATGTGAGTTGAGTAAGAGCATGTGAGTTAGAGAGAGAGAGGTGAGTGAATGAACGAGTGAGTGGGAGCTGTGAGGGGAGTGGGTCAATGGGGAATGCTCGTTCATGGCGGTGATATAGGGTAGTACCAACCTGATTAATAATCTCTGGCTCACCATTCTGAGGTCTCCTATACCCCCATCCCCATAATTCACCTCTGAATTTAGATCATAAATCAGACATAAGGTACAGAGGGAAAAAATTGCTTCTTAAAGGGATACTTAGAGATTTTGGCAATGAGGCCCTTAATCTACCTCAGCAGAGTCAGATTAACTTGTGGATACCATTTTATGTCTCTGTGTCCAGTATGAAGAAAATAATATGGCAAATAGAAATCAAAACTGGATGGTCTTCAGAGATAGATGGGATGGGTTGAGGGTAGCTGAAGGAAGGGACAAAAACAAACAAAAGATAACTATTGTAAAATATACATTGTCCGTAAAATGTATATAGTATGCATAAACTGTAAGTAGAAGTGTAAGTGTTGTTGTCCATTAGTTTACTCCAATTAGGGAAGAGGTGGTAGGGTTAGGTGAAAATAATAAAGGGACATATATTAACAAATATATACAATTACATTACAATCTATCTACAACATTAAAGCTGACCTAAACAAAAAAAAAATGTATGAAAAGACATTGGCTCGAATCTAGATTGTGCCTTTAGATTTCGAGGAAATTAGCAACTAAGGAAGAATCTTTAACTTCTCTAATTGACTACCCAAACCCCGGCCTGGTCTGTTTGGTAAGCATTCTCAGAAGCCTCGCGATGTTGTGCTTCTTGGTTTAGAAACTCTGTGATAATATACAGATGAAGTCGGAAGTTTACATACACTTAAAACTCGTTTTTCAACCACTCCACAAATTTCTTGTTAACAAACTATAGTTTTGGCAAGTCGGTTAGGACACCTACTTTGTGCATGACACAAGTAATTTTTCAACAGATGTATTTCAAGGCCTACCTTCAAACTCAGTGCCTCTTTAATTGACATCATGGGAAAATCAAAAGAAATGAGCCAAGACCTCAGAAAAAACATTGTAGACCTCCACAAGTCTGGTTCATACTTGGGAGCAATTTCCAAACGCCTGAAGGTACCACGTTCATCTGTACAAACAATAGTACGCAAGTATAAACACCATGGGACCACACAGCCGTCATACCGCTCAAGAAGGAGATGCGTTCTGTCTCCTAGAGATGAACATACTTTGGTGCGAAAAGTGCAAATCAATCCCAGAACAACAGCAAAGGACCTTGCAAAGACGCTGGAGGAAACAGGTACAAAAGTATCTATATCCACAGTAAAACGAAACCTATATCAACATAACCTGAAAGGCCGCTCAGCAAGGAAGAAGCCACTGCTCCAAAACCACCATAAAAAGACCAGACAGTTTGCAACTGCACATGGAGACAAAGATCGTACTTTTTGGAGAAATGTCCTCTGGTCTGATGAAACAAAAATATAACTATTTGGCCATGATGACCATCGTTATGTTTGGAGGAAAAAGGGGGAGGCTTGCAAGCCGAAGAACACCATCCCAACCGTGAAGCACGGGGGTGGCAGCATCATGTTGTGGGGGTGCTTTGCTGCAAGAGGGACTGGTGCACTTCACAAAATTGATGTCATCATGAGTAATGAAAATTATGTGGACATTTTGAAGCAACATCTCAAGACATCAGTCAGGAAGTCAAAGCTTGGTCGCAAATGGGTCTTCCAAATGGACAATGACCCCAAGCATACTTACAAGTTGTGGCAAAATGGCTTAAGGACAAAGTCAAGGTATTGGAGTGGCCATCACAAAGCCCTGACCTCAATCCTATAGAAATTGTGGGCAGAACTGAAAAAGCGTGTGCAAGGAGGCCTACAAACCTGACTCAGTTACACCAGCTCTGTCAGGAGAAATGGGCCAAAATTCACCTAACTTATTGTGGGAGGCTTGTGGAAGGCTACCCAAAACGTTTGACCGAAGTTAAACAATTTAAAGGCAATGCTACCAAATACTAATTGAGTGTATGTAAACCTCTGACCCACTGGGAATGTGATGAAATAAGTAAAAGCTGAAATATATCATTCTCTGTACTATTATTCTGACATTTCACATTCTTAAAATAAAGTGGTGAACCTAAGTGACCAGGACATTTTTACTCTGATTAAATGTCAGGAATTGTGAAAAACTGAGTTTAAATGTATTTGGCTAAGGTGTATGTAACGTTTATTTAACTAGGCAAGTCAGTTATGAACAAATTCTTATTTACAATGACGGCCTATAGGGGAACAGTGGGTTAACTACCCAACTATCTACCAGCTCAGGGACTCGATCCAGCAACCTTTTGGGCCCGGCCTAACGCTCTAACCACTAGACTACCTGCCGCCCCATAGAAGGGCCCGGTGTTGCTATATAGGTGATATACATACACTACTGATCAAAAGTTTGGGTTCACTTAGAAATGTCCTTATTTTTGAAAGAAAAGCAAATGTCTTTCTCCATTAGAGTGTATAGTTTGAGAAACAGATGCCTCACAAGTCCTCAACTGGCAGCTTCATTAAATAGTACCTGCAAAACACCAGTCTCAATGTCAACAGTGAAGAGGCGACTCCGGGATGCTGGCCTTCTAGGCAGAGTTGCAAAGAAAAAGCCATGTCTCAGACTGGCCAATAAAAAGAAAAGATTAAAATGGGCAAAAGAACACAGACACTGGACAGAGGAACTCTGCCTAGAAGTGCAGCATCCCGGAGTCGCCTCTTCACTGTTGATGTTGAGACTGGTGTTTTGCGGGTACTATTTAATGAAGCTGCCAGTTGAGGACTTGTGAGGTGTCTGTTTCTCAAACTAGACACTCTAATGTACTTGTCCTCTTGCTCAGTTGTGCACCGGGGCCTCCCACTCCTCTTTCTATTCTGGTTAGAGCCAGTTTGCACTGTTCTGTGAGGGGAGTAGTACACAGCGTTGTACGAGATCTTCAGTGTCTTGGCAATTTCTTGCATGGAAGAGCCTTCATTTCTCAGATCAAGAATAGACTGACGAGTTTCAGAAGAAAGGTCTTTGTTTCTGGCCATTTTGAGCCTGTAATCGAACCCACAAATGCTGATGCTCTAAGATACTCAACTAGTCTAAAGAAGGCCAGTTTTACTGCTTCTTTAATCAGGACAACAGTTTTCAGCTGTGTTAACATAATTGCAAAATGGGTTTTCTAAGAATCAATTAGCCTATTAAAATGATAAACTTGGATTAGCTAACAACGTGCCATTGGAACACAGGAGTGATGTTTGCTGATAATGGGCCTCTGTACGCCTATGTAGATATTCCATAAAAAAATCTGCCGTTTCCAGCTACAATAGTCATTTACAACATTAACAATGTCTACACTGTATTTCTGGTCAATTTGATGTTATTTTAATGGACATAAAAATTGCTTTTCTTTCAAAAACAAGGACATTTCTAAGTGACCCCAAACTTTTGAACGGTACCGCCAAATATGGAATGGTCACAACCACCATAGCACCTTAGTGCTTCCCTAAAGGTCATTTAGATGGAAATGCCAATCAATTAAGACAAAAACATTGTTTTTTATAATAGGACCTTCTGGCCTATTATTTTGACACATGTAATCCCTCTGTAGTCAGTTGTGTCACCACGGTTGCTGTCTTGGCCATAATGGCCTTGCTGTATAAGTATATTATCTGCAAGGCGGTGTTTATAAGCTTTTCACCCCCCCACTTTTTTTTACACAGGCATAGGAAGTCTGCTTGTAAAAAAATCATATTTGTCACCTGTTTTGAAAATCTAAATTATACTTTTACATCACTGAAACTTTGGTTGTAAACTTTGACAAATTTTAAGCAATTACAGTGCATTCAGAAATATTCAGACCTTTTTCCACATTTTGTTATGTTACAGCCTTATTCTAAAATTTATTTTAAAAAAAAATTCAGGGAGGTGACCAAGAACCTGATGGTCACTCTGACAGAGCTCCAGAGTTCCTGTGGCGATGGGAGAACCTTCCAGAAGGGCAACCATCTTTGCAGATCTCCACCAATCAGGCCTTTATGGTAAAGAGGCCAGACGGAAGCCACTCCTCAGTAAAAGGCACATGACAGCCCGCTTGGCTTTTGCCAAATGGCACCTTAAGGACTCTCAGACCATGAGAAACAAGATTATTGTCATTATGGGGTATTGTGTGTCGACTGATGAGGGAAAAAACTATTTAATACATTTTAAATAAGGCTGTAATGTCACAACATATGGGAAAAGTCAAGGGGTCTGAAAACTTTCCGAATGCACTGTACATGCAGGCAGAAACACACATTCAGAAAGAATAGATCATGAGCTAATTGTTACATAGCAGAAATCATGGCAACAACAACTCGGAGAGGAAATACGTTTTGAGGAAAGGAATGGAGGAATGGGTGAGAAGAGCCGAAATGTCTAACAAGGGGGAAATATGGAATGAGAAGATGATTTATTTACAGCAGTATGAGAGATAATAATAATGGCTATAGAGAAAAAATGAATATTAAGAGTGGCCATGAGAGATGATTACGCGTTATTCAGTTTAACTGTCCCTGTCACAACACAAGCAACATGAAGACTCGTATCTAAATAATGATATTCCCACAGAGGCCTAGAGTTTAGCCAAGGATTGCCTAGTGTTGATTATCACATTTCAGAAAGATCCAGTAAGAAAGAGGAGAAAGCAATAGCTCATCATGTTTTTGTAAATGTTAAGTCTATTACAATAGCTTTTTGCATTTTTCTCTACAGTCAAAAACAGCCTCCCTATTGAACACCAAATTTGTTCAATTTATCTCAACTGTCTTGAATGTATTGATTTTGGCTTGCCCAGCGGCTTTGTGTGACACTGAGATAAGACATCAAATAAGTGATGAACAAAGCAAGCATAAGCTTTTTTAAAACTTGTTTTCAAATCTTGAAGCCAAATTCTCTTCTCCTTTCACTTCCTTTGTATTGCTCTCATCCTCCTCTCATACCTACTTTCCACACTTTTATTATTTCTCATTCCTCTAGATAAATTGAATCACATCCGGCTAATACTGTTTATTCAGCACACACACACACACACACACACACACACACACACACACACACACACACACACACACACACACACACACACACACACACACACACACACACACACACACACACACACACACACACACACACACACACACACACACACACACACTGTAACTTGTCTGTGTGTGTTGTATGGACATTGTCGCCTGCTTGATTGATGGGACCAATTATTCGTCTACATTAATGAAAGTGGTATCTACGATGCTTTGACACTAATAAGCAGTGGCATCAATTGGTCCTGATGGATGCGCTGCTTGTGTCACCTATCTTCAGACACGTCCAGGGATATCTGAGCCCCTCCAGGTGGCATTCCAATAAGCCCCTGTTTAGCCCCTTTCATTTAAACCCCTGTAAAAGAAAGGAATCATCCTGTAAAAGAAAGGGAAGAAAGTGAGGAATGCCCTCTTTGGCTTGCCAACTTGACTCTTCCAGTCCACTGCCTGGGCATGCCTCTGTTGCTTTGCCAAAGTCTGTGGGAAGCTGCACTGTAAAAAGTGGGAAAGCGCTGGTTTTCATCTAAAGTGCTTTTACTGACTGGAATGATTGAATATTACGCTTTGGTTCGTTCAACCTATTTTATTCAATCTGTCTGAAATCCAATAACAAATTTGTCAGATCAATGTGTTTCTAAAATTGCTTTCAACACTTGCTATTTGAATAGCAGTGGGGGCAATTTCGAGGTGGCAGAATCTTTTTTTATTTTTTTTTTCCAATTGAGAAAACAAATTTACTTGGTTAATCCAAAAATGTAGTGTTTACAGTGTGGTTCGTGCTCCAATGTTTCATTAAAAATAATTTGTAGAGCAGGTTCCCAGACCTGAAACTATTTGCACCTGTATTAGTTTGACAGCCCCGTGTGGTTGGATAATAACATGGGGTTCATACGCTTCATATCACTGAGTATTTTATTTCTCTTTTCCTTCTGGGTGTGTATTGAGAGCATTTTCTGCCTGACTGGTCCGTGTTCCCGGCTCCAGAGAAATACTAGCTCAGAGGAGGCACATCCAGCAGTGTACAGAAAAACAACCATGAATCCAGTCCAATTTCAGACAACACTGAGGACAGAAAAAGAAATGTGAAAGAGCAATGGGGAGAGAAAAGCACAGAATGAAACCAATGGTGCCATTTCTAGAGTAAGAAAATGGAAACTCGTATTTATTTTAGAGCTGTCATTGGGGAAACAAACAGGACTTGGCTATGACCTTTCATCAATGGACTGGGACAAGATGAGAGACACACTTCACATTATGACCAGATGACCTTGCATTTCAAACAGATTGGTTTGCATCCAAAAATGTGTTGATGTATCGTTTTCGTTTTACACATGCATTCCCTTATATGCTCACTGCACAGTGAAAAGGGAAATGCAAAATACATATCAGTACATTGTGTTCCCAACTGTGACTAGTGTACATTGCCATAAACATGAATAACACAACCATTCACCTACTTTTCTATGCGGGATATACAGGGGTGTCATGCACCATTATTTTAGAGGGGCTATGAGGTACTTGAGTATGAAGAAGTTGGAGAATTATTTTGTTTTCAAACACCTGCAATCCAGAACCATAATCATTATGCCTAATTTTATGTAAAAAATGTACATTTTTCTACATAGGCTATCTAATCATACCTCTTCACCTGTTCAACTGTCATTTTAATGAGGGTGTCATTCTGACCGTTTCTAAATCACACAATATACTGCATTAACATGCCTAGAATATTACATCCAAATGACAACGCCATACATGATATCATAACACACATCGTCAATACAGGCACATGTCATGGCGTCATAATAAATGCACAAATATCATGATATTATCTTAAAGTGCCAGACTACTGTACATATAAACCAAGTATTTTTCTGCATATCTAAGCATAACTCTTAAACTGTATCCTTCTGACTGGTGGTTCTTTTTTTTAAGAAACTACAGTGGCTTGCGAAAGTATTCACCCCCTTGGCATTTTTCCTATGTTGTTGCCTTACAACCTGGAATTAAAATGTATTTTGGGGGGGTTGTATCATTTGATTTACACAACATTTACACACTTTGAAGATGCAAAATATTTTTTTTATTATGAAACAAACAAGAAATAAGACAAAAAAAACAGAAAACTTGAGCGTGCATAACTATTCACCCCCCCCCCCCCCCCAAAGTAAATACTTTGTAGAGCCACCGTTTGCAGCAATTACAGCTGCAAGACTCTTGGGGTATGTCTCTATAAGCTTGGCACATTTAGCCACTGGGATTTTTGCCCATTCTTCAAGGCAAATGTGCTCCAACTCCTTCAAGTTGGATGGGTTCCACTGGTGTACAGCAATCTTTAAGTCATACCACAGATTCTCAATTGGACTGAGGACTGGGCTTTTCCTGATCTATACTTCTCCACAGCATTGTCCCTGACCTGTTTGGAGAGCACCTTGGTCTTCATGGTGCCCCTTGCTTAGTGGTGCCCCTTGCTTTGTGGTGATGCAGACTCTGGGGCCTTTCAGAACAGGTGTATATATTCTGAGATCATGTGACAGATCATGTGACACTTAGATTGCACACAGGTGGACTTTATTTAACTAATTATGTGACTTCTGAAGGTAATTGTTTGCACCAGATCTTATTTAGGGCCTTCATAGCAAAGGGGGGGAATACATATGCATGCACCACTTTTTTATTTTTTATTTTTTAAATTCTTTTAACCTGTTTAGGATAGTGGGCAGTATTTTCACGGCCGGATAAAAAACGTACCCGATTTAATCTGGTTATTACTCCTGCCCAGAAACTAGAATATGCATATAATTATTTGATTTGGATAGAAAACACCCTAAAGTTTCTAAAACTGTTTGAATGGTGTCTGTGAGTATAACAGAACTCGTATGGCAGGCCAAAACCTGAGAAGATTCCATACAGGAAGTGGCCTGTCTGACCATTTCTTGTCCTTCTATAGCCTCTTTATCGAAAATAGAGGATCTCTGCTGTAACGTGACATTTTCTAAGGCTCCCATAGGCTCTCAGAAGGCACCAGAACAGGGAATGATGACTCCGCAGTCCCTGGGCGAAAAACAGTAGGGGTTTTGGAAAGTGGTCGTTCTGAAAACAATGACACGGGTGTGCATGTGAAGACTCCATTTTCTATTTTCAGTGTTTGAACAAAAACAAGGTCTCCCGGTTGGAATATTATCGCTATTTTACAAGACAAATCGCATAAAAATTGATTTTAACCTCTTACATCTAGACGTTCCGCTAGCGGAACACCTGCTCCAATAGCCAATGATGGGCGTGGCGCGAATTACAAATTCCTCAAAAATACAAAGTGCTAAACTTGGTGGGTGTCAAAATAGCTAGCCATGATGGCCGGGCTATCTACTCAGAATATTGCAAAATGTGCTTTCACCGAAAAGCTATTTTAAAATCGGACACCGCGATTGCATAAAGGAGTTCTGTATCTATAATTCTTAAAATAATTGTTTTGTTTTTTGTGAACATTTATCGTGAGTAATTTAATAAATTCACCGGAAGTTTTCGGTGGGTATGCTAGTTCTGAATGTCACATGCTAATGTAAAAAGCTGGTTTTTGATATAAATATGAACTTGATTGAACAAAACATGCATGTATTGTATAACATAATGTCTTAGGAGTGTCATCTGATGAAGATCATCAAAGGTTAGTGCTGCATTTAGCTGTGGTTTTGGTTTTTGTGACAATATATACTAGCTTGAAAAATGGGTGTGTGATTATTTCCTGACATAATCTAATGTTTTGCTTTCGTTGTAAAGCCTTTTTGAAATTGGACAATGTGGTTAGATAAAGGAGAGTCTTGTCTTTAAAATGATGTAAAATAGTCATATGTTTGAAAAATTCTATTCCCATGTTCGATTCCCATGGAGCCAGTCCAATTTTTTTTTTAAATGCATGGTATGAAATGTATGTATTCACTACTGTAAGTCACTCTGGATAAGAGCGTCTGCTAAATGACTAAAATGTAAATGTAATAAAATCCAAATAAAAATCTATTTAAGTTACAGGTTGTAATGCAACAAAATAGGAAAAACGCAAAGGGGGTGAATACTTTTGCAAGGCACTGTAAACATGCTTCCCTGTATCTCTGCTAAAATCTGGGTAATAGATTGAAAGGAATGTGAGTCTTATTCAGTACATTTAGTAATGGCTTACTTTTCTAATGTAGCAACCTTGCCAACAGGCATGCCGGCTAAGATAGTTAGGCAAGGTTCTCTACTTGATTGATAGCCTGAAATGGTTTGGTTGCTTGTTATGAATTTGGGAGATTGGGAACTTATATAGCTGGCTAGCTAAAGCCAACTTCATAAAATTGCTACAGTAGGTGGCTAGTATTACAGAGAAATAACAGAACATTTTTTTATTTTTATTCATCAAAAAGGAATTAATAGGCTAGATCAAATTAATTAAAAAACATACATCTTGCGAGTCCTTCCCATCACCGGCAGCTAAAACCCAATCAAACGTTGCACTCTCTCTCCTCCTCCACTGACGAGACTCTCTACTCGCACTAGAGTATCTAGCATCCTGCCTAGCATATCTTTGCTCCTTTGTGCACCTTGGAAGAAACCGCTTACTAGGGAGAATTGGGGGGAGGGGGGTTCCAGTCAGTGTGCCCCCTACGCAAAATACTGTTGAGAGATCTTTTTTATAAATAATTCTGATAAAACGTGGTCTTAAAAATGAAGTTTAGTAGTTAGTTGAACACAAAAAACAAAACAAAAATCTGAGGGAGCACATGCCCTTGTGTGTGTGTGTGTGTGTGTGCGCGTGTGTGTGTGTGTGTGTGTGTGTGTGTGTGTGTGTGTGTGTGTGTGTGTGTGTGTGTGTGTGTGTGTGTGTGTGTGTGTGTGTGTATGTATGTATGTATGTATGTATGTATATGTATATATATGTATATGTATATATATATATATATATATATATATATATATAAATATATATATATGCCACTGGTAATATCAAAGATCTTCTGCACCTGTCTTAGATAAAGCAAGTCTTAGAAAATCATCTATCTTATATGTATTCCTTAACTCAGGCTGTCATCTGATCACTGCATTTATTGTTAGTGAGAGTAAGGAGATTTGAGGCTTACAGAAATAGACAATCCCTTGGGTTCCAGCTTTAAAACAAAACGAACATAACCTGGCCGTAGTGAATTATTCAGTCTGCCTTGCAGGCTACAAGTTATTCTCTCTACACTCTGCCAGACAGGAATCTTGTAAGCTCCTCTCCCTCCCTGAACGGGAGTAGCCAAGCGGGTGACAGAGCAGAAATGAGAGGAGATTATGATTTATGTTGCATGATTTCCTGAGAAGAGAAGGCTGGTCACTGAGGTGAACTCTACCCGGTGTGCCATGCCGGTTGTTTTAATCCACATGTTCCTATTTTGTGCAATCCCCCAACACCTGCTGTAAATCAAGTCCTGCCTTCGTGACATAATAATGAGGGGGGGGACTCAGCCCTCTGGACAGAGAGAGAAAGGCAGAGCCATCCCACTGGGCACAGACGTCAGTTCAACTTCTAGGTTTGATTTACATTTAGTTGAGTTGTCAAAACTAACCGTGAATTCAACGTGAAATCAACAACAAATATCACCATGTCATTGGATTTAGGATAAAAGTTTGGTGAAAAAAGTAAATGCCATTTGTTAACAAACTATAGTTTTGGCAAGTCTGTTAGGACATCTACTTTGTGCAGGACACAAGTCAAGACAGATTATTTCACTGAATCATAATTCCAGTGGGTCAGAAGTTTAAATACACTAAGTTGACTGTGCCTTTAAACAGCTTGGAAAATTCATGAAAATGATGTCATGGCTTTAGAAACTTCTGATAGGCTAATTGACATCATTTGAGTCAATTGGAGGTGTACCTGTGGATGTATTTCAAGGCCTACCTTCAAACTCAGTGCCTCTTTGCTTGACATCATGAGAAAATCAGAAGAAATCAGCCAAGACCTTGTTGTAATTGTAAACCTCCACAAGTCTGGTTCATCCTTGGGAGCAATTTCCAAATGCCTGAAGATACCACGTTCATCTGTACAAACAATAGTATGCAAGTATAAACACCATGGGACCACGCAGCCGTCATACCGATTAGGAAGGAGACGCGTTCTGTCTCCTAGCGATGAACGTACTTTGGTGCGAAAAGTGCAAATCAATCCCAGAACAACGGCAAAGGACCTTGTGAAGATGCTGGAGGAAACAGGTACAAAGTATCTATATCCATAGTAAAACGAGTACTATATCGACGCTCAGCAAGGAAGAAGCCACTGCTCCAAAATTGCCATAAAAAAGCCAGACTACGGTTTGCAACTGCACATGAGGACAAAGTTTGTACTTTTTGGAGAAATTACCTATGGTCTGATGAAACAAAAGTAGAACTGTTTGGCCATAATGACCATCTTTATGTTTGGAGGAAAAAGGGGGACGCTTGCAAGCCGAAAAACACCATCCCAACTGTGAAGCACGGGGGTGGCAGCATCATGTTGTGGGGGTGCTTTGCTGCAGGAGGGACTGGTGCACTTCACAAAATAGATGTCATCATGAGTATTGAAAATGATGTGGATATATTGAAGCACATCTCAAGACATCAGTCAGGAAGTTAAAGCTTGGTTGCAAATGGGTCTTCCAAATGGACAATGACCCCAAGCATACTTACAAGTTGTGGCAAAATGGCTTAACCTCTCTGGGACATGTGGGACGCTAGCGACACACTATTCAACAGCCAGTGAAATAGCAGGGCGGCAAATTCAAAACAACAAAAATCTCATAATTCAAATTTCTCAAACATACAACTATTATATCCCATTTTAAAGATTCACTTCTCGTTAATCCAACCACATTGTCAGATTTCAAAAAGGCTTTACGGCGAAAGCATAACATTAGATAATGTCAGGACAGGGCCGACACAAGAAAAACCACACAGCCATTTTCCAAGCAAGGAGAGGCATCACAAAAACCAGAAATACAGCTAAAATTAATCACTAACCTTTGATGATCTTCATCAGATGACACTCCCAGGACTCAATGTTACACAATACATGTATGTTTTGTTCGATAAAGTTCATATTTATATCCATAAACCCCATTTTACATTGGCACGTGATGTTCAGAAATGTTTTGCCTCCCAAAACTTCCGGTGAATGAGCACATCAATTTACAAAAATACTCATCATAAACGATGATAGAATTAACAACAGTTATTGAAAGAAATATAGATACACTTCTCCTTAATGCAACCGCTGTGTCAGATTTCAAAATAGCTTTACGGCGAAAGCACATTGTTCAATATTCTGAGTACAGAGCTCAGCCATCAAAGCAAGCTATACAGTTACCCGCCAAGTTCTGGAGTCAACAAAACTCAGAAATAGTATTATAAATCTTCACTTACCTTTGCTGATCTTTGTTGGAATGCACTCCCAGGACTCCCACTTCCACAAGAAATGTTTGTTTTGTTCGATAAACTCCATATTTATGTCCAATACCTCCGTTTTGTTCGCGCGTTCAGATCACTATCCAAAGGCAAACTGCGTGAGCGCAAAACCCGAGACGAAAAGTTCCATTACCGTTCGTAGAAACATGTCAAACGATGTTTACAATCAATCCTTAGGGTCTTTTAACATAAATCTTCAATAATATTCCAACCGTACAATAGCGTATTCATTACAGAGGAAAAAGAAGGAACGGCGCGCCTGCGCAGTAAACAACTCATAGGTCTCAGGCTTCAGTCAGCTCTTATTCTCTCCCCAGTAACAGTAGAAGCATGAAACAAGGTTCTAAAGACTGTTCACATCTAGTGGAAGCCTTAGGAAGTGCAAAATGACCCCACAGACACTGTAGTTTGGATAAGAAATCACTTGAAAAACTACAAACCCCTTCCTGGTTGTATTTTTTCTCAGGTTTTTGCCTGCCATATGAGTTCTGTTATACTCACAGACATATGCAAATCCTACCTTCTGGGCCCGAGTAGCAGGCAGTTTAATTTGGGCACGTTATTCATCTGACTTTCCGAATACTGCCCCCTGTCACCAAGAAGTTAAGGACAACAAAGTCAAGGTATTGGGATGGCCATCACAAAGCCCTGACCTCAATCCCATAGAACATTTGTGGGCAGAACTGAAAAAGCAAGTGCGAGCAAGGAGGCCTACAAACCTGACTCAGTTACACCAGCTCTGTCAGGAGGAATGGGCCAAAATTCACCCAACTTATTGTGGGAAGCTTGTGGAAGGCTACCCAAAATGTTTGACCCAAGTTAAACAATTTAAAGGCCATGCTGCCAAATACTAATTGAGTGGATGTAAACTTCATACCCACTGGGAATGTGATGAAAGAAATTAAAGCTGAAATAAATCATTCTCTCTACTATTATTCTGACATTTCACATTCTTAAAATAAAGTGGTGATCCTAACTGATCTAAAACAGGGAATTTTTACTGGGATTAAATGTCAGGAATTGTGAAAAACTGAGTTTAAATGTATTTGGCTAAGGTGTATGTAAACTTCCGACTTCAACTGTAGTTATGGCTGAGGACTTTCACCACCACAAAACACTCAATGGGCTAGGTGGATGAAGAACAAACTCTCTCAGCTTGTCCCATGACCCCCGTGATTGACAGCTTCATTATAAAGGCCGAACTGATAAGCCACCTGGGTACACTTTAGAAAAGGTCAGACACATCTGTGCTAAATGGTGCATGTGCTTGATGTGCCTGCCTCTGTGTGTGTGCTTGGTGTATCCATCTGGGAGTGTATGTACTTGGTGAGTGTGTGCCTGTCTGTGCTGCAGTATGAATGCACGGTGTGCCTGTGTGTATGGATGATCATGAACCACAGAGCAAGAAAACTGATATCACTATATTCACTCTTTTATTCATGTATAGCAAAATGAGATGGAACTATTTATTTTCAAAACATATATTATATAAAGCAGAGCCATCTATACAGTATATAACTCTTAGATAAAGCAGAAATAAGCCTCCATTGTCATTAACAAAAAGAGCATAAACAAAACTCAAAGACATCACCATTGACACAGAGCACAGTAGTTACAGTAAGCAGCAGGTGTACACCATGAGCAAATACTTAGATTAATGGTATGAATACGTACAACAGCACCTGTCAGAAGCTACACACTGGACACAGATGTCATTTCAACGTTTTGATTTACATTTGGTTGAAATGTCAACTATTGTGAATTCAATGTGAAATGAACAAAACATGTCACCATGTCATTAGATTTAGGTTAAAAGCTATGTGAAAAATATTTTAAATGCCCTTACGTTGATGACTTTTTGCAAATGCAATGAGTTTTCAGCGTTGATTTAACATTGGGTTGAAATGACATGAAAACAATGTTGATTTAACCAGTTTTTGCCCAGTAGGTAGGTACCAAGGTTCAGGGTTGGGGTCTATTTCAATGTACTGTGGCGTATTGAGGGGTGTGACACACCCTCCTTAGCCACTAAGAATTTCACTGTACTATTTACACCTGTTGTATCCTGTGCACGTGGCGAATAAACTTTGAAACTCCAAACTGTATTGAATGCTACAAGGCGTTTGTTGGTGCATACTAAGCTGTGGAACCTGCACACCTGAGTGTTACTAATCAAAGCCTGCCAGCAGCGTTGAAGAGGGGCATACTTGTTCATACTGCACCCACTTTCAGTTCAGGAATTTGATGATCACCATTCACAGAATTAAATCATTACTCATTATTTTGATTTAGGATTCCAGACTTAAACATTTAGGCTACGCTGTGTTGACTACATTCACCTCATATCCAAGCTATCTTTGAGGAGAAAAACATAACTTTCAAAGTGTTGTTTTCTTATTAGGATCACATTCAAACCATCACCATGGCAATGGCTGGGAAAGTGGTAATAGATTTGTGCCTAGATATCCTGAGCATAGCCTTGTACAAACTGTTACTCTGTCATTATTGCACTTAATACAGTGCCATTGGAAAGTATTCAGACCCCTTGACTTTTTCCACATTTTGTTAGGTTACAGCCTTATTCTAAAATTGATTAAATTGTTTTTTTCCCCTCAATCTACACACAATACTCCATAATGACAAATTAAAAACTGGTTGTTAGAAATTCTTGCAAATGTATTAAAAAAACAACTGAAATATTACATTTACATAAGTATTCAGACCCTTTACTCTGTACTTTGTTGAAGCACCTTCGGCACCGATTACAGCCTCCAGTCTTCTTGGGTATGACACTACAAGCTTGGCACACCTGTATTTGGGGAGTTTCTCCCATTATTTTCTGCAGATCCTCTTGAGTGCTGTCAGGTTAAATGAGAGCGTCGCTGCACAGCTATTTTCAGATCTCTCCAAAGATTGGGTTCAAGTCCGGGCTCTGGCTGGGCCACTCAAGGACATTCAGAGACTTGTCCGGAAGCCACTCCTGCATTGTCTTGGTTGTGTGCTTAGGGTCGTTGTACTGTTGGAAGGTGAACCTTTGCCCCAGTCTGAGGTCCTGAGCGCTCTGGAGCAGGTTTTCATCAAGAATCTCTCTGTACTTGGCTCTATTCATCTTTCCCTTGATCCTGGCTAGTCTCCCAGTCCATGCTGCTGAAAAACATCCCCACACCATGATGCTGCCACCACCGTGATTCACTGTAGGGATGGTGCCAGGCTTCCTCCAGACGTGACGCTTGGCATTCAGGCCAAAGAGTTCAATCTTGGTTTTCGTTCAGACTAGAGAAGCTTGTTTCTCATGGTCTGAGAGTCCATTGGGTGCCTTTTGGCAAACTCCAAGTGGGCTGGCATGTGCCTTTTACTGAGGAGTGGCTTCCGTCTGGCCACTCTACCATAAAGGCCTGATTGGTGGAGTGCTACAGAGATGGTTGTCTTACTGGAAGGTTCTCCCATCTCCACAGAGGAACTCTAGAGCTCTGTCAAAGTGACCATCCTCTGATTGCTCAGTTTGGCCTGGCTGCCAGCTCTAGGAAGAGTCTTGCTGGTTCCAAACTTCTTCCATTTAAGAATGATGTGTTCTTGGGGGACCTTCAATGGTGCAGAAATGTTTTGGTATCCTTCCCCAAATCTGTGCCTCGACACAATCCTGTCTCGGGGCCTCTGCGGACAGTTCCTTCAACATCATGGCTTGGTTTTCGCTATGACATGCACTGTCAACTGTGGGACCTTACATAGACAGGTGTGTGCCTTTCCAAATCATGTGCAATCAATTGAATTTACCACAGGTGGACTCCAATCATGTCTTAGAAACATAACGTATGATCAATGGAAACAGGATGCACCTGAGTTTAATTTCGAGTCTAATAGCAAAGGTTCTGAATACTTATGTAAATAAGGTATGTTTTTTTAATTTTTAATACATGTGCAAAAATGTCTAAAAACCTTTTTTCGCTTTGTCATTATGGGTTATTGTGTGTAGATTGATGAGGACAAAAATTACAATGACCCTAAGCACAAAGCCAAGACAACGCAAGTTGTGGATCGGGACAAGTCTCTGACAAATACATTTGATTTTGATTTGAGTGGGCCTTCCCTCCATCCAGGAGAATGCACTCATTTCCCGTCCTTTGTCCTAAAAAAAGATCATCTGGTCGATTTCCTGCATCCACGTTATATCGAATTTTCTTCTTTCAATGTGCTTGATTAATTGGAACCGCGTGATCAGATTCCGACTCACTGTCTCCATTTCTCAAATGTTCGCCATTCTCCATGGTACACAACATATTGTATAGACACTCAGTGGTCATGACAGTATGGTGTACACTACATCCAGGTTAGCTACAGTGCTCTCTCCATGCTTCAAAGACCAGAGTCCATATTGTGTCCATAGTTCTCTGTTTTGTAATGCAGCATTAATTTCATACAAGCCTCTTAAACATTCTTATTTCAAATAAAACACTGTTAAAGGTAAGTTAAATCACAGTTAGATAAAAGCCTCAGTAGGAAAGATTTTGGTTACTTGACCAATTGACGCCATGTGTGTGAGTGGTGTGATACATCCAAATTATTCCAAAACCAGCCCTACAAAATACAGTTGAAGTCGGACGTTTACAGACACTTAGGCTAGAGTCATTAAAACTCGTTTTTCAACCACTCCACACATTTCTTGTTAACAAACAATAGTTTTGGCAAGTCGGTTAGGACATCTACTTATAATCCACCGTATCACAATTCCAGTTGGTCAGAAGTTTACATACACTAAGTTGACTGTGCCTTTAAACAGCTTGGAAAATTCCCGAAAATGATGTCATGGCTTTAGAAGCTTCTGATAGGCTAATTGACATAATTTTAGTCAATTGGAGGTGTACTTGTGGATGTATTTCAAGGCCTATTTCCAAACTCAGTGCCTCTTTTCAAAAGAAATCAGCGAAGACCTTAGAAAAAAAATTGTAGACCTCCACAAGTCTGGTTCATCCTTGGGATCAACTTCAAAAAGCCTGAAGGTACCACGTTCATCTGTACAAACAATAGTACGGAAGTATTAACACCATGGGACCACGCAGCCGTCATATCGCTCAGGAAGGAGACGCGTTCTGTCTCCTAGAGATGAATGAAATTCGGTGCGAAAAGTGAAAATCAATCCCAGAACAACAGCAAAGGACCTTGTGAAGATGCTGGAGAAAACAGGTACAAAAGTATTATTATCCACAGTAAAACGAGTCCTATATCGACATAACCTGAAAGGCCGCTCTGCAAGGAAGAAGCCACTGCTCCAAAACATCCATATAAACGCCAGACTATGGTTTGCAACTGCACATGGGGACAAAGATCGTACTTTTTTGAGAAATGTCCTCTGGTCTGATGAAACAAATATATAACTATTTGGCCATAATGACCATCGTTGTGTTTGGAGGAAATAGGGGGAAGGTTGCAAGCTGAAGAACCCCATCCCAACTGTGAAGCACGGGGGTGGCAGCATCATGTTGTGGGAGTGCTTTGCTGCAGGAGGGACTGGTGCACTTCACAAAATATTGTCATCATGAGGAGGGAAAATGATGTGGATATATTGAAGCAACATCTCAAGACATCAGTCAGGAAGTTAAAGCTTGGTTGCAAATGGGTCTTCCAAATGGACCCCAAGCATATTTCCAAAGTTGTGGCAAAATGGCTTAAGGACAACAAAGTCAAGGTATTGGAGTGGCCCTCACAAAGTCCTGACCTCAATCCTATAGAAAATGTGTGGGCAGAACTGAAAAAGCGTGTGCGAGCAAGGAGGCCTACAAACCTAACTCAGTTACACCAGCTCTGTCAGGAGGAATGGGCCAAATTTCATCCAACTTATTGTGGGAAGCTTGTGGAAGCCTACCCGAAACATTTTAGTTTATTTAGCATTTGGTAGCATTTAAAGACAATGCTACCAAATACTAATTGAGTGTATGTAAACTTCTGACCCACTGGGAATGTGATGAAAGAAATAAAATATGAAATAAATCATTCACGCTACTATTATTCTGACATTTCAAATTCTTAAAATAAAGTGGTAATCCTAACTGACCTAAGAAAGGGAATTTTAACTAGAACTACAAGACATTTTGTTTTTATCAATACCATTTCGAGGCATGAGTTCCTCAGCAGATAACAAATGGTGGTTAATTTGATCATCATTCTCTGTATCCCAAAAAAAGAGTTGGATAACACCCTGTGAAAGTCACCGCCCCTTCCACTTTACTGCCGCGTCATGTCCCCTAATCTCATGCACTGGCTTTACAATTATTTCATAAAATTCGTGAAAACGCATTAAAGATATATATATACACATATTTGTGTTTGTGGATGAATTTACTTCTGCCAGATGCCTTTTATGAAGTCTTTGCCCTTGAAACACCATTGCTCTTAGTTTTTTACCATTGAAGACCAATTAAAAAGCCTACAATGTTCAAAAACTGAGGGGAAGTCACTTCCTGGTAACTGTCACAGCGTATAGTTTTTTGCCTCCTATTTCAAAGATCCATACGTATGCTGATAAGTGCAGAATGTTCTGATCGTCATCATATAATGTTATAAACTACTGTAAGTGGTTAAAATCGAGTATCATTGATAGTTCTATAAAAATCTGAATGTACATAGATTCAATATTTACAGCGTTAAAGACTATTACATCGAACACTTAATCTTTCTTTTTTTTATTAGTGATCACATTTTGGATATGTTCTGTGTGTGTATCCTATGTAACGTGTCAGTGATTCAAAGTGCCAGAGTCCCCATCAAGCCCATATTTAGTCCCGCCGAGAACTAGAATACATACATTGCAGTTCTGAAATGGAATGTTATCAGGGGTGTGGTTCTGTCGTCGTCAGTAGACGGTCTCCTTGATGATGTTGGAGGAGAAGGTGTGGTTACTGCAGATGCTGATGGAGTGTCTGGTCAGAGGACGTCTCTGTTTCTTGCGACGGCACGGTAGGCAGAGGCAGCGGAGCGTGTTGAAGAAGATCTCTCGGTAGTTGGCCGAGACTAGGTTGTAGAGGACTGGGTTGATGGCTGAGCTCACATAGAAGAGGACGTTGGTCACCATGAAGAAGTAGTGGTAGTAATCATACCCTTCCCTGTCGGGGAGGTGGAGGGAGGGGAGCACAGGGAGGAACAATCAGTGGTTTTCATTGACAGATACAATACTGAAAAGCTTCATATCACCAACATGTATGCCAATTAATGTGTCATTGTAAATTAAAATAATTGTTTGCCCATAGTTTTCCTCTTTATAAACCACAATTGTTGACCAAATGTACTTCTACTGTCCTCTCCAAGACAAATGTGTTTGAATTGAGCATTAGGTCTCAGATGATAGAGGGGTGAAGTCAGATGGGAGATGGGAAACCTTGTTTACAGAAGGCTTATACACCGAGTGTACAAAACATAAGGAACACCTGCTCTTTCCATGACAGACTGATCAGGTGAAAGCTATAATCCCTTATTGATGTCACCTGTTAAATCCACTCCAATCAGTGTAGATGAAGGAGAGAAGACAGGTTAAAGAAGGATTGTTAAGCCTTGAGACAATTGAGACATGGATTGTTTATGTGTGCCATTCAGAGGGTGAGTGGGCAAGACAAAATATTTAAGTGCCTTTGAACTGGGCATGGTAGTAGGTGCCAGGCGCACCGGTTTGAGTGTGTCAAGAACTGCAACGCTGCTGGGTTTTCACACTCAACAGTTTCCCGTGTATACCAACATTTTGTCCACTACCCAAAGGACATCCAGCCAACTTGATACAACTGTTGGAAGCATTGGAGTCAACATAGGCCAGCATCCCCGTGGAACGTTTTCGACACCTTGTAGAGTCCATGCCCAACAAATTGAGGCTGTTCTGAGGGCAAAAGGGGGTGCAACTCAATATTAGGAAGGCGTGCCTAATGTTTTGTACACTCAGTATATATACAACCACCTTCTCCATCTGTGAAGTTTTGTTTTAATCGTTTCTGGGATGTGCTTCCTTAGCTTTAAACTCCCTTCTGCAATCACTTACCCAATGGTGTGCATTTGGTTCAATAAAAAAAAGCATATTGAGAGTAGTCAGGCGATCGTTTGGACATTGGCGAGAGAAAGACTTAGCTAAATAAAGCTTGCTAAATTATGCTAATTTAATCAGGGAGATCTATTTACTCTGAATGGGTGGCTGAGCTCCCTTCTGTCACCCTGCTCTGATGGATGACTCTCTGACCAGTCAACCAATGTGTGTGTACTATGTATGAAATAAAGTATATAAAACACTTATCGATGGATGTTCACTTATTTACTGGTATGTGTACCCATTGAAATGTCTGCATGTTACTCACTCTGTGAACTCTGCGTAACAGTACATGAGGCGCCGTACATAATACGGTAGATAGCACACCACAAAGGCAACAACCACAGCCCCTGCCGAGAGAGAGAGAGAGAGAGAGAGAGGTAAAGATATGTTATACTATTCAGGCAGAGACAGAGGCTCCATCTGAAATGGTACCCTATTCCTTATATAGTGCACTGTAGTGATAGGAAGCCATTTGGGACCAAACCAGAGTGTGAATCTCTTTTTGTCATCAGGGTAACACATGATCAAAGGCTGCACAGTTGAATTAGGTGCAGTGGGTCTAAGACAAACATTGCTTTCACAGTTACAATAGCAGTACAGTATTACATTACCAGTATACTATAGGTCAGGGATTATCAAATAGATTCAGCCACGGGACGATTTTTTCTTGAGCAAATGGTCGGGAGGTCGCAACATAATTACAAATAATTTGTAGACAGCAAATTGACCGCAAGAAGCCCAAATAGATATGTTTTACTAAATCAATCATTTCAAACCCTGCTCACATTTGTATACGATCACCTCTCTCAAATTATGTGTGGGAATACTTGGGAACAGATTTCATAAATAAAAATCACTTGAAGCTGATTTCCCGGTGGTTGAAAAAAATAAAATTGGCTCTGAAAACTTGGGGCCCCACACAAGGGCCAAATACAGGCCGCGGACCGCCAGTTGGGAAATTGCACTGTAGGTAATTGACATTCTACTAAATAAACCAAAGACTAATTAGTTTCATTGTTAGGCAGTGGATAGCAGCCGTTTTACAGACTCCTGACCAATTCTGCTATTTTCTGTATTTTTTTACGCTGATCTTAACTGTTTTTGTACATAATCTCTGCCAACCAAAAACAGCTTCTGGACATCAGAAAAGAGATCACTGACCTCGATTTGGATGACAAGTTCTACTTCAACGTGTTTACTACGGACTAGGCCCTAATCCCAGGTCTTGAAAGAGGAAGCGACGGCGCAAGAGAGGCAGAGGAGACGGTATCCTGATGGGACTATGTTGGCAAGCAAATAAACTGCCTCTACTCTCCGTTCTATCATACAGTCACTAGAGAACAAACTGGACGACCTCTGTTCGAGACTATTCTATCAACGGGACCTGAAGAACTGTAATATTCTATGTTTTTACCAACATGTCATCTGTGCAGCTAAAGACGACACCATGCTAGATCTCCACACACAGAAACGCTTACAAGACTCTCCCTTGCCCTCCCTTTGGCAAATCTGACCATAACTCTATCCTCCTGATTCCTGCTTACAAGCAAAAACTCTAGCAGGAAGTACCAGTGACGCGTTCAATACGGAAGTGGTCTGATGAAGCAGATGCTAAGCTACAGGACTATTTTGCTAGCAGATTGGAAAAGGTTCGGGATTAATCCGAAAACATTGAGGAGTTTACCACATCAGTCACTGGCTTCATTAACAAGTGCATCGATGATGTCGTCCCCACAGTGACAGTACGTACATATCTACACCAGAAGCCATGGATTACAGGCAACTGAGCTAAAGGCTAGAGCTGCCGCTTTCAAGGAGCGGGACACTAATTCGGACGCTTATGAAAAATAACGCTATGACCTTCGACGACCAATCAAACAGGCAAAGTGTCAATACAGGACTAAGATCAAATTCTAGTATGCCGGCTCTGACGCTCGTAGGATGTGGCAGGGCTTGAAAATTATAATGCAGTACAAAAGGGAAACCCATCCGTGAGCTGCCTAGTGACGTGAGCCTACCGCCCCATATGATTCCATATGTGTTATTTCATAGTTTTGAGGTCTTCACTATTATTCTTCAATGTAGAAAATAGTAAAAATAAAGAAAAACCCTGGAATGAGTAGGTGTCTCTAAACTATTGACTGGTACTGTACACATGTTCATGAAATATAATAGATGGCCATAATCACCCCCAGACACACCTGGCTAACTTGATGGGTCATGTAATCCTCTGGCGAAGTGGAGTCTTTTCTTTAGACATGTTTCTTTAGACTAGCTAGCGAACAGTACGCTTTATTAACTTGCAGTGAAATGACTTTCTGACAAAATTAGAAACATAAAATATCTGAAAATGTAGCTAGACTCTTACATGGATGAACGTTTCACGGCAGCGTATCTTTTCCGTTTTGGCTTGTAGATAGCTACAGCCTGTTTTTTTTTGTTTGAAAAAATCGTCAACTTTACTTTCTAGGCAAGTCGTTTGAGAAAAAAACTCTTATTTACAATGACGGCCTACCGGGGAACAACTGCCTTGTTCATGAGCAGAACGACAGATGCTTACCTTGTCAGCTTGAGGATTCAATCCAGCAACCTTTTGGTTACTGGCCCAACGCTCTAACCACTAGGCTACCTGCCGCTCCACTAGGCTACCTGGCCTGTTGTTGTGTCAAGTTGCTCCAGTTCACACTGACCGTCTGCAGAAAGTGGTCCATCATAACTTTTCCCACGGATCTTTGTCCATAGCGCCTGCTAAATTCTGCGCAGAAATGTTGTTGAGAGCTGTAGCAACACTTTTGCAGTTTTCCATGGCTAACGTTATATCTTTCAAAAAAGTTGCGGTAGCAAGGATTATCTACAAGTACTGAGCATGTTATAGAAAGAAGCGTGCTACATGGCAGGCCAATCCGAACTCATCTCTCGGCATGTCCAGCCCATCCATTATCTCAACCAATAATGGCTAGTGGGGAGGTCCCTGCCTTTTTCCGTGGCTAAACCAACTAGGCTCGTAATTTAACAATTGTATTCATATTTACAAATGGCATACAAATTTGTTATGAAGGCACATGAAAGTTCCCATGTTCAAGAAGGCATTTTCTAGATAATAAAAAAAATAACATTAAAATGCCTCTCCTGTGAGGTAGTGACGTGTGACATACGCCTAGTTTCTTGAAACGGGTCACAAATGTGATCTATATAAACTCAAACACACACGAATTGAGCATTAAAACCCTTTCATTGTGGCAGGCTAACTCACCAGCCACGGAGAGCTACGACGAGGACCTGAGACATATGAAGGAGAAAGTGGACGCCGGGGCCGACTTCATCATCACCCAGCTCTTTTTCCGGACCGACTCCTTCCTCAGGTTTGTCAGGGACTGTAGGGCTATAGGGATCACCTTCCCCATCTTCCCTATCCAGCTACTGTGGGACATGGGCCTAAACTGGGACATTGACGTAGGTGTGTGTGGTGTGGTCAAAGACTACATTTGTCACATTTTAAAAATGGAGGTGTAGCGTCTGTGTACTTTATAACGGTCTCTTTGAACATAACATTCTTTCTAATGTGATGATAGCCAGCAAAGGTGTAACAAATTACCAAGTATGTTCAATGCATAATCAGACCATTGTCCCTTGGAATTTGAGTCAATTCCACATCGATGCCAGTCAATTCAGAAATGTAAGATTCCATGATCCATGATATTTATTGATAACACCACCGTTGTAACCGAGATGCTGAGAGTCAAGAAGCAGGTGAAACATTTAATAAAACACCAAACTTGGAACGAGACAACATAACAGTAGCGCCTACGCATAAACACAGGAACAATACTGACTGGGGAAAGAACCTAAGGGAGTGCCAGATATAGGGGTGGTAATAAGTGAGGTAATGGAGTCCAGGTGTGTCTGATGATGACGTGCAGGTGTGCGTAATGATTGATGCCAGGTGTGCGTAATGATGGATCCCAGGACCGGGGGTTAGTATACCGGTGACCTGAAACGCCGGAGGGAAGGAGCGGGAGTAGACGTGACAACCATGATGTGTGAATTTGTCCTTTTTCATAGTCTTAGATGTGTCTTTGCGCTGTGGGAGTACATCAGTTGCATGGAGACATCCTTTGTTACCTTCTTTACATTAGTTTTTTTGTCGGTCACATTTTGTCATGATGAGTACATTACAGGCTGGCGGTTTCACTCCTGCTCTCAGTCCAAGCCAATCTCTCTTCCTCAGTCTGGACACCCACACAATGACCACCCTGATGTGGTCCGTGGAAGCAGTTAAAAATGTGTGTGAAACAGAGCAGAAAAGTTTGTCCCTATACGAAATGACTTTACATTTTAAAATCAAGTTTGCTGTTTTTACTAGTCTCTTGTGACAGATGTGATGTCACACATGAGTGCCAAGATTAGTTTAAGCGAGCGCTGATCTGGGGTCCAAATGAAAAAAGAATTGAACTATTTTAATTGGATATTTGCAAGGGTTGAAACGTTACCTCAGATGGGTATCCATTAGGCAGTGTCAGTGACACGCCCTAAAAGCTGCATCTTACCCTGGTTTAATCAGAGCCCTGGCTTTAGTCATGGACCATAAAGGATGATTAGAGATGCTGGAGCCTTATTATGGTCAAGCTTATTGTATCTGTAAATCACAATTAACATGTCTTCTTTCCAATTCATTCATATATTTGTTTTATTGTCCTTGATGATCTAATAGCAAGGACAATTACAAAACTTGAATCTCAGAGGACGAATGAAATTGTGATAACTGTTATGACTATCAGCTAGCAGTGCTATCAAGTTCACAGAATACACAGTAGTATACAGATATGGATGTGTGCTCCCAGTCTGTTTCTGTGTATGTGGGTCTTTATCTTATGGTCAAGGTAACAAAACTGTGTCTAATTAGCAAACTTGCATGTCTGCACATATGCTTTCACAATGGACAATTAGTTTATCCATTGGGTCAGTGGTGGAATTCCATGCGAGACACATTTCCCTGGAAATTCTACAATACAGAGTTCAGCGAAGAGTGCTTTTAGTCTATGAAAGCTGCAGGTTTCATTGTCTTACCTTTACAAATGGCATGTGATATCATGTTGGCTCATTAGCACATGAAAGAGATGATGGAGCGGGAAGAAAGGGCATCTCGCTGTAGTTTTGTGAGTCAGAGGGCTGTCGGTTCTCCATGTGGAGCTCCACTGTGGCTCTGATCAAAGTCAATTTAACCCCACCATCCAGCCGTTAGCAACATGAAGCAGCAGGCATGCAAAGACACACACTTAAACATTAACACAGAGCAAATAAACATGAAAGAGTAAAACAGCAATTTCTCAGTGACTCAGCTTGGACAGAGTGGATAATACTGTCACAGTGATTAAGCCCTCGGATTTACTTCAGCGTTAGTTAATTTCTATACACACACATTAACTCACATTAAGTCCACTCTATGATTGCCATTAAATTAAGAATGACCCTTTCCATTTTTCTTGTCATGATTGTGATCAGAGGCAGGAGTGAGAGGCATGAGCTAGTGTGTGCAGGGGAGGTTAATGTCTGTTACTAAAACAAGCCAGTTGCATCAGTCTGAGTGGGATTCTGAGTGCTGTCACTGAGGTTAAGTGCCAACAGTAATGGCCTTGTCCTACTACTATATGGCAGTTTTTCAGAAAGATTCCCTTTGCATGTATTCATCAGTGGGCAGCTAGTTCACTAAGAGGACAGAGGCTGATGATTATTGTCCACTACTGTTTCAAGTGCCTGTAATCACTGAGTGGTCTCCGTCCGTCTTCCCCTCTAGGAGGAGGAGGCATTGAGCTAATAATGCTGACAGCCTGACGCCAGGCATAAAGAAGCAACTCCATCCTATTATTATGTTAATCAGGAGTTGAAGGAGCTTAACTTGTCCTTTGAAGCCTTTGGTCATGTGTCTACCTAACTAGCCACAGCAGATGGAGAAAGCTGTGAGATACTATTCTCCTTTTTGGTACTTCATTAACCACATTTCCATCCACAGTTTTTAGGTGAGTAAAGTCATAACTTAGAAAAAATAAATAATGACACCTGGGATGGAAATAGGACGTTTCGGTACAATTTTATAAATGCCGACACATAATTCCTTTGTTCGACATGGTGGGATCTTTTTGTGTCGGTAAAATGAACTATGCGAGATTTGTAATGGAAACGCCTTTATGCGCAAATATTGATATAATAACCATCATATCGAAGTCACGCAATGATATGTTGTGTGGTCCTCCCACTACGACTAGGGAAACCATGCAGTTTATTAGGCTACAGATTAAATAACTTATGATGAACTTCACAGTGAGGTGAAAGTGCACGGTGATCTTGATGCTCCTTTCCAATAAATATCGAGGGTCTGATTCTGGTGACATGATGATCCATAATTGACTGCAGTTTGACAAAAAATAATTCCCGTCAAAAAATTATTCTACATTGGAGATAATATAAGACAAGTATTGGAAACAATTAGAACACTATGAAAAATCTGGGAAACCAGGCCTGGCTTTTGATAAAGTACGACTGGAATTTATATATAAATGCCTGGAATATATACATTTTGGAGAATATCTTATACAATGGGTTAAAGTTATCTATAGTAACTCAAGTTGTAAAATAGTAAATAATCGCTACTTCTCCGAAAGTATTAAACTGTCAAGAGGAGTAAAACAAGGTTGTCCACTATTGGCATATCTATTTATTATGGCCATCAAAATCTTAGCTATTAAAATCAGAACCAACAATAATATCAAGGGGCTAGAAATCCAGGGCTTAAAAACAAAGGTGTCATTGTACGCTGATGGTTCATGTTTTATTTTAAATCCACAATTTGGATCCCTGAACAGCCTCAGTGTGTATTATAGTGTACTATATTACGTATTGGATCACAAAAACAACTTTTACATTACCATGTAGTTTACCAATAAAATGGTCTGACGGTGATGTGGACATACTCGGTATTCATATCCCAAAAGAAATTATCTCACTACAATACATTTGATTAGAAAGTTACAAAAAATAGATAAGATCTTGCTGCCATGGAAAGAAAAATACCTGTCTATTTGTGATAAGAAAAAAATCACCCTGTTTACCTATTTGCTTGTGGCCTTGCCTACACCTAGCAACCTGTTCTTTTATTATATGAGCAAAAAATATAACATTTTATTTGGAACGGCAAGCAAGACAAAATTAAACAGGCCTATTTATATAATGAATATGAATTCCGAGGGAAGAAATTATTAAATATTAAAGCATTAGACCTCTCACTAAATACTTCAGTCATACTTAAATCCGAACTGGTTCTCAAGTAGATTAGTAAGAATGTCTCACCCCATGTTCAAGAATGGCCTTTTTTCCCTTTATTCAGATTACAATATCTCACTTTTGTTTTATTTTTTGAAATCATCTCCAAAATATCACTATTTTTAAAACAAGTGATAGAAAGTTGGTTGCAATTTCAGTTCAATCCACCAGAAAAGACAGAACAAATAATACAGCAAATATTATGGTTAAACTCAAATATACTAATTGATCAAAAAATATATATATACATTTTTTTATAAAAAGGTATAATCTTTGTAAATTATATCATGAATAGGACTGGTGGAGTTGTCACACATGTAACTAACAAAAATATATGGAAATGTCTGCTCTACCCAAAATTACAACAACTAATTGGAGCATTACTGCAAAAATGAAAGAGGCAATTGGAAGAGGGGAAAAATAAGGAACTTGTCTGTTGTCCTTGCATTAAAGACCAAAACTGGGTAAAGACAGTTGTGATAAATAAAAAAGTATACCATTTTCATTTAAGGACCAAAAAATTGACAACTCTGCCAGATAGATTGCAAAATAGTTGAGAAGAGATCTTCGATGTACCGATTCCTTGGCACATGGTTTATGAACTGATACCGGATTCAAAACATTTCATTTTTTAATTAAAATGATTATACAAAATTCTTGCAATCAAAAGATTGTTATATAGATATGGAGGACACAACTATTCCAACTCTGCGAAGAGACAGACTCATTAGATAATTTGTTTTGGGACTTTTTTGGTCGCAGGTCTAGGAATAGCTGAAGAATTGCAACATTTACCTGGAGCTAATACTGAGGGATTTGAAAAGTCATAGTCAATCGATCAATAATATAATAATACTTTTAGCAAAAAATGTTATCTTTAATTTACAAACTGTCGATGCTATGAGAATAGAAAGGTTCAGAAGTTTGTATCATTTGATTTACACAACATGCCTACCACTTTGAAGATGCAAAATATTTTTTATTGTGAAACAAACATAAAAATACAGAAAACTTGAGCGTGCATAACTATCCACCAACCAAGAGTCAATACTTTGTAGAGCCACCTTTTGCAGCAATTACAGCTGCAAGTCTCTTGAGGTATGTCTCTATAAACTTGGCACATCTAGCCACTGGGATTTTTGCCCATTCTTCAAGGCAAAACTGCTCCAGCTCCTTCAAGTTGGATGGGTTCCGTTGGTGCACAGCATGTTATACCACAGATTCTCAATTAGAATGAGGTCTGGGCTTTGACTAGGCCATTCCAAGACATTTAAATGTTTCCCCTTAAACAACTCAAGTGTTGCTTTAGCAGTATGCTTAGGGTCATTGTCCTGCTGGAAGGTGAACCTCCGTCCCAGTCTCAAATCTGTGGAAGACTGAAACAGAAAGGCCCTGTATTTAGCGTCATCCATCATTCCTTCAATTCTGACCAGTTTCCCAGTCCCTGCCGATGAAAAACATCCCCACAGCATGATGCTGCCACCACCATGCTTCACTGTGGGGATGAGGTTCTCGGGGTGATGAGAGGTTTTGGGTTTGCGCCAGACAACATTTTCCTTGATGGCCAAAAAGCTCAATTTTAGTCTCATCTGACCAGAGTAACTTATTCCATATGTTTTGGGAGTCTCGCACATGCCTTTTGGCGAACACCAAACGTGTTTGCTTATTTTCTTTTAACCTCTTGCGTATATCCTACCACTGGGGGCGCCACAGCGCATTTTGGAAAAAATTCGTTCCCATTTTCAACGGCCTACTAATCAAACTCAGAAGCTAGGACATGCATATACTGATTTTATATGGATAGAAAACACCCTAAAGTTTCTAAAACTGTTTGAATGGTGTCTGTGAGTATAACAGAACTCGTATGGCAGTCAAAACCCCGAGACCGATTGAACCAGGAAGTGGGATTCTGAATTGTGGACTCGACTTCACAGCCTTCCCTGTAATTCACAACGTGAAAAAATTATAATTGAGCACTTTCCAGTGCTTCCACTAGATGTCCCCAGTCTTTACAAAGTGTTTTGAGGCTTCTGCTGTCGAAACTCAGTGTAGGAGACGATGTGGCAATTGGTCACAGTAGGAGGGCCATCAGCATTGTGACGTCGGCGGCCGTGTCTGCCCCCACCTTTGGAAACGTTTTGAAACACAATGAAATCGTCCCACTCGAATCTTATTGGCTCTCTTGTTGAAACAGGCCCTGAAGATTAATGTTATACAACGTTTGACATGTTTGAACGAACCTAAAGGAGGGAAAAAAGTCATTTTTCGTTAGCCAAGTCCCGCGCCCGTATCAACATTTGGTTACAGCCTTCGGACGCGCTAACAACAGCAAGCTAATGGAACATAAAGGATGGACTTTTTCGACCGAAAAGACATTTGTCGTGGACCTGGGATTCCTGGAAGTGCTTTCTGATGAAGACAACTAAAGGTGAGGGATTATTGGCAATATTATACAAGATCAGATGTGATGTGCGATTGTTCCAAGATGGCGACGAGCTAGGCTTTCTAACTCATTTTCTGAGTATCGCATCCCCTTTTATCTCAAAGTGTGATTACCCTGTAAAGTTCATTTAAAATCTGTTATGACGGGTGTTTTCAAGAGATATTCATCTATAAATCTTAGATTGACAATATAAAAAAAAAAAATCGTTTTCGAATAGTAATTTATAAAATTGTAGCACTGTTTCCCGGGACGCATTTTATGGGAAAATAGTTAGTCAACGTCAGGTGCCGATGTAAAATGCTGTTTTTATATAGAAATATTACCTTTATTGAACAAAAGATTGCATGCTGTGTGTAACATGATGTCCTAGGTGTGTCATCTGATGAAGTTTGTAAAAGGTTAGTGCTGCATTTAGCTGTTTTTTGGTTATATGTGATGCATGTGCTTGGTCGGAAAATTCATATGATGCTACTTTTACCATGTACTCCTCTAACATAATCTAATATTGTGCTTTTCCTGTAAAACCTTTTTGAAATCGGACAACGAGGGTCGATTCAAGAGAGGTGTATCTATAAAACGATATGAGACAGTCCTATATTTGAAAAAAAATATATATTGAATTTCGTTATGCTAATGTCGCTAGGAGTTTTTCGCTGGAAAATGATCCCGCTAACGGGATGAGAGTCTCAAGAGGTTTTAAGCAATGGCTTTTTCTGGCCACTCTTTCGTAAAGCCCAGCTCTGTGCAGTGTACGGCTTAAAGTGGGCCTATGGACAGATACTCCAATCTCTGCTGTGGAGCTTTGCAGCTCCTTCAGGGTTATCTTTGGTCTCTTTGTTGCCTCTCTAATTAATGCCCTCCTTGCCTGGTCTGGGAGTTTTGGTGGGCGGCCCTCTCTTGGCAGGTTTGTAGTGGTGCCATATTCTTTCCATTTTTTAATAATAGATTTAATGGTGGTCTTTATGGTGCCGCTTGCTTGGTGGTGCCTCTTGCTTAGTGGTGTTGCAGACACTGGGGTCTTTAAGAACAGGTGTATATATACTGAGATCATGTGACAGATCATGTGACACTTAGATTGCACGCAGGTGGACTTTATTTAACTAATTATGTGTCTTCTGAAGGTAATTGGTTGCACCAGATCTTATTTAGGGTATTCATAGCAAAGGGGGTGAATACAGTGAGGGGAATAAAGTATTTGATCCCCTGCTGATTTAGTACGTTTGCCCACTGACAAAGAAATGATCAGTCTAATTTTAATGGTAGGTTTATTTGAACAGTGAGAGACAGAATAACAACAAAAAAATCCAGAAAAACGCATGTCAAAAATGTTAAATTGATTTGCATTTTAATGAGGGAAATAAGTATTTGACCCCCTCTCAATCAGAAAGATTTATGGCTCCCAGGTGACTTTTATACAGGTAACGAGCTGAGATTAGGAGCACACTCTTAAAGGGAGTGCTCCTAATCTCAGCTTGTTACCTGTATAAAAGACACCTGTCCACAGAAGTAATCAATCAATCAGATTCCAAACTCTCCACCATGGCCAAGACCAAAGAGCTCTCCAAGGATGTCAGGGACAAGATTGTAGACCTACACAAGGCTGGAATGGGCTACAAGACCATCGCCAAGCAGCTTGGTGAGAAGGTGACAACAGTTGGTGCGATTATTCGCAAATGGAAGAAACACAAAAGAACTGTCAATCTCCCTCGGCCTGGGGCTCCATGCAAGATCTCACCTCGTGGAGTTGCAATGATCATGAGAATGGTGAGGAATCAGCCCAGAACTACATGGGAGGATCTTGTCAATGATCTCAAGGCAGCTGGGACCATAGTCACCAAGAAAACAATTGGTAACACACTTCGCCATGAAGGACTGAAATCCTGCAGCGCCCGCAAGGTCCCCCTGCTCAAGAAAGCACATATACATGCCCGTCTGAAGTTTGCCAATGAACATCTGAATGATTCAGAGGACAACTGGGTGAAAGTGTTGTGATCAGATGAGACCAAAATGGAGCTCTTTGGCATCAACTCAACTCGCCATGTTTGGAGGAGGAGGAATGCTGCCTATGACCCAAAGAACACCATCCCCACCATCAAACATGGAGGTGGAAACACTATGCTTTGGGGGTGTTTTTCTGCTAAGGGGACAGGACAACTTCACCGCATCAAAGGGACGATGGACGGGGCCATGTACCGTCAAATCTTGGGTGAGAACCTCCTTCCCCCAGCCAGGGCATTGAAAATGGTTCTTGATGGGTATTCCAGCATGACAATGACTCAAAACACACGGCCAAGGCAACAAAGGAGTTGCTCAAGAAGAAGCACATTAAGGTCCTGGAGTGGCCTAGCCAGTCTCCAGACCTTAATCCCATTGAAAATCTGTGGAGGGAGCTGAAGGTTCGAGTTGCCAAACGTCAGCCTCCGAAACCTTAATGACTTGGAGAAGATCTGCAAAGAGGAGTGGGACAAAATCCCTCCTGAGATGTGTGCAAATCTGGTTGCCAACTACAAGAAACGTCTGACCTCTGTGATTGCCAACAAGGGTTTTGCCACCAAGTACTAAGTCATGTTTTGCAGAGGGGTCAAATACTTATTTCCCTCATTAAAATGCAAATCAATTTATAACATTTTTGACATGCGTTTTTTTGTTGTTATTCTGTCTCTCACTGTTCAAATAAACCTACCATTAAAATAAATTATAGACTGATCATTTCTTTGTCAGTGGGGATCAAATACTTTTTTCCCTCACTGTACATATGCATGCACCACTTTTCCGTTTTTACATTTTTAATAAAAAATAAAAAAATTGAAATACGTTTTTTTTTTTTCACTTCACAAATTTGGACTATTTTGTGTATGTTCATTATATGAAATCCAAATAAAAATCTATTTAAAATACAGGTTGTAATGTAACAAAATAGGAAAAACAGCAAAGGGGATGAATACTTTTGCAAGGCACTGTACGTAGCTGAAGGACGGAATTAAAAACAAACAAAAGAGAACTATTGTAAAATACATTGTGTTCGTAAAATGTACATAGTATGTACAGTATAAGCTGGAAGTAGAAGCCTACGTGTTGTTGTTAGTTTACTCCAATTAGTGGAGGGCTAGGGGAAAATAATAAAGGAAGATGATCTGGCCTCCACAGTCACGCAACCTCAACCCAATTGAGACGGTTTGGGATGAGTTGGACCGCAGAGTGAAAGAAAAGCAACCAACAAGTGCTCGGCATATGTGGGAACTCCTTCAAGACTGTTGGAAAAGCATTCCTCATGAAGATGGTTGAGAGAATGCCAAGCGTCTGCAAAGCTGTCATCAAGGCAAAGGGTGGCTACTTTGAAGAATCTTAATTATAACATATATTTTGATTTGTTTAACACTTTTTTGTTATTGCATGATTCCATGTGTTATTTTATACTTTTGATGTCTTCACTATTATTCTACAATGTAGATAGGTAGGGGGTAAGGCCCTGCGAAAGACTAGCGTCCTGTCCAGGGGTTGTACTTGTACATCAAGCTGCCTCACACTGCAGAAATAGGACATACTACTGTTCCAATGAGCTGTTATTGCTTGTGCAAGGCTACTTATAATTTTATCAGGACATACACAACCTTAATCTCAATAGTTACCAATATGTTATCTATTGGCTTGGAGATGGGGTCTCACAAAAGTTGAGACCTAATTGCCTAATGTCTAATGACTGTTCTTCGGTATGTAGTAGTTCTTACAAACATACATACAGTTGAAGTCGGAAGTTTACATATACCTGAGCCAAATACATTTAAACTCAGTTTTTCACAATTCCTGACATTTAATCCTAGTAAAAAATCCCTGTCTTAGTTCAGTTAGGATCACCACTTTATTTTAAGAATGTGAAATGTCAGCATAATAGTAGAGAGAGTGATTTATTTCAGCTTTAATTTCTTTCATCACATTCCCAGTGGGTCAGAGGTTTACATACACTCAATTAGTATTTGGTAGCATTGCCTTTAAATTGTTTAACTTGGGTCAAAGGTTTTGGGTAGCCTTCCACAAGCTTCCCACAATAAGTTGGGTGAATTTTGGCCCATTCCTCCTGACAGAGCTGGTGTAACTGAGTCAGGTTTGTAGGCCTCCTTGCTCGCACACGCTTTTTCAGTTCTGCCCACAAATTTTCTATAGGATTGAGGTCAGGGCTTTGTGATCGCCACTCCAATACCTTGACTTTGTTGTCCTTAAGCCATTTTGCCACAACTTTTGAAGTATGCTTGGGGTCATTGTCCATTTTGGAAGACCCATTTGTGACCAAGCTTTCACTTCCTGACTGATGTCTTTAGATGTTGCTTCAATATATCCACATCATTTTCACTCCTCATGACGCCATCTATTATGTGAGGTGCACCAGTCCCCCCTGCAGCAAAGCACCCCCACAACATGATGCTGCAACCCCTGTGCTTCACGGTCGGGATGGTGTTCTTCTACTTGCAAGCCTCCCCCTTTTTCCACCAAGCACAACGATGGCCAAACAGTTCTATTTTTGTTTCATCAGACCAGAGGGCATTTCTCCAAAAAGTATGATCTTTGTCCTCATGTGCAGAAGCAATCTGTAGCCTGCCTTTTTTTATGGTGTTTTTGGAGCAGTGGCTTCTTCCTTGCTGAGAGGCCTATCAGGTTATGTCGATATAGGATTTGTTTTACTGTGAATATAGATAATTTTGTACCTGTTTCCTCCAGCATCTTCACAAGGTCCTTAGCTATTGTTCTAGGATTGATTTGCACTTTTCGCACCAAAGTACGTTCATCTCTAGGAGACAGAACGTTTCTCCTTCCTGAGCGGTATAACGGCTGCGTGGTTCCATGGTGTTTATACTTGTGTACGATTGTTTGTATAGATCAACGTGGTACCTTCAGATGTTTATAAATTGCTCCCAAGGATGAACCAGACTTGTGGAGGCCTACAATTTTATTTCTGAGGTCTTGGCTGATTTCTTTTGATTTTCCCATGATGTCAAGCAAAGAGGCACTGATTTTGAAGGTAGGCCTTGAAATACATCCACAGGTACATCTCCAATTGACTCAAATGATGTCAATTAGCCTATCAGAAGCTTCTAAAGCCATGACATAATTTTCTGGAATTTTCCAAGCTGTATAAAGGCACAGTCAACTTAGTGTATGTAATCTTCTGACCCACTGGAATTGTGATACAGTGAATTATAAGTGAAATCTGTCTGTAAACAATTATTGGAAAAATGACTTGTCATGCACAAAGTAGATGTCCTAACCGACTTGCCATAACTATAGTTCGTTAACAAGACACTTGTGGAGTAGTTGAAAAACAAGTTTTAATAACTCCAACCTAACTGTATGTAAACTTCCGACTTCAACTGCACATACCTGTTTAAGCATTTCTGCCAGTTAAAAGGAATAGTCTTGTGTTTAACTCTTCATAGCTGTGTGTGTGTGTGCGTGCTTGTATGTGTACGCAAGTGAGCATTGTATACTCACGAAGAACCATGACTCCATGACGCAGCGACTGTGTGCGGTTTGGCTCCACAGCGATACTCAGCATGGTAGGGTTGCCTTCAATGATGCAGATGCGGGTGTCCTGCTTCGTCTCTCTGAACATACGCAGCAGCTGACTGGCGATGACCCCGTTCAGAGCAGATATGGCTACCATGGGAACCACAAAGGACAGGAACACATTCACCTGTCCAGAGAAAGGGAGGGGCAGCGAGATAAAGTTAGTAAGACTGTGTACTTTCTGGAATTCTGCCAGTGAGCCAATATAGTATTTGCCTCAAACAGTTATGGAAATGCAATCATCAACGATCAATAGACATATTGATTCCTTTTAAGTCTGTTTAAAAGTTGGTCTGAAAGAAAGAGAGTAGACAGTAGAGGAGATGACAATGTGGAAGATGGCCCTTACCTGTGTCTGGATATAATTAGTTATATGTTATCTGAATGCTACACCAGACAGACCAGAGGTTTCAGCCATTCTCCCCCTCTTATTAGCTGCTGTCCTTTTAATATCAGCAGTAGCGCTTAAACAATATGCATTCCATTGGAATGGATGCATTTCATCATTAGTAATCTGGGAACCCTTATCCCCACCCCGCCCTACCTGCTGTTCCTCCACAGTCCCCGCCTTGCACCGCTCCCATTGTTTTTTCAAGCGCAACGATAATTTTGGATGTGTCACGTCCTGACCATAGTAAGAGGTTATTTTCTATGGTAGAGTAGGTCAGGGCGTGTTTTGTGTTTTTCTATGTTTTGTATTTCTATGTTTTAGTTCTATTTTTTCTATTTCTAGGTTGTTTTTTGGGTTGATCTCCAATTTGAGGCAGCTGGTCCTCGTTGTCTCTAGTTGGAGATCATATTTAAGTAGGGGTTTTTCTTCCTGGGTTTGGTGGGTTATTATATTTTGAGTAGTGTTTGTTTCTCTCTGCGTCACGGTTTGTTGTTTTGTCATATTCAGTTATTTGTGTATTGCAAAGTTTCACGGATTTAATAAAATGTGGAACTACAACCACGCTGCACTTTGGTCCGCTCCTTTCGACAGCCGTGACAGAATAACCCACCACAAAAGGACCAAGCAGCGTGGAAATGAATGGATCTGGGAGGAAGTTCTGGACGACAAGGGATCCTGGACATGGGAGGAGATCCAGGCTGGATGGGATCGCCTCCCATGGGAACAGGTGGAGGCAGCGAGAGCAGAGCGGCGACGAGATGAGGAACTAGCCTGGCAACAAGGCAAGCACAAGAGGCAGCCCCCCCAAAAGAGTCAGGATGGAGACCTGAGCCAACTCCCCGTGCTTACTGTGGGGGGCGAGTGATTGAGCAAGCACCATGTTATGCTGAGATACGCACTGTGTCGCCAATGCGCAGCTACAGCCCGGTGCGCTCAGTGCAAGCTCCTCACAGGTGCCGTGCTAGAGTTGGCATTCAGCCAGGAAGGAGTATGCCTGCTCAGCGTTCCTGGTCTCCGGTGCGTATTTCTGTTTTAGTTCTAGTTTTTCTATTTCTATGTTGTTTTTTGGGTTGATCTCCAATTTGAGATCATATTTAAGTAGGGGTTTTTCTTCCTGTTTTGGTGGGTTATTATATTTTGAGTAGTGTTTGTTTCTTTCTGCGTCACGGTTTGTTTTGTCATATTCAGTTATTTGTGTTTCACGGATTTAATAAAATGTGGAACTACAACCATGCTGCACTTTGGTCTGCTCCTTTTGACAGCCGTGACAGGATGAAAGATGTTAATCGTCTTATTTAACAAATTGCATAATTTGAGCGGCTCTCAGCTTGCCTAGACTACATGCTGATTAGGCTTGAAAGGGGAGAAAATGGATAATGCCATGGTATGCTGTCAAAATAATAATTTGGGCAAGTGCTTTTGCAAAGCTGGTGCTGTAATGTGTGACCAAGCTAAATCTTTGAATAATTATTTTTGTCATGCACTTTGTTGTGCTCATGGGGGGAGATAGGGGTCCTACTAAATCACCCCAAACAACCCAAAACAGGTACCCAAAACAGATACGCAGAACAACCCAAAAGTAGCCAAAATAACCCAAAAGACCCCAAACAGGTATCCAAAACAACCCAAAACCAAAAGTACCCAAAGCAACCCAAAACCAAAAGTACCCAAAGCAACCCAAAACCAAAAGTACCCAAAAGGAACACAAACTATCGGAGGAGCTTGGCGTGGATGTATCACCGGAGGATCTGGAGCGATGCCATCAGAACGGCATGAAACAGAAGGCCGTTAAATACCCTTGCATGGTAATCTATAAACTGTGCAACCATGCGACCAAAGTCAATATTCTGAAGACACGGGGGAAAGGAGATTAAAATCTATGGCCAGTCCATTTGATTCATCCAGGATCTGTCTGCTAAACTGAGTGAAAAACGTAAGCAATTCCTTCCTTTCAAACAGTCACTGGAGGAAAAAGGAATCGAGACTCAATTCCGATTCCCGGCAGTGCTGTGGGTATGGAAGGGAACACAAAGGATGGAGTTCACAAGCGCCAATGAAGCCCTGAACAGGTTGCAGGAAACCTTTCCAGTTGAGAGCCCAATGCCCTAACGAAAGGAAGAAGCTGAAAAAGTGATAAGCATACTAGGCTACATACAGTGACGCCCAAGACCAGTTTATTGTAAGTTCAGACAATATTCTTTCCCCTGGGTGGGTAAGAGAGGACATATATGGGAGGTGGTGATTAACTTGCCCTGGGTGGGTAAGAGAGGACATGTATGGGAGGTAGTGATTAACTTGCCCTGGGTGGGTAAGAGAGGACATGTATGGGAGGTGGTGATTAACTTGCCCTGGGTGGGTAAGAGAGGACATGTATGGGAGGTGGTGATTAACTTGCCCTGGGTGGGTAAGAGAGGACATATATGGGAGGTGGTGATTAACTTGGCTTGGGGGCGCAAGGGTGGGAGAGTGGAACAAGCTTGGCTTGTTTGGCAAAAAGGGTGAGTAAAGAATGTGAGGTTGGAATAAGCTTGGGTGGGGTAAAGGGGGGAGAACTGGGAGGGGTGGTAGAGAGGGATGGATTTGGTTTGGGATAGAGAGAGAAAGAGTGAGAAGGAAGGACTTAATTATATACTGCAATGCTTTTTTTGTGTGGCTTGCAAACTCATTGTAAAATGAATAAGAGTTCTGGACAGATAAGAAAGGATGTTTAATCATTATTATACCTTGCTTGTCATAATAACAAAGATTCAATGGTGGTAATTGGTGAGAATGGAGAGGGGCTTTAGCCAGGGGATTGGGAGGGGGTGACTGGGAGGGCATCAGGCACTTCTCTTAGGCATGTGTGGTGCCTCCACTGATCCCATTTCAGTCTCTCGGTGGACCATCACTCCCAAATTAGACCCCAACAGCCACTATACTTTAATTTTTAAGGTAAAACAAACTGACCACAGTACTTAACTGTCAGTCTTTCTTCAATGTATGTATAATGACATAATGCACATTAGGAGAGGAGTTTGAGCTAAGAAGCCCTAAAAAGGCACAGCCGCTCAAGTACAAAGACGTGCCATGCTTGTTTTAATTTTTTTGGTCTGCTGAGTCCACATGCCCAAACATTCGGAATGTATTCAGACACCTTGGCTTTTGCCACATTTTGTTACATTAAAGCCTGATCCTAAAATTGATTAAATTGTTTTTATCCCTGCATTAATGTACACACAATTCCCCATAATGAAAAAGCGAAAAGGGTTGTATTTTTTTATTTTGCACATTTATTCAAAAAAACAAAACAGAAATACATTATTTAGATAAGTATTCAGACCCTTTGCTATGAGACTCGAAATTGAGCTCAGGTGCGTCCTGTTTCCATTGATCATACATGAGTTGTTTCAACAACTTGATTGGAGTCCACCTGGGGTAAATTCAATTGATTAGACATGATTTGGAAAGGCACACACCTGTCTATATAAGGTCCCACAGTTGACAGTGCATGTCAGAGCAAAAACCAAGCCATGAGGTCGAAGGAATTGTCCGCAGAGCACCGAGACAGGATTTAATTTATATTATGGTGCTTCTATTCCAAGAGAAATTCTAATACATTTTACATTAGCCTGTCTTTCCTACCTAAAACATTTGTTAATAGATTTGAATTCCTTTAAAATAGAAACGACATATCTTAATGTTAGAAAGTAGAATATAAACTAGATGTGGGGTAGGCTAAAAGGTTACAGCCGAATAGGCCAATTAAAATAATAGTTATAAAGGAAATGAAAAATGCTAGGTAGAGCAGGCCCAGAGAAAATTTTATCTGGTCGAATTACACTCCTCGCTCTTACAGTGCCTTCAGAAAGTATTCATACCCCTTGACTTATTGTACAGTTTGTGTTACAGCCTGAATTCCAAATTGATTAAATAAATAAAACAGCTCACCCATCTACACACAATAACACATAATGACAAAGGGAAAACATGTTTTTAGAAATGTTTGCAAATTGATTGAAGATTAAATACAGAAAAATCAAATTTACAGTGCATCGGAAAGTATTTACTGCGCCATTCGTAAGACACTGCATCTCAGTGCAGGAGGCGTCACTGCAGTACCTGGTTCGAATCCAGGCTGCGTCACATTCGGCCATGATTGGGAGTCCCATAGGGCGGCGCACAATAGGCCCAGCGTCGTCCCGGGTTTGGCTGGGGTAGGCCGTCATTGTAAATATTAATTTGTTCTTAATTGACTTGCCTAGTTATAGAAAGGTTAAATAAAAATACATTTAGACCCCTTCACTTTTTCCACATTTTGTTATGTAACTGCCTCATTCTAAAATGGATTAAAAGTGTTGTTTTCCCCCTCATCAAGCTACACACAATACCCCATAATGACAAAGCAAAAAAAGGTTTTTAGAAATGTTTGCAAATTTATTGAAAAAAAACAACCTGATATCACGTGACCGACCAGCTCAATTCAGATTAAAGTAGCAACATTTGAAATTGTGTTCTTTACATTGGATAAAAGTAGGGACTCAGAGCTAGAAAATGGTATATTATACACTAATGTTGAGAAAAAATGGGAAAGTAATTCTGCTTTGAAAATAGATAAACTTGTAACCCCACTTTTGAGAAAATGGCCCTTGAATGGTTTTGGTAAACCTACTGGATAGCTCTTCTTTGTCCACACCCATTCAGCATCGTTCACACCCTCCAATCTCTTTAAGGATTCACAACCAAAGATTTCAAGACCAAAGGTTGGTTTATACTACGTCTATCGACAGTTGTAGCAGTAACATCATAAACATTCTATTGTTTTCTGATTTCAAACTTGTCGTTATGAAAAAGTGTAAATACAAAAACTACAAGCTACATGACATCAACAGCCTGGTGGTCCAAAATAGCTTAACTGGTATATTGTAACACCAATAAACCCACCCGTTTAAAAACGAATTCAGTATGTGTCACTCTAGAAAACCAGGCAACTAAAAGCAACTTTCGAAACATTGTTTTGGTTCATTTCTAGCTTGTTCGCTAGGTAGCTAGCTAATGTTACATTATAAATAATGACCATATCATATAGCTGACATATAGCGTTTTTACTTTAGCTCATTTCTACTCATTATTACAGGAAATAAACTCAAAACAAGATCCTTATTTACAAGTGAATGGCGAGCCAATTACAGAAAATAGCTTACGGTTTTGAGTGTGACGAAATAAAAGCAGGGCAATCTACCGGAGAATTTTACAACTCGGACACTGTCTCATTGGCCTAACGTTATATCCTAATTTGACTTTGGTGCAGGTCATGTTGTTCTTCACATTACCGTCTCTGGTAAACACACACTATATCAAATAAAATCAATGTTTGGGGGCTCCCGAGTGGCACAGCAGTCTAAGGTACTGCATCTACAGACAACCTGGTTCGATTTCAGGCTGTATCACAACTGGCTGTGATTGGGAGTCCCATAGGACAGCGCACAATTGGCCCAGCGTAGTCCGGGTTTGGCCGGTGTATGCCTTCATTGTAAATAAGAATTGGTTCTTAACTGACTTTCCTAGTTAAATAAAGATTAAATAAAAATGTGGAGTCTTTTATTCAGACATGTAGTTAGCTAGCTAGCTAAACAATGAACCATAATCCAAACTCATAATGTTACTACCTTGCATGAATATGCAGGTAGCTAACCAACCAGGTTCAATGTTAGCTAGCTAGCTAACATTAGGCTATAGCTAGCAATCAAATGGCTTTGAGATAAGTAATATTACTACAGATCAAGTAATATTACTACAGATCATACACGTAACGTTGGTTAGTGAGCCAGCCAGCTAATGTTAGCTAGCTAGCTAACAGTACACTTTAACTTGAGATGAAAGCGACTTTCTAACAAAATTAGAAACATATAATATCTGAAAATGTAGCTAGCTAGACACTCTTACCCATATACATGGATGGACACTTCTCCCGCTCTGTCACAGATGCAATGGTTACCCTTAGTTTGAAGATGTAATCCAGAGACGGGTGTTTTATAACAGCCTTCTGTGTGTTCTCTTTTTGATCCCTCTGCATAATTGCAATCAAACGGCAAAATCTCCTTAGCTATCATACTCTAATTCCACCGGGCATTCCACTGATTTCAAAACTCGGTCCTCCAGAAAGTGGAGAACAACACTTTTGCAGTTCTACTACATGATATGTTAAAAAAAAGCTGCGTTAGAAAGGATTACCTACACATTCTGACCAGCTTATGTTATCGACCGAAGCATGCTACATGGCAGACCAATCCGAACTCATCTCTCGGCATGTCCAGCCCATCCATTTTTTTCAGCCAATCATGGCTAGCGGGAAGGTTCCTGACTTTTTCCATGGCTAAACCAACTAGGCTCGCAATTTAACAATTTTATTCGTATTTACAGATGGCATACACGTTTGTTATTAAGGCATATGAAAGTTCACATGTTCAAGAAGGCATTTCTGCCAAAAATTGCATTTTGATCCAAAAAATCTTTTACTTTCAAATGCCTCTCCTGTGAAGTAGTGACGTGCGACTTACACCTAGTTTCCTGAAATGAGCCCCATTTACATAAGTATTCAGACCCTTTACTCAATACTTTGTTGAAGCACCTTTGGCATCGATTACAACCTCAAGTCGTCTTGGGTATGACGCCTCAAGCTTGGCACACCTGTATTTGGTGAGTTTCTCCCATTCTTCTCTGCAGATTCTCTCAAGCTCTGTCAGATTGGATGGGGAGTGTCGCTGCACAACTATTTTCAGGTCTCTCCAGAGATGTTCGATAGGGTTCAGAGAATTGTCCCGAAGCCACTCTTGTATTGTCTTGGCTGTGTGTTTAGGGTCGGTGTCCTGTTGGAAGGTGAATCTTTGCCACAGTCTGAGGTCCTGAGCGCTCTGGAGCAGGTTTTCATCAAGGATCTCTCTGTACCTGGCTCCGTTCATCTTTCCCTCAATCCTGACTAGTCTCCCAGTCCCTGCCACTGAAAAACATCCCCACAGCATGATGCTGTCACCACCATGCTTCACCGTATGGATGGTGCCAGGTTTCTTCCAGACGTGACGCTTGGCATTCAGGCCAAGGAGTTCAATCTTGGTTTCATCAGACCAGAGAATTTTGTTTCTCATGGCCCAAGAGTACTTTTGGTGCTTTTTAGCAAACTCCAAGTGGGCTGTCATGTGCCTTTTACTGAGGAGTGGCTTTCGTCAGGCCACTCTACCATAAAGGCCTGATTGGTGGAGTGCTACAGAGATGGTTGTCTTTCTGGAAGCTTCCCCCATCTCCACAGAGGAATTCTGTAGCTCTGTCAGAATGAAAATTGGGTTCTTGATGACCTCCCTGACCAAGGCCCTTCTCCCCCGATTGCTCAGTTTGGCCGGGCGGCCAGCTCTAGGCAGTTCCAAAGTCTTTCTATTTAAGAATGGAGGCCACTGTGTTCTTGGGGACCTTCAATGCTGCAATAATGTTTTAATACCCTTCCCCAGATCTGTGCCTCGACACAATCCTGTCTTGGAGCTCTACGGACACTTCCTTTGTGTTTGCTCTGACATGCACTGTCAACTTTGCGACCTTATATAGACAGGTGTGTGCCTTTCCAAATCATGTCCAATTCATTGAATTTACCACAGGTGGACTCCAATCAAATTGTAGAAACATCTCAAGGAGGATCAATGGAAACAGGATGCACCTGAGCTCAATTTCGAGTCTCATAGCAAAGGGTCTGAATACTTATGTAAATATGGCATTTTTGTTTTCACGTTGTCATTATGGGTTATTGTGTGTAGCTTGATGAGATTTTTTTTTAAATACATTTTAGAATGAGTCTGTAACGTAGTGAAATGAGTCAAGGGGTGTGAATACTTTCCGAATGCATTGTATGTAATGTACACAATAAGTATGCATTTATACTATGATCCTCCTGTTCTATGGAATGCCACTGCCCTCATAGATCATGTCAACTAAAATATTTTATTTGGTTCTTCAATGATAGATGGAACAGAAGGTTTACTTTGATTCTATACAGGTAAAGACCAACAAAATCCAACTCATCACATGGAATGTGCACAGGCTCCATTGTGGGAAAAAAACATGGTTCTCGAACACTTAAAGAGATTGTCAGCAGCTGTGGTTTTCTTGCAAGCGTTACATTTTAAAAAAGGATACATTTAATATTTAAAGAGAATCTGGGTTGTAGAGGCCTATGTTGTCACCTACTGTAGTAACAGCAGTGTTGGCATCCTGATAAGTGTGAATACACAATTTAGCAATATCCCAGCACATGGACCAGGAAGGGTGTTTTCTACTGTTGAATTTTACCTCACACATTGATTTGATTGTATGTCCTATCAGGGGCAAATCTGGAGTCTTTAGATATAATTCAAGCTATATTAGATCGAATCCAGATAGGAACTATTATTTTGGTAGGTGACCAAAGGCATGCATTAGAAAAGATTGACAGACGTAGTAATAAAAAACAGGCACATTTAGGGAGCCTCCAAAGAGACTGAAAATGTTAATCTCTACAAATAATTTACAGGACACCTGGAGATTACTCCCAATTACAAAATAATATACGTTTTTCTCTTAAATTAAGAAAAGCTATTCAAAAATTGACTACATTTCCAAAAATGCGCTCAACAAAGTACTGGATTGAAAAAAATCATGATATAGTGCTATTGGATCGTACTCTAGTATCAGCTTAATTATACCAATAGAATTTGGACAATAAACAGAACACATCTGGACCCGAAATGTATTAAATACATAAACTAAAAACCTTTATTACAAATGTAAGCTTGGAGGACAGAGAAAAGCCAACCCCCAATATAATCTGGGATGCGTTTAAGGCATACATTAGTGACAGATCATCTCATACCCGGCAAAAGCTAAATCTGATTTAGAAATAATAATTTAAGAAAAACAAATCACTATCTTAGAAAAAGGCCATAAAAAAATCTTACAAGGTAAGGAAGAAGATCCAATTCCTCCTTAAGTTCAAACATTTTAACGGCTGTCAGAATGATCGGACCAACGCGCAGCATGGTTGTAGTTCCACATCTTTTTATTTATAGTGAAACGTTGCAATACACCAAATACTAGAAAATACAAAAAACAACAAACCGTGAAGCAGAGAGGAAAACACACTACTCAAAATTAACAACCCACAAACCCAAAAGGAAAAACCGCCTACGGGCTGCGGACCGCCACTGAAGACTCCGGGCTGCGGACCGCCGCTGAAGACTCCGGGCTGCGAACCGCCGTTGGAGGCTCCGGGCCGCGGACCGCCGCAGGAGGCTCCGGGCCGGGGTGCGTCGCCGGAGGCTCCGGACTGGGGAGCGAACCGCCGGAGGCTCCGGACCGGGGAGCGAACCGCCGGAGGCTCCGGACCGGGGAGCGAACCGCCGGAGGCTCCGGACCGGGGAGCGTCGCCGGAGGCTCCGGACCGGGGAGCGTCGCCGGAGGCTCCGGACCGGGGAGCGTCGCAGGAGGCTCCGGACGGAAGAGCGTCGCCGGAGGCTCCGGACGGAAAAGCGTCGCCGGAGGCTCCGGACTGGGAGGCGTCATCATAGGTTCCAGACTAATGACTGTTGCTGCTGGCTCCGCGCCAAGGATCATCACTGGAGGCTTCTTACCATGGATTATCTCTACAGGCTTCATGCCATGGTTTATCCCTACAGGCTCTGGACCATTTATAATCCCTCCAGGCTTTTTGCCAAGGATTATTTCTTCAGGTTCCGGGCCATGGATTACCTCTTCAGGCTTCGTGCCATGGAATATCACTACAGGCTCCGGGCCATGGATCATCACTAGAGACTTAGTGCCATGGATCATTGCTACAGGCGTCGGACCATCGATTATCACTGGAGGCTTTGTACGTGGAGCAGGAACCGGTCTCACCGGACTGGGGAGACGCACTGAGGACCGAGTGCTCAAAGCATGCACCGGCTGTACTGGGTTATGGATGCGCACTTGAGGGAGAGTGCGAAGAACAGGCACAGGACGTACTGGATTCTGGAGGCGCACTGGAGGGAGAGCGCGAGGAGCAGGCACAGGACGTACTGTGCTATGGAGGCGCACTGGAGAGAGAGTGCGAGGAGCAGGCACAGGACGTACTGTGCTATGGAGGCGCACTGGAGAGAGAGTGCGAGAGGCAGGCACATGCTCACCACAAAAAGCACAGGGAGCACAAGGCCTCACCCCTGGCCCAGCCAAACTACCCGTGTGCCCCCAAAAAATGTTTTGGGGGCTGCCTCTCGTTCTTCCCAGGTAGGCTCCGATATCGCTCGATTACCTGTCCCCAAGTCCAGTTTCTCCTGTCCTTCCACTCCTTATGAGACCAGGTGTCCATTTCTGCCTGGGCACGCCGCTTGATCCAATCATGGTGGGTAGTTCTGTAACGTGGGTCGTATAAAGGGGACCAAGGCACAGCATGTAAAGTGCTCATATTTCCTTTTAATGATAACACTTAAACAAAATAACAAAAACAACAACCAACAGTTCCGTCAGGTACATAGACAAAACAGAAAACAACTACCCACAAAACCCAGGAAGGAAAAACCTCCTACTTAAATATGATCTCCAATCAGAGGCAACGAGGACCAGCTGCCTCCAATTGGAGATCAACCCCAAAAAACAACAGAAATAGAAAACCTAGAACACAAAACGTAGAAATAGAAAACAAGAAAACCAACCAAACACCCCCTGTCATGCCCTGACCTACTCTACTATAGAAAATTACATCTTACTAGGGTCAGGACGTGACAGGAATGCGATCTTTTACTTTTGAAGAGAGCCCAAAATTACAACGTACTCAAATAAAGCCTATTATTTAATGGCAAATAAACCTGGTAAATATCTCACAGCCCTCACAAACAAGTGCATGCTAAAACCAGTTATAATATATTTCTTATTATTTAAAAAACACTTTTTACCCCTTTCTCACTGCAATTTCGTGATATCCAATTGGTAGTTACAGTCTTGTCCCGTCGCTGCAACTCCCGTATGGATTCGGGTGAGGCGAAGATCAAGAGCCACGTGTCCTCCGAAACACAACCCTGCCAAGCCGCCCTGCTTCTTGACACACTGCTCGCTTAACCCAGAAGCCAGCCGCACCAATGTGTTGGAGGAAACACCATACAACTGGTGACCGAAGTCAGTGTGCATGCAACCGGCCCGCCACGAGCAGTGTGCATGCACCCAGCCCGCCACGAGGAGTCACTAGAGTGCGATGGGACAAGGACATCCTGGCTGGCCAAACCCTCCCCTAACCCGGACCCACTGCTGTCCCTTCGATGTGGATAGGGCGGTGCTCCCTCTGCTGGAGTCCACGATCATCTCCTTTGTTTTGCTGATGTTGAGTGAGAGGTTGTTTTCCTGACACCACACTCCGAGTGCCTTCACCTTTTCACTGTAGGGTGTCTCGTTGTTGTTGGTAATCAAGACCACTATGTTGTGTCGTCTGCAAACTTGATGATTGAGTTGGAGGTGTGCATGGCGTGGCTGAACAGGGAGTACAGGAGAGGACTGAGCACGCACCCTTGTGGGGCCCCAGTGTTGAGGGTCAGCGAAGTGGAGATGTTTCCTACCTTCACCACTTGGGGGAGGCCCGTCAGAAAGTCCAGGACCCAATTGCACAGGGCGGAGTTGAGACCCAGGGCCTCCAGCTTGATGACGAGCTTAGAGGGTACTATGGTGTTGAATGCTGAGCTGTAGTCAATGAACAGCATTCTTACATAGGTATTCCTTTTGTCCAGATGGGATAGGGCAGTGTGCAGTGTGCTGGCGATTGCATCGTCTTTGGACCTGTTGGGGCGGTATACAAACTGAAGTGGGTCTAGGGTGGCAGGTAAGGTGGAGGTGATATGATCCTTGACTAGTCTCTCAAAGCACTTCATGATGACAGAAGTGAGTGCTACGGGGTGATAGTCATTTAGTTTAGTTATCTTTGCCTTCTTGGGTACAGGAACAATGGTAGCCATCTTGAAGCATGTGGGGACAACAGACTGGGATAGGGAGTGATTGAATATGTCTGTAAACACACTAGCCAGCTGGTCTGCGCATGCTTTGAGGATGCGGCTTGGGATGCCGTCTGGGCCAGCAGCCTTGCGAGGGTTAAAACGTTAAAATGTTTTACTCACATCAGCCATGGAGAAGGGGTGGGGGGCGCAGTCCTTGTTAGCGGGCCACGATGGTGGCACTGTATTATCCTCAAAGTGGGCAAAGAAGTTGTTTAGTTTGTCTGGAAGTGTGACGTCGGTGTCCGTGATGTGGCTGGATTTCTTTTTGTAGTCCGTGATTTCCTGTTGACCCTGCCACATACGTCTCATGTCTGAGCCGTTGAATTGCGACTCCACCTTGTCCCTGTACTGGTATTTCGCTTATTTGATTTCCTTGTGGAGGGAATAGCTACACTGTTTACATTCAGACATATTCCCAGACCTCTTTCCATGGTTAAATGCGGTGGTTCGCACTTTCAGTTGTGCACGAATGCTGCCATGGTTTGGGAAGGTTTTAATAGTCACAGTGGGTACAACATCTCCAATGCAGTTCTTTATAAACACACTCACCGAGTCAGTGTATAGGTCGATATTGTTCTCTGAGGCAGACCTTGTGCTGGAGACAATAAAAGGCCACTCTAAAATGTGCAATTTTGTCACACAACACAATGACACAAGTTTTGAGGGAGTGTGCAATTGGCATGCTGACTGCAGGAATGTCCACCAGAGCTGTTGCCAGATAATTTCTCTATCATAAGCCTCCTCCAACGTTGTTTTTGAGAATTTGCGTTTGGCAGTACGTCCAACCAGCCTCACAACCGCAGACCACATGTAACCACGCCAGCCCAGGACCTACCTCCACATCTGGCTTCTTCACCTGCGGGATCGTCTGAGACCAGCCACCTGGACAGCTGATGAAACTGAGGAGTATTTCTGTCTGTAATAAAGCCCTTTTGTGGGGAAAAACTCATTCTGGTTGACTAGGCCTGGCTCCCCAGTGGGTGGGACTGGCTCCCAAGTGGGTGGGCCTACAGTATACCCTCCCAGGCCCACTGATCACTGCATCATGTGAAATCCATAGATTAGGGCCTAATTTATTTATTTTAATTGACTGATTTTCTTATATGAACTGTAACTCAGTAAAAACTTTGAAATTGTTGCATGTTGCGTTTATATATATGAATCAGAAATAAAACAACTGTTGGACAGCTTACCAGACTTAATACAAATTAATCACGGGGTTTATTAAAAATAGACACAAACAAATACAAGAACATGTTCAGTTTAATACAATACGCAAAAAAAAAGATATAGATTTATCTGCTGTTGATCCCGAAAAGGCTTTCGACCGTCTTGAATGGCCTTTTCCTAAAGAAATATATAAACTATAGGAACCAAGACTTAAAAATAACTGATATTGGCACAAGATCTAGGGAATGTTGGGACATACAATATCTAATGAGATTACAGTTACAAGAATCGATGCTTAATCCAGTATAAATTAATATATAGTATTTATTATATAAGAGACAAAATTCCCAAATTCTACAGCACTACGGCGGTAGAATTTGTGTGTAAAACTAATAATGATTTAATATTCCATGCCTTCTGGGAATGTTATGAAGTCCAAAAGTTACAAGTGTAGTTCAAAAGTTGGCTGTCAGAAGTATTACAATGTAAATGTACTTTTAATCTGTCTGTCGGTATATTTCAAGACATGGCATATGAGCAGTAAGATACCCAATGGGTTGGACAATACTTTCCCTGTCAATCATCTTAAAGGTATACTTAACTGGAAATCAACCAGTCCTCTGTCGTTAATGCAATGGAAAGGTCAAATTCCTTACTATCTAAAAAAAAAAATTCATTTGTGAGCTACGGAGAGAAATAAAATGGTGCAGTTTGAGGCCATGTGGTGGACAGGAATACGGCCGCTGGAGATAGAGGTGTGTGCTAGTGGGTCTGGGCAGGTGTGATGTAGTGATGTTTGTATGATGTGGTCACTTGTATGTTTTGTTTTGTATTGTTTATAAAATATCAAATAAAGTCTTACAACAAAATAAAGAAACACTGGCAGCCACAACAACACAAAACCAACCAAACGATCAGTTCAGATTCAGATTCACGTTTCAGACACGTCAATCATGGCTTGGTATATTAATACATTAGAAATAGTCCGGGTCCCTCGAGTCATCAGTGACGTTTCCTGTAAACCGTGACGTGGGACACAATCCTGTTCGCCTGCCATGAACGGAGCGGTCTATTGGCTCAAGCAATAGCTCTATTGAAACAGAAGGAGCTAGGCTATCGTCCTGTGCTAACGGTTTGACCGTATCTATTTCCTACCCAAAGCAATAGTCTCATATCTAAACATAATTGTATATGAACTATAATTTTGCTATAAATGCAATATTTCAGGTATTATGTCTGACTGAGAACAAAGTGATGATTACCCTTTTGATATATTAGAATCATAGTTATCAATACAGCACTCTTACATCGTTCTCAGACAAACAATGTCCCGTGTAGACTTCAATAAAAGTCTGCCGTCTTGACTCATAATGTACTGTTTAGTACTTGACCACTTTTAAGCTTTTTCAAATAAATGCATTTTCTGGGTCAAGCCCGTGCGTAAAATTTTATTGACATGTTTGATAGTGCACATGAAGTGAAAAAAGCCTTATTGATGTCCACCCTAATGTGAGGCAGCTTGATGTACAAGTACACCCCTTGGGCAGGATGCTAGCCTATCGCAGGGCCTGGTATGCATAGTGCTATCTGATAAAGGGCGGCAGGTAGCCTGGCGGTTATAGTGTTGGGCCAGTAATTAAAAGGTTGCTTGTTCCAATCCCCGAGCCGACAAAGTATAAAATCTGTTGATGTGCCCTAGCAAGGCACATAACCCTAATTGCTTCTGTAAGTCACTCTGGATAAGATGTTAAATTACTCAAATTATATTAAGAATGAGCAGTACTGTTCCTGTTGATACAGACTAAGTATAGCATGTCACATTATTATGATTCATAGGAATACTGCCGATTTAGAGCGTTGAGCACAACAAAAGCATGGTATGAATGAAGGTTATATAATTACTTTACTTATGACGCAAGCCATTCACAGCCATTAATTTGCCTGTCTGACAGTGCGAAGCACTGACACTGTCCATTTACATGTGCCCTTTATGATCCAACAGAGACATGAGGAATGGAAGCTACTCAATATCTGCTTACGTTACTACCCCTGACACAATGGGTCTGCACTGGGCCAACAAATTCAAGAGAGAGTTTACAGTGCTCGTTTAAACTTTAAGTACTGTATACTGTATGCCTTGAGCCTTGGATAGGCCTTGAATCTTTGACAGAAGTCCTCTCCACCCACCACGCCCTACCCTTATCCTCATCACAGTCATCTTTCAGAATTACAGTATTCAGCCATGTCAAGAGATGCTACAGTAACAGGATCCAACAAACCCTAATCTTTGGTCCCATACTCATTCTATATCCATAAGAAGAGGAACATTTTTTTCCTGGATCTAGTTTTAGCTAACATACTTTAGCATCGTTTCCTGTATCTCTACCGAATGAAACAGATAAATGTGACCAAGTAATGTTTACTGGAAAACACAGAATACTATCTGCAGTATGGGCCCTCAAAACACCTGTGACCTTTCAAATCAGAGAGCCTGTGACTTCCATTTAACATGACTGAAAGTAGGAAGAGCCAGTAGATAGATTTCTTTTTACCCCTACACTCCAAAGGTTGTGTCCAAAATCTGGCTTGACTACTACTTCCTTAAACTGCATACTGTTTAGAACGTACAGTTTAGTAAAAATGCCTCATCTAATGCGCAATTGCGTTGATTCCCGCCATTCATTCATTTTGGTACAGTGCGTCTCCTCAGCTGATTATTAGATGTTGTCAGACACACATGGGTCTCTGAAGATTATTATCTTCCTCAAGTGTGCAGCGAATTCTGATAGATTAAAAGACAAAATGAGTATGACATCTTGGCATTTAAAAGATAAAAATAAATCTACATTTCTCATAAAACAATTTTTTCGCATACCCAAAATGCCTACTATTTAGAATGCAAGTATTCGGACATGGCCTAAGTCTGTTTGTTTTCTTGGCACTGGTCCCTAGGAGTTTGGGGTTTCCCTTTGCCCTGTTCTGCCCTCCTGCTTTTAGACAGATGACTGGAAATTAGGTGGTTGGTCTGTCTGCCAGGAAAATTGGTGTAAAAGCTCCCCCTTCTGAAAACCTGAGAGGACTTAGTGTGCGTAATGAACAGGGTCAGAAACGGCAGGGCAGAACATGCTTTGGGAAAACATGAACTGTTTGATTGCATGGCCCTAACGAGGCTAAGCTGGGACAGGCAATTAGAGGAGACAAAACCCTAACGAGCTGCAGCCAGTCTGAGCCACTTTCAATGACAGCTTTCAATGATTAGAGCTTTCTAATTATATATTTTTGCTGTGAACTTGTACTTTATGCGAGAGAAAAATAGGCTATATAAGGATTTTAACAATTTGCTCGCATGCTCTGTTGCATGCTTTGAGAATGCCATGTTATTAGCACTCCGTAGCTTTAGCAGACCTTTGAACTTCAGATCATACACTGTATCACTCGTTAAGCATTCCCCATTTGTTCAGTGGAACTGACAGGATTAAGGGAAGGATCATGAATCTGAGGACACCCGTCTAGACTATAAAACACCTCTAAATCATACTGTGTGTCTCTGTCTGTCCCCAAGATCAACACAGTATGTTCCAGCCACAGCAGCTCCTAGCCTCCAGTAAAAGATGAAAGGCCAAAACAGCTTTATTTTGGTGGTATGTTAACTGTTTAATGCAATGTCATGAACACTACCTTTCAGAAACTTCCTCTGTGGGCGTCCAATTGTCATTTGTGGGTATACAGTTGAGTTAGATTGTATTGTCAATGCTGGGCGATTATTGTAGCTTTTCATGCGCACACACACACATTTTTTGTTTGTATAGCAGTCTGTGGAATGTGCGAGTCCATTGAACATCTGGCAGGCTGGCTCTGGGTTTGCCCTTGGGTTTAACCCCGGTGCTGTCTCTGACTTTGTCCCAGGGAGAGCTGTCTGCTCTGGGCTCAAGGCCAGTCTCACACACAAAACAAAGAATACCTGCCCAGAAACCTCAGCACCATGAAAACACTCCTCCCGGGAATGCCCAGGCATTCCATTCAATTCTCTCGCTCTCATATATATATATATATATATATATATATATATATATATATATGCAGGTACAGATGGGGAGAGGATATTGGTTATTTAGAAGTAGATGAAAGTGTCTTGATGTGTACTGGCATGTTTCTTTCCTCTCCATTCTCATTAAGTTCAATGAAAAATTATTTCAGGTTATTGGCTCTGTGGCATTATGCATACAGGGACCCAGCAGGACTAATCAAACACACTTTGGCTCTGTTTGGAAATACAAAGTGGGGAAATTGCATGATTACCAACAGCAGTATTGGCTGTTGCTCTGATGATGACTGGTCCTGGGTAGCCATATTCTGTCCCTTTGTGTCAGCCCTCCTGCTCCTGATCCAAACTCAAACGCTGCTGACCGCGTTTCTCTTTAATTAACAGATGTTTTTTGTAAGACTCTTTTCGTAATTTCTGTAGCAAATAATTTCACAGTTCTTTACCCTTTTGTTCTCCATCCATTCCCTTATTGTGGGTGTTGTGTGAACCATTCTTAGTTTGGCTGCTTTGACCACCCTTTTATGACCAGGCCAATTTGGATTTTCTGTGCCCACAGACCTGAATAAAAGCTTCATGATAAGAAAAGATTAATTATGAATTCCCTTAATCCTCACTCTATACTATAATGTAATTATGATATGAATACCAGTAAACCATATATCTATAGCATTTCGCTACACTCTCATTAACATCTGCTAACCATGTGTATGTGATAATTTTTTGGGGGATTTGATTTGATTTATAGTTCAGCAGTGTTCTATAAACATGTGTGTTCGTAACAGCCAGGTACATTGCATTTGACAATGTCTTGACTAATTAAAAAAAAATGTTCTTTTCCCAATTGACTCATTAAATAATCAAATGTGTCTATTGAAGTCTTGAAGACTAGTCTATTGAAGATCCTAATGAAATGTGTGATTATTCAGTTCTCAGTAAGTGGGGGGTCTGACTTTTTAGGTAAAAAAAGGTTGTGGAAAGTAAGGTGATCTGAAGGTTGGGTGTTCGATCGGCAGGTTGGGAGTTGGATCCTCAGTCGAGTCATACCAAAGACTCGAACATATCCCTCTCTGCTTGGCACTCAGCATGGATTAGGAGATGGATTAGGGTTAAAGCCCTGTGACAGACTAGCATCCTGTCTAGGGTCCTATCCAGGGGGTGTACTTGTACACCAAGCTGTCTCTCGCTACAGAAACAGGGGGTCCTCCTGCCCTATGGGTCACTATGACTTGGGCTCTATTCAATCCATAAACAGAAGTTCAGGGTTACAGCGTGATTGAAATTTAAGGCAATGTTCCGGCGTTAGCAGACAATGCTTCACGGTAAACGCTGCATATGTTGGCTCAATCGGAAATTACCTTTACATTTCTAGTGTGCAATCTGTAACACTTCAACCATACAGATTGGAGGGTATACAGATTGCTTACTGTGACTCACTGTGACCATAAGTTGATGTGACCCAATTTCAACATCTAGTTTTGATTTGCATTTGGTTGAGTTGTCAACTAACGTGAATTCAACAGAAAATGTCACCATGTAATTGGATTTAGGTTAAAAGTTGAGAGAAAACAAAACAAAATTCCCTCAGGTTGATGAATTTTTGCAAATCCAAGTCAGTTTTTCACGTTGATTCAACGTCATCACATTGAATTTTTTGTTGTTGAAATCAAACCAAACTTTATTTGCCACATGCGCCGAATACAAGTGTAGACTTTACCGTGAAATGCTTACTTACAAGCCCTTAACCAACAGTGCATTTTGAGGAATTGTTCAGCAGTCTAATGGCTTGGGGGTAGAAGCTGTTGAGGAGACTTTTGATCCTAGACTTGGCGCTCCGGTATTGCATGGCGTGCGGTAGCAGAGAAAACAGTCTATAACTTGGGTGACTGGAGTCTACAATTGTGTGGGCTTTCCTCTGACACCGCCTATTATATAGGTCCTGTATGGCAGGAAGCTTGGCCCCAGTGATGATCTTACACATTGTTTACCTAGCTAGGTTCATTGTTTACCTAGCTGGCTAGCTACATGTCTTAACAAAAGACTCCGCTATGCAAGTAACCATTTCGGGTGCGTTCGTAAATTCAGTTTGAGTATGCCAGGGCGCAGAATAACTGATGAATTTACGAATGCACAACACCTGTTGAATATGTTCAGTGTCAGTAAAAGTCGGGAAAAAAAGGCTAATGAAATTGTTGCCAGCAGATATGATTAGGCTGTTTTCATGTTATCCAGAGGTAAACAAGTCATCGGCCAGAGCATCAAGTGTGCGCATTAAATGCTCCGAGAGTGAAATGAGATGGGTGGGGCTAAAGCTTAAGAGCAATACTGAATGGGTGTAGACAAAGAAGAGCTCTTTACTAGGTACCAAAACATTCAAAGGCCATTTTCTCAAAAGTGAGTTTACAAGTTTATCAACTTTCAAAATATAATTAATTTCCCATTGTTCCTCAAATGCAGCGTATGATATAGAATTTTATAGCTCTGAGTCTCTACTTTTATCCAATGTAAAAAACATAATTTCATAAGACCGATTTGAGGCGGTCAGTCACATTTGTGGTTACTTTTGATAATGGTGTTTTCCCGATAATGGCACATTTGCGCTTATAGACTACTGCCATGTGCACATTGCTGCGCTTATAATGTGAAGAAATAGCCTAATAGTTGATCAACATTTAAAGCTAAATGTTCTGATCTGTTGCGTCAGCCCCATAGTGAAAAAAAGTTTTTTTGATGCTAGCGGTTTAATTAATTTGGGATCTGTCGCATCCCACAACTGTCCCAGACCATGATTGGAATACTTATTTCTCACACAGAATAGGTAAACTTTTATACTATGGAGGATAGTAGATTGACATAGGCTAGTGCTTTTGCTGTTCTTTAGGCCTCCTCATCTTGTTGGCTGGTGAATAGTTCGGAATTGGATAAGGACGCACGCAGTTGCCTCCCCGATGTGTCTGTCTTCACTTGTAGCCTGTGAGAAAGACCCGATCACATGACAGAGAGCCATGTGAGTGAGAGGTGCTTCGGAGCACGCAGCACTCAGGGCCAAGGGCCACAAAAGGCATGGATTTTTTTGGGGTGCATTAGGGCCACCCAAAAGGGATGCCGCCGTGAAATTTGAGGCATTATCAAGTGCTTGTCAAATGTTGAATGAGAGACTGAAGTGTGTACAGCCTGCTCAAAAAAACTAAGCAGATCACATGCCTTTCATGCAAGTTTTTTCAAATCATCATTAGTGTCCCATCATGCAGTTTTACAATGTATTAAAATCAAAACATATAGCCCAACGTTTGTAGAACAACTAAAGTTACATTAACAACTCTAAATGAAGCATATAAGAGTACCTATTTCTTTGTTAACCGCTATTTTTGTGATTACCTGGACCTACCATTTGGTTTTGAAGTACTGAAACCAAACCATATGATCTGAATAAAAAGCATTTCAATAAACAACATGAAAAGGTGACTGTTAGAAGCGCTCATCATTTCAAATAGGCTACATGTTGTATATTAAAACAGTATATAAACACTAAATAGATCAGAAGAAGGAACAAAAATATATTATTTAGGCTATATTATTAATATTTCAAGGCTATAGCCTACAAAGAAATACATTGTGAAGCATTTGTGAGTGCAACACACTAGGCTGGCAGGAACATTAAGCACTCAGCATTTAAACAACATTTAGTTGTATTAAATTATTAGAGTCTATAAATCGCGCAAATAGGTTGTGACTTAGAATGTCATTTTTTTTAAATGAAAAATCCCATATTAGACTCAATTAAATAAAAATTCCTTTGAATTAACTTTTGGAAAGAGGAGTTTGGCCAGAGTCTGTGGCTTCAGGCTCATGCGATGGTGCCTGGAAAGCAGGCCAGCAGCAGAGAATACCCTCTCCGCGCTTGCAGAGCCACTGGAGATGCTTATAACACCCTTCAGGCCACTCTTGCCAGGATGGGCAGGGATGCAGAGTTTTTTTTTCTATAGGTAGGCCTAAAGGTTTTTAGGCAAAATAACCCTATAGAAACGGAAAGCTCCTTGAAAGAGGTAATATGTCAGGCCTATTGTCACGGCTGACATAGAGAGGGGACCAAGGCGCAGCGTGTTGCGTGCTCATAATTATATTTTAATGAAAACGAACACTTATACAAAAGAAACAAAACGACAGTCAACAGTTCTGTCAGGTTACGTGAACGAAACAGAAAACAACTACCCACAAAACACAATAGAAAAAAACCCCAACTTAAATATGATCTCCAATTAGAGACAATGCGAACCAGCTGCCTCTAATTGGAGATCATCCCAAAAACCTCCAACATAGAAATAGAATAATAGAACTAAACATAGAAAAAATATATAGAATGCCCACCCATATCACACCCTGACCTAACTAAACAGAGACAGTACCCCCCCCCCGAAGGTGCGGACTCCCGGTCGCAAACCTGAACCTATAGGGGAGGGTCCGGGTGGGCATCTGCACTTGGCGGTGGCTCTGGTTCGGGGCGTAGCACCCCCACCGCCCGCTGATCCCCCCGCTTCTGTGTGTCCGGAGGAACCAGACCGTGGATCATCGCCGGAAGCTTTGGACCGCCAACCGCCGCTGAAGACTCTAGGCTAAAGGCCGCCGCTGAAGACTCTGGGCTGCAGACTGCCGCTGAAGGCTCTGGGCTGCAGACTGCCGCTGAAGGCTCTGGGCTGCAGACCGCCGTTGACGACTCTGGGCTGCAGACCGTCGCTGGAGGCTCCGGACTGGGGAGCGTCGCTGGAGGCTCCAGACTGGGGAGCGTCGCCGGAGGCTCCGGGCTGAGGAGCGTCGCCGGAGGCTCCGGACTGGGGAGCGTCGCCGGAGGCTCCGGACTGGGGAGCGTCGCCGGAGGCTCCGGACTGGGAAGCGTCATTATAGGTTCCGTACTAGGGACCGTTGCTGCAAGCTCCATGCCATGGATCATCACTGGAGGCTTCGTACCATGGCTCATCTCTACAGGCTCCGGGCCATGGATCATTCCTACAGGGTTCTTGCCATGGATTATCTCTACAGGCTCCGGTCCATGGATTACCTCTGGAGGCTTCGTGCCATGGAACATCCCTACAGGCTCCGGGCCATGGATCATCACTACAGGCTTCGTGCCATGGATCATCTCTACAGGCTTCGGACCATAGATTATCACTGGAGGCTTTTCTCGTGGAGCTGGAACAGGTCTCACCGGGCTGGAGAGACGCACTGAGAACCGGGTGTGCAGAGCAGGCACTGGACTATGGAGGCGCACTGGAGGGAGAGTGCGAGGGAGCAGCCACCGGACGTACTGGGCTATGGAGGCGCACTGGATGGAGAGTGCGAGGAGCAGGCACAGGACGTACTGGGCTATGGAGGCGCACTGGAGGGAGAGTGCGAGGAGCAGGCACAGGACGTACTGGGCTATGGAGGCGCACTGGAGGGAGTGTGCGAGAGGAAGGTACATGCTCACCACAATAAGCACGGGGAGTTGGCTCAGGTCTCACCCCTGGCCCAGCCAAACTACCCATGTGCCCCCCCCAACAAAAATTTGGGGGCTGCCTCTCGTTCTTCCGTTGTTGTTGCGCTCTTGCTGCCTCCACCCGCTCCCCTGGAAGGCGCTCTTCTCCTGCCCCTAAATCCTCCAAAGCCCTAGATATACTCCTCCTTATCTCCTCAAATGTCCATAGGTCCATATCACGCTGCTTGGTCCCTTGGTGGTGGGTAGTTCTGTCACGGCTGTCATAGAGAGGGGGACCAAGGCGCAGCGTGTTGCGTGCTCATAATTATATTTTAATGAAAATGAACACTTATACAAAAGAAACAAAACGACAGTCAACAGTTCTGTCAGGTTACGTGAACGAAACAGAAAACAACTACCCACAAAACACAATAGAAAAAAACAACTTAAATATGCGAACCAGCTGCCTCTAATTGGAGATCATCCCAAAAACCTCCAACATAGAAATAGAATAATAGAACTAAACATAGAAACAAAAAACATAGAATGCCCACCCATATCACACCCTGACCTAACTAAACAGAGAAAAAACAGCTCTCTTAGGTCAGAGTGTGACACCTATTGGGCCAAAATCAATGATAACCTATTGTATAGATAATAGAACGAAAATTAACAAAACTTTTAAGAGATCTGATTGTTTGCTTATAAAATACTTGTGTCAAATGGCACACTTAGTTGGCTACCCATCTCGTTCCTTTCTGTTAGCACGTACATGTAGTATAGCATCACGCTTTCAGGAATACGCGTCTAGATTCCACAACGATTCTTTAGTTGTGGACACTACATCACTGCACTCCCTCTCTTGCTCTTGGTCCACCTCATCTTTGTAAGTCACCTTGATTTTGGACCTGTGTGTTTTTGGACCTTATTTATTGAAATATTTAGCGAACTCCATGACGGTAGCTAAAGCAAGGGGTTACAGCAGCACACAAGTATCCTACAAATACATGCTGGGCTGGGCATGCCCTGAACTTATAAAGTGAAGTGAGCACTACTGGAGCGAAATTGGAGAGGGCGAGAAGGCCGACGCTCCAGCCTTTGGGAAACTCGCTCCGCACTCAAGTCAAATTGGGCATGCTCCGCTCACATACTTTGCTCACGATCTCTGTCTCTTCCTGGTGGATGGACAGAGCAAGGGAATCAACTGGACAGCTCTCTGAGCCATAACACTGTACATAGATGAGCCAAGAAAACTGTCATTTGCTATTCTGTTAGATTTTCTTATTTTAATCTGAAACTAAATCACCAGGATAGATTGAATATTTATTCAAGGATTTAGCAGGCTATAACACACACGCCAAAAAAGCAATAACTCTTACTGTTTGCACTATGGAAGATCAATTCATTAATTTACTGTAGTTTGTGATTATTTGGTACTACCGTATTGTTAATCTTATGGCCAGCATATGCCTTAGTGTGCTAAAACACTCTTGGGTCCCTGGGTCACGTAGGCACACTAAGCTGAGCAGTTCTCTGAATGGTGTAACTCATGCTATTGACATAGCTTTTAGTCTGGAGCTGAAATGAGATTCAATTCACCTGGTGTCTAGAAGCTCTCTGGGTGATGGAGAGCAAATTACAAATGATGAATGTTTTTGATACCTATGCCCTGGGTATGGGACTCCAAAAAATGTAATACCTTTGTAATAAAGAAATAAACTCTTAACCCGAAGGTTCAATCCATATTATAATTTACATCACGTTGCGTCCTCTCCTAGGAGGGCACATTGCACAGCAGTTCACTGATCATCCATTGTTGAAGTAAATCTAGAGTCAGAGATGACCATACATCAGGTTGCACAACCCTTCCAAATATCCTCCCCCTCACACATGAGCATGCCAACCTCACCACAATGGCATATTTTGCTTTGGCTAGATTGGAAAAGACACCCAAATAAACTTGTTGGCACCGCCAAACTGGCATGAACAAAACAAAACCACAGGCATCACCAACATGAGACCCAAACTACTCTCAGTTTAAACTCAGTTTATTGTGTTTATTCTCAATTGCTTTGGTTGAAAACAATGTTTGCCTGTCAGCCAAGTTTGTGCTGAATTCCAGCCTCAGAGATGGAACAGTGGAAACAGGAGTCTGGGTACTGCCTTCCCTGCGGTGTTGTTAACTTCTTTCATGTGTTATTGTATCTGAGTTTGAGGCCAGAAGCCTACAGTACAGACACACAGGAGAAAATATGCTTTGGTCTGAATAATTACAAAACAAAAGTTGATTAGGTTGCATTGAGAAAGTTCATCTACTTTTTACACAAGGCTTGGACTAGTTCCTGTTGGCTATATTGTAGGTTTTCAAATTCTCAAACCATGAGCAATTATCTTCTTCTTTCTGAGCCTGAGTGTTGGGCGAGGGGGGGGGGGTGTAGGAGGGAAGGAGTGGGGATGGAGGAGTCATCCAACCACCAGCTAGCCAGCAACTAAGTGGACCAGACGGGCCAGGAACCAGTGTCCAGACCCCAGCACAGGCTCTCTTTCCAAGGGGAGTGGTGCCAGGAGCACATGCCAGCAGGCCAGAGAGCCAAACAGGCGTTAGTGTCCATCCTCCCAACTCTCTCTGTGAGAGTGTTTCTGTGCAACATGTCAATATCACACAAGCATTGGCCAACCCTAATGCTAGGTTCTGAATGGCAGATGGATTGGCATGGTAGTGGGAATGACAGGACATGTTTGTGTGTCACTTTCCCACAAAATACAAGACAAACACACCCAACTAATATAGGACTTCCAATCAAAGGCAACACCAAACAGCTGCCTTCAATTGGAAGTCCACCCCAATTAACACAACATAGAAACACACTCACTAGACTACACATAGAAATACATAAACATAGACCATCAACCAAAAACCCGGAAATACTAAATCAAACACCCTTTAAACAAACACACCACCCTGAACCACATAAAACAAATACCCTCTGCCACGTCCTGACCAAACTACAGCTCGGGACAGTCTGGGCAGTCTGGCAGCTCGGGACAGTCTGGGCAGTCTGGCAGCTCGGGACAGTCTGGGCAGTCTGGCAGCTCGGGACAGTCTGGGCAGTCTGGCAGCTCGGGACAGTCTGGGCAGTCTGGCAGCTCGGGACAGTCTGGGCAGTCTGGCCGCTCGGGACAGTCTGGGCAGTCTGGCCGCTCGGGACAGTTCAGGGCAGTCTGGCCGCTCCGGCAGTTCAGGGCAGTCTGGCCGCTCCGGCAGTTCAGGGCAGTCTGGCCGCTCCGGCAGTTCAGGGCAGTCTGGCGACTGTTGACTGGCGGGCAGCTCTGGCGACTGTTGACTGGCGGGCAGCTCTGACGACTGTTGACTGGCGGGCAGCTCTGACGACTGTTGACTGGCGGGCAGCTCTGACGACTGTTGACTGGCGGGCAGCTCTGACGACTGTTGACTGGCGGGCAGCTCTGGTGATGGTTGACTGGCGGGCAGCTCTGACGACTGTTGACTGGCGGGCAGCTCTGACGACTGTTGACTGGCGGGCAGCTCTGACGACTGTTGACTGGCGGGCAGCTCTGACGACTGTTGACTGGCGGGCAGCTCTGGCGACTGTTGACTGGCTGGCAGCTCTGGTGACTGTTGACTGGCGAGGCTGGGTTTACGCACTTGAAGCCTGGTGCGTGGTGCTGGTACTGGGCGTACCAGATTGTGAACACACACCTCCATGCTAGTGCGGGGAGCTGGCCTGGGGCTCCATTCTTGCCCCGCAAAACTCCCCTTGTGCCCCCCCAAAAAAATTCTTGGGGCGGCCTCTCGAGTTTCATAAACTCCTCCATCGCCCTGGAAACGCTCCTCCTTAGCTCTGCCCACGTCCATCCTTCCTCCTCGTTCCTCTGCTGCTTGGTCCTGGTGAGGTGGGAGATTCTGTCATGGTTGTCGTTGGTTAAGGAGGACCAAAACGCAGCAGGTATGTGCAGGCTCATCTTGATGTTTATTTAACTTCCAAAATGAATACCAAAATAACAAAACAAGAAAATGAACGAACAACCAACAGTCTTGCAAGGCACAAGGCTAAACACAGAACAATCTCCCACAAAATACAAGACAAACACACCCAACTAATATAGGACTTCCAATCAAAGGCAACACCAAACAGCTGCCTTCAATTGGAAGTCCACCCCAATTAACACAACATAGAAACACACTCACTAGACTACACATAGAAATACATAAACATAGACCATCAACCAAAAACCCGGAAATACTAAATCAAACACCCTTTAAACAAACACACCACCCTGAACCACATAAAACAAATACCCTCTGCCACGTCCTGACCAAACTACAATACTAATTAACCCTTATACTGGCCAGGACGTGACACATATACATATATATATACACATACACACACACACATACACACACACACACACACACACACACACACACACACATAAATATATATATATATATATATATATATATTATACATACATATATATACATATATACACATATATATATCTATATATATACATATATTTACACACACACATATATATATATATATATATATATATATATATATATATATACATACATATGCAAACATTTCGAAAAACCAGTTTTTTATTTTTCATTAAGGGATATTGTGTGTAGATTGGTGTGGGAAAATAATTTAATCAATTTTAGAATAAGCCTGTAACGTAACAACATTTGTTAAGTGTCTGAATACTTTCCGAATGCACTGTAGATGATGCCTGTATGATGTTTGACTGATTGTTGTTAGTGTCTCAAAACTCAATTTGAGTGATCCACAATGTGTTCTTTAAAAAATATGTATTTTGTACTATGCATCATTGTGGAGTAAAATGTAAATACATTTTTCTAACTCTTCTTTAATGCACTAACTGTTGTCATTCTGGATAAAAGCGTCTGCTAAATGACCAAATTTTAAATGTTCAAATTAAACACTTGCAAAGGTTGCTGGGTATTATTCTAATGAGCTACGCCCCCCCCCAAAATAATAATAAGTTGAAGTCATCTAAACTTGACATTTTGTTTGTCAATAGAGCTGTTCTGTTGTTTTAGAGGATATGAGTTTTTGGTTGTGTATTTCTAAGTTGAGTAAACACGTTGATATTCATTGATTCAACTTAGTTACCCAAGTCTAGACAATTAAACAAGTTTAAGTCATCTTAACTTGACATTTGTGAACCCTTTGAAGACACTAGGCATATGTCGTGGGTCACTACTTCACAGGAGAGCCATTTGAACTTAAATGTTTTTTTTAATCAAAATGTCTATTTGAGTTGGTCAGTATGTCTAGGTAATCCTGTCTAACGCAGCTTTAAAAAAAAATGTATAGTGTAGTAAAACTGCATAAGTGTTGCTTTCCACTTTCTAGAGGACCGAGTTTTTGAAATCAGTGGAATTTGAGTATGATGATAGCTAAGGAGATGGAGAAAACACCTGTCTCTGGATTACATCTCAAACTAAGGGCAACCATGGTATCCGACAGGAGACACATCCATCTATGAATGATGTGTATGGGTAAAATAGTCTAGCTAGCTACATTTACAGATATTACACATTACTAATTTTGAAAGAAAATGGTTTAATTTCAAGTTAGTGTACTGTTAGCTAGCTAGCTAATGTTAGCTCGCTAGATAACGTTTCGCGTAGGATCTTATTATTCGTATCTCAGAGCCATTTGCTTGGCTAACTACAGCTTATTGTTAGCTAGCTAACATTGAACCTGGTTGGTTAGCTACCTGCAGATTCATGCAAGGTAGTATCATCATGATTTGGGATTATGGTTCATTGTTTACCTAGCTAGCTAACGTTAGCTTTCAAGCTCGCTAGCTAACGTTATGTGTATGATCTTATTGTATCTCAGAGCCATTTGCTTGGCTAGCTATAGCCTAATGTTAGCTAGCTAACATTGAACCTGGTTGGTTAGCTACCTGCAGATTCATGCACGGTAGTAACGTCATGAGTTGGGATTATGGTTCATTGTTTACCTAGCTAGCTAGCTAGCTACATGTCTTAACAAAAGACTCCACTATGCAAGTAACCATTTCGGGTGTGTTTGTAAATTCAGTCTGGCCAGCTACTCCAATTTCAGAGCACTCTTGTCTGAGTGTGCCAGAGTGCAGAATAACTGATGAATTTACGAACGCTCAGCACCTGTTTAATATGCCTGGTGTCAGTAAACGTGGGCAAAAAAGTATAATGAAATTGTTGCCAGCAGCACAGTTAGTCACCAACACTCTGGATAACATGAAAACAGCCTAAACAGCGCTGCTAGGGTGAGTAAAATGGTCAGAGTGGGGTGTTTTCTCATTTGTGTCTGGAAGTAGCTAGCAAGCTAGCCAGCCAATGTTATCCAGTTAGCTTGGGTGTTTGACTGCCATTGTTTGACTGCCACTCTCTAGTTCTTCCTAGGTTTCTGCCTTTCTAGGGAGTTTATCCTAGCTACCGTGCTTCTACATCTGCATTGCTTGATGTTTGGGGTTTTAGGCTGGGTTTCTGTATAGCACTTTGTGACATTGGCTGATGTAAAAAGGGCTTCATAAATACATTTCATTGATTGTGAGGTCAAACCGTTCGGATCAGCCCTTCTCATCGACCAGAGCGTCCAGTGTGCGCTCTGAACGCTCAGAGAGCGAAACGCTCTGAATTTACAAACGGACAATCTGACAGCACAGTTGTAGTCACCAACGCTCTGGATAATATAACAGCCTAACCAGCTCTGCTAGGGCGAGTAATGTTCAGTGAGATGTTCTCTCGTTTGTGTTTGGAAGTAGCTAGCAAGTTAGCTTGGGTGCTTGACTGCTGTTAGTACAGAATGCTCGAATCAACCCTTAAAGAGATGGGTGGGGTTAAAGCTTAAGAGGGTGTGAACGATGCTGAATGGGTGTAGATAAAGAACGGCTCTCCAGTAGTAGTACCAAAATATTCAAAGGCCATTTTCTCAAAAGTGAGTTCACAGGTTTATCAACTTTCAAAGCAGAATCACTTTCCCATTGTTCCTCAACTGTAGTGTATGATATACCATTTTGTAGCTCTGAGTCTCTACTTTTATCCAATGTAAAAAACACTTTCAATTTTTAGTCAACAAAATGTATGTTGCTGCACTTTCTTTGACTTCATGGTTGTGTATTTCTAAGTTGAGTAAACACATTGTTTTTGTCAACTTAACATTTTCCTAATTTTGTTGACTTGGCTTGATTAAACGAGTCATTTTGACTGAATCTCAATAACTTTGATACAGTGCACAGGCAGCCCAATTTCACTAATTGGTCTTTTGAGCTATCAGATCTTTTGCCAATAATTGGGCAAAAGATCAGAATTGGGCTGCCTAAACGCAGCAAGACACTTTTGGACTCAAGTCAAGCCTTGGCTGAGTTTGTGAGGTGTTACCTGGAAGGCACAGAAAGCTGTGCCACGGTTCTGTCATCAGTCATGAGTGCTAAAGTTTGGTTTGTTTCCCAGTGGTGTCACAGCAGGCTGAGGTGGTTGGAATGAGAAAGACCACAATCCCAAGTGTTTCACACAGCATGGACTCTCCAGAAATACAACCAGAGAGTTCCCTGCACAGAGGGACACCACTCATGTTAATCCCGGAGTTCCCCTATTATTCTGTGGTGCTCTATGCCAAAAACTAAGTAATACTGCACACGCCCACATACACGCACACAAACACACACAAACACTGACACACAAACGTGCACGCACACCCTCCACACAAACACGTACGCACTGACAAACACAAACGGACACACACACTCTACCCACATCAACGTAGAGTGCTACGTTTCCTCCACACCCAAAAACATCTGTGGGCAGCCAGTGGAGCATCTATCTGACTCTCTTTCTCTCTCTGTAGTGATCAAACTGGTGGATGAAGTGTTATAGGGCCCTGCACTACCAAACAGCAGGAAACTAAACTGAAAGGTAAACAGACTTATTAGTTCAGTTGCTTCTGAAATGGGAGTCACTAATACATCTCTGGCACATGCACACACAACTAGTGTAGTAGTGGTGACCCCCCTTTTATCACCATGCCTTAGGTTGATAAACTGCCTCCCGTGTCCTGATGCTTGACAATGTCAGTATTTATGACCAACAAAATAAAATAAGCGAAGACATTTGTGGCTGCCCTCCAGGTATCCTAGGCTACACATGGTTTGTTGCGGAGGAGAGTGTGTTCCTGCAGCGTGTGTAATGACATCCCTATGCGTAGGAGGAGGAGAAGAAGTGAAATTACATGATGTAAGAAATGGTCATGTTGTCTGTAGGGAAAAGGGAAGTGGAAAGAAAAAACTGACAGCTCTGGCAATGCAATTCTTATGATTTTGGAGATTATGGTAAGTTCAGTGGAAGCGCAAAATTCATACAATTTATGGTGCCGTTCCATCAAGCCCCTAGCTCAACCTTGCTATACCATACATTCTGAAGAAATATGTTGCGCAACAGCAGCACCCTTAGAAGACAGGATTTCCTGTATTTGCTTGCTGTTCTCTCAGTTTTTGTATATGACAATGATATGTGAGGATGGAAGTGGAGGGTGTGGGGACATTGCAATGAGGGACAAGATAAGATTATATGTACTTTATAGTCCATTAATGTACAGAGATTGGAAAGATATCTTTATGCACAACCCAACATCCCGAGACACACACATATGCCAAGTGGTGGGAAGCAATCACAGTGCAGCAATTACAGGTGGTTAAGTGCCTAGTTCAGCTGCACAACAGCAGGCGATAGTATTTAGGATAATGCCAGCAACCCTCTGCAATAAATCTTCTGAGCTAGGATTCTAACCAGCAACCCTCCAGTTGCTGGCCTGGTTTTTAATCACTAGGCTACTTGATGCCACAATATCACCAGTCACACACTTCCACAAACAACTGCGGCAGCCCATCACCATGACAACCAGACCACTTCCATCCAAGGACCCCTCAACAGTATTACATATTGCATCTCCAAAATATACCACCAGGTTGTCTCTCATGAGTGGGGAAATTAATTCAAATGTTCTGATTATTGGGTATTCATCTATGTTTCTGTATCTCTCTCATCCTACTCTCCTGCACCATTTCTCTCCTCCTCTCTCTGTGTGTGTGTGTGTGCTGTACAGTGACTAAACTGGTGCGTAAAATACCACTACTCCAGTGGAGGCTGCTGAGGGAAGGATGGCTCATTATAATGGCTGGAACGGCGTGAATGGAATGGCATCAAACACATGGTTTCCATGTGTTTGATGTATTTTATACCTTTCCACTCATTCTACTCCGGCCATTACCACAAGCCTGTCCTCCCCAATTAAGGTACCACCAACCTCCTGTGCACTACACAACTGATTGTTGGCTCAGTTGGTAGAGCATGGTGTTTGCAATGCCAAGGTTGTGGGTTCGATTCCCCCGGGGGGCCAGTATGAAAAAAAGAGAATGTATGAAATGTATGCATTCACTACTGTAAGTCGCTCTGGATAAGAGCTTCTGCTAAAATGTAAATAAGGAGGAGTTTCAAACCCACCTGAATCACTATCTTCAATAAGACAGGTGACACGATTGTGGTGCATATCTTCTCCCTTTGGGGCCCATGGTACTTCTGGCCCATGGTGAAGAGCATCGGAGAGGCCAGGAGGAACGAAGCCACCCACATCCCGCTAATCAGCTTCTTGGTGCGGCTGCGCGACATGATGCTCTTTGCCTTGAAAGGGTGGCAAATTGCCATATAACGCTCCACGCTGAGGCTGGCAATGTTGAATGCTGTGGCATAAGAGCAAGCATCCCGAATGAAATAGTAACCTTTACAAACGACTCCTCCGAACGCCCAAGGGTGATGGACCCAGATGAAGTTATAGAGTTCGACGGGCATACTAAGGACAAGTATGAGCAGGTCAGAGACGGCGAGACTCGCTAGGTGGTAGTGGACAGTGCTTTGGAGATTTTGTAGTGACTTCTTGGTCAGCAGGGTGTACAGCGTGACGGAGTTTCCTAAGCAACCGACCGCAAAGAGCGCGATATAGATCACAGTGACCAGGACTTTCGAGTAGATGTTAGTGTTCACGTCCAATGAGTCCTCCTCATCGAACCCCGATCCGTTGTCAAACAGAGAGTAGTTCACCAGACGCAGAGAGTAGTTGTTTCCCTGAGTCAGAAGTTTCTGCGCCAACGCGCGTAAATCTAGAAAGTCGCGCCCTGTCAGTGTAAAATTAACCTCCATATTGTGTAATGTAAATAATTGACTCTTAGAATCACTTGTTAAAGACTGCAAAATATATAAATCCTGTTGAGAAAACACATGTAGCGTTAGTGAGGGAAGTGAGTTTGCGCGTAAAAGCAGCAAAGGGAGAGTACCGATTTGAGCCCAAGAGGCAAGTTGTGATGATTTTATATCTGGCACAGGAGGAGGCGTGCTTTGACTCGAAACCTTGTACGATGACGCAGTGGCATTCAGTAAATTGTGTTTTTTTGTTGATATATGCATTGATATTTCACCTTGAATACCTAAAGTAGACTTAATCATTATAAACGGAATCTTGCCATTTAATGGCTTTAGAAAGTAGATAGCCTACATCTATGTCTATAAATGTTGACTGAAATAGTATTGGCTATTGGACTAATATATTTTTGGGGAAAAAATTGACATTGAAATGACTGAATGAAAATAAGAAGTGATCTCTGGATTTTGATATGTAATAGTTTTACTGTCATTTGTGAACCACTTAGCCTAGAAAACTAGAGTGCTTGGGTGTGCTTAACTACTCTTTGTATCAGAGACAGCCAGACTGTGTGTGTGTGTGTGTGTGTGTGTGTGTGTGTGTGTGTGTGCGCACCCAAGCGAAAGATTCATGATGAATGGTTACTGTAACTCACATCTGTATGGAGAGCAGCAGAGCAGAGGATAATGCCTAATCAATATGAAATATACAGCAGCAGCAGCAAAAAAAAAAAATGTTTACGAAAATGTAATCAAATAAGCAGACAATGATTACATGCATTAGTTTATAGAGGGTTGTTTGTACAGCCTTATTGCTAATGGGATATAGAAGCCCCTAAATCTTTTTGAATGGATTTTGTGTTGGAGAAGGTGCCGACTCCCTCTCCTCCCAAATCTTTCTACACAGGGCCCCATGGAGAAGATGTAAGCTACCACATCCTTAGAAGCTTTCCACTGGGGACAGACGTCAATTTAGTGTCTATGGTAACAATGGCGCCAGAGAAGAAGGCTGACTTTTTACGTGTCCCCAACCGATTGTATTTTCTGTTCGTTTATTTGCAACATATTTCTTTACTTATTTTGTACATAATGTTGCCGCTACTGTCTCTTATGACTGAAAATAACTTCTGGACATCAGGACTGCGATTACTCCCCACGGACTGGCAGAATCCTTGTTTTCCTTTAACAAGTCTGACAAGCCCAACGCGAATGATATACTGCTTTCTCGGGAACAGGCCCAGATTCCCGTGATTTGCATGAAGAGGAGGTGGAGAAAAAGGGGCCAGAGGGCGGGCTACCTTCTGAGAATTCGTCAGCGATCGAATAAACCTCCCTTCCATTCTGCTATCAAACGTGCAATCTTTGGAGAATAAATAGATGACCTACGCAGAAGATTAAACTACCAATGTGACATTCAAAACTGTAATATCTTATGCTTCACGGCGTCGTGGCTGAACGACGACACGATCAACATACAGCTGGCTGGTTATACGCTGTACCGGCAGGATAGAACAGTAGCATCTGGCAAGACAAGGGGCGGCGGACAATTTATTTTTGTAAATAACAGCTGGTGCACGATATCCAAGGAAGTCTTGAGCTATTGCTCGCCTGAGGTAGAGTATCTCATGATAAGCTGTAGACCACACTATCTACCTAGAGAGTTTATCTGTATTTTTCATAGCTGTTTACATACCACCACAGACAGAGGCTGGCACTAAGACAGAATTGAATGAGCTGTATTCCGCCATAAGCAAACAAGAAAACGCTCACCCAGAGGCAGCGGTCCTAGTAGCTGGGGACTTCAATGCAGGGAAACTTAAATCCTTTTTACCAATTTTCTATCAGCATGTTAAATGTACAACCAGAGGAAAAATAACTCTGGACCACCTTTACTCCACACACAGAGACGCATACAAAGCTCTCCCTCGCACTCCATTTGGCAATTCTGACCATAATTCCATCCTCCTGATTCCTGCTTACAAGCAAAAATGAAAGCAGGATGCACCAGTGACAAGATCAATAAAAAAAGTGGTCAGATGAAAAGCTACAGGACTGTTTTGCTAGCACAGTCTGGAATATGTTCCGAGATTCCTCCGATGGCATTGAGGAGTACACCACATCAGTCATTGGTTTCAACAATAAGTGGATCGATGACGCCCCCCCACAGTGACCGTACGTACACACCTCAACCAGAAGCCATAGATTACAGGCAACATCTGCACTGAGCTAAAGGCTAGAGCTGCCATTTTCAAGGAGCGGCACTCTAACCCAGACACTTATAAGAAATCCCGCTATGCCCTCCGGCGAACCATCAAACAGGCAAAGCATCAATACAGGACTAAGATCGAATCGTACTACACCGGCTCTGACGCTCGTTGGATGTGGCAGGGCTTGCAAACCATTACAAACTACAAAGGGACGCACAGCCGAGAGCTAACTACTTCTATGCTCGCTTCGAGGCAAATAACACTGAAACATGCATGAGAGCACCAGCTGTTCCAGAAGACTGTGTGATCACGCTGTGACGACCCTCACACTCTATCTGCCGAATTCCTTCTCTTTGTGGTTGTTTTCCTTAATAGGATGTTGGTGGGCGGAGCCGGGAGGGTCGTCAGCAAAATGGGACACACCTGGGCTCGGGTGTGTCCCGGGATAAATACACCTCTTCCCCATTCATTGAGGAGACTCTCTCCATGCAGACACACTTTTAGAGTTTGGTTGTGGCATTTTTGTGGCCGTTTTGTTTGTTTGCTTTGACACCTTTCCACACCCCTCACTATCACATCTATGCACGCAACCACTCACTTACACTGCTGATTACTGACTACACACACCATTGTTAATTGTATTTAGGTTACTTCAGTTAATAAATATATTTTGGTTATTCCTTATGTCCACATTGTCTCCCTTTTTGTTACGGACTTCGAGACGGTTTGTGACAACGCTCTCAGCAGCCAAAGTGAGCATTCAACACTGTAGCATTCATTGTGCGCTAGCTCTCAGCTGGATGGATGATTGGCGTAATTTTAACATTTGTCTAACTAAGAAGTTCTCGCTATCTGTCAATGAGGAATTCTTATTTTCTGTGTGCCTGAGGGCACCCCTGTAAACTGACATTTGTCTGCTGAGGGAGATGGGGGTCTGTCTGTCTTTCTGTTTGTCTGTCTGACTCACTTGCTGTCCTCGGGCCAGGCTAATCAAAGGGCCTGGCAACGCTGGAGGGCTGCTCTGCTCTGTCTGCAGGCTCCAGTCCCAGTCTGTCACACAACCACCTATATTAATATTTACCAGTGTACTTATCTACAGTATAGCCTCTCCTCAGAGCCAGAAGAGCCCTGCTTAGCAGCTATCCATGGCTCAAGGCTTTTGTGCTTGAGAAAGACACATCAGATGAACTTGATCTAATTAGCCTAGATGTAATAATTGTTTGGTTAGTCACATCTATATTAGGTTTTGATTGGCCAATGCTTGCTAAAGTGAGTTTTTCCCCACCTCTTTTCTCATTCAATACTTCATATTCCTGAATGAAATTTGGTACCTCAGCTGAGAACTCTTACCTAAATGGTCACCAGATGGAGGCACGATCCGTTTGCTAGTTTACTCTTTATTTTTACTATTTTCTACATTGTAGCGTAATAGTGAAGACATCAAAACTATGAAATAACACATAAAATCATGTAGTAACCAAAAAAGTGTTGATGAGCCTTGATGACATATTTGGAATGTGTAAGAACCGATGCTGGAGTAGAGAAGCAGGTACGGAGAGTGAACATTTAATATTGCACAGACAAGGAACAGGACAAGAACAGCGTTAGAACCGGGTAACACAATGACAAACGGCAATTATGTTGAAGCGGGGAACAACCTCGGCAACAGACAGATATAGGAAAGGAAATGAAAGCAGGTGATTGAGTCCAGGTGAGTCCAATGAATCGCTGATGTGCGTGACGAGGGAAACAGGTGCGTATAATGATGGTGGCAGGAGTGTGTAGTGCTGGGCAGCCTGGCGCCCTTGAGTGCCAGGGAGGGAGAGCGGGGGCAGGCGTGACAGAATGAGTAGGTGTGGCCAAACCTTTGACTGGTACTGTATACAGTACATATATATATATATATATATATATATGTACACACACACATACATACATGCATACATACATACATACATACATACATACACACACACACATATATACACACGCACATATATATACATATACATATACACACATACATATATATACACACACATACATACATACATACATACATACATACATACATACATACATACATACATACATACATATACATATATATATACACACATACATATATATGTATGTATATGTGTATATATATGTATATGTGTATATATATGTATATATATATATATGTGTATATATATATGTGTATATATTTTTTTTTAAAGCCATCAGGGTATGTTATAGTATGATGGTTATCTTAGCATTCTCAAATGTTACATGAAATAGTGGTGCGAATATGATGCATGAACTGAATTTCATGTTTCAGGAAGAAGAGTCCACACAACACCTGTGTACTGGGTCTGCTGGTCAGTCAACTGAGATTACGATACACAGATGGAGAGTGGAGCATGGCAGATTGAAGGGGAGTAGTCCAATAAAGACATGGACTGACTATAACAGTTCTACATCTTACAATTTTCACAAGGATTTTGATACATATAGCCCCTGCTAATAAACTACACTGACTCCTCAAATGCAGCTGCAAATTGGTATTGGACTGATAGACAGAGGCATAAGTCGTCAGAAACCTCAGACGGCAAAGAAACGAAGGCAGCTTCACCAGAGACAGGTATGTTTATAAATGTAAACCAATCCATACATTTTAAATACTGTACAAGTACCAAGTTGACACTTGTTCCACAGATTTTAGAGTGTGCTTTTTCAGCTTTGATATTCAAGTTTGTTGATTAATTTCACAAGCTCTGGCCAGTTGGTCAAAAGAACTCTCTGCTGAAGAGAAGCAACTGAAGGTATGGTGTCATGACCCAGAGGACCCTGATGCATTTTTTTATAACCTCTCCACCCTGGCGTTCCCCTGAGTTTGAGGACCTGACTAGGTCAGAAGGGCCAAGCACGCTTACGGGCAGAAAAAGCGCAGTCAGAACAAAAACCGGCGCAATCATCTACCTCCACTGCAGCCCTACCCAGAACATCTGATTGTTCAATAGACCACAGACAGTCACCTGCCCATTAGAGACTATTTTCACATCTGACTCTTCACATCTGCTCTGAAGAAACTTTTTGCACGGACTCCCACTCACTCACCCACCCTTACATACAGTGGCTTCAGTATAGTAGAGAATTACTGTACTGTCAAAACCGCTGTGAAATAGCGGTTTCAAAACCGCTGTGAAACCAAAAATGTTGTGTCAGCTGGTGTACAAAACCAAAAGTAAAACATGCAAAAACATAACTTAAGCATGGTAAGCATAGAAATAGTGTATATAGAACAGATCTACTCCTTCTTAGACTATAATTATATATCTATAACTCACATTTCTATGTGAATTTAGTCAGGTCGGCCAAAAAGTTACATATTGCCACTTTAATGTTTTACTTTATTGTAGAATGAAGTAACACCAAAAGGTCATGATTTAGATTTTTCTTTTGTTGAAAATAACATAAGTTTAAATATGTGCAGAAATACATGTGCCTAGAACTTGCATAAAGTGAGCCATTGATAGGGTAAAATGTTTGCTTTATACACTCCACCACTACACTCTTAACCCATGTTTTCATATTTTGAGAACACAGTTATTGTGATCAGATTTGCCAGATCAAAGAAGCTACCATAAAGTGTAATAAGAAAAGGGTTAACAATTACTATAATTGATCACTGCTGATGGTAGTAATTGTCTGACCAAAGTCTCTCTGTGTTTTGTCAGGATAGCACACCCATATGTCGCTGCTCCTATTACGGCACTTCGAGCAGTCACTTTTAACATTTAGGTTATGTTTGATTGTAGAGCTGCACCTCCCTGACCTATCTGCGCGCAGCCCCTCACTCTTTCCACCATACACACGGACAGAGGAAATTGCTCCCCTTGTATATGTTCTTCTCGCCACAGTCTGTAGAAAATCTCCTGTGAGCATCTGCTCTGCCTGCTCTCTGGCCTCATCTATATCTGTCTGTTGCTTCAATGTTTTATCTTGCTCCTCTCTGATTGTGTTCAGCCTTCTGGAATATCTTGTTATTTTCATGGCCATATCCGCCATCCGTTTTCTCTCACCATCCCATCAACCTTCTCTAGAGTCTTTACTCAAACTTTTGAGATTTGCAGTTGAACACATGATCTCCACCATATCCACCACATGATAATAGTAGAATAGTAGAAAGCAGATCATTCAGTCGACGTTCCTACCGGTACTAGACTATGGTGACATCATCTATATGAATGCAACTGCCACTTTATTAAAGCCGTTAGATGCAGTTTATAGGACACTTTTATTACGGGTGACAGGTTTAGTACTCATCACTGCATTCTCTACCAGAAAGTAGGTAGGCCCTCTCTGATGTCGCATAGGTCGAAACATTGTATTCTTTTAATTTATGAAGCTCTTACAAAAACGTCCATATTACCTGGTCACAAGGAATTCCTTTGGTCGCTGCGGAGTTAGCCAAAAAAGCTTTTCATTTTTGTACACCTCACTTGTGGACTAATCTTAAAATGCTCTACAATTTGATGTATTGGTGCCTCATGTTGTCAGGCATGGTTTGTCTGACTGATGTTATTTCTATGTAAAATGATTCTGTAACAAGTGTTGTTTTTGTGCTCAATGGTGGATCTATTCATAATTATTTAAGAGATAATCATTAAAATCCAGACAGAAAATATTTACACAAGAAGCAACTTAATATCACACAGTCAACCTCTCAGTCATTTAGTAAGTTCACATACAAATCATTAAAATCCAGACAGAAAATATTTACACAAGAAGCAACCTAATATCACACAGTCAACCTCTCAGTCATTTAGTAAGTTCACATACAAATCATTAAAATCCAGACAGAAAATATTTACACAAGAAGCAACTTAATATCACACAGTCAACCTCTCAGTCATTTAGTAAGTTCACATACAAATCATTAAAATCCAGACAGAAAATATTTACACAAGAAGCAACTTAATATCACACAGTCAACCTCTCAGTCATTTAGTAAGTTCACATACAAATCATTAAAATCCAGACAGAAAATATTTACACAAGAAGCAACCTAATATCACACAGTCAACCTCTCAGTCATTTAGTAAGTTCACCATTCTGCCATTCTCACTGTTAAACATTGCACAGTGTTCAACACAACGGCTCTTTATGTCAATCATTTGATCTGATCAGTCAACGAGAATGCTATTTCTGTTTGGCATTTCATATTCGTATATTTTATGTTTTTATATTTTTTATTCATTGCCCCAGTTTGTCTCTCCTATCGTGTCAGTGAGGAGATCCCCACCAAAATTGGACTTTGTCACTTTGTTTTCCATGTAATTGAAATAGCTTTCGTTGCACTTATTTGTGGGGCTGGGACGATACCAATATTACACTATATTTTCCATGGCAAAAATGAAACCCCAAAGCAGACCAAACTCTTTGATCGTTTAAAAACCTGCTGTTTGTAAAATAATGTGTGCTATAGATTGGAAAATAAATAAATGTAACTCTGGATGACAACATTTAATAAAAAAAAAAATATTTCACCTTTATTTAACTAGGCAACACAATGATGTTTGTTTCCAACATTAGGGCTGTTTTCCTAAAGAAGTTTAATCTGCTTTGTGTTTTGTGATACTGGTATCGTCCCGGCCCTATTTATTTGTTTGTGGATTTACTGCACTGAGTGTGTTTGTTTGCATGAGCTTCAATATTGAGCTGGTTCTTTCAGCAATGGTCTTTCACTGTCATTCTTTCCTAAATGCCAGGAAACAGGACTATTAATAAGTCAATTCTTCTTCATTGTCTGTATCAGGAGTCTGAAAGAGAGTGATGCAAAGAGGGAGGCCTGTTGTCTCGTCTGAAGACCTGTGTGTCTGCTCGTCTCAGTGGGACACCAACTGGAGCCTGTGGTCTGACACTTTTTGTATAGGAGCCAACAATGGCTACATGGCATTTCACCCTCTCAAAGGCATCAAGGCAGCATCAATGATTAACCACAGCCACGCTGACCGTCCAGGAGTCTAAATAAGTAACTAGCAGAGAAACAACTGATTCTTTAGAGAATGCCTTCACAGTTCCCACTTCAAGGAAATATGTCTTCACAAAGCGCCCTTTCCTTTTGTGATGAATTTTCCTTAGCCTGTGGTGTGTGGTCTGAATGAGGTCTTTCATAATTCAGATAGGCATTATTGTACGGTAGGTGGGTTTTAGCGATCCAGTGGGGCCACGCACGACTCCAACTCAATCATCAAGTTTGCTGACGACGTGCTAGTGGTAGGCCTGATCACCATCAATGACGAGACAGCCTACAGGGAGGAGGTTAGCGGCCTGGCGGAGTAGTGCCAGGAAAATAACCTCTCCTTCAATGTCAACAAAACCAAGGAGCTGATGATGGACTACAGGAGACAGAAGGGAGAGCACGCACCCATCGATATTGACAGGACTGCAGTAGGGAGGGTAAAAAGCTTCAAGTTCCTTGCATAAACATCACCAAGGACCTGACATGGTCCCATCCACGGGCGGCCCGCTCATTAAGCAGGATTAGGCGGCCGCCTATGGCGCCAGATTGGCATTTTCTGAGCTAAACTGACCAAGACACACCTCCAATAACAACACGTAAAACCTCACATAATTCTTCCCAAAAACAATGACAATTGTGACTCGTTTCAGGAAACTAGGCGTATGTCACACGTCAGTACTTCACAGGAGCGCCATTTGAATGTAAACTTTAAAAAATTATGAAAACGTGTTTTTTTCTAGAAATGCCTGTGAACTTTCATGTTCCTTAATAACAAACTTGTATGCCATCTGTAAATATGAATACAATTGTTAAATTACGAGCCTAGTTGGTTTAGCCATGGAAAAAGTCAGCAACCATCCTGCTAGTCATGATTGGCTGAGATAATGGATGCCGAGAGGTGAGTTCGGATTGGTCTACCATGCAACACTTTTCTGTCTATATGCTGGTCAGTATGTGTAGGTAATCTTTTCTAATGATGCTTTTTTGAAAGACATCACATAGTAGAACTGTGTAAGTGTTGCTCTCCACTTTCTGGAGGACTGAGTTTTGAAATCAGTGGAATTAGAGTATGATAGCTAAGGAGATGGAAAAAATTATAGCGTTTGATTGCAAATATGCAGACAGAGTCGAAAAGAGAACAGATAGAAGGCTCCGGATTACATCTTCAAACTAAGGGTAACCTTGGCATCCATGACAGAGAGGGAGATGCATCCATCCATGTATATGGGTAAGATAGTCTAGCTAGTTAAATTTTTAGATATTACACGTTTCTAATTTTTGTCAGAAAGTCATTTTAATTTCAAGTTTTTTAATTTAATTGAACCTTTATTTCACTAGGCAAGCCAGTTAAGAACAAATTCTTATTTACAATGACTGCCTACCCCGGCCAAGCCCTAATCTGGACAGCGCTCGGCCAATTGTGCGCCACCCTATGGGACTCCCAATCACGGCGGGTGGTGTTACAGCCTGGAATCGAATCAGGTCTGTAGTGACGCCTCTAGCAAAGAGATGCAGTGCTTTAGACCGCTGCGCCCGGAGCCCCAAGTTAAAGAGTACTGTTAGCTATCTAGCTAATGTTAACTGGCTGGCTAGCTAGCTAACATTACGTGTATGACCTGTGTAGTAATATTATTCGTATCTCAGAGCCATTTGCCTTGCTAGATATAGCCTAATGTTAGCTAGCTATCATTTGATTTATTTTTTATTTTTATTTCACCTTTATTTAACCAGGTAGGCTAGTTTAGAACAAGTCCTCATTTACAACTGCGACCTGGCCAAGATAAAGCAAAGCAGTGCGACACAAACAACAACACAGTTACACATGGAAAAAACAAACATACAGTCAATAAAACAATAGAGAAAGTCTATATACAGTGTGTGCAAATGAGGTAGGATAAGTGGGGTGAGGCAATAAATAGGCCATAGTGGTGAAATTATTACAGTATGGCAAATTAAACACTTGGGTGATAGATGTGCAGAAGATAAGTGTACAAGTAGCGGTACTGGGGTGCAAAGGAGCAAAATAAATAAATAATAACAATATTTACATTTACATTTAAGTCATTTAGCAGACGCTCTTATCCAGAGCGACTTACAAATTGGTTCATTCACCTTATGATATCCAGTGGAACAACCACTTTACAATAGTGCATCTAAATCTTTTTTTGGGGGGGGTTAGAAGGATTACTTTATCCTATCCTAGTTATTCCTTAAAGAGGTGGGGTTTCAGGTGTCTCCGGAAGGTGGTGATTGACTCCGCTGTCCTAGCGTCGTGAGGGAGCTTGTTCCACAATTAGGGTGCCAGAGCAGCGAACAGTTTTGACTGGGCTGAGCGGGAACTGTGCTTCCTCAGAGGTAGGGAGGCCAGCAGGCCAGAGGTGGATGAGCGCAGTGCCCTCGTTTGGGTGTAGGGACTGATCAGAGCCTGAAGGTACGGAAGTGCCGTTCCCCTCACGGCTCCGTAGGCAAGCACCATGGTCTTGTAGCGGATGCGAGCTTCAACTGGAAGCCAGTGGAGAGAGCGGAGGAGCGGGGTGACGTGAGAGAACTTGGGAAGGTTGAACACCAGACGGGCTGCGGCGTTCTGGATGAGTTGTAGGGGTTTAATGGCACAGGCAGGGAGCCCAGCCAACAGCGAGTTGCAGTAATCCAGACGGGAGATGACAAGTGCCTGGATTAGGACCTGTGCCACTTCCTTGTAAGGCAGGGTCGTACTCTGCGAATGTTGTAGAGCATGAACCTACAGGATCGGGTCACCGCCTTGATGTTAGCGGAGAACGACAGGGTGTTGTCCAGGGTCACGCCAAGGTTCTTAGCACTCTGGGAGGAGGACACAATGGAGTTGTCAACCGTGATGGCGAGATCATGGAACGGGCAGTCCTTCCCTGGGAGGAAAAGCAGCTCCGTCTTGCCGAGGTTCAGCTTGAGGTGGTGATCCGTCATCCACACTGATATGTCTGCCAGACATGCAGAGATGCGACTCGCCACCTGGTTATCAGAAGGGGGAAAGGAGAAGATTAATTGTGTGTTGTCTGCATAGCAATGATAGGAGAGACCATGTGAGGATATGACAGAGCCAAGTGACTTGGTGTATAGCGAGAATAGGAGAGGGCCTAGAACAGAGCCCTGGGGGACACCAGTGGTGAGAGCACGTGGTGCGGAGACAGATTCTCGCCACGCCACCTGGTAGGAGAGACCTGTCAGGTAGGACGCAATCCAAGCATGGGCCGTGCCGGAGATGCCCAACTCGGAGAGGGTGGAGAGGAGGATCTGGTGGTTCACAGTATCAAAGGCAGCAGATAGGTCTAAAAGGATGAGAGCAGAGGAGAGAGAGTTAGCAGTGCGGAGAGCCTCCGTGACACAGAGAAGAGCAGTCTCAGTTGAATGACCAGTCTTGAAACCTGACTGATTTGGATCAAGAAGGTCATTCTGAGAGAGATGGCAAGAGAGCTGGCCAAGGACGGCACGCTCAAGAGTTTTGGAGAGAAAAGAAAGAAGGGAAACTGGTCTGTAGTTGTTGACATCGGAGGGATCGAGTGTAGGATTTTTGAGAAGGGGTGCAACTCTCGCTCTCTTAAGGACGGAAGGGACGTATCCAGTGGTCAAGGATGAGTTGATGAACGAGGTGAGATAAGGGAGAAGGTCTACGGAAATGGTCCGGAGGAGAGAGGAAGGGATAGGGTCAAGCGGGCAGGTTGTTGGGCGGCCGGCCGTCACAAGTCGCAAGATTTCATCTGGAGAGAGAGGGGAGAAAGAGCTCAAAGCATAGGGTAGGGCAATGTGAGCAGGACCAGTGGTAGAAAGTGGACCAGCGGTGTCGTTTGACTTAACCTCTCTAGGGCAGGCGGGACGAAATCGTCCCACCTACGTAACAGCCAGTTGAATCCTGTGGCGCGATTTTCAAATACCTTAGAAATGCTATTACTTCAATTTCTGAAACATATGACTATTTTACAGCTATTTAAAGACAAGACTCTCGTTAATCTAACCACACTGTCCGATTTCAAAAAGGCTTTACAACGAAAGCAAAACATTAGATTATGTCAGCAGAGTACCCAGCCAGAAATAATCAGACACCCATTTTTCAAGCTAGCATATAATGTCACAAAAACCCAGAAGACAGCTAAATGCAGCACTAACCTTTGATGATCTTCATCAGATGACACACCTAGGACATTATGTTATACAATACATGCATGTTTTGTTCAATCAAGTTCATATTTATATCAAAAACCAGCTTTTTACATTAGCATGTGACGTTCAGAACTAGCATACCCCCCGCAAACTTCCGATGAATTTACTAACAATTTACTAAATTACTCACAATAAACGTTCACAAAAAGCATAACAATTATTTTAAGAATTATAGATACAGAACTCCTCTATGCACTCGATATGTCCGATTTGAAAATAGCTTTTCGGTGAAAGCACATTTTGCAATATTCTAAGTAGATAGCCCGGCATCACAGGGCTAGCTATTTAGACACCCAGCAAGTTTAGCACTCACCAAAGTCAGATTTACTATTAGAAAAGTTTGATTACCTTTCCTGTTCTTCGTCAGAATGCACTCCCAGGACTTCTACTTCAATAACAAATGTAGGTTTGGTCCAAAATAATCCATAGTTATGTTCCAACAGCGACGTTTTGTTCGTGCGTTCAAGACACTATCCCAATGGTAAATAAAGGTCACGCGCACGCCGCATTTCGTGACAAAAGATTTCTAAATATTTCATTACCGTACTTCGAAGCATGTCAACCGCTGTTTAAAATCAAAAAGCGATAATATTCCGACTGGGAATCTGCAATTAGGTAAACAGCCGAAAGAAAATACAGCACTGGTTCGAATCGGGCATGCGCCTAATTCTTTTGTCCTCTGATCGGCCACTTGGCAAAGGCGATAATGTGTTTCAGCCAGAGGCTGCCTCGTCATCGTTCAACTTTTTCCCGGGCTCTGAGAGCCTATGGAAGCCGTAGGAAGTGTCACGTTACAGCTAAGATCCCCACTCTTCAATAAACAGAGACAAGAAGAACGACTCCTTGTCAGACAGGCCACTTCCTGCATGGAACCTTCTTAGGTTTTTGCCTGCCATATGAGTTCTGTTATACTCACAGACACCATTCAAACAGTTTTAGAAACTTTAGGGTGTTTTCTATCCAAAGCCAATAATTATATGCATATTCTAGTTACTGGGCAGGAGTAGTAACCAGATTAAATCGGGTACGTTTTTTATCCGGCCGTGTAAATACTGCCCCCTACCCCCAACAGGTTAACAAACGAGGAGTGGATGTCGTCAACCTTCTTTTCAAAATGGTTGACGCAGTCATCCGCAGAGAGAGAGGAGGGGGGGGGGGTGGAGGAGGATTCAGGAGGGAGGAGAAGGTGGCAAAGAGCTTCCTAGGGTTAGAGGCAGATGCTTGGAATTTAGAGTGGTAGAAAGTGGCTTTAGCAGCAGAAACAGAAGAGGAAAATGTAGAGAGGAGGGAATGAAAGGATGCCAGGTCCGCAGGGAGGCGAGTTTTCCTCCATTTCCGCTCGGCTGCCCGGAGCCCTGTTCTGTGAGCTCGCAATGAGTCGTCGAGCCACGGAGCAGGAGGGGAGGACCGAGCCGGCCTGGAGGATAGGGGACATAGAGAGTCAAAGGATGCAGAAAGGGAGGAGAGGAGGGTTGAGGAGGCAGAATCAGGAGATAAGTTGGAGAAGGTTTGAGCAGAGGGAAGAGATGATAGGATGGAAGAGGAGAGAGTAGCGGGAGAGAGAGAGCGAAGGTTGCGACGGCGCAATACCATCCGAGTAGGGGCAGAGCAGAGCAGAGTGAGAAGTGTTGGAGGAGAGCGAGAGGGAAAAGGATACAAGGTAGTGGTCAGAGACTTGGAGGGGAGTTGCAATGAGATTAGTGGAAGAACAGCATCTAGTAAAGATGAGGTCAAGCGTATTGCCTGCCTTGTGAGTAGGGGGGGAAGGTGAGAGTGTGAGGTCAAAAGAGGAGAGGAGTGGAAAGAAGGAGGCAGAGAGGAATGAGTCAAAGGTAGACGTGGGGAGGTTAAAGTCACCCAGAACTGTGAGAGGTGAGCCATCCTCAGGAAAGGAACTTATCAAGGCGTCAAGCTCATTGATGAACTCTCCAAGGAATCTGGAGGGCGATAAATGATAAGGATGTTAAGCTTGAATTGGCTGGTAACTGTGACAGCATGGAATTCAAAGGAGGAGATAGACAGATGGGTCAGGGGAGAAAGAGAGAATGTCCACTTGGGAGAGATGAGGATTCCAGTGCCACCACCCCGCTGGCCAGATGCTCTCGGGGTATGCGAGAACACGTGGTCAGACGAGGAGAGAGCAGTAGGAGTAGCAGTGTTATCTGTGGTAATCCATGTTTCCGTCAGCGCCAAGAAGTCGAGGGACTGGAGGGTAGCATATGGGGATGAGGTAGTTGGATGGGCTATTTACAGATTGGCTATGTACAGGTGCAGTGATCTGTGAGCTGCTCTGACAGCTGGTGCTTAAAGCTAGTGAGGAAGATATGAGTCTCCAGCTTCAGTGATTTTTACAGTTCGTTCCAGTCATTGGCAGCAGAAAACTGGAAGGAAAAGCGGCCGAAGGAGGAATTGGCTTTGGGGGTGACCAGTAAAATATACCTGCAGGAGCTCGTGCTGCGGGTGGGTGCTGCTAATTAATTAATCAATCAATGCCAATAAAGCCCTTCTTACATCAGCTGATATCACATAAAACCCTAAACAGCAAGCAATGCAGGTTTAGAAGCACGGTGGCTAGGAAAAACTCCCTAGAAAGGCGAGAACCTAGGGAGAAACCTAGAGAGGAACCAGGCTATGAGGGGTGGCCAGTCCTCTTCTGGCTGAGAATCACCAGCAGCAAGAGCGACATCATTGATGCATACAGAGAAGAGAGTCGGCCCGAGGATTGAACCCTGTGGCACCCCCATAGAGACTGCCAGAGGTCCGGACAACAGGCCCTCCTATTTGACACACTGAACTCTGTCAGAGAAGTAGTTGGTGAACCAGGCGAGGCAATCATTTGAGAAACCAAGGCTGTTGAGTCTGCCGATAAGAATGTGAGGATTGACGGAGTCGAAAGCCTTGGCCAGGTCGATGAATATTATTTGACCCTGCTGGTCATTTATGAACATTTGAACATCTTGGCCATGTTCTGTGATATACACAGAATGCAAATTGTGTCATACAGAAAACGATCCTGATGGACGGAGCCAACATGACGGTTGGTTACACAAAGGAAAGGGGGTTGGGTTTGAGTGAAAGAGCGGGAAGACTGAAGAACAAAGGGATAAGCTATGCTATCGTAAATACAGTATCTTATGCATTCTAAATTACCGCCCATTTGGAGAAGGGAAATGCAATAAATATTTACTCTGAGCTGCGCTTCGGTAGGTTGGTCGTAGATGCTGGCTGTGTTACCCAACAGAGCTCTTGCTGTCCTCGGAAGAATTTCTCTGGTGGTAAATGGTATACGTTGTAGTATCGTCATTGTGTGTTAGACTAGATACGTCGTCCGTCCTTTCCTAGCCCACGTTTACAGCGGCTGCTTCTAACTCAAAGGCTAGGAGGTATCATTTCTGTAGTGAATAAGAGTTCAAAGTTCATACCATTCGCAACCAAATCTCACGCTGAGGTTGGCTTAGTTCTGTAGTTATCTGAATCCTTCTGACATCTGACCGTCGCCTTAATGTACCCGGAACAGAAAGTTATTTGCCCTTTTAACGCAGAGGCTGCAGGCCTCACGTACTCGGAACAGAAAGTTATTCGCCCTTTTAACGCAAAGGCTGCAGGTCTCGCGTACTCGGAACCGAAAGTTATATTTTCGTCAAGGGCTTATATAGTTGAGGGAGAGAAGGGTGTGTTTCATAACCAATGTCTCTTCACAATTCTCTCATTTGGAAGCTAAAATTACATTTAATCTTTTCACACATAGTTTCATATTCAAACATTTAAATTGCACAACAATTCCATGTGAATCTGATAACTAGAATGTGTAGACTTTCCGAGATACAGTTTATGTCATCCTGTCATCAGTCATAATGTCTCAGATGACAACCGAACTGATATCATATTCATTAAGTACCAACGCATATTTTCAGCTGGTTCTATTACCGAAATATGGTTCCTTTCCCCCCACTTGTTTGATGTTCCCAGACTCTCTATGTTTAACAAAGGCTATTCAAGAGTCCTTCAGTAGAGTCAGAGAGAGAGAGGGAAGGGAGAAAGGTATTTATGGAGGGGTCAATAACCTTACCCACAGGCCAACGTCATGACACTGTTTTTATCAAGATACTCTTCCATCCTCCATCCAGGATTTTCTGGTTTAGCACTTTAGACTTTCAATAATACAGATAATTTGTAGTTCGGTATGTTCATCTTTTATATTTGGAAAATTTATGTCACTTGGTCTTGGATAGTAATTAGAGTATAATATGTGTAGATCGTCAGTAGATCGTCAGCATCTGAAATCTGACATCATAATTGATCTCGTACTGAACCCTTGATTTAAAAAAAAAAAAAGTATTTACCCTTGCTTTTTTTGTTCATTATTATTGTATATAAGCATAACATCCACCCCAGCAGCCTCATCAGGCTGAGTTAATGTTCATCAATGTAGGAAAACAACCCCTCCCTCCTACTCCTTCCACAAACATTATTGGTGAATTATATCCCAGTCCTCTACCCACCTGTGGACATGTCACTGTGTAGCCCCACATGTGGTTTGCCTGTGTCTCTCTCTCTTGTTTGCTGGCAGTGTGTTAATTAGATTTACGCTTCATTTGTCGTGTTCTGCGTTGGGATTTGTTCCACCGTGCCTTCATCAGTGCCGGCATTAATCCGTGTGACTTGTGGCCCATGTGCAGGTGGTAGATGGTGTTCAAGTGTAGCGCTCTGCAAATTATCACCCGTCTGCAGGGTAGTTAGCACATAGATCATCGTTAGCACAGATGATCTATCATCAGGTGCATATGGGAAGAGCGTGTCCTCAATGATGCTGAAGGTGGGAGGGGAGGAGGCAGAGACACGAGAGACAAGAAAGATACATTTAACCAGTTTTTTGCTCCTGGAATGAGAATGTCTGGGGACTACCACAGCTGAACTGAAGGAGTCAAGTCTAATGTGTTTACATAGAGCCAAGTGTTAATTAATCAACCCAGACATATGTCGGAGTTATTACCGGAGTTACTAACAAGGAGTTACTTCCTGACATGATCTCTGAAGACATCCCTATAGATCAGAGCATGGTAGGGCTCAGTGAAGTGTGGTGAGGTCTGAGGCCGGGTAAGCACTTTCCCTGTTGGCTCTCAGTTTTAAAAGTCTCTTGGTTTCGATGTGATGGAGATGTTGGCAAGGGATGAGAGTCGTTCTTGATCAGTCCCGATTCGACATTATGTCTTTATCTGTTTCAGATACTGTTGTGGCTGGTTTAGTGAGGACCAGGTGCAGTAACTTTGTCGCCTTGGGGACAGTCTGTGTCAGGTCATGCTGGAACAAAAAGCTGAAGAGCTGTCCACGTGATTTGTCAAGTTCACCAAAATTACAGCAAGGCTGTAATAGTTCCACATAGTTGCCCTTGGGCATGTTTGTTGAGCTGGTAATCTCATTGTTACCATGAAATGCCAACAAAATGCATGATGTAGCTAAATCTTTCAAAATCTCACGGTTCTCTTTTACCTTTGCATTGTGCATGCTGATGTGCAATCTCCGTTGTTCATTCAATGCCAGATCTATCCGTAAGCATTGGATGTGAGACACAGATTTCTCATGCTTGTTGAGTGCTATAGGCAAGTTATTCAAGTTGCAGTAACCGGCTCTTGTCCACACACTGTCACTGGTGCAGAACAGCAGGCAGGGGAAGCAGTAGAGTCGGCTGCTAGCAGCGCAGCCGCAGAGCCAGTCTTTCTGATGATACCACTCAGAGTGAAATGATCGTGTTATTTTCTGTCCCTTCATTTGGTGTACTGTAGGTCCTTAAGCTCAGGTGTGGGTCTTCCATCCCTTATCACCCTCTGTTTTGCTAGAAAATTCAACTTCTAAAACTTTTTCAGACTCAATATGTTAGTCATGCTGATCAGCTTACTTTAGCTAGCAGTAAAACAAATGTGTAATGTCCATAGGCAGGGCCGAGCTCTGTCTATGCTCCTGCCTATCCCATAATTTGTTTCATGCCAATACGCACAAACGTTTATTATTTGAATGCAATGGAAATTAATGGGACATATTGACACATGAAAGGTAGCGAAGTGCTCTGCCAATGTTAGCTGGCAGTATAAGGTAGAAACACACATGTGCTAGTCATGTCAATGCCTTGAGTTTGTTTTTGAAGAGCAGGAGAAAGGTACTCAGCCAGACTGCCTTTCCCTTGGCCTCCTTGCGCATTTTCTACCAGATCCCTGCACATTTGGGAAGTACTAGTTCAGAAATCGATTTGATCATGTAGTATTTTTCATTGCAGTTCTTTTTTCATTCATTTTCACAGGGTAGGCACTGCCTTCCCTGCCTACCCTGACCGCATGTCACTGCACAAAACATTAGGAACACCTGCTCTTTCCATGACTGACCAGGTGAATCCAGATGAAAGCTATGATCCCTTATTGTTGTCACTTGTTAAATCCACTTCAATCAGTGTAGATGAAGGGGAGGAGACAGGTTAAAGAAGGATTTTTAAGCCTTGAGACATGAATTGTGTATGTGTGCCATTCAGTGGGTGACTGGGCAAGACAAAATATTTAAGTGCCTTAGAAAGGGGTATGGTAGTAGCAGCCAGGCGCACCGGTTTGTGAAATGCTGCTGAGTTTTTCACGTTCAACAGTTTACTGTGTGTATCAATAATGTACCACCACCCAAAGGACATCCAGACAACTTGACACAACTGTGGGAAGCATTGGAGTCAACATGGGGCAGCATCCCTGTGGAACACTTTCGACACCTTGTAGAGTCCATGCTCTGACAAATTGAGGCTGTTCTCAGGGAAAAAGGGAGTGCAACTCAATATTATGATGATGTTTTGTACTCAGTGTATATTATTTTGATGGATGCTCTGAATAGCTCATACATTGTCTTTAAAGGTTTTCCCAACCTTTGGCAATGTACCAGAGGTACAAAGACAATATACTGGGAAATGAGTACTTACACCATACATACTGAATAGTATTCTCTCAAATATGTAAAGAGCATGCAGTTCATCTTTCTTTAGTGCTGAATGCATGATGGAAAAGGATTCAGGTCAGGAGCAGGAAAAGTTATGGGCAATATGGACCATGTGTTGACTGACAGGGTTTAGTGGTTTATCGGTTCTGATATGATCCATTGTCCATGGCAGTAAGGGGCCATGCCACTCATGTCCAGGAAACCACGTCACGTACAGGTGAGCTGGTGTACAGACTGTTACAGACTGCCCGGTGTCCATACACATAGAGTATCTTAATATGAAAACTAGAACCTGCACCAGTGAAAGAAGTCAACCCATAGATGCTATGAGTCAACCTGCCCTTTACAGTACCCTGAAGCATTGATTTGACTACAGGATAAAAGGTTTTGTTCCTACCATGTGAACACTGCATGTCTGATTGATCAAAGCCCTGAATGTAATGATATATTACAGATCATTCTGTAAGCTGCATACTTCCATAGCCGACGGCCAGGCCAGTGTTAGCATTTCAGGCTTGATCGATACTGTTCTAACAAGACAGTGAACTATGTCCGGCTGAATAAGGTACTCACTGCATGCCTTCCATTATCTCTCTGTGTGCAGTGTATGACAAGACCAAGCAGGGAGAGGGATAGCCACAACACACAAACACACACCGCTTGGCACTGGATCCATTACATCGGTCCGAAGGCCCTCCTTTAGCAGCCGCAGGGGCGTGAGTCATGACTGAGCTGATTTGGCACATGGGTTGACTCTTTCTGCTGTCTGCACACATGGTCACACATAGGCTAAGTAGACATACAGATGCACTTACAATGGAAAGAGCTTTATGCAGTTGGATAAGCAGCTGGATAAGTGCAATATAAATCGAATCAAGTAAGTAATAAACACGCTGTGCATGTACAGCAAGTAAAATACATGATGTAAAATAGCCTGTACATTCTTATGATCATTAAACCAGCAATCAGCAGTTGAAACAATAACAAAGCTTCTTGTTTTGGTAAAAAGCTGAGGGATGGGGCTGAAGAAATGCAACCGCTCTCAAATTCAAAGAAAGAGCTGACCATCCATGATATAAAAAGTATAGTTTTAACCATATTTTGAGGCTATGTAGTGTTTGTTTACATTTACTTTGTTTACAAACATTGGTGTAAAACAAGCTTATATTTTGGGTTTTGACAGGGTACAACAGTTGAACTAAGCTCATGAGGGATTTATAAGTTATGTTCTTCAAGAATCAATGGGTACATCATTAATTTGTAAGTAAAAAAAAAATTATGTAGCAACTGCATATTGCCCCTTTAATGCTAGAGTTTCACATGTATTCACAGAAAGGTCTGTCAGGAAGTGTGTTATAAATAACGATGTATAGCATACATTCTGACAGATATTCATTTGAAATTCACTGATTGTAATCAACTTCACTGCAGTCCAGGTCTAACTAAAGCTCTTCACAATCATACATCATTTGCACTGTTTATTAGAGCCATTCATTGTTCAGTTGAGTGAAGGCTGCCTTTATTTGCCTGTGGTTACATGAGCAGCCAGAACTGCTTCCCCTTCGCTATCTCAGATCAGATACATAGTGAGTGCTGATTCACAAAAATGTCATCTTAAAATGTATATTCAGATCAGGGTTGTAGACATTGTCAGACATATTTTGATACAGAACAATGAACATTTATTTGTGTGTGTGTGTGTGTGTGTGTGTGTGTGTGTGTGTGTGTGTGTGTGTGTGTGTGTGTGTGTGTGTGTGTGTGTGTGTGTGTGTGTGTGCGTGTGTGTGTGTGTGTGTGAGTGTGCATATGTGTGTGTACGCTGTGGCTCAGGAAAGATCCCTTTCACGCTGGCTTTGATTTACCCAGACGGGAACAGATGAGATTGATTATCTGCTTGATCAGATAATTGGATCAAAGCCTACTGATCCAGTCAGACTTAGATCCAGAGTCCAGGAACAGGTATGGGTAGAGAGGAGGAAGGCCAATGGTGAGGTGACAATAATGACGCATGAGGGGCATAACAATGCTGACCACACCATGCGTGCGCCATTGATTTTGTTCACCCACACAAGACGCGATCAGGACACGCAGGTTGAAATATCAAAACAAACTATATTAATTTGGGGACAGGTCGAAAAGCATTAAACATTTGCGACAATTTAGCTAGCTAGCTATTGCTATGTAATTCGTCCTGGGATATAAACATTGGGTTGTTATTTTACCGGAAATGCACAAGGTCCTCTACTCTGACAATTAATCCACAGATAAAAGGGTAAACCGAGTTTGTTTCAAGTAATCACTCCTCCTTCAGGCTTCTTCTTCTTTGGACTTTATACAGCAGTTTGAAACCAACTTTAAGGTGTATTACCACCACCACCAACTGGACGGAGTGTGGACCTCAGTTCATCTTTCAATCACTCAGGTGGGTATATGCTCTAAAAACCAATGAGGAGATGGGAGAGGCAGGACTTGCAGCGTGTCAATCGTCACAAATAGAACTAAGTTCTATTTTAACGCCTGGCTACGCAGACGCTCGTTGACTGGCGCGAGCAGTGTGGGAGCAATGATTGAATAACATGTATGTGTACATTTATTTTGCAATGCTCGCGCACGCGACATGGGCGATGTCGTCAGCATGTAATATTGTAACGTGTGAGGGAAAGTTTCTATATGAATTCATGAGTGTGTGTGTACATCATCATCCAGAAAGTAGTCCATCACAATTTTTCCCACTGATCTTTGTCAATAGCACTTGTTAACTTCAGGGCAGCAAAGTTGAGAGCAGTAGCAACACTTTTTCAGTTCTTCATGATATCTTTAAAACAACTGCGGTAGAAACAGTTATTTAGTTGAACCAAGATGGCGAAGCAGTTCAGACGTCTTTGTCTTTGTCTTGTCGTGTCCTGTGTGTTTATCTTTTTTCCTTCATATATCTTTTTTATATTTTAACCTCAGTTTCAACATACTCTCCTGCAACCCACCTCACCCAATGTGGTATGGATCTGCTATTTTCTATACTTTAGAACCGGAACCCCCAACAGGAGCTAGCCAGCTAACTAGCTTCAAGCTAATAGTCAGTTAGCCACAGCTAGCGGTCATCAGCTAACCTTAGCCTGGTCATCTCCTGCCAGTCTGCACAACGCATTTCTACCCAGAGCTTACCGGACTGCTCTTTCTCCATCTCCGTTTCCTACCGCAAGCTCTGAACCTTTTCACCTGGATCATCGCAGCTAGCTAGCTGCTATCCAAGTGGCTACCCCACTGGCAAACGTCTCTGTCCTGAAGCAAGCACCAGTGAGCCTGGATCTAGCCTCGTGCTAGGCCCAGCCCTCGGCTAGCTTAAGAGCTCCAGCAGCCACTCCTTGGGGTACAGTACATATTTTGCCAATTGGCCTGCACCCCTTTTACTGCCGACATGGAGCCCTGCCGATTCCACCCCAACTGGTCTACCGAGGTAATCCGCTTGATGGGTGTCAACAGGCTCCTCCGTCACGACGTCCGCTAGCCTGCTAGCCACGGCCCGCTAGCTGTCTAAAGCATATCGGACTGCTAGCTGAAGAGGACCATCAGCCAATTTCTTGGGCTACAATACCTATTTTGCCAATTGACCTGGACCCTTTTACTGCCTACACAGAGCCCTGCCAATCCAACACGACTGGTCTGCCGACGTATCCGTCCGAGGGAGCTACAACAGACTTTCTTCCATCGCGATGTCCCTCCTAAGGCCCTTCTGCTAGCCCCGGCCTGCTAGCTGTCTGAATCGCTGTGTCTCCAGCTCGCCTAGCCTCCCACTGGTCCCTATGATCACTCGGCTACGCATGCCTCTCCCTAATGTAAATATGTCTGGTCCATTGCTATTTTGGTTTGCGATTATTGTCTTTTTTCCCTGTAGAGACACCAGCCCTGCTCAATATGCCTTAGCTAGCCCTTTTGTTTCACCTCCCACACATGCGGTGACCGCATCTGGTCTAAATGATGTCTCTAGAGACAAAACCTCTCTCATCGTCACGCAATGCCTAGGTTTACCTCCACTGTATTCACATCCTACCATACCCTTGTCTGTACATTATGCCTTGAATTTATTCTTCCACGCCCAGAAACCTGTTCCTTTTACTCTCTGTTCCGAATGCACTAGACGACCAGTCCTTATAGCCTTTAGCCGCACCCTTATTCTACTCCTCCTCTATTCCTCTGGTGATGTAGAGGTTAATCCAGGCCCTGCAGTACCTAGCTCCACTCCCATTCCCCAGGTGCTCTCATTTGTTGAATTCTGTAACCGTAAAAGCCTTGGTTTCATGCACACATTTCATGCATAACATTAGAAGCCTCCTCCCTAAGTTTGTTTTACTCATTGCTTTAGCACACTCTGCCAACCCGGATGTCCTAGCCATGTCTGAATCCTGGCATAGGAAGGCCACCAAAAATCCTGACATTTCCATCCATAACTATAACACTTTCCGACAAGATAGAACTGCCAAAGGGGGCAGAGTTGCAATCTACTGCAGAGATAGCCAGCAGAGTTCTGTCATACTATCCAGGTCTGTGCCCAAACAATTCAAGCTTCTACTTCTAAAAATCCACCTTTCCAGGAACAAGTCTCTCACCATTGCCGCTTGCTATAGACCACCTTACATTTACGTCATTTAGCAGACGCTCTTATCCAGAGTGACTTACAAATTGGTGCATTCACCTTATGATATTCACCTTATGATATTCAGTGGAACAACCACTTTACAATAGTACATCTATATCTTTTTTTGGGGGAGGGTGGGTTAGAAGGATTACTTTATCCTATCCCAGGTATTCCTTAAAGAGGTGGGGTTTCAGGTGTCTCCGGAAGGTGGTGATTGACTCCGCTGTCCTGGCATCGTGAGGGAGCTTGTTCCACCATTGGGGTGCCAGAGCAGCGAACAGTTTTGACTGGGCTGTGCGGGAACTGTGCTTCCGCAGAGGTAGGGAGGCGAGCAGGCCAGAGTTGGATGAACGCAATGCCCTTCTTTGGGTGTAGGGACTGATCAGAGCCTGAAGGTACGGAGGTGATGTTCCCCTCACAGCTCCGTAGGCAAGCACCATGGTCTTGTAGCAGATGCGAGCTTCAACTGGAAGCCAGTGGAGTGTGCGGAGGAGCGGGGTGACGTGAAAGAACTTGGGAAGGTTGAACACCAGACGGGCTGCGGCATTCTGGATGAGTTGTAGGGGTTTAATGGCACAGGCAGGGAGCCCCGCCAACAGCGAGTTGCAGTAATCCAGACGGGAGATGACAAGTGCCTGGATTAGGACCTGTGCCGCTTCCTGTGTAAGGCAGGGTCGTACTCTGCGAATGCTGTAGAGCATGAACCTACAGGATCGGGTCACCGCCTTGATGTTAGCGGAGAACGACAGGGTGTTGTCCAGGGTCCCGCCAAGGCTCTTAGCACTCTGGGAGTAGGACACAATGGAGTTGTCAACTGTGATGGTGAGATCATGGGACGGGCAGTCCTTCCCCGGGAGGAAGAGCAGATCCGTCTTGCCGAGGTTCAGCTTGAGGTGGTGATCCGTCATCCACACTGATATGTCTGCCAGACATGCAGAAATGCGATTCGCCACCTGGTTATCAGAAGGGGGAAAGGAGAAGATTAATTGTGTGTCGTCTGCGTAGCAATGATAGGAGAGACCATGTGAGGATATGACAGAGCCAAGTGACTTGGTGTATAGCGAGAATAGGAGAGGGCCTAGAACTGAGCCCTGGGGGACACCAGTGGTGAGAGCACGTGGTGCGGAGACGGATTCCCGCCACGCCACCTGGTAGGAGCGACCTGTCAGGTAGGACGCAATCCAAGAGTGAGCCGCGCCGGAGATGCCCAACTCGGAGAGGGTGGAGAGGAGGATATGATGGTTCACAGTATCAAAGGCAGCAGATAGGTCTAGAAGGATGAGAGCAGAGGAGAGAGAGAGCTTTAGCAGTGCGGAGAGCCTCCGTGACACAGAGAAGAGCAGTCTCAGTTGAATGACCAGTCTTGAAACCTGACTGATTTGGATCAAGAAGGTCATTCTGAGAGATAGCAAGAGAGCTGGCCAAGGACGGCACGCTCAAGAGTTTGAGAAAAGAAAGAAGGGATACTAGTCTGTAGTTGTTGACATCGGAGGGATCGAGTGTAGGTTTTTTGAGAAGGGGTGCAACTCTCGCTCTCTTGAAGACAGAAGGGACGTAGCCAGCGGTCAAGGATGAGTTGATGAGCGAGGTGAGGTAGGGGAGAAGGTCTCCGGAAATGGTCTGGAGAAGAGAGGAGGGGATAGGGTCAAGCGGGCAGGTTGTTGGGTGGCCGGCCATCACAAGTCGCAAGATTTCATCTGGAGAGAGAGGGGAGAAAGAGGTCAAAGCATAGGGTAGGGCAATGTGAGCAGGACGACCGGTGTCGTTTGACTTAATTAACCTCTTACATCTAGCGGAACACCGCTCCAATATCCAATGATAGGGCGTGGCGCGAATTACAAATTCCCCGAAAATCCGAAAACTTAAATTTTTCAAACATATGACTATTTTACACCATTTTAAAGACAAGACTCTCCTTTATCTAACCACACTGTCCGATTTCAAAAAGGCTTTACAACGAAAGCAAAACATTAGATTGTCAGGAGAGTACCCAGACAGAAATAATCAGACACCCATTTTTCAAGCTAGCATATAATGTCACAAAAACCAAAACCACTGCTAAATGCAGCACTAACCTTTGATGATCTTCATTAGATGACACTCCCAGGACATTATGTTATACAATACATGCATGTTTTGTTCAATCAAGTTCATATTTATATCAAAATCCAGCTTTTTACATTAGCATGTGACGTTCAGAACTAGCATTCCCACCGAACACTTCCGGTGAATTTACTAAATTACTCACGATAAACGTTCACAAAAAACATAACAATTATTTTAAGAATTAAAGATAGCTTTTCGGTGAAAGCACATTTTGCAATATTCTGAGTAGATAGCCCGGCCATCACAGGCTAGCTATTTTGACACCCACCAAGTGTGTCACTCACCAAACAAAAATTGGATTACCTTTGCTGTTCTTCGTCAGAATGCACTCCCAGGACTTCTACTTCAATAACAAATGTTGGTTTGGTTCCAAATAATCCATAGTTATGTTCAAATATCCTCTGTTTTGTTCGTGCGTTCAAGACACTATCCGAAGGGTAAAGAAGGGTGATGCGCCCGACGCGTTTCGTGACAAAATATTTCAAAATATTCCATTACCGTACTTCGAAGCATGTCAAACGCTGTTTAAAATCAATTTTTATGCGATTTTTCTCGTAAAAAAGCGATAATATTCCGACCGGGAAACCCTGTTTTCGTTCAAAGATGAAAAAATAAAAACATGGTGTCGGCTTGTGCACGCGCCTCAGTCTCATTGTTCTCAGATCGACCACTATCCAAATGCGCTACTGTTTTTCAACCATGGCCTGCAGTCACCATTCATTGTTCTGGCGCTTTCTGAGAGCCTATGGGAGCGTTAGAAAATGTCACGTTATGCCAGAGATCCCCTGTTTTGGTTAGAGATGATCAAGAAGGCCAAGAAATAGTCAGAGAGAGCGCTTCCTGTTTGGAATCTTCTCAGGTTTTGGCCTGCCAAATGAGTTCTGTTATACTCACAGACTCCATTCAAACAGTTTGAAACTTTAGGGTGTTTTCTATCCAAATCAAACAATTATATGCATATTCTAGTTACTGGGCAGGAGTAGTAACCAGATTAAATCGGGTACGTTTTTTATCCGGCCGTGAAAATACTGCCCCCTATCCATAACAGGTTAACTAACCTCCAGACGAGCTTCAATGCCATACAACTCTCTTTCCATGGTCTCCAACTGCTCTTAAATGCAAACAAAACTAAATGCATGCTCTTCAAACTGACTATCCTACCGATCCTTGACTTCGGCGATGTCATTTATTAAATAGCCTCCAACACTCGACTTGGCAAATTGGATGCAGTCTATCACAGTGCCTTCTGTTTTGTCACCAAAGCCCCATATTCTACCCACCACTGCAACCTACCTGTATGCTCTCGTTGGCTGGCCCTCACTTCATATTCGTCGCCAAACCCACTGGCTCCAGGTCATCTATAAGTCTTTGCTAGGTAAAGCTCCGCCTTATCTCAGCTCACTGGTCACCACAGCAACACCCACCCGTAGCACGCGCTCCAGCAGGTATATCACCCCCAAAGCCAATTCCTCTTTTGGCCGCCTTTCCTTCCAGTTCTCTGCTGCCAATGACGGGAACAAATTGCAAATATCACTGAAGCTGGAGACTCATATCTCCCTCACTAACTTTAAGCATCAGCTGTCAGAGCAGCTCACAGATCACTGCATCTGTACATAGCCCATCTGTAAATAACCCATCCAACTACCTCATCCCCATATTGTTATTTATTTATTTTTGCTCCTTTGCACCCCAGTATCTCTACTTGCACATTCATCGTCTGCACATCTATCACTCCAGTGTTTAATTGCTAAATTGTAATTACTTCGCCACTACGACCTATTTATTGCCTTACCTCCCTAATCTTACCTCATTTGCACACACTGTATATACATGTATTTTTCCTATTGTGTTATTGACTGTACATTTGTTTATTCCATGTGTACTCTGTGTTGTTGTTTGTGTCACACTGCTTTGCTTTATCTTGGCCAGGTCGCAGTTGTAAACGAGAACTTGGGTTGAACAGGTTCCCGTGCCTCGACCCAGGCAACTGGGGAGGTCTCAGCCAACTCATCAGGCTCTCACACCTCAGCCGGTTCGTCAGGTTCCTGCACCTCAACGGAGGCGAGCTGTGCGCTCCTGATCCCCGGGATCGTCCCTGTAGTTGGAATCCTGCGGCTGGAGCCGCGCGTCAAGGAGTGGGTACTGTCACGTGTGCTCCCTCTCTGGCCTCTAGGTCACCAGGATGCTCGTTATGGCGCACACCTGTCACCATCGTTACACGCAACAGAGCATTATGACACTCACCTGGACACCATCACCTCCTTGATTACCTGCCCTTTATATGTAACTCCCTTTGGTTTCTTCCCCAGTCGTCATTGTTCCTGTCATGTCGGTGCGCTGTTTGTTTCTTGTTTTGTTCATTTATTGATTTAATATATTCACTCCCTGAACTTGCTTACCGACTCTCAGCGTACATCGCTGCATAAGCATTCACCAACTGTTTTTAGGCAAGCCTGAATATTCAGGAGTAAATTTTGGCTTAACAAATCCCATAATAAGTTGCATGGACTCACTGTGTGTAAAATAATAGGGGTTGACATGATTTTTGAATCCCCCATACATACAACATCTCTAAGGTCCCTCAGTCAAGTATTGAATTTCAAGTACAGATTCAACTACAAAGTCCAGGGAGCTTTTTGAAAGATTCATAAAGAAGGGCAGTGATTGGTAGATGGCTAACAATAGTCAATGACTGATTTGTTATCTCTTTTGGGCATGGTCAAGTTAATAATGATGCTGTGGAGTATGTATTAAACCACCACATCAAAGATACAGTTGTCCTTCTGAACTGAGCTGCAGAACAAGAATGAAACTGCTCAGGGATGTTACCATGAGGCCATTGGGGATTTTAAAACAGCTACAGAGTTCAGAGGCTGTGATGGGAGACAACTGAGGCTGGAGCAACAACATTGTGGTGACTCTACAATAATGACCTAAATGACAGAGTGAAAGAAGAATACAAATATACAGAATAATACTATAATACTGCCAAAATAGCCAGCAAATGAATGCATGTTTTGGCCTAAATGCAAAGCCTTATGTTTAGGGCAAATCCAACACAAAGACATCACGGAGTAACTGCCTCCTTATTTTCAAGCATGGTGTTGGCTGCATCATTGTATGGGTATGCTTGACATCTGTAAATACTGGGTCATTTTTCAGGATAAAAAGAAATGGGATGGAGCCAGGCAAAATCCTAGAGGAAAAACTACTTCAGTCTGGTTTACACCAGAAACTGGGAGAGGAATTCATCTTTCAGCAGGATAATAACCTACAACACAAGGCCAAATCTATGCTGGAGTCAGTGAATGTTCCTGAGTGGCCAAGTTATAGTTTTTAATTAAATCTGCTTGAAATCTTTGGCAGGACTTGAAAATTGCTGTCTAGCCATGATCCCCAACATCTTGACATAGCTTGAAGTATTGTGAAAATAATAAATGGGCATATATTGCACATTCCAGGTGTGGAAAGCTCTTAGAGACTTACCCAAGAAGACTCACAGCTGTAATTGATGTCAAAGGTGTTTCTAACATGTATTGACTCAGGGAGCTGAATTCTTACGCAATGACTATATTTTAGTTGTTATTGTTTTATTAATCTTTTAAAAAATTTATAACTAAATTCTTCCACTTTGACATTAGAGTATTTGACAAAAAAAGAACAAGTACAATTTAATCCCAATTTGTATCACAATCAAATGTGAAGACGTTAGCAAAGCACTGTAATTATAGCATAATATTGAGATGGCATTAGTGCTTTCACTGAATTGATCTTAAAGGCATAAGTCAATTCTGTGGCTGATATGAGATCTCTTCTCTAAGCATCAATAACCTTAGGGGTATTTGTCTGTCTATGCTTGTTTTAATATCTCCCAGTTTGGAGTGATTCTCAGTGTGTCTCTAAAAACCCACTCACTATTGATCTTCTTCTCTTTGCTCAAATCCTCCCCTCTTTTCTATACCGCTCCAGATCATTGCACATGTATCTACTACCCATCTCTCCTCTCCCATCATTTCTTTCTCTCCCTCTTTTCTCCTATCATGACTCTCTCCCTCTATTTCTTTCCCTCTAGTCTCGGTCTGCACATCAGTATTGTGGAAGCTGTTTTGTGTCACTCATCTCCGTTGTCTATCAGATTCTGTGGTATCTGTGGCGTAGTGATATGATTTATTAATATTGAGGTGCTGAGGACGTTAATGACCCCTCTCAAAATGAACAGGCAACAGCCTGCGTGTGTTTACCGTCTCGGGCCGCCCACGCTCCACTCAGACACAAACCTGTCAGGATTGGTTAATGGCTGACAGGCAGACAAGCACTCGGCCTGCTCCATCTCTAAAACTGTCTCACTGGTTCTGACCCTGTTGATTGGATAAAGGTCATATTCCGCTGGGCTGCCTGATGAGCGGCGATGCCGGTGCATGGAGGCCTGGTGGGGCGGAATGCAGATGTGATGACGGGCGAGGCTGAGGATGGATATTGTCATGGCAGGAGAGAAACACACATCTTTGAAGACAGCCACACTGTCTGAGAAACTCACAAGGGAATTATTGTGCTTCTGGTTGCCATCCAATCAGCATGCTCTAAGTCTGCTCTGTCACTTACTTGTTTGCTGTAGAGGGATGTGGAGAGGATGTCAATGTGTTGGGATGCAGTATCCTATGTGTGTTGCCAACTCATATCTAAAATCCCAGCAAGGCCTGCACCCAGATATACTGTACATGTGGACATTTGAGCTTTTTGCCTTCAGTGTTGCTCTTGAAAAGATTAAAGCAGGTGTGGATTATCCTGATCTCAAGGCGGTCAAATCTGCTGATCTTAGAACGAGGTAAAAGACACTCATCTTACATGGCAACCTGGAAATTGGAAAAGAAGGCATCTAGGAGGGAAATAAAGCAAACCTGTCAGACACGATCACACTTCAAGCCGTTCCCATGGGGCAGATGTGTTTTGAGGATTTAACCAGCAAGGCGAACAATACAGCTATCCTGTGGCAGACTACAAATGTGACTACCACCTCTTATCAGTGCATCTGGAAGTGCTAATTTCAGTTTAAAAAGGTAATGTATCGAAAAGGTAAACATTTCGGAAGTGGCTCAGGTAAGGGTGGAGCGAATGGGGGAGGAAAGGTGGTGAGGGAAGGGAAGAGGGAAAGGAGGAGGGAAGGGGTGAGGGAAGGAGGGATGTTAGTAGCTACAGTAGTCTCTCCAGCCCCTTTCCCCAATGCCACTCTTTCCCTATGCGGTGAAGGATTCCCTGCTTCTAGCAGGCTGTGTTGAGGGTAGCGCTGTCCATGGTGCTGAATTGTAATTTTGTCCCCAAGTGGTGCTGAATTAACAGTTACACCCACTGTGTTAGTCCATGTCATGTACTTAGCTCCTGGAGCCATTCAACTGTTCACGCTGTGTCTTTGGTTTATGAGGACTTACATTTTTTTTTTAAATGTAACCTTTATTTAACCAGTTAAAACCCATTGAGGTTAAAAACGTATTTTGCAAGGGCGACCTGGCAAAAAGGCAAAACAGTGAAATAGCTGCGTGTCCATAAAATATTACAGAAAAATACACACAAAAGACAGTGTCATGAGTTAAAGATACAATTGAAGATTAGAAACAACTGCTGTTATCACAAACAGTGTTGTCGATCAGAGTCTTAAAAACAGGCCAGGACACTAACTCCCCTAACTTGACATTTTTTTTAAGCATGTTCCAGGATGAAGGGGCATTATGTTTCCCCATCTCAATTCTAGCCTTAGGAACAGACAAGGACAGCAGCGACTGTGAACCAAGATTCTATTGAGTGACTGATCTGGTCAGTAAGGAACAGAGATACAAAGGGAGTTGTCCCATCAATGCTTTGTACACAAAAGAGAGACAGGTCCATTGCACAATAACATACAGATCACAGTGATGGGTTAGTGATCTAGCATTGGTAATCTTAAAGCACGATTATACACTGTGTCCAGAGTTTAAGGTACTTGCTGAGGCCTGCATATAGACAATATCACCATAATTAGGCACTGATAATAAAAAAAAGTTTGAACAGGATCCTTTCTGACTAACATTGAAAAGCAAGATTTGTTCCTGAAATAGAAACCCAATTTCTACCTCAGTTTCAATGTGCTGTTTAAAATTAAAATTCAGCTTTTCATCTAACCAAGTCCCAAGATACTTATAGGAGGTGACGCTATCAATTTGCTGGCCTTTTATAGTTAAAATCTGCAAGTGACGTCATCTGTTTACTTCAGGAAAGAGAAAACCATGAACGTTATTTTCCTTGCATTAAGCACAAGTTCCAACTAAGTCAACTGTAAGTAACTGTAAGTCCGGAAAAGTCAACTGTAAGTCAACTGTAAGTCTGGAAAAGCCTTCTCAATATAAAATGAGCTACAATAAATGATTGCAAATCTCCATCTGTATGCTGATTACACAGAGTCAACAGTCTTCCCTATATCATTTATATACAGTTTAAAAAGGATCGGACCTAATATTGAGCCCTGGGGAACTCCTTTTTTAAGCCTTCAAAATTTCAGATTTCATACCATACTGAGCTACACACTGTGCTCTGTCAGAAAGGTCGTTTTGGAACCAGTCCAATGTATCAACACCTTTTTTAGTCTATGCAACAGCAGGGCATGGTCAACAATGTCGAAGGCCTTCCATAAGTCCTGAGCATCTAGAATATCACCTACAACCTTACTTGCAGCAGTAATTGTACTATGCTTGGCTCTAAAACTCGACTGGAATTGAGATAAAACTGAGTTATTATAAAGAAAGTCTTTCAGCTGTGAATCTTTCAACAAGGACTTGCAAGGCTGACACATGTACAGGAGTGTTGTTAATGGCAACAACCTCCATACTCAGACACACACACTCAAGCACGCCCATACACATACACACATAGCTGCGGGAAGTTGTTTGGGGGTGGGGGTGCTGCGATTTTTTTTTTGTGGGGGGAGGGGGCGTAAATAGTAGGTAAATAGTGGTTTCTTCCCTGTCTTCTCTCTGGTGAATGATGAAGAACTGTAGGCACTGCAGAGGCCCATTAGAGACTTGACAACTTCAGAACGTTGAAAAACAAATTTCACCTGTCTACCTTGATGTTCATAAAACTCCACCAACCTGCTCGTGCGGCAGTGGAATCCAGAATGATATGTGACCACTTTGTTTACAGCAACACCATTCTGCTGAGGATACCCAAACCAGAGGGGCCACCGTAAAGCCTAACTCTCTCTGGAAGTTGCTGTAGCCCTGCTTGGGATCTTTCGCCTATAGTGACTCTTGGTTGGGATGCAGGGTCCGTTAGACTACACTAACGATTTTTTTAATTTTTATAACGTAGCTAAATAGCATATCAGGCCTATAACATTACTGTTACAACAAAAACACCTAATTTCTAATGAGATTTTAGGATGGTTAGCTAAAGATGAAATTGTCATGCGCCAAAACTACTGTGCTCATTAGGAACAAGGGAAATAAAGGACATTGAATGACAGCACCAGTGACAACTCCTCCGTTCACCCGGAGATTTCGTTCCACTATTTTGATCTGCCGATGACAACATTTTAGCCTTTTTCTCCATTTACATTGTTTCATAGCCTGTACTTGGATTACTCCACACTGTAATTCATTAAACTGGACTGGATTATTTCACTGCACCACGATTGCAATCCAGTGCATGCACGATTTATGCAATAAACTGCCCAGAATGAGGAGGTAGTAGGCTGAAGGACACTACCCCAATATTTCTCTCCTAATTAGATAAATGCCTGCAGAGTTAGTGATGCAAACATGGGTACCCCTGACTCTGATCCAGCATCCAACAGCTGTGCAACAAGTGGGAGGCATCATCTGCAGGATATTCATTCAATATACAATGGCTCACTGTGTGCCTTCATCATCTCCTCTCTCTTCCCTGCAGCGTTTGGAGCTGTTTACAGTGTGAAATGGACAGGACAATAAATAATTACAAACAAATGACTTAATTTGGGTGTAAAGTGAAGGGAGGAGAAAATGAGAAATGTCAATTGTGCAGGCAGCCCAGCTTTAAATCCCAGCTTCAGCCTCGTTCCTGGCTCCCTGGTGGGGATAATCACCCAGCCCCTCACTGTGGTACCACTCCTCCGCCCATAACCATGGTGATGGAGGGGCTCTGACACGTGTCCTCGTTAAAAGGGATCGGTAAACAAACAGCCCTCCCCAACTAACACATGCACGCACACACACATCCCTAGGGACCCATAGCAAAAGGTCATGTTGCATGTTTATTTGTTTGCTTGTTTCCTAGAGGCTAAATTCCTATTTCCTAGAGGCTTCATCCAAAACCAAAAAAACTTGTGAAGTTGATTTTGTTTTCACTCCTTGTTCTGCCTTTTCTTCTCCATTTTCTCCCCTCTCTTTACGTCTCTGCTCCAGTGTACCAACTGTAGTTGTTCCTGTTTTTTATTACAGATCTTACTAATCCCCATCTCCTCCTACTCCTCCTACTCCTCCTCCTCCTCCTCCTCCTCTCTCTCCCCAACTCAGCCACCCACTATTGTAGGTGCCAGGAAGCCTGGCTGTGTAAATGCATGAATGCACGTCTCAACCCATGACTTTCCACGGTGCCTTCAGAAAGTATTCACACCCCTTTACTTTTTTCACAATTAGTTGTGTTACAAAGTGGGATTAAAATGAATTGTCATAATTATTATGTATAAACAATTATGAAAAATAAAACTAATAATACTTGATTAGATAGTATTCGTCAATTACAGCTGAGTCTTTCTGGGCAAGTCTCTAAGAGCTTTGCAACATTTGGCTATTATTATTTTCAGAATTCTTCAAGCTCTGTCAAATGGGTTGTTGATCATTGCTTGACAACCATTTTCAGATCTTGCTCTTTTATTTTCAAGCAGAATTAAGTCAAAACTGTAACTTAGCCCCTCAGGAACATTCACTGTCTTCTTGGTAAGCAACTCTATTGTAGATTTGGCCTTGTGTTTTAGGTTATTGTCCTCCTGAAAGATGAATTAATCTCCCAGTGTCTGGTGGAAAGCAGACTGAACCAGGTTTTCCTTTCGGATTTTGCCTGTGCTTATAGTTACATTCCGTTTCTTTATTATCCTGAAAAACTCCCCTGTCCTTAACAATTACAAGCATACCCATAACATGATGCATCCATCACTATGCTTGAAAAAATGGAGAGTGGTACTCAGTAATGGGTTTTCTTGGATTTCTCCTAAACATAACACTTTGTATTCAGGACAAAAAGTTAATTGCTTTGCCACATTTTTTTGCAGTATTCTTTCAGTTTCTTGTTGCAAACAGGATGCATGTTTTGGAATATTTTCTGTCAATTAGGTTAGTATTGTGAAGTAACTACAATGTTGTTGATCCACCCTCAGTTTTCTCCTGTCACAGCCATTAAACTATAACTGTTTTAATGTCACCATTGGCCTCATGGTGAAATCCCTGAGCAGGCATTGGAAAACCTCTCTGATCTTTGTTGTTGAATCTGTGTATGATATTCACTGAGGGACCTTCCTGAATATTGTATGTGTGGGGTACAGAGATGATGTAGTCATAAAAAAATCATTTTAAACACTATTATTGCATACAGTGAGACCATGCAACTTATTATGTGACTAGTTCAGCACATTTTTACTCCTGAACTTATTTAGGCTTGTCATAACAAAGGGGTTCAATACTTATTGACTCAAGACATTTCAGCATTAAATGTTTTATTAATTTGTAAAAATGTTAAACATAATTCCACTTTGACATTATGGAGTATTGTGTGTAGGTTAGTCACACAAAAAAATCTAAATTAAATCAATTTGAAGTTGTAACTGTAGCGCAACAAAATGTGGAAAAAGTCAAGAGATGTGAATACTTTCTGAAGGCACTGTATATCAAATCAGATTGAGGGAAAATAGAGGGCTTTTGCTACGTGGCAAGATGGTTGATTGGAAGTATATTCATGTGTGTATGGCGGGTGGCGCTGGTGGGGGGTTGGGGGGCACAGCTAATCAGTTGACATACTGATTCAGTTACAGGTCTGGCCAGAGTAATAGCCTGCTGCTCTTTAGCGTAATCTTATATTGCATATTGAGTCCCTGGCACACGAGAGACCATGTCAGCTGTGCCTGAGCAGTATTTGGGAAATGAGTGCGATGAATACTGCATTTTGTTGTGGCATGATAGTACATTTTAATGATGTGTTATCATAAAACACAGTAAGGGTTATGGTTTTAAACGCTAAGACGCATGCGGCTGCATAATGTTAGTCTTGACATGGCACTGTGATTCAGTGATGATGCAGAGCTGAGTGACTTCAGACGTGCACGTGCTCACACACGTGTACGAACACACGCACACACGTGAGCACACTCAATCACACAGAACAGATGCATTCTCAGTGAAGATTATTTGGCACGTGTAAAACACACAGGTTCATCATTCAAAATAAATGGGAAAGTCATTGTGTGTGTGAAGTCGTATGCCTTCACTGAGCGGGAGCTGTGATATGCATGCTAAATGATGTGACTCTTAGGAAAGCTGGCCATCACAGCTCCACAGTGCCTCCTCAGTCGATTAGACAAACACTCCAGCGTGTTTGGAAGCCCAGTTTACAGTCTTTATGTAGGGAGAGAGAGAACACTCCTGCTGGGTCTAAAAACAAAGAAGTGGATGCCAGCAACTCACGACCTTCCTGAAGACGAACAATGTATACGAAACACTTCAGTCTGGTTTTAGACCCCATCATAGGACTAAGACTGCACTTGTGAAAGTGGTAAATTACCTTTCAATGGCGTCAGACCGAGGCTCTACATCTGTCCTCGTGCTCCTAGACCTTAGTGCTGCTTTTGATACCATCGATCACCACATTCTTTTGGAGAAATTGGAAACCCAAATTGCTCTACACGGACAAGTGTGTTTCAGACATAAGGAAGTGGATGGCGGCAAATGTTCTACTTTTAAACTCGGACAAACAGAGATGCTAGTTCTAGGTCCCAAGAAACAAAGAGATCTTCTGTTGAAACTGACAATTAATCTTCGTTGTACAGTCGTCTCAAATAAAACTGTGAAGGACCTCGGCGTTACTCTGGGCCCTGATCTCTCTTTTGACGAACATATCAAGACTGTTTCAAGGACAGCTTTTTTCCATCTACGTAACATTGCAAAAATCTGAAACCTTCTGTCCAAAAATGATGCAGAAAAATGAATCCATGCTTTTATCACTTCTAGGTTAGACTACTGCAATGCTTTACTTTCCGGCTACCCAGATAAAGCACTAAATAACCTTCAGTTAATGTTAAACACAGCTGCTAGAATCTTGACTAGAACCAAAAAAATGTGATCATATTACTCCAGTGCTAGCCTCTACACTGACTTCCTGTGAAGGCTAGGGCTGATTTCAAGGTTTTACTGCTAACCTACAAAGCATTACATGGGCTTGTTCCTACCTATCTTTCCGATTTGGTCCTGCCGTACATACTATTGAGAACTTTCCAGAACATGTGTTGCCATTATACATTTCAGGATAGTCCGCAAGACTAGTGCACTCTCTATGTGCTCTAGGTCATTAGACACCATTAGACATGCACCTGTCTGGGGAGTGGACATGACTGGTTATTTCTGTAAAATGTATCTATGGACTGTTGCTATGGTCCTAAATGCAATCCCCTGTCTTAGTCGAGAACATGCCTGTATTTTTGAACTATTGGTGTGGCTCTAGTTTCCATGCCCTAATATGAAACCAAACTAAGATTAGTGCAAGGCAAGAAGATAACGGTGGCTAAATGCCAGAGGGGATGAGTCATTAAGAGGAGTTACTGTGTGTGACGTAATGAGGAAAATGTATAAGAAGTATGTGCCAAGACTGGAAAGTTAGTTGTTTTCATGAACCAGCTCGGCTTTAATTATATTGTAATAAAAGTCTATTTGAATGCACAAGCTCCGGTATTTGTGAAATATTATTGACTGAATACTTCCACGACAATACCTACACGTACGCTACGGTCACAAGACGCAGGCCTCCTTACTGTCCCTAGAATTTCTAAGCAAACAGCTGGAGGCAGGGCTTTCTCCTATAGCGCTCCATTTTATGGAATGGTCTGCCTATCCACGTGAGAGACGCAGACTCGATCTCGACCTTTAAGTCTTTATTGAAGATTCATCTCTTCAGTAGGTCCTATGATTGAGTGTAGTCTGGCCCAGGAGCGTGAAGGTGAAAGGAAAGGCACTGGAGCAACGAACCGCACTTGCTGTCTCTGCCTGGCCGATTCCCTTCTCTCCACTGGGATTCTCTGCCTCAAACCCTATTACAGGGGCTGAGTCACTGGCTTACTGGTGCTATTCCATGCCATCCCTAGGAGGAGTGCGCCACTTGAGTGGGTTGAGTCACTGATGTGATCTTCCTGTCCGGGTTTCTCTTGTATTATCTGGTGTCCTGTGTGAATTTATGTCTGCTCTCTCTCTCGCTCTCGCTCTCTCTCGCAGTGCATGCTGTGAGTTTTTTGGAGTTTGTGTGTTTGGTGAGGAGGCCTGTGTCCTAACTTTTTTTCTGGATTCTGTCTTGGTCTTTTCTTTCACATTTTATTTTCTATGTTGGAGGGTTAATGCACTATTTGTTTTAGTGGTATCCACAGGTTTTTTCAAAGTTAGGATGGAAGAGGACAGAGTTAGTTTCCTGGGGTTTGGAAGGTGTGGTGTGCGCGATAGCTTCTCAGCCTAGCGTGGAGGAGACGCTGTCGATACGGCATGGATTCAGGTGTGTTCCTGAGAATGAAGTTAAGGTGGAGGAGGTTCTGCTCGCAGTCGGTGAACAGGTAGGAGCTGAATTTATACATTCTGCTTCCAGAACGAACAAAGCTGTCGTTGTATTCATGAAAAGAGAACATTTGGTTAGTGGAATATTTGTACGGGGTGTGTTGTTGCCAATTTCGCCTCTTTCTACCCCTTCGACAAGGGTGGTAGTGTCAAATTTGCTTCTGTTTATTACGGATGATCAAATCAGGAAAAGCTGAGCCGTTTTGGTAAGTTTTCTAGCGTTTTTCGTGTACTCTCGGCAGGTTTTCAGGCAGATGTCCTTAAGCACGTTGTTTCGTTCCGGGGGCAAGTGTTCATGTTTCTGATTGGCACGGGTTGAACCGGGAGTCGTTTGGCATGGGTTGAACTGGGAGTCGTTTGGCACGGGTTGAACTGGGAGTCGTTTGGCACGGGTTGAACCGGGAGTCGTTTGGCATGGGTTGAACCGGGAGTCGTTTGGCACAGGTTGAACCAGGAGTCGGGCAGGAGTGTCCTTTCTGTGTTATGAGAGAAACTGTGATTCATGTGTTTTCTGTGTGCTCCAGGTTAATGCCATTAATGTCTCTGTTGGAATGTCTGTGTGAGAGGTTGGTGGGGGTTTTTTACTGTTGGGATGTTTATAATGGGGTACAGGTATTCAAATAAGGAAAAGGCCAAATGTGTTTTGTTGAATTTTCTGTTTGCTCAGGAAAAGTTGGCTATTTGGATAACAAGGAGGAACAGGGTCAAAGGTGGGGGGATAACGGACCCTTTACTATTATTTAATGGGATGGTCTCTGTGCGCCTTGAGTTCTATAAAATGCTAAAAGTGTGGAGATGTTTCAGGACATATGGTGTGTTGGGGGGGCTGTCTGTATAGCTGGGGAAGATGTTTTGGAAATACGTTTGTAGAAGTGGTGAGGTTTTTTGGTTATTGTGATGTGTTGTTTTGTATCGTGTGGTAGAGGGAAAGGTGAGTATGAACATTTGAACATCTTGGCCATGTTCTGTTTTAATCTCCACCCGGCACAGCCAGAAGAGGACTGGCCACCCCTCATAGCCTGGTTCCTCTCTAGGTTTCTTCCTAGGTTCTGGCCTTTCTAGGGTGTTGTTCCTAGCCACCGTGCTTCTACACCTGTATTGCTTGCTGTTTAGGGTTTTAGGCTGGGTTTCTGTACAGCACTTTGTTGACATCAACTGATGTAAGAAAAGCTTTATAAATACATTTGATTGATTGATATTTTTGAGTGGCAGTGATGTGACATGGTTTTGTACTGAGTGAGTGAGTGTAACTTTGGTCTAAGGCCTAATCCCTTCTTTAAGCCTCCTGCTCTGTTTGATTGTAATTAAGCCCACTGCATATGTCACTGTCATCTCAGGAGTGCGCTTCCCTTCCCGTGTTCTGGGCTGTCATAGGACAGAATTGAAATTGATAATTGCCTTCATTTGAGAAATGAGAAGCCCTGCGCAATTTACTCAGAGAGATGAGAGTATGAGCAAGAGGGAGATAAAAAGAAAGAAAGAGAGAGCAGGGATGGACAGAGCGAGTGAGTAACATTGTGCTTTGGCAATATGTATCAATACATCATGTCAATAAAGCAAATTGAAGTTGAATTGAAACAGACAGAGCAAAAGAAGGAGAGACAGCCAGGCATAAAGCTACTACTCTCTACTCTTCTTGTCGTGTCAATCTTATCAGTAAACTCTAGCCAAGTGTATGATGTGGAGTGGACACTTCAGAGAAAAGGAGAAAATATAAGAAGAAAAAAGAAAGTTGACACTAACCATCCAATCTTTTTATGTGAGTAAAGTACATGTTGGATAAAACATTTAATGACAGGCCTGATGGAAAGAATAAACGTCAGTAAACTTTCCAAATGTCGACAAAAGAAAATAGGTGGAATATTTTTGTGTCAGTAAAATGAATTATGCGATAAATGTCAGTAGAAATGCTTTTATGCGCAAATATTGATAAAATAACCATCATATCGAATTAAACTTGGAGTCACGCGATGACATGGTGTGGTCCTCCCACTACGACTCCTCGGGAAAGCATGCAGTTTATTAGGCTACAGATGACATAAATATTATGGTGAAAGTGCAAGGTGATGAGCTTGATGCGCCTTTCCAATAAATATTCTTGTGACATAATTGATGCTTGGCTGCCGTTTGACATAGTCTAATGTAGGCTATACATGTGCTCCAATACCAGAGTGGGCACACTCGCTATGTACCCAATTTTTTTTTAGAGAGAACCATCAGTGGAGTTTTTTTATTCGATACATGGGAATTTAACCGTGAAAGGTATTTTATGTGCACTACGTCATCACGCACAGCCTTTAATCTGTAACAATTTGATGGAAACATCTCTGGAGGCAAAATACGCATATTGTTTTAATGCAGATCTTAGAGTATTCACATGAATATCTATCGCCAATTGGATGGAAACCTAGCTATAGGTGTGTTTTGGACTGGTGGAGAAAACCAGGATGCACTTATATTAACCCCTGCAATCAGTAGGCTATAGTATTGTGCAGGGTTGGCGTCAATTCCAATTTAATTTGAAATTCCAATTCTTGAATTCAGTCATGAAGTGGAGAATTTCACATTTCAACAATCTTCAAGTTATGTAATTGGAATTGAATTAGACTGTTTGAATTGGAATTGCACAAAAATTGTATTTTGAATCTAATTGGAATTCAATATTTGTACATTTCCCAGTTAATGGACTTAGTTTCAAAAATGGACTGCAGTATTTGTTTTAAATCATTTGAACTTTCATTTCCATATTTCCAGTATAGCTAGGCTATCTGAACAGTGACATGATCAGCCTGAAAAGCTGAGGGAATTGAATTAGATTTGGAATTTGTGGAATTGTCGGGGATAATATTGAATTGTGAATTGAATTCTTGGAATTTACATAACATTGGAATTGTATTATCTCTGGAATAAAAGACTGACCTGGATTTTGAATTGAATTAAATGGAATATACAGGGAGAAAGAATTGAAATATAATTGAATTTGTGGAATGAACCCCAGCCATGGTATTGTGTGACCTTGCCACCACATTTCACATAGTGCTGTGAGTGCAGGTTTGAATATAAAATGAATGCGCAGATTCTTTTCTCATGATTTATTGCCCTGCAGTTCAAGTTGTTTCATTGAAAGGAGTGGTTAATAAAAGATTACAACCCAATACGAATGTGCCTATTTTTGCATGCAGCTCACATACTGTTGTTCTTTGCTAAACCAATTGGTTTAGTTGATTAGATCTGTCTGACCAGTGGTGGGGGAAGAAACACAAGCATGCAAATACTGTTTCAAATTGGTGATAAACAATGCTATGTGAGTAAAGTAATGTGTGTGTGCGTGCGTGCGCTCGTGAAAGTATAAAAAAACATATTGACTCACCATACTTGTAGAGCGTGTGTGAGATAGATAAATAGGAGCAAATAAGTAAACACGCATGTCACTAGTGTCTGACTGCCTGGGCATGTTGTGATGAACACCGAGGTCACTTCAGCAGCTAAAGTACAGTACAGTGCACATTCTAAGTAAATCCCAAAACTCAATTTAAATATACCAATTGTTACAGGGTTTGGGGTTTCTCTCCTTTTTGAGGTTGGTTAGAATGTTAGCTGAGGCGTGCAGTGATAGGAGTCACCTCATTAGTCAGGATGGGTTTCACCTGTGCTGGCCAAGAGTTATCTTGTTAGTGAGGATAATAATTATTATTATAATAATTAGGGGTTGCTTATATAGTCCTGTTTCACTGTATGTACAAGTGGGTAACCTGTAGAAGTGTGAGGTGTGAAATGGAAATGTGTTTTTTGCATATCCCACTCCCCCTGAGACACCCTTGGAGAGTGGGGTTACAGCCAGGGGATCAGCCATTATTGACAGCGACCCTGGAGCAATTAGAGGTTAACTGCCTCGTTCAAGGGCAGAGTGACAGATATGTGTTTCACCTGTACTGGCCCAGCATGTAGTTAAGACCTGCTGGGCCAGTGTATCAGTTGGAAAAGAGATGTTGAGAGAGTTACCCCTCACGTTAGCTCTTCCACAGGTAGTCAACACAGCCTGAATTTGCATGGAGTTCTCTCCTGTGAAGTTTGGTCTGTATTTTTTGTATCTCCCTATCCTAAGTACTTGTGGGGTTTGTCTTTTCTGAGGCAAATCTAGTGGGCATCCATGATGGGTGTCTTAGGTTCCTTTCTATTTGCTTTGCCAACATTCAGTGGACACTCCCATGGGCATCTTTCAGAACCAGTTCGAAATCCCTTCTGTTTTGGTTTGGTTATTAAAGTGAAAATATCTGATAATTAAAATAATGTGCCACTCTTCAATTATCTATATCACCTATATTCTTCGTAGCTGTCTATTTACCACCACAAACTGGGGACTTTAATGCAGGGAAACTTAAATCTGTTATACCTAACTTCTACCAGCATGTTAAATGTGCAACCAGAAGGAAAAAAACTCTAGACCACTTACTCCACACACAGAGACGCATACAAAGCTCTCCCTCTCCCTCCATTTGGCAAATCTGACCATAATTCTATCCTCCTGATTCCTGCTTACAAGCAAAAACTAAAGCAGGAAGCACCAGTGACTCTGTCAATAAAAAAGTGGTCAGATGAAGCAGATGCTAAGCACAGACTGGAATATGTTCCGGGATTCTTCTGATGGGATTGAGGAGTACACCACATCAGTCACTGGCTTCATCAAAAAGTGCATCGACTAAACACATCCCTGAGGAGAGCCTGTGTTGGTATTGCGTATATCTGAGACGTGGGGACCTATTTTGACTCGCTGTGAGCGTTGGCTCAGGAAGTCCAACAGCCACAAAACCAGTCCCCCATCTAAGCAGAAGTCCCGAACGAGTCTCTGCGCCAGTCAGGTTGTAAAATTGGATTTGATTTGGTTGAATTTATTCTTCCACTGTGCCTTATTGTCTCGGCCTTAGTTCTAAATATCAAGGTCGCAAGGCATACGAACGAACAGGTTATAGAGCAAACAACGAAGTTATCACAAAACATACTGTAGGTTGCAATATGGCCTTTTTTTCTTCCCCAGTGATTTTACCCACGCACCACTACTGCCAGAGGGAGCATGCAATTGGCATGCTGACAATAAAAATTGTTGGCATGCTGACAAAGTATGTGACAATAAAACATATATATGCTGAACAAAAATATAAACGCAACAATTTCAAAGATTTTACTGAGTTACAGTTCATATAAGGAAATCAATCAATTGAAATGAATTCATTAGGCCCTAATCTATGGATTTCACATGACTGGCCAGGGGTGCAGCCCCACTGGGGAGCCAGGCCCAGCCAATCAGAATGAGTTTTTCCCCACCAAAGGTTTTTTATTACAGACAGAAAAATCCTTCTCAATTTCATAAGCTGGTCTCAGACGATCCCACAGGTGAGGAAGCCGAATGTGGAGGTCCTGGGCTGGTGTGGTTACACGTGGTCTGCAGTTCTGAGGCCGGTTGGACGTACTGCCAAGTTCTCTAAAACGACGTTGGAGGCGGCTTATGGTAGAGAAATTAACATTAAATTCTCTGGCAACAGCTCTGGTGGACATTCCTGCAGTCAGCATGCCAATTACATGCTCCCTCAAAACTTGAGACATCTGTGGCATTGTGTTGTGTAACAATTTTACAATTTTCACATTTTAGAGTGGCCTTTATTGTCCCCAGCACATGGTGCACTCGTGTAATGATCATGCTGTTTAATCAGCGTCGTGATATGCCACACCTGTCAGGTGGATGGATTATCTTGGCAAAGGAGAAATGCTCACTAACAGGGATGTAAACAAATTTGTGCATACTATTTGAGAGAAGTTATCTGTTTGTGCATATGGAACATTTCTGGGATCTTTTATTTCATCTCATGAAACATGGGACCAACACTTTACATGTTGCGTTTACATTTTTGTTCATTATATACTGTATACAATATTTGCCCATTTAAAAAAAAAAAGCTCTCAAGTGGGTTGTTGATCGTTGCTATACAGTCTTGCCATAGATTTTCAAGCCGATTTAAGTCAAAACTGTAACTAGGCCACTCAGGAACATTCAATGTCATCTTGATAAACAACTCCAGTGTATATTTGGCCTTGTGATTTACATTATTGTCCTGCTGTAAGGTGAATTTGTCTCCCAGTGTCTGTTGGAAAGCAGACAAGCAGGTTTTCCTCTAGGATTATGCCTGTGCTTAGATTTATTGCATTTATTTGTATCCTAAAAAGATTGGTACTCAGTGATGTGTTGGATTTGCCCCAAACATAATGTTTTCTATTCAGGACAAAAAGTACATTTCTTTGCCAGATTTTTTTCCAGTATTACTTTAGTGTTGTATTGCAAACAGGATGCATGTTTTAGAATATTTGTATTATGTACAGGCTTCCTTCTTTTCACTCTGTCATTTAGGTTATTATCGTGGATCAACAATGTTGTTGATCCATCCTCAGTTTTCTCCTCCTATCACAGTCATTAAACTCTATAACTGTTTTTTTTTAAATCACCATTGGCCTCATGGTCAAATCCCTGAGCTGTTTCCTTCCTTTCCGGCAACTAAATACGGAAGAGCGTCTGTATCTTTGTAATGACTGGGTTTATTGATACACCATCCGAAGCGTAGTTGATAACTTCACCATGCTCAAAGTGATATTCAGTGTCTGCTTTTTTTTAACCAATAGGTGCCATTCTTTGCGAGGCATTAGAAAACCTCCCTGGTCTTTGTGGTTGAACCTGTGCTTGAAATGTTCTCGACTGAGGGACCTTAAAGATAATTATATGTGTGTGGTACAGAGATAGGGTAGCCATTCAAAAATCATGTTAACCACTATAATTGCACACTGAGTGAGTCCATGCAACTTAGTATGTGACTTGCTAACCAAACGTATACTCTTGTATTTATTTAGGCTTGACATTACAAAGGGGTTGAATATTTAGACTTAAGACATTTCAGCTTTTCATTTTTTCTTAATTTGTAAAACATCCCACCCCCAAATCCACTTTGACATTATGGGGCCAGTGTCACAATCTCAATTTAATCCATTTTAAATTCAGGCCGTAACACAAATGTTTTTTGAAAAAGTCAAGGAGTGTGAATACTTTCTGAAGGCACTGTAGGTCCATTATTCTTTCTAGTTTCGATTAGATTTGTCATTGTAAAGTATATTTGAAATGACTAAAGTATAATTATTTTACTTAAACCACCTGGATTAGACAGTTCCCTGAAAATGTGAAACACCCTGTGTCAGCTTGATAATTAAGTTATTTTGTTATGCAGAAAGTATGGTCATGGTCCGGTCCTGTGTCAGTGTCATGGTCCGGTCCTGTGTCAGTGTCATGGTCCGGTCTCGCGTCAGTGTCATGATCCGGTCCTGCAAAAAAAGTTATTACTCACCGGTTAATGTAATACATTTTATTACGTTTACCGGCAAGTTATTACATTAAATGGGTTTATTACACAAACAAATCTAAAAGTTATTACATTTACCCACGGTATTTGATTTACCGCTGTTGCATTTTGACAGGAAATAATTTTACACCTATTCAGATTACTGTAGGTTTTAGGGTTTCAATGGCAGGATGATGGGAACTGGGTGCAACAGGAGGCTGAGGTCATCATGGGTACCTGTTTCCACCTAGTGGTTAACATAGTCAGATCCATTTGGGGAAGAACATTATCTCCACTGAATGATCATATGAATAGTAGTAGACTCAATCACATGGACTTTTATTTGTTAAAAAATAGCTCAATTCAAATTCCGTGCACAATTCCATTTTCAGTCTTGCATTGCTAAGCCACGTCTCCAATGTGCTTTTTGTCCCCATTCAGAGCCCCTATCAGGGGACAAAGGCAAGGCCTTATGACAACTGATTCACATACACAAAAAAACGTCACTAACTACTAGAAAAATAGAATACCACACAGTAACTGGTCACATTTTATCCATGATAAGGTGACCGTCTCAATTCCCATTGAAGCTTACAGTTTACATGGAGTTGTATGCTCTGCATGTGTGTGTTTTTCTTAAATGGCTGAGTAGTTGAGTTACTCACTGTTCTGACCTTGCTTGTGGTAAAAAAGAGGGGTTGGGGTCAGTTCCATTTAAATTCCAGTCAATTCAGGAAGTAGTACACTGAAATTCCAATTCAATACTTTTCAAGTAGGACATTTTGGAATTTGGTTTACTTTCTGAATTGACTGGAAGTGAAAGGGAATTGACCCAAACCCTGGTAAACAGGGGGCACAAGATGTTCAACATACTGTACTGTTTTAAATGGCAGTGATGCTGAATGATTCATGGGTATCACACAGTAAACACAGCATTCAATGGTGTTGATAAACTAGAAGACTACAGTATGCCCTCAAAATTAAGAGTGCAATGGGAAAGGGAAGATGAATGCTGTCTGTGGAACCCCCATATATTCCTGTCCCTATCAGTGACTGGTCTCACAATAGTGCCACAATTAGGCGTATCTGTCATTGGGGGATTGTTGCCTTTGCTTTGGGGTCAATTTTTGACCTAATAAGGAATGTTTTGTTACACAGTACACCTGTGTATTTGGCTACTTACAGTAGGTACAGATTAATGATACAGGACATTCCCACTCAGCACTTAATGTCACTATGGGAAACAAATCAAAACCACTGAGCCTGAACTTGAACAGTTTTCATTCACATTGACATGTGGATATGCAATATACTTCATACACAAATTAGTCGGAAAGTATACTGCTCAAAAAAATAAAGGGAACACTTAAACAACACTTCCTAGATCTGAATGAAAGAAATAATCTTATTAAATACTTTTTTCTTTACATAGTTGAATGTGCTGACAAAAAAAATCACGCAAAAATAATCAATGGAAATCCAATGTATCAACCCATGGAGGTCTGGATTTGGAGTCACACTCAAAATTAAAGTGGAAAACCACACTACAGGCTGATCCAACGTTGATGTAATGTCCTTAAAACAAGTCAAAATGAGGCTCAGTAGTGTGTGTGGCCTCCACGTGCCTGTATGACCTCCCTACAACGCCTGGGCATGCTCCTGATGAGGTGGCGGATGGTCTCCTGAGGGATCTCCTCCCAGACCTGGACTAAAGCATCCGGCAACTCCTGGACAGTCTGTGGTGCAACGTGGCGTTGGTGGATGGAGCGAGACATGATGTCCCAGATGTGCTCAATTGGATTCAGGTCTGTGGAACGGGCGGGCCAGTCCATAACATCAATGCCTTCCTCTTGCAGGAACTGCTGACACACTCCAGCCACATGAGGTCTAGCATTGTCTTGCATTAGGAGGAACCCAGGGCCAACCACACCAGCATATGGTCTCACAAGGGGTCTAAGGATCTCATCTCGGTACCTAATGGCAGTCAGGCTACCTCTGGCGAGCACATGGAGGGCTGTGCGGCCCCCCAAAGAAATGCCACCCCACACCATGACTGACCCACCGCCAAACCGGTCATGCTGGAGGATGTTGCAGGCAGCAGAATGTTCTCCACGGCGTCTCCAGACTCTGTCACGTCTGTCACGTGCTCAGTGTGAACCTGCTTTCATCTGTGAAGAGCACAGGGTGCCAGTGGCAAATTTGCCAATCTTGGTGTTCTCTGGCAAATGCCAAACGTCCTGCACGGTGTTGGGCTGTAAGCACAACCCCCACCTGTGGACGTCGGGCCCTCATACCACCCTCATGGAGTCTGTTTCTGACCGTTTGAGCAGACACATGCACATTTGTGGCCTGCTGGAGGTCATTTTGCAGGGCTCTGGCAGTGCTCCTCCTTGCACAAAGGCGGAGGTAGCGGTCCTGCTGCTGGGTTGTTGCCTTCCTACGGCCTCCTCCACGTCTCCTGATGTACTGGCCTGTCTCCTGGTAGCGCCTCCATGCTCTGGACACTACGCTGACAGACACAGCAAACCTTGCCACAGCTCGCATTGATGTGCCATCCTGGATGAACTGCACTACCTGAGCCACTTGTGTGGGTTGTAGACTCCGTCTCATGCTACCACTAGAGTGAAAGCACCGCCAGCATTCAAAAGTGACCAAAACATCAGCCAGGAAGCATAGGAACTGAGAAGTGGTCTGTGGTCCCCACCTGCAGAACCACTCCTTTATAGGGGGTGTCTTGCTAATTGCCTATAATTTCCACCTGTTGTCTATTCCATTTGCACAACAGCATGTGAAATGTATTGTCAATCAGTGTTGCTTCCTCAGTGGACAGTTTGATTTCACAGAAGTGTGATTGACTTGGAGTTACATTGTGTTGTTTAAGTGTTCCCTTTATTTTTTTGAGCAGTGTAATTCATAACACATTTCATAGTACATGAGGACACATACAGTAAGGACATTAAATTAACTTCCAACATAATTGCATATGGTAAATGCATTGGTACAGTATATCACAAAGAAGGTGATGGTACAAAATAAATATTCACAGAAATGTACATGGTAATTGTTACGCACGCCTCTAGTAAGAGGGAACGCAACACCCTGCTACAACTCAACTCTCCGTGGTGTGAAAGAGGTATGGACTGTAGGTGTGAGTAAGGATGACAAAAAGGCAGAGAATACCGTTTACAGGGAATTTATTCCTTCACACGTGAAGTTTGGGGAAAAGGGGCTGGACGGAACCAAAGCAAAGAAAGTAAATATCGAAGCCCCCTCTCCTACCTTACCTGCCTACCCACTACTTACCTAACTAGCACCACCTGGTGCACTAACCAAAATACAGGGGGTGGTCCGCCCAGGTCTTTCCTAGTGTGCATAGACAGTAAACTACTACGGGTAATGTATGCCCGCGGGCCTCTTGCCTAAACACTCCCTAGGTGCCTTCCCCTTCCCCCTGGGAACAAATGAAACAGAATAACACAAATGTACAAACTACTTCACAACAAAACCTGAGAAAACACTAACCCAGGACATTAAAGAAAACTCTGAGCACCAAACACAGAACATAACAATAAGCTTTCTCAGCAACAACTAACTCAGTACATACCCAATTCTCTTTGAGAAACACACACACACACACACACACACACACACACACACCATAATTTCCAGACTATTAAGCGCACCTGAATATAAGCCGCACCCACTGAATTAAAAAAATATATATTATTTTGAACATAAATAAGCCGCAAATGTCTATAAGCCGCAGGTGCCTACCGGTACATTGAAACAAATGAACTTTACACAGGCTTTAATGAAACACGGCTTGTAACAACAAAATATTAGCAGTAAGCTTTAGTTGTCTTTTTGCACTGAGTCAATTCCTCACGCTGCTGTTTCCAACGTCTTATCATCGACTCATTAAGACCAAGCTCCCGTGCAGCAGCTCTATTTCCTTTTCCAACAGCCAGATCTATCGCCTTCAACTTGAAAGCTGCATCATATGCATTTCTCCGTGTCTTTGCCATGATGAGGGTGACAAAATGACTACCGTAATCAGAATGATGGGAAGTTTGAGAGCGCTCGATTTAATCTAAACAGTAAACAAAAAAGTTGTTTGACCTTAACCCGTTCGGCAATTTCATTGGTCTAATGAAAGCTTCATGCCGCCAAAAAAAACTGAGCACGTTACAGAATGTGTTTTTTTGGAGAAAAAAATTGAAAGCGGGAAAAATCATATATTAGCCGCGTCATTGTTTAAGCCGCGAGGTTCAAAGCGTGAGAAAAACGTTGTGGCTTATAGTCTGGAATTTACGGTATATATATATATATATATATAACCCTCTGCCATGAACCTTTTCTCTCAGCAACAGAACACTGGCTTATATAGCTTTAGGTGGGGTTGGGAATTGGAGACAGCTGCGTCCTGACGAGGGGGCGGGGTCAGCTCTCCAATCATCAATGGGGCTGACCAATCAGCTGCTTGTAGAGAATTTCAGGAAACCATTTCCTGAAATACATATATGAAAATACACAAACCACAACACAGAAACTGGGGAACGTAACACGTCCACCACAAAAAATGCAAACATAGTTTGCAATAACAAAACCTAATGCATCCCCAGTTACTAAACCCGTGATAGAGCGTCGGCAACCATATTTGTCGAGCCCTTCACATAGGCTATCTGTACATTGTATTTGTTGTACAATCAGAGCCCACCGCATAAGGCGACGGTTCTGATTGTACATTTGCTTTAAGAACACCAAAGGATTATGGTCCGTGAAGACCATTACAGGCAAAGGCACTGGAGCCCACATATACCTCAAAGAACTGTAAGGCTAGCAATAAAGCCAGCGTCTCTTGTTCAATTGTGGAGTACCTTGACTGACACGAGTTGAACTTACGGGAGAAGAAACTGACGGGCCGATCCACTCCATCTTCATGCAAGAGAACCGCACCCACCCCCACTATACTAGCGTCTACCTCCAACTTAAAAGGTTTGTCAAAGTTGACGGCAAGCACTGGGGCACTACAAAGTAGCGCTTTAGCGGACTCAAATGCATAGTTAAAGTCCTGGGACCACTTAAATGGTATCTTGGGACTAAGCAGAGATGTAAGGGGAGCTACTACCGTCGAGAAACCTTACAGAAAGTACGATAGTAACCTACCATCCCCAGGAATCTGCGCAACTGGCGGCAAGTCGTGGGAGCAGGAAAAGCAACAATTGCTTCCACTTTGCCCGTTACTGGGTGCACTTGACCCCGTCCCACTTGTTTCCCTAAGTAAGTCACTGTAGCCTTCCCAAACTCACACTTGGCCAACTTGAGGGTTAAAGAAGCATTCTCCAACCGCTGAAACACACTTTTCAAAGTGGCGAGATGATCAGACCAAGTAGACGAATCACCACATCGTCAAGATAAGCAGTACAATTTGGCACATCCGCGAACACAATGTTAACTAGGCGCTGAAAAGTTGCGGGTGCATTACACATTCCAAAGGGCATCACAGTGTATTGTACGAAGTTATCTGGCGTAACGAAAGCCGAGATGTCAGAAGCTCAAGAGGTCAGAGGCACCTGCCAATAACCTTTTAGCAAATCTAACTTACTAACGTAAGCAGCAGAGCCAATTCTATCAATGCAGTCATCTAAGCGAGGTAGAGGAAAATAATCAGACTTTGTAACGGCATTTACTCGACGATAGTCCGTACATAAGCGAGACGTACCGTCAGGCTTAGGAACAAGAATACACGGGGAACTCCAGGAGCTGTTACTGGGTTTTGCCATGTCATTCTGTAATAAATAAGCTACCTCACTTTTCATGACCTCCCTTTTCTTTGCATTAACCCGGTACGGATGCTGACTTATAGGAACAGCGTTCCCCACATCCACGTCATGTTCCAAGATGGACGTGCGACTTGGAACGTCCTTAAACACATTGAGAAAACTGTTTATCAATAGGATAAGATCCTTAGTTTGATCGTTATCCAAATGTTCCATTTGAGAGGGTAACTTTTTCAGCATCTCTGAATTACATAAGCATTCACACTGCTGTAACGTATGGCGTAACTCCAACCTATCCTCCTTATCCTCCTCTAGGTCCCAGCCAGGCTTCAGCATCACCGCAGCCACACTGGAGACGGCGGGCTGGACCGGCTTACTTGAGGAACTGTTGGGAGAATCATGCACATAATATGCTTTCAGCATGTTAACATGTCACACTCGGGAAGAACGCCTCCGATCTGAGGTCTTTATCACATAATTGGTGTCACCGAGTTTCTTTTCCACAAGATATGGTCCATAAAAACGTGCTGACAAAGATGAGCCAGGGATTGGCAACAAAATTAAAACTGGATCCCCTGGTGCAAAAGAACGGCGAACAGCCTTTTTGTCATAATGCAACGTCATGCGTTTTTGAGTAGAGGAGAGAGACTTTTGGGCTAACGCACATGCAGCGTGCAGTCTCTCCCGCATCTTACTGACATAATCCAACACATTTTTAGGGGCGCTACTGGGTGTAGGAGATAAGATATGCTCCTTCAAAACTTTCAGCAGACCCCGTGGGGTGTGTCCAAACACAAGGTCAGCAGGGCTGAACCCTAAGGACTCTTGTGTTGTTTCCCTAATAGCAAATAGGACAAAGGGCACCCCCTCATCCCAATCGGTACTGGTATCCATGCAATACTTGCGTAGCATTGCCTAGAGCGTCTGATGCCAGCGTTCGAGAGCCCCTTGACTCTCCGGATGATACGGACTGGAGACCTGATGGGAAATATAGTGTCTTTAACACATTAGAGAACAGCTTTGACCTAAAGTTGGATCGCTGATCAGTTTGGATTACTTTAGGGAGTCCAAACGTAGAGAAGAACTTCACTAATGCCTTCACCACAGTCTTAGCCGTTATTGTACGGAGAGGAATAGCCTCTGGGTATCGAGTAGCACTGCACGTTATTGTTAGTAAGAACTGGTTACCTGACCTGGTTTTCGGCAACGGACCTACACAATCAATTATCACTTTTTCAAACAGTTCCCCCACCACAGGAATCGGGCAGAGCGGCGCACGAGGAACCGTTTGATTCACTTTCCCAGTGAGTTGACATACGTGGCATGTTTCACAAAATTGGACAATGTCAGACTTCAAACCTGGCTCCCCAAAAATGTCGAAGGACTCGGTTATAAGTCTTCGTGATCCCTAAGTGTCCGGACCACGCCTGGTCATGGGCGAGTGACAACACCTGCTGTCGGAACGGTGTAGGAACAACCACTTGACACACTTCACTCCAGTCACTTACGGTGTCATGAGCTGCCCATTTACGCATCAAAACTCCTGCTTCCATAAAGTAGGCAGTCTCCTTAGTTTTAGCTTCCTCAGTGGAAATTACCGAAGCAAAACACTTGCGAAGACTGATGTTGTATTTTTCATTAACCCCCTTGAGTTGATGTTCACGCCACTGCGGAAATTTAATTAGTATAATTTTAAAAAAACTAAGAAATCTGTCAGTTTAAGCTAGAAATATGTGGCTTTTTCTCAATCCACCGCATCCGCCGATGTCGTACTTCCTCATCTGCGGTGAACGGTGACAGAGCTAGAGCGATGTTTGTCTCACAAGATTGTTTGTCTCCCTTTTGACATTCAATCACCTTCTCGGGGGTGACAGACAAAAGAATGTCATGTAATTGGGGCGCAATTTCGCTTTCCTCTGCCTTAGTTTTTACCCCCGTAAAAACTGTCGGCATTGCAGAAGGAATACTCGGTGCATTGTCTTCCACCTCAACCTTCTCAAAAATGGAACAAGCCAAATCCACCACATCTCCTAGCTTGCGAGATTGTGCCCTCGTTAACACACAAGCTGGAAAAACATGTGGAAATGCTTGAACCAATTTCTCATCTGTAGTTATGATTTCTGGGTTGTCTACTACCTCTAACACAGGAGTGACGTTACCACCAGCGATATAATTCCCTAGTAACAATGTGACTCCTTTTACTGGCAGTGTAGACACTACACCAACACGGAAACGTCCTGATACCAAGTCTGACACTAAGTGGACCCAGTGTAATGGTACAGGTACTGTTTTTGTCTCTATCCCCTGTAATATGACATGTGAGCCACAATACGTTTCAGGAGACCAGGGTAAAGCATCAGTAACAATTACTGACTGCGCAGCCCCGGTGTCTCGTAAGATTCGCATAGGCTTTTGATCAGCTTGTTCTCCAGTTAAGGAAACACAACCGGCAGATATAAACGGACCATAGACAGGATCCGGTTTCTCAAATGCTGAATCAATATCTCGGTCCAACGGACGAGCCATAGACTTGACTAAACCCACACTTTTCATTTTTGGGGACGGTGACAGGGACTGTTTAGGTTTATTTTTCAAAACCGGGCAGTCCGCAATCACATGACCCTTTTGGTGACAGTAAAAACATTCACGGATTTCATGAAAAGGCTTAGAGGAAAAGCGACCTGAACGAGGCACTGATGATGTAATCGTTCGGCCTTCAAAACGAGGTGCACCAAAGACAGTCTTGTGTGTCAAAGCGTACTCATCTGCCAACACTGCTGCCTGGGCCAATGTCACCACTTTCTGTTCATTTAAATGAACTACAATTCTATCAGGGAGGTTGCTTTTAAAATCCTACAACAGCATCAACTCCCGAATATCAGCAAAGGTGCTAGCTTTGCTGGCTGAACACCAGCGATTAAAGACTTTGTCCCTAGCAAACTCAACAAAAGTACAGTGAGATGTTTTTTTGTGGTTCCTGAAGCGCTGTCTATAAGCTTCAGGCACCAACTCATAAGCCCGCAACACAGTAGTTTTAACTGTATCATACTGTAAACCGTCTTCCAGGGAGAGAGCAGCTACTACTTCCTGGGCTTTCCCAGACAATTTACATTGTAACAGGAGGGCCAAACCTCGGGTGGCCAATGTAGCGCAGCGGCCACGCGCTCAAAAGCAGAGAAATAGGAATCAACTTCCGACTCTCAGAATGGAGGGACTAAAGCTATGTTTTTACTTACATCAAAGTGGGCTTGATGATAAGCAGTTTGTGGAGTCGCATTGAAGCCAGCGTCTAGCTCCAGTTGTCGGATTCTCACCTTTTCCTTTTCAATTTCCATTTTCCTAATTTCAAGTTCAAACTTCATCTGTCTCTATCTTTTTGCTCCATTTCTAACCGGGCCAGCCTCACCTTCAGCCTAGCGGTCCCGCCTGAACCACCTGAAGCAGAAGATAAAGGATCGAATCGAGGAAATGTAAAGGGCATCGGAAGGTCTACCTGTCTCCTCTCCTGAAGCCTCCCTCTTGTCATCTTTCAACGAGAGAATGTGTCCTCTCACTAAACCCTCCCTGACTAGCACCAAAAGCTCAGCCTTTAGGGCTTTCTCAGGGATAACAAATCCATAATGGTCAGCTACAGCTAAAAGGTCTGCTTTCCAAAACCTCACCAAAGAATCAATAGAGGGCGCTGTGGCAGCCATCTTGTACACAGAAGTCCACTGAACACACACAAACTAAACAAGTCATCCAAACAACCTAACATCACACCTCAATCACCAATCACAGAGAGCTCAGCGCAGCAGGGTCCATTGGGTTTAATGGAATCCCAGATGAGCACCCATTATGTTACGCACGCCTCTAGTAAGAGGGAACGCAACACCCTGCTACAACTCAACTCTCCGTGGTGTGAAAGAGGTATGGACTGTAGGTGTGAGTAAGGATGACAAAAAGGCAGAGAATACCGTTTACAGGGAATTTATTCCTTCACACGGTAAGTTTGGGGAAAAGGGGCTGGACGGAACCAAAGCAAAGAAAGTAAATATCGAAGCCCCCTCTCCTACCTTACATGCATACCCACTACTTAACTAGCACCACCTGGTGCGCTAACCAAAATACAGGGGGTGGTCCGCCCAGGTCTTTCCTAGTGTGCAGACAGTAAACTGCTACGGGTAATGTATGCCCGCGGGCCTCTTGCCTAAACACTCCCTAGGTGCCTTCCCCTTCCCCCTGGGAACAAATGAAACAGAATAACACAAATGTACAAACTACTTCACAACAAAACCTGAGAAAACACTAACCCAGGACATTAAAGAAAACTCTGAACACCAAACATAACAATAAGCTTTCTCAGCAACAACTAACTCAGTACATACCCAATTCTCTTTCTGAGACACAACCAACACATATATATGTATGTATATATGTATAACCCTCTGCCATCAACCTTCTCTCACCAATCATCTCTCCTCTGAGCAACAGAACACTGGCTTATATAGCTTTAGGTGGGGTTGGTAATTGGAGACAGCTGCGTCCTGACGAGGGGGCGGGGTCAGCTCTCCAATCATCAATGGGGCTGACCAATCAGCTGCTTGTAGAGAATTTCAGGAAACCATTTCCTGAAATACATACATGAAAATACACAAACCACAACACAGAAACTGGGGAACGTAACAGTAATCTTGCAGTGCAAACTCCATACATGTCAATGCAACACAACATCACTCTGTTATCTTATATTTTTCTTCTTCATTCAAGATTTGACACAACAGCAACAGTAGATGATAATAGATTAGAGGCACATTAAAACACTGTTGCAAACGCAGCCTCCTCATGCATTCATTCCCTCTACACACAACCACACACTTACAGTACACGCACACACGCACACATGCACACACGCAGTAAACCCAGTAAATCCATCCATCCACCTCCCCATCTGCTCTTGAAGGCACTGTGTTGTGGTAAATCTCCATAGCGGAGCAGAGCAGCAGATAGTCCAAGGTGTTCAGATCAGAGTGTCTCCTGACTGGGGGGTATGGCATGGCTGAATCAATGAGAGGCATTGGCCCATCGCTCTCACTGACGTTGCAGCACACTTTAGCCCTGCGACCTTCCTCTATCATTAGGCGACAGCTCCATGGCAATATATACTCAATACTTACGTTGGACCAGTTGCACAGTGGGCCTCACAGGCTGCAGGAGAAGAGGGCTACTGTTTGACCTCTCCTTCCACCTCCCAGACCTGGGGGTCTCCTTTCCTTTTCTCCTTCCAACCAACCAGCAGGATCTGTGTCACAGGTTAGATGACAAGTTGTTTATTCCTGAGTCCAAGAAAGGGGAGGATAAGAGAGAGAGGGGGAATAAGAGATGAATGAATCAAATATATAGTATGAATGTACGTGTAAAGAGATTGTATTAATATTCATATTATTAAAAACAAAAGTGTCAAGTTTCCTCTTTTAAGTCCGCAATCTGGATCCCTGCATGGTCTCTTTGAAGATCTAGATCCCTTCTCTAGCCTCCGGATTAAAACCCATTTATGATAAGTGTACCATATTACATACTGGATCTTTAAAAGACACAACTTTCACATGACCCTGTAGTTTACCAATAAAATGTGCTGTTGGTGATGTAGACATACTTGGTATTCATATCCCAAAAGATATAAATGACCTTACCACAACAAATTGATATAGAAAGTTAGCAAAAATAGACAAGATCCTTCAACCATGGAGAGATAAATACCTGTCTTTATGGAAAAATCACGCTGATTAACTCTTTCGTCATATCACAGTTTACTTATATACTTATGGCACTACCCACACCAGAAAACTTGTTTTTTAAACCATATGAGCCAAAAATAGTTCACTTTATTTGGAACGCAAAGCCAGACAAAATTAAACATGACTATTTGTATAATGAAATGAGTTTGGGGGGCTGAAATGATTAAACAAGCCCTTACCAACAGTGTCTTCAAAAAGTATTCACACCCCTTGACTTTTTCCACATTTTGTTGTGTTACAGCCTGTCATGGTTGTGCACTACTGGTAAGAAGTCAGGTGCAGGAGAGCAGAGCGTTGTGATCAGGCGCACTTTATTTGGCAGAAGCACAAAAGACAGATACAACTGCGTCAAAAAACCTCCAGCCAATGGCAAAAGTGAATAAGCGCGAAAACACTCACAATAATGCAAATGTATGACAATAAACATACTACGGGTCAAAATACGATACCCAGGGAAACCAGTCTGGCACTTAACACTAAACACGTAGCAAAACAATTCCACACAAAGACATGGGGGGAACAGAGGAATATATATGTGCAGTGTGACTAGGGAATGTAAACAGGTGTGCGGGGAACAAGACAAAACAAATGGAACAATGAAAAATGGAGCGGCGATAGCTAGAAGGTCGGTGACGTCGACCGCCGCCCGAACAAGGAGGGGAGCCGACTTCGGCGGAAGTCGTGACAGTACACCCCCCCCCCCCCCCCCGATGCGCGGCTACAGCAGTGCGCCGACACCGACCTCGGGGACGACCCGGAGGGCGAGGCGTGTACCGTGATCCGGCCGGAGACAGTGGAACTCCTGCAGCATTTCAGGGTCCCCCGCCCGATGCCTCGAATCCAGGATGGAACAGACGGAGAATGCCGGGGCCCCCTCGATGTCCAGAGGGGGCGGAGGAACCTCCCACACCTCAGACTCCTGGAGCGGACCAACCACCACCGGCCTGAGGAGAGACACATGGAACGAGGGGTTAATGCGGTAATCGGAGGGAAGCTGTAACCTGTAACACACCTCGTTCACTCTCCTCAGGACTTTGAATGGCCCCACAAACCGCGGACCCAGCTTCCGGCAGGGCAGGCGGATGGGCAGGTTTTGGGTCGAGAGCCGGTGCGAACACCGGGGCCTCACTGTTTTTTTGGCGTTCGCGCTGCTTTTTTGGCGCAGCGCGGCCTGCTGGAGGTGAACATTGGCGGCTTCCTATGTCTCCTCCGCGCACCTGAACCAGTCATCCACCGCAGGAGCCTCGGTCTGACTCTGATGCCACGGCGCCAGAACCGGCTGGTACCCCAATACGCACTGAAAGGGGGAGAGGTTAGTGGAGGAGTGGCGGAGCGAGTTCTGCGCCATCTCGGCCCAGGGCACGAACGCCGCCCACTCCCCCAGCCAGTCCTGACAATAAGACCACAGAAACCTGCCCACATCCTGGTTCACTCTCTCCACCTGCCCATTACTCTCTGGGTGAAAACCTGAGGTGAGGCTGATCAAGACCCCCAGACGTTCCATGAACGCCCTCCAGACTCTCGAAGTGAACTGGGGACCTCGATCAGACACTGTATCCTCAGGCACCCCGTAGTGCTGGAAGACGTGTGTAAACAAGGCCTCCGCAGTCTGTAGGGCCGTAGGGAGACCGGGCAGAGGGAGGAGACGACAGGACTTAGAGAAACGATCCACAACGACCAGGATCGTGGTGTTTCCCTGTGAGGGAGGAAGATCGGTCAGAAAATCCACCGACAGGTGTGACCAGGGCCGTTGTGGAACGGGTAAGGGATGTAGCTTACCTCTAGGCAGGTGTCTAGGAGTCTTACACTGGGTGCACACCGAGCAGGAGGAAACATAAACCCTCACGTCCTTTGCCAAGGTAGGCCATCAGTACTTCCCACTCAGACAGCGCACCGTCCGGCCAATCCCGGATGACCAGAGGAGGGTGACGTGTGAGCCCAATAGATCAACTGGTCACGGACAGCAGACAGAACGTACAGACGCCCGACGGGACACTGGAGGGGAGCGGGCTCTGTACGTAATGCCTGCTCAATGTCCGCGTCCAGCTCCCACACGACCGGCGCTACCAGGCAGGAGGCCGGGAGTATGGGAGTCTGATCCATGGGCCGCTCCTCTGTGCCATACAGCTGGGACAGTGCGTCTGCCTTAACATTTTGGGAACCTGGTCTGTAGGACAGGGTAAACACAAAACGGGTAAAAAAAACATGGCCCACCTTGCCTGACGAGGATTCAGTCTCCTCACTGCCCGGATGTACTCCAGGTTGCGGTGGTCAGTCCAGATGAGGAAAGGGTGTTAAGCCCACTCAAGCCAATGTCTCCACGCCGTCCACGCCGGGCTGAGCTTCTTCAAGAAGAAAACACAGGGGCGGAGCTTCGGTGGCGTACCTGAGCGCTGAGAGAGCATGGCTCCTATCCCAGCCTCGGATGCGTCCACCTCCACTATGGGCCAGCACGGGAGCCGAGGTAAACAGAGCCCTTAGGTGCCCAAAATCCCTGTCCGCCTTAGCCGACCACTGCAAACATACAGGACCCCCCTTCAGCAGTGAGGTAATGGGAGCAGCCACCTGGCCAAAACCCTGGATAAATCTCTGGTAGTAATTGGCAAACCCTAAAAACTGCTGCACCTCCTTTACCGTGTTGGGAGTTAGCCAATTACGCATGGCTGAAATTCGGTCACTTTCCATCTCCACCCATGATGTGGAAATGCGATACCCTAGGAAGGAGACGGCCTGCTGAAAGAACAGGCATTTCTCAGCCTTGACGTGCAGGTCATGCTCCAACAGTCGTCCAAGTACCCTACGCACCAAGGACACATGCTCGGCGCGTGTAGCGGAGTATATCAGAATGTCATCAATATACACCACTACACCCTGCCCGTGCACGTGAAGGCCCCTCTTCCAGCCTCCCTAAGCGCAGCCCCTCCCAGCTCCATTGGCACCGGAGCGGTGGTGCTGGAAGATGGAACCAACAGAGCCCTCTCTGGACGTCCGCGGGTGACCAGCAGGTTATCCAACCGAATGGACAGATCCACCAGTTGGTCAAAGGTGATGGTGGCATCCCTGCAGGCCAACTCCTGATGAATGTCCTCGTGCAGGCTGCATCTGTAGTGGTCGATAAGGGCCCTGTCGTTCCATCCTGCTGCGGCGGCCAAGGTCCGAAATTCCAGGGCGAACTCCTGGGCGCTCCTCATCCCCTGCCTCATGTGGAAGAGCAGTTCCTCCGCCGCTCTACCCTCGGGCGGATGGTCGAATACTGCCCGGAAGCGATGTGTGAACTCCTCGAAGTGGTCCAATGCCGTATCTCCTTCTCCCCACACGGCGTTTGCCCACTCCAGAGCTCTCCCCGAGAGGCACGAGATGAGGGCGGACACCCTCTCTCTTCCCGAGGGAGCTGGGTGAATGGTGGCCAGGTATAGGTCCAGCTGTAACAGGAACCCCTGGCACCCTGCTTCCGTCCCATCATACTCCCTGGGAAGGGAGAGACGCATCCCACTGGGCCCGGATACAGAAGGGACGGGTAGAGGTAACCCCGGTTGTGCTGGTCGAGGCACTGGAGAGACTCCCTGTCTCTCCCAGCGGTCCTTGGTATGGACAACTCGAGCCATCGTCGCGCCGAGATGTTGTTGCATCGCCGAGTGTTCTCGGACACGCTCCTCGACTCCTCTGACTGGGGTACCTGTTCCTGCTGACTCCATGGGTGGTGTGGAATTCTGTCATGGTTGTGCACTACTGGTAAGAAGTCAGGTGCAGGAGAGCAGAGAGTTGTGATCAGGCGCACTTTATTTGGCAGAAGCACAAAAGACAGATGCAACTGCGTCAAAAAACCTCCAGCCAATGGCAAAAGTAAATAAGCTCAAACACTCACAATAATGCAGATGTATGACAATAAACATACTAGGGTCAAAACACGATACCCGGGGAAACCAGTCTGGCACGTAACACTAAACACGAAGCAAAAAAATTCCACACAAAGACATGGGGGGAACAGAGGAATATATATATGCAGTGTGATTAGGGAATGTAAACCAGGTGTGTGGGGAGCAAGATAAAACAAATGGAACAATGAAAAATGGAGCGGCGATGGCTAGAAGTTCGGTGACGTCGACTGCCGAACGCCGCCCAAACAAGGAGGGGAGCCGACTTCGGCGGAAGTTGTGACACAGCCTGAATTTAGAATGGATTAAATTGAGATTTTGTGCCTACACACAATACCCCATAATGCCAAAGTGGAATTAAGTTTTAAGAAATATTTACAAATTAATTAAAAATGAAAAGCTGAAATGTCTTGAGTCAATAAGTATTCAACCCTTTTCTTATGGCAAGTCTAAATAAATTCACGAGTAAAAATGTGCTTAACACGTTACATAATAAATTGCATGGACTCTGTCGAGGAGTGAATTTTAAGCACAGATTTAACCACAAAGACCAGGGAGGTTTTCCAATGGTTCGCAAAGAAGGGTACCTATTGGTAGATAAAAAAACAGACATTGAATATCCCTTTGAGCATGGTGAAGTTATTAATTACACTTTGTGTGGTGTATCAATACACCCTGTCACTATAAAGATACAGGCGTCCTTCCTAACTCAGTTGCCAGAGAGGAAGGAAACCGCTCAGGGACTTCACCATGAGGCCAATGGTGATTTTAAAACAGTTACAGAGTTTAATGGCTGTGATAGGAGATAATTGAGGATGGATCAACAACATTGTAGTTACTCCACAATACTAACGTAAATGACCTAGTGAAAAGAAGGAAGCTTGTACAGAATAAAATATATTCCAAAACATGCATCTAAACATGCATTAAAGTAATACTGCAAAAGATGTGGCAAAGAATTGCACTTTTTGTCCTGAATACAAAGTTGTATTTGGGGTAAATCCAACACGACACATCACTGAGAACCACTCTTCATGTTTTCAAGCAGAATGGTGGTGGCTGCATCATGTTATGGGTATGCTTGTCATCAACAAGGAAAATGTTTTTTTTTTTAAGAAAAAATAAACATAATAGAGCTAAGCACAGGCAACATCCTACTGGAAAACTTGGTTTAGTCTGCTTTTCAACAGACATTGGGAGACAAATTCACCTTACAGCAGGACAATTACCTTAAACACAAGACCAAATATACACTGGAGTTGCTTACCAAGACGACATTGAATGGTCCTGAATTACAGTGTTGACTTAAATTGGCATCAAAATCTATAGCAAGACCTGAAAAAGGCTGTCTAGCAATGATCAACAACCAACTTCACAGAGCTTGACATTTTTTTTAAAGAATAATGGGCAAATATTGTACAATCCGGGTGTGCAAAGCTCTTAGAGACTTACACAGAAAGACTCACAGCTGTAATCACTGCCACAGGGGATTCTAACATGTATTGACTCAAGGGATTGAATACTTAGCTAATCAAGATATATTAGTGTTTAATTTTCCTTATTTTTTAAACAATGTTAGAATTTTTATTCCACTTTGACATTACAGAGTATTTTGTAACACAACAAAATGTGGAAAAAGTAAAGGGGTGTGAATACTTTATGAAGGCACTGTAGGCAATGCATTCGGACAGTATTTGTATGCCTTGTTTTTTTCCACATTTTGTTATTTTAGTCTTATTCTAAAATTGATTAAATTAAAAAAAAATCCTCATCAATCTACACACAGTACACCATAATGACAAAGTGAAAACAGGTTTTTAGAAAAACAGAAACCTTATTTACATAAGTATTCAGACCCTTTGCTATGAGACACGAAATTTAGCTCAGGTGCTTCCTGTTTTCATTGATCATCCTTGAGATGTTTCTACAACTTGATTGGAGTCCAACTGTGATAAATTCAGTTAATTGGACATGATTTGGAAAGGCACACACCTGTCAGTATAAGGTCCCAAAGTTGACAGTGCATGTCAGAGCAAAAACCAAGCCATGAGGTCGAAGGAATTGTCAGTAGAGCTCTGAGACAGGATTGTGTCGAGGCAGAGATCTGGGGAAGGGTACCAACAGGACAACGACGCTAAGCACACAGCCAAGACAACGCAGAAGTGGCTTCAGGACAAGTCTCTGAAAGTCCTTGGGTTTCCCAGCCAGATCCCGGACTTGAACACGGTCTAATATTTCTGGAGACCTGAAAATAGTTGTGCTGCAATGCTCCCCATCCAACCTGACAGAGCTTAAGAGGATCTGCAGAGAAGAATGGGAGAAACTCCCGAAATACAGGTGTGTCAAGCTTGTAGCGTCATACCCAAGAAGGCTTGAGGCTGTAATCGCTGCCAAAGGTACTCCAACAAAGTACTGAGTAAAGAGTCTGAATACTTATGTAAATGTCATATTTCAGTTTTTTCTTTTAATACATTTGCAAAAATGTCTAAAACCATGTTTTTGCTTTGTCAATATGGGGTATTGTGTGTACATTGATGAGGAAAAAAACTATTTTATCAATTTTAGAATAAGGCTGTAACGTAACAGAATGTGGAAAAGGTAAAGGGGTCTGAATACTTTCCAAAGGCTCTATACATAGCTACCTCAATTACCTCTGCACATCGGCTCAGTACTGGTACTCACTGTATATAGCCATGTCATTTTTTACTTGTTATTGTTATTCATTATTTAAATAGCATTTTTTTTTACATTTATTGTCTTTAAATCTGTATTGTTCGAAAAGGGCCCGTAAGTAAGCATTACACTGTTAGTCTACACCTGTTGTTTACGAAACCTGTGACAAATGCAATTTGAAGTTATATAGCTGCACCATTTTGTTATTATTAACTTTTTTATTTTATGCAAATTTGTCTTACTTTTTCACTCCGCATTGTTTGGGAAAGGCTTGTAAGTAAGCATTTTACGGTAAGTCTACACCTATTGTATTCAGCACATGTGACTTGTGATTTGATGGTGGAGTTATGTCACACAAGCAGCTATCAAAAACATATCGGAATGTCTGCTCCATCCAAAGTTACAACCAACTGATTGCAGCATTACCGCAAAAATGGAGGAGGCAAGTGGAAAGGGGGAAGGTAGGGAACTTGTTTGTCTGTCGTATATTAAAGACAAAAACAGGCTGAAAAAGTTGGCATAAATCATGTCAGGACAAAAATTATTTTCGATGTACCGATTCCATGGCACATGCTTTATGAACTTTCAATTTAAATTATTATACAACATTTTTGCCACCAACAGAATATCTCAGCTATGCAGATTTCCTGTGAAAAGACAGAATCATTATGTCATTTATTTGGGTATTGCCAACATGTAGCTTGTTTCTGGTCACAGGTTCAGGATTGGCTGAAAAATCAGTACATTCATTTAAAATTAACCTTACAAATAGCAGTGTTGGGTGATTTGGAAAGCCACAGCCAACCAATCAATGATATAATAATACTCTTAGGAAAAATAATCATCTTTAATTTACAGTCTGTGGATGCTATGCAATTAGAAAGGTTCAAAACTCATGTAAGCACAGTTGAAAAATATATGTCACGTGGAAAAATAGTTTTTTTTATATACTGAGATAAGTGGGATGGGGTGAGAGTAACTGAAAGGTGCGATTAAAAAGCTCATGATCTGTAATAGTTATTATTGAAAACACTATACGCTGAGTGTACAAAACATTAGGAATACCTTCCTAATATTGAGTAGCACCCGCTGTTGCCCTCAGAACAGCCTCAATTCGTCAGGGCATGGACTACAAGGTGTCGAAAGCGATCCACAGGGATGTTGGCCCATGTTGACTCCAATGCTTCCCACAGTTGTGTCAAGTTGGCTGAATGTGCTTTGGGTGGTGGACCATTCTTGATACACACGGGAAACTGTTGAGGGTGAAAAACCCAGTTCTTGACACACTCAAACCGGTGCACCTGTCACCTACTACCATACCCCATTCAAAGGCACTTAAATATTTTGTCTTGCCCATTCACTCTCTGAATGGCACACATACACAATCCATGTCTCAGTTGTCTCAAGGTTTAAAAAACCTTCTTTAACCTGTCTCCTCGCCTTCATCTACACTGACTGAAGTGGATTTAACAGGTTACATCAATAAAGGATCATAGCTTTCACGTGGATTCACCTGGTCAGTCTGCCATGGAAAGAGAAGGTGATCCTAATGGATGTACCGTTATGAGATCTGTCAATGTAGATTCAAATGGCTACTGATAATGTTCGATATCCTAACTACGAAAGGGTCAACATATATATATTTTTTTATATATTATCATTATGGTCACAAAATCCACTGTTATTTCTGTCAGTACATTGATTCATACTGTGTTTGGTTTTCTGTAAGTATGTGTATTTGAGCGTGATATCTTTATGAGTATTTAATGTTCATTAATGTGTCCCTGCGTTTATTGGCCAAGAGTCATAAATGTAATGTCTGCACACAAACCAGACCAGACAGACAGCAGCGCTGCTGAGTTGTGACTCAACCCGTATCCATGGAAACGTATCCTTTGTTCCACACTCCTCTCTCCTACATAGTTTGTCTTTTAATCCTGTGTCTTTTTGTGTGACCTTGCTCATTTCTTTAATACTGTTCTATGAAGAACCCGGTGACTATTAAATCCATCAATGTGTTGTGTACAAAAGTGCCCATGTTTGTTGGCCTAATGTTCCCTGTGCCAGTGTCTGTGTTTTGAGCTGTGGAAAAGTCATATTCATTGAATCCCGTGGAATTAAAAAAGCTGAAATATTTGGCTGTCCCCATATAGTTGTGGGTTCTTGTCACGCGTGTGTGTAGTGGGTGAGGAGGAATCAAGTGCAGGAAGCAGCGATTCAGGGTATTGGCTTTAATAGGCACAATGGCTAAACGACAAGCCAACCCAAACAGCGTACAGAGCGCACTACAAAACAAAGTGCCCCAAAAACAAGGGACAAAACACAGCTTGCGCAAAACACACGCACCACTGAAAATGTACAACAAACAGCGTGTCACCACGCACAGCATACAATGAAATACAATCACGTACAAAAACCATACATCCTACGCTAACCTAAATAACCCCCCCCACTAATGACTAACCCAAAACAGGTGCGTGCCTACCTAGACCTAACCAAACGAAAGTGAAACAAAACAAGGATCGATGGCAGCTAGTAGTTCGGCGACGACGACCGCCGAGCCCCGCCCGGCCGAGGAGGGGCGCCACCATCCGTCACAGTCGTGACAGTACTCCCCCCCTGACGCGCGGCTCCCGCAGCGCGCCGTCGCCGACCTCGAGGACGCCCCGGAGGTCGAGGCGCAGGGCGATCCGGATGGAGGCTGTGGAACTCCCGGGTGAGCGCTGGGTCCAGTATGTCCTCCACCGGTACCCAGCACCTCTCCTCCGGGCCGTACCCCTCCCAGTCCACGAGGTACTGCAGGCCCCTCGCCCGGCGTCTGGAGTCCAAGATGGATCGAACTGTGTACGCCGGGGCCCCCCCGATGTCCAGGGGGGGTGGAGGGACCTCCCGTACCTCATTTTCCTGCAGCGGACCAGCTACCACCGGCCTGAGGAGAGACACATGAAACGAGGGGTTAATACGATAATAAGAAGGAAGTTGTAATCTGTAACACACCTCGTTTATTCTCCTCAGGACTTTAAATGGCCCCACAAACCGCGGACCCAGCTTCCGGCAGGGCAGGCGGAGGGGCAGGTTCCGGGTCGAGAGCCAGACTCTCTCCCCTGGGGTGAACACGGGGGCCTCGCTGCGGTGCCGGTCAGCGCTCGCTTTCTGTCGCTCCCTGGCTCGTCCCAGGGATTCCTGCACAGCGTTCCAGGTCTCCCTTGAGCGCTGCACCCATTCCTCCACCGCAGGGGCCTCCGTCTGGCTCTGATGCCATGGCCCCAGGACCGGCTGATAACCCAACACACATTTGAATGGTGACATGTTGGTGGAGGAGTGGCGCAAAGAGTTCTGAGCCATTTCGGCCCATGGCACGAACCTTGCCCACTCCCCTGGCCGGTCCTGGCAATAGGACCGCAGGAACCTGCCCACTTCCTGGTTTACCCTTTCCACCTGCCCATTACTTTCGGGGTGAAACCCCGAGGTCAGACTGACCGAAACCCCCAGCCGCTCCATAAACGCCCGCCACACTCGGGACGTGAACTGGGGGCCTCGATCTGAGACGATATCCTCGGGCACCCCGTAGTGCCGGAAGACGTGGGTGAATAAGGCTTCCGCGGTCTGCAGGGCCGTAGGAAGACCGGGTAACGGAATCAGACGGCAGGACTTAGAAAACCGGTCCACAACGACCAGGATTGTAGTGTTGCCCTGAGACGGCGGGAGATCGGTCAAGAAATCCACCGCTAGGTGGGACCATGGTCGTTGCGGAACCGGGAGGGGTTGTAATTTCCCTCTAGGTAGGTGCCTGGGAGCCTTACTCTGAGCGCACACCGAACAGGAGGAGACATAGCGCCTCACGTCCTTCACCAAGGTGGGCCACCAGTATCTCCCACTAAGACCACGCACCGTCCGCTCAACCCCTGGGTGACCCGCGGAGGGAAGCGTGTGAGCCCACCGAATCAGCCGATCGCGAACACCGAGCGGAACGTACTTACGACCCACTGGACACTGCGGAGGAGTAGGCTCCGTCCGTAACGCCCGCTCGATGTCCGCGTCCACCTCCCAGACCACCGGTGCCACCAGACAGGAGGCTGGAAGGATAGGCGTGGGCTCGGTGGACCGTTCCTCGGCGTCATGGAGACGAGACAGTGCGTCGGCCTTAGTGTTCCGGGAACCTGGGATATACGAGATGTTAAACCGAAATCTCGTAAAGAACATCGCCCACCTGGCTTGACGCGGGTTCAGTCTCCTCGCCGCCCGGATGTACTCCAGATTGCGGTGGTCAGTCCAGATGAGAAAAGGGTGGCGCGCCCCCTCAAGCCAATGTCTCCACACCTTCAGGGCTCTGACCACAGCCAACAGCTCCCTGTCCCCCACATCATAGTTACGCTCCGCCGGACTCAACTTCCTAGAGAAGAAGGCGCAGGGGCGGAGCTTGGGGGGGGCGCCCGAGCGCTGGGACAACACAGCTCCTACCCCAGCCTCGGACGCGTCCACCTCCACTATGAAGGGCAAAGAGGGGTCCGGGTGCGCCAGCACCGGGGCGTCGGTGAACAAAACCTTCAGACGACTAAAGGCCCTGTCCGCCTCCGCGGACCACTGCAACCGCACCGGGCCCCCCTTCAACAGTGAGGTAATGGGAGCCGCCACCTGCCCAAAGCCCCGGATAAACCTCCGGTAGTAATTGGCAAATCCCAAAAACCGCTGCACCTCCTTCACCGTGGTGGGAGTCGGCCAATTACGCACGGCTGAGACGCGGTCACATTCCATCACTACCCCTGATGAGGAAATGCGATACCCCAAGAAAGAGACGGCTGGTTTGGAAAACTCACATTTCTCAGCCTTGACGTATAGGTCATGCTCCACCAGTCGCCCAAGCACTTTACGCACCAGAGACACATGCTCGGCGCGTGTAGCGGAGTAGACCAGAATGTCATTGATGTACACCACTACACCCTGACCGAGCAGGTCCCGGAGAATCTCGTCCACAAAAGATTGAAAGACTGCGGGAGCATTCTTTAACCCATACGGCATGACGAGGTACTCATAATGGCCAGATGTGGTACTAAATGCAGTTTTCCACTCGTCCCCTCCTCTGATACGCACCAGATTATATGCGCTCCTGAGATCCAATTTCGTGAAGAAGCGCGCCCCGTGAAATGACTCCATCGCCGAGGCGATGAGAGGTAGTGGGTAACTGAAACCCACTGTGATGGCATTTAGACCTCTATAGTCAATGCACGGGCGCAAACCTCCCTCCTTCTTCTTCACGAAAAAGAAGCTCGAGGAGACGGGTGAGTGAGATGGCCGAATGTATCCCTGCCTCAAGGATTCAGTGACGTATGTCTCCATAGCCGCTGTCTCCTCCTGAGACAGGGGATAAACGTGACTACGAGGGAGGGCAGCGCCCACCTGGAGGTTTATCGCACAGTCTCCTCGTCGATGAGGTGGTAATTGGGTCGCCTTCGTTTTACTGAAGGCGATAGCCAAATCGGCATATTCTGAGGGAATGTGCACGGTGGAGACTTGGTCTGGACTCTCCACCGTAGTCGCACCGATGGAAACTCCTATGCACCTGCCCGAGCACTCATTTGACCACCCCTTAAGAGCCCTCTGTCCCCACGAAATCTTAGGGTTGTGAGTGGCTAGCCAGGGAATCCCTAGAACCACTGGAAACGCTGGGGAATCGATGAGGAAAAGACTAATTTGCTCCTCATGACCCCCCCGCATTACCATGACCAGAGGTACAGTGACCTCCCTGACCAGCCCCGACCCTAGTGGCCGACTGTCTAGGGCGTGTATGGGGAAGGGTTGGTCCAACTGGACCAAGGGAATCCCTAACCTAGCCGCGACCCCACGGTCCATAAAACTCCCTGCTGCGCCTGAATCGACTAGCGCCTTAAACCGGGAGTGAGGGGAGAAACAAGGGAAAGACACTGACACATACATGTGACGTACAGGGGGCTCTGGGTGAGGCTGGTGCTGACTCACCTGAGGTGTCAAAGGAGCGCTCTGCCTGCCGTCTGGACTCCTAGGGGAGTCTCCCCAGCACCGGTCCACAGTGTGCCCTCTGCGACCACATGAGGTGCAGGAGCGACCCCCCCCTCCAGTCTTCCTGGCTGCTGCCCCCCCTATCTCCATAGGCGTGGGAGCAGGAGGGCTGGAGGGTGGAATGAGCAGGGCCCGGGTCGGACGTCCGCGGGCGGCCAGCAGATTGTCCAGTCGGATGGACAGATCCACCAGTTGGTCCAGTGTGTGAGTCGTGTCCCGACAGGCTAATTCCCGGCGGACGTCCTCCCTCAAACTACAACGGTAGTGGTCTATAAGGGCCCTCTCATTCCACCCTGCTCCCGCGGCCAGGGTCCGGAACTCGAGAGCGAAATCCTGCGCGCTCCTCGTCTCCTGCCTCAGGTGAAACAGCCGCTCACCCGCCGCTCTCCCCTCCGGGGGATGATCGAATACTGCCCGAAAGCGGCGGGTGAACTCTGGGTAGTTGTCCCTGGCTGAGTCCGGACTGTCCCACACGGCGTTTGCCCATTCCAGGGCCTTACCCGTGAGACAGGAGACGAGGACGCTGACGCTCTCCTCCCCCGAGGGAGGGGGACGAACGGTCGCCAGGTATAACTCCAGCTGGAGTAAGAAGCCCTTACACCCAGCGGCCGTTCCATCGTACTCCCTGGGGGGGGCGAGCTTCACCCCACTGGTACTGGGAGCTGTGGGTGCTGGGGGGGGCGCAGGCTGTTGAACTGCCGCGTTCGAGGGGCCGAGAGCGCGTCGGTCCCAGCTCTCCAGGCGCGCCAACACCTGATCCATGGCGTTACCCAGCCGGTGGAGCAGGGTAGAGTGTTGATCCACGGTTTCCTCCATGGACATGGCTGGCGCTGAAGCTCCTGCTGACTCCATTACGTTTTGGGTACGTGATTTCTGTCACGCGTGTGTGTAGTGGGTGAGGAGGAATCAAGTGCAGGAAGCAGCGATTCAGGGTATTGGCTTTAATAGGCACAATGGCTAAACGACAAGCCAACCCAAACAGCGTACAGAGCGCACTACAAAACAAAGTGCCCCAAAAACAAGGGACAAAACACAGCTTGCGCAAAACACACGCACCACTGAAAATGTACAACAAACAGCGTGTCACCACGCACAGCATACAATGAAATACAATCACGTACAAAAACCATACATCCTACGCTAACCTAAATAACCCCCCCCACTAATGACTAACCCAAAACAGGTGCGTGCCTACCTAGACCTAACCAAACGAAAGTGAAACAAAACAAGGATCGATGGCAGCTAGTAGTTCGGCGACGACGACCGCCGAGCCCCGCCCGGCCGAGGAGGGGCGCCACCATCCGTCACAGTCGTGACAGTTCTGCTGGCTGGGTGAGGGGATGAGAGAATGTGTGTGTTTGTTTGAGGAAGATACAAGAAGATACAGGAAGAGATAGAGAGTAAGAGAGAACTGTGGGACATATGTCATATGCATTTGTCATTTGTTTGGTTATGTGCATATACAGTACCAGTCAAAAGTTTAGACAAACCTATTCATTCAAGGGTTTTTCTTTATTTTTAATATTTTCTACATTGTGGAATAATAGTGAAGACATCAACGCTATGAAATAACACACATGGAATCATGTAGTAACCAAATAAGTGTTAAACAAATCAAAATATATTTTATTTAAGATTCTTCAAAGTAGCCACCCTGTTGAAAAACAAATGATAGTCCCACTGAGTGCAAACCAGATGGGATGGCGTATCGCTGCAGAATGCTGTGGTGTAGCCATGCTGGTTAAGTGTGCCTTGAATTCTAAGTAAATCACCGACAGTGTCACCAGCAAAGGACCCCCACACCATCACACCTCCTCCTCCATGCTTTACGGTAAGAACCACACATGCGGAGATCATCCGCTCACCTACTCTGCTTCTCACAAAGACATGGCGGTTGGAACCAAAAATCTCAAATTTGGACTCATCAGACCAAAGGACAGATTTCCACCGGTCTAATGTCCATTCCTCGTGTTTTTTTGGCACAAGCAAGTCTCTTCTTATTATTGGTGTCCTTTAGTAGTGATTTCTTTGCAGCAATTTGACCATGAAGGCCTGATTCACAGTCTCCTCTGAACAGTTGATGTTGAGATGCGTCTGTTACTTGAACTCTGTGAAAAATGTATTTGGGCTGCAATTTCTGAGGCTGGTAACTCTTATGAACTTATCCTCTGCAGCAGAGGTCTTTCTGGGTCTTTCTTTCCTGTGGCAGTCCTCATGAGAGCTAGTTTCATCATAGCCCTTGATGGTTTTTGCGACAGCACTTGAAGAAACTTTCAAAGTTCTTGAAATGTTCCGTATTGACTGACCTTCATGTCTTAAAGTAATGATGGACTGTCGTTTCTCTTTGCTTATTTGAGCTTTTCTTGCCATAATATGGACTTGGTCTTTTACCAAATAGGGCCATCTTCTGTATACCATCCCTACCTTGTCACAACACAAATGATTGGCTCAAATGCGTTAAGGAAAGAAATTCCACAAATACATTTTTAACAAGGCATACCTGTTAATTGAAATGCAATCTAGTGACTACCTCATGAAGCTGGTTGAGAGAATGCCAAGAGCGTGCAAAGTTGTCATCAAGGCAAAGGGTGGCTACTTTGAAAAATATAAAATATAACACTTTTTTTGGTTACTACATGATTCCGTATGTGTTATTTCATAGTTTTGATGTCTTCACTATTATTCTACAAAGTAGGAAATAGTAAAAAATAAAGAAAAACCCTGTAACGAGTGGGTGTGTCCAAACTTTTGACTGGTAATGTATGTGGTACATGCGAGAGAGTTTGAAGTGAGCAGACACATCAAATACTGATAAAAAATACAAAACAAAACAAATGATTTCGCTGTTCACCTGTTGTTTAAAAAAACATGACATCTTAAGAAACATTTTAATAAAACTCATACGTTTCCATTTCAATTACAAAAGTACCAAAACAAAATCCAAAAGTCTAATTTTACGAAGTGCTAGGGAGTGAGGAGGCATAACAATAAGACTAGGAATGTTTATGGTTACACATACTCTCTAAAGATGGTCAAGCCCCGCTCTCCCCAATTGGAGAATGGGGGGAGAGCTGATCTGGAGGCATTTGGGTTCATAACGAATGAATACATTTAAAACATGAGAAATGCAAATTACCAACACAAGTTGTAAAGTGTCATTACTGTTACATTAAACAACAAAGACTCAATTTTAACACTTTATAGAACAGGGTAGTTCTAGGGGAGATTGTTTGTCATGGTAAACTTCTATGGGTCCATTTTTCAGTATAAATCATTAACTACAGCCTCTTTATACAAATATGTCTGGACAATATCAAATCATGCGAAAAACAACAAATTGAAAGACTATATGAGCAATCTGTGCTTTTAATTTCCATCATAAATAAATGATCTGAATGAATTAGATCACAAAACAGAAGAGAGATTGGGGCAATGCTACTTTGGCACACTTGGCGGTTTGGATAAGAGGCCCCATTGTTCTTGTTTTTACGGCAACTCATTCCATTAGTGCATTGTTCCTACAATTTATTACAACCAGCATACACTGCCAGAATAACTCTCATATAATACAATTGTCTAAGTTCATCAGAGCTGATTAGTTTTAAAGCGCAGCAATGTGTCTGGTTGTGAAAAAGGGTCTTGGTATTACCCTTTCATACAAAACAGTTTGTCTTGTTGTATGACACGTGGACAGGATGATATAGCATCATCATCTTCACGGCCTCTCTTGGGTTTTGTCTTCACTTCTGTTAAATGGCAGCCTGCTACAGGTCATTCAATGTCATACATGTGCTAAAGGCTGTCATAAATAGGTGTGTGCTCTTCCATTTGTTAAAATCTATGTGTGTTATTTGTTTCAATAGGTATAGTTATAATAACAGTAAGTGCCTTTAAATACTCTTGGTCTATAGTTTTTATATGATATGAAAATTCTGTTTTTCTTTGTATTTCAATTCTGTTTCGGTGTAGATTAAAAAAAAACTTGTATCTGTGATAGGACGAGACAACAGGGTTGTTTTACGGGTGTAAATGCCTCTTTCAACACTCATAAGGAATGCTTCATACTCATGGCATGACATAAGCTATACAAACAGCCCCTATGTCACATCCTTTAGACCTGACTGGGAAACAAAACAAAAAAACATACTTTCTATGCCATTTTACATTTAAAATCTTCATTTAAAAATGTGATTTTGGACTGGTTCAAATCCCAAAAGCCATCAGGAGAAACCTCTTAGCTACTTCTCAGACTAACCTCTGACCCTATCTGTGACCTTAGTCTTTCATCACATCACACACACCCCAAGTTCAGTGGGCTGGCAGTGGAGGGCAGGCCGATGGGATGAACGTGGGGTCAGTAGGTGAGACATGCCCTGGGGTGATGTGTCTATGTGTTGGGAGTGGCTATGAGACAGGCATAGGCTGGCAGTGATGAGGGAAGCAGTGGTACGCCACACACACCAACATACACGTGCGGTGAGATGTGGGGTGATACACACTGTAGTGCAGGGTGGGTGGGGTCTGAAGTCATCATAACCTGGTGTGTACATTGGCGATGATCTCTGGTGGAAGGTCCTTGATGGGGAGGTCCCCCGTCTCGCCCCCGCTGTCCCCCGGCCCATGGTCGGTGCTCTCACAGCTGCTCTGGGGCGACTCTGGAGGGGGCTTGTACAGAACACTGGCCAGCAGGAAGAACAGCGTGCCGAGAACCTGACAGAAAGAGGGAGGGAGGGAGGGAATGAGACATGCACTATAGTTAAAGTAGGGAGAATAGAATTCTCTCTCAGTTAAACAAACATTTGATATGGTTACAAATATAAAGAAAATCCTTGAACACAATCCTCCACCTGCAACAGGCTTAGATAACAGCCCAGACAACTTGTAGGCCTTGAGTTACCTTGTAGATGATGCCAGCGATAAGGGTGTAGCGGCTCATGGCAGAGTTCTGGTAGAGATGGCAGGAGCCCTGCTCTCCACACTGGTCCTCCCACAGCAGGCATGAGATGTCGATCACAGAGCCAAATGCTATCGGGCCTGGGATCCCACCTTCAGGAAGAACATATCAAATCATATAATGCTTGTTGTTGGGAATGTTAGGCTACAAGGCCATTAATCAAATAAAATCAAATTCAGCAAGAGCATACAGTACCTAGACTTCGCACCACAATCCATTGGATCCCCAGTCCAAAGGACCTCTGGTTGTCTGGAACACACCTGGAGGGGGAGAGCAGTTTAGAGACAGAGTTCACACACAGGTTTCTCTCTCATGCCTGGTTATAATAGGACTATACCACTGAGTTCTCTCTCTCTTTAGTCTGACTGATCCGTACCCACCTGAGGGTAGCGGTGAGGGCTGGTATACTACACAGGAAGGTGAAGGAGATGATGATGAAGAGGAAGGTGAGGAAGGCTGGCATGTGGCTACAGGAGCTGGTGCATTTCCCATCCCATGCCAGGCCCTCGTGCCCCGATGTCACATTCCCACCTACCACACAGCTGCAGCCCGAGTACATCTGCACAGGGACACACCAGACAGAGGAGACAGTCAGTCAAAGTCAACATGTACAGTTGAAGTGGGAAGTTTACATACACTTAGGTTGGAGTCATTAAAACGTTTTTCAACCACTCCACAAATTTCTTGTTCAAACTATAGTTTTGGCAAGTCGGTTAGGACATCTACTTTGTGCATGACACAAGTAATTTTTCCAACAATTGTTTACAGACAGATTAATTCACTGTATCACAATTCCAGTGGGTCAGAAGTTTACATACAGTAAGTTGACTATACCTTTAACCTTTCTGGGAAGGGGGTTCCGCTAGCGGAACACCTGGCCTACAGCCAGTGAAATTGCAGGGCGCCAAATTCAAACAACAGAAATCTCATAATTAAAATTCCTCAAACATACAAGTATTATACACCATTTTAAAGATAAAGTTCTCCTTAATCCAACCACAGTGTCCGATTTCAAACAGGCTTTACGGTGAAAGCACACCATGCAATTATGTTAGGTCATCGCCCAGCCACAAAAAACCATACAGCCATTTCCCAAAGAAGGAGAGGTGTCACAAAAGTCAGAAATAGCGTTAAAATGAATCACTAACCTTTGATGATCTTCATCTGGTGGCACTCCCAGGACTCCATGTTAGACAATAAATGTTTGTTTTGTTCGATAAAGTTAATCTTTATGTCCAAAAACCTCATTTGAAATTGGCGTGTTATGTTCAGAAATGCATTGTCTCAAACAAACATCCGGTGAAAATGCAGAGAGCCACATCAAATTACAGAAATACTCATCATAAACATTGATATAAGATACAAGTGTTATACATACGATTAAAGATACACTTCTTGTTAATCCAGCCGCTGTGTCCGATTTCAAAAAGGCTTTACGGTGAAAGCACACCATGCGATTATGTTAGGTCAGCGACTAGCCCCAAAAACCATACAGCTATTTTCCAACCATGGAGAGGTGTCACAAAAGTCAGAAATAGCATTAAAATGAATCACATACCTTTGATGATCTTCATCTGATGGCACTCCCAGGTCTCCATATTAAACAATAAATGTTTGTTTTGTTCGATAAAGTTCATCTTTCTGTCCAAATACCTCCTTTTTGTTCTCGCGTTTAGTCCAGTAATCCAAATGCACAAAGCGCAGGCACAAAGTTTAGACGAAAAGTCAAAAAAGTTCCATTTGAGTTCGTAGAAAAATGTCAAATGATGTTTCTAATCAATCCGTAGGGTGTTTTTATCATAAATATTCAATAATGTTTCAACCGGACAATACTGTTTTCATTAGAAAGGAAAGGGAACGGAGCTCACGCTCAAGGTCACGGGCGTGACTAAACTAAAGGCTTTCACCTGGGCATCTGCTTAGAGTGCTCTTATTCGCTCCCCTTTCACAATAGAAGCCTGAAACAACTTCTAAACACTGTTGACATCTAGTGGAAGCCTTAGGAAGAGCAATCTGACCCCACAGACACTGGATATTTGATATGCATTCACTTGAAAAGTACAAACCTCAGAATTCCCACTTCCTGGTTGGATTTTTCTCAGGTTTTTGCCTGCCATATGAGTTCTGTTATACTCACAGACATTATTTTAACAGTTTTGGAAACTTTAGAGTGTTTTCTATCCAAATCTACTAATTATATGCATATTCTAGCTTCTGGGCCTGAGTAACAGGCAGTTTACTCTGGGCACGCTTTTCATCCAAACTTCCCAATGCTGCCCCCTATCCTTAAAGAGTTTTAAACAGCTTGGGGAAATTACAGAAAATGATGTCATGGCTTTAGAAGCTTCTGATAGGCTAATTGACATCATTTTGATATTCAAAAACTGAGATTTGTGTATACCTAGCTGTCTATTTCAATATTGAAATTCGATCTCCAGGTGTTCCATAGTAATGAACATTTCAGGAGTCGGGACGAGACAGACAGGCAGGCAACTTTTCTCAGCCAGTCGAAATAATTAATCAGCTGGCATAATTTTTATGGATATATACAAATTAAATGTCAATAGAAAACAGGGCAAACGAAACGGAATGCAGCTAGTATGCTGTCTTTCCAGCTTCAGTTTGAAGTGATTGTGTTAGATATGCTGTTGGCTAGCTCCTCTGAACAATAGTGTCCTGACGACAGAGTACATTTTCTATGCCAGGCAAAATCGTGCATCATTAGCTCATTGTTATAGATGTATCCAAATAAGTTTCACTAGAAAACTGCTTAAACAAACGCAAATGCAGCTACCTTGCTGTTATTCTGGCTGCACTGTTTGACGTTACTGTAAGTTAGTTGACTAGCTAGCAAGCAAGGGATAAGAACGTTGCCAGCCAGTATGGCAATGGAACATTTAGAACAAACGACTGGGTCGCGTCCATAGATACAGAACAAAAAGACTGAATGACTGGGTCGCATCTCTGGCAACCGAACTGATAGAACGAATGACCAGATGGCTTGGGTAGCAACCCTAGATTTGTATCGGGACTATATCTTGTGGAAGGATGAAATAGTATGAATAAATTAAAAAACAAAGTTTTTAATGAAAATATGTCAATCATTATTTCAATATGTTGGTAACCCGTTGTATAAAAGTGTTAACACCCTCTAAGCGACTTCGTCTCGGGCCTAACAACACCCGTGCCAATATATCCTCAGAACACCAGCTTCTCGGGCATTGCCACTTAAGTATATCATTGGCAGGATAGGACATAACAATGGGAATTCCAAACCACCCGTTGTATAATAGCTAGTAAGCTCATAGTCCGTGTTGGTATTAGGTAGAACGGCGCGGCCCCGCCCGCCTGTGAGGAAAACAACCTGTGGTTATCTAGGTTACCCCATTGGCTCACAGCAAAATCTTTTTCAAACGAAATGTTCTTGTTGTGTGCTTGTTTTAGTAAATTACAAAACTACATTTAAGAAAAGTACAACATGTCTAGCGTTTTCACTACTTTTTTCAAAACAGCACTAGCAGCCACGTGAGTGAGTGCAAGCTATATTTGAAGTCAGAAGTTTACATAGACTTCGGTTGATGTCATTAAAACTAGTTTTTCAACCACTCCACACATTTCTTGTTAACAAACTATAGTTTTGGCAAGTCGGTTAGGACATCTACTTTGTGCATGACATGGATAATTTTTCCAACAATTGTTTACAGACAGATTATTTCACTTATAATTCACTTGTATCACAATTCCAGTGGGTCAGAAGTTTACATACACTGAGTTGACTGTGCCTTTAAACAGTTTGGAAAATTCCAGAAAATTATGTCATGGCTTTAGAAGCTTCTGATAGGCTAACTGACATAATTTGAGTCAATTGGAGGTGTACCTGTGGATGTATTTCAAGGCCTACCTTCAAACTCAGTGCCTTTTTGCTTGAAATCATGGGAAAATCAAAAAAAATAATGCCAAGACCTCAGAAAAAAATTGTTGACCTCCACAAGTCTGGTTCATCCACTGGTTTTGGAGCCACTGCTCCAAAACCGCCATAAAAAAGCCAGACTATGGTTTGAAACTGCACATGGGGACAAAGATCATACTTTTTGGAGAAATGTCCTCTGGTCTGATGAAACAAAAATAGAACTGTTTGGCCATAATGACCATCCTTATGTTTGGAGAAAAAAGGGGGAGGCTTGCAAGCCGAAGAGCAGCATCATGTTGTGGGGGTGCTTTGCTGCAGGAGGGACTGGTGCACTTCACAAAATAGATGGCATCATGAGGTGGAAGAATTATGTGGATATATTGAAGCAACATCTCAAGACATCAGTCAGGAAGTTAAAGCTTGGTTGCAAATGGGTCTTCCAAATGGACAATGACCCCAAGCATACTTCCAAAGTTGTGGCAAAATGGCTTAAGGACAACAAAGTCAAGGTATTGGAGTGGCCATCACAAAGCCCTGACCTCAATCCTATAGAAAATCTGTGGGCAGAACTGAAAAAGCGTGTGCGCACAAGGAGGCCTACAAACCTGACTCAGTTACAGCAGCTCTGTCAGGAGGAATGGCCAAAATTCACCCAACTTATTGTGGGAAGCTTGTGGAAGGCTACCCAAAACGTTTGACCCAAGTTAAACAATTTAAAGGCAATGCTACCAATTACAAATTGAGTGTATGTAAACTTCTGACCCACTGGGAATGTGATGAAAGAAATAAAAGCTGAAATAAATCATTCTCTCTACTATTATTCTGACATTTCACATTATTAAAATAAAGTGGGGATCCTAACTGACCTAAGACAGGGAATTTTTACTAGGATTAAATGTCAGGAATTGTGAAAAACTGAGTTTAAATGTATTTGGCTACAGTGTATGTAAACTTCCGACTTCAACTGTATACTGGCTATCATTCATCTTCATTAACTAATGTATTTAATTTAACTAATTTATTTAATGTATCTTCATTCCTTCATCTTCATCTAACAGAGACCTGTTACACAGACCCTGCCCATCGATTTTTACAATTAGAGTTTTAACCAAAGTGAGATCTTTGCTGAAGGTTTGGTTCATTACCTGTCTGCCTGTTGAGATCTCTGTGTGGTTGATTGTGCTGCATCCTGCATGGCATGGGGAGTAATACATCACACCGTCGTCTCCACAGACTGGGTTATAGAGCTCTCGTAAACAGTTGCAATTTGCATTACACCCCACTGTCAGGTTGGGGTGTAACAAAGAGCTGAGAGACGGAGAGAGAAATAGAGTTGAAAGGTTATTTTCTATGACATCCATGATTAATGTCTTGCTCTGTATGCAGTAGTATTTATTCTACTGTGTTATTAATGTTAATTAGCCTGCAAACCAGTCTGTTTAGCTAACATTCCACTCCTTAAACTCTTTGTCATTGCAAAACTATTCGGCGGTATGTAACCTAAACAGACTTGTACCATGGCTAACTGTTGATCGTTTCGTGGAATGGAACTGGAATAGGACAATAAGGAGCTGGTCTAGTTGTTGACTAGCTAAATATATGAATTTGCTTGAGGGGGAATGTCTTGTCTATCACATTGTGCATAGACATGCGGCTGACAAAGTAAAAGTTTTAAACTGTAAAATACTTGTCAAACAGCATACCCTCCTCTCCTCCCCTGGTGGGTTGTACAATCCCTCTGCTTCCTCTCTGTTAATTAGTATTCCACAGCTAGAGGGCATCAACTAATGTGTAATCAACTCAGTGTTAATGTGTGCTGCTTTAATGTTGAGTCATTGGTGTTGTTTACTGTGGGCTACTCTGTATGCTTTATTTAGTCTCTTAAGATTTTCATAATTCAATTGAGCTCGTCCTGATTTTCAGCTAAATATCCTTACCATATGATAATGTAACATTACAGAAATAATGTCAAATGATCCTTCTAATGGACACCAATGGTCTGTCTGTTCAATGCACCTGGTCTGGGTTTACCTGTTGCGGAGGTTGTTGGCTTGCTCATAGTACTGTTCATTGTAGTTCTTGTTGTACTGATGGCCCGGTGGCAGGTTGCTGGGGTAGGGAGCGGTCACCCCGGCCATAGGGACATTGGGACAGTGGATGAGGAAGATGAATATGGCCAGTAGACTGACGAGGGCACACACCATGCAGAAACGGATGATGCCACGGCAACGTAGGTTCAGCTTCTTCACGATGTAGCCGCCCAGGAAGGTGCCACCTCCGCCCGCGGGCACCACCATGTAGCCTGGTGGGAGTAAAGGGAAGGTTAATACCCATGTGTATGTGAGGGACGAGGATGGATGAGGATGGAAGAGGATGGAAGCATAAATAGCTAAATGGTAGTAGTGTGACTAAAAGAAGAGAGGTAGATGAGGTAGGGTCCTAATATAGTGGAGGGGGTAGGTGGTGTTTCAAATATACAATCTGCTATAAGTGCATGTTTGCGTATGGGGTAATGTTAGTTGTCTGGTTCAGTAGTCTCTTACCGAACCATGTGGCTGCCTCAGATGCACTCAAGCTGAACTGAGACTCCAGGAACTTTGGGCCAAAGGTGGACATGCCAGCGATGAGGGTGGCCTCCGTGGCCCCCGCCAGACACAGGAAGAGGAAGGGAGGGTTCTTCAGCAGGAGCAACACTGACCTGGAGAGAGAGAGAGCGAGTGAGAGAGAGAGAGCGCGCAAGAGAGATCTCTTTAGTAAGACCTTATCTTCTTAATTAAAGGTCCATCCCTGACCCTGGAAATGACAGCCACAGTGAAAATAAATACTTTACTACCATGTTATACGATGTAATCACTGTCCTGTTTCCTCTCAGTAATCCTCTGTTGCCATGGAGAACCAGCTGGCTTTCTGAGCCCAAGTGGGGTACAGGACACATAATAAACACTGTAGCTATGCATGGAGGGATTACACTATCGTATATAAGTCTGATATCTGTGTGAGAGTTATGAAGTAAGAGTGTAGGGCTTTCTGGTGGTCCCTCTAGTGCCCTAGAGTGTATGGTCACCTACCTAGGCATGTCCTTCACTGACTTCCCAAACTGAGGGTCTGATGCACTGGCCTGACTGCCATCTTTCAGCTGGTGGGCCTCAGACACACGCATGGCGACATACTTCTGAGAGCCTAGAGAGAGAAGGGGGAAAATAGAGATATTCATGTTGATGGCAAAGATTGGGTTAGTTGCTGATCTGATTGTTTAGTGTTCTGTGTTCTGTGTTGCTGGATAAGTGACAATAAATTGGAAAGTAACCTGGTAGTTGGCGTGGGTAGCCCAGGATGGGCAGGGCAATGACCAGCGCTGCTGCCCCTCCTGCAAGGAAGCCAATCCACCAGGCCCCCACCCACAGAGGGTTCTCTGGAGTCAACTCCGTCCTACACACAGGGAAGGGGCACAGAAGAAGGAATGAAGAAGATGAGAAAGAGACAAAGAGGGAGAAAGAGTGTGCTAGGGGCAATAATTAAGTTGATAGCTTTTTTTGGGGGGGGGGGTTTGAGCAAAGGTTACACTACAAATGGCCACTAGATGGCACTATTCTTTATCTGTAGAAAGATGTTGCTCTGCTGCAATCTCCAATTTTAAGGTGAACTATTTTTATACAGTCTATGGGTCTAACTGATCTAGAAACGGTAAGTACAGCTACGTTAAGTAGCTAACTCCCTGAGGTTAGTCCAGGTGTATGGTAGGTGGAGACAGAATAACTGAGGTACTCACGTCATGTGAACCTCTGTATAGATGTTGAGAAAGTGTCCTCCTAGAAGGTACCCTGCTGCTGGACCCACGATGGCTGCTGTATAGAAGATCCCTAAGGAAACAGAGAAGAGAGCTGCGTGTGTCAGTTAGGGACTTCCTACTTCCTTTCAACTGAGTAAAAATACCTAATTGTTCCTGCTTTGATGGTTTGGTTTTCATCTGTGTTGTTTTATTGTGATAGATAAGCTCGCAGAAACAGAGTGTGTTCACTGAATCCTCACTGGGGTCAGCAAGGTGGACATTGTCTTTGATTGCCTCTGTTGCCTTTGAAATTAGGATAGCGGGGGAGAGGCCCAATTCAAGGGCATATTATTGATGTCTGTGTTGAAACTGCTGAATGGAAAGATGGGAAGTCTAAGGGAGCCTGAAAGGGTCAAAATTGTAGGCCTCATTCTGGGTGTGACATTGATCCTCCTTGATGGTAGGTCAATAGGGAACGTCAGATGTGGCGGGGGTTTCTGTGGCTTGTCTGCTGAAGCTCAGGTGGAGACATAACGTCGCACACATCCAATTTCAACAACTTTCACCTACAATCAAGCTCAATCAACAGGGATGTAACAGTCTGTTATTGTTTTAGACTGCCTTTCCGAGCCATTAGATATAACCCTCACTTTCACATCTAAGACCTCTTTTTTACTGAGTCTTTCTCCGATGTGTGACATCTCGAAGGTCTAATTTATTCACCTATTACACCAGTGAAGCAGGCTCTGCTCTCATCCTGACTACTTTTCTGTCATTATAACTTGTCTCACAGCATCCTGGTTACTGCTTCTGTGCAGTCATTCTGTGGACACACCTAATTTAGAAGTGACCACAGGGTTATAGATCACACAGGATATCAGCCATCACAACAGCCACAAATACTGGCAGCACACTTCAAGAGTAGCATGAAGAAAGTCTAGACCCCTCAAACTCAACTCCACTGCATTTTTTAATTGTTCCCTTATAGTCAGGGACTGATTTAGACCTGTGACACCAGGTGGGTGCAATTAATTATCAGGTTGAACAGAAAACCAGCAGGCTACGGACATCATAGGGTAAGAGTTGAGTACCCCTGGTTTAGACCATAAGCAAATCAAGTAAGTCATCTACAGTTCACAGTTCCTTTGACACAGTACATTTTTAGTTACATTAAAATCAAATATTGTAACATTATTAAACACAATTAAAACTATTCTCTGATTGATGACAAATATATGCACCACATTAAATCTGAATAGTACACCTGAGAAAATACACATTCCAAAAAATATTAGATATTACAATGGTACTACAGTCAGCGTTGTGCTTAGTGACTCACCAATGTACACTGGAGCATAGCTGGACTTGACGTTCTCGTCCAGGTAGGTGACCCCCAGAGTGTACAGGGGAGTGGCTCCCACCCCGTGCAGGAACTGGCCCAGCATGAAGACAAAGCGGTAGCTGGACAGGCCCCCACCCTCGCTATCATGGCAAGGGCTGGTACGGTTATCTGTGCACACACCTGTCCGCTCAGGAATGCTGACCTGGTATGGGGGAGTGGTGAAGTGAGGCAGGGCGAACACCAGAGAGCCTAGCGCCATGACTAGCACCCCCCAGCCCAGCCAACGAGGCTTGTGCCCCGTCCCACCAAAGTAACTGACGAAGGCCAGGCACACACAGGCAGCGATGTCGTAGGAGCTGGCGATGAGCCCGGCCTGGTAGCTACGCAGGTCAAAGCGCCTCTCTATGGAGGTCACCACGGTGTTGATGAAGCCGTTGATGATCATGCCCTGGAGGAAGGAAGCCACACAGAGGAAGAAGAGCACCCAGCGAGGGGTGTTGAAGGTCTGGATGGCTCGGGGCGTCAGGGCCCCCCAGCCACACAGCCCTTCTGAGTCCGTGGGGATGAATTTGAGGCCCAGGGGGGTCTCTGTGGGCACCTCAACCCCGTAAAGCTGTCCAGGCAGAGGGGCAGAAGCCCTGGTGAGGATGAGGTGGCCAGCAGGGCCTTCTCCAGCAGGGCTGCCGGGGCCTGAGCCCACTGGGCTATCCTCGTGAGAGTTCAAGGGGCTGGGTGTATCCAGGGAGGGGCCCATGGGGCCGTTCTGGAGGTCCAGGAGCTCCTGCTTGGAGCTGAAGGAGGTGTCGGCATTAAGTAGGATGGGCATGGCCCCAGGGAGAGGCTCTCTGAGAGACAGGGTCTGGCCTGGGAGACAGGGTAGTATTTTGGGGGAGGGAGAGACTGCTAAAAGATAAGGATGCTGTTCTCCTGTAGGCTACTGTCTGTACCCGGTATGTGCCTATGCCATGGAGCTGTCAAAGTCTCTGCATGTGGAAAGCACAGCTCTGCAGGAGGTCCACTATATCGGAGAATGGACAGGACGTGCCATTCTGGAGCCTCTGGGAAACTTCATCCTAAAGAGAGGAGAGAACAGGACATATTTTGAAAATATGAAAATGTTGGGATAAAAAAATCATGATTCTAATACAACACATTTAATCCAATTCCTTTGCCTAGTGCCTGCTGACAGAGGACATCTGTCTCTGGTTGGGTTTAGCCAGGTCTCATGTTACTGTACTATACTGACTATTACCCTCCTGTGATGGTGCCAGGGCATTGGAGTGGTCCAGAGGACCAGAACAAAACACTAACGGCATTAGCTCTGCATGGTAGCTTTAGCACAACTATTACTGCTTTCTGTTATCTGCCCAGACCCACAGGTTTCCCCCAACAAACACAGCCCAGTGGGCTAAAACTGGTTGAACCAACGCTTTTTCCACATCATATCAACACATTTTTGTATGTGTTGCCGTCGAATCATTGTAGAAAACTGATTGAATTTGCCAAAAGTCATCAACATATGAGAAATGGCGCTGTATTGGATAGCATTCGTTGTACAGGCCACTGACCAATTCTGCAATTTTGTGTGTTTTTTCTGCGCTGATATTAACTTTTTTGGTACATAATGTTTCCGCTATGACCGAAAATAGCTTCTGGACATAAAAACAGTGATCACTAACCTCGATTTGGATGAAGATTTCTACTTCAATGAGTCGGAGGCGCAGGACATACTGCTCCCCCTGGAAAGGCCCTAATCCCAGTGACACAGAAAATGAAACAATTGCATAAGAGAGGCCAACTTGCGGGCACCCTGACGAAACTACATCGGTGAGTACATAAACCGCCTCTACCCTCCATTCTATTGGCGAATGTACAATCACTGGACAACAAACTGGACGAGATCCGTTCAAGACTATCCTATCAACGGGACAGTGGTGTAACAAGGGCATGGATAATATACATCAAGCTATTTTTTTCTATTCATCGGCAGGACAGAACGGCAACGTCAGGTAAGCTCAAGGGAGGAGGCGTGTGTCTCTTTGTTATCCAATGGCATTGAGGAGATTACCACGTTAGTCACCGGCTTCATTAATATGCACATCAATGACTTTGTCCCCATAGTGACCTTACGTACATATCCCAACCAGAAGCAATGGATTACAGGAAACATCCTCACTGAGCTAAAGGCTAGAGCTTCTGCTTTCAAGGAGCGCCACACTAATCCAGACACTGATAAGAAATTCCGCTATGCCCTCCGACGAATCATCAAACAGGCAAAGCAGGACTAAGATCGAATACAGGACTAATCCTACTACACCGGCTCTGATGCTCGTCGGATCTGGCAGAGCTTGCTATCACGGATTACAAAGGGGAAGAAAAAACTAACGGTAATATCATATGTTTCACTGAGACGTGGTTGAACGACGACATGGAAAATATAGAGCTGGGTGGTGAAGTCTGGTAAGACGAGGGGCGGGGGTCTGTGTCTATTTGTCAATAACTACTGGTGCGCAATGTCTAATATTAAAGATGTCTCGAGGTATTGCTCGCCTGTGGTAGAATACCTCATGAAAATATTGTGTTACTTAAAAACATATATATATTGTAAATATTTTCTTAACTCCTCTTGAACTGCACTGTTGGTTAAGGGCTTGTAAGTAAGCATTTCAATTAAGGTCTACACCAGTTGTATTCGGTGCATGTGACAAATAAAGTTTGATTTGATTTGAAACACTGCTCTATTACACCCCACACTGCTCTGCCCACCTGGACAAAAGGAACACCTATGTGAGAATTCTGTTCATTGGCTACATCTCAGCGTTCAACACCATAGTGTCCTCCAAGCTCATCACTAAGCAAAGGACTTCCTGACAGGCCCCCCACAGGTGGTGAGGGTAGGCAACAACACATCTGCCATGCTGACCCTCAACATGGGAGCCCCTCAGGGGTACTGTTTAGTCCCCTCCTGTACTCCCCGTTTACCTACGACTGCGCGGCTGTGCGCGATTCCATCATTAAGTTTGCCGACGACGGTGGTTGACCTGATCACCGATGACGATGAGACAGTCTATTGGGAGGAGACTGTCAGAGAACAGACAGTGTGATGCCAGAAAAACAACTTCTCCCTCAACGTCAGCAAGACAAAGGAGTTGATTGTGAACTAAAGGAAATGGAGGGGAGCACGCCCCCATTCACATCGAAATAGCTGTAGTGGAGTGGGTCGAGAGCTTCAAGTTCCTCGGTGTCCACATCATCATTGTCCACACCAGTGGTGGAAAAAGTACCGTATTGTCATACTTGAGTAAAAGTAAAGATACCTTCATAGAAAATGACTCAAGTAAAAGTGAAAGTCACCCAGTAAAATAGTACTTGAGAAAAAGCTTTAAAAGTATTTGGTTTTAAATATATTTAAGTATCAAAAGTAAAAGTATAAATAATAAAAAAAATCCTTATAGTAAGCAAACCAGACGGCATTTTATTTTTTGTCTTTAGGAACGTAGTGAAGAAAAGGTAAAAGTTGTGAAAATATAAATAGTAAAGTACAGATAACCCCAAAAACTACTAAAGTAGTACTTTTAAAATATTTTTGACGTAAGTACTTTACACCACTGGTCCACACACACCAACACAATTGTGAAGAGGGCACAACAACGCCTATTCCCCCTCAGGAGGCTGAAAAGATTTGGCATGGGCCCTCAGATCCTTAAAAAGTTAAACAACTGCACCTTTGAGAGCATCTTGACTGGCTGGCTCCATCACCGCTTGGTATGGCAACAGCTTGGTATCCGACCGCAAGGTGCTACAGAGGGTAGTGCGTACAGCCCAGTACATCAATGGGACCGAGTTCCCTGGCATCCAGGACCTAGTTTTTTTATTTTTTTATTTTTTACCCAGTTTTCTCATCAATTTCGTGGTATCCAATTGGTAGTTACAGTCTTGTCTCATCGCTGCAACTCCCGTACGCACTCGGGAGAGGTGAAGGTCGAGAGCCATGCGTCCTCCGAAACACAACCCAACCAAGCCGCACTGCTTCTTGACACAATGCCCACTTAACCCGGAAGTCAGCCGCACCAATGTGTCGGAGGAAACACCGTGCACCTGGCGACCATGTCAGCGTGCATTGCGCCTGGCCCGCCACAGGAGTTGCTAGTGGGACAAGGACATCCCTGCCGGGCCAAACCCTCACCTAACCCAGACGACGCAGGGCCAATTGTGCGCCGCACAATGGGTCTCCCAGTCGCGGCCGGCTGCAACAGAGCCTGGACTTGAACCCAGAATCTCTAGTGGCACAGTTAGCACGGCGATGCCGTGCTACTGCGCCGCGCCACTGCGCCACTTGGGAGGCCATCCAGGACCTCTATTGCAGGTGGCGTCAGAGGAAGCCCCTAAAAATTGTCAAAGACTCCAGCCACCCAAGTCATAGACTGTTCTCTCTGATACCGCACAGCAAGCAGTGCCGATGCACTGGAACCAGCAGGACCCTGTCTGGAACCAAGTCTGGAACCAACAAGACCCTGAACTACTTCCCAAGCCATAAGACTTCTAAATACTACACTGCTCAAAAAAATAAAGGGAACACTAAAATAACACATCCTAGATCTGAATGAATGAAATAATCTTATTAAAACCTTTTTTCTTTACATAGTTGAATGTGCTGACAACAAAATCACACAAAAATAATCAATGGAAATCCAATTTATCAACCCATGGAGGTCTGGATTTGGAGTCACACTCAAAATTAAAGTGCAAAACCACACTACAGGCTGATCCAACTTTGATGTAATGTCCTTAAAACAAGTCAAAATGAGGCTCAGTAGTGTGTGTGGCCTCCACGTGCCTGTATGACCTCCCTACAACGCCTGGGCATGCTCCTGATGAGGTGGCGGATGGTCTCCTGAGGGATATCCTCCCAGACCTGGACTAAAGCATCCGCCAACTCCTGGACAGTCTGTGGTGCAACATGGCGTTGGTGGATGGAGCGAGACATGATGTCCCAGATGTGCTCAATTGGATTCAGGTCTGGGGAACGGGCGGGCCAGTCCATAGCATCAATGCCTTCCTCTTGCAGGAACTGCTGACACACTCCAGCCACATGAGGTTTAGCATTGTCTTGCATTAGGAGGAACCCAGGGCCAACCGCACCAGCATATGGTCTCACAAGGGGTCTGAGGATCTCATCTTGGTACCTAATGGCAGTCAGGCTACCTCTGGCGAGCACATGGAGGGCTGTGCGGCCCCCCAAAGAAATGCCACCCCACACCATGACTGACCCTCCGCCAAACCGGTCATGCTGGAGGATGTTGCAGGCAGCAGAACGTTCTCCACGGCGTCTCCAGACTCTGTCACGTCTGTCACATGTGCTCAGTGTGAACCTGCTTTCATCTGTGAAGAGCACAGGGCGCCAGTGGCGAATTTGCCAATCTTGGTGTTCTCTGGCAAATGCCAAACGTCCTGCACGGTGTTGGGCTGTAAGCACAACCCCCACCTGTGGACGTCAGGCCCTCATACCACCCTCATGGAGTCTGTTTCTGACCATTTGAGCAGACACATGCACATTTGTGGCCTGCTGGAGGTCATTTTGCAGGGCTCTGGCAGTGCTCCTTCTGCTCCTCCTTGCACAAAGGCAGAGGTAGCGGTCCTGCTGCTGGGTTGTTGCCCTCCTACGGCCTCCTCCACGTCTCCTGATGTACTGGCCTGTCTCCTGGTAGCGCCTCCATGCTCTGGACACTACGCTGACAGACACAGCAAACCTTCTTGCCACAGCTCGCATTGATGTGCCATCCTGGATGAGCTGCACTACCTGAGCCACTTGTGTGGGTTGTAGACTCCGTCTCATGCTACCACTAGAGTGAAAGCACCGCCAGCATTCAAAAGTGACCAAAACATCAGCCAGGAAGCATAGGAACTGAGAAGTGGTCTGTGGTTACCACCTGCAGAACCACTCCTTTATTGGGGGTGTCTTGCTAATTGCCTATAATTTCCACCTGTTGTCTATTCCATTTGCACAACAGCATGTGAAATTTATTGTCAATCAGTGTTGCTTCCTAAGTGGACAGTTTGATTTCACAGAAGTGTGATTGACTTGGAGTTACATTGTGTTGTTTAAGTGTTCCCTTTATTTTTTTGAGCAGTATATGTTAAATAGTTAACCAAATAGCTACCTGGACTATCTACATTGACCCTTTTTGCACTATATTTTTTGACTTGCCACATACGCTGCTGCTTCTGTTTATTAACTGTCACTTTACTCCTAGTTATATGTACATATCTACCTCAATTACCTCGTACCCCTGCACTTTGACTTGATACTGGTACACCTTGTATATAGCCAAGTTATCGTTACTCATTGTGTATCTACTTTTACATTTAATATTAAGTGTTTTACTTTTGTATTAGTTCTCTATTTTCTTTCTCTCTGCATTGTTGGGAAGGGCCCATTTATTTCACTGTTAGTCTACACCTTTTGTTTTCAAAGCATGAGACAAATATAATTTTATTTGATTTCTAAGGGAATTTCATATTTTTCCACCTAACTTTTAACCTAAATCCAATGACCGGGTGCAATTTTCTGCTGATTTCATGTTGAAATTCACATTAGTTGACAACTCAACCATGTGACAATCAAAATCCCCCATTTTACATGAAGACATATCTAGTCAGTGACTGTTCCCTATATACTGTACTCTACTGACTCTCATTGTGCTCCATGAATGACAGTGGAAACACTTTGAATAATATCTCGGATTAAACAATGGTACCATATGAAGGTAATAATGTATACAAATAAACAAAGTGATTACATACGGTGCTGTGGAACAAAAGGTAGAGAGCACAGGCTAACAAGTGAACCAAAGGTCACCCATCAGAGCATCGTCTGACCTCTCGATCTCTTAACCCACCTTACCTCGCCTCCACTTCTCATTCCCCACACCGAGTAAACAAATTAAAATGGATGGTAAGGCGGAGAGAAGTACTGAAATGTATGCCTAACTCTGTGAAGGGCTGTGTGTGTATGTGTGTGTCCATGGTTCAGACAGCTGACCACAGCCACAATAGGTTTCTGCATCAATAGCCCTACGCTTACATGACACTGTTAAACAATGCAAACACTAAAATATAAGGCATAGGAGTGATTGACATTAAGCACAGTGTTGCCAATTTATCAACTTTGTTTCTGTATTTAGCGAGTTTTCAGACCTGTCCAGTTTTGGTAAAAAAACAACAAATCCGTATACTTTTCCGGCTGCCCTGGTTTTACCATCAACGGTTTTAATAGGATTTAGCAACTTTCCCCCCTCAATTCTGGCCTAAATGAGAGTGGGAGAAGCTGTCTGTGCAACAGATGTCACAGCAATTACCATTTAACTTGTTAGGTATAGTCCGTTTGTAACTCCACTCACTACTTGTAGCTGTATAGTCTGTTAATTTGTGTTGCTGGTCTTGGCTAGCTTAATGTTCCGGTAGGTAGGTAGCTGGCACTCACTCACGTGGCTGCTAGTTCTGTAATTAAAAAAATTCTAAGTAGTGAAAACGCTCTGGAGCAGACAAAGTTGAAATGCAATCTTTAGACATGTTGTACTTTTCTTAAATGTAGTTTTGTAATTTACTAAAACAAGCACACAACAAGAACATTTCGTTTGAAAAAGATTTTGCTGTGAGCCAATGGGGTAACCTAGATAACCACAGGTTGTTTTCCTCACAGAGAGGAGGGGCCGCGCCGTTCTACCTAATACCAACACGGACTATGAGCTTACTAGCTGTTATACAACGGGTGGTTTGGAATTCCAATTGTTATGTCCTATCCTGCCAATGATATACTTAAGTGGCAATGCCCGAGAAGCTGGTGTTCTGAGGACATATTGGCATGGGTGTTGTTAGGCCCGAGACGAAGTCGAGGGCCCGGAAAACCGTGCCAATATATCCTCCAAACACCGGCTTAGAGGGTATTAACACTTTTATAAACGGGTTACCAACATATTGAAATAACAATGGGTCGCAACAGAGATGGGACCCAGTCTTTCAGTCTTTTTGTTCTGTATCTATGGACACGACCCAGTTGTTTGTTCTAAATGTTCCATTGCCATACTGGCTGGCAACGTTCTTATCCCTTGCTTGCTAGCTAGTCAACTAACTTACAGTAACGTCAAACAGTGCAGCCAGAATAACAGCAAGGTAGCTACATTTGCGTTTGTTTAAGCAGTTTTCTAGTGACATTTATTTGGATACATCCATAACAATGAGCTAATGATGTACGATTTTGCCTGGCATAGAAAATGTACTCTGTTGTCAGGACACTATTGTTTAGCGGAGCTAGCCAACAGCATATCTAACACAATCACTTCAAACTGAAGCTGGAAAGACAGCAAACTAGCTGCATTTCATTTCATTTGACCTGTTTTCTATTGACATTTCTTTGTATATATCCATAAAAATTATACCAGCTGATTCATTATTTCGACTGGCTGAGAAAAGTTGCCTGCCTGTCTGTCTCATCCCGACTCCTGAAATGTTCATTACTATGGAACACCTGGAGATCGAATTTCAATATTGAAATAGACAGCTAGGTTTATACAAATCTCCGATTTTGAAAATCAAAAAGAAATGGGAGATAATGTCAAGATGCTTTTTATAGTGGAGATCAAGTTTATAAATTGCCTGGCTGGGCTGATGAGACAGTGGATTGAGCATTGAGATGGAACAGAGTAAATAGGCATTTCAACGTCATAGCTTTTGCCGGTGGTAACTTGTGGAATATACACTGGCTAGAATGCGATAAGCATCCAGGATTAGACCCACCTGTTGTAGAATTAAGCAATAAATCATGAGATCCCGAGGATTAAAGTGCATTATAAACTGGGTGGTTCAAGCCCGGAATGCTGATTGGTTATATCAGACCGTATACCACGGGTATGACAAAACATTTATTTTTACTGTTCTAATTACGTTAGTAGCGGAAGTTACGAATGCAACTATGGTTCTACGAATACCTGGAAGACCGTCAGTATGGTTGAAAGTATGGATTATATCCCTTGCATTCCGCGCAGGTCAAGTAATAATAACAACAAAGTCACGACGGTGACGTGACAGCATGGGAGGACCTGCCCCCGCGGTTCATATAAAACCGTACGTCAAACCACACACTGTCTCAGAGGATCTTCTTGCCCAAAAGATTACGAGTGACAGGAAAGTACTGACGTAAAACCATAGTTACATTCGGAACTTCCATTGTACTTCATACCTTTCAGACCGTCAGTACGGTTGAAAGTACGGATGACTCATACCAACAAGGTCACAAGGAATAGCACTACTAACCTCTGATTAATGCACCCGTGCCACTGGAAGAATGGCAGAGCCCATGGTGTGGAAGGATGCGACGTTGACTTTGTAAAATCTTGAGAACGTGCAGGGCGACGACCAGATAGCAGCAGCGCATATCTCATTCAGGGGGACGCCTCTCAGCGCAGCCCAGGACACTTCTGGTCGCAGCCCAGGACACCTCTGGTTGAGTGACATATCACAGCTTCTGGGACAGGGAGCCCTACTCCCTTGTAGGCCTGAGTGATGACATCCACAACCCAGTGTGAAAGCCTCTGCTTGGATAATGCAAGGCCTATTGACTTCCCACCAAATCACAGAAACAGCTGCTCTGACTTTCTGTAGTGTTCTGAGGCTTGCATATACAGTGAGGGAAAAAAGTATTTGATCCCCTGCTAATTTTGTACGTTTGCCCACTGACAAAGAGATTTGAGACTGGGACGGAGGTTCATCTTCCAGCATGACAATGACCCTAAGCATACTGCTAAAGCAACACTCAAGCGGTTTAAGGGGAAACATTTAAATGTCTTTGAATGGCCTAGTCAAAGCCCAGACCTCAAACCAATTGAGCATCGGTGGTATGACTTATAGATTGCTGTACACAAGCAGAACCCAACCAACTTGAAGGAGCTGGAGCAGTTTTGCCTTGAAGAATGGGCAAAAATTCCAGTGGCTAGATGTTCCAAGCTTATAGAGACATACCCCAAGAGACTTGTAGCTGTAATTGCTGCAAAAGGTGACTATACAAAGTATTGACTTTGGGGGGTGAATAGTTTTGCACGCTCAAGTTTTCAGTTTTTTTGTCTTATTTTTTGTTTGTTTCACAATAAAACATAAACATAAAAATCTGTTTTAATTCCAGGTTGTAAGGCAACAAAATAGGAAAAATGCAAAGGGGGGTGAATACTTTTGCAAGCCACTGTATTGTCTGATTGTATCAGGACATGCTTGTGATAGAGAACCGTCAGAGTGTGAGTCAGAGCTAGGTAAACTGTCTGAAGTTCTAGCACGTAGATATGCTCTTTCCTCCAGCGGGGGCACCACTCTCCCCATACAGACCTGTGTTGCCACACTGCTCCCCAGCCTGTTAGCAAAGCGTCGGTCGTCACTACCTCCCGCCTTGACGGAATTGATTTGAGAGGGACACCTGTAGTCAGGTAGGCTCTCTTCCTCCACGGCCGTAGAGTAGAGTAGCATGCCCTTGTCACCAGTATGTTGGTGTTTCTGTTCCGCTTGGGGTCCAAGCGGAGATCGTTGAACCATCTTTGTAGTGGACTTAAAGACAACTGGCCTAACGGTGTCACCACAGAGGCCTCCGCGAGCATGCCCATCTGTTGTTGGAACGTTCGTACCTTCACCAATGCAATCAATTGAAATTGTTGCAGAAAAAGAAGAATGCTGTGCACGAGCTGAGGTGTTATACATGCCCTGATAGTGCGGGAGTTCAGAGCCATGCCAATAATGTGGTTCAGAGTCAGCGCTGTGCCCTCGGTCGCACACTCGCGAGATGGGGCGCAGATGAGCCAGTTGCTGAGGTAAGGAAGGATCTTGATCCCTTGTAGGTGGAGGGAGCTCAAGGCTGCGCTCAGGCATCTTGTGAAGACGCGAGGAGCCAGGGAGAGACCGAAGGGTAATACCGGAAACGGGTATGCCTGGCCCTGGAAGGCGAACCGCAGAAAATGTCTGTGTTCTGGTCACACCGGAATGTGATAGTAAGTCAAGGGACGTGAACCATTTCCCCGCGGCTAAGGTCTGGAGAATGTCGACTGTCCGCAACATGTGGAAGGGGAGAACTTTTTGGGAAACATTGAACCATTTTAAATCCAGACCTGGACAGAAGCCTCCATCTTTCTTCGGAACCAGGAAATAGGTTGAGTGAAAGCCATCTTGCTGTTCTGATGCTTTTACTCTTGTGATCGCGCCCTTCCCCAGGAGTGATGTAATCTCCTGGTTGAGGGTGCAAGCTTTCAGGGGTTCTGTGTCTCAAGTCATTCTGATCCCTGAGAATGGTGGGGGTCGGCGTCGGAAATGCAGCCTGTACCCCTGTGAGAGGGTCATCACCACCCATGGGTCTGAGGAGTGGGATACCCAGTAGGTCAGGTGCTGCTGGGTATATCGGCCTATGGCCGAGCCCCGCCATTCAGTTTCTGCCTCCACGCCTGTTTGTGGGGTAGGGGGGGCACTGACAATGACCACAGCCCCGGCCCCTTGGGGGTTGGGGGGGTGGCTGCATCGCCGTCTGGGGCTGGCGAGCACCTGTGTTAGGCTGGTGGTAGGACCAAGGGTGTGTGTACGGCTGGGCCAAGTGAGAACGGCGAGGTTCACGTGCGTCCCGCCTCCCTCTGCCACGACTGTGATGCCTGGTTTCTGGCCTGTGGGTTCCACAGTGGTGTAGCCTAAGTCATCTGTTTTCTGCGTTCGATGGCCCGCTCAGCCGCAGGGCTGAAAAGCAGTCCGGGGAACACTGGGAGCTTTCTCAGTGTGCGTCTGGAGTCATTGGACATTGGGGCTTAGGCGAGCCAGACCTGGCAACGAGTCACAACAAGGGTGGACATTAGTCTGCCTAGCTCTCTGGTCATGCAAACGCTTGAAGAGATGTGTCATCTAGGTTGCAGAGGTCCAGGTCTGCGTGCTCTGGCTGGAGCATCCTGTTCTGTGCTAGCATGAGCACTGAGAAGGAGTTCCCAATGTGGGCCATACAGACTGCTGTGTTGTTGGCACGTGACAGTAGCTCCTCTGTGGCCCTGCACTGAGGTCTTGGGCAGCGGGCGTCATCTTTCAAGGCTTCATCTGCGGAGAGCATTAGCTCTGCTATGCATTCATCCACCTCAAGCATATGGTCCAGCCCATGTTGTTTTGCATCGCATATGGCAAGATAGCGTCCTACTGTCCTTGCCGTGTTGGGCAAGTGCCTGCGGGTCACCCAGCATCTCTGAAGCTCTGTAAGAAAAGCCGGTGAAGGTGGCACACTGAACGGTGTAGATGCCAGGGCCTTCTTAAAGAACTGGTTAGCGGCAGGGGCTGTGGCTTGAGGGTCATCAAGCTCTAGCCTAGCTAAGGCCGCACGCACGCATAGTGAGGCAGAGCTTCCTTCTGAATCTGTGTGATCAGAGCCTCGGAATGACTCCTCTGTCCCATCTTTAGCTTTGAGACTTAATGGCTCCACAACACTGGATGCCCGAGTGGACAGCAGGTCATCATCCCGGCTATCTGAGTCCTCTGTTGCGTCCCCCATGCTGGAGGGTGTGGTAGAGGGCCCCAGCTCAGGGGGCTTGAAGGAATGCAAAAGCGTTTGTAGCTGCTCTATCTCAGAGGATATGGAATCTACCTTCCAAGTGAGGCTCTTATTTTTTAAACTTTTTTTACCGGAGGGGGGGGGGGGGGGGGCGTCAGTTTTATGTGCTTTCCCTCTTTTGGTGGTCCTGGGTGGGACCTTGCGAACAACGACGGACGCTGGTAAATTATCTGTGAAAACCAGGCACTCAATTCTGGCTAGCCGCGCTTGCCTCACCTTCGCAGGAAGGACGGCACAGTTAACGCAGGGGTCAGAAAGGGCCTCACGCAGGTGGACAACGCCTAACCATCTTTAAGTTGTAGTTCAGCTCCACAGGAGGATCAGCCATGCATGCCCAGCATCATGGTGATGCAGTGTTCTCTCAGCTCAGAATGTGAAGAAAATAAATTATAAATATGAAATATTTCTCATGCAAACTCATCAAACTAAGTAATATAATAATAACCGAAGACTATATACAACAGCTCTAATAATCTGGCGGAAGCTGTACAGTCGTGGCCAAAAGTTTTGAGAATTACACAAATATTAATTTTCAAAGTCTGCTGCCTCAGTTTGTATGATGGGAATTTGCATATACTCCAGAATGTTATGAAGAGTGATCAGATGAATTGCAAAGTCCCTCTTTGCCATGCAAATGAACTGAATCCCCCAAAAACATTACCACTGCATTTCAGCCCTGCAACAAAAGGACCAGCTGAAATCATGTCAGTGATTCTCTCGTTAACACAGGTGTGAGTGTTGACGAGGACAAGGCTGAAGATCACTCTGTCATGCTGACTGAGTTCGAATAACAGACTGGAAGCTTCAAAAGGAGGGTGGTGCTTGGAATCATTGTTTTTCGACTGTCAAACATGGTTACCTGCAAGGAAACACGTGCCGTCATCATTGCTTTGCACAAAAAGGGCTTCACAGGCAAGGATATTGCTGCCAGTAAGATTGCAGAAAGTCCAGCAAGTGCCAGGACCGTCTCCTAAAGTTGATTCAGCTGCGGGATCGGGGCACCACCAGTACAGAGCTTGCTCAGGAATGGCAACAGGCAGGTGTGAGTGCATCTGCACGCATAGTGAGGCGAAGACTTTTGGAGGATGGCCTGGTGTCAAGAATGGCAGCAAAGAAGCCACTTCTCTCCAGGAAAAACATCAGGGACAGACTGATATTCTGCAAAAGGTACAGGGATTGGACAGCTGAGGACTGGGGTAAAGTAATTTTCTCTGATGAATCCCCTTTCCGATTGTTAAGGGCATCCTGAAAAAAGCTTGTCCGGAGAAGACAAGGTCAGCGCTACCATCAGTCCTGTGTCATGCCAACAGTAAAGCATCCTGAGACCATTCATGTGTGGGGTTGCTTCTCAGCCAAGGTGGTGGGCTCACTCACAATTTTGCCTAAGAACACAGCCATAAATAAAAAATGGTACCAACACATCCTCCGAGAGCAACTTCTCCCAACCATCCAGGAACAGTTTGGTGACGAACAATGCCTTTTCCATCATGATGGAGCACCTTGCCATAAGGCAAAAGTGATAACTAAGTGGCTCGGGGAACAAAACATCGATATTTTGGGTCCATGGCAAGGAAACTCCCCAGACCTTAATTCCATTGAGAACTTGTGGTCAATCCTCAAGAGGCGGGTGGACAAACAAAAACACACAAATTCTGACAAACTCCAAGCATTGATTATGCAAGAATGGGCTGCCGTCATTCAGGATGTGGCCCAGAAGTTAATTGACAGCATGCCAGGGCGGATTGCAGAGGTCTTAAAAAAGAAGGGTCAACACTGCAAATATTGACTCTTTGCATCAACTTCATGTAATTGTCAATAAAAGCCTTTGACACTTATGAAATGTTTGTAATTATACTTCAGTATTCCATAGTAACATCTGACAAAAATATCTAAAGACACTGAAGCAGCAAACTTACCTGTGGGCAGACAGGTAAGTTTATACAACCCCAAACTTTTGTAAACCAAAATATATTATGAATTTTGTACCTGGGCTGCAGGACAGTGGACAGGACAGTGGACAGGACAGTGGACAGGACAGTGGACAGGACAGTGGACAGGACAGTGGAATGATGACATTAACAGGGCATGATATTTTGCAGGAGCATTGTCCCACAACTCCCGTATACTGTATCAACCAATTAGCATCCAGAATCCAAACAACCCATTTTTATGGTCCCGTGTGGCTCAGTTGGTAGAGCATGGTGTTTGCAACGCCAGGGTTGTGGGTTTGATTCCCACGGGGGACCAGTACGAAAATAAATAAAAAAATATGAAATGTATGCATTCACTACTGTAAGTCGCTCTGGATAAGAGCGTCTGCTAAATGACTAAAATGTAATGTAAATGCAAATGAGACAATATACACATGGCTAGTACATTCATAAAGTGCCATTGTTTACGTCATTACCTAGCAACACACTACTACCTTTACAGATCCACTGTCTCATCTGCCAAGCCATGCAATTTATAAACTTGTCCACTGTAAAAAGCATCTAGACATTATGTCCAAATTTGATCTCCACTGCGTCCCATAATAACGAATGTGTTAGGAATCGGGGCATGACAGACGGGCAGCTTTTCTCAGCCAGTCAAAATCATGTATCTGCATAACTTTTATGGATACAAAGAATTTTCTATAGAAAAACTGATAAAACGAAACAAAATGCAGCTAGTTTGCTGTCTTTCCAGCTTCAGTGGTTGTGTGGTAGCTGTGTAGTTGGCTATCTAGCAAGGGGGAAGAGCCTCCATAGCAACCATTTTTGCTTGCCATAGCAACCTGTAAAGTTCTGGAACTATCAACCAGCGCTTGGGTCGTTTTGCTTTACATGGCAGCCAATACGAATAGAACTAATGACCAGAAAGCGCCTACAATTGCACTTGACAACCAGTGTTAGTGAATGTAGCATCACATTTTGTAGAAAAATGCATGGTTTGGGAAAGAATCTTGCTTTTTAATGCTGATAACCTGTTGTATAAAAGCAATAATATATGAGAGGCCATGTGTTATGAAATTTTTATCATGGCTGTGGTGGTCTACGGCTAAACCACTAGGCTTCGCCTCGTGGCTGTCACAGCCATGATACAATTGTCATATCACATGACCTCTCATCTATTACTGCTTAAATCAAATTATGCAGCTCAGACTCCATCTCATTAAACCTATTCCAACAGCAATGAAAAAGAACTGAAAGCCTTTAGTCAGATAACACTTGGATATTTTTATGACCAAATCATTATTTCAAACATAAAAAATACCTTATTAAACATACTCCTTGTTGCTTGGTTTGTACAGACCATTTTTGGTTTACATTTTTGAAAACATTCTATTCCATATAATCCAACTGCTTTAGAACTTTCAGGATACCTGCAGAAACAGTTTGGTCTGACAACATTCTTCAGAGCCATAAACATGTGATGCTTTGTTGAATGATCAACTAAAACCTTATCATTTTTTTGGCTCCTCCTTTTCTTAATGTTTGGTGAGCAAGTACTAGGAAAGAAAAGCTAACAACCGTTTCAAGTATGCAATTAAAGCATATCGCTGTTATCTGTTATTTTGAGACGAGAAAATCCTTTCTTCCTCAGCTTTGGAAGCTACGCAGGACCTGTAGACTATTTATCACCTTTTCATATAATATGCTAACCCTCCTCTCCTCAGTATAACATCATTTAGTTAACAATATAATCAGATTGAAGATTAAACTCACACAGAATAAAATAAAATCCTCAGATTGACCATACTGTTTTCTCAATTACTCTTCAATACCAATAATGAAGCATTACAATAAATACTAAGTAGAAAGCGAAATATTAAGCATTATTTGCATCCTACCTCCACTCTTCCTCACAGGGTAAGGGAAACTGAGTCGGGGAGAGAGATAGAGACGGAGGTATCCCAGGTTCTAACCCAGTCTCTCCAAGCCTCTTAAAGGCTAACACTGAGACAGCACAACGCCCAATCCTGACGTACAGATCCTGCTGATGACAGCCATGTGGGACAGCCCACCACTACAGTACCTAATCCACCTGGATAATTGGCTAGGGCTTACCACCACCTCCCACTGACCACCCTACCCGACCCAGACACGCACACAGCTACACACACACTACCGCTGTAGAATACAGTATAATATAATATATATGATATAATATAATAACTGCAGTATAATCTCGTTTTAGATCACACATCTCTGTGGTTATAGCTCAAAGGGTGAATTGTAAACAACGGTAACTACTGTAAATGCAAACTCATTATTCACTAGAGCAGCAAATGAATGTGAATGTTGTGTGTGAATAGGAGAATGAAATAGCCTAGTCTGACCGCCAGCCACACAGCCATTGTTTGTGTGGCGTCGTTTCAGGACCGGTATATAGGGAAACGTTATCCTAACAGTGAACTGAATAGCACTTCAGCTCTTCTGAAGTGAATTATAACAGTGTTGTGTGTGTTTGTGTGGTGTTTCTCTCTCTCCCTCGCTAAAATACACACACAAACAAATACACCCTTTACCACATCACCTTTAAGATATACCCTCAGGTTTTGCCTGATTTTCCCTGAGTGCCACTTTACAGGTTAAATCATCTGCTGCTGCCTTCAGGATCCTCAAAACTAGCAATTATTTGCCAGAACCGCTGCGCTCAGTCCACAAAGGTAATATCAAAAACCTGATTTTCACAGCTTTGAGGATGTTTATGACATCAGGGTTTTTGGCTACATGCCATATACAGTAGTAGTAATATTGTCCTCATAATTCTGCATGAAATGATAGCACTGGTGGTCTGTTACTGCTGTTAAAACAACAGAGAAAGACGAGTACTATCTGGCTTCAGCAACAATGGTCATGATGATTGCAGATATAAGAGTATGCGGTGGTGAGCCAGACCAGAACATTTGATTAAATCCTAATTAAATCGTATTGAGCAGTTGATTGATGGCCAAGTGGAGATATCCCCATTTCCCTCAGATAGCTTGAGAGAGAGAGAGTAAGACTCTAGATTAGACTATGGGAACGAGTCTGGAGCTGGAAGGACGCACTTGAGCCAGGGTACAATGTTCACAATGAGCCATGGGGTGATGTCCGTTATTTAGTTGTTTGCGTATCCCAGTGCAACGGATATATGAAGAAAAACAAGGCCTAAACACAAGATTTGGCAAACCTTCTAGTGTTTTACAGACCTGTTCCATTTATATTAGGATCTTCGAGTCTTTTCATTTCTATATCAAAGTGAGATCAAAATGAGGGAGCTCAGATGAATAAGCAAAGGGGCTACCGGTCCTCATTCTTATGAATAGCAGCTCATTCTTATGAATAGCAGCAGTGTTTGCTTTGGAGTGAGGAGGGTTTCCTCCTCTTTGGTAAACAGTTTCCTTTGATGTGTTGTTGGAGGCGCTCACATGGCTATTGCATGCAGAGCCAAGAGGTAGAACCAGAGCCATATATTTAGATTTGGGACAACTTTTAGAATTGTTTATATTGTTCTTATTCTAGACATTCAGTTCCATAGCATTGTTTAAATATCCCCCATGTAATTTTAATGGGGAGTTAACATGGCTGTCATAGAATGTTGTAGTGCCATGCAAATGCATCATAATTCAGAAACCTCAAAGGCCCAACTCTGGGTGCGTTCGTAAATTTACCCTGGATAGTCAAGAGTGCATTCTGGGCTGTTCCTAAATTCAGAGTGTTGTCAGATTGTCAGTTTGTAAATTCAGAGTGCACACTGGACGCTCTGGCCGAGAAGTAGAGTTGATCCGAGCAATCTGACCTCACAACAGCAATCATGCACCCAAGCTAACTGGCTAACGTTGGCTAGCTTGATAGCTAATTTTAGTCACAAATGAGAGAACACCTCACTCGGACCATTTCACTCGCCTTAGCAGAGCTGGTTATACTGTTTTCATGTTATCTTAAGGTTTAATGACAGTTTTTTGTTTGTAAATTCATCAATTATTCTTTGCTCTGATACTCTCAAACCAGAGTGCTCTGAACGTGGGAGTAGATTGCCAGAGTGAATTTACAAACACACCCTAAATATGTGGCTCTGGGTAGAACCACTGTCTCACATAAAATAGCAGGGTAAGGAAGCCACCCTACTCATTCTCACCTGTTGTTCCTGGAAGGGAAGCACTTTCAATACTAATGCTTAATTCAACCTCCGTTCCTCAACTACAACATAGAGGATGGAATATGGATGTAACACACTTATTATCAGGTTTAAATTCGGTAATAAGGTCCTGTAACTTGACGCTGTCAAACATAATTTTTAGGGAAAATATTCAACAAAACATATTTGAAAATCAATCATTTGGGGAAGTACTGTATGTTTCTGTATCTGTCTTGTGACAGATTGGTCCAGAGCACACACACGATTTGGTTTTGCCTGCTGAGATCAGACAATGTATGGTCCGACTGCAACGTCATAGATGTCCGAAAGAAAAACTCAAATTGAACCAATCACTACAAAACGAACCAGGGAACAGCCCACTAACATTGTTGTCTTTCAGCCCCCGTTGGCTCAATGTTCCTGGGAGGTTCAGGCAACAGCAAACATACTATTTCCATTAGAACAATCTCCGATACTGATCTAACCATTGTGTCTAGTCTACAAAGTACACTATTAAAACCCTGAGATTCCTTCATCTCTGTTTGGCCCCAGGGTAGTATTGTTCTCCATACTGTTTATCTTTATACAGTTACAGTACATCCATACTGTATGCCCTCCAAAAAATAATATGACATTTTATGAGGTGGTCGACACCCATTGCATGTGCTGTGTAGGCTAATACCACCCAAGTTGAGCACTTACAGTAAGTTGTGGGGCAGCAGCTAGCCTAGTGGTTAGAACGTTGGGCCAGTAACCAAAAGGTTTCTAGATCGAATCCCTGAGCTAACAAGGTAAAAAAATCTGTTGTTCTGCCCCTGAACAAGGCAGTTAAGTTAACCCACTGTTCCTAGGTCGTCATTGTAAATAACAATTTGTTCTTAACTGACTTGCCAAGTTAAATACAAAATTAAAGTTCTGACTCTCATCACAAACATTACACTAATACACTGGCTTGGTACACTGGCTCACCCCCTTTGCATTTTTCCTATTTTGTTGCCTTACAACCTGGAATTAAAATGGATTTTTGGGGGGGTTGTTTCATTTGATTTACACAATACAACACTTTGAAGATATAAAATATTTGTTTTATTGTGAAACAAACTAGAAATGACAAAAAACAGAGAACTTGAGCATGCATATGTCACGTCCTGACCATAGTAAGATGTTATTTTCTATGGTAGAGTAGGTCAGGGCGTGACAGGGGGTGTTTTGTTCTATGTTTTCTATATCTATGTTTAGTTCTAGTTTTCTATTTCTATGTTGTTTTTGGGGTTGATCTCCAATTGGAGGCAGCTGGTCCTCGTTGTCTCTAATTGGAGATCATATTTAAGTAGGGTTTTTCTTCCTGGGTTTTGTGGGTTATTATATTTTGAGTAGTGTTTGTTTCTCTCTGCGTCACGGTTTGTTGTTTTGTAAATTTAGTTATTGCAAAGTTTCACGGATTAAATAAAATGTGGAACTACAACCACGCTGCACTTTGGTCTGCTCCTTTTGACAGCCATGACAGCATAACTATTCACCCCCCCAAAGTCAATACTTTGTAGAGCCACCTTTTGCAGCAATTACAGCTGCAAGTCTCTTGGGGTATGTCTCTATAAGCTTGGCACATCTAGCCAAGCTGCTCCAGCTCCTTCAAGTTGGATGGGTTCCGCTTGTGTACATCTTTAGGTCATACCACCGATGCTCAATTGGATTGAGGTCTGGGCTTTGACTAGGCCATTCCAAGACATTTAAATGTTTCCCCTTAAACCACTCAGTGTTGCTTTAGCAGTATGCTTAGGGTCATTGTCCTGCTGGAAGTTGAACCTCTGTCCCAGTCTCAAATCTCTGGAAGACTGAAACAGGTTTCCCTCAATAATTTCCCTCTATTGAGCGCCATCCATCATTCCTTCATTTCTGACCAGTTTCCCAGTCCCTGCCGATGAAAAACATCCCCACAGCATGATGCTTACACCACCATGCTTCACTGTAGGGATGGTTTTCTCAGGGTGATGAGAGGTGTTAGGTTTGCACCAGACATAGCGTTTTCCTTGATGGCCAAAAAGCTACATTTTAGTCTCATCTGACCAGAGTACCTTCTTCCATATGTTTGGGGAGTCTCCCACATGCCTTTGGGCGAACACCAAACATGTTTGCTTATTTTTTTCTGGCCACTCTTCTGTAAAGCCCAGCTCTGTGGAGTGTATGGCTTAAAGTGGTCCTATGGACAGATACTCCAATCTCCGCTGTGGAGCTTTGCAGCTCCTTCAGGGTTATCTTTGGTCACTTTGTTGCCTCTCTGATTAATGCCCTCCTTGCCTGGTCCGTGAGTTTTAGTGGGCGGCCCTCTCTTGGCAGGTTTGTTGTGGTGCCATATTCTTTCCCTTTTTTAATAATAGATTTAATGGTGGGATGTTCAAAGTTTCAGATATTTTTTTATAACCCAACCCTGTACTTCTCCACAACTTTGTCCCTGACCTGTTTGGAGAGCTCCTTGGTCTTCATGGTGCCGCTGGCTTGGTGCTGCCCCTTGCTTAGTGGTGTTGCAGACTCTGGGGCCTTTCAGAACAGGTGTGTATATATACTGAGATCATGTGACACTTAGATTGCACACAGGTGGACTTTATTTAACTAATTATGTGACTTCTGAAGGTAATTAGTTGCTCCAGATCTTATTTAGGGGCTTAGCAAAGGGGGTGAATACATATGCACGCACCAGTTTTCCGGGGGGGGGTTTATTTATTTTTTGAAACAAGTTATTTTTTCATTTCATTTCACCAATTTGGACTATTTTGTGTCCATTACATGAAATCCAAATAAAAATCCATTTAAATTACAGGTTGTAATGAAACAAAATAGGAAAAACGCCAAGGGGGGAATACTTTTGCAAGGCACTGTAACTGTGTGCATCACATAACTCTGATCATGATGTGCACTGAAGCCTTACATCATGTATTCAATCCATTACAGCCAATATGTTTACATACTGTAGGAGTACCAGTATGACCTCATAGATGAGCAGCATTGTTCTGACTAGTGCCTGATGATGAATTATGAGGTGATCAGTGCACATTATGGACATCATGATCAGTCAGGTGATGCACACAGTCACCCCAAAAGCACTAGCAAGACAGAGGGATACACTCCATACATAGCAGCCACAAGAAAACTACAACTTACATCATACAGTAGACAGAGCTGCAAACAAGAAGTGACAGACAGAAAGGCCATGGCACAGCAGGTATAGAACTGCCAGACAGACGGCTGGACAGACAGCCAGGGACAGACAGCCGGGCCCTCAGTGAGTAGGCGTCAGCAGGTTGTCCCTCAGGCCAGCAGAGATCTTGACTGGGGCTGAGGCTAGGCAGTATGACATTGCCAGAACGCCAGGCCCTGAACTCAGCATGGAGACACAGTGTCTGTCTGTCCGTCCCTCTCCAACATCCAAGCCGTAACGCATCCCATACAGCTACACGCGCTCATTCCAAACAATACGCCACACTATAGGTCCCAGTTCTCCATCTTTAACTGACTATCTGTCACACACTCCCACTGTACCTACGCACTGTCTATGCATCAGTCCCCTATGTGCATGTTAGTGGCTAGTTTTCCCTCTGGGTGCCTGAAGCGTAAGGCAGGGCCAACCTGAAACACATGGGGCGGACAGGACTCATCCGTTTATGATCCTGGTTATGGCAGCAGTTTTCTGTTATCATTGTCCAGATGCCGTTATCATGGGACATTACCTGCCAATTTAACAGGTATCTACTAAGCTTCTCTTCGTGATGCTTCTGCAGGCTATGCATGATAAGGCTACATGAAATATCAACATGACCAGTGAAGAATTTGAAATATTACGATTTAGTTTTTCACAAGGTAGGAAATAGGTCCTACATTTCCAAATGTGTAGTCCAGCTCCTTATTTACAATTTATACAAATGTACTCTGGTTACGCACGTTACATTGTACCCTACCAAATGCAACAGTGACAGCAGCTGCAGTGACACTGGGTCCAGGGTGCCCTTTGGAATCCTACTCACAGTAAGTTGATGTTGTTACACTTTCCTGCTCTATTATGGAATGCATATACAATACAACTGTGTGCCATAAAACTAGATGCCTTTCATATTTGTGCTTGATACAGGTACCTCAACCACAGTTGATTCAGCCAAGTGTATTCAGAGATTTCCTTTTAGAATTTTGGAAAATGTAAGTAAGACCTATTCAAAAACTGTTTACTGTACATACCAAGTCAGAGTAACTGATCTTCAGTTTTACTTTCCTTTTCCTTTAGATTATTTTCCTCCTAAAGATGTGCTGACTGTCTTTTCGTTTCCCTTCTGTTTATATGTATTCCATACAGCAGATGAGACCAGTTCTGTCAGGTGATCCGTTAGGTACATCCACTAGTACAGTATCTAACATACTGTATCCACTGAGCTAAAATGCATTTTAAATCCCCAAAGCTTCCCTACCAAAGCTTTCCCCTAACAGCAGCAGTAGCAGCAGTTTTAACAGCCTGTATCTCCCTACACAGCAGTTGAGCAGCACATTGCTGTCTCTTGATATCAAACCTATGACCTGCCCAGTCTCCCTTGGGATTGGCACATTCAGTGTTTTGGATGAGGCCTTTCCATCCTAGTTGAAAGAAATGTGAACTTTGAAACCTCTTGGCTGATCTTGAAGCCTAATCAGCACTTCCTGGTACTGCCTCAGAACAACAGGTGAGTCAGATGTGTAACTGGGCTGTGGGGAGACTCCAGGAACAGATATCCCCAACTGTATTTAATATCAATAGCTTTCTTAATGGACGGTTTCCATTGACACCCATAATATGCCAACCAGTGTGTGATATCCTCCTGTACAGAAAGGTATGTGTGGAAAAATCCCCCAGCCTTCCAGCTCATTGCAGTAACAGTACACCCCACAGGCCACAGCTCACTCTATTGGAGCTAATGAGACTGGACAAGGCAGGCACTGACCCAATAATGGCTTTCCACTTGCTGCTCACAGGGCTAACATCACCCTGCGGCCAATTCTTTATTCAATTTCTTGCAAAAAATAAATCCCATATTAAATAACAGAAGAATACCTTAAATGTACCCTATGCAAAACCATATCAGAGACCCAGGGTTAATTTTTTTATCTCCTGTATGGGTTAATATTGGGTCAAATGACCTATGATTCATTACAGTGGAGGCTGCTGAGGGGAAGACACCTCATAATAATGGAGTGAATGGAATGGCATCAAACCATGTTTGATTTATTTGATACCATTCATATATTCCACTCCAGCCATTACCACAAGCCTGTCCTCCCCAATTGAGGTTCCACCTATTCTCATGTGATTCATTAATTATTTTCAGCTAAATAATTTAATGTATTAAATTAATAGTTTAGTTCCAAAACGACATAAAAACTCTTTGAAGCTTCTATACTGCAATAGTCTACACACCATATAAATACAATGGATTTTACACAGCATACTACGATTTCACTTCCCAGGGTGCAATGCTCCACCCAGGGCTGTTGGTTGGCTAGTGGTTACTGATAGCAAGCCTAGACAAATGCCAAGTAGTCTAAATATAGTGAATTTCACATGACTTTAGGGTTGTGTAATTTAAAATAAAAAATAAAAATCATTTTTAGCAGGTTTTTATACAGAGCGACTTACAGGAGCAATTAGGGTTAAGTGCCTTGCTTAAGGCCACATTGACATATTTTTCACCTAGTCGGCTCGGGGATTTGAACCTGCGACCTATTAGTGGCCCAAAGCTCTTAACCGCTAGGCTACCTGCTGCCCTCATACTATAATGCTCACATGAATGTCATACTGAATATACAGTATGATCATGTCATTGTCAATCAAAAATAATTATAATTTAATTGAATAACGACAATGATACAGTACACTGCACTGCTTTGTAATACCCTTTGCATAGTTGTTTCGGTGGACTGGCCCCTCATCATCTGCTCTGTAATCAAAGTATTCCCATAGTTCGCTTCTGGAGCCAGTTTTGTCAACAAGCTGCAGGCATGGAGGTATGATGTTTTTCATTTTCTCTCTCCTCTCACTTGCTTCTCAAAAGTGGCTTGCGCTGTGTCAGCTGCATGACCAAGCCAAAGTAGCCTGGCTAGCTACTGCCACCTTGAAAAGATTCAGACAAATTACTAGACACTCGATCCTCTCAATAAGTATATGACATGAGACACATTTCACCGAAAGTAACACAAATTCTAGTACCAAAATGTTTTTCATGTTCTAGTATCAAAAAGTAGTGAAGTTTCGGTATACCGTGAAACACTAGTAGGAGAGGGGACGGCTTTTTTTACTCTCTCCTCCCCTGGCTTGCACCCCAGCACTATTTGTCTTTGGCGGCTGAGAGTCATAAATGGGGACACACCAATGCATCCTTCCTCAGATGTTATATAGTTTATCATATGCATATGCAAATCTACATTTGTGAGTTGGGTGCATACATATGTGATGAATTAAATCAAAGCCAATCAAAGCCAGAAATGCTGTATACTGGGAGGCTTTAAAGGAGGATTGGTCCCTATCCCTCTGACTGTGTGTAGTTTGAGTGATGTAATGTGCTGCCTCAGGCCTATAGGGGTGGGGTGATTTTGATGGGGATAGGTATGAGTTTGTTGAGTGGAGGAAAATTATGTCCATTTACTGTACAGATCACTGTGTAAAGGTCCAATTTCATCCAAAAATAAGACGCATACCGACACACACACACACACACACACACAAATTAACCTCCTGCCCTACTTTTCCAGGCAGGCTCGCTATCTCCTGTTGATGTGTCGGATCGCAGGTGAAACCAACTGGAAGAAATGACCTCCAGTCAGCCAATCAGACATCTCCAAGCCAGACTTACCCTTAAATGAGCTTTCTGAGGGGTGAGGAGAGGCCACCATGTCGATGATGCTAATTAATTACCCGTGTCTGCTGACCCTGATGCTCACTGCCTGCCGAGGTTGAGCTTGCCTCAACTACAGAGATGAAAAGAAAGACTGAAAAAATAAACACAGCGCTAAATGAACCAGACCTCACAGTGAAGCTACGGAACACTCAGAACAGGATATAGGTCAGCCAGTTCAACGACATGGAGAGTGGAGGGCAGTGGGAAACAGTGAGGGCCTCGACACGTCACTCCTGAGAGTGCATGCAGTAGCCTAGCTTTCCCACGGTTTAGCTAGCTTTTGTTGTAGTGTGCGGTGCCTACAGACACAAGTGTTATTGAGAAGGATGTTTTTGCTAATTTGTTAACATCGCCCTGAGTTGAGTGCCACGGTGGTGCGCAGTGTACACTGTTTAATTCCCTTCATCTGAACATCAGTGTCAGCAACAATCAATCATGTCAATTCATTACACACAGCATAACACATACAATGAAATATTTGAGAATACATTTATTTGGGAATATATTACATCGAACAGGCATGCTTCGGTATTAGGCTGTATTTATCTCTGCATTGTTGGAAACGGACCAGTAGGTAAGCATTTCAGTGTTAGTCTACACCTGTGGTGTACAATCCATGTGACAAATAACATTTGATTTGATTTATTATAGTGCTAACAAGTCTCACATCAGCTCAGTACTGTAAAATGTATCTAACATGTGAGTCGGTTTGACAGTTGTCTTTCAATGTCAAGCTATTTAAAGTAATAAAGACAGGGAAGAGTGGTATCTCTCTACAGTACACTAGGCATTGCAATAGCTTGTATCTTCACTATAGTATTTGACAAAGCATTGCAGATAACAGTAAAGCTTTAAAAGGGGATACAGTACGTTTAAAAATAACATATAATGAGCAAATTCTTGTCTGACAACCAAACTAGCCATTATCCAGTGTTAGGGAGTAGTGAACTACATGTACAGTTGAAGTCGGAAGTTTACGTACACCTTAGCCAAATACATTTCAACTCCGTTTTTCACAATTCCTGACATTTAATCCTAGTAAAAATGTCCTGTTTTAGGACAGTTAGGATCACCACTTTATTTTAAGAATGTAAAATATCAGAACAACAATATTAGAGATAATGATTTATTTCAGCTTTAATTTATTTTCTTCACATTCCCAGTGGGTCAGTTAGTATTTGGAAGCAATGCCTTTAAATTGTTTAACTTGGGTCAAACGTTTTGGGTAGCCTTCCACAAGCTACCCCCAATAAGTTGGGTGAATTTTGGACCATTCCTTCTGACAGAGCTGCTGTAACTGAGTCAGGTTTGTAGGCCTCCTTGCTCGCACACGCTTTTTCAGTTCTGCCCACACATTTTCTATAGGCTTGAGGTCAGGGCTTTGATGGCCACTCCAATACCTTGACTTTGTTGTCCTTAAACCATTTTGCCACAACTTTGGAAGTATGCTTGGGGTCATTGTTCATTTGGAAGACCCATTTGCGACGAAGCTTTAACTTCCTGACTGATGTCATGAGATTTTGCTTCAATATATCCACATAATTTCCCCACCTCATGATGCCATCTATTTTGTGAAATGCATCAGTCCCTCCTGCAGCAAATCACCACCACAACATGATGCTGCCACCCCCGTGCTTCACGGTTGGGATGGTGTTCTTCAGCTTGCAAGCGTCCCCCTTTTTCCTCCAAACATAATGATGGTCATTATGGCCAAACAGTTCTATTTTTGTTTCATCAGACCAGAGGACATTTCTCCAAAAAGTACGATCTTTGTCCCCTTGTGCAGTTGCAAACCATAGTATGAAAGCAGTGGCTTCTTCCTTGCTGATCGGCCTTTCAGGTTATGTCGATATAGGACTTGTTTTACTGTGGATATAGATACTTTTGTACCTGTTTCCTCCAGCATCTTCACAAGGTCCTTTGCTGTTGTTCTGAGATTGATTTGCACTTTTCGCACCAAAGTACGTTCATCTCTAGGAGACAGAACGTGTGGTCCCAAGGTGTTTATACTTGCGTACTATTGTTTGTACAGATGAACGTGGTACCTTCAGGCGTTTGGAAATTGCTCCCAAGGATGAACCAGACTTTTGGAGGTCTACAATTTTTTTTCTGAGGTCTTCACTGATTTCTTTAGAATTTCCTATGATGTCAAGCAAAGAGGCACTGAGTTTGAAGGTAGGCCTTGAAATACATCCACAGGTACACCTCCAATTGACTCAAATTATGTCAATTAGCCTATCAGAAGCTTCTAAAGCCATGACATCATTTTCTGGAATTTTCCAAGCTGTTTAAAGGCACAGTCAACTTAGTGTATGTAAACTTCTGACCCACTGGAATTGTGATACAGTGAATTATAAGTGAAATAATCTGTCTATAAACAATTATTAGAAAAATTACTGGTGTCATGCACAAAGTAGATGTCCTAAACGACTTGCCAAAACTATAGTTTGTTAACAAGAAATTTGTGGAGTGGTTGAAAAACAAGTTTTAATTACTCCAACCTAAGTGTATGTAAACCTCTGACTTCAACTGTAGTTCAATTAGTAATTTAACTACATTTTGCAATAGCTTGGTGGTAGTTTAACTAAATTTAAATCTCGGTAGTGTTTTCAGTTACTTTTTTACCATGGATCGGATTTAGCTAACTACTGGAACTACACACTACTTTTTTTGCAAGAAGAAAACATAGTTGAAGTAGGCAAGAATTTCCTTTCTCTTTCAACATCAGACATGTCTAATTCTCACTTGCATTTAATAAATTACACATTCTGTTAACACCTGACTCCAGAGTGATCTGTTCTTACACTTTGTAGTCTATGATATTTAAGATGTAGATATGATAATATATCACGAAATAGTTTAGATGTAGTGAACTTCTTTTGTGAATTAACTTCAGTTGAGTAAACTATATTTTTCTTAGGGGTAGCTTTAGCGTAGCTTAAGTTCTTCTGGTGTGAAGTAACTAATAGTTTGGTAAACTATATTTACAGAATAACTGAGTACAGAGTATTTCTATTCTTATAAAGTTCACTCAGTCATGTTTTCTTTTAGATTTGATGTACGTTACATCACATACTAACTTGACCTACCTCTCTCTCTCTCCCACACACACACACACACACACACACACACACACACACACACACACACACACACACACACACACACACACACACACACACACACACACACACACACACACACACACACACACACACACAGGCACACACACACAGGCACACACACTATTGGATAGCATACCACTGATAAGTGGTTTGTTTTGGTGGCTACCTCTCCTTATTGTGCCAAATGGAGCTCACTCAGGCAATATCCGTTTGCCAGGCTCAAATGGGGAGCAGGTGGCAGGGAGAGGGAGGAGGCTGAACCTTGCTAACCAGAACCAGGCTGGGGATGCCTAACCAGAGTCCAGACCGTATACGGTTCTCATTGCTATTGCATGGGATTATGGCAGGCATGGTCATGCATACACAGTATAACAAGAAACATGGGGATATGAAGTATATAGGTCTTATTCTTTCCTTTGAACTCCTCACCAGCACACACACACACACACACACACACATTCAATAATAGCATACGCACACACCCACATGCACACACACACACACACACACACACACTTAGTTTTACACTACCTTATTCTTTATGACCCTAAAATGTATGGTCCTTGGATCAAAACATATTATGATTAACATCTATATAATTTATTGCAACCACACCATGACACATAGAGGATACTCTCTCCATCCACATAGTGGCATACAGTAGGATTGGTCGGGGAGGGTATGGGGGTCTGGGAACCGCGATTGGTTTAAGAACTTCAACACGTTGCCCTCTGCAACCACTGCTGTCACTCGGTCAACAGGACTAATTTTTCATGTGGTTTTTAAAGTGAGTAGTGGTCTCCTGTGGGATGGGGGAGGGGGGATGCACACCAGAGTCAATGGGCACTTAACAATGGACAAGCTCACATGGGAGACCCCTGTCAATTATGTATAAGGGACAAGGGATCGAGTGTTACTGAGAATCACTCTTAAAATATGAAAATGTTACAGCATAGGGAAACAGAGAAGGGTTTTAGTGTGTAAAACTGTCATGTGTCAAGTCTGGTCTGGCAGTGGTTCAGATTTGAAATCAAATTCTCACAGAGACTGTTATAGTGTAATGACAATATATCCCCAGGCATACAAGATATAGGGGACATTTCTTTTTTCTTCTTTTTTGTTGTCGACATTTCTGTTTTATTCAGTATGCTATAGGCTTATATGCAAATGCTGGTTACCAAAGGTTACAGACCATAGGATGCACATAATGAGTAAACATGAGGTTCATCTTTTAGTAGGTTGGTATGCATTCATTGGGGCCTATTTCACGTGCTTTTGTAAAAGAGCAGGTGCACAATGCAGGCACGCCACTCGCACACAGTAGCGTTTGGAGACTGCATGGAAGACATTTTGCCATGTTGATTTAGCCTAAGTACGAGGAAGCAACTCGAGAGACGCAGGTTACTGTTTGACCATAGAGACGCAGGTGTTACTGTTTGACCATAGAGACGCAGGTGTCACTGTTTGACCATAGAGACGCAGGTGTTACTGTTTGACCATAGAGACGCAGGTGTTACTGTTTGACCATAGAGACGCAGGTGTTACTGTTTGACCATAGAGACGCAGGTGTTACTGTTTGACCATGGAGACGCAGGTGTCACTGTTTGACCATAGAGACGCAGGTGTTACTGTTTGACCATAGAGACGCAGGTGTCACTGTTTGACCATAGAGACGCAGGTGTTACTGTTTGACCATAGAGACGCAGGTGTCACTGTTTGACCATAGAGACGCAGGTGTTACTGTTTGACCATAGAGACGCAGGTGTTACTGTTTGACCATAGAGACGCAGGTGTTACTGTTTGACCATAGAGACGCAGGTGTCACTGTTTGACCATGGAGACGCAGGTGTTACTGTTTGACCATAGAGACGCAGGTGTCACTGTTTGACCATAGAGACGCAGGTGTTACTGTTTGACCATAGAGACGCAGGTGTCACTGTTTGACCATAGAGACGCAGGTGTCACTGTTTGACCATAGAGACGCAGGTGTTACTGTTTGACCATAGAGACGCAGGTGTTACTGTTTGACCATAGAGACGCAGGTGTTACTGTTTGACCATAGAGACGCAGGTGTTACTGTTTGACCATAGAGACGCAGGTGTTACTGTTTGACCATAGAGACGCAGGTGTCACTGTTTGACCATAGAGACGCAGGTGTCACTGTTTGACCATAGAGACGCAGGTGTTACTGTTTGACCATGGAGACGCAGGTGTCACTGTTTGACCATAGAGACGCAGGTGTTACTGTTTGACCATAGAGACGCAGGTGTTACTGTTTGACCATGGAGACGCAGGTGTTACTGTTTGACCATGGAGACGCAGGTGTTACTGTTTGACCATAGAGACGCAGGTGTTACTGTTTGACCATGGAGACGCAGGTGTTACTGTTTGACCATGGAGACGCAGGTGTCACTGTTTGACCATAGAGACGCAGGTGTTACTGTTTGACCATAGAGACGCAGGTGTTACTGTTTGACCATGGAGACGCAGGTGTTACTGTTTGACCATAGAGACGCAGGTGTTACTGTTTGACCATGGAGACGCAGGTGTTACTGTTTGACCATGGAGACGCAGGTGTCACTGTTTGACCATAGAGACGCAGGTGTTACTGTTTGACCCTTTTTAATAATAACCTGGGTGAATACAATAACATGCATGAACCTGTGTTGTGCGCTGCAAGGCTTTGTTGCGCGACTGCATAGACAAAGGATGGGAGCATGATCAGAAACCCAGTAGGCCTATGCAGAAAAGACGTAGGTGTCTTATATATAAACACCCTCCCTGCATGTCGACCGCTAATTGATCAGATATGTAGGCTATTCAGGCTACAACAGTTAGACCAAAAACAATTCGCTGCTGTGGCACTGTTATAGCGGAATAATAATACCCGGCGAAATTATGCCAACAAGTTTAGTTTCGCCCTATATAATATCCATTTCGTTTTCTTCCATTGTTTTCCTCGGTGTCACGCCTCAACACTTCCTCTTGTCATGATGGGCAAATCCGGCAGCAAATTCATGCGCTAATAACCAAAAAAGTATTCGAGTGAATCCTCTCATACTCCTGTAAATAGAATATGTGCTAAGGCATATACCAATGGACAGGTAGCCAGTTAAATCCACCTAATTGTAAAATAATGGTCAATAATAATAATAATCAAACAGTCGGTTATCAGCCCATCAGTCAGTATGGTGACTGTATTGTATGAACTAACTAATTTACAGCCTATACAGAATGCCTTTGTAATGCTTCCTACGCAATGTAAGGGATTAAACAGGCTAGATACAACCAGATGTTGTTGATGCTGTACGACGCTTTTGTTTATCTATCAACCATCATTAAGCCCGATGTGACTGAGGAACAACAATGCTTTAATCAGTTTAGGCTATGCAGAGCTATGCAGAGCTTGTATTAATGACTTGGCGTGAAACATGTGCGCCACTGGGTAACGGCATCCACGTTCTTTGGCTTTACAGTAATGACAGCCATAGACCACGAACATGCTGATGCTGGCCATCGGGATACAGAAGTCCTGAGAGTATCCCTAAACGGAACTGGAATGACTGATGTGTCGGATACAAAATGTAAAATACTTACATGTTAGTGTCCTTTTAGGTTGCTACCCCTTGTCTCGACCATGCCATTGGGCGGATGACCATTCCATTGGGTGGATGAAATAATGATTCAAATGTCTACATTGATACGTAACGACGTCCTTCCTTTTTTGTTGGTCCTCCCAGTTGGCGGCAGCGTCTCTACGCCTCGATTAGACAGACGGTGAAATTTCGATTAGATAGACAGTGTTATTGCGTTTTGGTACACAAGATGTAGCCTACATGAATTTCCAATAGAACCCTGCATTTGCCTTGCAGCATTGCGTTGCAGAGGCAGTGCGTTCTGTCTCTTACAAAAAATATTGCCGTTTTGAAACTGCAGTCAAAGTGCAGTAACTGCAGTCAACTGTGGTATTTTGGACGCAGTAATTGCAGAATATCTGCGGGGTACTGCAGTTAAATTGCTGTTTTACTGCAACATAACTGCAGTTACACTGCAAAATTACTGCAGTTAAAAGAAACGGTGTTATTTTGGACGCATTTAAATATGACCCTGTGATGTTCTTCCACCATCCACACACTCAGTTTGTGTGTGTGGCATTTCTATTGACAGCAGTTATACTGCAGTGTACTGCAGTTATACTGCACTCTGAATGCCATCTTTTTTCGTAAGGGCTGTGGTGCAAATGTAACCCAATAGTACTTTGTAACGAGAATAAAGGATAACTCACCGTGTACTTAGATACATTCGTTTTATTCTTCTCTTTAACCAGGTTTCCATCCAACCATTTCATATGGATGAATTACCTGATTTTGTCACGTCCTGACCAGTAGAGGGGGTAGTTGGGTCAGGACGTGGCAGAAGGGAGTGTGTTTTTTATTGTTTCATTGATTTTGGCCGTGTGACTTCCAATCAAGCACAGCTGTAGAGGGTTGTGGTTGATTGGGAGTCACACTTAAGTTGCCTACTTTGCCTTGTGGGTAATTGTTCATGTCAGTGTGCTTGTACCTGACAGGACTGTGTTGGCTGTCAGTTTTGTTGTTTTTTTGTAAATGCATAGTGTTCGTGAATTAAATATGACAAACCCTAATTCCGCCGCATTTTGGTCCACTTCTTCCTTAGACAGCCGTTACAGAATTACCCACCAAACCAGGACCAAGCGGCGGAAGAGGAAGGAGCAGCAGGACTACAGCGTGATGGACCAATGGACTTGGGAACAGATCCTGGACGGAGAGGGACCATGGACTCAGGCTGGGGATTATCGCCTCCCGCAGTGGGAGATTGAAGCGGCAAGAGCGGAGAGGCGCTATTACGAGGAGAGAGAGCGCGAGAGGCAGCCCCAAGAATTTTTTTTGGGGGGGCACACGGGACAGTCGGTGGAACTGAGGTCGGAACCAGAGCCAGTCGGGATGACATTGGAGGTGAGCGAGGGATATGAGGCAGAGACTGTGACGGGGTTAATGGGGAAATTAGGAGAGAGAAAGATGAGAGAGCTGTTAGTGTGGTGCATAAAGTACGGCATTCGCCCTAATGAGCGTGTCGTGGGAATAATGTCACCTGAGGCAGCTCTCCATACTCGTCCTGAGGTGCGTGCTGGTTGTCTGGTAAAGACTGTGCCTGCGCCCAGAAACAGGTCTCCTGCATGTCTTCCCAGCCCTGCACGTCCTGTGCCTACGCCCAGAACCAAGCCTCCTGCATGTCTTCCTATCCTGGTCAAGCCCGTGCCTCCTCCACGGTCCAGTCCTCCAGTGGGTCTCTCCACCCTGGTCTCTCCTGTGCCACCTCCTCAAACCAGGCCTCCAGCGGGTCTTCCCAGACTGGTGAGTCCAGGGCCTGCGCCCAGAGCCAGGCCTCCGTTATGTCTCCCCAGCCTGGTGAATCCTGAGCCGGAGCTGCCGGAGCTGCCAGACTGCCCAGAGCTGCCAGACTGCCCAGAGCTGCCAGACTGCCCAGAGCTGCCGGAGTGGCCAGACTGCCCTGAACTGCCGGAGTGGCCAGACTGCCCTGTACTGCCGGAGTGGCCAGACTGCCCTGTACTGCCGGAGTGGCCAGACTGCCCTGTACTGCCGGAGTGGCCAGACTGCCCTGTACTGCCGGAGTGGCCAGACTGCCCTGTACTGCCGGAGTGGCCAGACTGCCCTGTTCTGCCGGAGTGGCCAGACTGCCCTGTTCTGCCAGAGTGGCCAGACTTCCCTGTTCTGCCAGAGTGGCCAGACTTCCCTGTTCTGCCAGAGTGGCCAGACTGCCCTGTTCTGCCAGAGTGGCCAGACTGCCCTGTTCTGCCAGAGGTGCCCGCCTGCCCTGATCTGCCAGGGTGCCCGGCCTGTCAGGATCTGCCAGAGTGGTCCTCCTGCCCTCCGGTCCAGCCCGAGTGGCCCTCCTGCCCTCCGGCCCAGCCCGAGTGGCCCTCCTGCCTTCCGGCCCAGCCCGAGTGGCCCTCCTGCCTTCCGGCCCAGCCCGAGTGGCCCTCCTGCCTTCCGGCCCAGCCCGAGTGGCCCTCCTGCCTTCCGGCCCAGCCCGAGTGGCCCTCCTGCCTTCCGGCCCAGCCCGAGTGGCCCTCCTGCCTTCCGGCCCAGCCCGAGTGGCCCTCCTGCCTTCCGGCCCAGCCCGAGTGGCCCGCATGCCTTCCGGCCCAGCCCGAGTGGCCCGCATGTCTTCCGACCCAGCCAGAGTGGCCCGCATGTCTTCCGACCCAGCCAGAGTGGTCCGTCTGCCAGGGTCAGCCCCAGTGGCCAGTCTGCCCGGCGCAACTATCGGCGCCAACAAAGTGGGCGACGCCGAAGGTGGAGCGAGGTCCACGTCCTGCACCTGAGCCACCTCCAGGATAGGTGGGTTGGGGAGGGAGGGTGTAGCACAGTGCCGTCGGTGACGGCAGCCACCCTCCCTTCCCTCCCTTATTGTTTAGATGTTAAATTTTGTTGGGGATTTTCTTGTTTTCCTTTTTTAGGTGCATCCCGGCGTCTGCACCTTGAGGGGGGGGTACTGTCACATCCTGACCAGTAGAGGGGGTAGTTGGGTCAGGACGTGGCAGAAGGGAGTGTGTTTTTTATTGTTTCATTGATTTTGGCCGTGTGATTTCCAATCAAGCACAGCTGTAGAGGGTTGTGGTTGATTGGGAGTCACACTTAAGTTGCCTACTTTGCCTTGTGGGGTTGTGGGTAATTGTTCATGTCAGTGTGCTTGTACCTGACAGGACTGTGTTGGCTGTCAGTTTTGTTGTTTTTTTGTAAATGCATAGTGTTCGTGAATTAAATATGACGAACCCTAATTCTGCCGCATTTTGGTCCACTTCTTCCTTAGACAGCCGTTACAGATTTGATGCATGAAAAAAGTTACAACCCAGCTGATGGAAACAGGATATGTCAGTACAATCTTATAAATACAGAGAGACAATTTGTTTGCTCTTCATGGTGGGATCGTTTTGTTTCTGTAAAATTAATTTCGCGAGAAATTGCGGTGGAAACGCTTTTATGTTGTGTTGTCCTCCCACTACGACTCAGGAAACCATACAGTTTATTGTCTGCCACATTAGACAGGTCATAATACCCATAAAACCTAGCTGTCAAACACAGAAATGGTTCCAATCGTCTTTCCACCATACATTTTTTACATGGGGAATTTTAAAAACACTTAAGTATGTGTTTGGTGTAGGCTTACCTTGGCGCAACGTTTTGATAACCGTGTAATTCTCTCTCAGACAAGGTTAGTTTTACCAATATGTAAGCCTCAATTTACTCCCCAAAATTTGAAATGCTAATTAGCAACAGGGAAGACCTCAGCAAGACAAAAAATTCCTGAAGGAATCTCCTGCAAATCATCTCTAGCCGTCACTGTCAGCTACCGTTCATCAGCACGATCAGAGACCTTGTGCTGTATTGAAATTAATTGAATGAATTCCGTCTCCTTTCTCTGTCTAGCCATTGACTACACTTTAGCTAGCTAGTTAGGAGAGCAGTAGGTAAAACAATTATTTTGTATTACTTAGCCTACATAATTGTTTGTACAGTATGTCAACTTTGAGGTCTATTTCAGACCTTTTTGCATTTTTCAAGGATGAGCATGTGGCGAAGTGCAGCTATAGTGAGTGGCAACTTACCGGTTTTGTCAAGGCCAATATGAGGGTTAAAGTTTATCCTGTGTCGGTGAGTGTATCTATTAAGTTTGAGCATCTTAGCAATACAATGTGTTCTATACAGCTGTCAACATTCTACAAGGAAAGAGACACTTAATCAATTATATAATCAGTAGCCCTTTCCTGCAGTCAAATTACCTCGTGGCCTCATGGGTAGAATATTATTTGTAAGAACCGACACGGGAGTAGAGAAGCAGGTACGAAGAGTGAACATTTAAAATTGCACAGACAAGGAACAGGACAGAAAGAGCTTCAGAACCGGCTAACAAAACAAAATACTACAATTAATGTTGAAGTGGGGGACAGAGCTGGGGAACAGACAGATATAGGGGAGGAAATAACACAAGTGATTGAGTCCAAGTGAGTGCAATGAAACGCGGATGCGCGTGACGAGGGAAGCAGGTGTGCGTAATGATGGTGGCAGGAGTGCGTAATGCTGGGCAGCCTGGCGCCCTCGAGCACCAGGGAGGGAGAGCGGGAACAGGCGTGACAGTACCCCAGCCTCGAGTGGCGCAACCCAGGTCCCACCTGGACGAGCCTGACGGGCCGGCCGAGGCATGGGTGCTGGACCAGCCGGCTGGGGTGTAGAAGCCCGACAAACCGGCAGAGGCTAAGGAGCCTGGCGAAGCCGGCTGAGGCGTGGGAGCCTGATGATCCGGTTGAGGAATGACAGCCTGATGATCCCGCTGGGACGTGGGAGCCTGATGAGCCGGCTGAGGCGTAGATGAGGCGTAGATGCCTTACGGCTGGCTGAGGCGTAAAACCTGACGATCCGGCTGAGGCCTGACGTGGGATGGGCGCCTGCTGAGCCAACCAGGGCAAGGAAACCTCTCGAGCCAACTAGGGAGTGGAAGCCTGATGAGCCGGCTGAGGCACCCCCGGTTCCATCGGTGGCAGCCCCTGGACCTGACATCACCACCAACCAAACAGCCAGCACTCCCACTGCACTGAGGCTAGGAAACAGTGTCACAACCGATAAATCCACGATAATTGAGAATTTCAATCAGCATTTTTCTACGGCTGGCCATGCTTTCCACCTGGCTACCCCTACCCCGGTCAACAGCCCTGCACCCCCCACAGCAACTCGCCCAAGCCTCCCCCATTTCTCCTTCACCCAAATCCAGATAGCTGGTGTTCTGAAAGAGCTGCAAAATTTGGACCCCTACAAATCAGCGGGGCTAGACAATCTGGACCCTCTCTTTCTAAAATGATCTGCCGAAATTGTTGCAACCCCTATTACTAGCCTGTTCAACCTCTCTTTTGTATTGTCTGAGATCCCCAAAGATTGGAATGCTGCCGCGGTCATCCCCCTCTTCAAAGGGGGAGACACACTAGACCCAAACTGCTACAGACCTATATCTATCCTACCCTGCCTTTCTAAGGTCTTCGAAAGCCAAGTTAACAAACAGATCCCCGATCATTTCGAATTCCGCCGTAACTTCTATTGACTTGGGTTTTTAGGGTTTTTAGTAAAATAACATCAAATTGATCAAAAATACAATGTAGACATTGTTAATGTTGTAATGGTCGCCTCCCTACCTCTGAAGAAGCACAGCTCCCGCTCAGCCCAGTCAAAACTGTTCGCTGCTCTGGCACCCCAATGGTGGAACAAGCTCCCTCACGACGCCAGGACAGCGGAGTCAATCACCACCTTCCGGAGACACCTGAAACACCACCTCTTTAAGGAATACCTGGGATAGGATAAAGTAATCCTTCTACCCCCCCCCCCCCGAAAGATTTAGATGCACTATTGTAAAGTGGTTGTTCCACTGGATATCTTAAGGTGAATGCACCAATTTGTAAGTCGCTCTGGATAAGAGCGTCTGCTAAATGACTTAAATGTAAATGTAAATGTAAATGTAAGTGACTATTGTAGCTGGAAATGGCAGATTTTTTATGAAATATATACATAGGTGTACAGAGGCCCATTATCAGCAACCATCACTCCTGTCTTCCAATGGCACGTTGTGTTAGTTAATTGATCATTAGCAAACCATTTTGCAATTATGTTAGCACAGCTAAAGACTGTTGTTCTGATTAAAGAAACAATAAAACTGGCCTACATCAGCATTTGTGGGTTCTATTACAGGCTCAAAATGGCCAGAAACAAAGAACTTTCTTCTGAAACTCGTCAGTCTATTCTTGTTCTGAGAAATTAAGGGCAATTCCTTGCGAGAAATTGCCAAGAAACTGAAGATCTCGGACAATGCTCTGAACTACTCCCTTCACAGAACAGCGCAAACTGTCTCTAACCAGAATAGAAAGAGGAGCAAGAGTACAAGTACATTAGAGTGTCTAGTTTGAGAAACAGACGCCTCACAACTCCTCAACTGGCAGCTTCCTTAAATAGTAGCCGCAAATCACCAGTCTCAACGTCAACAGTGAAGAGGCGACTTTGGGATGCTGGCCTTCTCGGCAGAGTTGCAAAGAAAAAGCCATATCTCAGACTGGCAATAAAAATAAAATATTAAGATGGGAAAAAGAACACAGACACTGGACAGAGGAACTCTGCCTAAAAGGGCAGCATCCCGGAGTAGCCTCTTCACTGTTGACGTTGAGATTCACAGGAGTGATGTAGTGATGGCTGCTGATAATGGGCCTCTGTACGCCTATGTAGATATTCCATAAAAGATCTGCCGTTTCCAGCTACAATAGTCATTTACAACATGAACTACACTGAACTACACTGTACTTCTGATCAATTTGATGTTATTTTAATGGACAAAAAATGTGCTTTTCTCATATATACATATATACAGTATATATATATATATTCTTTGAGCTGTACCATATAGTTTTAGGCTACTTGTGGATCTATGACAGTTAAGTTGGTATATAGCCTATTGACTTGGGTTTTTAGTAAAACAATAACCACATGGTACATTCTCACATCAAGCCACATGCGTTATAGTTGTAGTATAGTATAGTTGTGTAGGTATGCAAAATGGCATGCAGGCGAATTCAAAGAGGCTGATGGTGTCCAATGATATTCCACCCCCTATGGCGCTATATTTTTATTATTATTAAAAGAAAAAAAATTGCAGAAAAACCAGTATACATATAAGACGTATATAAACAGACAATGACAACATATGCTAGGAGGTACAACAAATTACAGATTATACAAAGACCTTAAAAGAAACACACATATTGATTGCTTTAACAGCTTTCTTATTAGAATAATGTAGAATTGTCTTAATGTACTGCTCGAATTCCTTATAGAAAACACAGAAGAGTGGTTTTTATTATTGAATTTACATTTATGAATATGACATTTTTCCATTAGCAAAGTTAAATTTACGAGGTAAAATTAAGGAACCGAGCAGCACATTCTCCCATAAAAAACAAGTCATCAAAAAATATGAACAATTATAAAACTATGAATATCTTTCCAGAATGTATTTACACGTAGACTATGTCAAAATAAATGCAAAACTGTTTCTGGATGCTCAACACAAAAAGTACAGTTATGTCTTTTTTGTGAGTTTCTTCAGGTAATGAGTTTGCAGGGTAATACTTATGGATCATTCTGAAAGAGACCTCTTTCACCTTGTTAACAAGCAAGTATTTCTATGGTAATAACCAGACTTTTTCCCAACAGATATTATTGACAAACGTATTCCAGTAAGTTGTGACGTAAGGAATATCCCTTTGAAATAAAGCACGTATAGATCCCCCTATGGCACTATTGTTTCTGGCGCAGTTGGTGTGATGCAGGATCTAGCGGATGACAGGTATCGATTTTGAGTATGAGACGTGGCTCCAATTCGTGACCTTTCTTACGATATTTGGTGAAACGATTAGTCTAAACTGCTTCGAGATGTCATTCATTTCAATATAGTTTAAGATAAATATATTAAATGGGAGAAAGTGTAGGTTACAGAAGTGGGCTAGGCTAGATGAGAAGGATTTTGGAGCAGCTTGTATTTTACGCTACCAACGTACTGTATGTGTTTCCTGCACAATTCACGTGAAAATATTTACCCAATTAAATGTGTAGGGGTTGTAGAGCTACAGTATATAGTCCATGTCTGTCATCAGATACTGTTGTGTTGTGAGGGTGAAGTAATCTGCAACTCTGTCTGGGTGTCATTCAACCATGTCCTGTTTGGGTTGGCAGGTTGAGGACGTGGTTGCAGTCTGCAGCATCATCTTCCTTACGAAGTGATGTTCTCACGGATGTTATAGGTGGCTGTACTGTGTGTGTCAGAGGCAGACCAGGTGCATCCCAGTCTCAGAGGTCTGTTTTTGTGGTCAGATAAGGGGTTGTTCTCTGTTCGGTTACTGCTATGGTTGAGGAGTTCACAAGCATGCGTATAATCCTGCAAAGTAAATTATACGGGTGGAATTGATGTGCCTAGTCTCCCTCATTGTCATTAAAATAATGTTGGGGACACACTGAAGATAAACATGACATATCTTAGGGCCAGGGCAAATTATTCTGAATGTTTGCTGTGTAACACAACCTCTGACTAAAGTCTATGTTTAGAATGATTAACTACTAGAATATGATGTTGCACATGTAGCCTCCTTTCTTACTGCTATAACATTTCTGTCTCTGTGTCTTTGCTGATAACAGACACTGTAAGTATTCATAGACAATGTGGGGGGATCTACAGCAGGGCAAAGTGCAAACTGGTTGATCTATTTAATAAGTTACACATCGAAAATAAGTAGAAGGCTGTTTCCTCATTCTTCCAAAATCACTTTCCATGAGCAATTGTATTAGTCTAAAATCATATACAATTCCCCTTTTCTTTGGAATTGTCACAGGATCCAACGAAAGTGGCGCCCCTCCTCGGTCGGGCGGCGCTCGGCGGTCGTCGTCGCCGGCCTATTAGCTGCCATCGATCGTTGTTTCTGTCGTTTAGTTTTGTCTGTCTGTTCTGCACCTGTTTTGTGTTGTCATTAGTGGGGATTTATTTAAGGTGTGTTTTCAGTTGGGATTTTGTGCGGGATTGTTGATTGTCCACTCAGGACGGTGGTCCGTGTTTTTATTACGGGTTTGTTATCTGACAGTTTAAGGAGGAGAGAATTTACCGGGCTGCGCCCCGTGCCTTTTTGTGCCGCTAATATTTATAGTTTGTTCGCCATATCGGGAATGCGTTTTTCCCAGGCAGTCTGTCTGTAGCGCCCTGTGCCTCGGGGTTTTGCTTTTTGTGTGTCAAATTATTAAAAGGGACACTCAACTCCAGCACCTGTCTCCTGCATCTGATTCCGCCTTACACCAGTCCAAGTCAACTGTGACAGAATCCCGCACCTCCAATGGAGTCAGCAGGAGCAGAAGCGCCATCCATGGCTGAGCAGGTCTCCCAACATGCCGGCCTCCTCCACCGCCTAGGCTCGGCCATGGATCAGGTGTTGGCCCGGTTGGAAAGCTGGGAGAGAGGTGCCTCCCCAGCCAGACCAGCTCCGGTCCCTCACCCTGCGCCCCTACCCACACCCACTGAAGCGGGTGCCGGCGGGATCCGGATTTCACCGCCCAGGGAGTTCGATGGGACGGACGCTGGGTGCAAGGGGTTCTTGCTCCAACTGGAACTGTACCTGGCGACCGTCCGCCCCCCTCCCTCCGACGAAGAGAGGGTGAGCGTCCTCGTCTCGTGTCTCACGGGTCGAGCCCTGGAATGGGCCAATGCGGTCTGGGATGGTCCAGACTCGGCCCGGGGTGACTACCCGGAGTTCACCCGCCGCTTCCGGGCGGTTTTCGATCATCCCCCGGAGGGCAGGGCGGCGGGTGAGCTACTATTCCATTTGAGACAGGAGACGAGGACCGCTCAGGATTTCGCATTGGAATTCCGGACTCTCGCCGCTGGATCGGGGTGGAACGAGCGGGCCCTGATAGACCACTATAGGTGCAGCCTTCGCGAGGACGTCCGCCGGGAGCTGGCATGTAGGGACAACACCTCCACTCTGGACCAACTGGTGGATTTGTCCATTAGATTGGACAACCTGCTGGCTGCCCGGGGACGTTCCAGTCGGGGCCTGTTCGTTCCGCCTACCAGTCCTCCCGCTCCACAGCCCATGGAGATAGGGGGGGCTGCACCGAGGAGGACCGGAGGGAGGGGTCTCTCTTGCACCCGATGTGGACACAGAGGACACACTGTGGACCGGTGCTGGAGAGGTCCCTCCGGGAGTTCGGAGGGCAGGCAGAGCACTGCTTCGGCCCCCCAGGTGAGTCCGCACCAGCCACACCCAGAGCCCCCTGTCGATCACTTGTACACCTCCGTTTGTTTTCCTAATTTTTCCCCTCACTTCCAGTATAAGGCGCTAGTCGATTCAGGTGCAGCTGGGAGTTTTATGGACCATGGGTTAGCGAAGAGGTTAGGGATTCCCCTGGTTCAGCTGGACCACCCCTTCCCCGTGCACGCCCTAGATAGTCGACCGCTAGGGTCAGGCCAAGTAGGGGAGATCACAGTGCCACTGGTTATGCAGACGTGGGGGGGTCATGTGGAGCGTATCAGCCTGTTCATCATTGACTCCCCAGCGTTCCCAGTGGTACTGGGAATCCCCTGGCTAGCCACACACAACCCCCAGATTTCGTGGGGGCAGAGGGCTCTAACGGGGTGGTCGGGGGAGTGCTCAGGTAGGTGCATAGGAGTTTCCATCGGTGCGACTACGGTGGAGAGTCCAGACCAAGTCTCCACCGTGCACATTCCCTCAGAGTATGCCGATTTGGCTATCGCTTTCAGTAAGACGAAGGCGACTCTATTACCACCCCATCGACGAGGGGATTGTGCGATAAACCTCCAGGCTGACGCGGTTCTTCCTAGGAGTCACGTGTATCCTTTGTCTCAGGAGGAGACAGTGGCTATGGATACATACGTCACTGAGTCCTTGAGACAGGGATACATTCGGCCCTCTAAATCCCCCGTCTCCTCGAGCTTCTTTTTCGTGAAGAAGAAGGAGGGAGGTCTGCGCCCGTGCATTGACTATAGAGGTCTAAATGCTATCACAGTGGGTTTCAGTTACCCGCTACCTCTCATTGCTACGGCAGTGGAGTCATTTCACGGGGCGCGCTTCTTCACGAAATTGGATCTCAGGAGTGCGTATAACTTGGTGCGTATCCGAGATGGAGACGAGTGGAAAACCGCATTTAGTACCACATCTGGCCATTATGAGTACCTCGTCATGCCGTATGGGTTAAAGAATGCTCCCGCCGTCTTCCAATCCTTTGTGGACGAGGTCCTTAGGGACATGCTCGGGCAGGGTGTGGTGGTGTACATCGATGACATCCTGATCTGCTCCGCCACACGCGCCGAGCATGTGTCCCTGGTGCGTAAAGTGCTTGGGCGGCTGCTGGAGCATAACCTATACGTCAAGGCTGAGAAATGTGAGTTCTTCAAAAGAGCCGTCTCATTTCTAGGATATCGCATTTCCACCTCGGGGGTGGAGGTGGAGTGTGACCGCGTGACGGCTGTGCGTAATTGGCCAACCCAGGCTACTGTGAAGGAGGTGCAGCGGTTCTTGGGGTTCGCTAATTATTATCGGAGGTTTATCCGGGGTTTTGGCCAGGTGGCAGCTCCCATTACCTCACTGATGAAGGGGGGGCCGGTGCGGCTACGATGGTCAGCAGAGGCGGACAGAGCCTTCCATCGTCTGAAGGTTCTGTTTACCAATGCACCTGTCCTGGCGCATCCGGACCCCTCTTTGCCATTCATAGTGGAGGTGGACGCGTCCGAGGCTGGGGTAGGAGCTGTGCTATCGCAGCGCTCGGGCGTTCCTCCGAAGCTCCGCCCATGCACGTTCTTTTCTAAGAAGCTGAGCCCGGCGGAGCGCAATTATGATGTGGGGGACCGGGAGCTGTTAGCCGTGGTCAGGGCTTTGACGGTGTGGAGACATTGGCTTGAGGGGCACGTCACCCTTTTCTCATCTGGACCGACCACCGTAACCTGGAGTATATTCGGGCAGCGAGGAGGCTTAATCCCCGTCAGGCGAGGTGGGCCATGTTTTTTACGAGGTTTAACTTCACTCTCTCGTACATTCCAGGTTCCCGGAACCGGAAGGCTGACGCACTGTCACGTCTCTACGACACCGAGGAGCGGACCATCGATCCTACTCCCATACTTCCCGCCTCCTGTCTGGTGGCACCGGTGGTATGGGAGGTGGATGCGGACATCGAGCGGGCGGGTCGGTCAGAACCTACTCCGCCGCAGTGTCCCGTGGGCCTGAAATACGTTCCGCTTGATGTTCGCGATCGCCTGATCCGATGGTCCCATACTCTACCCTCCTCGGGTCATCCTGGGGTGGAACGGACAGTGCGGGGCCTGAAGGGGAGGTACTGGTGGCCCACCTTGGCTGAGGATGTCCGGCGTTATGTCTCGTCCTGTTCAGTATGCGCTCAGTGTAAGGCTCCTAGGCACCTACCTCGAGGGAAATTACAGCCCCTCCCTGTTCCACAGCGGCCCTGGACTCACCTCTCGGTGGATTTCCTTACGGATCTCCCGCCGTCTCAGGGGAACACGGCGATCCTGGTCGTTGTGGACAGGTTCTCTAAGTCCTGCCGTCTGCTCCCTTTGCCCGGTCTTCCTACGGCCCTGCAAACCGCGGAGGCCCTGTTCACTCACGTCTTCCGGCACTATGGGGTGCCCGAGGACATCGTATCTGATCGGGGTCCCCAGTTTACGTCCAGGGTGTGGAAATCGTTTATGGAGAGGCTGGGGATCTCGATCCGCCTGACCTCGGGGTTCCACCCGATGGGCAGGTAGAGCGCATAAACCAGGATGTGGGCAGGTTCCTGCGGTCGTATTGCCAGGACCGGCCAGGGGAGTGGGCGCAGTTCGTGCCATGGGCCGAGATGGCCCAGAACTCTCAGCGCCACTCCTCCACTAATCTGTCACCCTTCCAGGTGGTGCTGGGGTATCAGCCGGTCCTGGTGCCATGGCAACAGAGCCAGACGGAGGCTCCTGCGGTGGAGGCATGGGTCAAGCGCTCTCAGGAGACCTGGAACGCGGTCCAGGAATGTTTAAGGAGGGCGAGCGAACGGCACAAGGAGAGCGCTGACCGCCACCGCAGTGACGCCCCCGTGTTTAACCCGGGGGATAGAGTCTGGCTCTCGACCCGGAACCTGCCTCTCCGCCTGCCCTGCCGGAAGCTGGGTCCGCGGTTTGTGGGGCCGTTTAAAGTCCTGAGGAGGATAAACGAGGTGTGTTACAGGTTACAACTTCCTTCGTATTACCGTATTAACCCCTCGTTTCATGTGTCTCTCCTCAGGCCGGTGGTAGCTGGTCCGCTGCAGGACAGTGAGGTGCTGGAGGCCCCCCCGCCCCCCCTGGACATCGGGGGGAGCCCGGCGTACACAGTCCGAGCCATCCTGGACTCCCGACGTCGGGTAGGGGGCCTGCAGTACCTCGTGGGCTGGGAGGGGTACGGTCCGGAGGAGAGGTGCTGGGTTCCGGCGGCGGACGTTCTGGATCCCTCTATGCTGCTGGACTTCCACCGTCGCCGACCGGATCGGCCGGCGCCTCCGCCCTCCGGGTCAGGGGAGGGGTACTGTCACAGGATCCAACAAAAGTGGCGCCCCTCCTCGGTCGGGCGGCGCTCGGCGGTCGTCGTCGCCGGCCTATTAGCTGCCATCGATCGTTGTTTCTGTCGTTTAGTTTTGTCTGTCTGTTCCGCACCTGTTTTGTGTTGTCATTAGTGGGGATTTATTTAAGGTGTGTTTTCAGTTGGGATTTTGTGCGGGATTGTTGATTGTCCACTCAGGACGGTGGTCCGTGTTTTTATTACGGGTTTGTTATCTGACAGTTTAAGGAGGAGAGAATTTACCGGGCTGCGCCCCGTGCCTTTTTGTGCCGCTAATATTTATAGTTTGTTCGCCATATCGGGAATGCGTTTTTCCCAGGCAGTCTGTCTGTAGCGCCCTGTGCCTCGGGGTTTTGTTTTTTGTGTGTCAAATTATTAAAAGGGACACTCAACTCCAGCACCTGTCTCCTGCATCTGATTCCGCCTTACACCAGTCCAAGTCAACTGTGACAGGAATGTATAATACTTATCTCAGTATTAGTATTATACACAGACTTTTTTTGCTCATCTTTATCAAGGGTGCCAATAATTATGGATCTGACTGTATACCAAATTGTATGATACTTGTTGACTTTTTATAATTAAGAATTTATGATTTAGATGATTAGAGGCTTTTCACAAGGGTTTGTCATCTTCCTCACTTGCACATATTGTAACTTGTCGGCAAAGAACTTGACAAATAAAATGGTATATTATTTTACTCTAACTTTGTATTACTGGTGTCTATGCCTTGAGTATTTACTTGAAATTAAATGGAATCTCTGTACACTCAGGATCAATGGACAATTTTCAACATATTTAGGCTGAGCTTTCGGTCGTCAGACCTTCATCAGGCTTTCATTACCTTAACTTATCAATCCAATTTAGTTTCAAAACTCACCCCTCTCTTCTCATTATGGGGTGCTAATAATGGCAGTCTCAGACTTCGGCGATAACAGATAAGTATTCATATAAAATGTGTGGTGTTCTATATTATTTTACCCTTTGCATTAGTGTTGTCTATGCCTCCCACAGTTGTGTCAAGTTGGATGAATCTGGCTTTGGGTGGTGGACCATTCTTGATACACATGGGAAACTGTTGAGCTTGAAAAACCCTGCAGTTCTTGACACAAACCATTACACCTGGCATCTACTACCATACCATGTTCAAAGGCACTTACATTTTTTGTCTTGACCATTTACCCTTGTCTCAATTGTCTCAAGGCTTAAAAATCCTTCTTTAACCTGTCTCCTCCCCTTCATCTATACTGATTGAAGTGAATTTAACATGTGGCATCAATAAGGGATCATAGCTTTCACCTGGATTCACCTGGTCAGTCTATGTCATGGAAAGAGCAGGTGTTCTTAATGTTTTGTATACTTAGTGTATAATCCTGCATAAACGACTGCTAAACTGATCCTCAACACTGTGGCCCCTCAGGGATGTTTGCTTAGTCCCCTCCTGTACTCTGTGTTCACCCACAACTGCGTGGCCAAACGACTCCAACACCATCATTAAGTTTGCTGACGACACAACAGTGGTAGGCCTGATCCCCAACAATGATATTCTCGGACTACAGGAAAAGGCGGGCCGAACAAGCCTCCATTAACATCAAGGGGGCTGCAGCGGAGTGGGTCGAGAGTTTCAAGTTCCTTGGTGTCCACATCACCAACAAACTATCATGGTCCAAACACACCAAGACAGTTGTGAAGAGGGCACAACAACACCTTTTCCCCCTCAGGAGACTGCAAAGATTTGGCATGGGTCCCCAAATCCTCAAAAAGTTCTACAGCTGCACCATCGAGAGCATCTTGACCGGTTGCATCACCACCTGGTATGGTAACTGCTCGACATCTGACCGTAAGGCACGACAGAAGGGTAGTGCTTATGGCCCAGTACATCACTGGGGCCAAGCTTCCTGCCATCCAGGACAGATATACTAGGCGGTGTCAGAGGAAAGCCCCAAGACTCCAAGCCATAGACTGTTTTCTCTGATACCGCACGGCAAGTGGTACCAGAGCGCCAACTCTAGGACCAAAAGGCTCCTTAACAGCTTCTACCCCCAAGCCATAAGACTGCTGAACAATTAATCAAATGGCCACTGGATTATTTACATTGACACCCCGCCATTTGTTTTTTACACTGCTGCTACTCGCTGTTTATTATCTATGCATAGTCACTTCACCCCCACCTACATGTACAAATTACCTCAACTAACCTGTACCCCTGCACACTGACTCGGTACTCCCTGTATATAGCCTCGTAATTGTTATTTTATTGTGTTACTTTTTATTATTTTTCACTTTAGTGTATTTGGTAAATATTTTCTTAACTCTTTCTTGAAACTGCATTGTTGTATTCAGCGCATGTGACAAATAAAGTTTGATTAGATTTGATAACCTAAATTGAGTGTGCAGTTGATGTGCACAATGTCATTAAAAATACCTATAGGTTGGTACATGAAAGGGGCAAACTGAAGATACAAATAAGTTACATCAATCATGTCTTAGGGCCAGGACAGAAAAATGTGAAGTATTTAGCTTATACTGTATGTTTGCTGTGTAACAACCTCAGCTACTCTCTCTGAAGTCACATTTACTACATGTTTACATGTTACATGTTTACCACTAGAGTGTGATGTTGCACTTCTGTATGCTGTTGCCAGTAATTGAAGATCTTGGAAGATTCCTGGCAGATGTCAGATTATTCGTTACCACATACAGTAGGCTATTGTGCAAAGATAAATCCATTGATTCCAAATTGGTTTGATGATTGTGACATTATCATACTTCCTTGAGAGGAGAGTGTAATAATTCATACTGATATGTTGGGTAGCAAACCAAACTGTGGTAATTTGCAGAAGTAAAAGTGCTTCATAACATCAGCTGATCTACTTAATCAGTTATACAGTCATAAAATGAGAAGTAGCATAAGGAAATGAATTAATTGTGGCTTGAGAGACTATTTCCTTATTCTGACCCAGGTTTAGGTAAGGATCAGCTGAGAGAGATGGCCTGTGCCGCATACATGGAGGAACTAACCTGTTCTGCATGTCTTTCTTCATTGATCCAGTTAACAGGGCTGGCTCCAGGCATATACAACATAAGCAGTTGCTTAGGGCCCCGGCCACTAGGGAGCTCCCCGACCCCTCCTTTCTTGGGGGGAACCAAAACTAAATCTCGCTTAGGGCCCCCAAAAGGCCAGAGCCGGCCCTGCCATTTAGCCTTTCCTGCAGTCTCTCATTCTGCAGACAATGCTTTACAAACTTTCGGAGAACACAGAAACTTTGTCCTCATTGCCGCGCTACAATCCCAACAGCTGAGGGAAACCTCTCAAAAAACCATGTTCTGAAGAGCATGGCCGAAAAAGGTTAACAAGATAAGACAAAAAAGGTAGCAGTCCATAATGGGAAGAGGGGTGAGTTTTGTAACTAAATTGGATTGATAAGTTAAGGTAATAAAAGCCTGATGAAGGTCTGACCACTGAAAGCTCAGCCTAAATAAATCGAAAATTGTCCATTGATCCAGAGATTCCTATTCATTTCAATTAAAGCCTTTTACAAAACAGCCTTTTTTATCCTTTCATTCGCTTCTTGAATTTGGTAATTACATTTCTCCAGTGTTCTATGGGGATGTTCTGGAAAGACTTAACATATTGTTATTCTCATAATTGTTTCTCTTACAAGGAGACTGACTTGTGCAACAGACCAACAGTTGGTTTGCGTCATATGCATGAATGGGGAGAAGCATCATGAGAAGATGTTTAAACGTATCAAAGAGACAGCCGTGGCCAGGAGGAACTAGAGGAGGCAATTCAGTTCCTCACTCTGTGACAATAGCTCCATAGAGCACCTGACCAAACAACAGGAAGAATAAATGACAGAAAACAAGACTCAAGAGTCCTGTCAGCTAATGACTCAAATCAGCATCCAGTTTGAGGAGATGCACCATTTTCTAAAGAAGAGGGAAGAAGAGATAAAAAAAAGGAGTGGCAGGAGAAAGAAAGGGAAGCCATGGAGAACATGAGAGGGTGTAGTGAAAAAATTTGAAGGTGGTACTTGCAGGCGCTGAGGCCCAGCGTTTGGACTCAATACATTGTTTAGATGGAAGGCCATGTAGTTGCATCTCACTGGAGAGAGCCACACCTTATACGTGGCAATCTCGGGGATAAGACGTTCCCACAGAAGTCCGGGGTCACTGACGCCCATGCGGCTCAGTTGGTAGAGCATGGTGTTTGCAACGCCAGGGTTGTGGGTTCGATTCCCACAGGGGGCCAATATGGAAAAAGAATGTATGAAATGTATGCATTCACTACTGTAAGTCTCTCTGGATAAGAGCGTCTGCGAAATGACTAAAATTTAAATGTAAAATGAGAGGTGTGAAGTCTGATGAAACTAACTAATGTTACTGTGAATCACATTTTCATGTTTGGATTGTTTCATGAGTTCATCGAGAGCTATGAATGTGTTCTATTGTGCTGTAAGTGCTATAGATTTATTGTTACAGGGAAACTGTGTTATTCTGTTCGTCAGACGGTGGATAGTTCAAAAAGGGAGCGACACAGGGGTGCACTCCTATCATTTAAATTGAGTTGATTAGATTAGAATCTGGCTTTGAGAACTTGTTAGCTATCATACTTTGAGAACTTGTTAGCAAGCTCCTGTGTGTATCACACACATAAACTCAGCAAAAAAAGAAACGGCCCTTTTTCAGGACCCTGTCTTTCTAAGATAATTTGTAAGCATCATCGGACTGAGCTTGTTGTCATTGCAGGCAATCTCAATGCTGTGCGTTACAGGGAAGACATCCTCCTCCCTCACGTGGTACCCTTCCTGCTGGCTCATCCTGACATGACCCTCCAGCATGACAATGCCACCAGCCATACTGCTCGTTCTGTGCGTGATTTCCTGCAAGACAGGAATGTCAGTGTTCTGCCATGGTCACCAAAGAGCCCTGATCTCAATCCCATTGAGCACGTCTGGGACCTGTTAGATCGGAGGGTGAGGGCTAGGGCCATTCCCCCCAGAAATGTCCAGGAACTTGCAGGTGCCTTGGTGGAAGAGTGGGGTAACATCTCACAGCAAGAACTGGCAAATCTGGTGCAGTCCATGAGGAAGAGATGCACTGCAATACTTAATGCAGCTGGTGGCCACACCAGATACTGACTGTTACTCTAGATTTTGACCCCCCCTTTGTTCAGGGACACATTATTAAATTTCTGTTTGTCACATGTCTGTGGAACTTGTTCAGTTTATGTCTCAGTTGTTGAATCTTGTTATGTTCATACAAATATTTACATGTTAAGTTTGCTGAAAATAAACGCAGTTGACAGTGAGAGGATGTTTATTTGTTTTGCTGAGTTTAGTTATTTCTCTTAGAGATTATGTTGAACTGAAGACACGTTATCTCGTTAGGTCTTATTTAGTTGATAGTCAGTTATTCTATGTTATTCTGTAATGTATAATGTATTTTATGTACTTGTTTTAGTGTTAACAAGTGGTAACTAATACATTCTATTAGTTGAAATGAGTAAATGCATTCCTTGTTTTACAGAGTAATTATTTGACTATACCTTCATAATTTAGTAGGTCTATTGGTAAATATAATTTACACTACACATAGCATATGCTTGGGTTCCACCTTGACATCCCTGAACTACTTGACTCAATACATGAATGCTACAACATTGGTCGTCAGGATTAGCAATTTGTATCTAGCATCTTATTAATTGCATAAATCCCAACAGTAAACAGTACTGCGAGGAGCACGTTTTTCTATACAGGCATTTGTCTATGGAATAGCCTCCCCTTGGAGATCAAGCAAAGAAAAAGTAGAAAAAGCTTTAATAAAAAGCAGTTGAAGGTTTTAATTTGGACAAGGTTGTCTAAGTAAGAGAAACCACTCCACTTCCCCTTGTGCCCCCTACGGCTGGTCAGGTGTATTTATTAGATTGTTTTAATGTGAAATGAATATGGTTGATTTTTAAGGTTAGGGAGAAGTGCAGTGAATAGTGCCACTTTTTAGGATGTCAATATAAATTAATGTATTTATGGTTGTTTGTAATTTGAATTAATACTTTCAAGTGATATACCTCTGTGTCCACATGAATTAAATTCAATAACAGTGAAAGATAGACACATGTTCATTGTAGTCATACTGAGAGGTGATGCAAAGCTTGCTACCTTGACTTGATCCACCAGAGACGTACAGGGCCTGTTGCATTTATTCACATAATATTGAAGTCAGATTGATGAATGTCATTTATTATTTATCATATTCAACATCATTTGCATTCAACTACATAATGGTGACCCTGACGTGATGTGTTTTACCGCAGGGAAACGTAATTGTATTATTTTCTTCCAGGTTCCATTCACCAACATTTAAAGAACAATTCCTTCTGAATCAAATTTGAAAAACTGTACATTCTAAAAATATTTAACACGACTAGGCCAACGAAAGAGGACATAGACATAACATTGAATATTTAACTGTAACATTTAAAAACACTTAGCTCTCCCGACCTAATGGAAGCCGTACATGGACACTGCGGCCCTTCTTTCTGTTTGGCACATAAGCCCACTGCAGAATTGTGGGATTTGGACTTATTTGAGTTTGCCGCTGAACTGTTGATTTACTGTGGCCTGCTCTTCCTAGATACTGTGAATAGGACAATGATAGTTTTGGAGACATAAAGATACAAAATTGTACTGTTTCGTTTTTGAATTCGTGAAACGTTCCTTATTTTCAATATGGATAGCGAGCTAAACAATAATGTTAAGCCAATGGCTGCGTTTTTGGAGACATGGGCGGTCCATGCCGCTGAGGATCTCATTCCTGCGCATCAAATGGGTTTGAACTCAAGTGACAATAATGATGAGATCCTCAGCAGGTTTTACAGCAAAGGTATCAATTGTAATGATAAAGATGAATATCACAAACTCGTGTTGACTATTGGAAGGTATTTGCACTATACGGATTGTTTTAGTGTGTTCTCATTTGTTTCAAACTCCTCACTCTGAAAGGGGGAGGAGTAATTGTTAATTGCCATGTAATTGTTAGAATTTTAATTTGCAGTGATGCTGGATGTTATGCTTTTCGTTGTGCTTGTTTTTAGCTTGTTTTCTTTCATGCATCCAGATCATGTGTCTTCTAACTCGTCCTCTGTTTGGATCAGGTAGTTAAAGGGATAACTTGGCTGGTTTCCATTTAATGATAGTGAAACTTTATTCACAACTTATTACTATTGTCATGAGACATTTATTTCGGAATCTGTATTTGTCAGACATTGCAGAGTATGATATCATGTTGACGTGTGTACTTTCAGTGTATTGCTATTTCGAATGCTTTCCAAGTGTTTCACAAACAGTGGAGCGTCATCAAATGTGAAACGAGACTCCGATGATGTGGCCTGACCTGTCCAGCTAAGCCACACTCCTTTTGATGGAGGTGTCTCCACTGTGTCCTGCCAAGCCTTTGGGAGGTAGCTGTTACACGGACACAATGCTGCTATTTTTTAAGGTGTAATCACCTCTCTCCACATATTTCTCTGGTTCCTCTGGTTGTCGTCTAAAATGCAGAGTATCCACAGGAGGGAATGAATGGAGTTTATTTTCATTCAACTACATGCTGCAGATGCTGCAGGTCGTGAAACCTCTCCCAGAGAGACTGGCACTACAAAAGATAGTCAAAAACTCCCATGACAGATGCAGTGTATTTTGTACTCCTAGAAATGCTACATCAGCTAAATCAGCACAATATAGTCCATAAATTTTATATCACATACAATGAGAGCATACCACACACAATGAGTGACAGTAAGTTCAGCTCTGGACAGCACTGCTGGGAAAAAGAAGTAGGCAGGGGACGCTGGGAGGTAAACATAATCGTCGACGCTGCTATGGTTGGTTACATTACTTTATTTATTTAACTAGGCAAGTCAGTTATTAAGAACAATTTCTTATTTTCAATGACGGCCTAGGAACAGTGGGTTAACTGCCTTGTTCAGGGGCAGAAGGACAGATTTGTACCTTGTCAGCTCGGGGATTTGTACTTGCATCCTTTTGGTTACTAGTCCAATGCTCTAACCACTAGGCTACTCATCAACAAAGTGCCTCGTATAAAACAATATGTAGAGTACCAGTCAAAAGTTTGGACACACCTACTCATTCAAGGGTTTTTCTTTATTTTTTACTATTTTCTACATTGTAGAATAATAGTGAAGACATCAAAACTATGAAATAACACATGGAATCATGAAGTAACCAAAAAAGTGTTAAACAAATCAAAATATATTTTATATTTGAGATTCTTCAAAGTAGCCACCCTTTGCCTTGATGACAGCTTTGCACACTCTTGGCATTCTCTCAACCAGCTTCACCTGGAATGCTTTTCCAACAGTCTTGAAGGAGTTCCCAAATACCCAGTGCTCACGGGGGCGTGTCCACTGACTAGTTGAACTTTACAGGTATTACAATTCTCTCAAAATTAAAGGTTAACATCACATTACATCATTTCACAAATAGTTTCATCTTTACTCATTTATTTTATACAAGAATTAGATGTAAACACCATAATTGAGAAATGTACACATTCAGAAATATAGTTATGTGTGTTTCCTGTCCTGCGTGAGGTCACCAAATGAAACACATTCAACATAACTGTCCCTTAAGTGTCCACGACCCTTCCCACATTCTCACAAGTGGACATCTAGTTTCATTTTCCCATTTAGGAGTTCGGCCACGTGAAATCCTTTGTTCACTCTGTGGTCTCTCTCTCAGCATGAAAAGGGGAAGAGAGTCTCCGCCAGGAATTTACAACCTGAGATAACATAACCTGGAAGTAGGAGAGAGTGAGGGAGGGGGAAGCCACAATCTACACCCAGAAAGGGCCACGTCATGACACCTATCATATACTGTATATTATTCGTATACAAGTCTAGATTAATCTTACAGTTAGTGCTTTATTGTATGCAGTTGAGATATCAAGCCCTATTACAATGATGGTCTACATCAAGGAAGGCCTATCTCAGTTAGTGGGAGAAGGTAATCTCCATTTATTCAATTGTCCTAGTGAAAGAGAGTGACCCGGCTCTACGTATTTTACTGGTCTGTGACTCACTGGCACCGTTCCCGGTTAGAGGGGAATAAAGCAGCCCAAGAGTTAACACACACAAAAACATGATCCGCACAAGGGAAGATGAGCATGGGGATGTACATGGGGATGGTCTGTAAAGGTCCAGAAACAGAGAGATAATGAATATACACATTAAATGCATTGACTAGAGCAGGATGAATATATGCATATGAAATGGGGTACAAAAGTAAATCAAAATAGAACAAAACTGCAATAGCACAATAGGTAAGGACTGTATCTAAGAACCAGGTATTACATAACAGTAAAATAAGAACAACAGCAGTTTTCAACTGTCCTGACATTAGGGGTAAGCTCGTTCCACCATTGGCGTGCCAGGACAGAGAAAAGCTTTGACTGGGCTGAGTGTGAGCTGACCCCCGTAGGGTTGGGAGGGCCAAGAGACCAGAGCTGGCAGAACGGAGTGCTCGGGTTGAAGTGTAGGGTTTGAGCATAGCCCGAAGATACATGGCTATATACAGGGAGTACCAGTACCGAGTCGATGTGCAGGGGTACAAGGTAATTGAGGTAGCTATGTACATATAAGTATGGGTAAAGTGACTAGGCAACAGGATAGATAATAGACTGAGCTGTAGCAGCAGCGTATGTGGTGCAGTAGCAGCAATGTATGTTGTGAAAGTGTGTAACAGAGTGAAGTTGTTGAAGTCTTGAACGCAGGCTCTGTCAGCACCAGTTGTCTGTAAGTGCCAATTAAGGGTATGGCCCAAGGTACAAATACTTGTTTGTTTCATTCATTCACGGGACCCCGTTACAATGTGCAGGTTGGCGTGCCTTGGGAGGACGGGTGTGGTGATAGAGGCCTAGACAAATGTGATGTAGTGTGAGTACGTTCATGACAAGGTTGCCTGTAGCCTTTGGTATCTGTTCTCCTTCTCCCATAGCGCGTCTTCCTAAGTATTTATTTTGTGTGTTGACCAGAAATGATAAGTATATTGATTAAAACGTAGTACATTGATTGACGATTGAATGCCTATGTGCTGATGGAACTCAGAAGATGATTTAACCCTGTTGTTCTTGTCAGCAGTGATTGTGTGAGGCGCTAGGGGCTAAAGATGATCTCCATGGAAGCTTTTATTGAGCTGTTTGAGTAATTCAGATTGTTAATAAAACATATATTTTTATATATTTCTGGACTGGTCATTCCCATGCTCCACTCCCTGATGCAAAGCACCTGTGTATTTTAGACTAATGCTGAGGACCTCAGCTTTCATAGATAAAAAGTGGTGAAGTAGGGCTATGGCAATATTATTTTATGTGTGAAATCCCCTATGTACATTTGACGATAGTCGGCAGGATCAGGTACCGGAGCATGGGAATATTTGAAGTGTTTATTTATTTGGTAAGGTATCGTTTTAGTATTTGTATTGGTGCATTTAGATTTGTATGCCTCTCTAGTTACCCTTGGTTTTAGTGGAGCATCTGAAGCCTGGAGTGCGTTGTGGTGTTTGGGTGAGTGGGACGGAGGTGTGCTGAGGAGGGGCACTTGCCCAGCACTGTTGTGGCCGCAATGGCTGTGCTCTCCACTGCTATCCCGGTGAGTGGCGCGTGGCCTGGTGGCTGGGTGAGTGTGTGGGAGTGTGGGAGGTTTGCGGTGTCACTTCCATGAGGGAGATCGGAGGGGGATATGCTGAAAAGAGAGTGCATCCCTGGCACCAAAATGATTGCTGCCTCAGTGACGTATTGGCTTGCAGAGGGACTGGGTTCACTCGTTCCGCCGTTCGGTTCTGCAGAGGAGTGCAGGCGTACCGCATCGTTGTGCGCTTCCCAAATTGCGGAGGGCTCCTTATAGCTCCGCATTGACATGATTGGTTGACGGTAGGTGGAGGTGGGAGGTCCTGTATAAACACAAACTCACTTTCTTGACAACAGCTCTGCGAAGCACAGGAAGTACAGTATGAATGCCCTGACTCCTACAGAGCCCATATCGCAGTAAATGCTGTACGGCCACTGCAGACGTTGGATTGACCATGCAGAACCTTTAACCCAGCAAGAACCAATTATGCTTAAGCTGAATATGTGGTCGGAGGCTCCATATCAAATCAGACTTTATTTGTCACATGCGCCGAGTGTAGACCTTACAGTGAAATACTCATTTACCAGCCCTTAACCAACAGTGCAGTTCAAGAAGAGTTAAGAAAATATTTACCAAATAAACTAAAGTAAAAAATAATAAAAAGTAACACAATAACATAAAAATAACAAGGCTATATACAGGGGGTACCGGTACCGAGTCAGTATGTGGGCGAAGCTGTTAAGGAGCCTTTTGGTCCTAGACTTGGCGTTCCGGTACCGCTTGCCGTGCGGTAGCAGAGAAAATAGTCTATGACGGGTGACTGGAGTCTCTGACAATTTTATGGGCTTTCCTCTGCCACCCTGGTTGCTCTTGGAGGTTGTGCCGCAATTGCGGTGCCTCCAGAGGCAAGCGGAGGCCAAATTTAGCTCCGTACTGCATCGTGTGCGCCTTCCAAATTTTGTAACAATGTGGAAGGCTCCGTACAGCTCTGTATTAACATGATTGGTTGACGGGAGGTGGGAGGTGCTGTATAAACACAAACTCCCTTCCTTGACAACTTCCTTCACAGCACCTCTGCGCTGCTCCGCAAAGCACATGTCATGTCCTGACCCTAGTAAGATGTCATTTACTATAGTAGAGTAGGTCAGGGCGTGACAGGGGGTGTTTTGTGTTTTTCTATGTTTTCTATTTCTATGTTTGTGTTCTATGTTTTCTATTTCTGTGTTGGGGTTGTTTGGGTTGATCTCCAATTGGAGGCAGCTGATCCTCGTTGCCTCTGATTGAAGATCATATTTAAGTAGGGGTTTTTCTTCCTGGGTTTTTGTGGGTAGTTGTTTTCTGTTTTGTCTATGTACCTAACAGAACTGTTGGCTGTCGTTTTTGTTATTTTGTTTTAGTGTTATCATGAAAAGGAAATATGAGCACTTTACACGCTGCGCTTTGGTCCCCTTTATACCACCCGCGTCACTGCGCAAGACGTATGAATGCCCTGACTTTAGCAGAGGCCTTATCACCGTAAATGCTGCACGATCAATGCAGATGTCAGATTGACCATGCAGCGCCTTTAAATGTGTGCCGTATGAATTGTGATAATTAAATATAATTGTGATGATGAAAGAAAATCATCCAGGGAAGAGAAATGAGGAGCTGTGTGTATGCGCGATGTCACGGATTCCCCCGGTACTGCTGCTCATTCCGTTCACCAGCTCTGGAGGTCTACATCACTGGCCTTCTAGACATCACTGAACTGGATCATTACCACCAACCCCGGACTGTCTTGTCTCATTACGCACACCTAGTTTCCATTCCCCCTGATTAGTATCTGTATATGTGTGGCCTCTGTTCCTCATTGTCCTTGATGATTATTTTTCCATGTCCGTTGGTCTTGTGAGTACCTGTGCTCTGTTGTATCAGCTTTCGTGTTACTGTGTTAGTATGCACTTGTTATTACGGATCTCATCCTGTGTATTTATTACAGCGTTACACCTTGCACTTAGCTTGGGTGACAGCCCTGTGTTATATATATTGTTTGTTTTGGGCTTCGTCCCCGTCATTTTGGATAGAGAAATAAACCCCCCTATTTCGTTTTCCTGAGCCTGTCTCCTATCATTATACAACGTGACAGAATAATCAACCCATCTAATGGAGACAGCGGGAAAGACAGAGCTGGCGACCATCGTAGGGACAGACCAGCATCACAAGGACTGTCTCTCCAGACTTGGCAACGCCATGGACAGGGTACTGGCAACCATCCTGCGTTAGGAGGGGAATGTGCAGTCCCTCCAGTTTCCAGCACCGTTTACGGCACCAGCTCCCACACCACCACTACCTGCCTCCGTCCCATCTGAGCCAGTCCGTGGAATACCCCTGTCCCTCCCGGAGCGCTTTGATGGCGCGCCAGTTGAGATGCAAGGGATTCCTTCTGCAATGCAACCTGTACCTCGCTCGCTACGCCGAGGCTGTCTCCGGGAGAGACAGGGTTGCCACCGTCATCTCGGCACTGACAGGACTGGCCCTGGACTGGGGTGCCATGGTCTGGGTAATGGGCGGACCCGAGGTCGAGTCCTACGAGCGCTTCACCCTCCTCTTCCGCTCTGTGTTTTATCATCCTGTGGAGGGCCGAGAGGGAGGTGAACGCCTACTCCGACTAAGCCAAGGATCTAGGACCGCCTTGGAGTTCGCCCTGGAGTTCCCAGACCATCGCAGCCGCCTGGTTGGACAATCTCCTGCAGTCACGAAAAGACCTGTGCGGAATCCGGAGCCCATGGCTACACCTGCTCCATGGCCAGAGCCAATGGAGGTGGGCTCTCGCACGTTTGCCCAAGGCAGCGCATAGGAGAAGGAGGAATCTGGGCCTCTAATACTATTGTGGAGAAAGGGGTCATTTCTCCCTGACCTGCCCTCTATCCGCTAATAGGCGAGGAGGTGACAAGCCAGGAAATTCCCCTGCTCCAACCCAGGGAGGATGCAAGATCTCCTCTCCTTTTCTGTCATCTCAGCCAGTGTGTTTTCCCATTTAAATTCCCTGAATATCCTAGCTCTGATTGATTCTGGAGCTGCATTACGCATTCCTTTGGTTCCCCTACAGTCAATCATTCTAGTTCGAGCCCTGGATAATTGTCCAATAGGGACAGTGCTCGTACATCACATCACTGTTCCCGTTTCTCTGCTGACCCATGACTCTCATTTAGAACAGATCACCTTTTTGATTATAGACACCCTCACACACCCCGTTGTTTTAGGTCTCCCCTGGTTGAGTTGGCATAACCCTGTTATTTTCTGGTCTGAGAGGAGACTGCTGGGTTGGTAGCAGGAGTGTCAGGGGAGGTGTCTCGCAATGTCTGTCAGCACCACTACGGTGGAAATTCTGGACGTTGCCCCTCAAGTGGATTTACCGGAGGAATACCAGGATCTGCACCGGGTTTTCTCTAAGACCCAGGCTACACGCCTGCCTCCTCATTGCCCCTGGGACTGTGCAATTGACCTGCTATCTGATGCAGCCCTCCCGAGAGGACACGTCTACCCCCTCTCCTATGTGGGGACCGAGGCCTTAGAGACCTACGTACAGGAGAGCCTCCAGCAGGGTTTTATACACCCCTCCACATCACCAGCCTCCCCAAGCTTCTTTTTGTTAAGATGAAAGATGTGGGACTGTGACCCTGCATTGATTATCAAACACTGAATAAAGCCACTGTTAAGTTCAGCTATCCTTTACTCCTCATCCCAACCATCATCAAACAAATTCACGGGGCGCAGTACATCTCGAAACTGTACTTGAGGAGCGCCTACAATCTGGTGCGCATTTGTGCAGGCGACGAATGGAAAACGGCCTTTTCCATGGCTACGGGGCATCATGAGTATCACGTAATGCCCTTTGGCTTGTCTAATGCTCCTTCAGTCTTCCAGGCCTTTATTATCTAAGTGTTTCGGGACATGCTGGGACGAGGCATTATATAGGCAACATTTTGGTATATTCTGCTGACCGCGCCCAGCATGTCTCGTTGGTCAGGTCTGTGCTGGGAAGACTGTTGGAGCATCATCTATATGTTAAAGAAGAAAAATGTTTGTTTTTCCAGTGTTCCGTGTCCTTTTTGGGCTACCTCATATCCACGGAGGGAGTAGAGATGGACGCAGAGGAAAGGCAGGGAGAGGAGACCCCCATCATTCCGTATCATCGCGCCAGGGGTGTGGGACGTGGACGCCCACACCTGCGTACGGAACCCGCATCTGCATAGTTCCCGGAGAACCGCGCCTATGTGCCCACGGGTGTGCGGGACTGCCTCCTTATCTGGGCGCACACGGCATCTGTGTCAGGTCATCCTGGGATAGGCCGTACCATCGCCTGTCTGACTGAGAAGTACTGGTGGCCCACCTTGGCTAAGGACGTCCAGGTTTACATCTCTTCCTGCTCCATCTGTGCCCAGTCTAAGACACCTAGACACCTCCCTTATGGAAAGCTCCTTCCCCTGACGGTTCCACAATAACCCTGGTCTCACCTCTTGGTGGACTTTGTCACTGATCTTCCTCCCTCCCAGGGGAACACCACCATTCTCATCATTGTGGACCAGTTTTCCAAAGCTTGTCAGCTCCTTCCTCTGCCTGGGCTCCAGGCAAACCGTTGGCCAGGCAAACCATGGAGGCTCTTTTTATGCACGTCTTCCGGCACTTCGGGATCCAGGAGGACATTGTGTCAGACCACGTGGCCCTCAGTTCACCTCACGCGTATGGAAGGCGTTCTTGGAATGCCTGGGGGTCACGGTCAGTCTCACCTACCGTCCTCAAGCAAATGGGCAGGTGGAGAGGGTCAATCAGGAAGTGGGCAGGTTCCTGAGGTGTTACTGTCAGGACCGGCTGGGGGAGTGGGTAGATTTTCTACTTTGGGCTGAGTACGCACATAATTCCCTTCGCCACGCCTCCACTAACCTCACTCCTTTCCAGTGCGTGTTGGGGTATCAGCCGGCCCTGGCACCTTGGCATCTGAACCAGACCGAGGCCCCTACGGTGGACAAGTGGTTTCGGTACGCTGAGGAGATCTGGAACACTGCGTACACTCATCTCCAGTGGGCCGTGCATTGGCACAAGGAACAGGCGAGAACAGGCCGACCACCACCGCAGTGAGGCGCCTGTTTTCTCTCCAGGCGACCGAGTCTGGCTCTCCACCCGGAACCTGCCCCTCTGCCTGCCCTGTCGTAAGCTGAGCTCGCGGTTTGTGGGGCCATTTAAAGTCCTGAGGAGGGTTAATGAGGTAACGTACCGTTTGCAACTCCTTGCTGATTACCGCATGAACCCAACTTTTCATGTCTCTCCTCAAGCCAGTGGTGCCTGGTCCCCTCGCTGAGGCATGACCCAGTGACTCCCCGCCTCCACCTCTGGACATCGAGGGAGGTCCGGTGTACTCAGTGCGTGAAGTCCTGGATTCAAGGCATCAGGCATCTCCAGTCACTGAACTGGATCATTACCACCAACCCCGGACTGTCTTGTCTCATTACGCACACCTGGTTTCCATTCCCCCTGATTAGTATGTGTATATGTGTGTCCTCTGTTCCCCATTGTCCTTGTTGATTATTGTCCCATGGCTGTTGGTCTTGTGAGTACATGTGCTCTGTTGTATCAGCTTGCATGTTACTGTGCACTTGTTATTACGGATCTCATCCTGTATATTTATTACAGCTTTACACTTAGCTCTTTGTTTGTGTTACAGCCCTGTGTTATATATATATATATATATACACGTGTTTGTTTTGGACTTCGTCCCTGTCATGTTCATGACGTACGCTATTTTGGGTAGAGAAACAAAAACAAAAAAATCGTATTCCTGCGCCTGTCTCCTATCATTATACTACTTGACATGAGAACATGTATTACAGAATTTGGTGACTCGTATGGCTGGTGAACCCTGGTGATGGAGTGACATTACATTTACATTTAAGTCATTTATCAGACGCTCTTATCCAGAGCGACTTACAAATTGGTGCATTCACCTTATGATATCCAGTGGAACAGCCACTTTACAATAGTGCATCTAAATCTTTTAGGGGGGGGGGGGGGTTAGAAGGACAAAAAGCACTGTAGAAATGACAAGGAAGTTGACGAAGGCTACATCCCCCTTTTGCTCTACCGCTTGAATGGTTTGGTCCTCTTATTCTTTGTTTTATGCTTGTCTTTTTTTGCTAAGAACTTTATTCCTTATTATAGAGATCTGTCCTTTTGGGAGCCCAGATCATTTATTTTAAAAATCCCATCATTGGATTGTTCGGTAGTGGAAAAAAATATAGAAAAAAGCAGTTGCCTGGTAATGTGTATGTGTCTTTTAAGTCTTGGAATGTTCTCAAACCATTACTCTCTCCATGATATTGGCAAGGGTATAGATTCCACATTTGGACCATTGGGGGTGGAAAAAGGCATTGTTGTGAAATAATGGAGTATGGGCATGCCATTTTAATTTCCAGTTACATTGTTTTTATAATTTTGCGCCAAATAGAAATTGTGAGCAATAATTGGACCAAAGCATAGTTTAAATTGTATATTAGTGAAGACCACCTCTTCCAGGGCAATAGGAGACACCATATTTCCTTCTATACTCCACCATGGCGTGGAAGAATAATGTTTAAACCAATTTAGGATGGGTCAAAATGCATAGTACCAGGAAATACAATTCAAAGTTTGGTACGGATATTCCTCACTATACATCTCTCCCTCTTTGTAAGTTTGTTCATTTTATCTGGGATCGCTTACCTTGCCATATGAATTTTGAAACCGCACTAAGAATTGTATCCCAATAGCCAGAAGGGGGAGACATGAGAAGCATTGAACTACAGAAATTCAGCCGTGGCAATATATTCATTTTTTACAATAGATATTCTGCCATTTAAAGTAACTGGGATGTTAGTCCATCTGAGGTCGGATTGAATTAATTTCAGCGTTCTGTTAGTTTCTAGCAATGGTTTTATGTAAGGAATTAAATATGTATACTCGCAAATATTTAATATGGGTAACAATTGGGATTCCATTGGGGTCTTGAGAGGCAGTAGAGCTGATTTGCTTACATACTGTAAATGTTATAACTTGAGATGAAGCTGAATTTATCCATGATATTCAATGCGTTTGGGAGCGAATTGAGGTACATTGTCTAGATATAGTAAAATATCCTCTGTGTATAATGAGATGACATGACCTGTATATTTTAAGGAAACTTTGTCTGTTGTTTCTAGTGATTCTGAACGAAGCATAGCAGATATTGCCTGTTATAACTATAGACGAAGGATTGGCATATAGCATTTTAATCACAGTAATGAAATTGCAGCCAATTCCCATATGTTCAACGACAGATCAGAGATATGACCTTTCTAGTCTATCAAAAGCTTTTTCAGCATCGAAAGCTGTTATTTCTGATGAAGCATCTAAGATATGTAATGGTCGACAGAGGTTATTCTGAGGATAAATGTTTTATAGCAATCCCACTTTAGTCCATGTGGACCAATTTGGGTAGGTAAGTCTCAAGATGCGATGACAACATTTTGGAAAACAGTTTAATAAGTGTTTATCAAAGATAGAGAGAACACTGGGCAGCGTTCTTACCTTTTTTAATAAAAGCGACGTTTGGGTGAGATGTGAATACAGCACAAATGAACTGTTTTAGATTCAAGAGTTGCTATAATCAGCTAATTGATTATTACTGCATTGCTTGTTGGCCAGTAAACGACTGGGACGATTAACATGGAAGTTATGGTTGAGTCTAACTCTCTGTCTTATCAATAATTTAAGTTCTGTCTTGACTTTGAAAAATGTAATAGCTACCTGGTTTGATTTCTTTTTTGCTTTTGTTGAACGCTCATACGCAGTTAACAGCATTTCCAATTCTGATATCTTCTTTAATTGTGATTTATTCAACCCAGATGCAAATGCCGTTGCACTATTATTTTGGATGGCATCCCATAGAATTAACTGTCCTCTTGTGCTTTTGTCAGGGATTTCTTCGTCGTTTGACGATATAGCGAAATCATCGTCGGAAAAAGATGACCAATATGCAGCAGAGTTGATATAGTTCATTTTGAACATTTAATAAACTCAAAATGAATATACAAAATAACAAAAACGAACTCACGATACACTGACAGTCCTGTTAGGCTCACACATGCTAAACACGAAACAATCTCCCACAATTAAACAGACAAACGCACCCAACTAATATAGGACTTCCAATCAAAGGCAACACCACACAGCTGCCTTCAATTGGAAGTCCACCCCAATTAACCAAACATAGACATACAACTAACTAGATCAACATAGAAATACGTAAACAAGGAACAGTGCCCAAAAACCCCGGAATACTTAAATCAAATGCCCTTTTTAGAAAAACACCACCCCTAACCACATAAAACAAATACCCTCTGCCACGTCCTGACCAAACTACAATACCAATTAACCCTTATATGGCCAGGACGTGACAGCTGTATTGCTTAATTATCACATTTGTCCCACATGTCCAAAATGGCATTGATGTTTGTCCCAATAGCAGTTGGAATTCAGTCAACAACATTCTAACAACATGCTGTTCAGAGAATAAAAAAACTTAGGATCATAATTATGGAATTGGAGCAAACACAATAATAATTTAAATGTCCTTTCCATTATGGATGCATTTAAGTAAAGTGATTCTGCCTTCTTGGTCTTTGCCTTTAGCCAAGACGGTGATTTCAATTTTTGTATGTATGATTATGATTACACCTTTAGTTTTGTTTGGGGGTGATGAAAAAGAAGCCGTTTGTTCAAAAGGTTTTGTATTTTTCGTACCTTTTATTTAACTAAGCAAGTCAGTTAAGAACAAAATCTCATTTTCAATGATGGCCTAGGAACAGTGGGTTAACTGCCTTGTTCAGGGGCAGAACAACAGATTTTTACCTTGTCAGCTCTGGGAATTGATCTTGCAACCTTTCAGTTGCAGAACACTCTAGCCACTAGGCTACCTGCCACCACAATATTCTATCTGCATCCTTATGGAGCAGGTGTGTTTCTTGGAGCATTGCTATGTCAATTTGGTTTCTTGCTAGGATATCAAGACAGCTGGAACATTTGATAGGACAATTTAGCCCTTTCAAAATCCAAGCGAGAATAGCTAACCGTGTCATTGTTTTTCAGACAGGAATGTTATATTAATTATATAACTGTTATCTTTAGTGTTGATAAGCATGGATGTGTAACAAAAAGCAGGACCCACAGGGAAAACCACCAATTGGTCGTTCCCCACCCAGAAAACCCTCCCTGTAAACCATTTTTCCCTTGCCTCCCCTCCCCTTCCCTTCCCTGAACCCCCATTCCCTTAAGTCTTGAGCCTTGTTGGCAGTGGAAAATGTGCGTGTTGCTTCATCCACCTTGTTGTTGGTTGCCTTCTGTTTCAGCAGTTCATCACTCAGATCTGGTTAGATGCTGATCCTCTTCTCCGAATAGGTCAGAGCCCCCGGATCTGCTGCAAGGTGAACAATTCGACGTCTGACTTCAAAACTGTGGATTTGTACAGTCATACAGCGAGATCCGTTGTGGTGAGGACCCGTGCAGTGGGACCCAGCTTCCCCTGGACCCAGTGGTACCCAGCTTCCCCTGGACCCAGTGGGACCCAGCTTCCCCTGGACCCAGTGGGACCCAGCTTCCCCTGGACCCAGTGGGACCCAGCTTCCCCTGGACCCAGTGGTACCCAGCTTCCCCTGGACCCAGTGGGACCCAGCTTCCCCTGGACCCAGTGGGACCCAGCTTCCCCTGGACCCAGTGGGACCCAGCTTCCCCTGCCCAAACAGTTTCATGTAGCCTTCTCATATGTTTATCTGAAGGTAAACATTGAGTAAAGAACCCACGTGAGAGGAACACTTGAATGCACCCACCTCCGTTGTTTTTTTTTATCAAATGAACTTCCTTGTGCAGTACTTTCAAAGTCTGGCTCTAAATGTCTATGTGCAGAGACATGTTTCTGCACGTAGATATTTGTCTAGAAATAAGCAAAAACACAATTGGCCTAAATGACAGAACAGGGAAAATAACATGATCAATAAAGAATATCGTATGATATGTATTCTTATATATATTTTCTTCATATAGAAGCCTAAATGAATCTTTATTAGACCTTTATTGTATGCAGTTGAGTCATCAGGTTAAATAATAGTCTAAATTAAGGTATGCCTATCTCAATAAGTAGGACAGGGTAATATCTATTACTCATTCAATGTCCAAGAGCCATCAATAGGTTTGTTGTTATACCAGGCCTAAATAAATACAATTACCAAAAATGGTAACATAAACCTGTATAACTACCATTCCAGTGTTTAATTGCTATATTGTAATTACTTTGCCACCATGGCCTATTTATTGTCTTAACTTACCTCATTTGCACTCACTGTATATAGACTTTTTGTTTTCTTTTGTTCTACTGTATTATTGACTGTATGTTTTGTTTATTCCATGTGTAACTCTGTGTTGTTGTATGTGTCGAATTGCTACGCTTTATCTTGGCCAGGTCGCAGTTGCAAATGAGAACTGGTTCTCAACTAGCCTACCTGGTTAAATAAAGGTTAAATAAAATAAAATATTTTTCAAAAATACCGATGACACTTGTGTATTGCATTGCACCCACGGTTGACCAGGTTCTTTCGGAGCTTCAATCTGCCTTCATTGCAAAAAGCCTTTGTTGAACTGAAATTGGTACTTAATGCATGTCAAATCAAGTATGTTTTTCTCCACGTAAAAAATGTGTCTGGTGATTTGTTAATTGGATAGTGCCTTTATTGATCGTGTCCGGGCTTATAAATATCTGGGCATCTGGATTGAAGGAAAGCTTTCTTTCAAAAAGCATTTTGAGGAGTTAAGAAATTAAGAATTGAAATGCGCTTATTTTATAGGAATAGGTCATGCCTTTTATTAAATAGCAGAAAACAAATCATTCAGTCGCTATTCATACCGGTCATAGACTATGGGGATATTGTCTATATGAATGCAGCTGCCATTGTATTAAAGCCATTGGATGCAGTTTATCATAGGGCAGTAAGCTTTATTACGGGTGATAAGTTCAATAGACATCAATGCATTTTGGATCAGAAAGTACGCTGGCCCTCTTTGAAATCCCGTAGATGAACGCATTACCCCCTTTTTGTTTATAAAGCCTTCCTTACTTTTGGAATGGCTCTCTAAAGTTGGATGAATTGGTGCCTCTAGGGAAATTAAAAAAGGCTGATTGAGGACCTTTTTACTGAAAACCATGCTTGTTTTCTATGATTGTTTTGCTTTTAGTGTATTGATGTGTATATTGATGTGTATTGATGTGTATGCAGGGCTCATCTGAGAAAGAGACCTTGATCTCAGCATGATAATAAAAATAAAATAAAAAAATACCTTAAGATCATCCTAATCAAAAAGGGCAACTTGTCTTTCCTCACAAGGCCAAGTTGTAATAGCAGCTCAGTAATACCATCAATAATAGGGTCAACTTTGAAGTCATACAAATTCTTTAGCTATAAATATTAATGGGCAGCTTGACATAAAGCAATAATCCATTGCAGACAGTGGTTAAACTGCACCAACTACAGTATGTAAGCATAGACTCCGGTCACGTGAATCTAGGCTACTGTACAAAACCACCTGCCCCGTCGAATCTCTCAGCCGTCGCTCAGCCTCGTCTAAACAGTGACATTACAATTAAGTTTGATTCCTTATTGAATAATAGGGTGTCATTGTGCACAGTACTGTATACATCTCTCTGGTTATATTTGATACATTTTCCCTCACTAGTTAGCTTAGGTCTTGCATGGTGGTAAGGCTCATGGTTTATAATAGTGAACCAGGATAGCGTCCTCGTTAATCAAAGCAGGACTCCCTGTCCATTTATCATTCATCATTGTTGCATTATGATATTCAGGTGATTCGATATGAATGAACTCACTGGGCTGAGACGGCGTGCCAAAAAGAAAGAGCTGGCTGAAAGTGAAAAGAAATCAATGTACACAGGAAAGGCTGTTCTCAGCAGTACTAGAGAGTTGGCTTTTCCAGCTATAGGCTTCAGTTCTGTTCTCCATATCACAAAGATCTAAAGACTTGGAGGACAGTAGGCGTAGCTTCGTTCAGGAGGTAGGTACGCAGACACCCACATAACACCCACCTTTCCATAACAGCTGTTACAGCCTAAGCAGGCCTTTCTCAGTTTGGATTTACGCGAGCGATGATGACCACTTTGGTTATTGTTTCAGTGATGTAGAAATTAGATGGAGGGACGAGGTAAAGATTACAATGCATTTTTATTATGAGGGCCAGGGTTTCCTATTCGTACTGTACCTAGCGTGGAAAATGTCCTGCATTAAGTGAGGGATTGCTTACAGTGATGATCTAATGCTTCACAAATAAAACTCACTCTATCATAATAATAACCAAGACCTCTGGCATACCTTTGAAGATCCGCTATGGCCTACTTGTTTGTTTAGCATGAACTCTTGTGATATGTGGTGAATGAATGAGGATTCTGAGAATTGTTATATCCTCTTTTGACCAGCAGGGGGAGTCCGGAACACATTACAGCAGGATTTACAAGGCCAAGTTATTGACGAAGATTATTTAAGATTTCTCATCAATACATTTATTTTACTATGAGGTATCAAATATATTGTATTAGTTACAGAGGGGAAAACGAGTCAGAACCATCATAAATAGCCTAAAACCAAAAGGGGCAACTGTAATGGAGGCCCTGCTACTTGGTGCTCCTGCTCTGACAAGCCAGCCAGCCAAACTCTGCTTTCGTATACTGGCCAATCACCTCCTTAGCACCCTGCCCTTGGGCATCAGGTGAGTTACACCCTTAGCATAGTTGCGAACAACCGGATTTATCCGTTTTTTAGGGATACAGTCTTCAACCTAGCTTCTTTTTCCGCTGAAAACTGGATGTGGGAACTCTGCTCAGGTTTTTCTTTTACTTTTACACCTGCTATGTTATGTTAGGTGAGTTAAGTTCCAAAAGAGCGCGAGAAATGGGCAGTCAGGTTGAAAGTTGGACATACTGTACAGTATTGCAGAGGTCAAACAGTATGAGAACCTGCACTAAAACCCGGTTTAGTTCAAGATTTCAGGAACTTTGTCTCTGTGCAATGAAATTAAGTCAACAGAGTAGATGGGTTCCCTGCAGACCTCTTCTTCTACTTCTTGATGCAGGTAAATGGCCTGAGGTGTCTGAAGCGGCGGTGAACAAAAATAAATAAATAAAGTACAGCAATTCCCACCTTTACGCCATTGCATTGTGCCCATTGGACTAGAGGCATCCACCCTCTCTGGCAGTGTTCCACTCTACGGAGAGATTGTCCCCTGCAAAGAATTAATGATTTTTGTCCTACTTTGCAATTAAAACGCCATTCTCAGAAGAGACAGCGGATGATGCAGTGTGTATTTAGGCCTACAAAGCTATTTGTTCAATTCCAAATTAAAACATGCCTCTTTAGCGTTAAACTGGGGGAAAATAAGGCTTCGACATTGATCTTGGTGGACGATAATGTCTGTTCTGCAATAATAACGAGATGAAAAAACAGTAAATTAGCTGAGGTCATTGTGCAGTTCAAATGGATGCCTCCAGTAGTCCTGTCATGAAGATGAGTTTACATGAACACGCTGTTTAAACTTCAGCTTCGTCATACAGTGTGGTGGTGATCAATATGCATATCAAATAATGTTGACATACAACTAGCTGTAATCTCAACACTTCACCTTGAGTTTTGATTTCTCTTTATTTCCTTTGTCCCACCCCTTTCTCTGTGCCTCTCCCTGTCCTCACTCTTTCTATCGCTCTCCTTCTCCCTCTCTCTCTCTGAGAGATGGCTGGGCGAGGCATATGGGCTCCCCCTCTGACCTTTCCCAGGCCAGACACAGAGGTCGACAGGACTGAGAGAGAAGCCGTTGATCTGGAACACAACGGCAAGCAGCCTTGTATAGAGACCACCATTGGCCTCAGCTTCAGTGAGAGAGGGAGAGGAAGAGGAAGAGGGAGAGGGAGAGGGAGAGGGAGAGAGTTACTGTACAAAGTGCAGTATTCTCATGTGTGCATTTGTCCTGACATTGTAATGTACACAGTATCTTTATCTGCATCTCTCTCTATTCCTGCTGTGCAGGCAGGTTGACATTTATTGGGATGAGTCTTGTCCTGGAGGCAGAGATGAGTGATTTCCTCTAGATGGGCCAGCTGCAAAGTGAAAATGGTTTATATTATAAAAACAAAAATGTGCTTAATTAAAGGTTAGGGTTAAGCATTATGGTTAGCGGTGTGGTTATGGTTAGGATGTTATGACTTTGTGGCTGTGCCAACTAGTGCAGTGGGAAGGAAGTAAGTTATTATTAGAGCCGGTGCAGTGCATTGTAAATCCATTCAGTGTTGCTGTCACAGCGATTCTGTTCAATTGAATTAAGTGGGGTCAATCCGACAAATCAAAAGATTACACTGAGGAGTGAGCGAGGACCAATTGCACTCACACACACAAACTTGCAGCGTGCACACGCAGACACACACACACAATCTACCTTGCGTGACAGTCCGATCGCAAGGAGCTAGACCTGGCAATGAGATGTAGTAGTGATTGTGCTGAGTGGGATGCTATTGAGCCTGGGGACCTTAACATTCGACACACATACCTTGCTGCAACCCAGGCTTCCTTTAATTATTACACGGGCCTGGCTAATCGATTGCATATGGCTAATCCTAGTTTTCCTTTGAGCCAGTGTCATATTTAAAGCAAGCACAGTGATTTCTGTCTGTATGTGGGTAATTTGTGTGTGTGTGTGTGTGTGTGTGTGTGTGTGTGTGTGTGTGTGTGTGTGTGTGTGTGTGTGTGTGTGTGTGCGTGTGCGTGTGTCTGTGTGCGGCTTATACTCCGCAGTATGACCATGCTCTTGAGGAACAGCACACTTTTGTTTCAGAGTCCTAGCAGTTTCCTCAAGGTTTCCTTCGGGTTGGTTCTCTCTGCTAGTTCAGATGGACAACATTCTTCAAAAGTTCCCCTGAGCTGTGATGTTCCATCTGCTTTCTCAGGGGACTGCAGTGCACATTGCTGCTGTTCATTCACTCACACATTTCAATTACAAGTTGAGAACTTGTTTAGACTGTGTGATCTATCATTTTAGTGCTTTTAACTTCAAACCCCATTTAGACTTCATCCAGAGCGTTCATTTCTGGGAGTTTTAATGTCGAGTTTAAATGGAGAGTAATACAGTATTGAATGTGTTTCCCTCAGCTTCCGCGTCTTGTCTCACCGTATTGTGGTTGGTGTAATGTGCTGTGTGTGTTAATAATGACCTTGTGTTTGCTCTGTTTGACTGTGTAACAGGGAGGACTCGGCAGCGGGGCATTAAGTGAGTGGTGGGGGAATAATTAGGAGACTGTGTGAGATGTAACTGAACAGTCTGCCTGGCAGAAACACTTTGGCCCACAGCCAAATGACTTCAGTACTAAGTGTTTCCAAAATTAGACTCAAGCAACTCTTACCCTCCAACTCACTCTCTTCTTGTTTTTCATCTACATCACTCGCTCTTCCTCCATACCCCCTCTATCTTTATTGCTATCTATCCACTCTGTTCTACCTGGTCTCAGAGCATTTTGTATTATTCTGTACGTAAATCCGGGGCAATCATTTTAGTATGATACGTTTCGTTTCATATGGTATGTATTAATTTGTGTATGTCCATCACAAATTTCATATGATAGGTTACGAATTACAATTCGTATTGTATGTTATGAATTTGTAAAATGAACAATGTTACAAATTTGCAAACGTACGATATGTTACAAATTCTAGCTAGGTGGCTAATGTTAGATAGGTGGCTGACATTAGCTAGCTGGCTAACGTTGGCTTGGGGTTAGGGTTAAGGTTCGGGTTAAGTTTAGGAGTTAGCTTCGAGGGTTAAGGTTAGGGTTAGGGGAAGGGTTAGCTAACATGCTAAGTAGTTGCAAAGTAGCAAAATAATTGTAGGTTTTGAAAAGTTGCTAAAAGGGTAGAGTTGTCTGCAAAGAGATTCGAACTTGCAACCTTTGGGTTGCGAGATGTTCGCGTTATACGCCCATCCATCCACCCCGATCAACCACCCTACTTTCGTTTTTTGCTTTAGGTAACCATCTGTCTTATGTAACCATACCAAACATAACATATCATACTCATTTCAGTGTCCCGGATTTATGTTTACTATGTTACGTCTAGTCTATGAGACCAGGCTGCTCTGTTATTTAGAACTCAAAATTGATTATATACAAGAATGACAAAACATACTGCTCATTATGCTTAAAGATATATCAATGATTACTGTCTTCTGTATTGGTGTGGAAATCATTTGACATATTGCAAACAAATGCCTGCTGCTATGCAGTGAGTTATTGGTCTGAATAATGTAGCATGATTTATAACCACTAATACAGCCCTGGGAAAGAGTCAATTTGCCTCGATATTTTACGACACAGTACACGTAATGCCAAAACTCAGTTGTAAAACATTTGTTAGCAAAACAGAAGCCAAAGACATGGGGTTTATGTTTATGTGTAAATGTATGTTTGTCCCTCTCCCTATTGATAGTGTTGTGTTCTGTCTTTTCTATGTTGGGGTCGGTCGATAGAAGGCGTCTCACCCCGAGAGAGAAAGAGATAACGGACATGGCTGAGGGGGTGGATAGACCATGGACCTCCAATCACACACCACTCCAGAGACAGCCAGTAACCACAGCCTCGACAGAAGCAGCTCTGGTGAGTCTGCGTCATCGTGTGTGTCTCCAGAGTAGCACGGAGCCTTAAGAGGCAGATGGCACTGTGACTGGCGGCGGCGATAACATCCCGCCCTTTAGCCCAAGATGGAGCTTTCCCGATCAGAACTCATCTTCTGCTACACGACATGAACCTATGACCGTACACTCAACCCCACAGTGACCGCTGACCACAGAATAGGATTCAGGAATATGTAATAAGTCCTTCCGTTGGACCATAAGATGACCCGTGGTTCAGCTGATGATGAGATAACAGTTATCACATTCTTTATCTGCTGCACTGTAGCGGAGTTCTCAGAAAACACATTCCAACAATGCAATGGGTGAACGCTCCACAGCGTGAAAAAGGTGATGAAGTTATAGAACGGCCTGGATTATGGATCGCCACTCTTACAAGATGGGCTGAGCTTTTACTGTGAAGCTGTGGTGTACAGCGATTCGTGCTGTGGCTGCAGTCTTGACGTCCCAGCCCAGGGACGAACGATGCACGTTGACTTTGAGAATAATGTGTTGGCATCATTAGCTCAGTGTTAATGCAGGGCTGAAGTCCTGGGCTATTGAGCGCTGCATAATTTATTAGATTTCATGCTGGTGATTATTTCAGATTGAAATGGATGTGATCCCGTATTGTTCCGCACTGTTAAGCTGTGCAGAGTGAGTAATGAGGTTGCAGTGGAGAGTTGAGAGGAGTGGGGTGGACAGGCCAGAGCCAGAGAGCCAGAGCCAGAGAGCCAGAGCCAGAGAGCCAGAGCCAGAGAGCCAGAGCCAGAGAGCCAGAGCCAGAGAGCCAGAGCCAGAGAGCCAGAGCCAGAGAGCCAGAGCCAGAGAGCCAGAGCCAGAGAGCCAGAGCCAGAGAGCCAGAGCCAGAGAGCCAGAGCCAGAGAGCCAGAACCAGAGAGCCAGAGCCAGAAAGCCAGAGCCAGAGAGCCAGAGCCAGAGAGCCAGAGCCAGAGAGCCAGAGCCAGAGAGCCAGAGCCAGCTCACAGCCAGGCAGCCAGCAGATACTATAATGCAGCCAGGAAATAGCTACTGTAGCTAGCTAACATCTCTGGCTACTGTAGGGGGATCCACAGGTGAGCACTGTGGGGCACAACAGGGCTCCTTTTACTATACAGGATAGCTGAGAGTGTTGTAATTGCCAGAGCGTCGAGTATTGTGATTGTGGACCTCCTCAAAGGTTCAGAGAATGTGCTATAAACCCCTTATATTACAGTAGTTGTGAGTAATATTTCTCTATTTGCTTTGCTGTGTGGTTAGAGTGGGACCGAGTGTTTATTTTTCTAGGTGGGAAAGTGTTTGAATTATTTAATGATTTGTTTTGTTTGTGTGAGTGAACAAGATAGAGGGTGTGAATGTGTGTGTGCTCGCATGTTTGCGTGTTCCATCTGTCAGTGGGTGAGTGTGAATAGGACAGGCGGAGGTCTCGGTGCAGAGAAGCGATGTCACAGAAACACAGTGCAGGAATGGGAAACAGGGGAAATAATGGGCACAGATTCTTCAATTTAGCTCAGTATTGATTTCTGTTCCTTCCCTTCGGGTTGTGTCTTCCCTGGTCTTCTTCTGGAACTGCCTGCCATGAGAAGTAGCTGTGTCTCTGGAACAGGGACTTAGTCCTGGGAGAGAGGGAGAGTTCCTTCACTCTGCAGCCCTGCAGCCTACACAGGTAGCTAACTAACATATATGGAGACAGTATACCAGTCTTTTCTCCTCTGTTGGGGCTGATTGAAACTACTAACCCTCATTAGATCCTACATCAGCCACTTTCAGATACATGGAGTTGCTGTCCTCTCCTCTCCCCGACTATGTCTCCTGGCTGGCGGTCTGGGGAGATATCTAAAATGTTAGTTGTCCGTGAGTTGCCTGCCAGATGCCACAGGTAGCTGGAATGCTGCCTGCTCCTGGCATATCTTTCCCCAGTACAGTAACCCTGAGGGCTGGCAGTGGCCTGGTACAGTGAGTGCCATCAGCAGCCACACAGCCAGAACCTCTGGGGATCCTCTCCCTCTGTCTGCTGATGGCACTGCGAGACAACACTGTTTAATTGCAAACGGCCGTGCACAACAACTTTATTTACCGGTTTAATTGTTGTGCAGAGGGGCCCATGACCGCCGCTCAAAACCTCGTTGGAGATAACTCATTTAAACACAGCATATCTGCTGGGAAACACAAAGAGAGGGAGAGGCGAGGCAAAGTCAGCCAGCATCCGCCACTAAAGGGTAATATATGAATCTTCCCCTGTAGCGGATTGGCATAGAGTGTAGTTCTGTGTGTAATAGTACCCAGGGCCCCTCTGGCCCCACATCATGGAGGGAAAAGGCCTGCATTGACTCCAGTCTCATTTCAAGGTGCTTTCTCTTTCTGATGCTCATTATTCTGAGGCTCTGCCACAGTGCTGTTGGTCTTGTTCTGCTGTGCTCTGATCTGCTGTGGCCGTGTTGTTGTAAAGCTGAGACAGAGGTCTGGTCCCCAGGTCACATCGCAGGCCTCGTCATGTTTAAGTGGAATCGTAAACAGAGGTTCTGTCAGGTCTGGCTGGCAGGTCTGCTACACCTGGGAGGAACACTGAGGAACACACAACACCGCACACACACACACACACACACACACACACACACACACACACACACACACACACTGCTGTATTCTAACTGGCTGGACTGATGCTGACAAGTGCTACTGGAAATTATGTTGCATAATAAAACAAGATGTGAAAAAACACACACACACACGCACTCACTCACTCACTCACTCACTCACTCACTCACTCACTCACTCACTCACTCACTCACTCTGCAGCATAAATGCACCCTGGAGTTCCCCCTATGTATGTCCTGTCAGTTGATATGACTTTTTCCATTTCTGTTACACATTTCTTCTCCCTCTGTGTCTCTGTCACTCTGCTATAATAAGAGGGGTGAGAGACAGACCCCCTGTTTCTCTACTAACTGATTCTACCGTAGCTCAGCGGTGCCTCAGCCTTGCAGGTGTGGTGCAGACGGACTGATTGTGGCTAGTTTCGGCCCTGCTCCCTGCCAGCTCGGTGTCTAAGTGATGGGCTGCGGTGGCATGACGTGCCCAGCGCTCTGCCCTCCTCTGCTCCTGAGTGTCCATCTCATCATCGACATGAGGGCAACACAGCTTCTCTTTCATTTCTTTTATTTCTCCTTCTTATTGTGTCCTTGCTCAATGCACTTGTCAGTGTTGTTGTTGTATTTTTTCGGGATGTTTTCCTTGGCTGTTCGACAGACATGGTGAAACCCACCTCCCCTCCCCACCTCCTCTCCCACTCCCCCCCCCCTCCTCTGAACCTATCACTGAGCTGTCTGTTCCCTCCTGTCGCCTCGTTTGTTTCTGCATGAACCTCCTCAGAGAGAGATGCCATCCAGTGCCCTTGTCAGGAAAAACCAGTCCACAAAAGGTCATCTCTCTCTCTCTCGCGCTCTCTTCTCGTTCTCTTTTCTTCTCTCTCTCACTGTCTCTCTATTCTCTTTCTTTTTCAATCTCTATCCCCTCTATCTCTGGGGTACTCAACTCTCTCCTTGTCTCTCTCTTTGTCTCTCTTTCTCTCTGTGAGATTCAGGCAAGTACTACCCCGTTGAGGTCTATAGTCAATTCATACATGTTTAGACCATCCAGACGACAAATATAATGGCTAATTTAATAACGGCTAAAGGAAAATGTGCATCTACTTTGTTTTGTGTGTGCCTCTGGAGGTACACTGTAGTTTGTGTCTATGAGAGAGTGATATAGAGAGTGTACGTGTGTTTGTGTGTGTGTGTGTGTGTGTGTGTGTGTGTGTGTGTGTGTGTGTGTGTGTGTGTGTGTGTGTGTGTCTGTAGGTTCTCTCCCCTGAACAGAGAAGTTCATGTGTGAAGGTAGGTCGAGCCAGAGGACAGGAGAATGGGAGGGAGGCTGGCAGAGTGGAGAAGAAAGGATTTAGCGCTTCATTAACCCCACCCCCAACCCCACTCACCCCCACTTCAGTCCGCCACCCCTCCTTATTCCATCCCCCCTGCCAAATGCCCCCGCTCCCGTCCCCTGTGTTAGCCTGCCACAGCTCCATTCCACCACCCCTCTCCCCCTGTCTCCCTCAGACCCGTGGGCCTCTCATGTTCTGTCCCCATCATAACCCATAATATGGTCTCTGTAGGCTATAAATGGGGATACATTTCTACATGTACACTAGTCATATTTTCCCATTCCCTGCTCCCCTATATCCAGCCATGGTTGTCTGAAGGACACAGTCTTCCTCTCTCTCTCCCTCTCCCTCTCTCCGGCAGTGTCTAGATGTATGGATCCTGAATGCGGTGCAGGAGCCAGTCAGAGGGTTCATTCATGGTGTGATATGTATGCTGAATACACATTGGAATGAGGAGGGAGGGAGGAAGGGAGGGAGGGACGGATAACTATTCCTGTGGGATGCTCTGTGGCAGGTGTCACATGGTGTTCAAAGGAGAAGTACAAGATGATCTCAGTATTTTTTTACTCGTATGGAGCAGGTGATAAGAGGGACAGAGCAGAGGGAGAGCAGAGTAGGGAGGGAGAGGGACTACTGAGTGGAATCTGAACACAATACTACGGTTACATCAGTCTCTCTGACCTATCTGTCTGTCTACCATTATTTCTCCCTGTAGAACCTGCTGAGCAGACAGCATATGTCAGTCTGGACTGTGTGTGTATATGTATGTGTGCTGATCGTTGGTGTGTTTAGGGGACAAATATAGACGTTTGCTTTTAACTGTGAATAGTTGGGCATGTGCTTATGGGTATGTGTCTGTGTGTGCGTGCGAGCGAGGCGGCCCGTGTGTGAGAATCAGAGGGAGAGGAGAGCGGTAGAGAGAGAAAGGATCTATGAATAGCTGGTCTCACACTCCTCTCTGGGATAGAGGGCATTCGTTATTTCCTGGTCCGCTGGGAGTTCCCACCTCTTTAAAATGCGGCCAGTTGAGATGCCCCTGAAAGGGGGGCGGGCTTACGTTTAACCTGCGTTGCGGCAGGCCGTAACCATAGCGATTTATTTTACAATGTGATGGCACAATTTAGGGATTTCCTTTGTCGCACCCTTATTGTTCACGGTCGCATTGCAGAGGTGTGCTACAGTAAATTGCTTCAGACTCTAGAAGAGTGGAACATCATTCCTGGACCGGCATCATGTTTCGTCTGTGGAGACTTGATATTTCTAATTGACTCCTTATCCTTTTGTCTTTTACCCGTCATTGTGTCTTTTGTCGATTGTTTTGTAATCATCCGAATACACCACTTTGCACAAATACAAATTTGCTTTCTCAAATACAAATCAGAGCTCAAGAACACTGGTCCATTTGGATAATTTGCTAGTTTAGATGAACAGAATCCATTGATTTTCTCCCAGGGAGTATTATAGTATTATATGAAATGTGTTGTTTTTCTGACTGGTGAAGTAATGAATTATCTTAATTAGAGAGCTCAATAAAAAAAGTGAAGAGAATGTTCCACTGGAGGATAATAACACAGACGCTCTCTCTCTCGCTCTCTCTCGTTCTCTCTCTCTCGTTCTCTCTCTCTCGTTCTCTCTCTCTCGTTCTCCCTCTCTCTGCTGAATGAGACATCACAGCCATCACTCCCCCAGCGCAGCACCAGTCTCACTCATATTGATGTTATCTGCACATTTTATTTTTAGTTTACGCTAATGACTGATTCATTATTCCCAGCTCCAATGACCATTCAATTACCACCAACATATACAAATGTCCATGTTTGGCTAAATAACGCTTTGCAATCGTGCCGTGCCACATTACTGAGCTAATTGGGGTTAATTAAGTAACTGGTAAGTAAAAACACATTAATGAGCGTAATTAAGGATATCATTGGTGTGGGTATAAGGAAGTAACGCAGTAGTTACTGGAGTCAACTCCCCATCACTCCCCCCTTTCAGAAGACAATCAGACAATCACAGACTTTCATGGGTAACGATTGAGAATTGCTGCTTTTAAGGCAAGGCAACTGTTTTGTTTAGATATGATTGTAGTACTGGGTATATGAGCATGTCTCTGCCTGTATGTATGTACTTTATGTCTTTGAGTGTGAGCGTATATCTCCTTAACTCAGACCTATCCTCTGACCAATCCTGTGTGTAGTTCTATGCGATGTGGTGGTATGACAGCCAGTGCTGTATGATGACAGATGAAGCAAGGCTTCCCTGGATCTGAATCACTGCTGAAGTGCCTGGGCCATGAGAGATGGCTCTCGGCACTCACACAGGCAGGCAAGGCAGACAGACAGGCAACAGGCAGACACACAGGTTGACAGGGAGAAACAGGCAGATGGGCAGGCAGGCAGGTAGGCAGAGACAGACAGACAGACAGACAGACAGACAGACAGACAGACAGACAGACAGACAGACAGACAGACAGACAGACAGACAGACAGACAGACAGACAGACAGACAGACAGACAGACAGACAGACAGACAGACAGACAGACAGACAGACAGACAGACAGACAGTCGAGCAGGCAAGCCAAGCAGGCAAGCAAAGAGACAGACTGCAGACAGAGAGATAGAGGCCTAACATCACACGCCACAGATAAGACTACGCCTGTGAAGATAGGACCTTTTAGATCAGCAGGACATAGACAAGTGACAGTAGAGCAGAGGAGAGCAGAGGAGAGGAGAGGAGAGGAAGAGACAATGAGAGCGAAGAGAATAAAGAGGGACAGTAATTCCTCATTCTGATCCTTCACTACCAACGAAGAAGGGACCACCCTGTAATGATCTTGTTACAGATTATGAAACTTTAATTTCAGTATATTCCCAGGGAAAGCTCCTTTAATATAAATGTTGCCAACATCTTAGTTCAACAGTCTGGTCTGGGAAATACTGGGATGGTCAGTAATCAGTCTCTGGTCATAAGGTTCAAATCTATGGGCTGTCTTATGATGTGAACTTGAAAAGAGACGCATCGTCCATCGCCATGGGGTCTAACTGGTCTGAAAGCCCCAGGAGTTTTTAAGATGCTTCTTGCTCCTAAGCAACTTTGAATTATAATTTTTTTGTGTTTGTTATTTCTTACATTATTAGCACAGACATTTGTTTGTTATTACACACAGCTGGAAATAACTTTTGGATATCAGAGCGAACGGTAACTCACCAGCATTACGACCAGGAATACGACTTTCCCGAATTGGATCCTTTGTTCGTACCCCCCAGGGCAATTTAACTTATTCCAGAGGCTGCTCCAAAACACCGCCGGCGGAGAAGAGGTATTCGGAGTGGAGTTCTAGTTCGACTCAGGAGGCGTGCACACCATCCACCACTTCCAAGTATATTACTCGCTAATGTTCAGTCTCTGGATAATAAAGTAGACGAGCTCAGAGCGAGGATCTCCTTCCAGTGAGACATCAGGGATTGTAACATACTCTGTTTCACGGAAACATGGCTCTCTCAGGATATACTGTCCCCGTCTTGACAGCAATCAGGAATAAAGAACTCTCCGGGAAGAAGAAAGGCAGGGGTGTATGTTTTATGATTAACTACTCACTACAAATACATTTGCACAAAACTGAAAGCGCAAAACACTGCATTTAACTATGGCAAGGTGACTGGGAATATGGCTGAATACAAACAGTGTAGTTATTCCCTCTGTAAGGCAATCAAACAGGCAAAACATCAGTATAGAGACAAAGTGGAGTCGCATTTCAATGGCTCAGACACGAGACGTATGTGGCAGGGTCTACAGACAATCACGGACTACAAAGGGAAAACCAGCCACGTTGCAGACACTGATGTCTTGCTTCCGGACAAGCTAAACACCTTCTTCACCCATTTTTAGGAGAACACAGTGCCACCAACGCGGCCCGCTACCAAGGACTATGGGCTCTCTTTCTCCATGGCCGCCATGAGTAAGACATATAAGTGTGTTAACCCTCGCAAGGCTGCCGGCCCAGACAGCATCCCTAGCCACGTCCTCAGAGCATGCGCAAACCAGCTGGCTGGAGTGTTTACAGACATAGTCAATCTCTCCCTATCCCAGTCTGCTGTCCCCACTTGCTTCAAGATATCCACCATTGTTCCTGTACCCAAGAAAGCAAAGGTAACTGAACAAAATGACTATCGCCCCGTAGCACACACTTCTTTCGTCATGAAGTGCTTTGAGAGGCTAGTTAAGGATAATATCACCTCTACCTTACCTGACACCCTTGACCCACTTCAATTTGCTTACCACCCCAATAGATCCACAGACAATGCAATCGCCATCGCACTCCACACTGCCCTATCCCATCTGGACAAGAGGAATACCTATGTAAGAATGCTGTTCATTGACTATAGCGCAGCATTCAACACCATAGTACTTTCCAAGCTCATCATTAAGCTCGAGGGCCCTGGGTCTGAACCCCGCCCTGTGCAACTGGGTCCTGGACTTCCTGACGGGGCGCCTCCAGGTGGTGAAGGTAGGCAATAACACCTCCACTTCGCTGATCCTCTACACAGGGGCCCCCTCCTGTACTCCCTGTTCACCCATGGCTGCATGGCCACGTACGCCTCCAACTCAATCATCAAGTTTTCAGACGACACAACAGTAGTAGGCCTGATTACCAACAATGATGAAACAGCCTACAGGGAGGAGCTGAGGGCCCTGGGAGAATGGTGCCAGGAAAATAACCTCTCATTCAACACCAACAAAACAAAGAAGCTTATCGTGGACTTCAGGAAACAGCAGAGGGAGCACGCCCCTGTCCACATCGACGGGACAGCAGTGGAGAAAGCGGTAAGCTTCGAGTTCCTCTGAGTACATATCACTGACGATCTGAAATGGTCCACCCAAACAGACAGTGTGGTGAAGAAGGCGCAACAGCGCCTCTTTAACCTCAGGAGGCTGAATAAATTTGGCTTGGCCTCTAAAATCCTCACAAACTTTTACAGGTGCACACTGCCTGGTACGACAACTGCACCCCCCACAACCGCAGAGCTCTCCAGAGGGTGGTGCGGTCTCCCCAACGCATCACCGGGGGCAAACTACTTGCCCTCCAGGACCCCTACAGCAGCCGATGTCACAGGAAGGCCAAAAAGATCATCAATGACATCAACCACCCGAGCCACGGCCTGTTCACCCCGCTATCATAAAGAAGGCAAGGTCGGTATATGTGCGTCAAAGCTGGGACCGAGAGACTGAAAAACAGCTTCTATCTCAAGGCCATCAGAATGTTAAATAGCCATCACTAGCCGGCTTCCACCCGGTTACACAACCCTGCACCTTAGAGGCTGCTGCCCTATATACATAGACTTGAAATCACTGGACACTTTAATAATGGAACACTTGTCACTTTAATAATGTTTAAATAATGTTTACATACTGCCTTACTTATCTCATAAGTATATACTGTATTCTATTCTACTGTATTTTAGTCAATGCCACTCCGGCATTGCTCGATCAAATATTTATATATTTCTTAATTCCATTATTTTACTTTTAGATTTGTGTGTATTGTTGTGAATAGTTTTTAGATACTACTGCACTGTTAGATAATACTGCACTGTTGGAGCTAGGAATACAAGCATTTCACTACACCCACAATAACATCTGCTATGTGTATGTGACCAATAAGATTTGATTTGTTTTGGATGTTGGGCCAGTGGAGCTGATCAGATACATTGACCACAATGTTCCTCTGCTTTAGGCCCCGGTATCTTTCCCTGGCTAGGCTGACCTGAGCTTACTGAGCCGAATCTTATGAGCGTGTTTAGCAATTCGATCGTTTTGATTTGTTTCCTGTTTGTGGCTGCAGGAGGGAAAGACGTTCACTTATTGATTCATATATAACTACCAGAGACCTTTGTGTCCCAGTAATGATGTGGTTTTACGGGTGTTTTCACTGCTTACTATACTGTACTGCCCAAAATTACGAAGAAGTAGACAATTGATTGATATCAAATCAAATCAAATTGTATTAGTCACATGCGCTGAATACAACAGGTGTAGACCTTACAGTGAAATGCTTACTTACGAGCCCCTAACCAACAACGCAGTTTCAAAAAATATGGAAAAGATTAGAAGCTGTTTAAAAAAAGAGTAGAAAAAGAGTAGAAGCTGTTTAGAAGCTTCTTGGACGTAGACTTGGCGCTCCGGTACCGCTTGCCGTGTGGTAGCAGAGAGAACAGTCTATGACTAGGGTGGCTGGAGTCTTAGACAATTTTTAGGGCCTTCCTCTGACACCGCCTGGTATAGAGGTCCTGGATGACAGGAAGCTAGGCCCCAGTGATGTACTGGGCCGTGAAATAGCCTATCATCCACGTTTTCCAACCCCTAGATTAGTTTATAGCGTTCCTTTCCACTTTCCCCTTTTCCCAAATAAGGTGAACAATATGTACTACATTACATCTGCAGAAAAAGACAAGATCTATTTTTTTTATCCTGAACAGAGTGAGAGTCAGAGACAGCCAACACAGACTGTCTGAGGGACATCCTGGATTTGTCTGCTGTCTTAAACCTGTCAATCCCACAGCATTTCCCTTTCCTCAGTCCTCACTGTATCAGATGTATCTGCTGTCCCCCAGGTCCTGCTGGTCCCACTGGGTCTGGGCTGCTTTCGACTTAGGAATGCAACAGCCTCTATCCACTCTGCCTTGCTCTCAGTCCCAGGTGGTATCGCACTCACAAATATACAACCATGCTGGAAGCATAATAGTGTGTGCGTGTGTCTAGATGGGTTTCAGGTGTGTGTGTGTGTGTGTTTGCCTGTGTGTGTGTGTCTCGATGTGTTTCATGTGTGTGTGTGTTGTGGAGACTATGTTTGTGTGTGTATTGCTGTGACTGTGTATGTACTTGTGATGTGTGTGAGCCAGATATAGAGACCTCCCGGCTGCTCTCCCATTGACTTTCACTCTGCCTGATACAGGATGTCAGTTTAGCAGTCCATTGAATATCTACCAGGCCTTTATTTATGACACTCAGGATGAAGTGTTGCTCTCTCTCTTTTTTTCTCCTTTGAAGAAGAAGTATTGAGAGAAAGAGGGAGGGGGCAGGGAGGGTGGGGTGGGGGGAGAGAGAGAGAGATAAATCAATAACATTTTTACAGAAAGCCCTTGTGTAGAAGTAGTGGAATGGAAAAAGGGGGATGGAGGGGTGGGGGAGGCAGGGTTCCCCTCAGCCCAGCCTGTCTCTCAGTCTTCTCACGCAGGCCTCCCACTTTGTCATTCCCCTAGCCACACTAGATTCTGACCTTACCCTCGTTAAGTACACCTTTCCCTGTAAGGTTGGACAGGGCTTCTGTTTTGATTAAGACACCGTGGATCCGGTGCGAGAAAACATACCTGAATCCAGGAATAGTCCATGGCACTGTACTCCAGATGTTCCCATTATCCAAAAAGCTACATCGAGAAGATTGAAATACTGCTCGTTTTTTTAAATTAAACTGCCTTTTTCATCCTCACACTAGGTAGCAGAAGCCACAGCAGCCATTTTGGAATGCACGTCACGTTGAACAACAAGGGGCTTGATTGGCTGACTATCCTTTGTTGTTCAATGCTATGTGCATTCCAAAATGGCTGCTGTGGCTTCTGCTACCTAGCATGAAGACGCAAAAGGCAGTAAAATATTTTTTAAGTACAGTATTTCAATCTTCACGTGTTGCTTTATGGATAATGACAAAAGTACAGTGCCATGGACTGTTCCTGGATTGAGGTACGTTTTCCGAGACATATTTTATGCCAGCTTCGACATATTCAAACAAAAATAATAGCCCGGACCGACCTAACAGGGTAAGGTGTAGGCCTATTTACAAGCGTTAAGGTCAAAATCTAGTCTGGCTATTATTCCCCATGCACCCGCCACCATCAGTAATGTCTCTAAAACCGTGTGTGTGATTCCCTATGTGCCCGCCACCATCAGTAATGCCTCTAATATCATCAGCGGGTTTCAGCGATGAAGACGGCTAGCTGGGAGTGGACCTGCTGTTGCTGCTGCTCCACTATCTCTCTGTCAGTCATCTCTCCTTTTATAAGCAGAGTAATGCAATATATTGAATTCCTTTCTGTTGAATTGGATAATACTTTATTGCTGTCATATTTCATTTACTTGTGGATACAATGTGAAAGCACAGGTTTGTGTCCCATCCATTGTTCTTATAAAATTCACTGCTCAATGTTCCCTTGAGAATGTTAATGTAGAGGCACACTTTGCCCCCCCCCCCCCCCCCCCTCCCTCCCGCCCCATGATGCAAGCTAGACATACTCAGCTTCACATTCCAGCTCAGGCTTCATCTGTACTACAACAGTGGATTTTGCTCGTCCGCCTGCTGCTAACTAACTGCTCGTATATGTCGCATGTGGCTAGTCGAACGACAAACTCTTCATTGAGACAATGCTGAAACATCAGTGTGTGCCTAAATCAAAAGGAAAGAAAAGTTATTTTGCAAATTCAGCAGGCTATGGTGTAAAATAGGCTTTTTGATGTTATTACTTATCATAAATGCTGTCTTTGGTGTGCTTTGGTTTGCTTATCAATGCACAAGCAGCTTTTTTCCCCACTCTTATCTATAAAATGATTGTATTAAAGGCTATTTTTATATCAATACTAAATTATTTCTGGGTAACAATTAAGTACTTTACTGTAAGCCTCATGAATTTACTGTGTTAAATGAGGCCTCTCCTCCTGGTTACACTATTGACCATAACCCCCTACGAATCCTGCAAAGGCGGAGTTGTTGCTAACATTTATGAGTCAATAAAAATGTATGACAAAAAAATACTGTGTTTTCGTCTTTTGAGGTTTTAGTCATGAAATGTATGCAGCCTACTCAATCACTTTTTATAGCTACTGTTTACAGCCCTCCTGGGCTTTATACAGCATTCCTAACTGAGTTCCTTCAATTCCTATTGGACCTTGAAGAAATAGCAAATAACATTCACATTTTTGGTGACTTCAATATCCACATGGAGAAGTCCACAAACTGTCTCCAAAAGGCTTTTGGACCCATCATCTACTCAGTGGGTTTTGTCCAACATGTCTCGGGACCTACATATTGCCACAATCATACCCCGGATCTAATTTTGTCCCGTGGAATAGATTTTGTGGATCTGTTTTTCCTCATTATCCTGGACTATCTTCTTAAGTTTGCAATTGCAACAAAAATGTCCTTAGACCCCAACCAGGGATTATCAAAAGCTGCTCTATAAATTCTTGGACAGCACAAAGATTCCTAGATTCCTTTCCAGACTCCCTCCACCTTGCCAAGAATGTCTGAGTACAAATATGTTTAACCCCTTAATCGAGAATCTGAACTTAGCCTTGAGCAATACCCCGCTAAAAACAGAAATGAATTGTCTCAAGAAACTAGCTCCCTGGTATACAGAAAATCCCAAGCCCTGAAGAAAGCATCCAGAAAATGTAATCGGCCTGTGTGTAGCTGGTGTAGAGAGTCAGGCGCAGGACAGCAGATATGAGTAATCAACGTATTTACTCAAGTATTCACAAAATACAACACAATATACCGAGCCCACAATAACAGACCGTATACAAGACAAACAATTACTCACAAACAAACATGGGGGAACAGAGGGTTAAATAATGAACAAGTAATTGGGGGATTGAAATCAGGTGTGTAAGACAAAGACAAAACAAATGGAAAATGAAAAGTGGATCGGCGATGGCTAGAAGGCCGGTGACGTCGACCGCCGAATGCCGCCCGAACAAGGAGGGAGACCAACTTCGGCGGAAGTTGTGACAGAAAATTGGAATGGAAATGACGCACTACCAAATTGGAAGTCTTCTGACGAGCTTGTTAAAACAGTACCGTGCAATATCGAAAAGCTCTCGCTGCTCTATCGGCCTACTTTTCTAACCCGATTGAGGACAATAAAAACTATCCAGAATCTATTTTTTATATTGTCGCAACACTATCTAAAAAGCAGCATTCCCCAAGTAAGGATGGCCTTCAATTCAACAGGGATGAATTCATGAACTTCTTCAACAAAACTGCACAGAACTACCAGGACCTTGGAACAATGGAGACACTCATTTTTTTATCCTTTATCTCTTGAAACATTAAAGAAAATAGTAATGGCCTTTAAACCTTCCAGCTGTCTTCTGGACCTTATTCCAACTAAACTACTGAAAGAGCTACTTCCTGTGCTTACCCCTCCTATTTTGAACATAATAAACAGCTCCCTATCCTCTGGATGTGTACCAAACTCACTAAAAGTGGCAGTAATAATTCCTGAAAAAGCCAAACCTTGACCCCAAAAAATATGTATAAAATATCGGCCTATATCGAATCTCCCATTCCTCCCAACCATTTTAGAAAAAGCTGTTGCTCAGCAAATAATAGACAAATAATATAAATGAAACTCTTTAGTCTGGTTTTAGTCCCAAACATAGTACTGAGACCTGTCACGTCCTGGCCAGTATAAGGGTTAATTAGTATTGTAGTTTGGTCAGGACGTGGCAGAGGGTATTCGTTTTATGTCGTTCGGGGTGGTGTGTTTTGTTGAAGGGGCATTTGGTTTAAGTGTTCCGGGGTTTTTGGGCACTGTTTGGTTTTCAGGTATTCTATGTTTAGTCTAGTATGTCTGTTTCTATGTTTGGTTAATTGGGGTTGGGACTCTCAGTTGAAGGCAGGTGTTGTCTATCTGCCTTTGATTGAGAGTCCCATATATTAGGGTGTGTTTGTTATTTGTGGTTGATTGTTCTGTGTTTAGCCTTGTGCCTTACCAGACTGTTTTTTGTCGATCGTATTTCTGTTTGTTATTTTGGTGTGCATTTTGATAGTGAATAAAAGTCAAGATGAGCCTGCACATACCTGCTGCGTTTTGGTCCTCCTTTACCGACGACAACCGTGACAGAATCACCCACCAACTATGGACCAAGCAGCAGAGGAAGGAGCAGAGGGACTTCGAGTTGGACTGGCGGGAGAAGTGGACCTGGGAGGAAGTTCTGGACGGGGCCGGACCTTGGCACCAGGCTGGGGATTATCGCCGCCCTCAGTGGGAAATTGAGGCAGCCAAGGCAGAGAGGCGGAGGTACGAGGCCATGGACGCGCTGAGGGAGAAGCACGAGAGGCACCCCCAAGACATTTTTTTGGGGGGGCACACGGGTAGTTTGGCTAGGCATAGGAAGAGCCGGAAGCCAGCTACCCGTGGTTATATGGAGGAGCGTATGGGGTGGAGAGCGCTATGTTTCGCTGAGGAGCGCACTATCTCACCCATACGCACGCACAGTCCGGTGCAAGTTATTCCAGCCCCTCGCAGGTGCCGTGCTAGAGCGGGCATCCAGCCTGGTAGGAGGATGCCTGCGCAGCGCATCTGGTCGCCGGTACGCCTCCGAGGACCAGGCTACCCAACTCCCGCTCTACGCACGGCTACCATCAGGTCCCTGCACAGCCCAGTCTGCCCTGTACGAGCACCCCGCTCGTACAGGGCTACTAGTTCCATCCAGCCAAGGCGGGTTGTGCAGGAGGTAAGATCTAGACCGACTGTGCGCCTCCATAGCCCTGGGTTTCCAGCTCCTGTCTCTCGTGCGGACCCGGAAGTGCGTCAACCCAGTCCGACTCGTCCTGTTCCCGCTCCCCGCACTAGCCTTCAAGTGCGTAAACCCAGCCTCGCCAGTCAACAGTCGTCAGAGCTGCCCGCCAGTCAACAGTCGTCAGAGCTGCCCGCCAGTCAGCAGTCGTCGGAGCTGACCGCCAGTCAACAGTCGTCGGAGCTGCCCGCCAGTCAACAGTCATCGGAGCTGCCCGCCAGTCAACAGTCGTCGGAGCTGCCCGCCAGTCAACAGTCGTCAGAACTGCCGGAGTGGCCAGACTGCCCTGAACTGCCGGAGTGGCCAGACTGCCCTGAACTGCCGGAGTGGCCAGACTGCCCTGAACTGCCGGAGTGGCCAGACTGCCCTGAACTGCCGGAGTGGCCAGACTGCCCTGAACTGCCGCAGCGGCCAGACTGCCCTGAACTGCCGGAGCGGCCAGACTGCCCTGAACTGCCGGAGCGGCCAGACTGCCCTGAACTGCCGGAGCGGCCAGACTGCCCTGAACTGCCGGAGCGGCCAGACTGCCCTGAACTGCCGGAGCGGCCAGACTGCCCTGAACTGCCGGAGCGGCCAGACTGCCCTGAACTGCCGGAGCGGCCAGACTGCCCTGAACTGCCGGAGTGGCCAGACTGCCCAGACTGACCCGAGCTGCCAGACTGTCCCGAGCTGCCAGACTGTCCCGAGCTGCCAGACTGCCCAGACTGTCCCGAGCTGCCAGACTGCCCAGACTGTCCCGAGCTGCCAGACTGCCCAGACTGGCCCGACTGCCCCCCGGCGATGCCAGAGTGGCCCGACAGCCTGGAACGGCCGGAACCAGAGCCACCTCCAGATATAGGTGGGTTGGGGAGGGGGGGTGTAGCACAGTGCCGTCGTTGACGGCAGCCACCCTCCCTTCCCTCCCTTTAGTAGAGGGGAATTTTGGTTTTGTTGTTTGGGGTTGTTGTTTTTTTGTTGTTTTTTTTTTAAGGTGCTTCCGGGGTTAGCACCTTTAAGGGGGGGGGGGGTACTGTCACGTCCTGGCCAGTATAAGGGTTAATTAGTATTGTAGTTTGGTCAGGACGTGGCAGAGGGTATTCGTTTTATGTCGTTCGGGGTGGTGTGTTTTGTTGAAGGGGCATTTGGTTTAAGTGTTCCGGGGTTTTTGGGCACTGTTTGGTTTTCAGGTATTCTATGTTTAGTCTAGTATGTCTGTTTCTATGTTTGGTTAATTGGGGTTGGGACTCTCAGTTGAAGACAGGTGTTGTCTATCTGCCTTTGATTGAGAGTCCCATATATTAGGGTGTGTTTGTGTTTGTTATTTGTGGGTGATTGTTCTGTGTTTAGCCTTGTGCCTTACCAGACTGTTTTTTGTCGATCGTATTTCTGTTTGTTATTTTGGTGTTCATTTTGATAGTGAATAAAAGTCAAGATGAGCCTGCACATACCTGCTGCGTTTTGGTCCTCCTTTACCGACGACAACCGTGACAGAGACCGCCCTCGTGAAGCTGTCAAATTACCTTTTAATGGCGTCAGACCAAGGCTACAGTATGTGTCTATCCTTGTGCTCCTAGACCTTGGTGCCGCTTTCGACACCATCGTTCACCACATTCTTTTGGAGAGATTGGAAACCCGAATTGGTCTACGCGGACAAATTCTTGCCTGGGGATCTTATCTGTCAGAAAGATATCAGTTATTCTTTGTGGATGGTTTGTCCTTAGACAAATAAATGGTAAGTTTTGGTTTTCCTCAAAAGTTCCGTTCTAGGACCACTATTGTTTTCATTATATATGCTACCTCTTGATTATGTCATTCGGAAACACAATGTCAACTTTCACTGCTATGCAGACAACACACAGTTGTACATGTTGATGAAACATGGCGAAGCCCTAAAATTGCCTACCCTGGAAGCCTGTGTTTAAATGTTTAACTTTTAAACTCGGACAAAACAGAGATGCTATTTCTAGGTCCCAAGAAACAAAGAGATCTACTGTCGGATCTGACAATTACTCTCGATGGTTGTACAGTCGTCTCAAATAAAACTGTGAAGGACCTTGGCGTTACTCTGGACACTGATCTCTCTTTTGACGAACATATCAAAAATATTTCAAGAGCAGCCTTTTTCCATCTTTGTAGCATTGTAAGAATCTGAAACTTTTTGCCCAAAAATTATGCAGAAAAGCTAATCTGTGCTTTTGTCACTTCAAGACTAGACTACTGCAATGCTCTACATGGCTGCTAAAACCTTGACTAGAACAAAAGAAGTTAGTCATATTACTCCAGTGCTAGCCTCTTTACACTGGCTTCTTATTAAGGCTAGGGCTGATTTCAAGATTTTACTGCTAATCTACAAAGCATTACATGGACTTGCTCCTACCTATCTGCCGTACATACCCACACGTACGCTACGGTCACAAGATGCAGGCCTCCTTGTTGGTCCTATAATTTATAAGAAAACAGTTTGAGGCAGGGCTTTCTCCTATAGAGCTACATTTTTATGGAATGGTCTGCTAATCCATGTCTCAACTTGTAAGTCTTTACTAAAGACTCATCTCTTCAGCAGGTCCTATGATTGAGTGTAGTCTGGCCCAGGGGTTGAAGGTGAATGGCAAGGCACTGGAGTGACGAAACACCCTTGCTGTCTCTGCCAGGTTGCCCCCTCCCCCCCCGCGTCTCAGTCTCCAGTATATATGCTGCAAAATAGTCTATGTGCCGGGGGGTCTAGGGTCAGTCTGTCATAGCTGGTGAAATTCTCCTGTCTTGTATGGTGTCCTGTGTGATCTTTGGTATGCTCCCTTAAATTCTTCCATCTCTTTCTCTCTCTCCTTTACTGCAGGACCTGAGCCCTAGGACTAGCTGGAGGAGCTGGAGGACTACCTGGCCTGATGACTTCTGGCTTACCCCGTACCAAGTCCAGCTAGTAGTGCTGCTGATCCAGTTTATGCTGTTCTGCCTGCGGCTATGCAACCGTGACCTACCTGTTAACTATTTGTGCTACCTTGTCCAGGACCTGCCGTTTCATTTCATTTCGTTTCTTTCACTCACTCACTCACTCACTCACTCACTCACTCACTCACTCACTCACTCACAGGGTCTACAGTCAATCACGGACCAGGATGTCTTGCTCCCAGACAGACTAAAGAACTTCTTTGCTCGCTTTGAGGACAATACAGTGCCACTGACACGGCCCGCTACCAAAACCTTCACTGCAGCCGACGTGAGCAAAACATTTAAACGTGTCAACCCTCGCAAGGCTGCAGAACCAGACGGCATCCCCAGCCGTGTCCTCAGAGCATACACAGACCAGCTGGCTGGAGTGTTTACGGACATATTCAATCAATCCTTATCCCAGTCTGCTGTCCCCACATGCTTCAAGAGGGCCATCATTGTTCCTGTTCCCAAGAAAGCTAAGGTAACTGAGCTAAATGACTACCGCCCCATAGCACTCACTTCCATCATCATGAAATGCTTTGAGAGACTAGTCAAGGACCATATCACCTCCACTCTACCTGACACCCTAGACCTACTCCAATTTGCTTACCACCCAAATAGGTCCACAGACGACGCAATCGCAATCACACTGCACACTGCCCTAACCCATCTGGACAAGAGGAATACCTATGTGAGAATGCTGTTCATCGACTACAGCTCAGCATTTAACACCATAGTACCCTCCAAACTCGTCATCAAGCTCGAGACCCTGGGTCTCGACCCCGCCCTGTGCAACTGGGTCCTGGACTTCCTGACGGGCCGCCCCCAGGTGGTGAGGGTAGGTAACAACATCTCCACCCCGCTGATCCTCAACACTGGGGCCCCACAAGGGTGCATTCTCAGCCCTCTCCTGTACTCCCTGTTCACCCACGACTGCGTGGCCATGCACGCCTCCAACTCAATCATCAAGTTTGCAGACGACAGTACAGTGGTAGGTTTGATTACCAACAATGACGAGACGGCCTACAGGGAGTAGGTGAGGGCCCTCGGAGTGTGGTGTCAGGAAAATAACCTCACACTCAATGTCAACAAAACAAAGGAGAAGATTGTGGACTTCAGGAAACAGTAGAGGGAGCACCCCCCTATCCACATCGACGGTACAATAGTGGAGAGGGTAGAAAGTTTTAAGTTCCTTGGCGTACACATCACGGACAAACTGAAATGGTCCAACCACACAGACAGCGTGGTGAAGAAGGCGCAGCAGCACCTCTTCAACCTCAGGAGGCTGAAGAAATTTGGCTTGTCACCAAAAACACTCACAAACTTTTACAGATTTACAATCGAGAGCATCCTGTCGGGCTGTATCACCGCCTGGTACGGCAACTGCTCCGCCCATACCGTAAAGCTCTCCAGAGGGTAGTGAGGTCTGCACAATGCATCACCGGGGGCAAACTACCTGCCCTCCAGGACACCTACACCACCCGATGTCACAGGAAGGCCAAAAAGATCATCAAGGACAACAACCATCCGAGCCACTGCCTGTTCACCCCGCTATCATCCAGAAGGCGAGGTCAGTACAGGTGCATCAAAGCTGGGACCGAGAGACTGGAAAACATCTTCTATCTCAAGGCCATCAGACTGTTAAACAGCCATCACTAACATTGAGTGGCTGCTGCCAACATACTGACTCAACTCCAGCCACTTTAATAATGGAAAAATGTATCACTAGCCACTTTAAACAATGCCACTTCATATAATGTTTACATACCCTACATTACTCATCTCATATCTATATACAGTACTCTTTACCATCTACTGCATCTTGCCATCTTGATGTAATGTATCACTCGCCACTTTAAACAATGCCACTTTTATATGTTTACATATCCTACATTACTCATCTCATATGTATATACTGTACTTTATACCATCTACTGCATCTTGCCATCTTGATGTAATGTATCACTAGCCACTTTAAACAATGCCACTTTTATATGTTTACATATCCTACATTACTCATCTCATATGTATATACTGTACTCTATACCATCCACAGCATATTGCCTATGCCGTTCTATACCATCACTCATTCATATATTTTTTTATGTACATATTCTCATTCATTCCTTTACACTTGTGTGTATAAGGTAATTGTTGTGAAATTGTTAGGTTAGGTTACTCGTTGGAAATTACTGCATTGTCGGAACTAGAAGCACAAGCATTTCGCTACACTCGCATTAACGTCTGCTAACCATGTGTATGTGACAAATAAATTTGATTTGATTTGACTCACTCACTCACTCACTCACTCACACACACACACACACACACTCACACAGTATGTGTATGTATATATACAGTGCCTTCGGAAAGTATTCAGACCCCTTCACTTTTTCCACATTTTGTTACTTTACAGCCTTATTCTAAAATGTATTAAATAGTTTTTGTCCCTCATCAATCTACACACAATACCCCATAATGACAAAGAAAAATCAGGATTTTAGAAATATTTGCAAATGTATAAAAAATTAAAACTGATATATCACATTTACATATATATTCAGACCCTTTGCTATGAGACTCGAAATTGAGCTCAGGTTCATCCTGTTTCCATTGATGATCCTTGAGATGTTTCTACAACTTGATTGGAGTCCACCTGTGGTAAATTCAATTGATTGGACATGATTTGGAAAGGCACACACCTGTCTATATAAGGTCGCACAGTTGACAGTGCATGTCAGAGGAAAAACGAAGACATCAGGTAGAAGGAATTCTCCTTAGAGCTCCGAGACAGGATTCTGTCGAAGCACAGATCTGGGGAAGGGCACGAAAACATTTCTGCAGCATTGAAGGTCCCCCAGAACACAGTGGGCTCCATCATTCTTAAATGGAAGAAGTTTGGAACCACTAAGCCTCTTCCTAGAGCTGGCCGCCCAGCCAAACTGAGCAATCTGGGGAGAATGGTCACTCTGACAGAGCTCCAAATCAAATCAAATTGTATTTGTCACATGCGCCGAATACAACAGGTGTAGTAGACCTTACCATGAAATGCTTACTTACAAGCCCTTAACCATCAACGCAGTTCGAGAAATAGAGCTAAGAAAAGATTTACTAAATAAACTAAAGTAAAAAAATGTAATAAGATCAAGAAGTAACACAAGAAAATTGCCTAACAATAACGAGGCTATCTTTCAGGCGGTAACGGTACGGAGTCAATGTGCGAGGGTACAGGTTAGTCAAGGTAATTTGTAAAGTGACTATGCATAGATAATAAACAGTGAGTAAAAACACTTCATGGCTACTGACGTGAGTGCTACAGGGTGGTAATAATTTAGGTAGGTTACCTTGGCGTTCTTGGGCACAGGGACTATGGTGGTCTGTTTGAAACATGTAGGTATTACAGACTCGGTCAGGGAGAGGTTCAAATTGTCGGTGAAGACACTTGTCAGTTGGTCCATGCATGCTTTGCTTACACGTCCTGGAAATCCCTCTTGCCCAGCGGCTTTGTGAATGTTGACCTGTTTAAAGGTCTTGCTCACATCAGCTACTGAGAACGTGATCACTCAGCACAGTTGGTTAGGAGCCTGTAAAACGGCAGCCATCCTCTTCGGCGCCATTATCCTATCGTCCTCTGTAGAGATGGGAGAACCTTCCAGAAGGACAACCATCTCTGCCGCACTCCACCAATCAGGCCTTTATGGTAAAGTTGCCAGACTGAAGCCACTCCTCAGTAAAAGGCACATGACAGCCTGCTTGGAGTTTGCCAAAAGGCAACTAAAAGACTTAGACCATGAGAAACAAGATTCTCTGCTCTGATGAAACCAATGTTGAACTCCATGTAGACTTATTCCATGCTAATTAAAAGGTCCTGTGTAGATTATATTTTCAACCAGCAACTATCAGGAAATAACACTGCTACATTTTTTGGGCCACTTTAACAGTGTTAGTTTCATCAGCTGTTCTACAATATGATACAAAACCATTTTGACTGCACTGGGCCTGTAAGTAATACAAAATGTTACTGTGCATGACGTTTAAAATGCATTCTGTCATTATTAAACGTGTAGTGTGATCTATTTATCATGATTATTTTCTAACAGACAAAACATTTTTGATTAATAAAATATTTAATCAGTCTTCTTCCTCAAATGGGCATGATGATGCAATCTTTGCGAGAGGGAGGGAATAGGATTTAATTGGTCCTCAACTCGCGGCTCAGACACTTAAAGCTGCAATATGTCACTTTCTGGGAGACACGACCAAATTCAAATACAAATATGAGTTATAGATCTGTAATCTTCATTGAATGCAAGTCTAAGAAGCGATAGATATGTGTGCATGTGCACTATTTCTATGCTTCCCTTGCTTCATTTTCCTTCTTTTACTTTTGGATTTGTACATCCACTTCAAACAGCTGAAAATCCAATCTTTTTGGTTATTGAAAATATATTGCATAGTGGTTTACAAGGTACAATGATTCTCTACACCAGGGGTATTCAACTCTTACCCTGTCGAGGTCCGAGGCCTGCTTGTTTTCTGTTCTACCTGATAATTAATTGCACCCACCTGGTGTCCCCGGTCTAAATCAGTCCCTGATTAGAGGACAACAACGAAAAGTGGAACTGGCTTCAAGGTCCAGAGTTGAGTTAATAATCAGTGATATCCTGTAATGCCCCAGACAAGCAGGCAGCACCATGTCACTGTAGTGTTTGAGTCTGTCCACTAGGGGGCATCCCCTCAGGGACCATGAAGTAGCAGCTCAGTTATAGTCATGAGTTCCATCCCTCCCTCCACCTGTCCTTTCAATATACGACCCGTTTACACTTGACTAAAATACTGGTTTGTTGTGGACAGAGATTGAGCAAGGAGAAGTAAGGGAGGAGGACAAAAAGGGGAAAAGAAAGAAAGAGAGGGAGGGAGGGAGGGAGCAAGGAGAGAAAGTGTCCTCATTGCTCACAGAGCAGTGTCACATGGTGGGTGATGAATGTGGTCAAACATCAATACAGTGTGAATAATGGGGCTTGGTGCTCCATGTTGTTGTTTTTGCACCCATTTAAACACACACACACGCGCGCACATATACACACACACACATACACACACAACTAACACTCTGCAATACTCAATTATCCTCACCCTCATTTCAATATTAAAATGTGCTCCATTGTTTTATGTGACTTGGCACATTGCACCCTGCTCTCCAATGTCACCCGGCCACTAAATCGATGAACAGTAAAGGGCAGCTAGCGTCATCATATTATATGATGGTGTGTTGCATTGCAGGGTCTTCAGGAGTTGCAGGATCGTACAGGACAGAAGTGGTTCAACGTTGGCGCTTCTGGTCTGTGTTTGGTGGTTGCCTATTCACTTAGTGCTAGTCTACTGCAGGTGTATTGTGAAGTAGGTGTACAGTATAAATTCATTGGCGTTCTTACTTCATTCGATTTATGTTTTTATAAACTGTTTACATCACCCTATAGAACCGTATCAATGCCCTCTGTGACATTGGTTTTGAGTTATCCCATTAATTTAGATGGATTAGGTTCTGAAACCAGAACATGTATTTGTTCTGTGTGTGTTCTGTTTGATGCCTTTGTAGTTGCTTCAATAACAGCTGTTAAATCTCTTATAATTGCCTACATTTTCCTTCAACTACCTTACCACACCCAAAACATGAAAAAATAAATGACCACATCTACCATTTACCCAGGCTGTGTCAACTTTGTTCCTCTTCCCCTGAAAAGGCTTCTTTGGTTAACATACTGCTCTGTTCAAGGCATTCAACACCATCTATCACGGGGACGATGGCAATTTGAGCTTTCAGCTGGGGGGTGATAAGGAATCGCAGGCACATTAAAACATCTGTCACACCTCCACAGATCCAGAGATATGGAGAGAGACACAGAGGAGGGGACACATCCACAGGTCCAGAGATATGGAGAGAGACACAGAGGAGAGGACACATCCACAGGTCCAGAGATATAGAGACACAGAGGAGAGGACACATCCACAGGTCCAGAGATATAGAGACACAGAGGAGAGGACACATCCACAGGTCCAGAGATATAGAGACACAGAGGAGAGGACACATCCACAGGTCCAGGGATATAGAGACACAGAGGAGAGGACACATCCACAGGTCCAGAGATATAGAGACACAGAGGAGAGGACAGCTCCACAGGTCCAGAGATATAGAGACACAGAAGAGAGGACACATCCACAGGTCCAGAGATATAGAGACACAGAGGAGAGGACACATCCACAGGTCCAGAGATATAGAGACACAGAGGAGAGGACACATCCACAGGTCCAGAGATATAGAGACACAGAGGAGAGGACACATCCACAGGTCCAGAGATATAGAGACAGAGGAGAGGACACCTCCACAGGTCCAGAGATATAGAGACACAGAGGAGAGGACAGCTCCACAGGTCCAGAGATATAGAGACCCGGAGAGAGGACACCTCCACAGGCCCAGAGATATAGAGACACAGAGGAGAGGACACCTCCACAGGTCCAGAGATATAGAGACACAGAGGACACCTCCAGGCCCAGAGATATAGAGGAGAGGAGAGGGGAGAAGAGGAGATGAAGTGGGTGGGTGGGTGGGTGTGGTTTTAACCAGGGGCAACAGGTTAACATACCACGGTAACAGACAGCAACACAGAGAGACATACTGATGGACTCTATGGAGGCAGATTATGTGAATAATTATAGAGGAATGTTTGTAGCGAGTCTGATAGGTACTGTAGATGTGGACATGTGGTAACCACGTTCCTTTCCCCTTTCCTTTCCAAGGTCATGTCTTGTGGTCGTGCTCCTGTGTTTAATTGGGGAAGCAACATTTAACCTCTCTGCATGTTTCTATGGTGTGTTTGACTCCTATTTCTATTAATGTAATCAACCATCTAGTTCATTCTTCTAATCCTCTCCCCTCTTTTCTTTCATACCCTTCCTTCCCCCCCACCAGTGTATCCTTTCCCCCCACTATCTCCCTCCTCTTTCTCCTCCCCCCACACTCCTCAGTAAGATCACACTTAAAAGTAAAGACCACTTCAGCAGTTTATGGACTTCAGGATGGGTTTTTATTGATCAGACGTCTGCATTAAGAGTCAAAGAGAGAGAGACAACCGTTTGCTTCACTTATTTACCAACCCCACATCCCCCTTCTCCTTTCCCTTCCAGTACAGTCAGTTACAAAGGATAGCAACAATATCGACTGTAAAACATTACAATACATAGTTATGGCAAAAACGCTGACTCACTAAATAAGTAATTACCTGGACTATTTTTTATTGCAAAAAAATCTATATCCCTTCTGGTGTACAAAAGATTCATTCCTACTTGCAGCCTATCCTGTTGTGGTCTGAAGGTTCAGTTGGGCTGTTCTGCTCCTAGATCAGTGTGTCCATTCCTGACACAGTGTCTCTGCCAGAATCCCTCTGGTGAGCCCTGTTCTCAGGTCAGTGAGTCAGATGGAGTCTTGGTGTGTCTGTCAGCCATTCTTGGTCCCACTCTTCAGTGATCCGGAGTGATCAATGCACAGCTACAGCTGGTTGAAGGGGACCAAATCCATTGAACAGTTGATTTGGTTCCATTTTACCAGCTTTAGCAAAGCATTTTTGGTGTGAAGTCCTACAGTATGGTCTGAGGAGGTGGGACAGCTTCAGAGTCCTGGATGAGAGGTAACAGAAAGGAGGAAAGGATGAGCTCATTGACAGACACATGTTGTTGTGGAATTGTTACGATCAAATGCACATCCACATAGAAAGCACTCAGACAAAGAACTGATATTGGAGAAAACGATGCCATTGTATGAATTCCTTGGCCTGCATGGAGTAACAAGAGGGTAGGAGGGAACAGAGAAAATAATTATGGCAGTTACAGAGCAGAGAAAAGGAGAGGAGGAGGAGGTGAAGAGGAGAAAGAGAACAAAGGAGATTGGAGTGAGGCCCTACACACAAAAAACAAATGGTACCATAAAGTGCCAAATAAGGGTTGTGTGGCTTGTAATCATAGCAGAGCCCTTTTTGGTGCTATATGGACACTTTTTTTGAAGGTTCTATAAGAACCATGCTAATAAGGTTCTAAATGGAACCTCTATGGTGCTATAAAGATCCCTTTCCAAAGGATCTATAAAGAACCATTAAAAAGTTGGTCCTGGGGCCCCCCTTGGTGCACATTTTGGTTTTTGCTCTAGCACCACACAGCTGATGAAAATAATCAAAGCTTGATGATGAGTTGGTTATTTGAATCAGCAGTGTAGTGCTAAGGCAAAAACCAAAACGTGTGCCCAGGGGTATAGCATCAAAAAGGGTTGCGCTACGGTTAAATCCCATTTTTTATGTTTCTTATGATTTTTTAAATTCCATTTTTTTATTTCTAGAACCTTTATGGAGAATGGTTCCATAAAGAACCTTTCTCAATCTCAAAGGTTCTTTGTAGAACCATACTGTTTTTTTCTGGTTTAATAGCTATATTATATTGTTACAATTCTATAGGTTTTATTATAGTTGAATCAGGTGTGCTAGCTCTGGAACAGCTTGGGGACCCTGAGGAGAGAATTGAAAACTACTGACTTAGTCAACCTTTCTCAATTGACACAAGACCATACGTGAGTCTTCACAAGACACCGTCACTGGCCATAGTCATTTGTACTATTATAACGTTACAGATTAGATCAACTGGAATGACACACTCACGGTTGCACAAAAAGAGCTGTGCGCAAACCACGCACCAAAATATTCTAATAATTATCACCAAAAGAGGAAAGAACCCTTTTTTAAACTGCAAAGAACAATTGAAGGGCTCACATAGTTATTTTGGTCAGTATGGTTCCACATAGAACCTTTGAGGAACCCTCACTTTTTTTGCATGTAAGAGAAAACAGGATGTGAGTGCATATAAACTGCAGACAAACTTGAGAGAACAATTAATTTATCACAGGCTTGTCAATACTGCTAATGAACCTCCAGGATTCGACACCTCAGGAATTAACTCCCATTGACCTCTACAGAGCATCTCTCTCAATCCCCCTCCCTCTCTCTTTCTCTCTGTTTCCCTCTCCCCTCTTTCTCTCCACAACTTTCTCCCCTTCTCTTCCTCACTCTCTCCTCCCTCTCTCTCCCCATATCCCCGCTCTCTCTCTCCCTCCTCTATCTCTCTCTCTCGCTCTCTCACATTTACTCCTTCTCCCTCCATCTCCATCCTTTCTTGTGTCTACTTTCTTGTTCTCTATGTCTACCTCTCCCTCCCTAACTACCACATCTTTTGTACCTTCATTTCTTTATTGTGTGATCTATCATTTCTCCTTCAGGGCGATGTTGGCCCTCAGTGTATAACCTGCCCCAGTGTACTCAGCCACCCGCTAACTGTGTACTGCTTGCCTTTGGTGCAACTCACTCATATTCTTGTTCAATTAGCTTTAGCTGATCATTTAGCTATTAGGAAGTAAACCACTTCACACCCGCAACAGACTCCTGCCTCCACAAAATGAGCCATTGATAGTAAAAGTGTTTTTAATGCCAAGTTTCGGAGGATAACATTATCATGATATTTAGTCCCGTACTATCATTCCTCTTGACATCTTTCCTCCTTATACCTTGACCACTTCACCAATCCCTAGTCTATCTCTCATCCCATCAGAAAGCCAATGTAGCTACAAATGCAGCATACTGCTCAGCATACTGCTCAGTCTCTCCAATGTGTGTTTCTAAGGCTACATCTAGACAGGCAGCCCAGTTCTGATCTTTTTTTCACTAATTGGTCTTTTGACCAATCAGATCAGCTCTGAAAAAGATCTGATGTGAAAAGATCTGATGTGATTGGTCAAAAGACCAAGTAGTGGAACAAATATCAGAACTGGGCTCCCTGTCTAAATGCAGCCTTTATATCTTCCCACTCCTTCTCTTCTCTTTCTCTCGGATGCTTGTCCACAGGGAGATATGTAGGTACAGTATTTTGCAGACATAGTATGGGATGCACACTCATATCTAAGTATTAACATTCATGCATGCATGAATACACATAGTCACACTCAGACTCACACATACACACAGCTGGGTTCCTATCCCAGTATCACCAACATCAGTAGTTACTCTACATTCTCAGATATGACCTCTAACATTCAAAACCAGGTCACGTTCAAAACCAGGTCACGTTCAAAACCAGAAAGTAACATCTAAATCATTTCAGGATAAACGCTGAACAAAGTGGTACACCTTGTCGCACTGTAACTCACTGACACCTCAAAGTGCTAACCTGAATGTGAATGTGACTACAACGTGTACTGCACCTATTGCTACCAGGGCTTGGTTAGGCTTCTACAGAACAGGACTTTAACAGGTCGATTAAGATGTCAACGCTGTTCCCCAGCTGTCCCCACGTGAAGATAACAACAGCGACACGAACTGCAACACACAAATCAAATGTAAAAAAATGAATGATTAAAGAACAGGCGGGCGAGCTAAAGAGCAACGCAAACTTGTCACCTGAGAGCCCGGTGAATTGATGAGGGAGACACTTCCTTGGCTGGGAGAGGAGATGAGAAGAGAGGAGGAGAGAGGAGAAGAGGAGAGGAGCAGAAGTTCCCACTAGATAGCACAAACACAAAGTCAAAAGTGTCTATATGGTAAAAATGAATTAAAACAAAAATGTGATTTTTGGTCTGAATTTAAGGTTAGGGTTAGACATAAGGTTTGCAGTGTGGTTAAGGTTAGGGTTAGGGTTCGGTTTAAAATTACATTTTAAGAAGATAAATTGTTTAAATAGGTGTGTTTATGACTTTGTGGCTGTAGTAACTAGTGACAACCGAGGAGAGGAGAGTAACACACAGGGAAGGACACTGAGGTATGGCCTGAATTCTACCTGTCCCCGAGCTGCTTTTGTTATATCTCTACCGCACCGTACAGCACTGCAGAATGTGCCCACATAAAAAAAATACTATAGTATACTATGGTATAAATACTATAGTATTCACTGTAGTGTTTTTGCTGACCAAATTAGTTTTTACTGTAGTATAATTTTGTTTACTGTTGTATTTACAGTTCAATACTGTAGTAAAATAACTTTGGTTAAATACTATAGTATTCACTGTAGTGTTTTTGCTGACTTTACTATACTAATTAACGTAGTGTTTTTAGGGGACTGTACTATACTGTGGTATTTACTGTAGTGTTTTTGAAGACATTACTGTAATATTTACTATAGTGTTTTTGTTTGATTATCTTTGACATAGAAATGGAAACCTAATGGAGAAATACTAAAATAGCATATTTTCCATAATCTTTAGGGAACACAATATGGTCTACACTTGGCATGTAGATTTGTCACTTATGTGTGGCACAAATTGAGATAAGGGGTGGGGAAATGTTAAAAAAAAGTGTAATATTTTTGGCAACTGGAGTGTTTTTCCGGATATTACTGTAGTATTTACTACAGTGTTTTTTTTTTGCAGGTAATACTGTAGTATTTACTGTAGTATTCTACATGATCGAGGGATACTAGCAGTGCTTAATTTGAGCGGTATCCCAGCAACTCTGTTTTGGAGTGCTTCTTCACGGAATCCATTTTCCAGGATCCGGTACCTCTCGTGGCATGAAAAATAATTGTCACTGTTTGTGATGTAAAAATTATAATAAAAGCAATCAGAGTTAGGCTAATTCAAGTTGACTCCTCTGTAATTTCCTGGCTGCCCTCTAAACAACATAAAGTGGAAACGTGCCTGATAATTGACTGGTGTTGGGCAGGCCCGGGTTTATGATTTGCGCAGCATCGTAGCCTATATAGACTAACGCGTCGCCATTGCTGTGGTGAGAGAGATAAGCACACCAGTATATCGCACAGAACTAGAATGAGATTCACTTTCTGTGATATCTCTATCTCTCTACTCTGATAGACGTGAGCTTGAAACTATCAACTCTCCAGCATTGCACTTCGTCATTTCTTTCCTTATAGAACCATACCCGCGCGAAGGAGTCTGGAGGTGCCGCCCCAGCTAGCAATGAGGAATCGGCCCAGAAGCGGCCCTCTTCCGGGGGGCCGGAACTGATTGAATCGGATCTGAATCGGGTGTCAGACTCGGACCGGAATCGAAATGAATGACTGCCCTGAATCGCAGCACCCCTGATAAATTGAAATACATTTGCCAAAGTTATAGAATTACTGCTGTCTTTTTTGTTGTTGTTGAAATAAATGAAATAATTCCGAATACTACACTAGGAGTAGGCCTATAATTTAGCCACAGATGATCAATATTATTATATTATTTATTTTTTTGCCTAGCAGTGTGTAGCCCAATCACGAGGCATGCCTAGGCGCGGAAAATCTGTCAATGAACAGCAAGCAGCCAAAACAGGCCTTTCGCAATATTTGAAATACAATCGCGGGAAAAAAATACAGGTTGGCAATCAAATGGATCCTGCTGAAAATAGAAGACTAATCTGTCTGTAGGCTACCAAGTTATCAACTTCCAAATAGGCCTAATGAGCGAACAGCGTTGTTTTACCAAATAAAACAAGAGAGAGATAAGCTTCGCGGGTGAGTGAGCTGAGCATCATGGGGTGGTGAGTCAGTGAAACTGGAAAGCTTTTTAGGACTATATTTTCCGACTCATATTGTATAATTTGTGTCTCCACACACCTAGGTCTAGGCTATTGATGGATTGAAGACAAGGTCGTTTTTATTGATCTCAGATACTCAGTTTGTCAGTGTCAAAGTAGCCTGTCATTTGTGAGGTATGTGGAGGTATGTGGAGGTATGTGTGTGTGTGTGTGTGTGTGTGTGTGTGTGTGTGTGTGTGTGTGTGTGTGTGTGTGTGTGTGTGTGTGCGTGGGTGGGTGGGTGCGTGCGTGCGTACGTGCGTGCGTGTGTGTGTGTGTGTGTGCGTGTGTGTGTGTGATTTAGACCAAGGGAGTGTATTCTGGGTGTACTTGAGTTAAGAGGAGAAAATTGCTTTGCATGAAATCCTTTTCACACAAGGGCTTTCTATAGATTAGAAACAGAATCCCTCTGGTACACTTTCCTGCTACTCATTAAAATCTTTCCCTCCATATGTTTTCCCCCTTAAAAACACACATCCGTTTAGCTCATATAGACAGGTATTTATAAAGTCATCTGTACTTCTCCAGGTAAAGGTGATGAGATTGATTAATTGTGTGGCAGCCGGGTGATGTCCTTTGGCTGTTCCTTAGAAAGTACACAGTAAAGTGATGATATTAGAGGTGTCATATTCTCCAGGCATAAATTGTAATTAGTAGTCGAGCCAAATGCTCACCTCTCAACACCTCCTCTACTCAAATGCAAATTGTAACACGCAAATAGACAGGCTTAGAAGGCGTGCTTGTCTTGAGACGTATGGGTGTGTGTGTAGGCAACTGTACTGTACGTGTGTGTATGCAGCTGTACGTGTGTGTATGCAGCGCCTATATGCATACTTTTGTGAGGAATCAGGGGGAGAGTGTGTGTGTGTGTGTGTGTGTGTGTGCGTGCGTGCGTGCGTGCGCGTGCGGTGTGCCCTCTATCAGTCTGGCTGCTTTTAGTCGGACTGGATGCTTGTGTCTATTCTGGGAACCTGCTCGGCCCTGCATTCCTGCCCTTATATTGGAGATGGGAAGGAGGGATCAGGGTTTGGGACAGCTGGACCCTGGAGGGAGGGGTAGGGAGGGGTAGGGAGGGGTTGGAGGGAACTGTGTACAGGTGGTGTAAGGGGCAACTGCTGATGAGACTATGTATAGCCCTAAAGAGGGTCTGACACTCTGAACCCTGTCCCACTGCACAGCCTGTCACTTTGCTTCAATATTATCTTTATTTTTATTTTAGATGCACAGAATGGTCTGTCCATCACTCTCTCTTGCCTTCTTGCTCTCTTGATCACTCCCCTCTCTGTGTCACAATTCTCTCTCTCTCTCTCTCTCTCTCTCTCTCTCTCTCTCTCTCTCTCTCTCTCTCTCTCTCTCTCTCTCTCTCTCTCTCTCTCTCTCTCTCTCTCTCTCTCTGCCCCTCTGTTCCTGTCAACCATTTCACTCGGCTCTCTCTCTCTCTCCTTATCTGGACAAGTGAGCTCTGAGTGGTTCTCAGGCAGCTGGCCTGTTGAATGACACTACACCTCTCCCTTCCCTCCCCTCTGGTCTGGAGGGCTGGTGGGCCAAAGGGCTGGGGACCATCAAAATGCATCACTTCCTGTCACATCCACATTGTGCAAGGCCCCGTGCTGCTCTTACTCTCTGTCCTCTAGTGCCACCACAGATTCAGTGACCAATTGTCATTTTTCGTAAACATTTTTTTTTTAAATGTAACCTTTATTTAACTAGGCAAGTCAGTTAAGAACAAATTCTTATTTACAATGACGGCCTACTTGAGTAATAGAAAATGAAGTGAAAGTCACCCATTAAAATTTAACTTGAGTATAAAAAAGTATTTGGTTTTAAATATACTTAAGTATCAGATCAGAGGAAGTAGGCATGACCACGGATGTTCTCTTGAGTGTGTGAATTGGACCATTTTCCTGTCCTGCTAAGAGGTCAAACTGTAATTAGTACTTTTGGTTGTTAGGGAAAATATATTATGTAAAAAGTACATATTTTCTTTATGAATGTAGTGGAATTAAAGTAAATGTTGTCAACAATATATATTGTAAAGTATAGATACCCCCCAAAACTACTTAAGTAGTAGTTTAAAGTATTTTTTACTTTAGTACTTTACACCACTGCCATTGAACATAGCGGAGCCCTGGGAATGCCGGTCTGGACCAGCCAAACACAAGTAGCACAAACTGACAGAGATGTACAGCAGTATAAAATACACACACTACCTTGTGACAGAAAAAAAATCACTCATGTAAAATCATGGCAATCATCCATTCATGACTCCAAAAAAAGGTGTGAGTTCACTACCCTAGAGGTAGAGACTGTGGGAGACAGCTCAGCAGAAACGCGGGATTCGAGTGTGACCGTGTTTTTTCCCGCTGATTTATGTCAGTGTTGTACACTGTGGTACACTGTGCTGTGCCCCAGTCATTGTTAATGGAAGGCCCGTGACAGCAGGTTCTGGGGAAGATGTCAATCAGTCCTCTGGTTAATGAGGCTAATTCACTCCCAGTAATGAAACCGCTTGACCTCTGCTCAGACCGTAAACTTTATCTACACAGCCTTTATTTACTTCTACTAATTATCTACTTAAACGGAAGAATTGGGGATGTGTTGTGTTGTGCGTGAGCAACAATTGTGCTTTCTAGAACCAAAAAGGGTTCTTCGGCTGTCCCCATAGGCGAACCCTTGTAATAACCTATTTTGGTTCCAGGTAGAACCCTTTTGGGTTCCATGTAGAACCTTTTACACAGAGGGTTCTACAGTGAACCCAAAAGAGTTCTACCTGGAACCAAAAACGGTTCTACATGGAACCAAAAAGGGTTCTCCTATGGGGACAGTTGCGGAACCCTTTTGGAACCCTTTTTTTCTAAGAGTGTACACTGGAGGATAGGGACAATTGGAAGGACTAGATGTGGTCACAGTTCCCTGTTCTTAGAGCAAGGGTCGAGCCCAAGGCCTTCCCAGCCATTGAAGCCTGGCGTTGGTAGTTTGGTGGTCTCCCCAGCTGAGGCCCCCTGGTGTCAGGGGAGAGAGAGGTGGGAGTGCTGCTGCAGTGCAGTGCGGTGGTGTGCTGGCTCCTCTCCCCTGCATTCGGACGTGAGCAGAGCAACACCCAGGCCCTGACTCAGCACTATTCCTTTTCCTGATTGGTTGATCAGGGAAGGAATCGGTATTGTAACAGGATCCTTTATCCTCCCAGGTCGGCCGGCTTCTCTTCCCTCACAAAGATAAAAAATTACATTCCATAGGCCTAGTTTACACAACAGACATGTTCTATATTGTTCCATAGTTTGTTGATACGCAGTATCCTTTCCTGACTGTGTCTAACGACTTTATATGACATAATTAAAGGTCTACTCTGTGAGAGGGATACTCTGTGATTATTGCCTTGTTTAATTCCTCAGTCTTGATTTTACTTCGGAATGATTTAATCCTCAAAGCGGTTTTATTTCTTAACCTTTTAATCTAACGGCAACACCCTTTAAAGAATCAATAGCAATTTAGATTATATATTTAATTATTTCCTTGCCCTCCCGCCCTCTTTATCTCTATCTGTGTGTCTTTGCATAGAGCCACCAGATGTAAATTGGGTTTGATTATTTCTCTTCTCCTGCGCATCCTGTGTGTGACTGGGTTGGGACTTAAAAAGCTTCTCAGTTCTGGGTCAATGTTAGCCTCTGCCGAGTCCCCAACAACCGAAATGGAAAGAAAGCCTTCGAGGTGACTACTGCTTTTGGACGTTAACAAGATGACACTCCATCTTAACTCCTCCTCCACATTTACTGGATTGGTTGAAGAGTGCAGAAGAGAACCTCCCCCGACAGTTGTTTTCTTTCTCGTCAAAACCAGTATGTAGGGGATCTAGTTTCAGGCATTTATTTTAAGCCTGCTACGTTGTGTTAGGGTTAATGTAATGTTGCTTAAAAAAGAAATAAAAAAATATTTATTTTACTTAGAGCTTTTCATCGTACGGAGAATCTCAAAGACGCTTAAAAACAACAAAAATAAAGTACATGTAGTTATTGGGCTATATATTTGCTTTAAAGCAGTTTACTCTTGGACACGCCATTTGTCTTGTTGGCCTTGACAGTCTGAGATGAGAGTGCTGAGCCTCTCTTTTGCGGCGCGGCTGATTTTAACCTGCACCTTCTTGCAGTAAAATTATTTACGGCTCAGGGAGAGGGACAGACGGTGCCGTTAAAGGCAAATCTCGGGCTGCGTCGTCACCGCTGTTCTGAGGCCGGGACGATAGCCGGGTCTGGGACTCGCCCTGGTTAACCTCAGCGGAAGGCTGCCTTTCCCCTTGCCACTCAGACACAGCAGAGCAGAGGAAGTAATGGATCCACTCAACTCCTAATAACCATGATAACAGTACCCGGGTCAGGCTCTTAACTCACCAGCACAAAGAGCGAAAGCCAGAGAGAGGCAGACAGGGCAGTGACATAAAAAAAAATGAATGTGGAGGTGAAGGACTACTGGAATTCCATAAAAGCATCAGACATCTGTACTCTACATTTAACAGAAACCCACCTTTGATTTGATGACGTTCTCGCACTTTGTCAGAGAATGATGTCATACATACGCATTACAACTGGCTGCCAAACTGCAGCAGAGCAGACCCATCTTCACATCTCTCTCTCTCTCTCCCTCTCCCTCTCTCCCTATGCTTACCTTATGCAGACTGATTCTTACCACATGCACGATCCTACTGCCCACTCCAGCCCCCCATCACCTCTCCCACCATCGCTCCCACCCCTCCCTTAACGAAGTACGACCACTTAGATATTTTAGCCATGCTTTCATCACCATCACCGGCGGCCTCACAAAGCAGTGCTTGATATACACTCTGCCGCCAAACAAAAATCCAATGCAGTTAAACTCAGAAAGGAGCTCAGGCGGAAGAATATGCTGGCTGACACGCTCTCTGTTGTGAGTGTCGGACAGCCCTTTGTCAGCCCAACAGTCCCCTGCACGTCTCTCTAAAGAGAAGAGGTTGTATTAAATGTGCTGTGTTTAACTGGTGTCACCCAGAGACAAAAGGCAATAGAGGATGAACCCAGTTAAGGCCATCGAATAGATTTGAATCCATTGCATTTAATCTCCCCTTGTCTTCTAAAGCTGTACATGAGAGGGAGGGGAGGCAAGGTGATTCAAATCAGCAATTCTGGATTGCCTTGAGACAGAGTACTGTATGATAAGGCGAAGAAAGAAGTCAGCCACTTGAGACTAGTTCTTATCAAGGTAAGGTATGCGTATAAATGAGGGGAGAAGATCAAGTCCGATGTTGCGTTAGCTACCCATTGACAGAGCAATTCCAACAGCTTTCAATCTGTTTGAGTGTAACTGAAAATGATTTGATTGAATTATAGGTTTGGTTCTGGTTCTTTGGTTCTTTATAAACCTTCTCCCACAATATACATAATTGAAGCAAACACAAATACACATTATCCCAAGAATTCTATTGGCACATGCACCACTGCAGTACTCTCGAGTGGTCTCTAATTTAACCCATCCTGTGTGAGTTCATGTTTTCCCCTCTATTCCTCCTAGCTCTGCTCTCTGGTTTCTCTCCTACCCTACAGTACTTCCCTTTACCTTCAAGTGTCCTTCAGGGACCTTGGGCCCTTGGCTTGCTGCTCGGCTCTGCTGCAGGCCGGTGTTTCCTATTGCTCCCATTACATAGCCACACAATCTCTGTATTTCCCCACTAATGAGCCCCTCAGCCTGGCTGTCTGTCTATCCGGCTGGCCAGCAGGCCACAGGCAGATCAGTAGGGTCCGGACAGTAATCATGCAAATAACTCAAACTGCTCTCCTTCCCACTCATGTTAATACTACTCCCACTGTTACTACTGCTGCTGCTGCTAATAACACTGAGCCCATGCACATTCTACCACTTTACATTCCTACCATTACAGATAATAATCTGACCATGACATTGTAATAGTTTTCCCGCGAAAAGAGGAGCAATTATTTCAAACCACCCAGCGGCTGCTGAAACAGCTCAGAAGACATAACTCTTTATGTGTTTTAGGGACTCATTTTCAGTCCGCTGGCTCTCTCTCTCTCTCACACACACTCCCCTGGCTTCTTTCCAACTCCCTCTCCTCTCTCGTTCGCTCGTTTCCTCCTTCTCTCTCATCCCCATCTTTTTCATTTTCACCCGTCCCTCTCCAATTTCCTCTCTTCCTCTCCTCTCCCTGCTCTCTTTCTACCTTCTTTCTCCTGTTTCTCTCTTTCATTGTTTTTCCCCAGCAGTCCCAGTTCTTAGCTGTTCCAGCTTGCTGTGTCAGTGTATTGCTAACTCTCCCTGGTGTTGCACTCCTCTCACCCTGAGATGTATGTTCACTTAAAGCATTGTTTAATCAGGGATAGTTTCTTCTCCGGTCCTCCTCTGTGCCTGCCGTGTCTCCTCCTCTCACCTGCCACTCCTCCTCTCCTCTCCTCCTCTTCTCTTGCTCCACAGCTGGCCTGACACCCTGTCTGCAGCGCTACACACACTGCTGCTGCTCCCAATTACACCCCGCTTATAGGGGACCAGCAGGACGATACGCTAGGCCACACACACAAAGAGAAAACCCACACACATCATGCATGCACAAGCATGGGCGCGTACACACACGTGTGCACACACACATCCTGAAACAGACAATCGCAAGAACAAGCAAACACTAAGTGAAAGTGTACATACACTCAGACACAACTGTGCTAGGCTCCGCTTGAAGTAGGTTAGGTTGCCCTTGTCCTGCTTTTGCCATTCATTTATATTCTTACGTTTTATTCTGGCAATGTTCTGGCTATATTCTGGCTATGTTCTGGCTATGTCCTGGCTATGTTCTGGCTATGTCCTGGCTATATTCTGGCTATATTCTGGCTATGTTCTGGCTATGTTCTGGCTATGTTCTGGCTATATTCTGGCTATGTTCTGGCTATGTTCTGGCTATGTTCTGGCTATGTTCTGGCTATGTTCTGGCTATATTCTGGCTATGTTCTGGCTATATTCTGGCTATGTTCTGGCTATGTTCTGGCTATGTTCTGGCTATATTCTGGCTATATTCTGGCTGTGTTCTGGCTATGTTCTGGCTATGTTCTGGCTATATTCTGGCTATATTCTGGCTATATTCTGGCTATGTTCTGGCTATATTCTGGCTATATTCTGGCTCTATTCTGGCTATATTCTGGCTCTATTCTGGCTATATTCTGGCTATATTCTGGCTATATTCTGGCTATGTTCTGGCTCTATTTTGTTACAACCATAGACAGTATAACAAAGGTGTCCAGGCACATTGCTGAATCTTATATTGCCTCTGAGAAATACTATTCCCCCTTTGGCAGTGTTATTTTACATAGTCCTATGTTGCAGAGGATGGTGAGGTTTATGAATGAGAAAAAGATCTAGCATATGACCGTGTCATAATTCTTTTGACAGTTCTTAATAACAAAACACTGTTCGAAGTTAAAATGTCAAGTAAAGTCAGTTCTGGAACATAATCACTTTTGGGAAACATTTAATTTGCAATTGTATAATCCTAGTTACCTTGGGTTATCATTATGATAAAATATAGTCATTCTTTTCCATCAATAATTCCATATTATTACAGCATAAGCTATAAATGTTATGACCTTATAAACAGAGGATCCGTGTAACGATAATATTACGACAACTATAAACCTCTGCAATGTGGTAATTGTTCTGGCGCACAAATGTGTGTGCGTACGTGTGTGCGCACGCATGTGTGTGCTTGCGTGCATACACTTGTGTGCGCATATGTGGGTGTGTGTGTTTGCGCGCTTATGTGTGTGTGTGTGTGTGTGTGTGTGTGTGTGTGTGTGTGTGTGTGTGTGTGTGTGTGTGTGTGTGTGTGTGTATGTGTGTGTGTGTGTGTGGCGAGGAAACAGTAGAGCAGTAGACATTTTCCCGGCCGACATTGACAAGAGGATGCTTCCATCAGAGTGCCCTTGTTCCTTTAATTACTTCCTCCTGCTTTACAGCTCCGCTGAATTTTAATTAGCCCACGTGTTAATTTCCAGTAAGCATGACCAGTTCATATTGTGAACTAATGGCCAGGGTCTGGACTGAACTTCAGTACAAGCAGCTGGCAGTTCTGGGGACTTGGACTATACGCTACTATGATAATGCTGTGTAGGCCTTCTTCACATAAACATGCAAAACTATAGGCTATCGCAATTATAATCAGTGAAACTGTTTTCTATCCACATTGTTCCATTTGATTTGTTCCATGTTGCATTAATTATTACAAAAACACAATGAAAATGTCAGCCTAAATTGTACTTTGAGAAAAAAAAAGGTTTTTATGATCTAAAATAATTTCCGGGGGGGGGGGGGGGGGGAGTCCAGCTGTGATTTTAGCGATGCAGTTATTCATTATGTATCCATGTGAAATGGAGAGCGCCTGGACTATTCTACAGTTCCTGTGTTTCTGCAGACAGAGAGAGTTGTGCAGGGTTCGGATTGGGCTATTGGAAATTAATGCAGGCACTTGTCTGTTTAATTGATTGAAACAAACCTCCTCAGCATTGATCCCTGTTCTAGTGTTCAGGCCGATGGGCACGGCCCGGGGAATAGGGAGGGGAAACGAGGGGCTAGTTTGGAGCAACAGAGAGGCCTGAGCCCCTGACCCTGCCAGGATACAACTGGATGGTATGGATGTCCCACATAAGAGGATCCACGTTGGGTGTTTTAATAGAGCTTCGTTTGAGTAATATTGTAATTGCACCTGCATGAAAAATCTTCATGTTCATTTTCTTAGATGCAGCCTGTGTCTTCTTCTCTGCTGATCAATACCTTGATTGTGCTTAGATCAGATCAGACGTCCCACAGTCTCTCGTCAACAGACGTTTAATGGCCGATTGACTAATTGACTTTTCAACGTTGTAAATAAATTATGGCGAGGTCACAAGGTTCAGCACTATGGTAATTGAGTAATTCATGAAGCATCTTTTTTTTCAGGACTGTTTGAAGTACTGTATGTCTTTCGCCATTACTCTTTTGCTACTTTGTTGTCAGAAGGTAGCCACATTTCGGGTTGTTCGTATATTCAGAGACAATGTGTAGTCTTTCTCCGAGGCATGCTGGAATACTCTGTTTTAGTTTTATCGCCCAGGATATCTTATCAGTTACCATTTTATTGACTGATTGAGGGTCGTTAGTGGCAATGCATTTTGGGATAGGTCGTGGCCTCTCCCTCTTAAATCTGCCACATAGACAAGACTGCACTGGTGCTAGGAGCAATAGAATATCAATGTCCATGATCTCACTATAGAAAGTCCAGCCCCAGATAATGTGTACATTACGGAAAAATATACACTGAGAACGATATAACAAATAACAACCAAATCGATAGGGTGTTTGTTTGTGATGTCAATAGTAGGCATTCCCCTGCAACCTGAGGGCTCAGAGTTGTTTTCCAGCCTACAGATAGATAGGTGTTCTGTTTGAGCTATAGTTCTGGAGGTTCACCAGAACTATAGAGTAATATACAGTACAATAGAGTAATATACAGTACAATAGAGTAATATACAGTACAAAAGAGTAATATACAGTACAATAGAGTCATGTAGAGTACAATAGAGTTGTCCCGTCTGTGTCTTTGTGTTGAGGCGAGGAGACACATACAGTCAAGTTCCAAATGATTGGCACCCTTGAAAAAGATGAGCGAAAGAGACTGTGTAAAATAAATAGTACAAATACTAAGTATTGAAAACAGAAGTGCCAATGGTCTTGACACATTGTTAAACAAAATATATATCTGAGCAATTGTTTCAATCATATTATATATATATATATATAAATATATATAAAATCATACTATGTATATATATAGCTCTGTATTTGTATTATTTATTTTATCAAAGGTGCCAACAATTCTTGACCTGACTGTACATTACCCAGTACACTGCTAGGCTTGCACTAACTATTACATGATATCACAGACAATGTAGTGTAGTGTAGTGTAGTGTAGTGTAGTGTAGTGTAGTGTAGTGTAGTGTAGTGTAGTGTACTATAGTGTACTGAACTGTAGTGTACTGTAGTGTAGTGTACACCCTCGCACAGCACAGCACAGGACACTGCTACGAACAGATTAAAGCTCCCACACAATAATCCCCCCCCCCCCCCACAAGGCCCCTCTGCCTGACACCCAGATACACCACTTTACTTATCATACCGCGCCATACTGATTTACACCATAACACCACACTGACATATTGGGCCATATTGGTATGTAACAGAATTACACCACATAACATTACACCTTTGGCCTGTATTATACCAGCTCACATTCTTCAGTCAGTACTGTATTTCCGGTCATCATTTTCAATGTTACACTTAACTGTATCCTATTGCCCTCCCCTTTGTGGAGCCCCAGACAGGGTTGTCCAGTCGGACAGCCAGCCAGCCAGGCAGGTTGACGGGAGGCTGTGGTGTGTGGGTCAGGCGGGCGGCGCTGGTTTAGTGGGCCCCCCAGTCAGCTGGCTTTGGCTGTCTCAGCACCGTGCCGCAGTCAGCATTGTTGAATATTTAATGTCCTGATGAGCGCTTCCACCTGCTGACACAGGCAAATGACAGAACAATATACCCCCCCAACCCCCCTGCCCAGAACACCATCATCAATCCAGCCCTGCCTCGCCTGCTCACCGCTATTCCCACCGCCGCACCTCCCCCCCCTCCAGCGCTCTCTATCTCTCCCTCGCTGCCATTCTCTCGCTCTCTCCCAGCCCCCACTCAGTCTGTCCCTCACCTCTCTGTCTCTGACCATACAGACACTTCCCTCGAATCATTCTCTATCTGTAGGGCAACCTTTCCCTCTGTTCCTTACAAATCCACCTTCAGCAGGCCATAATAAAGACACTATGCCCACCCCATCATCCTCTACACTCACTGACCTCTCAGAGAGCGTGCAGTCAGGTCACCTCTGATGTGTCGTTTCATGCATTTCAGATCCAGATTGCCTCTGCAGGCTAGGTAGACGTATCTCTCCGTACAGACCAGTGAACAATCAGTGACCTCTCTGGTTCCTAACACTTTGGGGCAGCAATGGTTACTGTCCTTTTAGAAGTTGAAAGATCTCTGACCAACTCGGATCTGTAGCTTTGTCCAAGAGAGTTCAGCAGCTAAAGGATTAGAACTACACCCAGATAAGGTTCTGCACGGTAACTGTACCCAAAACAGGCTTAAAGAACAGACCCGGCTCAAAACACACGTAACAGTATTCAAAAAAAGCAGAGGTTGTTTCCGTCCATCCAAACCAGGCCAAGTGACTACAGTATGCCCAAACCCGTGTAATTACTTACAGCCAAACTCAGACGGACATTATGACCATGCGCAGTCATCAGACAGACAGTCAATCATCTGGTGTTAGAGCTACAGCGTCTTAGTCCCAGTCTTAGCTCCTTCCTCTCTCTGGCCTGCTGCTGAAGCCCATGGTATCCATTAGTAAGCATTTGTTCACTGCACCATTTACTGTAAACTGCTGTCTGTGTGAGTTGCCATCGCCCAGCACACAAACCAGTTCTGATTACCGTTTTTTAAAAACGTCTTTTAAAAATCAAAGGGCCCCAAAAAAGTATTCTGTGACCATTGAAGTATGAAATACAGCTGTTTCTTTTTAGAAAGGTAGAAATAAATGGGATGAATAATATCCTAAAATCTATTCAGAGCAGGTGAAAAGTGCTGACTGATTCGCTGCACCTCCTGTACTCTTCTCTGCAGTACATGTCGGATTGGACTCAACCGAACCAGAACGGAGCGGAAAACTGCGTATGCCTTCTCTTTAAATACTCCCACAGATACACACATCCACAGGTACACACACACACACACACACACAGGAACACACAAGAACACACGCACATAAAAACATAAAACAAGAGCACACACACGGACAGAATGTACACACACAGGTGAAATATAGACAGTGTTCAGGCTCTTTCTAAGGTCAGGGGTCTCTGTAATAAACGATCGTGGTTCTGTTGAGTCAGTTATGTCAAATCTTGGTCAATTAGTTAATTCTACGTATTTAAACCTTTTCTTGTTCGACTGGTTTGTCTGTGTCCAAATGCGCTGCGTTTGTCCCCTACCTGGGATACATACTTCTTTACATTCCATAGTTGCTCTTGTTCATATGGGCATATAAAGAAGTATGTTCCCCAAGCAGGTAATGCTCCTTTTTGCGCATTGGTTTCGCTCCACCTTCTCTCCTCTCTCGCCCGAGGAGCAAAAACGTTGAATCAGGGTCCCAGGCCGACCCCACCTGCAACGACGGCCCCCCTTCCCCACCACAAGGGTCCCAGTAGGAGAGAAGAATAAGCCTCCCCTCTCCACCACCCCTACACTGAAATCCCAAAGTCATTGATTCGTGTGAATCTGACAGTCTGTGGTGTACATGAACAAGTCTACTTGTTTCAGTTCAATCAATAAATGAGCAGTGTTAGAGATATTGGAAAGGCACTCACACAACACAGCCACCACCGTTTTGTCCCGTTATGAGGTTCTATTACTTATCTGGTCACACCATTAAGACTTTCGCCTTGTGCTATTTTACACCTCATTTCTCACGGATAAACCTCTCAAATTGTCCCATCGCAAGGAAAAAGAATCAACTACATTCTGTCTTATCATCCCCCACTTCCATACGGCTCTATTGTATTTTTAATGTTAATAAGGAAATAATTCATATTTACATTACCATGATTTTCAATTTCATTTTCTCACACAAAAAACCTGCATTGCCATAAATAAATGTTGCATGGTCTGCAGAGTACAACATGTGCTAGTTTGACATAAGGAGCAGTTTCTTACACCGGCTACGCAGAACGGCACACGATTCACCTTGAGTGTCACGCTTAGAGGTGCAGCTGCAGCGGAGGAGAAAGAGAGAGAGGGAGAGAGAAGGGGAGAGAGAGGGGAGGAAGAGAGAGGGAGATCTAGCGCTTACCTAGCGGATAGCTGTCAGGTAGTCTCCCCGGGTTCAGACGGGCCAATGCACCAAAGAGGAGTAAAGCAATAAAGGAGAGAAAGAATGAAGAGGAGGAGGAAGTGCATCCCCTGTTTTGCTTCCCTCTTAGTCAGTGTCCCAGGTGCTGCCTCTGCAGTCTCTCTTGCTCGCTCTCTCACACACAGCCACACACACACTCTCGCCCTCACTCTCTCGAACAACCCCCTCGATTTCCCCTCACTCTTCCCCTCCCCTCCCCTCTCTTTCTCTCTCTCTCGCTCTCTCTCTCTCTCCAACAACAAACTTTTAGTCTAATGCAGTGCTCCTCTTGTCCCACTAGTCTACACCTTTTCAGGTACTGCTCTCTCACGCCCCCCCCCCTCTCTCTCATTGCCACACGTCCATGACTTTCTCTCTCTCTCTATGATATAGAGCCTATACTTAACACTACCCACTCCTGTCCTTTGTATCTGTGTATCTGTGCTCCCCCTTCTCTCTCTTTCCCTCTGCCTCTCCCCTCCTCTCTCTTTCCCTCTGCCTCTCCCCTCCTCTCTCTTTCCCTCTGCCTCTCCCCTCCTCTCTCTTTCCCTCTGCCTCTCCCCTCCTCTCTCTTTCCCTCTGCCTCTCCCCTCCTCTCTCTTTCCCTCCGCCTCTCCCCTCCTCTCTCTTTCCCTCTGCCTCTCCCCTCCTCTCTCTTTCCCTTGGCCTTTCCCCTCCTCTCTCTTTCCCTCGGGCCTCTCCCTGCCTGTCTCTCTTTCT